>NC_140944.1:147947639-150347639 GCF_014529385.1 Adiantum capillus-veneris
TGTAGATAGGTTGAAGAATGTCATTGAGCTTGGTGATTGCTTCCTCAAGGGTGTCCTCTGTGGTACACCACGGTGAGTGTAGCCCCCCAATCTTGACATTGAGGTCAAGAGATTCTTATAGCCGACATTCTTGTAGGACCGTCTGTATCTTGATGTCAATCTTCTTATGTGTTGCTTCATGTGATTCTTTCTACAATGCCATGGCAGTTTCGGTGAGTGAGGCTTCAACTGCGTGTGCTTTTTCAATCAGAGCTTGGCTCTCTACTTCCTTCGCATCTTCAAGCTTTTGTAAACGTTCTTTGAGTCTCTCATTCTCCTCGACGAGTTCTTGAATATGAGCCTCAAGGGCTGTGATTCATGCTTCCTGGTGGGCGGCGGGGTCCTTTCTTGGTGCCGCTGCCACCGCAAGAAAGCTCTTGTGTGCAATAGGGGTACCAAAGGACGACATCATGCTACAAAGGGGATTCCTGTTGAAGCGCACAGTGATGCGTGAGATCAAGGGCTTATTCTAATTTACTTTTTCGAAGTGGAAGCTTTAAGCTCTGTGTAGGTGGGATAATCGACGATGCTTGGTTTTCGACGAGCTGAGAGAGAAGGGGAGAGAGAGAGTGATGCTCATGGGCAGTTCATAACAGGTTCGGGTGCACGTCGTAGCAATCCTTGAACTAAAAACATTGATGAGTAGGTGGGTGCATGTCACAGCAAAGTAAGTGGGCGTAGGTCGTAGCAGAGCAGGTGGGCACAAGTTGCAGCAGCGTCCGGCTTGGGCAAGGGGTAGGGCTTGTGTGTTAATGCCCCCCACAGGGCCACCCTCACCCAGGGGAGAGAGAGAGAGAGAGCCACCCTCACCCAGGGGAGAGAGAGAGAGAGAGAGAGAGAGAGAGAGAGAGAGAGAGAGAGAGAGAGAGAGAGAGAGAGAGAGAGAGAGAGAGAGAGAGAGGAGTACACAAGTGAGGGAGAGAAAGAGAGGGAATGGGTGAGAGAGAGGAAATAAGTAGGTTAAAATGACATGTGGAGGCCAAGAAGGGACAGAGGGAATGGGTGAGGGAGAGGAAAGAGGACACAACAGTGAGAGATGGAATGGGTGAGGGAGAGGAAAGAGGACACAACAGTGAGAGATGGAATGGGTGAGAGAGAGGAAAGAAGTAGGTTAAACTGACATATGGAGATCAAGAGAGGGAGAGACGGAATGGGTGAGAGAGAGAGGAAAGAAGATGGTTGAAATGACACGTGGAGGCCAAGGGAGGGAGAGAGAAGCAAATGTGCGTAATGGACATAGGACATGGCATTAAGATCGAGGAAGTGAGTGAAATCAAGGGTGGGTATGACAGAGAGAGAGAGAGAGAGAGAGAGAGAGAGAGAGAGAGAGAGAGAGAGAGAGAGAGAGAGAGAGAGAGAGAGAGAGAGAGAGAGAGAGAGAGAGAGAGAGAGAGAGAGATGACACGTGGAGGCCAAGGGAGGGAGAGAGCAACAAAGGTACGTAATGGACTGAGGACATGGAATTAAGATCGAGGGAGTGAATGAAATCAAGGGTGTGTGTGTGTGTGTGAGTGAGTGAGAGAGAGAGAGAGAGAGAGAGAGAGAGAGAGAGAGAGAGAGAGAGAGAGAGAGAGAGAGAGAGAGAGAGAGAGAGAGAGAGAGAGAGAGAGGAATGGGAAGAAGCAAGGCTTCCACTCCAATCCAAAGTACTACCCATTGATGTAGGATCAAGGGTAATGGCACACCGATTTGATGCATTGCCAATACGGATATAAGCTCACATTTTACATTTGGCAATATTGAATTGTGATGTATCCATGTGCTAGTACAGATTGTGCAAGGCACATATGGTGTCGGCTCAAACTTTTAAGACCGTCTTTGAAGCTTATCACTATATTTCTTTTATATGCATGCATGGGTGCCAGTATGGTGGATTCATTCCATTGAATCATTGTTTACACTTCCACTATCACATCGACTAATCTCTTCGAAAAGAGTTGAAGCTGGCATATTTTCTTGCAGTGGTGGACACTATACTATAGATGAGGTTTTCCATCTATGGGAGGTAGACATGATCTCAATGTGAAGTAACTAATTCATGGGATGGCATGAATCTACTAAATGAGCTTTTGAAAGGTAATCTCTTGTTTTTTTAAGGAAACAAAGGAAGTCTAGTATGACTAACTACTTTTTGGTATTGGGAATCTTCTGCTCTTTTCATGGAAGATAAGTTTGTTTTAAGATCCAGTGTGAATATGATTCCACCTTGGGAGGATTTTCTTTTTAACTTGATCCAGTTGTGAATAAGATTCCAATTTGAGAAGATCTCATGTTTAGCCTATAGCACTGATTGTGGGTGTAGGAGTGGTATTTCATGGCTCAACTAATGCCAAATCACTCCATGAGTGTTGATGGTCATTTATTGACCTCTTCACACTTGTACTTTCACGAAAAGTAGTTTTCACTCTGCCAAGGGGTAGTAGACAAGTTCAACTTACTAAGTTTCTTACACTCACTATTGGCCATATGAATCTTACCAAGGGGTTTGAATTTGCAGAATCTACCTAAAGGGCTTCGATTTCCAAGGCCACACCCAAGGTTACCAGTTCAATATTGCTTGATTTTCACTAATCTTGCATTTAGTGTTTAATGGGTTAAAGACATATTGGACCTTTTGAGCTTGGATTTTCGGTAATTTACCTTTCAAGTTTGGATAGTGCACTTGCCTCCGGGAAAGTGGAAACTAATTTTGGTTTCATTTCATTTTTGAACATGATTTTGTTAAGTTTTCCAAGTAGGATGCATACGTTAGAATGATTTCATCCACCATCGCTCTTCAGACACATGACAAGGTCATGTAGGAGCAAAGACTTTTGGGATAGTAGTGTACGGGATACATTTCTGTACCGTACACTTATAGACCTACTGTTAAGTATGGAGCTTGATTTAGCCCTTAAACGCACGTCTGTAAGGCCCCCATTATGAGAAGCCATCGTGCGTGAAGAAAAATCACTCGCTGGAAACCAAAATTTTCACGATTGGCTTCGTCAAAATATTCCTTTTCGCCGGAATATTATGGCTGGATGACGACAAGAAAGTGGTCGAAAAACAACCGATCATCTGGCCGGTTGGCCGATGGTTGGAAGTCAATGGCCGGTGGCCAAATTCAAAGGCGGACTTGTCTCAAGGGCGGCCACACATGGGCGGATTGGAGGGTTCGATTTGGACTTGTCTACACAAGGGCGGCTACACACGGCTGCTTCTCATGAGAGAGGGAAGCCCTATTGGCCTATAAAAGGAGGCCATTTCTACAAACATTTCATAGTGTGAAGTTGATGCAACTAGGTGGGTGTGCGGTGGTGAGAGTGAAGCAAGGCGAGAGCTCCAAATGGGTATAATCCCTTTGTAATCTACTTCTTGTTTTGAAGTACTAAAGCCATTGAGTGGCTGCTTTCCCATGGATGTAGCCCACATTGGGTGAACCACGTATATCGTGTGTACTCTCTCTCTCTCTCTCTACTCTATAATCTCTTGTGTGTGAAAATTATCTCTCTCCATTAAGTAATCTACTCAATTATCTACTTAGCTACGTCATCTTTCCTAACACCTACATGGTACGGTTTAGTTTGGCACATGTTGATAGTCACAAGGTGTGTGCAACACAGTCTAGGAGCTCATAGAGTTCGGTTTAGCCAGTGGGAGCAAGAGTTATGAGTGTCCCTATCACTCATGTTGTTGAATGTTTACAGTTACCTCCACACACAAGTACATCTTGTACTTGATGGATGTCATAGTCTTCTTGAAAGCAATCATGCACACATAGAAGATTCAATAAAAAATAAAGAAGCAAAAATAAAATAAAATAAAGTAAAATACTTACCTCACCTCCATAGCTACCTCGAAACTGCATTACAAGGAGCATTCTTGATTATAATGCCACTAATTTCCCAAGGCCTCTATGATTGTTGCACTCACACTACAAAAGAAATCCTCTTTTTGCCTTGGCATGATCATTCTATGCCCAAGAGCATAATCACAAGTCTGATACCATTGCTACAACTGGGAGCGTAGAGGGCCTGCAAAATACACAAATAGCACGCGGCCAATGATTAAACCAACATACTTGCATACATGAACGATCATGTATGTATAGAATCCACATCAAGCCCAATACGAGAGAAACAAAAGGAAGAGGGAAAGAGAACGTGCAAGTGCACCTCCTAGAGTAGAGTGCTACACATGCACGATAAGAGAGGAGAGGTGAGAGAGGACAAGAAAGACGTAGACACTGGGTGCAATCTCCTCCCATGCAAGAGTGATCATTTTCCTGTTACACGTATTTATTTTTAGATTTCTTGAATGTTCAAAATGAATACAGACTGTCCACTTGGACATAAAGTGACCATAGTTCATAACAAGCTCTTTAATAATATAATGCTAATAAAGTTGATATCCGTTTACATTTTCCATTGAACACTTATGATTTTTCCACCTGTAAGCTGCAAATAAATCACTATTTATCAATTTGCATTACGCTTCACATAGGAGAGTTGTTATGGAATTGATATTTTATTATTTGTTGCAACTGACAGGTGGAAAAGGATTGATCGCTATGCGAACAAATATAGATATTGTACATTTTATTATTCAAGTGCTCTTTTATGAGCTTTGGCCATTTATGACCGGCCGGCCAATTTGTACTCACCTTGACCATTCAAGAGATCTATAAATCAAATACGTGCAAGAAGGAAATGGTCACTCTTGCACGGGGGGAGATTGCACCCAGTGCTTGCGTCTTCTTTTCTCCTCTCCTCCCTCCTCTCTCACCGTGCTGGCGTAGCACTCCGCTCTAGGAGGTGCACCTGCATGTTCTCGCTTACTCTCTCTCGCTCTCTATCTCTTTATGTTCACATACAACTTATATTTTGTGTCCGTGGATGTGTCATTTTATGGTCAGTAGTGCACTATTCTTGGTATTTGCATGGCTCTCTGCGCTCCCGTTTGTAGCACTGATATTAGAGCTCAAGGAGATGCTCCTGCATGCTATGGACAACAAGGAAGGAAGACGTAGCAACCAATTTATGGCTATGGCCATCGTCATATCACTTCCATATAACGAAGCTAAGTTTGTATCATCATGTTTAAATAAAAAGTGTGTTTTTTTTAGCATCAATGCATCGTTGCTTGAACTGCATCACGAAGAAATTAATTGTTTCTTATTAACAAAGGCTAGCTATCATCCACGTGAATAATTATGCGACTAATAGGCACATAGGAAGTTTGGTATGCCATGACGATACATGTGTAAGATCAAGGAGGGATCTGCTAGAAGAAGATAGAAGGAAAAACCTTTTAACATTGGAACAAAGTGTAGAATATTTAGTTGGTGAAATTAAGTGGGGAGAAATCCTTGTAGATTTTCTAATAGGAGGACACATGAGAAGATGAAGAGGAAAGATTCGCCATAGCCATTGTTGAACGAATGAAAATATGCTTGAAATTCTTCATGTCATAGGAACAAATCCTTAATACACACACACACACACACACACACACACACACACAAATGTAGTACAATATTTCTACTCATCAGCGCTTGTAATTGGGTTGCGCAGATGCCACCAACGCAACACTGTCAGACCGCCACAAGCGAGGACGCCATGCTCTCCTTGGCCTTTGGCATGCAGCTGCAAGTGCCACCCACCTTCAACAACACCCCCTTGGCATGCAACCTTCGACTTTTCTCTCTCTCTCTGGCCGCCAACTCGGACTCTCTCTATCTCTCTTTTGCTGACAATAGTTCAACTGCATCTCTCTCTTACAGGGCCAACAACCAATTGATGATGTTAGATGTGCTGGCCACCCTACAACTCTCTTTTTCTCTCTACACAACTGCCCCTATCAACACCTCGACTGCCTGCTAACCACCCACTCTCCATGCAGGGTTGGAGTCGCCTAACAACTTCACCAATTCTGGAGCACCATGCCCTACATGCACTCGTAGTTTCTTGACCACCCACATACCAACTACCCACCTTCTCTCTTTTTTGTTCTCACATTCTCCTCCACTAGCTGCCATGCAATGCTTGCAGCTGTGGTTGCATGATAGCTAGCAAGTAGCCGATAGCCCGTTTCTTTCTTTCTTTCTTTCTTTCTCTCTATCTCGTTCCCTCTGCTTCCCCCAACTACTTAACCCCTTTTCGGCTCCAACTACACAAGGCTATGCAGATTTCCTCTCTCTCTCTCTCTCTCTCTCTCTCTCTCTCTCTCTCTCTCTCTCTCTCTCTCTCTCTCTCTCTCTCTCTCGGCGCAGCCGCCATGCACACTTTCAAAGGAGCTTGCCCCCTTGTTTCCTACTCTCACACACACACACCTACTCAGGCCGCCACCAGCTTCCATGCAAGCTTTCCCCACTCTCTACAATAGCGGCCACAATACGGGTACAAACAAATTACCTCTCTCTCTCTCTCTCTCTCTCTCTCTCTCTCTCTCTCTCTCTCTCTCTCTCTCTCTCTCTCTCTCTCTCTCTCCGACTACATACAACAACGTACATTGACGGCAGCCCTACAACTGCTACAATACTTTGTCAGACAACGCCAGATGTTGGGCATGTACGTCACTATACTAGTAGATGATGATTCCACTCTTTGATTTTTTATTTTTTTATTTTTGTACTAAGCATTGGTTTAACTGCACAAGGATTGTATCCGTTTGGTCCCATAGGAAGAGGAAAATGGTGAGAGGATTGCTCCTAGTGTGACCATTCCCCGAGTCTAGGACGCTTTTACCTCCTCCTTTGCCTCAAAGGGGCACACGGTGGTCAAGTTGAGCCTAGTTGTTTCTCTTGATGATCCCGACTCTTCTCTTTGCCAACTCCAGCGTGTCCCAGTTCAAACATATCCGTTTGGAAATGGTGGACCCAAGGATTAAAGTGGGCAAATTAGAGACGTTTTCTGACACACACAAAAGTGAATTCGTGCTAGTGGAAAGCACAATGATCTTGCCAAGATTGAGAAGGACGAGTTTTATCGTAATCGTCTACAATCAAAACTGAAATCATCATCATCATCATGCGCTCCAACATAAGTGAGCCCAAAGACATCTTCGTCTTCTTGAACATTCAATACCCACCAAGTGATAGATGCATCTCAAAATACATCCACCTTGAGCTGTCAAAGAGACACTGATTGAGTCCCCCCCTACCTCTCATAGTTCATGGGTTGGGTGATTATGAAGCCGCAAGTTTGTACAATCAAGTGCTACTTTCTTTTAGTGTATACTACATCGTTGAATCAAGATTTTTATTTGTATTTGTTAAACGAGCCTGCATGGGCGAGACCCTAGCAATCTTGTTATGGTCTAAAGATCATACTCATCATGCTGCATTATTTAGGTGAAATCAAAGAGAATGATATATAATCTCACTATTTTTGGTTGAACTTTGATCTGCAAAATTGTTGAGCATTGCTGGAAGCCCTCAATAAGTGAGCTCATTGTAATAAGAATATCCAACCATATGCATTACTTAGAGGCATGTGGTCCATCTCTCTTATTATTTTCTCTAGATATCCCTATGCAAGGTCTCCATCATTGTAGGGTTTTACCGTTACAAACTTGGATCCCTCCTCAAATTTCCTCTGTCCATAATTGCACCTAAAATATGCATCGCTAGTACCAACTCCTGGATAGCTCTCGCACTCATTCGCACATACAAATTTGTACCCAGTCACTAAATACGTAAATATTGCCAATGTTGGACACCCTCCCATTCAAGAGAAGCTCATCATAGAGGCACAATCAAGTATGCTTTTGTGAATATTTTCTTTCTACTAGGTTTAGGAAACTGAAGTTTGCGTAAGTAGGGCATATTCTATTACTTAAACATAATATCCTTTTTCTTAGTTTTTCTTTCGCGATTGCACGGCAAATGTTACCATCTTGAGCTTGATTTTTTTTATTGAGTAGTGACGTGCAAAGCTCTTGTAGTATTGTGGTAAATGATAACTAACTAAATCACATATTTTTTCTAAGTGGGATGGCGTTATCTATCTTGAACTTCTCTTGCAGTACTTTAAATTTAGTACCATTTTTCCTTGCAATTGAAAACAGTTGTTCATTTGCAATTTACCCTTCTCATGGATCTCCTAGGTAATTATTTATGAATGCACTACTCAGCATGGGCATTTCATAAACTTTGTACTTTGTTTTAACAAGACTCATACATGAGCATTATTATTTTTATTCTAATGATTTTACTAGTCATTCCTACCTTCAAGGGATCTTTTGAAAGTTTTTGTATCTATATGGTTTTCTAATTCTGGTATAAACAATCATAAACATCCTCCATGTGCAATCAAACTAAACATGTGGTCTTTTCTACAATGGTATCGCTCAAGAAGTCACATAGTACTGCTCTTCTTTTGTTATTTCATAGCCTCTTTTTAGCACAAATTTAACACATTCTAGGTTTGTTAACTCTATTTTGGTCCGAGATTGATAGTAGCAGTTGTCTCCTATTTTTACCTCTATCTACACGCACATACTGGTGTATACATTTTCAAATACGGTCTATTATCCAGGTACGTACCTCCAATACCTCCTTTCCCTTTTTAGGCTATCTTATGAGCTATGAACCCAACCATCTTTTATATAATGGCTTAAGTTTTGTACTAAATGGAATTTTTATTAAGATCAGTTGACATTATATAGCTACTCACATGAACTAAGGTGTTTGCTATTCCATTATACCCCAAAATGGTGTCAACCAGATAGTAAATATTTTTCTCTTTTATGTCTTGTCTAGTCCATTGGTCATGTGCACACAGATTCGCCGATTTAGGCAATGTGAAAATGCTCATTCTGGTGTAGATTCATCGATTTAAGCAACAAGTCCAGATTCGTCGATGTAGATAGCACACCGACAAATTGCATATTCTCAATGGTTAATGCAAATCCGCCGATTTAGGCAGCATGTAATATTGGTATAGATTCGTTGGTTGAGGCAACACCGATCACAAAATCATGCTACAGTGGCTTCCCACCACTACAAATCGTATGATTTTGTTAGCCAGGTATACAAAATGAAGGATATTTGGATTTAGATATGAAATAGGTACATATTGGCAGATGTTTGAAATTGGATTTGGAATGGGTATATGATGCTTTTCTGTCGCGATAGTATTTATGAAAGTGAATTTGAGATTGATGAGCATAGATTATTGGATGATGAGTTGTGTGACCAATGATATCCTGATTCATCAGGGTATGACATATACTGCTTATTCTAGTGGTATGGGACACTAGAATAGGTAGTATGTGGATGATGGTAGGCGTAAAAATTGTGGTTTAGTTTAATAATTTCTTCCTTTTATTATGACATATTCCTAACACAGAATACTAATCACTATTTTTGGCAAGTATGGTTTGCAGATTCTTATCTTTGCAACTGAGGGCAATTGTTTTCTAACGGAGAAGTATGTTATGGAGTTGATATTTTACTATTTGTTGCAGCTGACAAGTGAAGAATGATTGACCAATCTAGGCCTATGTGAACAAATATGTATATAGTACATTTTATTATTCAAGAGCTCTTTTATGAGCTTTGGCCATTTATGACCGGCCGGCCAGTTTGTACTCACTTTGACCATTCAAGAAATCTATAAATCATATACGTGCAAGAAGAAAATGGTCACTATTGCACTGGGGGAGATTGCACCCAGTGCTTGTATCTTCTTTTTTCCTGTCCTACCTCCTCTCTTGCCGTGCCGGTGTAGCACTCTGCTCTAGGAGGTGCGTCTGCATGTTCTCGCTTACTCTCTCTCGCTCTCTATCCCTCCATGTTTGCGTACAACTTCTATTTC
The DNA here is from genome assembly GCF_014529385.1 of Adiantum capillus-veneris. NCBI lineage: Eukaryota > Viridiplantae > Streptophyta > Polypodiopsida > Polypodiales > Pteridaceae > Adiantum > Adiantum capillus-veneris. The sequence continues at coordinate 147,957,479 of NC_140944.1, forward strand.
GTGTTTGTGATGTGTCAGGTATGCATATTCATCATTTTATGGTTTGTAGTGCACTATTCTCGATATTTGAAGGGCTCTCCGTGCCCCCATTTGTAGCAAGAGCGTATATAATGCTTGTGTCTTTCTTCTCCTCTCTCATTTACCCCTCCCTTTCACTCTTGCACACATATATATCACTCCAATTGCAAAGGTGTACACGGTCGCTCTCTCTAGCACTCTCTCTCATGTTTTTCCATGGTTATTATGGACACCATACCTCCATGTTGCATGTATATTGCAAAGGAGATATGCAGAGAAAAAAAATTCCCCATTGGATATGACCATAAATAAACTATGAAAGAGAGTGACATAAGGTTAATACTATTAGTGGAATCCACAATAATGCACCTTAAATGAAACAAGACGACTAACACATTTCATCAAAATCATATAACTTTAGTCCAATAAGCTTTTTGCTTGATACCTATCAACATTTACAAGGATGGTATAATCTACTTTTCCCTCCATTCTTGGGCCTTCTAAAAAACCTAGGGGGAGCATGAAGCACCTTTGTCCACCAATGTATGGCGGTTGAGCAATAGCCTCAAGTTTACCCTAGCACCTTTGTATCATACTTCCTACTGAGATGGTTCCACAACAAGCTCCCTACATTCCTTGAAATGTGCATAGGGTTTAGCAAATGATGTAAGCTCATCTAAAATGATAATTTAAGTAGTATTGGAAACCGCTGCGTTCCCTATGGAGGGCCGTCACCATGCAAGTTTCCAACCACTCCCTTGCAGTCACTTGGGGAAGTTGAGGAAGCCCTCAATGGTTGAGGAGATGGGAATCTAGAAGAAACACTTTAGGGTCTTCAAATATAATTTTCCGTAATGCCTACAAGATTGATATTATCAAATCTTGTCTCACACATGGGGCATGCACTGTATCCACTAATGAGTACTTCTACATATTGACAACATTTGAATTATGCATAACACACTTGTCGTTATCATTATTATTATTGTGTCAAATTTTTGCTTTATTTAGCACGCCCCACGACCCAAATAGCCATGAATTGTTTGCATTAACAAACTAGTCAACATAAAAAATCAGCCACTTTTGTGGCCTTTTGAGACTTTTGTAAAAAAATTATCAACACTATATTAGTTATCTAAATAGCAAATGGTTTCAGGAATTTATGACCAACACTCAATATGAGTTGATAAAAAATAGTACAGAGCTAAATGAAGGTCTATAGATGTCTTTCCACTGCCATCTTCTACAACTAATTTGTGCAGATGGACAAAAGTTTTCTAGTTTTTTTTGAAAGTAAATCAAATCATTGTTAAGAAGGCCCAAACTTCTTTGAAAAATCCCTCAATAGGTATGTGATAGATGTGCCAACCTTTTTAAACCCATATATAAAGACTGCCGACATTTTTTACTTCTCCAAGTTAAGTGTTGAAGTGCAATTTTACGTAAAATTAACTAATTTTAGAAAAGTATTAATTTTTGAGCTTTTCATGTAATAGAAACATTTTTTTCATATCTTGAACCCATAATTAAGAAGTTTCATGAAATTTTGATGTCATATACAAAAGTTATGTTTCATTTACTAGAATCCTGATGTGAGCCATTTTTGCGGCTTCAGCCAGTTTTGTGGTTCATTAGAAGTCTAGTGTTAAGACACTTCTAATTGATGTGGTGCATCAATATACATATTTTCTCATATCCACCACTTTCATGTAGTGCAAATCTGTTGTAACTCTTTTGCTAGGAGCATAAAGCTACACATCCATTTTCTTCACTTTGTACTAGGCTAGAATGATCAACCTCAAGAACAAGTGCCCTTTGAAGGGGATCGGGGAGCACCATAGACGGAGAGTGAGAGAGAGAAGGAGACACATGACACACAGATATGGGTGGGGAGACTCAAAGAGTGAGCAACCCCCTATACACTTATGCTATGTATAAGGTATACAAGTCAGTGGGCGCCCAGACTCTGGGCGGTCGGGCAAGGCACAGGCGCCTATACCCCAACAACCTCCCACTTAAAGGCGACTGTGCCTTTAAGCAAGGGAACCTAGTCTAAAGACTACAAAAGGCAAGAGAAAATCGCTCTCAACAGATGCCCATTGGCTGGCTATGATCGTGTGCATCCGGCTATCCTGCTCCCGTGTAAGTCCATACACCACGAGACGTACCGCACACGTACTGCAAGTATGTACGCAATACCTGCATATCTCCCTCGTGCACTATTCCATCATCAGTCAACAAACGACTGACAATCCCAACTGCAAATGCTCCCACTGCAGCTGCGATATCCAGTCTCAAGATCAGCATCTCATACATGAGACCACCGAATGCCGATGCAATGCTAGCAGGCCCTGCTAGCTCTACGGAGCATGCATCAACATATATATCCCTGGCAATAGGCATCTCTGACTGACAAGGCATGTCAGCCATATGCATCTCCTGACTGTCTGGAAAAGACGCATCAACCTGTCGTGCAACCTCAGAGCAAACCAGCTGCTCTACGTGTCTACTGGAAGACATATCCTGCACAATTATATCCCCATGCTCACTGTCGAGCATAGAAAGGAATGACTGCATAATCGCTGACATCTCAGCCTCCTATGCAATCATCCACTGTAAACATGACCACTCAATCTGCTGTGACTCACTAGAGCTCTCATGCTCTAACTCCGTATGCATAGACTCTTGCACAACGTCCTCCTATCGTGACTCACTAGAGCAAGATCGCTCTACCTGTCTATCCTGCATAGAAGTATCTCGCACAACTGACTCTCTGCTTTGCTCAGTCACTAGCAAAGCATGCATGTCTGACTCTGTCACCTCTCTGTGTGACTGCTCAAGTCGTGCCCCAACTGTGTGCACAATGAGCTCACTACTCTGCACTCCATGCAAAGCACCCTGCAACCCATGAGCAAAAGAGACTGTCCGGGTCTCTCGCTCTCTGCATGGCTGTAACAAGATTGAGACTCAACCATCTCGCACCAGTACTACGTACAATGGGTACCATGTGCCAACTCTAGCACCTCTCACAATCACTAGCGAACCCAAATGCAATGCAAAAGATCGCTCAAGCAGCGATACCCGACATCCACTATCCTTGAGCTGACCAACGGAGATCAAATTCATCATCAAATTTGGCACATGACACGCATCCCTGAGCACGTACGATGCACCGCTCGGTAATGATAGTCTCACATCTCCTGAACCAACAATCTCATGAAGTGACCCATTTGCCAATCGCGCACTACCATGCACTCTGCTAGAATAGCTACTAAACCAATCACGATACATGAAAAATAGCGTCTCTGTCTAGCACCCACTGCAAAAGAAGTACACTATCCTCAAACGTCAAAAAATCAGGAGTAATACAGGAAGCAAATGTGACCTCACTGTCACTAGGGTACTCAGACACTGTATGTTATCCTGCAGCTGTCAAGTCAACGGAGCTTATAGCATCTACTGCATCCTTGAGACTAGCCTGTCTCCTGTGCTGTCTTATACGACGAAAGCATCGCCATCTAATGTGCCCTGTGTGACCACAATGCCAACATCTCAAGTGTCGACACGAACGAGAACGCCGTCTCTCATGAGTCATTGTCCTAGACTCGAAAGTCTCACACATATTGACTACTATAAGTGAATGTCAAAAATAACCAAGAGCTGTAACTCTACTCTAGGTACGGTAGCAATGAAATGCACTCAACTAATCCAAAAGAAGCAACCTGCAACGAGAAAATGCTCTAAAAAAAAAAGAGCTCACCAGCACCTACAATGCTCATGCGAATCCATGCATAAAATCTCGCGCAGTAGTGTAACCACACTGTGCTCCACAAATGGCAATGATGCAAATCCCAAATGCCAAGTATATGAGGCTCCTGTAGAGTAAACCAAGCTCCTGAATGGCTGTAAAATATGGCTGCAAATCAGCCCCAAAACAGCCCCAAAATTCAGCTCTTAAACAACTGCATGAACAAGTCACAAACGTGTCCCAGATCAACCTACAACTGAGCCATACATGGATACCTGCAAAGAGGAAACAATGGCTGAAAATTCAGCGCCCAAATAAGCCCTCAAGCCTGCTTGTAAACTTGTAAACCTGTAGCTGAAACCTGCTGAAAAAACTCAAGCCATTAGTGCTCGAATCCTACTTAGCTCGTAGCCACACAAGCATACATCACAATATTCACTCATGTGAGTGTGCCAAGATAACTGTACGCCTATCAAACCGTGAGCTAATCACCAAGCCCACACCGTGCGGTATCGATGCATACACAGGCACAAATCTCCCACCTACAGAGAACACCGCACGCAAATGTTGAGTGCAACCTGCAATCTCTACCTAGATCGCATAAATGATGCACATAAAACTCCTGGGAAAATTTCACCCGAGTTTCGACATACAATGTCTATCAACACAAAATAACCATTGTCTCGCAAGCTCAATACAATGAGCAATCAATGCGCATCAAACTACACTCAACAGACATGCATAAGCTTCTGCAAACCTGTGTCCAACAAATGCTCACAAAGAGTACCATAGGTGACCATAAATGTCATCCACAACCAACCTCTGCACTTGCTCACAAGATCTACTGCTCACCACATAAGCATACATAGAGCATTACCCGCTCAAAGACCATGTATGTAAGCCACAACACTGCAGAAGAACCACTCAACTGCAACTGACAACACCTGTGGGAGTACTAGACTCAACCTGTACTTGGGAGTCAAACCCAATCTTGTAACACCTCATATGTGCCTGCTACCTGCAGTGTGCATGGGTAAGCTGTCTGCAGCAAAGGAAAACAACAGAGCCCAAAACTGTCCTGAAAAACAGTCTCTGTGTTTTTAATTTCAGACCCACCTGAACTCTGAATCATAAAATAATTCCTTCTACAAAGTCGTAGAGCTTGAAGCCAGCTCCGTTTTGAACCAAAAAGTTTTGGAATCAGAGCTTTGTAGCTCAAGTTATGAGCAAAACAGTAGACTGCTGTCAAACTGCCAAAAACTGAACGACTTTCTTCTGTGCTTCTTTGAGCTCATAAAAAGGCTCAAACTCACTTCCCACCTCGATGCGTGAGCTGAATGTATCAATCTCACAATGCTTCCATGTCTATGGAAGCTCCAAGTTGCAATCTGTCGCCGATGTAGCCGTTGCAAAGCTTGCCGAGAAAAGGGAAGATGCTTTACACAGTGGACTGATCTGTGAGCACTAGGAAGCTCCTGAGAGCTCTCCTGCAAGCCTCTGTATGGATGCCCACAACCTCCTCTATTTCTTTGCTTAGATCTGTGACCTCTCCGCCATAGCCGACGAGTTCACCGCGAAGCCGTCCATCTACGCTCTCACACCTGTCGCTCTAATACCAATTGAAGGGGATCGAGGAGCACCACAGACGGAGAGTGAGAGAGAGAAGGAAACACACGACACGCAGATATGGGTGGGGAGATTCAAAGAGTGAGCAGCCCCCTATACACTTATGCTATGTATAAGGTATACAAGTCAGTGGGCGCCCAGACTCTGGGCGGCCGGGCAAGGCACATGCGCCTATACCCAACACCCTTCCTCATTGTCAACCATGGAGGGATGTAGTACTTAACAAAAATGATGATGGACCCAACACAATAGGACGTAGAATGCTATCCTAAAATCCTGACGTAATCTATTACCAAGTTGAGATAAAAATTCTTTTGATCTTGCACAAAATTCAACATGTCATCAGGCAATCTATTGGTACTCATAGGACACCATTTGTAGTGATGTTGGCTTGTATGCTGTGATGTTAGAGCAGCAATTGATTTTCAATGAGAGAAAGCTTTGATTCAAGGGACAAAGAGAAAATGTCCAAGCACATAGTCATTTAAAAAAAAAAGCAATAAAAAGGGCATTCATGGATGGAATTGTAGTTTATCCCTAGCTTTTGGGACTTCTCTCTTGCATCATTGCTAGATTTTGCAATTGTGTTATAAATTGGTAGGATGGAATCCAAAAGCACCCTACAAAAGAAAGGAAAATAGGAATGCAAGCCTGGTCCTCCATCGACTGGTAGACCGGTTTGTAATGAGTTTAGATAATGGGACTCAATGTAAAAGACGCTTTAGAGTGGAGAGAGAGAGAGAGAGAGAGAGAGAGAGAGAGAGAGAGAGATCAAAGAGACTTGGGCTTTGGTTGTTCACACATTGGAAAGAAAAAGGAAAGTTTTAAGCCATCAAATTTTCTAATCAAACATTCTAGAAAAAATTTCTTCTATTTTCATGCACCCCATTTTCCAAGCAGCTATCTCTTCCCCTTCTTAATGCTCTCACCATCATCAACTTCAAGGCTTTTGAAAATACAACACGTGCATGATTAAAGAGATATTGCAAAGGATATTTAGTGCACTTGTATGTGTGTAGTGAGAATGGGTGTCAAAGCATAGGCCAAGGTAAGTGGAAGGAGGAGGGCACATGAAGGGAGAGCAAAATATAGGGTTGGGTCTAGGATGAGACTTCTTCATTTGATTATATCTTATGTTCCCTTTTATATATGTACCATAAGATAATGACCAAAGGAGAGAAGGGGGAATGTGTCACCAAATCCTGTCTTGTCCTTCTCTTTTTCCCCAATGCTTGTTTGAGCCCCCCCCCCCCCCCCCCCCCCCCCTTTTCCTCCACCTTTTCTTTGTTTTGAATCTTGAAGGGGCCCACAAGGGACACCGAGCACATGTCTCACTCTCTTATTTTAAAATGAGCTCTCCTTTGTCCTGTTGCACCTTCTCCACAACTCAATTTAATGAAGCTTGGAGACCTCCAAAGACTTTCATGGCATCCATGATAGGTTACAGGGTTGAGCTACTTTCTCTCCTACTTCTTTCACCAAGCTAGTCCAGCATAGAACTATCATTGTCTACAAATGTCAACTTCTTTTGTAAAGGCCTTCAAGCACCCTGCTTTTAGATTTCAACTTGCTCAAAAAAAAAGAGAAGCCGCTATAACTTTAGTATCTCTCTCTCTCTCTCTCTCTCACTGGATTTCTCTTTACATTTTTGTGTCTCTCTGTGTGCTTGATTTACCTCTCTCTCTCTCTCTCTCTCTTTCAGCTTTGGCTAGCTGGCTTTCTTGCATGTTGTGCATGCATCTTATACAGGCCCCTAGACATCTGCATCTTGCAGTGTTGTCATTGCTCATGGTAGATTTTGAGCACTCTCAAACTGTCATCTTGGTCTAAGGTGGTAGTAAGAAAGGCACATGTGAGACTACAACCACTTACAATCTTGAGACCATATTGTAGCAAGAGGATCCACAGCTATGTGCAAGATGTGGGCATCAAATGGTTCTTGAATTCTTGGGGCTCAAAAGTTGAGAGGGAAGCCTTTAATTTTGGCTAGGGTGAAGCAACTATTGTCAATTGCTTGGATTGTCTTCGTGCCAACCCATTGATAGTGGCAAGACTGGTATGAATGGGGGAAGTTTTTGATGCTATGGTTTGCTCAAACAAATTCTTAAGTAGCACATTGATGTGATCAATCAATAGAGAGAGAGAGAGAGAGAGAGAGAGAGAGAGAGAGAGAGAGAGAGAGAGAGAATATTTCAGGCAAGTCTATGTAAGCATCAATAATTTTGCCACATAAAATTCCATTAGGTCATTAAAGTCAAAGGCCCATAAGGTGTTTTGTAATAAGGAGTCAAGGCCCAATAAAATAGGATTTTGTGGCAGTCATTCAAGCTACATAATGAGTGTCGATAGGAGAGGTCAACTTTTTGCACACATACAACTCTTTGAAAATGAAAAATTTCACATTTTCCATTTTCTTAGTACACACATACACACATCCACACATAGAGACACACAAATAGTTTACACACAAATAATGTGTGTGTGCATGTGTTGGTATGCAATGTTGTAGTTGTGAGCTCTCTCGCTCTTAGATAGACACACACACACACACACACACACACACACACACACACACACACACACACACACACACTCTAGCCCATAATTCATGTTTGTCTCATACACATGTAAATGGCAAGATAATGCAATATAAGTTCCAATTGGAGGCTGAATTCATGAGATAAGAGGGACTATATCCTATTTCTTTGCATATGCATTACGATATCAAGTTGGCAATAGTGCACCTACAAAGGCCAGGAGCTACCAAGAGCTCCATATTGACACGAGAAACAACAAAAATGAGAGCAAAGGAGACCGAGGCAAGGAGTATGGCAAAGGAATCTTCCCAAAATAAATGGCACAAGACAATATATGGATGGCACAAGACCATATATGGATGGAGATGAGACAAAGAAAGCATGCCAAAATGGATCGAAATTGTTGGCAAACAAGAAGGCAAGACCACAACCCCACCATCAGAAAGAAAACCAAGAGAAATAAAAAACAAACTACACATCCCAAGATCATCTCTATGATAGTTGACCTCTATGATACCATGTTGTTTTGTTTGTTTGTTGAGTGAATGAGATCCTTACACACTTAAGACAATGAATTTGTCATGTGTGTGTGTGTGTGTGTGTGTGTGTGTGAGAGAGAGAGAGAGAGAGAGAGAGAGAGAGAGAGAGAGAGAGAGAGAGAGAGAGTGTTAATATAGACATCACAAAATGCAAATTTCTCCCATTTCATTTACATTAATTGTTGATACATGGTAGTTGAAACCTGTGAAGTAGTTCCAAAAGACAAGAAGCTTACTACATTGAGGGCATGATGAGATGTATAGCATGACCCAAACTCAAATCTCTTTGCCATGTTCATCACATTAACCAATGAACCCTAGACTTTGAAGACCATGCAAGTTTGTCAAAGGATATGAAGCCTTGCACACACATTAGATTGATCATACATGCACACTACTGAAGAGAAAACAACAAGAAAAGTTTCACTCTTGCCCCATATACCTCCCTATCTACAAGCCACCACCAAAGGCTTTGGAGTGACTTAAGATAAATTTTGGGCCAAAATGGATTACCAAAAGAGGTTTTGTGGGGGGGGCGGGGGGGGGGGGGGGGGGGGGGGGGGGGGGGGGGGGGCGGGGGAGAGAGAGAGAGAGAGAGAGAGAGGGCACCTGCATAGTTTTTCCATTGAAGTAAATCAAACCAAAACTCTCTATAAACATGTGCATTTTGAATCAGTTGTGGGAAAAATCTTCCTAAAAGCATATACGATATATGTCTAAGCTTGTGAAATACACTATTACATTGAGAAAGTTGTATACTGGATCTATGCCCTAGCTTGTTTACAAAGCTCACAAAATTTGAAAAACACTCCATTTCTTTTGAAGCATGTCTTGCACTCCCATTGGAGGTTGAGATCAACATCCCTCTCTGTCGACTCTTGAGTCATACATCGTTTGGCTTTAGCTCTAATGCTTTGAAAAATCCGGCACATGCTGCGACATATGGGAAGCACTACTAGATCGAAAGTATGTTTCACAGTGTCAACTAGGAGTGTTGCAAAATATGGAATACGCTGATAAACTATTGCAGAGATTATGCCACAAATGCTTGTGAGTAAATGCGGGTTTGGAAGACTCAGAGTTTGGAGCGTTGCAATCGCTAGTAAGCCTTGTGACCCTAGATAAAGTTGGCAACCATCACAATCAAGACCATCATCCAAGCCATGGTTAGGTGTCATTGTTGCCAACTTGAGTTGAAGGGAAAATAAAACTCCAGAGAAGCCTATATTAAAACTGCCTAGCTGAGGAGCTATTGTTATAGTATCATGTAAACATTGTTTTGTAAAGAAGTCATAAGGTACTATAAGCAATAAGACAAGGCCTTGTGTTAAACAGATCATCAAAAGTATGGTGCTAAGAAGACACCAACTTCCAGCTTGGCCCTCAATACAAGATCCAACTTTCAGGGTCCATGCAATGTCCAACAATAGGTGTCCTCTGCTCTTGTGATAGAACACCAAGAAGAAAGCCCTTTTGGTCAAAGATGTCTGCACATCAAGTCTAGTGTTTTTTTCATTCTACAACTCAAATTTAAAAAAACCTTCTAAGCTACATATGAACAATAAAAGCATTATGCAAAATGGTTGAGATAAACCTCCACTTAGCAAGATCAACTCTCTCTCTCTCTCTCTCTCTCTCTCTCTCTCTCTCTCTCTTTCACACACACACACACACACACACACACACACACACACATTGTCATACATATATTTAACATTCATGTATTGCCCACGCATTAATGACATGCACGTGCATGCACACAAACACATGCACAAAACTGTCAATCAGTTGACTTGCATTTAAAATTCAAAGGTTTTGGACAAAAGACTTCATTTTTCTTGGCAAAAAACATGAGTAGCGTGGGTTTTTCCGGTCACATATGTTTAGATTTCTTACTATTGCAATAGCTTTTTGTGGGTGTGTATGACCAAAAAATATGAAATGCAATGAATACTTAAAGAGATAGTTGGAATATCAACATGCATCCGGAGAGAGTCACTACCTTCTGATGGCTTGTAGTAAGTAAAGTGGGTTTTACACCTAACACTCCCGATCACAAAAGATATGTATTGCTTAGGATAGTAGTTGGTCTAAGTGTTTTTAAGCTTGACATGGATACCAAATGATAGGCTCAACACACCTGTTAAACATTGGGAAAACAAAGAAAGGGGCAGCACCTCTATACCCGTGTCTCCCAATAGCATTTGAGACACAACATCATCACCACAAGCCGTAACAAACGATCTCCCAAAAGACCACAACTCAAAGGCAACTGATCCTTTGGAAATTTACAAGCACATGCCCACCCAAAAGACTACCATCAAAACTAGGAAGCACCTGCCCTAACATGAATTTACAACACACGCCAACGAATGCACTTGAGGAAAAGAGATTCTCCCTTTACCAAATGATTCTTCAAAACCACAATTTTGAAGTGTATACACACCACAAAACAAGCAAGCTTCCACAACTTACCCTACACCAAACTACCTAAGGGATACCATATCCTGTACCGTGTGGGTAATAGAATGTATCTCCCAAACCATAACTCCAAAAGGGATGCTTTCAAGACTCAAAAATTCTCTATATTGTTCCTACAACAAAAGTTCTAAAGACCACAACTTGCAAATCTATGCATCTCTATGTGCAAAATTTGCACGAATAGCAAGCTGCCCTAGCACGACTACATGTAGCCAAGACTAATCGAGGGCAAACAAGTGCATCAAAAAGCATGGAGGAGGTAGAATGAGCAAAGACTTGCAAAATTTTGATATTTGGCTGAACCTTTTTATGTTTGTACATAATTTTTTGTTATATAGAAGTGACACTTCAAAAAACTCACTTACGAGCACTCAACACAACTCGATAGTTGGCGTTACACTAGCGACTTGTAGTACATGTACATGTTCTTGTTAAAGAAAGCTAAAAAGCCCACAAAAAGAAAGCTTACACACCCCTTTGATGCACAAATTCATGTCCATATGTACAAATCTACAAAAAACATGGTGTTCAAAATGCACGCAACAACGTTCAAAACTAATAACTTGATTTTTTAAAACATGGATATAGGTAAGAGTTCTATCCTTTCTTAAATGCGTTTAGCTCAACCACTATTCAACATTGAAGATGAAGACCAATGACATCTAACTTTTTGGCTTGCAAAAGGCCATAGGAGGGTGGGTGGAGAAATCGTGCAAATTCTAGTCTGTCAATGTAGAGACGCTAGATTGAGAACACGTCTGCTCTTAAGTTGAAAGCGAAGGGCTTTGATATTGTTAGGTCTTTTTGATGGCATGGTTTGTGGGTCTTTGTATTAAATGCGCGTGGTTAAGGCAAGCAGTGAAGGCATGCTCATAGCAGGCACGTACACGTGATGGCTGGCTCCCTTCCAACGTTGTGTGTGTGTGCGCTAGCGCACCCGCCTACGAACTGTAGGCCTCTTGTCAACATGACTGCACATTTTGTTATCGACCTCACAAGAAGACAAAGACTCAACATCAACAGGTGGTGCGGCTATGCATTAAAGACTTTGTACTCTAGAGTCCACCACCATAGCTATGGCCGCAGCCTCAGGTTGGTCTTTATTGGTGGTAATCTTTGCATAGCTAGCACGTAGACACCCACATTGATACAAGTCAGCTCCGAGTACCGATTGCACTGCATCAGGCAGGCTAATTCACCTCTCCTTCATCCATAGCTGTCTGTCTTTCACAGTTTTTCCACTGCAACCAGCAATATCGTCAAGAAGCTGTTATCAACAATGTCGACGTAGCAAGAGTGCTAAGCTAGAGTAACTCTTACGAGCTTGAGGGATCCTCAAGTCACTGTGCATACTAATTCAAGGTAAGAGATATTCAACGTGCTAATTAGACTGGAGACGATGTTCTTTGATCTGTAGCTCAAGTTTTTTGTTACATCATGCAATGTTCTTTTTGCAGGTTTGCTGCTACATGCTCTCTCTCTCTCTCTCTCTCTCTCTCTCACACACACACACACACACACACACACACACACACACACACACACACACACACACACACACACACACACACACATAGAGTACACAGACATTATTTTTTATTTTCTTAACTGAAATGCAACATTAAAAACTAATTAGGAGAGCGGCTATGTGCTTTTGATCCCGGTAGATTTACATATACAATTTTCTTAATCAAAATGTAATGTCAAAACATCTCTGCGCTTGAGATCGAAGTAGCTTTTTTCTAATTTGGAAGTCCAAGGTTCTGATTAGAGAGAGAGAGAGAGAGAGAGAGAGAGAGAGAGAGAGAGAGAGAGAGAGAGATTGAGATTTGCCAATCAGGTTTCTTCTAGGTGCTATGGTGCTTTGATGAAAATCCCAAGATTGGCCGTTCAGAGCCTCATGAGCAGTTGTTTTGCTACCCTTCTGATTCTAAAAGCCACAATGTGCAACATCGGATCATCATGAGAATGCCTTGGATGGCTAGCCTCCCATGCATTTCTTGCAATTGACAGGATCTATATGGGTTGAAACTGCATCCCTCAGCAGGTTTTTTATTCATGTGTGATGGAAGAACCAAACACACCATTTGCAAGCAGAAGTTTCTGTGTACTATGGGGTCCACAACCAGGAAAATGTACCATACAATTATGCTAAGTGTAAAACCTTGTACGAAACTCTTCATCTTTGATTATGGTGCAAGACTTCTCTCGAGAGTTTATGAAGTCACGACATTTCCGCATTCTCCCCATTTGAGGTGAAAGCATGAATGTCTGTCTGGTAGGCCAAATACTATTTTTTTTTCCCCTTCGATCAAACTTGCATAGATTGCAATAAGCTGGTGTGACTGTGCTAGTGATCAATTGAGAAGAAATTCAATCTGCAATCTAATCTTTTCCATAAAATTGTGTATAGCACATGAGATTGCAAAGAAGCTCTTATGACTACTGTACTGCTCATCGATGTAATCTCCTCCAATGCAGGCCATCGTGAGACTTCACCTTGTCTATTTTATGTTTTTGATGTATAGGAAAATTGGAATGGACCCACCAATCTTACTTTGAAGTATAACATTTTACAATACAAAAGAAGTTTTGTACTCACTGCCTTGAGGTCAAGAGTCACGTGTATTTTGAATATGTAAAAGTATTCTTCTAAGAATAAGTACTATAATAATTCTAAAAACACACACACACATATACACTTTGAGTTAGCCAAAACAATGACTCTTGAGTACACTTTATAAAAAAGGGATCTCTGTGTCCATTGCTAGTAAATCCTCTAAGGAGGTAGGCAAGTGGTGTTGAATCTTTCTCTGATGTTCAAATATGCAACCACTACTATCCATTGTTAGTAAATCCTTTAAGGTAGGCAGGCGGTGTGGAATCTATCTCTGATGTAATTCTTACACACAATCATTATTGTCTTTTGACAAGATTGGTTTTAGGATGTAGGAGTTACCAATATGGCTTCAAAAGATATATATTCACTACCTACATAGTGCAAAACACTCTAAGGACACTTTAAAGAAAAGAAAACACCAAGGGAAAATAAAGGAGAAGAGGAACACAAACGTACTAACGTGCACTTGACCACCTCTGTTTATATGGACATAAATAGTATTTTGACTTTTTATTTTCATTTGTCTTTTCATTTCCTAAACTCACTATTCACTTATGTACTTAAGATGTCTTGAAACGATTTTTATTTTTCCGAGATTTTTTTGGGGGGGGGGGGGGGGTTAATGGCTTTCATTCAAGAAGGACTTCTTCTAATTGAAAACACATGTACTAGAATACTAGAATACTGGCTCATAAAACCTTAAAACTCCTACTAGAGTACATAGAAAAAATGTTTGTTCCTAAAGATAGTTTGAGAGAAACTAAGCAACACTTTCACTAAGGTTGTTACTTGAGATAACCACTACCGGGCATCAAGCTTTACTTCAATACTCATCATACGGATGTGGTGGATCCATATTCAATGGGCCTAATACCTCATTGAGTACGGTGCTTGGGCCAAGGTGCACATGTGGATGCACGTATCTAGACTCACACACACATACTTTCATACATATATTTAGCATTCATGTATCACCCATGTGGTATTGGCATTTGCATGCATACGTGTGCACGCATGCGCGCGCGCACACACACACACACACACAAACAAAATGTCACATCATTTGACTTGAAACATTCTAAATTCAAAGGTTTTGGACAAAAGAACTTTGATTTTCTTGGCCAAGAATATGAGTGTTGTGGGTTTTAACAGCTAGATATGTTTAGATTTCTTAGATTTCTTACAGTTGCAACATTTTTTGTTCGTCTATATGATGAAAAAAAGATGAAATGCAAAAGATACTTGAAAAAAAAGTTGAAACCTCAACATGCATCTAGACGGAGTCATTGACTTATCATAAACAAAGTAGGTTTTACGTATAACACTCTAGGTCAAAAAAAATATGTGCTAGTAGTTAGTTTAGGTGTTGTTTGGTTTGGCATGGATTACAATTGATAGGCTCCGTGACACCTATTAAACATAGTCAAAGCTAATTGCTTGATTGTTTGGTTAATATGAATGCACCTGAGAGTTCTATCCTTTTTTAAACACGCTCAGGGAAACTATTGTTTGCCATTAAAGATGAAGACCAACAACATCTACTTTTGTAATTTTAACTTCTTGATATATAGAAAAATTGGAATGCACCTATGATTTCATTATCTTAAGGTTGGGAGTTATGCGTCTTTTAAAGATGTAAAATTGTTCTTTTGTAGATAAGTAATATAATTATATCACTCTCTCTCTCTCTCTCTCTCTCTCTCTCTCTCTCATACACACACACACATACAAATGAGCTTTGTGGGCCATTATGAATAAACGAGTAAGTCCAAGGTTTTAAGGAAAACGTCTTGCTAAGTTACATGTGATGGTGCAATATGGTTTATTTGGAATGCAAAAAATTACTGGGATTTTGATAAAATCACTTTGGCTAAGACTTTTATCCCTTAGCATATCATGAAAGGAAAAGTTTTGGAGGATTGTATTACTCGGTGAGACATAAATTTGGGTGAGAAGGCTTATGACATGTTGATCACCTTGTAAATAGTGATTTTTAGAGAGAGAGAGAGAGAGAGAGAGAGAGAAGAGTATTGAACAATATGCTATATAATACTAAACTTTACGACATAGTATGAAAACAAAAAGATAAAAAATGATGTGCACTAATTTTCACAAGTGTGTTTTTGTAAGCTAGCAATGTTTGAACCTCCTCCAACTATGTAGGAGTTCCATGCTCACAAGGGGTATGCGATGGCCCATGTGAAACCATGTGTAATATCCACCTGCACAATAATGTATCGATATATGATATATTCCAAAATGGCACCTCTTTCTGTATAAGAGGCCTATGTATACGCATTTTCTCAAGGTTAATGCAACAACTCTCTCTTTGTCATCAAGAATGGATGTCTTGTTATGTCTCTTAACTCTTCAAGTGATAACAGAGCATGTACACATTTAGCACCTCCAAGTCTTTAATTACTAAGTCCATCTCTTCATAACTTTGCTCTGGTTCACACTTCATTGAAAGCATTGGACACTTTCTTGGACAAGATCCTCTAGCCATCCAAGAGGGGCAAGCATTTTTGAAGAACATCCGAATGGAGCTAGATTTTGTCCATCATGGATGAAAATTCTATTGTGATGTGACAATTCTCCCCCCATAAATGGGCATTTTTGTATATAATACTCTAGTCTACTCAACCCCAAATACCCAAACCTAAGTGCATTGATCCTTTGTTGTTAAGATTCTTAGCTATTTCTCTCCATAAGGGCTTAACTGATATACCTCCAATCTTAGTGAGATAGAGGCCCAAGTGGTGATGGATTTCTTGAGTTTCTGATTGCCTCCCCCCCATTCAAGTGCTTCTAATGCTTTGGGACACTTAAGCACACGCTCGCCTGTGATGCCGCTTAGTTTCACATTTTCCCAGAGTGGTACTAGTAGTTTGTCATGCACTCCTGCCCCTTTCCACAGGCCTCTGAGATAGGAGCAAAGCGTTACCTTGTCCATCAAATCCCATGTCGTAATCTATCTCTTTTTATTAATGGAGTGAAACTAAGCGGTTAATTTGCATTTGCTTCTAGCTAAATGTTATGCAAAAGATATTTTAAAAGCAAGATCACTGGACAAGGTTGGTTGCCCTTGATTTCTAAAGCGGGAGGTGCTCTTCTAACCCGTTAAGGAGCGAAATAAGTAAAAAAAAGTTGAAAACAAAGGATTAATACATTTAACTTAGTTTTGGGATAGACGAAGCCTAACCTGGAAAGAATTTGACTAGCTGGATTCCCAATACAACCGCCACGGATATGAAAGATTACTGATCAATAGAGTGGTAGAAGATTTAAGCAAGCTTTCAATGCCATTATTAGGAAGAATTTGATTGAAAAGTCTTGCATTGTCCCAATAACAATAATTTTTCCCACCTCAAATGAAGGGAATATACATCAAGCTAATCTACAAAGCAGATTGGTACTCTCCAATAGTGAAGGCTTTTATGGCTTGAGCTAAGTGGACAGCGGTTGCAACGTAACATCTCGGATCCTCCATGGCCTAACATATATAAGAGCTTCCTATGGAAGGTGCTTTGGGGGGAAATAACAATTGGGATCAAGGCTCGATCAAGGTAAAAGTCTGAGGGATATGCTCATACATGTGTCTAGGATGTAAAGAGGCAATTAAAGACCCTCCATATATTCAAAGACTGTCGAGCCACAAGAGGGCTGCAAAAGACTTCTTGGAGGAAAGGCTTTCAAAAATCAAACCATCCTAGTATGCATATAGTTAGTTCGCTTTTGGTATCTCAAACAAGCCTGGAAAGCAAGAAACCTTTGAGTATTCAAAAGAAACCTTGAGATAGCCAAGTTAGAAGAAATCATACAGGACAACAAGGAATGGATTCTCTTGATTGGAAAAAAACAAGGACTTTGAGGAGTGGACAAAAACACTCTCCGACATTGGATTCCCAATAAATGCTAATTATGGGCTTTGTAAAATAGATTGATCCACATTTGAAGCAAAACTGTGTAGGTAGGTATGAAAAAGTAAAGGTATTCCTTTTGTACGATTGGGTCCTCGAGGCACATGCTATGCTTGAGCCCTTTTGTACATTCATTTCTAAGATATATCAATCACAATTGTGAGTATCGCCAAAAAGAAAAAGAAAAGGAAATTCTAGTAAAAAAACAAAATTGGCATCAACACTACTATGGACACATACATCGTTTAATAGATTCAATAGGGATATTAGCTATTGAACATTGTTTTTTTTTCTGCCATACTCACAATTGTGAGTGGAGATGTTATATTGACTCAGCAGAAGAATGTACAAAAATTCTCAAGCACATCCCATGCCTTAAGGGATCAACAATGCTACAAAGGGCCTTTTTGGTTACAGACATAAGAGAGTAACTTGAGAGATATACAGTGTAGGGTAGCACCCTGGAGCTAGCTTGTGCCACTAACATTTTTTGTAGTGTGAGCTAAAATGGAGAGAGATGGCTTGTAATGTTTGGACCCACATAGGCCATCGCTATAGGATTTTTGTTGAAGCTAAACTTAGCACCTTGCTTACTTTTAGTCAAGTATTTGTAGGTTTAAGCTTTACTCAATAATTTTGTAAAGCAAAAGGGTGAAACCTTTTCAGATCATCGGTGGGTGTTATCCCGAGGAGTTGTATCATTTTGGATATCCTCAATGAAGAAGAAGCGAGAGTTTTGCGCTCTATGTACTGTGTATTCATGGTGTTCTTAAGTAGTCCGTTTTTAGTTGCTGTGTAATTAATTGTTTATTTCCTGATTCCTCTTTCCTTGACCTGAAAAGCATGTATTTGTAAATTTTGTGACTGGTGCACTTAGAGTAGACGTGTATGTATCTTTTGGCAATCCCCCCCACCCCTAGTACCACTTGGTGATCTTGCTAATTGTGGAGAGTATTCAGTTGGACAATTGGGCAATGGGATTGATGGGGGTTGATGGAGATTGAAACTGATGAGTTTTTGAAGCAGTTTCCTGATTGGGTGATTGAAGAAGAAGAAAGGGAGGAGTATAACATTGCTTTTTTGGATGTATAAGTTGACTTACTCCCAGATGACCTGAGACTGAACATTTCCCTGAGAATTAATCAGTACAGGGCCAGCCTTTTTGTGCCTTTTGGGCGTGCAATGCTCCTGAATACCTATCTTTCTACTATGAAAGGTAGGTCATTGAATATGTAAGGGTTCATAGAAGTAGTAGTACAAGAAGAAATGCATGAGTGGTTCAAGGGACCAGCCACCAATCACCACTTATGGCACCAAATTTCAGAAGAGAAGATGTGATGCTTGGTTGGATGCCCAAATTCAGAGATCAGGGGGAGATTCAGGAGATGATATCCATGAAGTTTAAGTGATCATAGAGATGTGATTGCCTTACATGCAGTAAAATTGAGGAGGTGTTGGAGAAACCTTTGGAGGTGGAAAGCCTAGTTATCACTAGGTCAAAGGGGAAGCTGAAAGAAAAACAAGAAGAGCAAGGGAATGACCTTAAAGGAGCCATTGATTGGGAAGCCCAATACAAGATTTGGTTAGGGGTCTTAAAAGAAATGAGATGGTCATTCCAATAGTAAACTATACACCTGCAAATTTAGGAGCTGGTCCATCCAATGATGGAAGAATGAAGGCACCTGCTCAAGTCAATGCAATACTCTTGGAAGAGATTCCCTTAGGAGTGGAGCTGGAGTAGATTCAATCAACAAAAGAAAGTTGGAAGCACAACCCTTACATAGTCCATACAAGAGTGCTAAAAGGAGGAGGTATACCTTACATTGCTTTCAATGTGATTCCCCTACATGCATTAAAATTGAAGAGGTGTTGGAGAAACCTCTGGAGGTGGAACGCCTAGTCATCACTAGGTCAAAGGGGAAGTTGAAAAAAAAAACAGGAAGAGCAAGGGGCTGACCTTAAAGGACCCATTGACTGGGAATCCTAGTCCATGGCCACCAGGGAAAATGCGGATACTGTGGGAAAATCTAGGTTGGAGACCTTCAAAACCTGAAAGTTCAAATTTTCAAGCAGAGCCAACTAGGTCCAAGGAGGTACTTGATAAAGGGTTATCAGATGATCTTTTTGAAGCCTTATTGGAAGCACCCATCTCACGAAAGGTGGGCAACTACTGAAGTTACTCCCTGGTTTTAGTCATATTTTTTAAAAAAATTTGACAAATCTAATCAAAGTCAAGCAGGGGAATCAGAAGGGGGAAAGCAGTTTCAGTGCCTTAACCTAGATTAATTGTGGAGATGTAGCTCTAGTAGATGTGGATTACAAAGTGCATGTGATAAATATATCCATTGGAAGGTGTACCTCTCAGATGTATTGGTGGATGGAGGTTCATGAGCGAATATTCTCCTTGAATCAGTTTGCAAGAGGTTGAATCTCATGAAGTGGGAACCAACACCTTTCCATGTAAAGTGGCTGAACAAAGAAGGTTACAACCTTTGGGGATTCTCAAAAATCAGACAATAAGTGTAGCAAAACTACCCTTTTGCGGTCAATTTTGTTGTCATAAAGTTGGAAGAATAAACATGTTCTTACCTAATGATTATGGAAAGGCCATGGCTTAGGGAAGCTAAATTAAAGCACTTATGGGGTGCAGATACAATTGTGATCAAACATAAGAAGAAAAGCATGAGGATGCCAAAGAAGACTATTCCACCTGGCTTCAGATCTTTGTATGCAAAGACATTAATATGGGGCAAGGTATTGAGGAAGATGAAGAAGAGGAGTTTCTTCAAAGAAATAGAACAATAGTTCCAATCTTTGAGGTTGATGTGCAAAAGATTGTAGATAAAGTTGAAAAATAGAAACAATTACTGAATTGGAATTGAAAGAAATCATGAAGAAAACAGAGAAAATAGCCAAAGTGAAGAGATTGGAGGAAGAAAAGGAAGCAATTGAGGCCATCAAACATGCAGAGAGGATGTTTGAAGAACAAATGTCTAAGAGTTCCAAAGTCAAAGAAGATGAACGGGAAGATATGAATTTGGGGGACTAATGAAGGTATCCAGTGTACTGGATATCTTCAAGAAAGCATTGAAATCTTTTCTATTGGAATGTAGGGATGTATTTGATTTTTCTTGGTCATATATTGATATGAAAGGAGCAAATTCAACTGTATGACAACACACCATAACTTTGAAAACAGACGCAGTGCTAGTGAAGTAGCAGATGTACAGGATGAACCTCAATTATGCCAAATAGGTGTTTTTCCTTTTTTGGGCTGGAAATTGGCTTTATTTACCATGTGGATAAGCTAACTTGGCTGTCACCAATTGTGGTAGTTCCAAAGAAGAATGACAAAATTAGGGTATGTGTGGACTACAAGAAACTGACTGCTGCCATAATTACTGATCCGTTTCCTTTAGCATATTGTGACACCATGCTGGATGCAATAGCTGGGGAGGAAATGTTTAGTTTTTTGGATAGTTTAGTGGATATAATTAGATCAAGATGGTTCTCAAGGACAAGGATAAAACAACCTGCATAAATCAATGGGGAGTGTATGCTTCCACAATGATGAACTTTGGATTGAAGAATGACTCTTCAAAAGTGGGTTATGGAAGTGTTTGGTCCCTACTTGACTACCTTCAAGAAAGTATTTTTGGATGATTTCAATGTCTTGGGTAACAAGGAGGATTATCTCAAGCATTTGAGATTGTGGTTTGAGAGATGCAAAGAAGGAAGGCTCTCATAGAACCTTGCCAAGTGTGCTTTTGCTGTTAAGAGGGGTATTTTATTGGGCCATATCATGAGGTTTGTGGGTCAAGTGAAATGGCATAGTAGGTTCTTGAGGTACCTAGCCCATGTGTGTCAACCACTTACATGAAACTAAAAAGGATAAGACATCTCAAAGACTTACTCCTAGAGATCAGACTCCACACAACAACTTATGGAATGAATTCGTAAGTCCTAATGTGAATACTACTAGAAACCTACAAAGAAGAGGCTAAAAATAACCAAAGAAGAACAAAGATCCAAAATTGACAATATGTGACCTCAACTTTGTTGCTTGTCCAAAGATGAAGAATAAGATTATCACTTTTATCATGCATAACTTGGAAAATAGCTATGACATCCCTACTCACATCTTTAGTGCCCAAGAGTAGGTGCAGGTTTGTAAAGAGGTCATTCATGCCTTGAACGTACTCTATAGAACCAACATGCTGAGTTTCTATCACCCTCCGGAGGTGGTGGTCATACTCAACCATGATAAAGGGTGCCATTTGTCAAGCTAGAGCAAAAAATACTACAAGTGCTAGAGATCAAAATATCAAAATATTGTGTTACTAAGTCAAACAATAAATGGCCTTTTAAGCTCCCCACTTTTATTGAATTTACTATTGATTATCTTGAACATTCCGAAGGAAGAAACATTGAAAATAAACTTACTACGATGCAAAAATGGAACAACAATTTTTATGATTCTTTTGAATGGATATCCTTTCTCAACGAGTAAAGAAATAAAATAGCACGACTGAACAACAAAAGAAGATTTACTAGAACAAAGACGAGAAAATCTAAATAATTGAGAGAAAATGACACCGTACTTAGCTGAAAGACATGTTTGAAGAAATGTGAGGCATACGGATGATATTTAGACCGACATATTTTGGTTTAAGGCGTTTATCATAGATATTCGACTTCCAATCCCAAGGGAATCCGAAAATCTTAAGGTCTAAAAAGGAACAACAATCACTATTTGTGGTATAGTTAAGTTAGACAAAATTCCTTAGAATAAATTTCTCCACCTTAAGAACTCGACTTCAAGTACATAAAATCTTGAAAAGAAGGAACATCACGAACTAAAAGATCATCTACAAAGCGTCTCCGTAACATATTGCATGGGAGAACAACGATTACACCATGGCTTCGACACTAGTTGAAGTGGCATGGGGGAAGCACCTTCCTAAGAGGTTTCCCATTCTACTACTATTTTATGCATATGCACACTTAAATGGAAGGTCTCTATAAACTGATCTAGCCATCCGAATCACGGAATATTTGGTTTAGCCAATTCATGCAAGTCTTTCTTTTACCAAACTCACATATCGTGAGTGTATATATTAAGTAAAAACCAAAAAATTACAATAAACTTGTGCCCACAACGAGCCACAAATGCAGCGAGTACCATCCTAACCAAGTCCACAAACCATGGCTTTTAACAGAAGGGAAGCCACAAACCCATACAACTAGATACATAAAGCCGATAATGACCATTTAGGTTGCCACCACTGTTGACCCTCTCCCACAGAGGAAACAGTGCCCTAAAAGACCAATGAACCAAAGCCACCACAGTCACACATGACCAAACATCCAAGAGTCATGAACTGTCGAAACCGAAGCTATCGTTTGATACAAGCACCGGCATCTTGAATGCCACCACCATGGAAGACACTGCCACCGTCTTCAATGGTGTCCAAGACCATGCTGCCTAAAACCATCTCCGATCGAGATCATCGGAGACACACAACCACACAAGGATAGATCCATGAAATCTGACAAAGCCACATCAAGGGAGACAAAACACCAATATGCCCACCGAACTGATAGCGGTTACCACAAGACCATAGCATACATGCAACCGCATCCACCCTTGCAAGGCAAGAATCAGGCCGCTCCACATCCCCGAACCAGTAGTCTCTCCATGCAGCAGTAGGAAAAAAAACCCCGTCCCGTCAATTCTAACCATAACTTGGCGGGCTGATTTTCTCCTGGTAGAAGCAGGGCCATCGCCAGGCCCTTGTGGAAAAAACAAAGCCAGTCTTGAGAGGGCTTGGAGGACCCATTGCCAGCCAGGGCAGCTCCCTTGTCCACAGTCCGAAGACCATGCTCGCCATGAGATCCTTTGTGGCATGCAGGTCCATCGCAACCTCTAAGATGGGCGGGGACAACCCCTAGACGGGCCGCCAATGAGGCCCCCTCCTCGATGCAAACACGTCAGAGTAGTCGTCCACCTCCCAGCACTCAAGACTGGTGTTGCATCTTTACTCAATTGTGCTAGAGAGGCTAAGTTGGTTTTCTTAAAGAACAAGGTCAACGAGTCAGAAAATCTCTTCTAATACTCCATTGAGGTTGGAGGGAAAACAGGTTAAGGAAAGGTAGTTGCAGCGTTCGAGAAAGGCGTGCCTCAACTTAGCCTTTAGCCGATTGAAAATCAAGATTAGCTGGTTGTAAATGACGGTAAAAGAAACAAACTGGAAAATATATTAAAAAACAGTTCAAAAATTTTAAAAATTGGAAATTTCTACTAGTATTTCCAGTTTGCATATGTACAAGGAGGAAACCCGACCGCTTAGGAAAAAAGAGTTTCCCGAACACTGGATAGTTGCTCACTCCCGGTAATATGACATAAAGATTGAAATATTCACAAATGGTACTAGCAACTCATATTCATTAGGTGGTAGTGTGGATGCAAGGTAAAAAGTCTAAGCCTCGTTTGTTGCTTATAAAATCATGATGTTTTATAAGAGTTGGTCTAACGGTAAGGATTTGGCCTCTCAACTTACGGGTTGTGGGTTCAAATCCCCTATTGGGTCACACTCTAGAAAGACACCTTGTGTTCACTTGGTGTTCACGTTGTTAGGGCTCTTGCCCTTGGACACTTGCGTGCATCCTCCTCCTGCGGTGGGTCACCCGAGGAGGAGGTTCTTAGCTGGTTGCTACAAGTTCTATCCGTCGTTCCCAGCATGTGGTGTATCAATTAGGTGGCCGTGGTGATGCCTACACGTGGCTCTTGTCCGATGGTACGTGGCCCTTGCTCGACCATGTAGCATGGCTAATATTTGGAAGGGATAAGCACCTCCCCCTGTGGACCCTCTGGTGTGTCGAAAACAAAATCATGATGTTTTATGTTGGTCTAGCAAAAATCATTACCCTCCGGATCTTTGTGAGACCTAGTTCTAAGTATGATATACTTGTTTGCCTTACAAATGCATGCAACCTATCCTAGTGTAGATTCATTCCATGGCCACTTCTTAAGTCATTTCATGTCTCTTTGATCCACTTTTGAGACACCAAGAATCTACAACAATTAGGCACGCCACTAGACTCTCGATGCCTTTAGGTCATTGATTGTCAACCTTTGCATGCCATATCTCTCTCTCTCTCTCTCTCTCTCTCTCATGCAAGCATCACCCAAATTTATTAAGTACGAATCTCTCTCTCTCTCTCTCTCTCTCTCTCTCTGCGCACCTCATTTGCATGTAGCAGGCTGTGGAAGTTGAAGCATTCCATATATGCCACCAGAAGGGCCGTTGAAATGAGGATTGTCACTGGCCGGAAGCTTTTGATGGCCGCCATCACCCACACCCGAAACATGTGTGTGTCTGTGTGTGTGTGTGTGAGAGAGAGAGAGAGAGAGAGAGAGAGCGAGCTCTGCTGTGTGTGCGTGTGCGTGTGCGTGTGTGTAGACAAGAGGGGGGAGGAGGGGAGTTACGACTCCGTTCAACACGTCGCTTCTTCTTCTATCTCTTTCAACCTTGACTTGACCTCATCTTTTATATTGTGATGAAATGGTCCATCTCAATCTTTTAAAAATGCGGATGCTTATCCATTTTCATTTACAATTAGCAAATTATCAAAATTATCCATCATTTTGGAAACATGTTGAAACCTTCAAGGTCAATTTGTGTACTCCTCGAACTAGTGGTTCAAAATGGCCTACCAGAAGGACCCCACACACACACACACGCATGCGCGCACACACCCCTCCCTTGACAATGGATCTCAACATGAATTTTTACCTTGATTATGTAAGAGCAATTTTAGAAACCTTGAAAGGAGAGCCAGTCCACTTGGCTCATCTTCATTGGAGAGAGAACTTGGAAAATTAAAACTAAGAACCCGTAAAAAGAACCCCTAAAGTAAAGCTAAAAACTCGTAACGCTAACGCTAAAAATATGCAGAAAAGCAAGAGGCCACCACCTTTTATAGCAGCGCGCGCACACACGAGGAGAGAGAGAGAGAGAGAGAGAGAGAGAGAGAGAGAGAGAGAGAGAGAGAGAGAGCAATTGATGACGTAGAGCAGAAAACAGAGCGGAGAAGAGAACATGTACTTGTTTTTTTTTTCCATCCTACTGCCGGTGAGAGAGACAGAGAGGCATGCTACTGCAGAGAGAGAGAGAGAGAGAGAGAGAGAGAGAGAGAGAGAGAGAGAGAGAGAGAGATTTTATTATCGTCCTCGGAGGTCAAATATGACCTATGGGACCAAAGTTACATGTGATGTAGTATGTGTATGGCTGATGAGTGACTCTCGATGCTCCAAAATTGTAGTGATGAGAGTCGCAATGGAGAGCCCACACTTTGGCTGGGAGAGGAAAGTGTGTAGGTCTAAGTTATGGCTGAAAATGTGAGAGAAGCAAGTTCGGATGTGACCAAAAGCTGAGCACTCTAGTAGTGTGTGGTACTCAAACTCTCGAACTTGCAGTGAGCATAATGTGCACAATCGATTTGACTCTTCTCCATTGCCCCAACGCCCTATCTCGCATCGAAGGAAATGGGAGCTAAGCCGAATCGCTGCAATAGTGCGTATCGCGGACAAGGGAATAGGCTCAAGCATGTAAGTGTGAGTACGGTTTCCTCTCTCAGCGAAGAACATGGTTTTGGTAGTTGGGGGCAATATAGGTGGTGTAATGTATGAAGAGAGAGAGAGAGAGAGAGAGAGAGAGAGCTACGTTCTGCGTTTCAATTGCTGGCTCCTCGTCCTGGAATACCACCCCCAGCACCTCAACAACAGCAGCCCTGAGGCTTTCGACCATGCCACCTCCACACTGCAGCGCTTCTCTACAGGTCAAGCCACAACTGACGGACTGCCGAGAGAGAGAGAGAGAGAGAGAGAGAGAGAGAGAGAGAGAGAGAGAGAGAGAGAGAGAGAGAAAGAGAGAGAGAGAGAGAGGTCCTCTAGCTCGCAGATGCATGGCAAGCGATGTCATAAATATGCACGCTGGCTGCAATTCTTTACCTTGCGTTTCAATTGCCTGGCCTTGCATGTGCTCCCATGGGAGGTGGTATACCCCGCACGGCAGTAGCATGGCTGCACAGAGAGAGAGAGAGAGAGAGAGAGAGAGAGAGAGAGAGAGAGAGAGAGAGAGAGAGAGAGAGAGAGAGAGAGAGAGAGAGAGAGAGAGAGAGAGAGACTCATTCAAGGTGAAGCTCTCACAAAATCGTCAGAGCAGAATGCGTGCCTGGCTGACTGCATAATGGCTTAGCGGCCGCGGTTGGAAATTGGCTGCTTGCAGAGCCGTTCTCCAGTCCGCGTGCGTTTGTAGGCGGCGCCGCCACGGCCCCTCATCCTGCCCGCCAACCATGGTGTAAATTCGCTCTCCAAGTAACCACTGCTCCATACAAAGCCTATGCATAGAGTCTCTGTTCATGCCTGCCTCTAGTGAATCGAACATGGCCGAGAAGAAATGCAACGCACTCACAAAGTGCTTCTGAAAGGGCCCCACATTGAGCTGAGTATCCATCTCTGCCACTGTAACAACACGGGGACAGAGCTTGGCCGCCACATGAAGGGTATGAA
This sequence comes from Adiantum capillus-veneris, assembly GCF_014529385.1. Taxonomy (NCBI): domain Eukaryota; kingdom Viridiplantae; phylum Streptophyta; class Polypodiopsida; order Polypodiales; family Pteridaceae; genus Adiantum; species Adiantum capillus-veneris. Next base: position 147,984,542 of record NC_140944.1, read on the forward strand.
AAACAGTAGTTTTAGCAGCGCCATCTAGGAGATTACAGAGCTCCAGCATGAAGTTCACAATGACAACCTCCCCTTCTTCGACCCGGAACATGTCGGCATGACTCAAAGTGTACATTTATATTGTACACTTTTCATTTCATTTAAACATCCAATGTCAAACATGCCCAGTGCCAAAAAGAGAGAGAGAGAGAGAGAGAGAGAGAGAGAGAGAGAGAGAGAGAGAGAGAGAGAGAGAGAGAGAGAGAGAGAGAGAGAGAGAGAGAAAGAAGAAGAGAGTTTTATCGTCGTAGGAAACTATCCCAAGAGACCTTAAAGACCTAGCCGACGAGCAGTTGAGAGAGAGAGAGAGAGAGAGAGAGAGAGAGAGAGAGAGAGAGAGAGAGAGAGAGAGAGATGCTACTGTAGACAAAAAAAAAAATTACAGTGATATTGTTAGTCTAATATAGACCAAAAAAAACACACACGATGATATTGGTAGTCTAACGTCGTAAGAGACTATCCCAAGAGACCTTAAACATCTAGCCGCCGAGGAGCTGTTGAACGAGAGAGAGAGAGAGAGAGAGAGAGAGAGAGAGAGAGAGAGAGAGAGAGAGAGAGAGAGAGAGAGAGAGAGAGAGAGATGCTACTGTAGACAAAAAAAATAAAATTACAGTGATAATGTTAGTCTAAGAGAGTTTTAACATCGTAGGAAACTATCCCAAGAGACCTTAAAGACCTTGCCGATGAGGAGTTGAACGAGAGAGAGAGAGAGAGAGAGAGAGAGAGAGAGAGAGAGAGAGAGAGAGAGAGAGAGAGAGAGAGAGAGAGAGAGAGAGAGAGAAAGTGTAGCCCGCAAAAAATCGCAAGATGCTAATATAGTCAAAAACATAAAATTCACGATGATATTGTTAGTCTAAGAGACTGTTAACGTCGTAAGAAACTATCCCAAGAGACCTTAAACATCTAGCCGTTGAGGAGCTATTGAACGAGAGAGAGAGAGAGAGAGAGAGAGAGAGAGAGAGAGAGAGAGAGAGAGAGAGAGATAGATTTTATTATCGTCCTCAGAGGTCAAATATGACCTATGGGACCAAAGTTACATGTGATGTAGTATGTGTATGGCTGATGAGTGACTTTCGATGCTCCAAAATTGTAGTGATGAGAGTCGCAATGGAGAGCCCACACTTTGGCTGGGAGAGGAAAGTGTGTAGGTCTAAGTTATGGCTGAAAATGTGAGAGAAGCATGTTCGGATGTGACCAAAAGCTGAGCACTCTAGTAGTGTGTGGTACTCAGACTCTCGAACTTGCAGTGAGCATAATGTGCACAATCGATTTGACTCTTCTCCATTGCCCCAACGCCCTATCTCGCATCGCAGGAAATGGGAGCTAAGCCGAATCGCTGCAATAGTGCGTATCGCGGACAAGGGAATAGGCTCAAGCATGTAAGTGTGAGTACGGTTTCCTCTCTCAGCGAAGAACATGGTTTTGTAGTTGGGGGCAATATAATGTATGAAGCGTGACCCACCGGATTTCTCCCAAGCCGTAATACATTGGCGTTGTAGAAAAGCTTCATTCACTTGAGAGTCAATTGAAGCATCATGTAGCAAGTGTAATGCATCCCATCTCCCAAACCACTTCTTTATGTCTTGCATCCATCCCGTGCTCAAGATCTTGCTTTTATGCGTCTTTTGAACTTTTTTGCTTGCTTCCCATGCAATTGTAGGAAGTCGATGTGAGGGGTTTTGACGCATCTTTATCATGTACTCCACAACCCTTTCCATGCCTATAACCTCAATTGGAAGAGATCCCGACTCAAGAAGTAGGAGCATATATGGTGTTTGTGTCTTAACTTGGAGAAAGTTTGTAAGAAAACGCTTTTGGACATTCTCAAACTCTTTCCAAGTAGACTTTGAGATGCTCCCGCCCCACACTTCAACTCCATAAAGAAGAACCGGTGTCACCAATGCATCAAAAAGATACTTCTTGAGAACCCAACACTTGATGTTTCCCGCATTACACATGTTCTCAAATGCATAATATGATCTCTTTCCTGCTTCCAAAAGACGCATAGCACATTCATGCCACTTGTGATTGGATGGAACCTCAAGGCCAAGGTACTTAAAGCTCTCAACAACTTCAAGTGTCTCATTGTTGTACACAATGCATGGCTTCTCCTTATGGTTGGTTTTCACAAGCATAACCTTCGTTTTGGATTCATTTACAATCAGCCCACTATGCAAGCAAAAGTTCTCTAGGACAACCATAAGCTTTTGTGCATCTTCTAAAGTGTGTGCTAGAAGCAATACATCATCCGCATACAACAAAAGCATGATTACCGCATTGCAAATAGTGACCTCTTCAATGCCTTCTTCTTGCATAAAGTCAAGTACCATTTGTTCCAATTGATCGATGCATAGACCAAAGAGATTTGGTGACAATGGACATCCTTGTTTAACCCCAATAGTGCTTACAAAAATTTCTGAAATTTCTCTTCCCATGCGCAATTGACAAATCACCTTCTCATAGATTCGAGAAACCGCAAGCATAAACTCACTTGGCACTTGGAGTTCTTCCATCCTTCTCCACAAATTGTTACGTGGAATCATATCAAAGGCTTTCTTAAAGTCCACAAAACAACAATACAATCGCTTGCTTTTCAACCGAATTTCCTCCATGAGAACACGTTAATTGATCCCTAGATTTTCATCAACAACATCATAGTACTGCATAATAGATGAGCAACCTTCATCACTAAAGGAAATATGGTTTCTCAATTAAAAAGGCAATGCAGAAGTTTTACGTTAATTGACAACATGGAATTATTTGTTGCAGTAAACCGTACAATTCAGCAACATGCACGTGCAAAATGCTAGTGTTTTTTGTGCAAACATCGTGCACAGAATGGTGGTGTGTTGTGGAAAAAAAACCATACATCAGTATGGTGTGGAGTTGGCACAATTCTCCACATTTTTTATAATACCGTAAGGAATGTGCCCTTCCCCCGCCACTTTTATCCCCTCTAGTGTTGAAGGGGAGCTTATGTTTTTCCTCTAGTGTTAGAGGGGCTAGTTTTTTTAGTAAAATCTTTTTTTTTAAAAATGATGATAGTTTGTTAGCTTTGCTTTCTTACATTTGGTTCAAGGAACAGCATGCACGCAGTATTTTTTAAGAAAGGACTAGCATGACCACTAACAATATCATCATGAAGTACTTCAAAAAAGTAATTGGCAATAGTATAATCGAAAAGCCTTAGACTAACAATATGATCATGAATTACGCAAGATGCACACAGACTCCCTCTCTCTCTCTCTCTCACACACACACACACACACACACACACTTGGAGGCAGCTAGAAAATCGAAAATCCTTCGACTAACAATATCTTCGTGAATTATACTTCCAAAAAGTAATTGGCTATTGCTCAACAATATAATCAAAAATCCCTAGACTAACACTACCATTGTGATTTTTCCTTTTTGTCTATATTAGCATCTTGGAGGATTACAATGTACATTCATTGATGTGGTCAAAGAATCTCAAGCAACGAAGAGGACAAGGAGGGGTAGCATGTATGGTTAAGAAAGGATTGAGAGATTTTGTATCAATTGTGAAAGATGACAAGTACAAACGTTATGTATGGCTGAAAACTATGACATCAAAAAGAGCACCCATTTTTGTAGCCAGTTGCTACATTCCTCATCATGATTCTCCCTTTTATGCTTGCATGGATAGAGATCAACCATTTTCTGATTTGGAAGAGGACATTGCTTATTTCAAAGGTGAAGGTGATGTTATTGTATTTGGGGATATGAATGCTCGCACAAAAACATTGCAACATGATACTCAACAATTTGATATGCCATACATTTCAAGGGAGTTGGAGGAAGTTCACTTGTATGATCGTACTTCAATGGATGAGAAAGAGCCGGATCACTATGGAAAGTTACTTTTACACATGTGTAATAGCACGGGTATGCTCATTGCCAATGGTGTATCTTTGTGGAGTGGAACCAATGGATTTACATGTAGGAGACATAATGGGGATAGTGTGATTGACTATATGCTACTCTCTGAACCCATCATGTATCGCATAAAGAGTTTTATGTTTGGTCAATGGACCCCGGAATCCGACCATCGCACCTTATGTATTGACCTTTCATGTGGAGAAGCAACTAAGCATGATAATGTCAGCCAAAGGAAAGAGAAGTTATCACTATGTATGGATTTCAAATGGGCACCAATGTACATTGAATGGTTGAGCAAAAACTATGGATGACAAAGCTTCAATGTGATGCACCATTGGAAACTAAATGGGAAGCTTTCAAGAAAGCTATTTGTTCTTGTGCGGAAGAATGCTTTTCCATAAAGCATCTCCATGGTATCAACAAAGATGGATCACGCAAAAGGTGGTTTGATAAAGAATGTCAAGATGCTCGAAAGTCCTTGATAAAGCTTGATGCAACTATGGACAAAGACAACTATCAAAGTCATTTGCATACATACAAGGCATTGATTCAAAAGAAGAGAAGAAGATGGGAAGTAAAGCAACAAGAATTTCAAGTCCAAGAAAAGGCACATGCATGTGGAAGATTTTGGAGAAACATGAGGGGCAAGCGGGTTGATAATTTTGGTAACTTGAGTCTAGTGGATATGTACACACATTGTAGGCAATTATATGAGCAAGCAAATGCTGAAAAAATGCCATTTTATGGTTCACTCCCATGTATGCCCTCTTTTTTTACTATTGAGGATGTATGCGATGGGCTTGAAAAGTTGGCCACTCGCAAAGCGGGAGATCTTCAAGGTATCAAGCCGGAGATGATCAAATGGACGGGAGATTTTACCCATGAGTGGATGTGTGATATGTTCAACCTTGCACTTCAACATGGCATGCCTTATGATTGGAGTACTAATTGGGTTAAGCCTTTGCATAAAGGAGGGGATGTAAAGAATGTAAGCAACTACCGGACTATAATGATTGGGTCTCTTATGGCAAAGTTGTTTGGGTGCATAATGGAGATGAAACTGAGTGATTGGGTTGAAGAGAATGACAAGCGTGCAAAGGGACAAGCGGGTTTTCGTCGATGCCACAACACCATTGATCATCTTGTCACTAGTATATTGTTTACTATCATCAACTTATAGTTCCAAGTTTAGAGGTCGTTTTTTTTGTGTGCATATCAATTTAGGGTATTAAGAATAAAAGTGAACACTTTTTTTTCTGTGTGCATATCAATTTAGCGCCTTAAGAAGAAAACTGAATTTTATTTCTGTTGTTGAGTAGATGTAAAGGACTGTATGACTCTCCAAAAGCCTGATCACTTCAACATCAATCATCCTCTCGATTGCAAATGTCGTACTCTCCCATTCCTATATGACACTCCAAAAGCCTGATCTCGTCGACATCAATTGTCTTATTGATTGCAAATGTCGTCATCTCCCATTTGTGTACATCCAGGTGCATCTTGATGTATTGTACGATTTACTGCAACAAATAATTCCATGCTGTCAACTAATGCAAAACTTCTGCATTGCCTTTTTTTATTGAGAAAAAACCATATTTCCTTAACACTCTGCCATTGGTTAGTGATTTAGTGATCAAGGTTGCTCATCTATTATGCAATACTATGATGTTGTTGCTGAAAATCCAGGGATCAATTGATTGCTAGTATATTTTTTAGTGTTATCAATTTTTCGTTCCAAGTTCAGAGATTGTTTTTCTGTACATATCAATTTAGGGTTTTTTCTTGTACATATCAATTTAAGGTATTAAGAAGAAAACTGAATTTTACTTCTGTTGTTGGGTAAATATGAAGGACTGTATGACTCTCCAAAAGCCTGATCACTTTGACATCAATCGTCCTCTCGGTTGCAAATGTCGTGCTCTCCCATTCACCCACTATAGTCACCATCCCTCATTTGTTTCCTTGTCTTTAACTGTAAAATTTACCGCACACCAAAAGCATGATTACTTTGACACCAATCGTCCTCTCGATTGCAAATGTCGTTGTCTCCCATCCAAACACACTGTGGTGATTGCGTCCTTTTTACACACCCCCCATTTTAAACTGTAAAGTTGCGATTAGTTATAGAACTCCATTGTTTAACTTGGCGACTACAAAGATCCGATCCCGTTCTACAACATTGGCTATCATTTTGACCCCCCACATGTCGTTGCGCCTAACCGAGCCACTTTCTGTTAGTTCCCATTGTAGGAGCACAATTCCCATTAGTTGTGACCCTTAGCACGCCATCCAATGTGAAACAATTGCACTTCCTATTAGTTTGTACGTGGAGGGCCGTCGTCCTAGGTTACGAGCATCGATCTTGCCCAAACATATTGCACTGCTTTATCAACTATTTGATGTCATTTACAAAATTCATTTATACACACTAATTTATTCAATACAATACTGGTCATTGATGCAAGAAATGTAGCTCCCCTTTTGAGCTGTGAAGTGATAAATTCTCTCGCCAATACATCATAATGTCGTTTGAATGGTTGTAGGTAAAATGCTTCCCGATCAAGCAATGCAATTTAAAAAGAGATTACGCACACAATTAGTGCGTGTAGTGGATGCCCTCACATTAGACGAGATAACAACAACCTTGCGAGATGAGCGGCGCTTGTAGGCCTTGCTCTCTGAAGTGGTCCGCTCAACAACCTCGAAGTTTGAGGACGCAGATATTAGTGACGTGCAGCATCTTCTCTTTAGTAATGTTGGAGACATGCCAAAATGCGCTATCGACCTGCGAGCTGACTTACCAGAGGGCATACAAATGGAGAAATTACAACATTGGTATAACTGCTGGAAGATTGAAAAGAAATAATCCACTCGCGCAAGGAAAATTGACACATAGAACACCTTCAGTAAGAAATTGCGGAAGGAGACCCTTCAAGATAGCAGAGGATCGATGTCTAGTCTGCATATTCAGAAAACTGTACTGAACTCATTTTGCTCTATCACCTTGGGCATTCCATTTGAGGCTATAAAACGAGGAAGGAAACTAGGATCTGGGTCATATGGAGACACTTATGAATGCAATATCGAAGGGATTTCTTTCCTTCCGTCCAACAATGTGTATTGCTGTAAGGAATTCAAAGGTCAAGCAAAACAACAATTCAAGTCATTCGCAATCGAGAGCAGTGTTGACCTCAATCACCGAGGTATTGTGCGTGCTCTTGCACATACAATTCAATCACCATGGATACTTATATTTCCTTATTTCAATGGATCTTCCCTTGGCGATTTGATGGAGTGTGTGCCTACACCTTTTGGAAGCATCAGTGAAATTGTACTTGCGATGGGTGATAAAAAACACAAAAAACCAACTGAACTGGAGTTGCAGCAATGCAGGCTTATCATCAATCATGCTTCATCTTTGATTCATGCACTAATAAAAGCTTTGGCATTTGCACATGAGAATGGAGTTATTCACAATGACCTTCACCCTTGGAACATTATGCTAGACTTCACTAGAGAGGGAGTACCAAGAGTAGGCATTATAGATTGGGGTCTTGCCCTTCGACCACCGTATGAGAGAAGACCAACAAATATTCGTAAGCCAAAAGAGCATGCCAAGAGGCCTTGGCGAGCAGCCGAACTACTGAATACCTGATCTACATGCCCTTGGAGCAAATCAACCGATGTATATGCACTTGCATGGGTCATCAATCAGCTCGGTATTTTCTGCAACGAATTTTGTGTGTATTACAAACTTGACTTGATGAAAACAAGTACTGCTATAGAGGTTGAATCCATACAGAATATAATCAACAATGCCTACCTTCTGGAGAATCCGTCTGAAAGAAAGACGCTCGCTGATTTAGATAAAGATCTATAACATTTGCATATGCACCCCGAACAATGCTTGCGTCCCATCTCTGAAATGTGTATTTCTTTTTCCCACTGATCCTAGAAAATTTATTGCAACTACCAAGCTCTTTTTATTTATTGAGCTGAAAGTTCCATTATGGTTTGCAATAGTTCTTTGAACATTAATTTGTTGCCTACCTCCATTATATTCATCCCTTCTACTTCTTTTTTTGTCGTCCAATTTCATTATATTAGTCCCTTCTAATTTGAATCGGACTAACTTGTATCTATACTGTTCACAATTGCATTTAACTGTAGGTCTTCTCAATGGCAATCGCTACTATGCTATGTGGTACCCGCAAAAGGCGCCGTGAATACGCCGCTTTTCAAACTATGAATAGACGAAAAGTTCTACTCTGTCCTGTTGCTTCTTCATGGTTTAATGTGCAACATATTTATGAGGTTTGGCAAGAAGAATGCAACATCACAGCTCGCAACATTTCCATTTGCGGAAGTTGTGGCATTTGCAACCTATCAAAAAAAGATACCCACAAGATGGTCTTAATATCACACGCAAGAAGCTAGCAAGTGCAACCTATGATTGCAAACAATTGCAATGCATAATCTCAAAGTGAATTGAACTTGCTGTTCTGCTTGCTTGAAAAGTTCACGAGCAAGCAGTGTTGTCATCTTGCAACCCGACTACATACAAGCCATCCTAAACACAAATCAACTAATTGTGCAACTCCTTACCGTCATCGATGTTACAATCAGCGTCACAAAAACAGAAACTGCGGTTGCAAAAGGCTTGCTTGATAGAAGATCGCTACTCGACAATCCAGTGATCTGTTGGTTGACAAAGAAAAACATGTCTCGGCCAACTTTGTTACTTGCAAACACGCCACTAGCAGCAGTGCCAGCATACAACATAAAGAATAATCCAATTCTCAAGAAGTACCGGTGCATCGGTGAGCAGCCAAACAAAAGAACATCTATTTGTATTCTATCAGCATCGGCTATACAGATTATTGTAAGGGACCACTCAGAGAACAATCCATTTGAACTTATGCAACAAGCAAAAGCACAATGTGAAATTAGCATATTGCAAAATTTGTTTAGCACAACAAAGAGAACTGCATTTACTGCTAAAGACAAACATGAGTTTGGTTCCATACAAACACGTGATACCGCTTATCTAAGCAAGCGGACAGTAATTTTTCAATACAATGGACTTCCGTCTCATGAATCTGAAGTGCAGGATATTACATTAGAATCAGGGATATTCCCTTTCCTCTTTCCCACAGGAAAAGGAAACTACCAAGGAGAATTCGACTTCAGTGAATACATTAGAATGAGAATTGGAACTTCCTTCTCTGTATACACATTGTTCAAGCCATATTTGCTCATGATGTACCAATTGAAACAAGCTATCATGATTGAAACTCCACAAACAGTACATTTTTACAAAGGGATACTGCTACAAACGAGCACACACCACGACATCTACACATGATGCAATGAAGCATATTATTCAATACAATCTCCCAGCCACAATGCAAGGTACTCTGCCATGGCATCGACGAAACTTGAGAGACCTCATAACAATGGTGGACACATGGGGACTACCACATCTGTTCTTGACATTCATTGCTGATGAGGTTTTCCAAACAAGATGGCAAGAAGTCATCACAATTGAAAAACTTGCTCAAGGCTACAACCAAGACTTTAAGTGGAACGATTGCCCTGTAGAGTGTGCAACACTGTTTCACCTTCGCTTGCACGCTTTCCTGAATAAACACATCATCAATGGAAGCAACATACTTGGCCATGTCGACCATCACATGGTGCGCTACGAAGTGCAAAATCGAGGCTCACTGTATGCACATGTCATACTGTGGATCTCTAACGAAGATTTGTGCCGAGTTACAAATGAGATTGCCGCATACATACCTGCAGAATCACAAGACACCTTCACCACCGAGCTGCGAACCCTCGTTACCACAAAACAGATACACAGATGTAGAGACTCTTGCAAAGTCATGGGATCAGCTAGAGTGTGCAAATACGGATTTTCTTTTGAACCACAGTACAACACGACTTCAACTATGGATGCCTGTACTGCTAAATGGATTTACTACCGCCCTGGGTATGACCATCGAAATGTTGTCCCGTACCATCCCACAATCTTGCTCCTATGGAAGGCACACATGAATATTCAAAGAGTCACAAATTCATCTATATCGCATTACCTTCTCAAATATGCAATGAAACCAGAACCCCTTGGAAAACTGAACCTCTCCACAGATGATGCAGTAAGGCTTGGACTTCACGGCTTGGACAAAGTAAAGCTTCAACTAATTGCAGCCTCTGTATTATCAAAGCCAATATCTACGACAGAGGCAGCAATCAACTGTTTGAAGATTCCAATCATCACAAGGAGTGAACGGGTTGAATACATCAACTCCTCTCCACCATCACTACAACAGAGGTTGCTATCTCGTAGCCAGACTATAGTCATGCATCCAATTGATTTATATTGTGCAAGGCCCCTTCATTTTGAAAATATGACATTCTATGACTACCACAGAAGATAAAAAATTCTGAAGCCACACGAACATACTCCTGTACTCAGTTTCCGTGATGCGTACAACAACAGCATCATAGAGAAACAACGCCTCGTTAGATTTACAGAGTACGATCCTGGCCATCAAACAGAGGGATTCTTCTTCAATGTCTTATTGCAAAAACTTCCCTTTAGGAACGAGATAGAACTTCTATCACCAACCAACACACTCTCTTCTTACTTCCTGGAGTGTAAAATCCGTCGGATCATTCTTCATGATGAAGACTTGGAGATGTACATAAATGAGCACACCCAACACAATATGCTCATCTCTGAAAATACAGGACACACTTTAAACCTCATAAAACAAAAGTTCATCCTCAATCGTGAAGATCCACTCACTTGTACAGTGAATGACACAGTTGAACCAGGAGTATCTCAAAGTCGTGCTACAATGCTGAAGCTACTGCAAGAGTTCGCTGAGACTAACAATGCAGCTCTGAGCTCTCAACAGCAAGAAATCTTCGATCGTATATCAGGCCTGAGTAATGGCCTCCATGTCATTACAGGTGTTCCAGGATGTGGAAAAACATTCCTCATAAAATTCTTCACCTCAAGCTTCATAAAAAATAATAAGACCGTTATCCTGACTGCATCAACTGGAGCAGCGGCCGCTCGCCTTAGCAGCCTTGCAACCACAGTCCAGTATCAATTCAGGATCCCTTGTTCTAAGCAACACTTCCCACAAGCAATTCATCCCATAGATGAAATATTTGTCGCTATACATGGTGCCAACGTCATTATCATAGACGAGATATCAATGCTAACGAGTACAATCTTCAATATGGTCGTTCGCCAGATAGTTAACATCACCAATGGAACACTCCTTCACCCATTCACTCAGAAGCTCATATTGCTTTTTGGGGATTTGGCACAACTTCCTCCAGTCTGCCATCACCAGGAGCCATTATGCCATGTTTGCAGTATACAAAACTCAGCTTACATCGCTGCAGCCACTACCCACAACATGACCTTCTCAGTTCGCCATGCTACAGACCCCACTTACGTCCAATTCTTGGATACGATCCGTGTCAAGCAACCAACAAAACAACAAATAGAAGAAACGTTGTCACAGTGTGTAATTAATGAAACTGAACTCCTGCGAGTAATCGATGACGCTACTACACTGATATGTACTCATAGGGAAGACGTATATAAGTACAGCAACTTGATTCTGCAAAAGTCTTTCTCGGCATCTGATATTGTTGCCATTCCATTGAAGACCAATGCTCTTGACGAACCATTGCTGCAGGAATGGCTCAAAGACAAGGCATTCCATGAGATGGACAATACTGCAATTGGGGATAGATGTATGATTACAGAAAACATTAACTTGGCTATGGGTGCTGCGAATGGATCCACCTGCCGTATACTTTCCTATTCATACGACTGTACCGGTCAAGTTGCTGCTATAGAAGTAATGCTACTTTCCACTGATACCACCATGACAATACGAAGGACTAAACATGCTACAAGAGCAATCAATTGCAAATGGTTCCACAAAAGCACATTCCCTTTGTCACTCGCGTACGCAATCATTGGACACAAATCTCAAGGAGCTACGATATCAAAGAAAGCCATCCTCATTATAAAACAAGCTTTCGCCCCAGGATTGGCATACGTCATGTTCTCTCGAGTGACAGAAAGACGCCATCTCAAAATATTGAACATCCCAACCCCAAGGATGTTCTGGCCGGTTAGTAGAACACTCCCCCAATGATTAGATATTTCCTCACTTGTCTTTAGACATTTCCTCACTTATTTTTAGACATTTCCTCACTTTTTTTCACAAAAAAGTCCTCTAGCTCTTTCGGTCTTTCATCTCGTAAGGTGCATGGACTACACAATCAATTATTTGACGACAGTTTTCTTGACTGCAGATTTTCTTCATAGCAAGTAACAACCTCCAGCATCTCCTCATGGACACCGATCAGGTAACCATTCCTCAAATTAATCTATTTTATAGCTAGATTTTATGCCATTCAATATGTACAAAACTCAACCATCATATTTCTCTTTCTCTATCATTCAGATATTTGATAAATTCATCAATATCGCAGCTACCTCAAAACCAAAAAACAATTTTCTGCATACCCATCTTCAAATCAAATGCACCTAGCAAATATGCCTGGCGAGGCTCCGAGTGCATTCATCGAAGGGTTCCGCACGACTCAGCTCCTCCACTCATACATCAATAAATACAGCAATCGAAACAAAGAATATAGAAATAACGAGCTAAAGTTGGCAACAGGTACTTCAAGCTCTTCATATTCTTGTATTGCAAACACTAAAAGTTAACAAATTTGGTTGCTTCTACAACATCTATCCTTCTTTTTCTACAGGGTTGCAAAAAGAGATACTGCTATCGTTGGGCATTGACTTCGATGAGTCAAACAAACTACTGCTAGACACAGAAGCCCAAGAAATACTGAACACAAAGACTGCTGGTATCACCACCTATGCAATCGAGATGCTGCACTACGGTTACAAAATTGCCCTTGACAAATTGGTCGTTCTCGACAAGAATACAACAAGCCAGGCACTTTCCAACATGGTCAAAGAGCTTGGGAACGAATTCAAAGGGAACGAGAGAGCAATCTTAACGGATGAGAATTTCACATGGCATTTTAATAGAGACCTTTTTCATGTCCGGTTCGGTCAGACAACTGATCCATTTTGAAAGCTTGAACCACTACATGGTAACCATATGTACCCCTTGTAGAATATAATTATCTGATTACATACTAATTCAACAAATCACTTCAGTGCAGGACATTGACAACGAAACCAACAAGGAGATCCCCAACAACATAACAACTTCACAAGAGGAAGCAGCACGTTCCGACGCTATTCCAACTCCCAAAAAGACAATGACAGATGAAGAGAACTACATACTTTACTCTATTAGGTGCAAAATCAATAACCGTGTTTACATAGGCATGACATCCGATTTCGAAGCTAGGAAAAGAGCACACATGACAAATCCACCAAAATGGATGAAACATGATGTGTCGTCCTTTCCCCCATTTTGTCAAAACTTTGAGTTTCATGTACTGCACAATACACACGATAGGAGAACTGCTATTGCACTGGAAGCACAAGAGATAATTACTCAAGATGCAACGTCCACAAAAGGATACAATAATTTGAAGGGACATCCTCCAAACTGCAAGAAATACTATTATTTAAAACACCATAGAAAAAAATATAGCGTGCAATGAAAATTAATCTTTGTTCTGGGGTAGCAACTCCCATTCAGTCTTCTCTTCTGTATTCAATCACTTCTCAAGAGTCTTTTCCTCTAGTATCTGTGATAATTTCATGTTATGCTTCTCTATTATCTGTGAGACTTTATTTATGCTGTGTTCTATTCAGGTTATGTTCTGCAATTTTTTTCTCGATATCATATTATGTTTACCTTATGCTCTTGCTTTCCTCTACATGAACATCATTCAGCTTTCAAATTTTAGGATTCAACTGTTACCTAGATGTCTTGCAATAACATCAAGAGAAACGGACAATCCATTCCAGCAACCCCATGTCTAATACTTCTACAAAAAATTATCATCTAATAAGAGACAAATCATGTAGCAACAACTTATATATTTTACAAAAAATTTATAAATGTACAAATGCTGCACCTTGTCTTCAACATATTAAACAACACAAAACAACAACTGCATTAGGTTATAACACTGTTCTGGACATCCACCAAGGTTGAGAATATATTATTTTTTGAAAAAAATAAGAAAATATACTTGCAAACTTATGCCATCTTTATTTAATTGCTTTGTTCAGTGTCTTTGTCATATAACGTTAATCATTGGCTACAACAATGTCTTTTTTTTTCCATTCAGACTATGACAGACTTGACTAGTTATCAGCTTCTTTGATTTAAATGCTTTTTCTTTTTAGTTAACAATGGGTAGGCCGATCCTAGCTGATCTTATTGAGCAGCATCCAGAATTTGAGACTGCAATGTATAAGTTGCAATACTGTCTTTACCCACATTTGCAAGAGCGGGTGCTCAGACACTACATGCATAAATGGACTGAGTTCATTCCATGGCCAGTTCAACCACCTACCCCATGGCATCCACATTACATCACTTGGAACACACTCGGTCGAGAAATCACCATCGACATCGCCATGCTGTCTGGTTGCTCCACAAAACACCATTGTATGTTGTTTGTGCAGATTGTGGACGTGCTCGGCCTACTCGAGACTATAGAATTGAATTACTCTAACGTGGTTCCCAACCACCTTCAGTCAGCTAAACAATTCATTTCGCGCTATTTTCCTGTTTACCAGTTAGTCACAGGCGCAACTTTGAAGATCATCTTACCGATATAGCCCTTACTTCGTGCATCAAAATCTCCCACTAATATGTGTTGTTACCTAGTCCTCCTTCTCTTCTCCACAGAAGTTCTGTCCGTTTCATTGTGAAGAAGTCATTGCATGCTACATTCAAAGTCTTACCAACTCTCGTTTGCTTAGTTCCGTTCTTGATTCATCAACTTTTTACCATACTATTTCCAGTGACTTACACTCACTTAGCGTAACAAGATTTGAGCAAAACAAATATTAAGCTCTCCCTGTCTCTCTCTTAAAAAAAAAAAGCCTGCCCCTCTCTCTCTCTCTCTCTCTCTCAAAACAAAACAGTACATAAATTCCTGTATATATGAGTGACTTCTGCTAACTAACGCTCACAAGATTTGCCAACATTAAAATAAACGTACTCACACACTCCCTCCCTCCCTCTCTCTCTCTCTCAGCTTTCACTTCTATGTTCTTTTTACTAATGCATACTCTTCAATGGTGCCCTTGCTCTCCATTCATTTCCATACACATCTAGGTACCAAATCCATAAACATCCAAGCACCAAAGTGAAGCTCTCTCTAATTGCAATAGTATTCCTTCAAACACTCTCCAACTTCATGCCTTCTCCTCCAAAGCTTGGCAATCAAGGCATACTAGTTGGCTTTCTAAAAGAAACCCTTAGTGTTGGGTTGGTTAGGGGGACTTCATAGTTTTCAGTGCATGATGGAGACTTGTCTTTAAACAATATTGCAATAGTATTCCTTCAAACACTCTCCAACTTCATGCCTTCTCCTCCAAAGCTTGGCAATCAAGGCATACTAGTTGGCTTTCTAAAAGAAACCCTTAGTGTTGGGCTGGTTAGGGGGACTTCATAGTTTTCAGTGCATGATGGAGACTTGTCTTTAAACAATAGAATGCTAAAGTGAAGTTTCACCTTAAGTAATTTTAGTAAATTTTACACACACACACATATATGTTTTTTTGCATTCTATTATTGTTTTAGAATGCTAAAGTGAAGTTTCACCCTGCATAATTCTAATAAATTCTACACACTGACACGTATAAATTAGTTCTTTTTATTTCACCTTTCATTTCACAACTTCACATGGCTTTACATTTCTTGCATTTTATAGCTTGATTCCAACTAGTGTTAACATTCAAAAAAGTCTCTTTTATTAAGCGGCTGTCGATCGAGTTTCCTCCTCACAAAGAAAAAAACCGGAAATACTAGCAAAATTTTTGAGATTTGCAAAATGTTTGCATGACTTTCTCACATATTTCATCCGTTTTTCTTTCGTTTACCATGGTTTGCAGCTAGCTAGTCTCGATTTTCAATCGGCTCAAGACTAAGCCGATGCAATCCTTTCCCACACTGATACAGTTTATACAATTTTATCACTTTCTTATTGTTTTTGAAACCCGTCATGACCCTTTCACTTGTTTTCATTAGTGAACATGCCAATTTGTTGATGCCAACATATGATTATTACCCATCTTATATTTTCATGCTTGTGCTAATTGGCCCTTTTGTCATCACTAAGGCTGGGTTCAGACTGAACCGGCGGAAGAAACAAGCCTTGCTAAATGTGCCGCCGCCTAGTGTGAACAGTGTGGAGGAGAAAAAGTGAAAAATTGAAGGGGGCTGAGAGAGGCCATCAACTCTTTCGAGGGGGGGGGGGAAGAAAAATGGAGGGCCCGGCGGAAGAGTGCCTCAACTCCAGCCAATCAAATTTTGCCATGGAAGATCGACGCCCCTTTGCATTTTTCTTCCGCCGCCTAGTCTGAACCCACCTTAAGTCCATCACCATCATCGTCATGTAAATTTACCTATCACTTCTAGTTCTCACTTTCAAGCCATATCTATTCGTCATTGCAGCATGTGCCTCAATTCAATTCTAATAGAGATATACTCAAACATATACTCACTTCATGAGACCCAAAAACAATCCTTAGGACATATTTAACGTTATTCTTACATGCAATACGCTATATTTTGTTTCTGCCAATGCCTATCATTCTTGTTTTTATAGAATATGCATCCTAATGTGAAACTAACACAGTGTATTAGCACATGGGATTTTTGCTCTAATGAAGGTAAGTAGCTTGGCGGCTTTGAGTTAGGTGTGTGTGAACCCAACCTTAGCAACCAAGAATCAATTGAAGATGGCTAGCCAACATAACATCAAGCCTAATCAAGCCACATAATTAAAGCTAAGAAAAGGAGGCACACACCAATGTGTGATTACAAAGGCAAAGGACACCTTCATTCTGCAGGGTTGGCAATACTAGAGCTTAAGCTAGTCACCACTCTATAACAATCTTTGTGCCTTGGATACACAGATAAATTGCTTTGCCATTGGGTTATCGTATGTTTTTATGATTTCAATCAAGCTCTAGTCTTTTGTTTCATTGTATAACGGTTTGCCTTTTCTTGAGTATTCATGTCTTTTTCTCTATTGTCTAGATTTCATTCTATTCATACTTATAGTTAGCAGTCACTAGGCCATCCCACCAAGACCTCACAGCTAACCAATGTTAAGTTTAAGGTCAACCATGAAATCCCCTTGGTTGAGACGTTGCACTTCAAGCACACATCTCAATGTCCAAAGTTTCTTTTTAAGCTTTTGAACATTGGGCTAGATTGAGGAATAGACATATGGAGGACTATCATGACTACTGAGGCGGTCCGGGGCGGGCAACAAGAGAGGCGACCTCTAAACACCCCTCAAGGCTCCCGTGCTGCTCAATTGGGGCTGGGGCAACCACAAGCACAACACAACAACAAACCCACAGCCAAACCCAAACAAGATAGGGGCACCACCTAGTTATGGTATGCGAACTAGGACGCAAGAGAGATTTTGGCACAACCAAGAAGATGCACCACACAAAACACACAAACAACCTCACACCAAGACACACACAAACTGGACCAGAGAGAGCTAGAGCAAAGGGAAGAGAGAGAGAAAAGGATCTTGGGTAATACCTTATTTGTGACTTGCAAATGAAGATGGTTCGTTATGATGCTATTGTAGAACTTGTATAAAACTCACTCAATGCTTAGTGATTGCTAAACATTGCCAAAACACACACACTGTCTTAGGGTGTGGGAGACCTCTCACCACAATACCCTCTTACAATGGACAAAAAATGGCAATGAAAAAAACACACTAAAACACTTTCTAAATCAAGATCAACCGATAAAAACTCAAAATACACAAGTCACCTTGAATTCACCGAACCGTATTGCACAAATGGAAGGATGAAGATTTGAACGTCGAATCACGCCTTTGATGCACCAAACCTCAATTTATTGATGATGAAGGAGCATATACAATAGTGGTTTTGAGATTTGTGGAACTCACGCTCTCTCACTTACAATGTGTAGCTTGAAGGCTTCTCTCACACCAAGAGTGAAGCTCACAAGTGGTTGCTACACCTAAGTCTCTCCTCACGCATAGAGTGTTGGGGTGCTATGTGAGATATTGGAGGTTGTTTTACAAGAAGGAGACGGGCCTATTTATAGGTTGGAGACCCCTCATTAAGATTATTGGAAATCCTAATTTACAAGCTAACAAATCAGGATTATGATTTTTTTGAATATCAAAACATTGCGGGCCTTCTTTGTCTGCTTGAGTCATGGGTGTGGGCTCAAAAGAGAGCATTATTGATGGTAGATAAGGTGAAAGTAAGTTTTAAGGAAGGGAGAGAGAGAGAGAGAGAGAGAGAGAGAGAGAGAGAGAGAGAGAGAGAGAGAGAGAGAGTTACTATACATGTCTTGAGGTGAGGTGTCTTTTATGGTTAGGTCAATGCTATTTTGTGTTAGTATGTTAGTCGTTAGTAATCACTAGAAAGTTAATGTTACATTTACAATGGGTAGAGTGAGTTGATTTGATGAAGGAAGAGGGGTGAATTAAAAGAGAATCATTGAGATGGTGAAGCTTTGAAGAAGCTTGAACTCACCCTTGTGTAGATTGTGGAAAAAATGACCGCTGGTCTTCTTCTTCTTCTTCGCTTCTTTACGCCGCCGCCACGGTTGACCACCACGATGAAAAGAGGATTTGTTGATGAAAAATCCTCAATTTGCAAAAGTTATCATGGTTAAGATGCTGAATTTTAGATATTTTAGGAGAAGTAAATGAAATTGTAACATAGAAGCAATAGAGAGAGACATGGAGAGAGTGTATGTATGTAGAGGTTCATAAAAGAACTATAGGGATGAGAGAGAAGGGTAATGGTGAAGAGGGTGGGAGAAGACATGGAAATTGCAGGTTTGAGTGAGGGAAGGAGAGGGAGGGATGTGTAAGAGTGAGTAGGTGTGTGGAAGGGTGAGAGAAGACTAAGGGCTACTTGTGAGAAAAGTGGGCAGACTGGGGTCCACTCAAAAAATCATAGCTCACCGCTGGTAGCCCTTAGAGCGTGGGCTACATTTTCTCTTTTGACCACCGCTCCAAATTCGGAGTGGAGATAGGTGCCAAAATTCTCACCAAAAAGCCTGTTTTTTATGCCTGCAAAAGTCTTTTAGTGGCCCCCTCCTTTGTTGAATTTGTACAATGCATCCAAGAGTGAGCCCCTCCTTTGTCATATTATAATACAAAGCATTCAAGTTGCCCTTGACCCATGCATGGAGGAGGATTATTGGTGAAATAAGAAATATATACATGGTGGGACTAGTGTATGGACTATTCATGGACTTTAGCTCAATGAGCACATGGTGTTAGAATAATGAGTAAAAATAATAATAAAAATATGGAGGAGTTATGGATATGGAAAGATATTGGAATCATATGATATGGTCCCTCCTTGAATTATTTTGGGTGAAAGAGGAAAAGGTATGCAAGTAAATAATATAATAAAAGTAACCAATGAGTAGAAATCAATTTTTTGTTTTCACGAGGGTGAGGGTGAAAATGTGGGAGTGATTTGTATAAAAGAAAAATATGAGGTTAGAGTATGTACATATTGGCAAAAAATATAATTATGGTGTAAGAGGATGAAAGAAGGTGTACATAGGTTTAATAAAACACACACCTAAGTAGAAATATTTAAATCAAATATCAAAATAATTATAAAAAATCCGTATATTTAGGCCATATATACAATGAAATATTTACACACAAAGAGGCCATAATATACTTTTATTTTTTATTTTTTTTATTTTTTTGGCTCAACTAGCCCAGTGACTAGCTAGCTGAGGGTTTTTTTAAGAAGATATGGGAAAAGCCCCCTAACTCACACACGCCTATGTACAATGAAATGGTAGGGATAGCCATAGCGTTTGGGTGAATTTGGTAGGGTGGAGTAACTTAGTATAGCAATTATGGAGAGCCGAAAAACGGCTATCATTAGCCCTCCCCCAGGATGATGGTATATTCATGTACCATCATAGAGCATCTTTTCCAAAGAGAGTGCTTTAGAGTCCTTGACGAGATCTTCATTGTTTGGCCCCTCAGAATTTTGGCTGGAGTTACACTCATGCTTCATGTAACAATACTTACATGAGACAGCGGCCTTTGGACAGATCTTTGGTAGATCCTTTGGTAGAAGGCGACTCAAATAGGGCTTCAAGCGATACCCGTTTACCTTCCTGGAGTGCTCTTTACCATTCAAGTCCATAAGCTGATAGTAACTAGAATTGAAAGCCTTCTTGACTATGTATGGCCCTTGCCATCTAGTTTCAAACTTGGCATCAAAACGATTGTCAAGTCGATTGTCATACCTTAGCACAAGCTCTCCTTCCTTGATGCCTTTGTCCTTCCGTTTCTTGTCGTGCGTTTCTTTCGCTTGTGTGGCTTTCCTCTTGTAGCACTCGTATGCTGCTTCTCTTTTCCACTCAAGCTCCACTAACGTAAGAAGTCGATCCATCCATACCTCTTGATCATCTTGTGCTCCTTTGCCATGAAGTCGCATTGTCGGAATGTTGAGCTCGATAGGCTGCAAAGCCTCTTGACCATAGACCAAGTGAAATGGTGTGAACTCCGTGGCTTCCCTATATGTGGTTCGATATGCCCACAAGGCACCATCCAAGAAGTCATCCCATAATTTTGTCTTGTTTTGCACCATCTTTCTAATGATTCCTGCAATGACACCATTAGCCTTCTCCACCAAACCATTTGATTGTGGGTAGTATGGTGTGCTATGACGATGTAGAATGTGAAGCTCTTCACAAACTTCTGTGAGCAAGCCCTTCCTAAACCCTGGACCATTATCAGAAACAATCTCCAAAGGTGTGCCAAATCTGCAACAAATGTGAGTGTACACAAACTTGCTAACTGTCCTCTCATTCACTCTTGCCACACTTTGAGCTTCCACCCACCTAGTCATATAGTCTACAGCCACTAGAATGTAGAGTTTACCATTTTTTGTCCTAGGCAGAGGACCCATAGCATCAATGCCCCACTTTTCAAAGGGTCCATTTGCAAGCACTATTTGCCTCGGGCCATGCACCAACCTTCTATTTCCATTTATCTGACAATTGTGACAGCTTTTACACCAATGTTGAACATCCACATGCAAGCTTGGCCAAACATACCCCGCAAGCAAAATCTTCTTCACAGTTGATTCTTGGGAAAAATGACCACCACATGCCTCTTCATGCAAACCTTTTAGAATGGCTAGAATTTCCTCGATAGTTGGTACTCTTCTGCACACTTGATCCTTCCCTTTTTGATAGAGGGAGCCTTCTAGGAAGAGATAGAAACTTGCCTTCTTCATGAGTCTCCTCTTCTGAGCCTTCGTGAAGTCTTGTGGAAACTCACCCTCCAAAATGTAGCCGATAATGGGAGCCAATGACTCCAATCCCTGGTATCTCGGTTGCTTGACAGCTGCTGCCACCATGATGACCCGCACTTCTCTCTCAACACATGTAACTGCTTGTTGTGCAAGTAAATCGGCATCTTCATTTTGTTTCCTCGGAATATGATATAGTTGCACTTCTTCAAACTCATTAAACATCTTACGAATGGCATGAACTTTTGTCCTTAAGCTTTCATTCTTGCATGCCCAAATGCCTAAAATCTGTTTAACAATGAGAAGTGCATCTCCCTTTACCATGAGACGTTTTATCCCTTGGCCAATGCACATCTTCAAACCATGAAGTAGTGTGTCGTATTCTGCTTCATTGTTGCTAGTTGAACCTGGTAGATTGACCTTCTCTTTCATGACCACCTCTCCACTTGGGTTGAGCAACACTAGCCCTCCCCCTGCTTTTCCTGTGGCTCGTCGAAAAGCTCCATCAAAGAACAAGGTAAAAGCATTGGGAATACTTTTTGGTGGTGGCAATGGTAGGGTCTTTACTTGAAGCACCTTAATTTCCTTCTCATGTACCCTATAAGTGAGAATCCCTGCCAATTGTGCACGCACACTATCTTCTACCTTGAAAGAGTATTGGAACTCTTGCAACTCCATAATCCACTTTGAGATCCTAGTACTAAGATTCATTTGAGATGACACCCAAGGGAACAAATTTTCTGCAGTGAGAATTACAAAAGGTTTTGGTAGTAAGTAGGATCTAAACTTTCTCACCGCAAACATGAGAGAAAGCATCATGAGTTCTGCTTCTGTGTAGTCTCTCTCCAAAGCATTCATGACCCTACTAGCAAAGTAGATGGGTCGCATCCTTGTACTGTGGGGATCTTGTTGTAGCAACACAGCACCAATTGTTTCCCTTCCAACACTAGAGCTAACAAAGAATGTGTACTCCCAACAAGGAGGCATGAGTGTTGGTAGCTCTGACAAAATGACTTTAATGTTACAAAAATACTCTTCAAGCTCATCAAACCATGCAAATTCTACTTGTTGTGTCAACTTTTGCAAAGGATGAAGCAACTCCGAGGCTAAGTGAATGAAGCGTGACATATACTCACCTTCTGAATGAAAGAGATGACCTCCTTAAGACTCTTCGGTGATGGGAGCTCAATAAGAGCCTTTGCCTTTGAAGGATCCACCTCAATGCCTTTATAGGAAACCTTGTGACCAAGCAAGATCACTTCATCCTCACTATGTGACACTTGTCGGGGTTGAGTTGACCTCCCATGTCATAGAGCTTCTTTAAACCTTCTTCTACCCTTTGTAGATGCAATGATTTTGAGCTATAAATGCAAAAATCATCAATAAAAACCCTAATGGACTTTCCAAAGAATGCTTGAAACACCATGTTCATGAAGCGTTGGAAAGTTGCAGGAGCATTTGTCAGGCCAAATGGCATGACTCTAAAAGCATAACAACCCCAAGGAGTGATAAAGGTTGTTTTCAATTGATCCTCCAATGCGATACCTATTTGAAAGTAACCCGAGTAGCCATCACACACAGTGTACTTCTCATGACCAGCTACTTCATTTAGTATCTCATCCTGGAATGGGAGGGGAAAGTGATCTCTTTTTGTTGCCTCATTGAGTGGACGATAATCCACACACACCCTCCACTTGCCGTTTTTCTTAGGAGTGACAACAACGGGAGAGAGCCACTCTGAATTCTCCACTGGATAAATGAAACCTGCTGCTAGAAGCTTTCTTACCTCCTTGAGTAGAGCCTGCTCCTTAATGACTCCTAGCCTTCGTAGCTTTTGAGCCTTAGGTGTGGCCTCTGGCTTCAACTCAATCTTGTGTTGAACAACATCTACTCCACGCACATCGGTGTAGTCTTTAGCAAAAAGCCTCGGAAATTTCCTTAGCACACATTTGAACTCCTCTCTTTCATCCTTTGTAAGTGTTGTAGACAACATACCTTCTAACATTCCTTCATCTTCCACCTTTTGGTTCTCTTGAGGACCTACCTCCTCCAAGCCTTGACAAGAGGTCTCTTGGTTGCTTGGCTTAAACCTTACCCCCATGACTTCGATGGAAGACTCCTCTTCAGTAATGCTGCCGCTACTTTCTTCTTCTGAAGTGCTATCGGTCCAACCTTCTTCCGTCTCACTTTGAGATGATTCTTCATGGAGCTCCTCTTGGCGTTGCTCCTTCATGTCAAAGACAACCTTCTTATGATTGTCATTCCTGCAAATTAATTTCCCACTCTCCCAATCCTGCAAAGCTCGCATTTTCATTAGCCATGGTCTTCCTAGGATAAATGGATAACCACTTCCCTTGGTCGACATAACATAAAAATCCACCGCTTTCTTAATGCCAAAGACCTCTACAAAGACATTTTTACAAATGCCTACACACCTAGCCTTGCTATTGTTTGCCATTTTCACTTTGATTTCAGGTGTCTCATGGATGTGCATGCCTAGTCTTTGCATGAGTCCCTCTGTCATGATGCAAATTTGTGCACCCCCATCCACTAGACCTTTCCTAACCAATCTCCCTTTGATGTAACAGTCTAGCACCGGTGTAATGTCCTCATTCATTTCAGCTTGTGCAATTTTTACAACAGGCACACTCTCTTTTACCTTTCTCCTAGTGCTAACTGCCCTTGTTAAATCCCTCCTAACTTGTGGACATAATGCAAGAAATTGAGGCCATGAAATATCAGGACCCTTACCTCTCATGTCTTCCAACAAGTTGTACGGAGCCATACCATGTCCAAGAGGGAAGTCTTGGAGGTTGATACGACGTCGAGTCCTCTTGGTTTCCTTGGTTTCCTTTGCCTTCTTGCCTTGTCCATGGTCACTCTGTGATGTGACTCCTTCTTTCTCTTTACCTTTTCGTCGGCCACGCTTAATGCCATTGGCTTCCATGTCAACCTCATTTGAATTTGTCACCTCTACCACATGCACATTTGGATCTGGCAAAGGTGGAACTCCTTCTACCCCTTGTGGAGGTGGTCTTGGTCCATTTGGCCTTTGTAGAAGCCTTGGTTGTTGACCAGCTCCTTCTCCTGCATTCATCACTGGGTAATTCAAGTTAGGTCTCCCTGGCTCTCCACGGGGCCAAGGACAATTATACATCCCATGTCCAGACTCTCCGCAATTCCAACATTGCAAGACTCTCCTAGGTCGTGGATCTCGCTCTTCAGACTTCTTTGCTTGTCCCTTTGGACCTACAGCTTGTGCAAGGTGAATTGACAGGCTGCTTAAAGATTCGTTTAACTTCTCAATTACTTCCGCCGTTACCTCAGGAAGCTCCCTCGATGTTGATGCTTGTGACTTACCTTTGGGTCTAAGACCTTCTATTGGAACCTCTCCCCTTAAGCACTTGAGTTTCCTATATTTCTCAGCAGCCCTAGTTTCAGCTGCATCAAAGGTAGCAGGTGCACCCGCCTCAACTTTTACCTTAAGGTCAGGAAAGAGTCCGGCTATGAACCTCTCCTTCTTTAGAAATTCTGCACCATCACCAGGGTTAGTAACATTTCGTATCCATAGAGCCCAAAGACGTAGAAACTCTTGCTTGTACAAGTAGTAGTCATCTAAGTCTTTTTGCTTATGAGAAACAATGTCTTGCCATAATTTCTGAGTGTTTTGGGGATCAAAGAAGTATTTCTTGAAACGATTCAAAACTTCCGTGTAATTCCCTTTAAATTCCTCAGGCAAAGAGTCAAACCAAGTGCTAGCATCTTTCCTAAGGACCACCTCAAACATTTCTACACGTTCTTGATCAGTTACTATCCTCTTGATACGGCAAGACATCTTGAAATTCGCTAGAAATAATTCTGCATCCTCTCTAGGCTCTCCAAAGAAAAGAGGATATCCAGACATTTGGCGTTGGCTCTCCATTGAATTGATTTCAAAGTGACGCGTTTTTTTTTTCTTTAAAAGATTTACACAATACTATTTTCTAAATTGCAATCTATTCTACAACAAAGTAAAAATATTCACATCAAATGACCTATGATAATCAATAAGAGGTAGAATGACAGGGTTTGGTGATGCGAGAATTTCTCCTACTCTTTGGGCATCAAACATGAATACCATACGTTGTTGAAAATTGATTTTTCTACTAATTGCAATGTTTATTCTAATGTGTGGAGTGAAATGGAAGGGGAAAACCTCTATTCCTGGGCCATTATCCATGGTCTATGCATGACCTAATACTCAAAACAAAACAAAAATATAGACGTCCAAACTAAGGTCGTACCTAATCAGAGGCAAAATAAAAGGGTTTACTGAAGCGTTTATCTCGGCCAACCTAAGAGGACCTAAAATCCTACGAATTACTCGCTGAAATTGCAACTTAGTACTAACAATTATGTGTACCTTTTGCCTTGCAATGGGAATGAAAGGATCATACAAATTCTCGTGATTCATGCAACCTACTTGACTATGCTAAAGGTTGAACCTACACAAAAAGATACACAAGCCTTTCCTCAGTGGGGGCACCAAAATTGAGGCGGTCCGGGGCGGGCAACAAGAGAGGCGACCTCTAAACACCCCTTAAGGCTCCCGTGCTGCTCAATTGGGGCTGGGGCAACCACAAGCACAACACAACAACAAACCCACAGCCAAACCCAAACAAGATAGGGGCACCACCTAGTTATGGTATGCGAACTAGGACGCAAGAGAGATTTTGGCACAACCAAGAAGATGCACCACACAAAACACACAAACAACCTCACACCAAGACACACACAAACTGGACCAGAGAGAGCTAGAGCAAAGGGAAGAGAGAGAGAAAAGGATCTTGGGTAATACCTTATTTGTGACTTGCAAATGAAGATGGTTCGTTATGATGCTATCGTAGAACTTGTATAAAACTCACTCAATGCTTAGTGATTGCTAAACATTGCCAAAACACACACACTGTCTTAGGGTGTGGGAGACCTCTCACCACAATACCCTCTTACAATGGACAAAAAATGGAAATGAAAAAAACACACTAAAACACTTTCTAAATCAAGATCAACCGATAAAAACTCAAAATACACAAGTCACCTTGAATTCACCGAACCGTATTGCACAAATGGAAGGATGAAGATTTGAACGTCGAATCACGCCTTTGATGCACCAAACCTCAATTTATTGATGATGAAGGAGCATATACAATAGTGGTTTTGAGATTTGTGGAACTCACGCTCTCTCACTTACAATGTGTAGCTTGAAGGCTTCTCTCACACCAAGAGTGAAGCTCACAAGTGGTTGCTACACCTAAGTCTCTCCTCACGCATAGAGTGTTGGGGTGCTATGTGAGATATTGGAGGTTGTTTTACAAGAAGGAGACGGGCCTATTTATAGGTTGGAGACCCCTCATTAAGATTATTGGCAATCCTAATTTACAAGCTAACAAATCAGGATTATGATTTTTTTGAATATCAAAACATTGCGGGCCTTCTTTGTCTGCTTGAGTCATGGGTGTGGGCTCAAAAGAGAGCATTATTGATGGTAGATAAGGTGAAAGTAAGTTTTAAGGAAGGGAGAGAGAGAGAGAGAGAGAGAGAGAGAGAGAGAGAGAGAGAGAGAGAGAGAGAGAGAGAGAGAGTTACTATACATGTCTTGAGGTGAGGTGTCTTTTATGGTTAGGTCAATGCTATTTTGTGTTAGTATGTTAGTCGTTAGTAATCACTAGAAAGTTAATGTTACATTTACAATGGGTAGAGTGAGTTGATTTGATGAAGGAAGAGGGGTGAATTAAAAGAGAATCATTGAGATGGTGAAGCTTTGAAGAAGCTTGAACTCACCCTTGTGTAGATTGTGGAAAAAATGACCGCTGGTCTTCTTCTTCTTCTTCGCTTCTTTACGCCGCCGCCACGGTTGACCACCACGATGAAAAGAGGATTTGTTGATGAAAAATCCTCAATTTGCAAAAGTTATCATGGTTAAGATGCTGAATTTTAGATATTTTAGGAGAAGTAAATGAAATTGTAACATAGAAGCAATAGAGAGAGACATGGAGAGAGTGTATGTATGTAGAGGTTCATAAAAGAACTATAGGATGAGAGAGAAGGGTAATGGTGAAGAGGGTGGGAGAAGACATGGAAATTGCAGGTTTGAGTGAGGGAAGGAGAGGGAGGGATGTGTAAGAGTGAGTAGGTGTGTGGAAGGGTGAGAGAAGACTAAGGGCTACTTGTGAGAAAAGTGGGCAGACTGGGGTCCACTCAAAAAATCATAGCTCACCGCTGGTAGCCCTTAGAGCGTGGGCTACATTTTCTCTTTTGACCACCGCTCCAAATTCGGAGTGGAGATAGGTGCCAAAATTCTCACCAAAAAGCCTGTTTTTTATGCCTGCAAAAGTCTTTTAGTGGCCCCCTCCTTTGTTGAATTTGTACAATGCATCCAAGAGTGAGCCCCTCCTTTGTCATATTATAATACAAAGCATTCAAGTTGCCCTTGACCCATGCATGGAGGAGGATTATTGGTGAAATAAGAAATATATACATGGTGGGACTAGTGTATGGACTATTCATGGACTTTAGCTCAATGAGCACATGGTGTTAGAATAATGAGTAAAAATAATAATAAAAATATGGAGGAGTTATGGATATGGAAAGATATTGGAATCATATGATATGGTCCCTCCTTGAATTATTTTGGGTGAAAGAGGAAAAGGTATGCAAGTAAATAATATAATAAAAGTAACCAATGAGTAGAAATCAATTTTTTGTTTTCACGAGGGTGAGGGTGAAAATGTGGGAGTGATTTGTATAAAAGAAAAATATGAGGTTAGAGTATGTACATATTGGCAAAAAATATAATTATGGTGTAAGAGGATGAAAGAAGGTGTACATAGGTTTAATAAAACACACACCTAAGTAGAAATATTTAAATCAAATATCAAAATAATTATAAAAAATCCGTATATTTAGGCCATATATACAATGAAATATTTACACACAAAGAGGCCATAATATACTTTTATTTTTTATTTTTTTTATTTTTTTGGCTCAACTAGCCCAGTGACTAGCTAGCTGAGGGTTTTTTTAAGAAGATATGGGAAAAGCCCCCTAACTCACACACGCCTATGTACAATGAAATGGTAGGGATAGCCATAGCATTTGGGTGAATTTGGTAGGGTGGAGTAACTTAGTATAGCAATTATGGAGAGCCGAAAAACGACTATCACTACCTACCATAAACTCTCGTAGGCAAGGATCAAAGGTGGTACTATAGGTACCCTCCTAAGAATTTTCTAACTTATAAAAGTTTAGTAACGGCCTTACTTACCAAATTCAAGAATGAAAAATTTGATGAGTAAATACTAACTGAACTGGGTAATATTCAGAAAAAAAAACTAAAGGTCAAGAAATTAGTTTAGGAGCATAAGGACTTGGCTGGTGAAATGGCTGCTGCACCACCAAGGGACAATAGCATGAGAGCATTCTTTCTGAATGGTGCCTCAATAAAGGGGTTGTAGAAAGTATAAATCACCAAACCAAAAAAAACCTTGAAAGACCTAGTGAAGAGGGGACTCAAATTAGAGGCCAACACCAAAAGACAAGATTTTGACGCATCTGGTAGCTTAGATAGGTTTAGTTCATATGAATCTGATGTAGAAGTTTGAAGCAAAGGAAAGGCAAGGGACATGTGTTTAAGATTTTAGCAATAGATGTTATGAAGGAGAAGGCTAAAGAAGCTTAGGAAGCAATTACAAGCACCACTGGGGACAAGGGGGATAGAGTGGCATGTAACGGAAAATGGTGTGTGCATTGTACTAGGGGAATGATCGTACCATGGAAGAATGCAAGAAGTGTGATTGCTATGAGCTAGGTTGCATGATACATTATTTACAAAAGATTTTATATGTGAGTAATGGGCACAATATACTTTGACCCACATTATTCAATGACACGTTAGCTTTTTTAAAATCTTCGTATATTTACTTACATATCAATTGATAAGCTATCAACGATAGATACATGTTTGCTTTGATTTTTGTGAAAAGTTTATTATTTTTGGTTCCGTGAAAGTATCAAGAGTAGTAATTAAATATTTGGCTCCAAGTCTACATATTGTAGTGTGCGGGTGCTTGTCTGGCCAAGCACCCACACACTACAATATAGTAAAAATAGAAAAGATCTTGAGCTCTTTCTATTTTTAATATACATAAAATAATGATAATTTATGATAAAATATCTCTATCTTTGTGTAGTGTTTATAATGAACCTACACGTATAAAAAATAGAAAAGAGCTTGAGATTTTTCTATTTTGAATATACATAAAATAGTGAAAGATTATGATGAAAATCAAAATCTATCTGTATTTTTGTGTATTGTTTAGACATACAAAACTTGTTAGGTTTCAGGCCCCGTGGTCGGGCGCCCGCCCATTTCATTCTTTTGTTATAATGAACATTAAGGAGAGTGAGAACTTCTTCTCACAAGATCCACCAAAACATATGTGTCTCCTCTCATCTCCTTCCCCTTCTCTCCTTCCCTCTCTTGCACGGATCACCAGATCCATCAAGTGGTATCAGAGCTTGAGTGGATTAGATTCCGACGCGTGTGCAACCCTCCCAAAAGCAAGCTTTGGAATTTATTGAGAAAGCTTTGAAGCTTTGTAGGAATTGATGGATGTAGTAAGTAGGAAATTGAAGCTTTGAAGGGCAATTGAACAAAGAGTCGGACTCTGGCTCGGGCAGTAGCCATGCAGTAGGGCAAATTGAGGGGTGCAACAGGATTGCAAGCCTTGAAGCAGCAAGGCTTGGTCAACAACGGGGAGGCATGATCCAAGGAAAGCTTGAGAATGCCTTGAAGATTGCAATTGAAGCTTGAAAGAGAAGGTCAACATCGTGCAACACGGGCAACAAAGCGTGTGCGCGTGCACACACACACACACACACACACACACACACACACACACACACACACACACACACACACACACACACACACACACACACACACACACACACACACACACACACACACACACACACACACACACACACACAAAGTTTTGATTTGGGCAAGATTGAGCACTGGCAGCTCCTAGGCAGTAGAAGGTGTGCAAAGGCATGAGCTTAGGGAGAAGCTGGAGCTTAGCGCTGGTCCTTCGAACTTGGGGAATGTGCAGATAAGCTGTGAAGCTAACGCATTGAAGTCGAGCTCATTAAGAAATGCAGTTCACAAAGCCTACAATTCATCAGAATGCAGTAAAAACAATCAATTTTTAAAAAAATCTTGACTTACACACCTTTCTGTGCAAGGGCCCGCTCCCACGGAGCCCTCAACACACGGGAACCTCCGACTCTTCGACCCCACTCATACTCAGCTTGAGAGAGAGAGAGAGAGAGAGAGAGAGAGAGAGAGAGAGAGAGAGAGAGAGAGAGAGAGAGAGAGAGAGAGAGAGAGAGAGAGAAAGGGCAAGCATGATGGCAAAGTTGAGAGAGCTGTGAGAGAGATAGGTTTTCTCAAAAAAGAGAGCGAGAAAGAGAGTCAGAGAGACAATTTGTGTGTGTGTGTGTGTGAGAGAGAGAGAGAGAGAGAGAGCACGATACTAGACATCAATGATGCCATTCTAGGAATTCATCTTCGGGATCAGGATACTCCCGTTGGCAGCGAGAGGCGGCTTCGACATGGGAAATTAGCCGTTCTGACATTCAATTCTTAGATAGTCTCGACCTTAGTTCGTCGACCTCAACACCGGACATCGACAATTTGCCGCTTCACACTGGCACACGGAGCCAAGAGGATCACTGCTTGTACACAAAGAGGTTGAATGATGGTTCCCTCATCATTTTGATTTTGTACGTGGATGATATGCTCATAGCTGAGAAGTCAAAAGATGAGATTGCACTTCTCAAGGATGCCTTAAGCAAGCAGTTTTCTATGAAAGATTTGGGCAATGCACATCACTTTCTTGGTATGCATATCAGGAGAGATCGCAAACGTGGTATACTTGAACTTTCACAGGAAGAGTATATTCACAAGGTCTTGCAATGTTCTAATATGCAAGGGGGGAAAGCATTGAGTACCCCAATGGCTGCATACAAAAAACTTAGCAAGCATGATTGTCCCAAATTGGATGCTGAAAAGGCAGAGATGGAAAAGGTGCCGTGTTCTCTGGTAGTTGGCAGTCTCATGTTTGCCATGGTTAGTGCACGGCCAGACATTGCATATGCAGTGGGAGTGGTCAGCAGGTTTATGGAAAATCCAGGCAAAAAGCATTGGGAAGTAGTGAAGCACATCTTGAGATACGTCAAGGGCTCAACTGGCAAGTGATTACGCTTTGGGAATAGTGATGCATCCATAGTTGGAAACATTGATTAAAATTATGCGGGTTGTGTGGACACTAGGCAATCCACATTTGGCTATGTTTTCTTGTTCATTGGAGCGGCAATTTCTTCGAGATCATGTTCCCGTAATTGAACTTCTTCTTCCACCCATGAGTAGAGTATGTTGCAGTTTCTAGTTCCAGTAAGGAAGTTGTGTGGTTATCTCGTCTAGTGGGAGACCTTAGTATACACCAGACTCTTGTGCTACATTGCGACAATAAGAGTGCAATTGCGTTAGCAAAGAACCCCGTGTTTCACTCCAAGTCAAAACACATAGAAATTAAGTATCATGTGGTACTGGATACTTTGGCTAGCGAACACATTGAGTTAGTCAAAGTTCAAACATATGAAAACCTAGCGGATGCTCTAACAAAGAGCTTAGCCTCAAATCGGTTCGCACATTGCATCGAGATGATGGGAGTAGGGTGAAGTTACAGTCATGCTTCTCTTTTGTACAATTGTACATAATAGCCCCTACATTCTTTAGCCACTCGGGCCACGTTGGCCTTCAAGTGGGAGATTGTTAGGTTTCAGGCCCTGTGGTGGTAGGGTTGTGGCCGGGGGCGCCCGCCCATTTCATTCTTTGGTTATAATGAACAATAAGAAGAGTGAGAACTTCTTCTCACAAGCTCCACAAAACACTTGTGTGTCTCCTCTCATCTCCTTCCCTCTCTTGCACATAGTGATAAAATGTCTTTTTTTAGTAGATAGTGTTAACTTTTAGATAGTATATTTGGAAAAAAGTACATATGCTCTTAATTTTGAGTAATCTTAGAATCATTTAATTAGAGTTTGTGAAAAAAATGCTTTTTAATAGTATCAATCTATGGCTTATCGATCGTAAGTTTATTGATTGATAAGTTATTGATCGATATAAACTAAAATTATTCATAAACTCACAAATAATTTGAGTATTTGTGAATAATATCATATTATCCATATTATTTTCATTATTCAAATGGTTTACGCAACACATGCTATGAGTGGAAGCGGCACCTGTGGGTGGGGAAACTATCCTATCTCAACAATTCCAATAGTTCAAGTGGTAGCGCTTGAAGTTGGTTCTTCAGGCCAAGCTAGTGAATATAAATAAATGGCAACATTATTAAAACAAACAGGGCTACAAAATACCTTTTAGGTGAGGAAACTTCTATACATGTGGGAAGAAAGGTCATTTTGCACGAGAATGCCTGGATGGCCCATCCAACCACAGGATGCCAAGCGACCCTGCAACCAATCTTTCACCACAAACTATTCAATTTGGTAGTCTAACAATAGTTGTGGTTACTAGGGCCCATGCTAAAATTTAGGCTCAGAGCACAATTTCAAGTTCAGTAGTAGCCAACACATCAATAGCTCAAGATCTAAGTCTAGCAATGTACGAAATAAGGAAAGAGAGTTGACCCAAAAAAAACATGGATAGGTGACTCAACAGTCAGTGCTATTATCATAGGAAATTTAGCTTCAAGCTTCCACCAATGGGAGTAAGCCTTGGCATGAAATGTGTAAACCCAAGGAGTTGGCTAAGAAACAAGAGTAAGCAACAACTAGAGGCAAAGTGCTAGAGAAACTCTAGGAGAAACTATGTCAGATGGAATTGTGCAAGTCTCTGATAGACTGCAAAAGGGTCAGATCTGAGAAGTAGGCAAAAGTAGTGGTTCAATTGAGCAAGGTAATTGAGAAGTTTTAGAAATATACTATTAATCATGAGCAATAGAGTAAACCTCAAGAGGGGTTCAAGAAGCAACAAGTAGTCAGTCTAGAGAAGAGATTCTCTCAGAGGCCACAAAATAGGGAGAAAGTGTTAATGGTGTGGAAGAAAAAGGAACAACCTAAGGAGTAGCCAAAGTCCAAACATGAATGAATAGTAACAGAGGAAGTCACAAATGATGAAGCCCTTGAATTCTTAGCCATGCAGGCTAGGGAAAAGGGTAAACAAGTGATGGGCAACAAGCCACAAATTCAGATTTAGGAAACATCTAAGGAGGGTCTAGAATCTAAAATTGCCATGTGGAGAAGGAAATGAAGGAAGATTGGTAGCCCAATTTATCAATTATATAGAAAGAGTTCTAATGAACTCAAAGAATTTGAAGGAGAAGTCCAACTCATCCAAGGATCCAATTGAGGTACCTTTCACTAAGATTATTTGGAGAGTCACTAAGAAACCTGGCTCAAGCATTACCCCTGGTGTCATAAAAATTAATATCTATCCAACCCAAATGATTTTCTCATATTAAACTGATCACTTAATGTGGGAGAATACACGGGAACAAGGGTTAAGATATAGACATGTGCTTATAGATCTATCTCAACACGGGGCCGATGGTTAAGGGGCCCAAATGAGAGATGGTCTATCAAAGAGCAAGGCTAACCAATGAAGCATAAGACCTTAGGGTTAGCTTCATTGAAGACCTCCAATAATGTGTGTAAAAGTCCTTTGACCTTAGGCAAGCTAGGACTGAGCTTGAGGTGGGAACCCGGCCCAAGCTCGAGATGCTTGTCCTGCTTGAGGTGCTTGTCGTTCTTGAGGTGTTTTTCATGCTTGAGGTGCTTGATTAAGATGCTTGAGGTGCTTGACTGGCTCCATGCTTGAGGTGCTTGACTTGCTGCATGATTAAGGTACTTGAGGTGCCTTGAGAAGCTTGCCTGAGATGCTTGTGGGAACACCCCCTAGTTCAAGTGCTTTGTCATGCTTGGTGAGTAAGGTGCTTGATCACCTAAAGTCAAAAGCATTCCTACAAGAGGGGGGGCGATCCATTTTCCTAGGGGCTAGAGAGAGAACACCCACTCACACACACAAGGGAAGCCCCAACTTGAAGAGGCAGCAACGACACATGTCAGGCCCCTACCCATGTTACCTTCATGTGTTTCTTGAAGCCTATTGGCTAGGCTTCAAAGGGGTCCAATGATAAATTACATGAATTATCTAATTGTTTTAGCATTTATCAAGTCCTCTCTCTCAAAGGGGAAAGGGGGACACTTGTCCCAAGGCTACCCATGTTGCTTGTAATGGCTCCTGCTTGTGATTGGCTAGGCCTGGAGGGGTCCAATGAGCTTCAAGCATGAGCTACAAGGGGGGGTTGACCCAAGCTAGCTAGGGGCTTGCTTGAGGGGTATACTCACCCACACACACTCACAAGCACTCTCATGGTGTGCTATGCAAAGTGCAAGAGCTCCCTCTCCAAGAAAGTAGAGGTTGAGAGCCTACACCAACACTCTTGGCTATGGAGTGCAAATCCAACCAAGAGCCATGATTCAATGCTTGAGCTTGTCATCTCCTTCTTCTTCATTACTATGCTATTATGTATGCTAGCAACAAGAGTATGATAAGTGAGGAACTACTTCTTTCTCCTATGAAATGTTTCTTCTTCCTCTTCCCTACCCTCATTCCCTGCTAGCTCTCTCCACCTTCGAAGGTGTTTGAGGTCTTGGGACTGAGGCTTGGGATAGTTAATGCTTTCTACAAGTGCATGTTATGCTTATTGCAAGAAGGCTAATGGTTTATTGCAAGTAGATTAATTACTTAATGCAAGTAGATTAATTGTATTGCAAGGTAGATTAATTATTGCTTTAAGCACAAGTTGATGCATAAAAAGTATACATCTTCATGCACTCAAATGATTTAGGGAACACAAAGATTAATGATGTTCACAAGTTCTTGATTGTTTCCAAGCTAAGATTGATTGTTGAAATTATGCAAAAGCTTGGTGTGTGAACCTTTCATCTTCATATTGCCAAGGAGGTCTCAAGGAACACAAAGATTGTATTGTACCAAGTCTCTCTTAATGAGAGAATCTATAATACAAATGCCTTTTGGAGGGGGGACCGGCTCCACATAAATCCGGTCCTCAAATGTTGTCATGTTCTCTAAATTCTCTCTCTTGCAAAAGTATTGTTCATGCCAAGTTAACTAATTGCTATGACTATGTTGCCATCTTCGATTATGTCTACCCGCTATGCTCACAAAGTTATTTCTCGAAAGTATTCTCATTAATTTCCGCTATTCTCAAGTTGAATAGGCCAATTCCATTACACCTAGTAGAGAATGAGCTAGCTAAGAAAAGGGGTGCCAAACACTGCATTTGAAGTAAACCATATACAAATTGGGGGGATGACAAGGCTACAATCATTAATGTAGAATGCAATATCATGATGCATTGGAGAATGATTAAGAATGTCAATGTAGGTGGAGGATTAGGAGTCAATGTCATGTCATAGGAAAATATGGTGAAGCCATGCTTGGCCCCATCCACTTTGAGAATGGCTAATTAGGTCGTCCAACCTAGAGGGATGGTGGAATTAGTAACAATGAAGGTTGGATCCATGAAGTTTTTGTCATCTTTCTTAGTGTTGGACATGGGCAACACATATATTATATTGTTGAGCAAGCCATGGATCAAAAAGCTTGTTCATAGTGATATTTGCAGCTTGATGCTCCTTCCTAGTGTTAAGGCTAATTGTGAAGTGTTTAGGTGCCTCAAACAAGTTTTTCTATTGATTGAAAATGTATCCGCCTATATTGTGGGCACCCTCCATTTTAATTGAGAGGGGAGTATATGTTAAGAGAATTTGATGCATTTCTAGCTTGTCATGGGGTAATATACCAATGTACAATTCCTTATACATCTCAACAAAATGGTTTTGCAAGAGGAAAAATAGATCACTTATGGAGATGGCACGATGTACGATCGAAAGCCAAGCTTTGTGTGATGTATCCTAAGTTGGGGCACACTCTTCTACACTCAGAGCTAGGGGTCACCTCTTATATATCAAAACAATGGGGCTTAAAAATAATGAAGCCAAATGTTAAAGGACAAGGAAGATTGCCCATGTAGGGGGGGTGTTCATTCAGGGGCCATGAGGGGGAGTGGTAGAGTTTCATGGAGTAGGTCAGTGGTCTCCAAACTTGCCATACCTCACATAGTCAAGTTGAATCTTGCTATTTAATACTGGTATCAAATCCCTTTTTCCTACACTCGGCTTTGCATTTACTACTGTGGTTGCTCCCTTAGCTCTGCAACACCAAACTCGCCATAGTAACACTCTCCCTTGGCTTGGGGGAATGCCCTATGCTGCTGCCACTTAAGAGCTTATTGGTTGGTTTCCTTTAAATGAGAGGAGTCCCCCTCGTTTGGCTCCCTCACCCTATTTTTATTGTGTGTGTTGTCATCCTGATCATTGGGTAGAAATTGAGGAGTTTATTGACCTTGCTATTAACCCTTGTCAACACCGAGTCACACCCTCTTGAGTCCGGCTGCCATTCAGAGTTGTGTGATCTTGATAGTGCCACCCGTCTTGCTTATGGTGAAAGCATATGGCCCTTCAAGGGTATTGCCAATTTCACAAGGGATTCAAGTTTTGTATGTGGGCTGAGAATGCTTGCACTATCACTCTCTCCCTATTCTCTATTGCATGCTATAGGTAGATGCCCAACCTTAAGGGGTCCTTCTCACTAATCTCAATAAGACATGTGAATTTAACAAAGGCATCAACATTAATACTCTCATGGCATGCAACATAGTT
Organism: Adiantum capillus-veneris; assembly: GCF_014529385.1. Lineage (NCBI taxonomy): Eukaryota > Viridiplantae > Streptophyta > Polypodiopsida > Polypodiales > Pteridaceae > Adiantum > Adiantum capillus-veneris. The sequence goes on from NC_140944.1 coordinate 148,021,881, forward strand.
TTAGCTCATTAATAAAGAAAATTTCACAGATTAGTACGAGGTTGGCAATGCTTGGGCATCTAGTGTGTTCATTGGGACATTCCGTTTATTGCTGACACTTTCCTTCAATGCCATCTTTGGCACGCCTCAAGAAGTGTTCTGTATATTTGTGTATAGCTTTCTTGGCATAATTTTTTTTCGTCCTTTTCAAAGCTTTTAAGTGAGTTTTGCTTTTAAAATCTTACAATTATGGAAAAAGGCCAAAATAAAAAACAACCTGAATCTGACACTAACCAAGACCAAAACCTGTATGGGATTGAGGACGTCACTGAAGAGTGGGATATGCCATCTTGTGAGTAGCATGAGCTGATAGTACATAGGGTAGAAAACATCAAAATACATTACAGACTTTCCTCGTTTCTCTAGATGGTCTCAAAGATCAAATGACTAGATTGATTGAGTACATGTAGAAGGGAAGCACACGGTGACACGGTCTTTTATGCCATCTGATCCAAATATGCCTTTCATGTCTAGGGATGGTGGAACTGTATATAGAGACACTACTTTTCCTCTTGAAACCTAGTCTAGACCTAGCAAAAACCTTGTCCTCAAAGATATGAAACCTCCTCAATTTAATGGTGAAGAAAAGGATAGAAACACGAATTTCTCCCTGAAAATGAATAAAAAAGAAACTGAGAAAATTGGGATAAAGCTATGCAATGCCGTAGGCCTTTGCTTACTTACATTGCTATAGAGTATAGAGAAATAATTCTCAGGCTTTGGGGAATAAATGGCTTTCATAAAATAAGAGGATTTATATGAGGATTAGTTAGACACTTCAAGTGTGAGGTGAAAAGTACACCTAAAACTTTGGAGTAAGTAATAAATTTGCACAAATTTATGAAGATAATACTCTCTTGATAGCTTTCAATCCCATCGAGACTGAGCCCCAAGTCCACAGATACGGGGGTACCACGGCCTTTTCTAAAATGAAAAAGGAAATTTTCATTTTATAAGGAGGGTAAACCATTGTTTAAAAAGAGGCTTATAACATGACCTAGGTTGAACCAAGAGAAATTTGCAAAGGCTAAGAACAAAAACTTGTGCTTCACTTGTTTGTCACCTGACCATTCTCAATGGAATTGTCCAAAGAACAAAAGTGAAAAGGACGATGAAAAGGGTGAAGGTCTTGACAAGAATCATAAAGATAGGCAAATCCTGTGGTCCAAACACTACTAGTAAATGGTAATGAAAAGTATAAATTTATAGAAGTGTTGCACGACGACAAAGAGCATCATTGTTGTTTGTCAACCTACATGTGGAAATCAAGTTTTGGTCCACATGAGCTGGTGAAAATACATGGGTTTGTAAATGGGAAAAGGGTTAGAGTCATGATGGATGGCTTTGCCACACATAATTTTGTGAGCTATGCTCTTGTCAACAAATTAAAACTTTCTCAACAACCAAGTGCTCATCAATATGTCATCTCCATGACGCATGGCAAAGACAAGAAGAGGGATACATTGGTATCCAATTTGGACGTTGAGATACAAGGGTATAAAGAAATGTTTTACAATCATGCGGACTTGGTTTTGAAAGGGAATGATTATGGGGAGTGGGACCTTTTTTGAGACAAAATTATCAACAAAACTCACTAGAATTTGAAAAAGAAGGTAAATATTTTGTTATACAAGGGGAGCACGATGTACAAAATACTCATTTGATATGTTCTCTTGAGTTGCAAAAGCTTGTAAATAAAATGTCTTGTGATGTATATATGCTTTGGTGTCAATCTTTTGTAAATACGGATTCTATTCTAGAAATGAAAGATCAGGTTTCCTACTCATCTTTGTCTTCTCATAGTGATTATGAAAGTGATTTGAAAGTCTTGCTAGAAGAATTTCAAGATGTTTTTTCTATTGATTTACCTCCTGGAAGAGGTGAAGTAGATCATGCTATTCATTTAGTTGAAGATGAAAAGCTTGTCTCTAAACCACCTTACAGGTTAGGCCAAGCACAACACTTTGATTATTTTTTTTTGCAAGAATATATATATAAAGGCTTTATTAAACCCTTTAATTATCCATGGGCTTTACCAATCTTATTGGTGAAGAAAAAAGATGGTTCTATGCAACTTTGTGTCAGTTATAGACCATTAAATAACCTCACAATTAAGAATAGGTTCCCTATGCCTAGAATGAAAGATCTTTTTAATCAACTAGAGGAAGCCAATTGTTTTACCAAGGTCGACTTATGATCCGGTTATCATCAAGTTAGAATAAAGGCTGAAGATGTTGCAAAAATAGCATTTACGACTAGATATGGGCATTATGAGCATTTGATAATGCCTTTTGTGCTTACTAGTGTGCCAACTACTTTATTGAAGGTGATGAATAGTGTTTTATGGACCTATATAGGAAAATTTCAGCAGTCTTTCTCGATAATATCATCATCTATAGTTGTAATCAAGAGGAGCGTGTAGAACATCTTAGAAAAGTGTTCCAATTTCTCAAAGAAAATTCTCTTAATGCAAAGGAATCCAAATGTGAATTCTTTTCAGAAGAAGTAAAGTATATTGGTCATACCATTTCTATAGATGGAATCATGATGGATCCAAAAAAAGTCCAAGCCATTTTGCAATGGTTGGAATTTAAGAATCTAGAAGAGTTGCAAATCTTCTTAGAAATGTTTGGATTTTATCGTAGATTCATTAAAGGTTATGCCAAGATAGATGTTCTCATGACCAAACAACTCAAAGGAAAGGGTAAGACCTTTGAATGGGGGGAGAATCAAAAGAAAAGTATGCAAAAATTAAAAGTAGCAATAACTACACTCCAATTTTATACATAGTGGATCCCAATAAACCTTTTGTGGTTGAGATAGATGCTAATAATTTTGCTGTAGGTGCAATTATGACTCAAGAGCGTTCACCAATAGGATTTGAAAGTAGAAAGTTAGATAATGTGTAGCAACATTACGTAGTATATGAGACGGATTTGAATGCTATCATCCATGCATTGAAGAAATGAAAGCACTATTTATATGGTGCTAAGGTTATGATAACATTTGATTAAGAAAGCATTACGTGGCTTTCCAATTAAACAAAATTAAAAGTTTGTAAGGCCAGATAGGCTAAACTTATACAAGAGTCCAATTATGAGCTTAGGTATCGTAAAGGGAAATATAATGTAGTAGCAGATTTCCTTAGCAAGATGCTTATGAAAAATGAATTGAGATTTACTCAATTCAATAGTTATCTACTTGAGTCATTAAGAGGGAAATTTCACGTTGGTCTTGCATATTCCAAGATATGGGAAACTATCTAGAAAGGGGATCTAGAATAAGAGGTTCCAATGAGAATGAAGCATCACGGGTGCTTTAGAAGGATCTAGAAAGGGGATCTAGAATAAGAGGTTCCAATGAGAATGAAGCATCACGGGTGCTTTAGAAGGATTCAAGTGGAAGAACTTTGACATAGATGATGTCTGTTTGTACTCTACAAAGCTAGATTATGTGCCCCAAAAGATGAAAAGGTTAGGTGCTAGATACTCTATGATGTCATGATACTCCAAGTATGGGACACCCAGGTGTAAACAAGGCTTATAGTATTGCTAAAAGGCAATTTTATTGGTCTAAAATGCATAATTAAGGACATTTTGAATATGTAGTTAAATGTGGTAAATTCCATATCAATAAGGCTGAAAGTCTTTAAATGGGAGGATTACTCCATCCATAAGACTTTTCTTTAGGGAAATGGGAGAGTATCTCCATGTATTTTATAGTTGGTTTACCTAGAAGATAGAGGGGGCATGACTCTATCTAGCTAATAGTGAATAGATTAACAAAAATGGGTTGAGTATTTCAATTGAATCTGATGTTAAAACTCTTGAATTGGCTATATTTTTTATAGATAATCTCTATTGACTGTATGGTTTACCAACAGGCATTGTATCAGATAGAGATGGTAAGTATAATAGCCATTTTTGGAGAGTTGTGTTTAAGATGTTATACACTAAACCAAGCATGAGCATAAGAATCCTCAAAATTATGGTCAGAGTGAAAAGGTTAATCAAATCCTAGAAGGTATGCTACGAGCATATGTAAGTAAATGGCAAACTAATTGGGAAGAGTGCTTACCTATAGTAGAGTCTACATGCAATAGTGACAAGCACTCTTCCACTATATATAGTCCATTTATGTTAAATGTATGGGTTTTAACCTAGAGCTCCTTATGACATAGGATTACAAAAGGAAAAATTTCAAGCAACTAAAGACTTTGTAGAAGATATGAATGAAATGCTTAAACTTGCTAAAGATGGTATTAAAAGGGCTCAAGATAGAGCAAGGATATATATTGATTTTCATAGAAGGCCTCTTACCTTTGCGTAAGGGGAGAAAGTCTATTTGAAAGTGCTTGAAAGGTTTGAAACCATGAAGATGGGACCATGTCCAAAATTGTCACCAAGGTATTGTGGACCTTTCACAATACTTAATAGAGTTAGAGATATGGGTTACAAACTCCAATTATGAGAGACAAGTGGCATACATCCAATATTCCATGTTAGTAGATAAAAAAAGAATTTGGGTCAATCTGGTAATCTTGTTCAAGATGATCAAATAGAGAAACTCATAAACACTCAATTTCTTCCACATGAACTAGAGAAAATACTAGACATTAAAAGAAAAAAGAACTAGACATATAATTTATAAAGAGTGTTTAGTCAAGTGGGAAAGATTGTGCTGAAGAGAGTTCAACATGGGAGTCAGTAAGCATTATTCAATTTTGTTTTTGCAATTTTAGGATTATTCCTTCCATTAAAATTTTCGAGGAGCAAAATTATTTTTAAGGGGAAAGGAATGTGACGTATCCTAAATTGGGGCACACTCATCTACACTTAGAGTTAGAGGTCATGGCCGGATGAACCCCCTCTTATAAATTAAAAAAATGGGGCTTACAATAAATGAAGCCAAGTGTCAAAGGATGAGTAGGATTGCCCATGCAGGGGGCACATTCATCTTGGGCCATGATGGGGAGTGGTGGATTTTTGTGGTGTAGGTCAATGGTCTCTAGGCTTTCCATAGCTCACACAATTCTCTTACCAAAGCTTTGCAATCTATGACTCCATATGATGCATGTCATGATAAGAAGCCATCTATGGTCACTTGTCTATTTCTAATTTCTTGGCTTATGCTCTAGTTCCAAAACAATACTTTAGGAAATTGGATGATAAGGGTGTCAAATGCGCCTTTTTTTGTTACAATGCTGAAAGCAAGAGTTACAGGTTATATCAACCGGAATCAAAACATATCTTCACTTCTTGAGATGTTGTTTTTGTGAAAAATGTAGTTCATTCGTTGTTGTCATGTACTAAAGAGACATGTGTAAGTTCACATGAAAATTTTGATACCTTGTTGCCTCTTTTCAGTGGTGGGAATACAAATGTAAGTCAAAATTAGGAAAATACTCAGCCTACATAGGGTTCAAGTGATGTCATAGATCAACCTATTTTTGATGTAGATGTAAATGATGCACTTGATGAGGATAGGGCTGAAAATAAGGAAGCTAGAGGTATACCAAAATGGATGGTGCATACTTTGTGTGACAAAGACCCGGATGCATCTTTGTCTAATTGTAATAGTTTCAGTTCTCATCATGCTTCTTATGCATCACATTGTTATGCTTTGGCTATGTCAAGTATGTGTGACAAGGTTGAACCTCTTATGTTTGATGAAGCACAATATCAGAGGATTGGATGGTTACTATGCAAGATATGCGGATGATATATATCTTATCATTTTTATGTAGGTGGATGATTTATTGCTTTCACTAGCTTGAATGCAACACATATTATTGAATTTAAGGCTCATTTGAATGCCATATTTGAGACTTTAGATTTGGGCCTTTTGAATCATTATTTGGGAATTCAGTTTAAGTAGTGCAATGAGGGTATTGCATTATGTCAGGAAAAATATGTGCAAACTTTTGAATCATTATTTGGGAATTTAGTTTAAGTAGTGCAATGAGGGTATTGCATTATGTCAGGAAAAATATGTGCAAACTTTGCTAAGCAGATTTGGTCCACTTGAAGATTGCAAACCAATTGCCACTTCTATGGAAACAAGATTAAAGTTTAATCTACATGAGGATGGAGATCTTGTAGATGTTACCCTCTACCAGGTGTTTGCCTCATTTATGTATATATTACAAGGTTGAATATTTAGTTTTTAGTTTTTCAAGTGAGCAAAATTATGCCTAGCCCAAGGTCTAAGACTTGGCAAGCAGTTAAGAGGATCTTTTAATAATTGAATGGCACTATATATCTTGGGCTATTTTATCCCAAAGGGGCATCATTTTTGCAATATTTACATGATTTTTCTAGACTTAATGAATGAGTCTACTAGCACTCTCATTTGCATTGACAATCAGAGTGTAGTGGCAGTTGCAAGGAAATCAATCTTTTATAGTTGCACAAAGCACAATGAGGTACATTATCACTATTTCAGGGGTAGGGTTTGTTTGAGCTAGAAAATCCTTGGCATGCGACAATGCTACAATAGAGTTAAATAGTTATAGAGTTAGTCTTTGATGAACATAATATTTCACTTGGGCATTCCCGGACAGTGGAACATACATATCTCATTTCACCTCAATTTATTAAAACCACACATGGGATCTATTCTCGATATTCCTACCATAGATGCAACCCCCCCCCCCCCCCCCCCCCCCCCCCCCCCCCCCCCCCCCCCCCCCCCCTCGATTGAGGATGATCAAGGGTAAGCACACATCTCCAAATCCCTCAACACTATTGTGAAACTGGTTGCCTAACATTAAAAGTCAATTCTAAAAGACTTGTGTAGCACCTCTGCCAAGCTGGGCAAGCTGCCATTGCATGTTGCTTATGTAGAACTAGATATATTTGTTGCCTTGGGATGCTACAACATGAGCAGTAACAATGGGTTGTTGCATGCTTGTACATTGGTGGGCTACTACATGACAAAGTTGCGTGAAGTTTCACCGGGGGGGTGCTCATCGATGCATTAATCAATTGAGGAGACAACAACAACAACAACAACAACAACAACAACAACAACAACAACAACAACAACAACAACAACAACAACAGCAACAGCAACAACAACAACAACAACAACAACAACAACAACAACAACAACAACAACAACAACAACAACAACAACAACAACAACGAGAGAACGACTGAAATTTTTCCTTTTACATTTAAAGATGGGTAGAAGGATTTCCACTACCCCTTTTTAAGATAAGGAAGAGATGCTAGATTAAGCAAAGCTAGATGTAGAGTATACATGAGGTACTCGAGCCTAGACACGTGGATTACGGGCTACCAAAAAGGAAACCCGTTGCTATATATTATATATAAAGGAGAAATTTCTGACCTGACACATGGTGATAAATCCCTCCAACTACCCATTTGAGTTCTCCATCCTACCACCCTTTTTTGAGTTCTCAATGAAAGGGCCGTCTCTCTGCTAGTAGGGCTGCAGAGAGACATATTATCCACCTTGCCCTTGAGTAGTGGACAACAATCCACCTGACCCTTTGCACAACTTGAATAGCATGGACCTCTCCTTTCAATATTGGGCACTACTGCATAGCTTGGACCACCTCACTTTTGAGCTGAGAACAACAACCCCTGAAGGATAGCTTGCAACATGGAAGATACCTTGAGATGCAGGTACCTCCTACCTCTCTACCACCTTGAGCAAAAAGACCTCCTTGTGCCCTCATCTATACTAACAAGTGTCTCTTCCTCATCAAAGTCAAGGGTCAGGAGGCAGCACATCTTGGTCGTCTATCTACTCACCATTCATGGGCTGAATTTTAGCCTACACACTCAATTGATGATTGCCACATCAATTGCCATAATTACTCCAAGAAGGGCACGCCATAGGCTATGAGAGTCGAAGGCTCGACCCTTGAGCAAGCTCTAGGCATATATGAAAAGGAACTCCTTGCAGCTCTACATGCCTTAGACTCATGGAAGCACTATTTATTGGGGACTCCTTTCATTCTGCGAACGGATCACCAAAGTCTTAAGTACTTCATGACGCAGAACAAGCTCTCCGACAAACAAATGAGGTGGGCAAATTTCCTTTCACAATTTCATTTTCATATTGCTCACATTGATGGCAAGCATAATCAAGTAGCTGGTGCACTCTCAAGACGGCCGAGAGTGAATGTGGTTTCCATAGCAACTCACAATGATCTATCTTCAATGATAGATGAGTATGCTATTGATCCCGATTTTAGAGATGTGATTTCAGCCCTTGCATTGGGGAAGAAAGAAGAACCATTTACCTTACAAGATGGTTATCTTCTCTATGGCAATAGACTATGCGTTACTAACTCACTACGTGAGAAAGTAATGTATGAATCTCATGCTCCACCTTATGCGGGGCATAGAGGGATTCATTCTACCTTAAAGGGAATTGAAACATATTTCTATTGGCCTACCATGAAAGTGAACATACAAGAGTATGTTTCTAAATGTGTGGTATGCCAAAAGACAAAATTTGATAGAGGGAAGCAACTTGGATTGCTTCAACCCTTGCCAATCCCTAATTCACCATGGGAGAGCATATCCATGGATTTTATCTTTGGATTGCCTAAGTCTATCCATGGGAATACGGGAATATGGACGATAGTAGACAGGTTCAGTAAACAAGCTCATTTTATACTTGTCAAAAAGACTATCAAAGCCCATCAAATGGCAACCCTCTTCATTTCACAAATTTTCAAGTACCATGGCTTGCCAATGTCCATAGTGTCGGATAGAGATCCTAGAATGACTAGTAATTTCTGGAAGGGTCTCTTTGAGAATTTAGGGACAAGGCTAAATTTCTCTTCGGCCTATCATCCACAAACGGATGGCCAAAGTGAAATAGCTAACCTAACCATTCTCGATCTACTAAAAGCCTATGTAACGGAAGTAGATCAAAGATCCCAAGGGGAGAAGTACTTACCCTTAGTGGAGTATGCTTACAATAACACTGTACATACTTCCATGGGAAAAGCACCTTTCGAGGTAATTGAGGGAAGATAAAAAAGTCCCTTGCTACTTAAGGTACATGGGAAGATCTTCGCTGCAGATGAGTATAGCCGAGACCTACAAGAATCTTTTCAAAAGATTAAGGATGCTATCTCTATCTCACAGCAAAGGCAAAAGGCTGCTATTCACAAGCACAGAAGAGCCCAAGCCTTTAAAGAAAACGATTGGGTCTTGTTAAAGTTTCCCAAGGCTCGATTAAGGCACACGACGGGCAAGAATCCTACGGGCCACCAAAAGTACTATGCTAAACTAGCAAAAAGGTACTATGGTCCCTTCCAGATTCTTAGGCCAATCAACGAGATGGCCTATCAACTCAAGTTGCCCAATCATTGGCTCATACACAATGCTTTCCATGTGAGCCTATTAAAGCCTTACAAAGGAGAGTCACCGCAAGAACCAACTATGGAAGACCCACCGGAGATCGAGGACCAAGAGGAGGTGCTGCAACCCGAGTCCATTCTCCGACATGAGGACAAGGTACTAAGAGGCGGTAAGACTATCCGATGATATCTTATTAAATTTAAGAATTATCCTTTTGAAGATGCTAGATGGATGCAAGGCATACAATTAAAGGATAACCTAAACCTTGTCAATGCTTACAATGCTTCCCAAGAGTAAGCAAATGTACAAAATGTTAAAAATGAACAAATTTTTTGTCTTATAAGACTCTCTTTTTCTTTATTGTGCACAAAAATGAAGTAGTATGCATGCTGATCAAGTTTGAGGAGACGACGTCCCCCAAACACCAAGTAGAGCTTGTCTCTCTACTATGAAAGACTGATAGGACTAATGTGCAGACATGCTTGCGGCAGCCTCAGGCTCTCAAGCGCAAAATGGACTAGTCATCCATTGTGGAATGATGTCGTAGGGTAACATAGGGATCCTCTACCCGCTAAGAAAAGGACTCATGAATATGCTTTATCTTCTCTACACCATAGTCGAGGACGACTATGATTTCAAGAGAGAGGTAATTTCATAATAATCAATATCTAATTCTCCTAAATGATTTTCTCATATTAAACTGATCATTTAATGTGGGGAAGTGCCAGGGGAGAAAAAGCTAGAATATTGGTTAAGCTAGCAGACCGGCCACAGTAGGGATCCAAAGGAGGGAAAATAGGGATCTAAAGGGGGGGCCATCTGCAAAAGAGCCATGTGCAACAATGGGCTAAAAAGACCTTAAGGTTCATCCCATTAAGACTTCCAAAATGCTAAAGTTCCAAAATTCAAAAGTTGTGTCCAAAGGGTTAAAGCTTAGGGGGAATTGGATGCTTTGTGTGCTCTCCAAAGTCAATGCACATCCCTACATGGGAGGGGGCAAGCCCTTCTTCTAGGGGATGAGAGAGAAAGCCACATACACACACACACACACACACACAAGCCCCTTTACACAAAGGGAATTAGGGACACATGTCAGCTCCCTAGGCCAGATGCCCACAAGGTGTGCCCAGTTTCTATTGGATGACCCTTGAAGTGGACCAATGAGAATTAAACTAGAGTAAATCTAGTTTAGTTAATTTAAAAACATTTAATAAAAGAAACCAATGAGAATTAAGGCTCCTAGAAGACTATTGGGCAGTCTCCCAAGGGGTCCAATGAGCATTCAGGAGCCCAATGGCTTGCCTGATTCCTATTGGCCAGGAGGCAAAGGGGTCCAATGAGAGTTTAATTTAATTATTTAATTACCTAAAGCTCTCACAAAAGGGTAAAGGGGGACACATGTCAAAAGGCTATCACTTATGCTGCTTAATTGTGATTGGCTTGACTTGGGGAGGGCCAATGAGGCTTCAACAAGAGCAAATAGCAAGAGGGCTCGCCCAAGAGAGAGAGGGGGCTGATTTTTGCAATGGATTATCACACACACACTCACACAATCTCATGTGTGAAGAAAGAGAAGACTATCTCTTCCCAAGCTTTAATGGAGAACTCATCACCTACTCCAAGCTTGTGAGATAGAAGCCTACATCAACACAGTCTTGGCATGTGGATGCAAATCCAACCAAGAGCCAAGCTTCAATGCATGCTCATCTCCTCTACCAAGCTAATTACTAAGCTAAAGCTATGCTAATATGAGTGATTATGTGAGGAGATGTACATCTTTCTGGTAAGATACTCCTTCCTCTCAATCTACTCTCATACCCTGCTAGCTCTCACCATCTTCGAAGGTGTGTGAGGTCTTGGGTCTGAGAACGGGGATAATTAAAGTTGTGTTTGTTAAGTGTTTTGGTTGGTGCATGAAGCTTTCATCTTCAATGCACTAGCTAGTCTTGAAGGAACACAAAGAATTGTATTGTACAATGTCTCTCTTGATGGGAGAAACCATAATACAAAGCCTTTTGGAGGGGGGACCGGCTCCATGCAAATCCGGTCCTCAACTGTTGTCAATAGCTTAATTTCTCTCTCTTTTGAAAGTATTGTTGATGCTATCTAACTAGGTGTTATGCTTTTTGTTGCTCTCTCCACCCAAGCACTCTTGTAATTCTCATTAGGAATCTATTCTAATGAAATGCCCACTATGTTCATGCTCATTTCCGCTACACACAAGTTATTAGGCCATTAAATGTTACATTGGTATCAGAGCACAAGGTTTCTCTTTTCTTGCTCAAGAAGGGAGGTCCTCAAGCTAGCTATAAATGGTTGGTATTATTAATTGCGTGTGAGTAAGTAGAATAGGGATTTTTCAGCCTTGCACTGCGCCTGCCTTCGTGCAGTTAACGGGGCATCACCGTCGAGAGCTATGGTCTTAATAGTGGAGTCCTACGGAGCTTGCCTACGGCTTAACCACTATTGAGCTATTAGAAGCTTGACAGGAGCCGGTGCTGTTTTGGTGTCGAAAGACCCTCTCTTCTATTCCTTGCAATTAATGGTATTCGAGCCGCGGGTACAGTAGCTTGACTGCTTTTTCTAAAGGGGCAAAGAGGAGTAGCAACTAGGGCTTGAAGTGCCAAAGTACACCTAAAAAGTTTACACCTAAAAGTTGTTAGAATGGCTGACAATAGTAAAGAGAGTGAAATTAATGTTAATAACTTTGATATTGCTCATGAGCAAGCTACTAATGATGCTTCAATGCTTGTTAACTATCTTGTTTCTAGGCTTCAACAAGCCATGGGCAATCCATCTCTCCAAAGTGAAGTGCAACGGAAGCTCCATGCTCACGGGTTTCTCCAAGCTCATCACCATGACGAGAGAACACCTAGGAAGCCTCCTTGTGAGACTACCAAAAGAGGTCTCTCTCCGATTGTTGAAGAAGAAGAGAATCCATACGAAGGGATCAAGAATTTACTTCTTGACGATGCATCTCCTTCCCAAAGGAGAACTCAAGAGCCTCCACCGAAGGAACGAGAAAGAAGCGAGTCTCCCGCCACCTCGGCGGAGATGGCTCCACGAAGACGGCGGGCTAAACGCTCTGCATCACCACCAAATCGGAGAAGACCATCGTATTCTTCTCCTCACCACAATTCAAAGAGGGATGATAAAAAGCAAGAGAAGAAAAAGGTGAGAAAGAGGACACCCTCTTCTCCATCTTCTTCATCCTCTTCCTCTTATGAAAGCTATGGTGAAGACGACAAAGATCAAGACAAGAAAAAGGCGAGAAAGAGGTCACCCTCTTCTCCACCTTCTTCAAATTCTTCACCTTATGAAGAAAGTGATGGTGCAACCTTTGAACCATCAAAAAGAAGAGGCCATAGGAAATCCTATGCCGCATGGAAGAGGTCGTCCAAGCTGAAGAAATTCAAAGAGGGACGGAAGAGCATCTCTTTCCTTACCTATGATGGCACCTTTGGTGCTACGGACAAAGTCTTGGCCTTTATCCAGCAATTCGATGCGGCGTTTGGAGATGAGAGCTTCACAAAGTCTTCTAAGCTACGCCATGTAGCTATGCACTTTCAAAAGTCCGCCAGACAATGGTGGTCTAGCCTACGAGCCAACGGTGAAGCTCCACGAACATGGAAAGCTTTAAGAGCTTCCATTATGAAACAATTTTTGGTCACCGATGCCAAAGACAAAGTGTTAAGGCGGTTACGCCGCTAGCGGAAGCTAAATAGCGAGAACTCAACCAACAACAGAATTTGTCAGACGAGGACGTAGCTTGACCCGCAGGCGCATGGAACAACTAGGTGGGTGTCAAATCACCTACTCGACCTTCTAATGACAATCACTACTAAGGAAATCAAATCTAAGTTCTAAAACACGCAAGTGACTGAAATCCGTACTACGAACGAATGCTATACGAAACAGGATCTAGAATCATCGAATCGATCTCAAACTCAAGGGGAAGTCTATACACTAGGTAAGAACAACACCCTAAAGACTTGAACTGCAAAATCAACCTATAACCACTCCGTGCGGTAAACGCGTATGAAGACAGGCCGAAAAATACAGGTGACCGAAACTTGACCCCGATGGTACTAATGTGTAGCTCTACTCGTTGTGGTTCTATGACCCGCAGGCACATGGAAACAACTAGGTGGGTGTCAAATCACCTACTCGACCTTCTAATGACAATCACTACTAAGGAAATCAAATCTAAGTTCTAAAACACGCAAGTGACTGAAATCCGTACTACGAACGAATGCTATACGAAACAGGATCTAGAATCATCGAATCGATCTCAAACTCAAGGGGAAGTCTATACACTAGGTAAGAACAACACCCTAAAGACTTGAACTGCAAAATCAACCTATAACCACTCCGTGCGGTAAACGCGTATGAAAACAGGCCGAAAAATACAGGTGACCGAAACTTGACCCCGATGGTACTAATGTGTAGCTCTACTCGTTGTGGTTCTATAGATATGCTGCACGCTCTATTCCGACACACGAGTTGGAAGAAAACTCACACCGAAGCTCGTAGGAACTTACCACACATAGAAGCCGATAGCGCGCACTCTTGGTATCTGTACGTAGCTCTCACCGTTGCTAACACAATGGTGGTGTCGCTTCTCCAATGGCGGCCCCGTAGCTCGCGTAGCAAGGAGATAAGACTCTCTCTCTCTCTCTCAGACACAGTCACGGCGCTCAAAAACTCTCTTTGATTAATAATTGAATCCTCCTTTAGGTTACAAAACTTTGGCTTATATACCTCAGCCTTGGAGGTGAGAACATCTCTAATTATTTACATCAGCAGGTGAAATTACGTCGGGATTACAGGCTGGAAACTCAATTGAGTCCCGTTACTTAATGAATGGCTCAAATCAAAATTAATGTCGGAAAGACATTTATTACAATCAATGGTTACAAAATGATGGGTGTGAGCAAAAATGTGGTTGGGATCCTCTGCTGACTCAACACTCCCCCCCTCCGCGTTCATGTCGTCCCTGACATGACTTTGAGGCTTGATCAATAGAGTCCTGTCGTCTTGAGCATCTGCAAATGTGATTCGTAGCGTAGGTTGCCGATGGTCAAGGTTGGGCCGAATATTTTGCTTTCGTGAGTGAAAAAGCCGGTGTAGAAAGCTTCTTCGAATGTTTGCATGTGGAAGCTAGGCAAAAACATAATTCTTTGGTATAAGAGATGTAACACCTTTGGTGATGGCTGCAATGAAAGATCATACATCATATCCGTCACTGTGTCGACCGTCGATAGTAGACTCGAGGTCGTGGCTTTATCTGGCGCGAACACTTCAATGCATGCTAAGAGAGTCTTGCAGATTTTCTTTAGCATCTGACACGAAAGGTCAGGAGAGCCAGTAAAGAGTTTGATGGTGCCCGTTAGGGTTTTCACCATGTAGGCTTTACCTATTCTCTCTCCTTCCTTTGGTCCTGGCATCCTGGGATAATTAAGCCAATTTGGCTTCTTTTCTGCAATCCTGCCATGCTCTTTCCAGTTTCTGACTCTTGGCACTGGGCAGAAGGTTGCATCCTCCCGAATCTCCTTTGGAGCCTCTACCAAGTAGATGAGGTAGGCTGGATATTTGTTCAGCCAACCTTTCCTCCATCTAGGTTGAGAATCTACAATCTTCTTTGATTGTTCATCCTTTGTGATGTCGCCTTCATAAAGAGCGACATACTGCTCCTCCTCTATTCTCTTTTTCGTCTTTATCACTTCAAATTTCATCAGAGGGAAAGGCAGGCTGGGTTGCATCCACTCTTCGTGGAGCACTTTTGTGTCTAAACCTTGAAGTCTAATGGAGATGAGGAGTCTCCTTTCCCATTCCATTTCCGCCTTGGCACTTTCCTCTGTTGACTTTTCTATTTGGTCCTGGAGCCTTTGTTCTTCTCCTTCAGAGATTTCTGAAGTCGAGGCCACTTCTTGAACTGGGGCTGGATCTTCGATTGTGGTTGCCTCGCCAGTTTCTGGTAGCTCTATGGCTGCTCCCCTTGCTTCTTCTTGTGGTGTCTCTGTTTCTCTTCTTTGTTGCTCTTGGAGGTCTTGGAGCTGTTTGCGGAGGGCCTCATTTTCTGTCCTTAGTGTTTGGTTTTCTGATGTGAGCCTCTCCTCTGCAGCCAATGATCCCTCCGCCATGTGCAATCTTTGTACTTGCTCTAACCTCAGCTCTCTTTGCAAACTTCTGACCTGCTCTTCCAGAGCTGGTACGAGGGCTCCCTCTTGTTCTGTTCCTGCTCTGCTAGCTCTAGGGGTGGTCCTGAGTCTCATGATTGTCCTTTCTTGAAGTTCGACTCTTTCCCTTAGCTCAATGAGCTCATCCTTGGCTGCCTCCAGCTCATCTTCTATTCGCTCCTTTGCTTCCTGTGAACTTGTTACCTCTCTTGAAGCTTCGGCTAGTTGGAGTATCAAGCCGTCCCTCTCGTTTTCTGCGTCGTAGAGTGATGCTTTATGACTTTCAGATTCAGTCATAACATTCTCTAACTTCTTCTGCAACTCTGCTTCCTTTTGTTTTGCTGTCTCAAGTGCTACTTCCTTTGCTCTGGATCTTTCTTTAATCTTGCTGAGCAGTTCATGCACCATGTGCATGTCTTTTTCATCTTCATCTGTCAACTTGACAGCTCTTTCTGCCACCACCTCCAATGGCTTCGGCTCGTCCATTTTCTCTTTACTCTCCATTGTACCCTTTGTCTTTTCCTTCGTCCCTTTCCGATCATCTTGTTTCCGTAGGGATATCCCATAGACTGCCTCCAGGGCCTCTTCTTCACTGTATCCGATCGCTACCAGATCCTCGTAATCATCTTTCTTTTGCTGAACTGGATCTATCTCCTTTTCCTTGGTCCCGGCCTCCGGCTTTTCCATAACTTCTGTTTCTATTTCTATTGTGGTTTCCTCCACAATAATTTCCATCTTCTTCGGGCTTGGTACAACAGTAAAAGAGGGCTGATTGTCCTCAGTCATCTTGGCTTTCCCTTTGTTTGCTTGCCCGTCTTTCTCTTGAGGTTCAGTAGACTCCTCTGCTTTCTTCTTCCCCTTGTCGTCCTTTTGCAGCTCAGCTTTTAAAAGCTGTACTTCCTCTTCAGTATAAGGCTCGACAGGTTGCTGCTTCAGTATGGCCTCCGACTCCTCATAAGCTCTAATATATTGATCATATTGATCAACATGTGGCCTGGCTGAGCTGGTTCCGACTTTACTGGGGTCCGGCACCCACATTTCTTCAAAGTCCCCCTTTAGAGCTCTTTCCGCTCTAAACTGCTCCACCAGCCTTTCCATTCTTGCGGCTTTTTGACTTTTGGTTTGCTTGGGATCGGCCTTCTTCTTCACTTTCTTCTTGAGCGGCTCGTCCACGGCCTCTTCAGGTTCTGAAACTATTTCTAGTTTTCGGCGTGCTCTTGTGGACGCCCTCTTGGATACTTCTTGCTTTTCTTCCTCCTCATCGGCTTCTCTAAGCCACTCATTCTGGGAGGGAATCCGTGGCCCTTGATCTCTAGCTCCAATAGCTTCATAAGCTATTCTTGTTAGGATTTCTCCTCCTCCTATGTACTTTGGTTTCTGGTTGTGCATGGCGATTACTTGCTCGTGGATGTATTGAGCATAATTCACCTCTTTTGGCACGTTGCTCTTCAGTGCCCATGTGATGGTTGTCGCAATGGCATGGGGTGGTGTAGAATACTTCTGCGGTCTTTTACTGCACACATGGAAAAACTGGTTGTATAACCGGCAAAGGGTTGCCGCTCGTTGATCTGCCATATCTCCGTAGGTTGTATTTTGTTTCTTGGATCCATAGACCTCTATGGCCTCCCTTCTTTCTCTGACAGAACTCCCTTTGTTGTGCAGCTTCAATGCATCTGCAATGAGCTGTGGAGTGATCTGTACTTCAACTGTTTCTCCATCCATGGCTGTCAACGTGGCTTTCCCATCCTTCTGAATGGATGTTGCCAACTCATACACTCTTCTTGTGTCTACACCTGATGGTCTCGAGGTGAAGAACCTGTGTAAGTCAGCCTTTTCCAGGTATCTGCTTATGTTCTCTGATCTGCTATAATCCACTAATTCTCGTGGGATCATATGTACATCGACCGATTGCCCTTGAGGATCTCTGAAAGTCCCCTGGTAGATCTTTATTCCCTCTTTTTCTAGTACTGCTTCCTCCACCCAAGTCTTGGTTGGCTTGAGGGTTTCTGTTGGAATATCAAAAGGTTCTGCCTCTGCAAGAGCATCCTTGATGGTTGGTCTTTTTCTCTTAGTTGCCGATGACTTAGCGGAATCCATGGATCCTGTAACTCCAATTTCAGAAGTTAGTGTCTTTTTAGTATTGAAAGCCGAAATGAAGCTTTTAACTATTCAAATGACTTGAAAATTGAAACATGAGCTATTCAGGGCCTAAGGATGCAATGTAGGTGAAAAAATATGCAAACTGGGCTCAAAAACATGCTTGAGACATCATACGCATATGATGTCTTTTGTGTCAGAATGACTTCATATTGGTTGTGCTTGTAGCTGATAGTGTATACATGAGTATCATATGCTTGGATTTGAGTTTGGATCCCATTTGGTCAAGTTTTGGCCAGTTCAGTCCAGTTCAGGCTCTTGGCAAAATTTTGAAAGGGAAATGGATTTTATGAACCAAATTGGGTAAAACTTGGTGGATTACCTTCAAATGGCATGTAGAACACTTCTGTTTGGTGGTTGAAGCCCTTAGATGCCAAAATCACATAGTGAGACATCATACGCGTATGATGTCTTTTAGTGCATTTTTTGACCAATTTCCTCTATAAGCTTGGTTTTGGCTTTAGATAGGCTTATTCAGTGGATTTATCAAGTTTGGATAGAATTTGGACTAAAAATGGCTCTGGAGACATCATACGCGTATGATGTCTTTTTTATCAATTTTTCATGGGATTGGTTCTGTGGACTCTCCATGTGCTAGTGAAGGACTGTTTATACTCAAATCTTGGTTTGGACTTGAATATGTTGGATTTGGGACAAAAATAGGCTTTGTATGAAGGATTTTCTCTTAATTGGGCTAATGGGGTGATCCACTTGACCAAATGGTTCCAAACTTCATATGTAGCATGTATTAGATATATATAATGGATGTATGATGACAAATGAGCATTTTTGGCTCTGTAAGTGCAAATAGACATCATACGCGTATGATGTCTTTTGTGTCAAAATGGTGCTTTTTGGTTCCAGATTGCTTGTAGAAGTGTTAATCAACAATCCTACAAAGTTTCAATGAGTTTGGAGTTATTTTGACAAAATTAGGACCAAAAATCAATTTTATGGCCTACTTTGCGTCTTTTTGGTTTTCCTTGGGTTTTCTAACTCCAATTCTCATGATACTTGGTTCATAGGATGTGATTAACATGTGGAATGAGGCTATGCACTCAAATGTTGAAATGGATGTGAAAATCATGCTGTGAGACATCATACGCGTATGATGTCTTTTGTTGAAATGTTGGTCTTTTTGTGCAAAGAATGCTTTGTGCTAGTGCCCTAAGCCCTGCTAACTAGTTTTCAACTTAAAAAGTCATCAGTTTAGCTAAAAAGCCCCCTTATAGGCATTTCAGTCTCCGAAGTCGTCTTTTTGCCTTGGAGTTGAATTTCTTCAACTTTTCTTCTTGAGAGTTGCATTTCCAGCTCATTGGATATGTTGTGAAGCCACCTATTCGGTTGAACTTGACTTTGGCTCCCCGTTTTCCATCTTTCTCCATTTGGTTGCCCGAAAGCGTCTTTTTCACCATCGGTAAGTGAATCAGCTTTCTTTTGGGTTTTGCTTGCAAACATAAGTCATCCATGTATATTTTAAGCTGCTTGTGAAGTTTCATGTCATTTGGTCGTCAATTTTAGCCGTTATGCCAAAATGACGCTTTGTGTGTCCATAGCCGAATCGGTTGTTCCGACCTACTTTTGGTGATCCAAACCCGAAGATACTCCATGGTTGCATTGCCCTCGATGTTGTTAAGCTTCCTGAGAAGTTTTGTGTCATTCCGATAACTTTTTTCTGTTTGCCTCTTGCAGGCTCTGTTGACCTAGGGTTTTTCCAGTCGTTCTTTCTCGAGCTTTGAGTGCTAGAAACTCATCTCCTATACTATGGTAACCCACCTCTAAGTTCTTGCAAAGTTTGGTTAGGCGGTTGTGCCCCTACCTAGCGTTCTTCCCCATTCCCCGTCTGCTCTTGTTTCTTGGTTTTGGTGAGTTTTCGCGACAAAAGTTAACGATAAGCATCAAAAGCTTATGGCAACGAGTCTACCTCTCATGTCTGGTGTCCTCTGAGCTCTCGTAGCAGTCGTAGAAGGTGGTAGAAGGTCGGATGCTCCTGTGTGCTCTTTGCTCTCTCCAAGAAGGTAATAGTGGAAATGAGCTTGATAGTGAAGTGAAAAATACTTAACTTCGGGCTTCCCAGATCACTTGTTACCAAATTTGACATGTGCTCCTATCTCGTCGTGAAATGCACTTTAGGATTTGAAATTTCTCAATTCGGACTCGGTTTGACCTGTCATTTCACCTGCTTTTTTATTTTTATTAAGAAAATCATAAAAAATAAAGGAAAATAGCAAATTGAAGCCAAAAAATTACAAACATACACGATAAATAGCTAGTAACCCTGTGTATATGAATATACACTTCTTTGTGATTTCTGGACTTGAATTACCACTTTTTTCCACTTTTTAGCTCCAAAAACACTCTTATTTAGTGATATTTACACATCTAGAGACCCAAATTCATCATTTGATCTCTTCTTGTTGCAAAACAAGGTATATAAGGGCATAAATATTATCAATATTCGCAATCAAACATAAAAAATTTGCAAATTCATGTAAGACACTGCCCTTGTAATATAATTTTTGTTTTTCTTTGTTTTTTTTCCGCTTGTAGTTGCTTTGTAGCTGCTGTATACCTCCCCCCCTCCGAGTCTGAGTCCTCCCGGACGACTATGAAGTGTCTGTGGGTGAAGCATTGTAGTTGTTTTGGTCATAAGTTCCCAATGTAATTGTAGAGCGATGATACAACAGTCTTTCCAATAAAGCTGCTCTTTGTTTGATTGAAAGATTGGTGGTCGGGTTTTGGGTTGGTTTTGGCACTTCGGTATTTGAATCAGTAGATGGATTCTTCGTTACCTTGTTGTCTTTTTTTACAATCCAAATCTGCTTCCGCTTTGCTTGTGCTTGCCACAAACTCTTTGCGACCCAAACCTGCTTTGTTCTGTGTGTTGATTTCCTCGTCTTGAAATACCTAGGAGTTTCCGTTGATTGTATTGAAGGGAGTTCCTGTTTACAAATCTTTGGGATCCAAATTTGCTTGCTGTAGCTTTGTGCCGTCATGACCTTCTTTGGAATCCAGATCTGTTTCACTTTCCTTGATTGTCGGGGATCACTCTGTTGTCTGGTATTGAAGACTCTGTTTGTGTTTTCTGGCACCACCTTTTTTGGTCTCCATACCATCTTTGACTCCGTTTTTTTCCAAGGTTGAGCTGTTATAATATTGCTTGTCTTCCTTATCCACTGTTGAGAATTCCTCGTCGAAGAGTAATCCGGTTGTATAGAAACTTTTGGTTGCCATTGCTTCTTCTTTTTCTCTGTTTGTTGTTTGCCCTTGTCCGTGGATTCTTCCTTTGGAGTTGGCTCTGCTCCTTTGGTGAACTTAACTGATTGACTTTCACCTTCGTATTTGATAAGCACTGATTTAGAACTCCAGTCAATCATTGCATTGTATTGCTTCTGCCATGGTTGTCCACGTAAAACATATGAGGATACACATATTGGTTAATCTGTATATGTAAAACTGTGCATCCGACAGTTTTGATTGCATTCTCAGAGTAACTCTTTAACTCTTGCTTGGCAGTTTGTAGTTTAGTGTCATTTGTCAATTGTCTATAC
The DNA here is from genome assembly GCF_014529385.1 of Adiantum capillus-veneris. Lineage (NCBI taxonomy): Eukaryota > Viridiplantae > Streptophyta > Polypodiopsida > Polypodiales > Pteridaceae > Adiantum > Adiantum capillus-veneris. The sequence goes on from NC_140944.1 coordinate 148,043,154, forward strand.
AAACTGAGTGAAAGTAGGTTAGCTTGAGCTCCTGAATCCAATAGTGCTCTGGCTTTGATTTGGTTGGTTCCTACTTTGCATTCAATGATGGGTTCTTCTTTGTCATTATCCATTTCTGTTATACTGACTGCGTTTATTCGTATTGCTCCTTCATTGCGCTGTTTCTGACGCAGTAGTCTTCTTTTCTCCATTCTTTCCTTCGCCTCAGCTTGCGCTTCCTCCTCAATCTTTTTCTTTTTCTGGACACGCAGCTTTTCTTGATGTATTTTGAGAAGCATGTCTTGTGTTAGCGGCAACAGATACTTTTTCACTCTGCATCCACTAATCCAATTGGGCATTTCTTCTCCGTCTAATGTAGCAAGCTTGACGGCTCCACTTGGTGATAGATCTTTAATCACCAGAGGACCCATCCCTCGCTTTTTAAGCTTCTTAGCATGCCGTTTTAGAGTGTAAACTAGGACATAGTCCCCAACTTTAAACTCTTTAGTCCGCACATGCTTATCAAAAAATTCCTTTTGTCGCCTTTTTTGAGCGTAGATGGAAGCTACTGCTTTTAGGAGAAGCTCATCTAGCTTTTCCAGGTCATCTATTCTATCAGAGAGCTCGTGCCCTGTCCACTCTAGATCCTTAGCCACCCTTAAGGTTGAAATCAAGAATTCTATTGGTAAGATAGCATTTAGCCGAAAAACCATGTTATATGGGGTCGTTCCTATGGATGTTTTATACGCCACCCTATATGCCCATAATGTTGAATGTAACTTTTGGTCCTAGTCAGTTCTCGACTCAGATACAATCTTCGTGAGGACCGTACATATGGTTTTGTTTGTTGCTTCAGCTTGTCCGTTTGCTTGTGGATGATACGGGGCTGATTTCCTATGGATTACCATGAATTCATCTAGAAGGATCTTTATCACTTCATTTATGAAATGTGTGCCTCGATCACTCACAATTTCTATTGGCAATCCATATCGTACAAAGACGTATTCATACAGAAATTGTGCCGTGGTCCTGGCATCTGCTTTTTGAGTTGCCTTTGCTTCGACCCACTTTGTTAGATAGTCTGTAGCCACAACGATGTATTGTGCATGAGTCTTATATGCAGGAGGCGAAATGGGTCCAACATAATCAATCCCCCATTTTGCAAAAGCTCTTGCCCCCATCATTGGTCTAAGCGGCATATCATCTCTTTTAAGTGGTACTTTGGTCCGCTGACAGTCATCACACCGTTTAACGTATTCCTCAGCGTCCATATGTAATGTTGGCCACCATATTCCTGCGGCTAAGACAAGTTTTGCTGTCTTATCACCTGAGAAATGGCCTCCACCTACTCCTCCATGAGCTTGCTCTAGGATTATCACATACTCAGACTCTGATGCGCAAATCCTAAGCTGGTTGTCTTTACCTCTCTTATAGAGTTGATCTCCTATTAAAGCGTAATCTCTAGCTTCTGTCTCTACAGATTTCTGACGAGCTTTTGACGTTCCTTCTGGGAAAGTTCTATTTGTGAGATATTCAACAATATACTGACTCCATTCTGGAGCGATCATTATCTGATATAATGTTGAATACTCGGCTGGCGGTTTTGATGAACATACAATACATACTGTGACATATTCATGTACGCTTTCTTTCATTCCTGGCCAATAGACTCCCAATTGTAACAAATTCCTATATGTGTTCCTTCTTGAACAATGAAATGCACATTCCTGAACATGTGCTTCTTGCAGATATATATTATATTCCTCAGGATTGATGCATAGTCGTAAAACATGATCATTTCCCAATTGATACAACCTTCCTGCAATCAATTGAAGATTCTTGGATTGCTGAATAGCAATATGTTTCAGGTTGTATTCTCTTCTATCGAACTCTCCTCCATAGGTTAATAGGTCAACGACATTTTGAGACCACCTCGGTATCATTTCTATGTTGAACAAGTACGCGTCTGGCATGTCGTCATCTACTCCTATAGGGTCTTCTCCATTCGTCAATCGCGAAAGATGATCAGCTCTAAGATGTGTTTTTCCTTTCTTTACTACTACCGTGAAGTCGAATTCCAGTAAGATAATGAACCATCTCACTATTCTCCCGGTATTGCATGGTTTATTCACTAGGTAGAGCAAGGCTTGGTGATCCGTAAAAAACACAAACTTGTTGGCTAGAAGATAATGCCAAAATTTCTTCACAGCATAGATCATTCCTAATCCTTCTCGCTCTGTTGTGGTGTAATTCTTCTCTGCATTGTTGAGCTGTCGACTGGCGTAACAGATAGGAAAATCCATGTTTCCTTCTTCTGGCTGAGCCAGAATGCATCCTATTGCATATGCCGAAGCATCTATGTGCACATGGAATATCTTCTCCCAATCTGGTGATTTCAAGACTGGAGCGGTAATGAGTGCCTCTTTCAATTTCTTGAATGATTCCTCACATTCCTCTGTCCATTCAAAGTTCACTATTAGCCTGTAAAGTGGTTGGCCTATTATAGCGTACATGTAAATGAATCGTCTATAATATCCACAATGTCCCATAAAGCTCTGTACTTGTTTCGCATTGGTTGGTCTAGGCATATCCACTATAACTTTTATCTTCTCTAAATCCGTGGATATTCCGTTTTGTGAGACAATATGTCCCAGAATTCTGCCCTGTCAGACCATAAACACACATTTCTCAGGATTGAGACAAATGCGATATGTCCTACATTTCTCAAATACTTTTCTTAGGTGTTCTAGATGCTCATCTCTCAGTAGAGAATGTACACATAAGTCATCCATGTATATTTCGAGAAACAGCCTTAAGTATTCTTTGAAAGCATGCGTCATCAGCCTCTGGAAGGTTGCGGGAGCATTGGTTAGACCAAAAGGCCTAACCCGATAAGCATAAATTCCCCACTACGTTGCAAAAGCTGTTTTATGTTGATCTTCCAATGCTATGGCTAGCTGGTTATATCCTGAAAAACCATCAAGAAAGGAGTATGCTGTTTTCCCTGATACACGCTCTATAACATGATCAGTTATCGGCAGGGGATAATTGTCCCTGATTGTTGCAGCATTCACTTTCTTTAGGTTGACACACACTCGGAGTTTTCCGTTCTTCTTAGGTACTACCACAATCGGAGATACCCAATCAGTGTGTTCAATCTCGTATATGAATTCAGCTTCCATTAGCTTATCTATCTCTTCTTTGATTCGCTTAGCAAACGTATCATTATATGTGTATGGTCTCTGTCTGCTAGGCTTTGCGTCTTGTTTCAGTGGGATTGTGTGTTGGCATATCGATGGGTCAACTCCCTTTAAGTCCTTATAAGACCATGCAAACACATCCCTATAATCTCTGAGAAGACTCAAAAGTCTCTCTTCCTCGCCTGGAGACAAATCTGTGGCTATGTATACCGGTCTAGGTGGCTCACCTGGAGCTGCTAAATCAACTTTTTTTGCATCCTCCGGTCCGTCATAAGATTCGTTCTCCTTCCTCTCTCGAATAGGTGGGGTTATTATCACCTTCCTATCCTCTATTGTGAATTTCCTATAGTGAGAGGGAACATCCATGTTTTCCTTGATTTTGGCGTTTTTGTCCTCTCCACTCTCAATTTCTGTAGTCCAAACTTCTTTCAGAGTTTTCTTGAGCTCTCTGTACTTGTTTCTACGTTCTAGCTTGGACTCCGTGTGTTCTCTGTTGCGCTTGTTCTTTTCTGATTTTTCTGTTTCAGTTTTTGTTCCATTCTTTTGAACTTGATTTCTTGAGCCTCTTTTGTCTTTTCGTAAGCTCTTTTGATCACTGCCTCTCATTCTTCCAGAAATCTTATCCTTAACACAATCTTCAGCCTTTACTAGCATTAGGAATTGATTTTTTCCTCTTATTCTAGGCATCGGATTGGTTCTAACCCCTTTTGTTTTTTTCTTTGCTCTACAGTGTTTCTGGCGTTGTTTTGTTTGGTTCGGAAAATCATAAAATCGGACATCCGTTATAGTTTCGTCGTTTCCGCTTGAATTGTCCGTTGACTCGTTGTCTGCTTCATTTCCTCACTCTGGATGATTGGGAATGTCGTGAAACACCTCTTCTTCATCTTCTTTTTTCAGTGTATCGTTTTTTTCAGTTTCATTTTCGAGTACAGTTCTCAACATGAAATACGGAACCACGTCGTACCCGTCCTTGTCGCAAAATTTCGTTGTGGGACCATCCGGAATTGTACAAACATCTAGGGTTGCTAGAATGTGTGTCCATTCTAATGGTTCAAACGTGTCCTCTGGAAAGGGTTCTCCTATATAAGTTTCGTCTTCGATAGCCCTTTCTAAAACACATTCTTCTCGTTTCAGACTTCCACATTTCGAAGCTCCACACATCCATAACTCCTTGGGTTTACCTAACCAAGCTGGAAATTCGGATCCCGCCAAAGTAGCCGAATCAAATTCCTCTACCGGTGTTCGGTTCACATCTTTGTAGCTATGGTCTTTCAGGTTCACACGTGTAGTGGTTTCCATATTTCTCAGGTATATGTGATCGTAGCCCCAATCCTGGACCATTTTCAACTGTCTCATGAATGGTCTTCCCAGTATGATATCATAGTTATTCTCCTTGCCAAAATCGACAATAGCGAAAGTATGTTCGTATTCAATGCCGCAAGAAGTCACTACAACTTTCTCTAATAACCCCATAGGTTTCTCCATGTGTCCATCTGCTAATTGGAGTTTCAACCTAGTCTTCCTTATTGCTGGTTTCCCCCATTTTTTCCAGATTTCTTTTGTAGCAATGGCTACCCCAGCTCCGCTGTCTAGTATTGCCATTGTGTTCACTCCGTGGAATTCAACTGGTAAGGTTGTATTCCCCTCTTCACCTTCGCAATACTCTCCGACCTTGTTTAAGGGTACAGGCTTAGCGTTCTTTTGTGGCTTGCTCAGCTCCTCCATGCTCTCTTACAATCTCGATGTTGGATCTTTTATCCCGAATTTCTCCAAGCATTTTCCTACACTGGTCCACATATGTGGTCTTAGCCTCAAAAGCTCAGCTAGAGTGATAGTGCATGTCACTGGTGTTGACAAAATCTCTATCAATCCTTGCGAATCCATGACTTTTTCTGATGAGATTTTTCTTGAGGGAAGTGCTCTAATCTCAGATTTTGCTTCATACTCTCCTAAGTATGAAGGTAAGGTTTTCAGTGAATGAGGTTTGCTCTCCATTGTTCTAACAGAGCCCCCATCTCCCCAGTAAGATTGCAGATCCAAGTCCACTTGAGATCCTGCCTCAAATTCCACTATGGGAGGATTCCTGATGTCCTTTTCCCAATTTGTCTGATTAGCTTGGCAACTTAGCTCGTTTGCAAAGTTTGACTCTCTCACTTGTTTCCAAAATTCATTGTAATCCTCATCTTTTCCGTAAATCCTCTGTATGACTGGATGAAAACTCTCTATCTCCTGATCGGTTGTGTTCAATACTATGCGGTCATCCTTTTGTGTATTTTCAGGCTTTTGTGCACTGGGAGTCTTTTCAGCTACCCGTGAAACGATAGTCTCTTGCTGAATTGGGTTTTCCTTTCCACAATTCATTGTTTCTTTTGGTGGTTCTAATAAGGCTTGTGCAGTCTCGATCATTCTCTGGCACATTTCAAGTCTCTGCTTTTCCAATTCTGCATTTGGGTATGTCATCCACCTCTGTTCTTGTGTTTGGTTGTTCTTTAACCTAGCTTTGTAAGCTCTCATCAGTGCGTCCAATGGTTCGTGTACCTTGTCGACTAGCACTGATCCCCCGGAGCTTAAGCTCGTTGTTTCTTTGATACTCTTTTGTTTCGTTCTTTCCGGGCTCATCTCTCGTTTCCCGTTTTGACTCTCAAGTTTTTCTAATCTAGCTTTAGTTTGCTTTAGTTCCTCAGCTAGAATAGCGTCTTCACGTTCTTTTCTCAACTTCATGCGTGCTTTTCTAGCTTTCCATGTGTTTTTCTGACTCCGCGGTCCTTGACTAACTACGTCAGTCGCTAACTTTCCATTCTCAGGTTCTCTAGTGGTTTTCTTAGCTTGAGCTCTAGTAACAACTTGCGTTGGTATCAGAGTTTCATTTTCAGACCCACTGCTGGTAGGAATAGTTTCTAGCATATTCAATGTCGTCTTTTGCACTTTGTTTGGATTCTTTGAACAATCCTCAATGAAGTGAGTAACCCCACACTCAGTGCAATAAGCGTTAATTCTAATGATTTCCGTATGTGGGCAAACATTCATCAGATGGTCACCTCCACACTTGTAACAGGGTCCTAGTGCTGGTCTTGGTCCCGCTTGATTCGTCCTTTGTGGGTAGGATGGTCTTTGTCCTGTTAACCCTCCATGAGCTATGAACATCAAGGTTCTTGCGTCCAAATTGTATCTCTCTTCATCAGAAGCACTTGTAATTGTTGGTATTCCAACATTCCCCATCATGCCCCATGGTTCTGGTTGTTTTGGTTCTTCTGGTGGGTAATAAACTGTCGGAGACATGTGTGCACCCGATTCTTCGTAATAGGCTTGAACAGGCACTAAGGCTTGTTCTTCCTGATTCTCTAAGGTTGGTGCATATCTAATGCCCACTGGTCTTGCTCCTGGTAAAGGTGGTTGTTGTCCCAATATCGGTTGCGGTCTTTCTATCCCCATAGGTCCAGGTACATTTCCCGTTGGGTATCGAGGTACTGGATGTACTTGAGGTGGTGCTAATTGAGCAGGAGGTGCGTACTGGCGCTCCCTTACATACCCTTTGTTGTAATAACACTCCTCTGTTGGATGATTTGTCCATTTTTGTTCAATAGCACACCATTTCAGTGTTTTTGGCAATGGTTTTTGGTATGGTGCCATCCTTTTTAGAGCATCTTATATCATTTGCTCTACATTTGGCATGGTTGTTGTTTGAACATTCTTTTTAGTGGTAGTCTCGCTCGCTACGGAGGAGGAGCTACTGGATGAAAAATCTGTATCCCCGGACACCTCTCCATAAACCGTACAGTTATCCACTAAGTACAATGCCTCTCTCGTTACTTGCTCGAAACTTGTACAAGCTTTCAAGTGCAAGTCCTTTTTGAGAGTGTCGTTCCTCAGTCCCTCAATAAAGAGAACAGATAGTCTGTCATCTTGTGGTCGTTCACGTACTGGACATCTCTCAATGTATTGTTTGAAGCGAAGTGAAGCTTCCTTCACCTTTTCGTGTTCTCTCTGTTTAAAAGCATATATTTGTGAGACCGTATTGTGCTTAATCCCTCGTTTTGAGAATTCCTCAGCAAACTCTCTTAGCAAATGGTCAATGTCATGGAATCCCCCTATGTTCATTGGTTGAAACCATGTCAATGCAGTACCTTCTAGAGTAAGACCAAATCCCTCGTATTGTGTATGGAAATCTGTTATCTGCTTAGCTCTTAAGACTTGATTAAAGAGTGACACATGTGCATACGGATCTCCTGAACCACCATACTTCTTTGGCATACACTTGGCTACTTGAGATGGTCTCATACGTCTATGATCTGCTACCAATCTCATTGCTCCTGTGTCCCGGCTAAAGCTTTCTCTAGCATCATGGACTTCATGGGTTACCCTTGTCGGTTCCTCTGCCCTGAATCTACTACTGGGAGGTAAATGTGATGGTTCCGCTTCAAACCTTGGACCTGGAGTGGTATAGGTGGGGATTGGAACTGCACTACCTCGATTCGTCTCCATTGACTCTCTGGAATGTAATGATCCCATTGGTCCGAGCTTCGAGTCCCAAGGTTGACTGAAAGAGTCAGCAACCTGAGTTCTTTGTCCTCCTGTTGTCATTGAGTTTTGCACTCCATTTGTTGGTGCTGGTCTATGTGAGCTAGAAGTAACATAGTACTGATGTAGTGGTCCCCCAAAGTATGTATATCCTTCTAATTCTTTCTTGCCCATTGTTGAGTATTGCCTGCCATACTTATCGTAAGCGGCAATTTTCACTTCCGATCCCTCTGTGTAGGTAAAGACATAAAGTCTTTTTTGGTCTGTCAACTCTCCGGTGTAGGGTTCTTCACATCTATAATAGAGATCTTGCTCCCCATTATTATATTTGTACAGCCCCACATAGATGTTATCAGTGTTGATCCTTGTAGTTTCATTCTCTCTTCTTAACCTCGCATTAGGGAAGTTCATTATTGGTGCTTTCTCCTCAAGTTCTTCATCTATTTTGGCTTTGGTGCCCATCAATCCCCACTTGTCCACAATGTTAGGGTTTAGGACTACCAAGTACATGGTACCCTCGTCATCTAGATATCTATCTCCGCTATAGCTCACAGGCACTAAGTCCTTGAACTCACTAGGTCTATCTTCTATCTTTACACAATAGCGGTCCATTCCATCTTTGTAGATCTTGGCACCTTGCTCATTGTCGTACTGGTATTTTATGAACAATAGCTTCATGGTGGCGGAAGGGTTTGATGATCCTGCTGCCATATTTCCTCTGTTGTTCAGGTTCAAGTGTTCCAAGTTTTTGGTGAAAATCTCGTAAGATCTCTCCGAAAACAACTAGGTGGGTGTCAAATCACCTACTCGACCTTCTAATGACAATCACTACTAAGGAAATCAAATCTAAGTTCTAAAACACGCAAGTGACCGAAATTCGTACTACGAACGAATGCTATACGAAACAGGATCTAGAATCATCGAATCAATCTCAAACTCAAGGGGAAGTCTATACACTAGGTAAGAACAACACCCTAAAGACTTGAACTGCAAAATCAACCTATAACCACTCCGTGCGGTAAACGCGTATGAAGACAGGCCGAAAAATACAGGTGACCGAAACTTGACCCCGATGGTACTAATGTGTAGCTCTACTTGTTGTGGTTCTATAGATATGCTGCACGCTCTATTCCGACACACGAGTTGGAAGAAAACTCACACCGAAGCTCGTAGGAACTTACCACACATAGAAGCCGATAGCGCGCACTCTTGGTATCTGTACGTAGCTCTCACCGTTGCTAACACAATGGTGGTGTCGCTTCTCCAATGGCGGCCCCGTAGCTCGCGTAGCAAGGAGATAAGACTCTCTCTCTCTCTCTCTCTCTCTCTCTCTCAGACACAGTCACGGCGCTCAAAAACTCTCTTTGATTAATAATTGAATCCTCCTTTAGGTTACAAAACTTTGGCTTATATACCTCAGCCTTGGAGGTGAGAACATCTCTAATTATTTACATCAACAGGTGAAATTACGTCGGGATTACAGGCTGGAAACTCAATTGAGTCCCGTTACTTAATGAATGGCTCAAATCAAAATTAATGTCGGAAAGACATTTATTACAATCAATGGTTACAAAATGATGGGTGTGAGCAAAAATGTGGTTGGGATCCTCTGCTGGCTCAACACAAAGTACTCACCGAATGGCGAAGCTTAAAGCTCTCTCCCAATGAATCCATCCACAAATATGTAGACAAGTTTTGGGACCTACAACTCAAAGCCAATGTCTTCAAAAAGTTGGATTTTGGAGAGCAAAAGCAACAATTTTGCGCGGGCTTAACCGAAGAAATGGCGGAGTATGTCAACTCCCAAAGGCCACGCACCATATCGGCGGTAATACACCATACTATGGTGGCCTCACGAATCAATTTCCAAATGGGGGACTAAAAGAAATAATAAGCCCCCGGAAAACAAGGGTTCCAATGAGCCTAAGGGGAAGGACAATGTCCAAAAGTCTCCTAAGGACAACTCCAACAAAGCTAAAGAGAAGGGAGTTTACAAAGGTAAGAACAAACTCTCTCCTGAAGAGCTTGAGCGTTATCTCAAGGATAACCGATGTTTCAAGTGCGGCGAACAAGGGCATGCGTACCGCGCTTGTCCCCAAAAGAACAACCGCCAAGATCCTCCTAGAGCTTCCTTGGTTGAAATCCAAGAGGAGGAGACTCACCAAACTCATCACAAAGGATCTCCTCTATGCCATGCTTGGGGAAAGGTAAGAGAACATGATGCTTTTATTCTCTTTGACCCTGGTTCTACTCACAATTTTATATCTATGGAGTTAGCCACCAAGCTAGGCATACAATCCTACGAGATGGGAGATGTCCTACCCGCAGACAGTGCCTTCAAGGGGCAAGAAGCTTCAGTCAGTCCCTTAATTGGGAAGGCTTCATGTCCAAGGCTATGTGGAAAAAGAGGACTTCTTTATCTCTGCTCTCAAGCATGAGGATGTAATCCTAGGGGCACCATGGTTTGACCGCCTGGCTGCCGATGTTAAATTTCCTGAAAGGAGAATCTCCTTTAAGTTCAGGGAAAAAGACATGTATATAGATGCTAAGGAAATGGGTAACACCATCCCCATTGTACATACACCAGCTTTCAACAAGTCAATAAAGAGCTCTATTTCCGTGTACATGATTTTTGTTAAAGATTCTCAAAATGAACCTAATGCTTTAGCAAAAGAAAATAAAAGAAACCAAAAGGAATTAGAGTTATCCAATTTTCTCAAGGGCTTTCAATATGTTTTTATTGACGACATCCCTTGTGAGCTACCTCCTAAACGAGGTAATGATGACCATGCAATTGAACTTCTTCCAGGAAGTTTACCGCCTAACAAACCTCCTTATAGAGCTTCTCAAGCTCAACAAGAGGAGATTATGCGGCAAGTGCATGAGTTAGTTGAGAAGGGTATGGTTAGGCCAAGCTCATCTCCATTTTGCTCACCTGTGCTATTAGTGCAAAAGAAAGACGACAAATATCGTATGTGTGTCGACTATAGAGCACTAAATAGGATCACTATCAAGAATAGGTTTCCCGTTCCACAGGTAGAAGACCTATTTGATAAGCTACAAGGATCGACCTACTTCAGTAGGATTGACCTAAAAAGTGGCTATCATCAAATAAGGATAGTTGATCAAGACATTGTAAAGACCGCATTTCGCACCACATTTGGTCTTTACGAATACATTGTCATGCCTTTTGGCTTGACCAATGCACCAGCCACATTCAACCGCTTGATGGAGAAGCTGTTCAGGCCTCATCGAACCTTCACTGGAGTGTTCTTTGATGATATTATCATCTACTCTAATTCATTGGAGGAACACAAGCAATACCTCCAGGTAATATTTCAAGTTTTAAGAGAGAATAAACTTTATGTTAATCGAAAGAAAAGTGAATTTTTCTTGCAAGAGATTCAGTATTTAGGTCATATTGTCTCTCAAGATGGAATCCAAATGGATCCATCTAAGTTAGAGGTAATAAAAGGATGGCCTAAACCAAAGAATCTTCATGAACTAAGAAGCTTTATAGGTATGTGTGCATACTATAGACGCTTCATAGAAAAGTTCTCACAAATTGCGGGACCATTACATGACCTAACAAAGAAAAGCGTTAGGTATACATGGTCTGCTAAGGAGAACAATGCTTTCGAAAAGCTTAAAGAAAAGCTTATCTCTCAACCTGTGCTTACACTACCGGACCTCTCAAAACCATTTGAGGTCCAATGTGATGCTTGTGGTAATTGCCTTGGAGCTGTTTTACTCCAAGAAGGGCATGCCATAGGCTATGAGAGTCGAAGGCTCGACCCTGTTGAGCAAGCTCTAGGCATATATGAAAAGGAACTCCTTGCAGTTCTACATGCCTTAGACTCATGTAAGCACTATTTATTGGGGACTCCTTTCATTCTGCGAACGGATCACCAAAGTCTTAAGTACTTCATGACGCAAACCAAGCTCTCCGACAAACAAATGAGGTGGGCAAATTTCCTTTCACAATTTCATTTTCATATTGCTCACATTGCTCGCAAGCATAATCAAGTAGCTGGTGCACTCTCAAGACGGCCGAGAGTGAATGCGGTTTCCATAGCAACTCACAATGATCTATCTTCAATGATAGATGAGTATGCTATTGATCCCAATTTTAGAGATGTGATTTCAGCCCTTGCATTGGCGAAGAAAGAAGAACCATTTACCTTACAAGATGGTTATCTTCTCTATGGAAATAGACTATGCGTTACTAACTCACTACGTGAGAAAGTAATGTATGAATCTCATGATCCACCTTATGCGGGGCATAGAGGGATTCAGTCTACCTTAAAGGGAATTGAAACATATTTCTATTGGCCTACCATGAAAGTGAACATACAAGAGAATGTTTCTAAATGTGTGGTATGCCAAAAGACAAAATTTGATAGAGGGAAGCAACTTGGATTGCTTCAACCCTTGCCAATCCCTAATTCACCATGGGAGAGCATATCCATGGATTTTATATTTGGATTGCCTAAGTCTATCCATGGGAATACGGGAATATGGACGATAGTAGACAGGTTCAGTAAACAAGCTCATTTTATACCTGTCAAAAAGACTATCAAAGCCCATCAAATGGCAACCCTCTTCATTTCACAAATTTTCAAGTACCATGGCTTGCCAATGTCCATAGTGTCGGATAGAGATCCTAGAATGACCAGTAATTTCTGGAAGGGTCTCTTTGAGAATTTAGGGACAAGGCTAAATTTCTCTTCGGCCTATCATCCACAAACGGATGGCCAAAGTGAAATAGCTAACCTAACCATTCTCGATCTACTAAAAGCCTATGTAATGGAAGTAGATCAAAGATCCCAATGGGAGAAGTACTTACCCTTAGTGGAGTATGCTTACAATAACACTGTACATACTTCGACGGGAAAAGCACCTTTCGAGGTAATTGAGGGAAGATCAAAAAGTCCCTTGCTACTTAAGGTACATGGGAAGATCTTCGCTGCAGATGAGTATAGCCGAGACCTACAAGAATCTTTTCAAAAGATTAAGGATGCTATCTCTATCTCACAGCAAAGGCAAAAGGCTACTGCTGACAAGCACAGAAGAGCCCAAGCCTTTAAAGAAAACGATTGGGTCTTGTTAAAGTTTCCCAAGGCTCGATTAAGGAACATGACGGGCAAGAATCCTACGGGCCACCAAAATTACTATGCTAAACTAGCAAAAAGGTACTATGGTCCCTTCCAGATTCTTAGGCCAATCAACGAGATGGCCTATCAACTCAAGTTGCCCAATCATTGGCTCATACACAATGCTGTCCATGTGAGCCTATTAAAGCCTTACAAAGGAGAGCCACCTCAAGAACCAACTATGGAAGATCCACCGGAGATCGAGGACCAAGAGGAGGTGCTGCAGCCCGAGTCCATTCTCCGACATGAGGACAAGGTACTAAGAGGCGGTAAGACTATCCGACGATATCTTATTAAATTTAAGAATTATCCTTTTGAAGATGCTAGATGGATGCAAGGCATACAATTAAAGGATAACCTAAACCTTGTCAATGCTTACAATGCTTCCCAAGAGTAAGCAAATGTACAAAATGTTAAAAATGAACAAAGTTTTTGTCTTATAAGACTCTCTTTTTCTTTATTGTGCACAAAAATGTAGTATACATGCTTAGATCAAGTTTGCGGAGACGACGTCCCCCAAACACCAAGTAGAGCTTGTCACTCTACTATGGGAGACTGATAGGACTAATGTGCAGACATGCTTGCGGCAGCCTCAGGCTCTCAAGCGCCAAATGGACTAGTCATCCATTGTGGAATGATGTCGTAGGGTAACATAGGGATCCTCTACCCGCTAAGAAAAGGACTCATGAATATGCTTTATCTTCTATACACCATAGTTGAGGACGACTATGATTTCAAGAGAGAGGTAATGTCATAATAATCAATATCTAATTCTCCTAAATGATTTTCTCATATTAAACTGATCATTTAATGTGGGGAAGTGCCAGGGGAGAAAAAGCTAGAATATTGGTTAAGCCAGCAGACCGGCCACTGTAGGGATCCAAAGGAGGGAAAATAGGGATCTAAAGGGGGGGCCATCTGTAAAAGAGCCATGTGCAACAATGGGCTAAAAAGACCTTAAGGTTCAGCCCATTAAGACTTCCAAAATGCTAAGGTTCCAAAATTCAAAAGTTGTGTCCAAAGGGTTAAAGCTTAGGGGAAATTGGATGCTTTGTGTGCTCTCCAAAGTCAATGCACATCCCTACATGGGAGGGGGCGAGCCCTTCTTCTAGGGGATGAGAGAGAAAGCCACACACACACACACACACACACACACACACACACACACACACACACACACACACACACACACACACACACACACACACACACACACACACACACACACACACACACACACACAAGCCCCTTTACACAAAGGGAATTAGGGACACATGTCAGCTCCCTAGGCCAGATGCCCACAAGGTGTGCCCAGTTTCTATTGGATGACCCTTGAAGTGGACCAATGAGAATTAAGCTAGAGTAAATCTAGTTTAGTTAATTTAAAAACATTTAATAAAAGAAACCAATGAGAATTAAGGCTCCCAGAAGACTATTGGCAGTCTCCCAAGGGGTCCAATGAGCATTCAGGAGCCCAATGGCTTGCCTGAGTCCTATTGTCCAGGAGGCAAAGGGGTCCAATGAGAGTTTAATTTAATTATTTAATTACCTAAAGCTCTCACAAAAGGGGAAAGGGGGACACATGTCAAAAGGCTATCACTTATGCTGCTTAATTGTGATTGGCGTGACTTGGGGAGGGCCAATGAGGCTTCAACAAGAGAAAATAGCAAGAGGGCTCGCCCAAGAGAGAGAGAGGGGGCTGATTTTTGCAAGGGATTATCACACACACACTCACACAATCTCATGTGTGAAGAAAGAGAAGACTATCTCTTCCCAAGCTTTAATGGAGAACTCATCACCTACTCCAAGCTTGTGAGATAGAAGCCTACATCAACACAGTCTTGGCATGTGGATGCAACTCCAACCAAGAGCCAAGCTTCAATGCATACTCATCTCCTCTACCAAGCTAATTACTAAGCTAAAGCTATGCTAATATGAGTGATTATGTGAGGAGATGTACATCTTTCTCGTAAGATACTCCTTCTTCCTCTCAATCTACTCTCATACCCTGCTAGCTCTCACCATCTTCGAAGGTGTGTGAGGTCTTGGGTCTGAGAACGGGGATAATTAAAGTTGTGTTTGTTAAGTGTTTTGGTTGGTGCATGAAGCTTTCATCTTCATTGCACTAGCTAGTCTTGAAGGAACACAAAGAATTGTATTGTACAATGTCTCTCTTGATGGGAGAAACCATAATACAAAGCCTTTTGGAGGGGGGACCGGCTCCATGCAAATCCGGTCCTCAACTGTTGTCAATAGCTTAATTTCTCTCTCTTTTGAAAGTATTGTTGATGCTATCTAACTAGGTGTTATGCTTTTTGTTGCTCTCTCCACCCAAGCACTCTTGTAATTCTCATTAGGAATCTATTCTAATGAAATGCCCACTATGTTCATGCTCATTTCCGCTACACACAAGTTATTAGGCCATTAAATGTCATCTTTTGAACTTTTTTTGCTTGCTTCCCATGCAATTATAGGAAGTCTATGCAAGGGGTTTTTACTGATCTTTATCATGTAGTCCATGTTATCAAATTGAATGAACGAGCGTCCACCTGGTCGAACACCACATTTGTGCTCTATTGTTTTTTTGAGCTAGTGTAGCTACATTATGTGTAAATCCTGATTTCAGAGTAGCAGGTTGATTCCCTAAGTCATATTCTATCATGATATGTGTAAAGGCCCATGTGAGCCAGCCACTAGCCATTTAGAAATCCCTAGGGATAAAAGCCAATAACCAAAAATTGAAAAGCAGACTTATCTTTTGGAGAAAAGAGCTCTACTGTGCGTACATTCAAGCAACTACAAAGCTCCAACTTGTAATCATCACAACTAATGATTAGGTAATCCGTTTTCAATTTTGAAACTTTCATTGTGGTCCCCTTTCCATGCTCTTTCATTCAAGTGTAAGCATTGTCAGTTTTTTTGAGGCTCGCGACTACACGTTAATGAGCCTAATCTTCAAATTTGAGTGCTTAAATCACTATTTTTTGGCGTTTCGACCATAGGAGAGTGTTCCTAGACCATAGGGCGACCTTTCTGAATAGTTTTGTTGCAGTTTTCAGGATCTTGATCATGATATATCGTGATTTTTGTACCTTGGCAAATTGCGACTAGACTTGGTAGGATAGTGCTCCTAGGTGTCTTAGATCTCCTCCTAAAGTTTCGTTGCATTTCGAGTCCGTTCGAGTGTCGAAATGGCGTGATGACCTAAAATAGTGAGAAAGGACATATGCAAATTTTTAGATCATTGAGTGGTTGTTTGCTTGTTGAGTTGTTGCATTTTCTTGCTAGGTTCACTGCTTGAGGATTGACAACCTCAAAGAGTCTCTGTATCCCATCCGAGTCACTTCCCTCAGTATTGACATATTATGTTAGTGCCAGATAGCTATGCTACAGACGTCTGTCGCAGTGACCTGCTAACATTGTTGCCGTTATCCGGAAATGATCCTTAGATGGTGAGTGACCTAGTGCGTGTTTAGATCGATCTTTTTTAAAGATTTGTCTTTCCATTCCATTTGCACCTTAACAGTTGAAGCAACTAGACATGGCATTTAGTGCTCGGTAGAGTTTAGAAGTCGAGGACTTATTAGATCTATTTTTGAGAGGTAAGAGAGTTGTAAGTGAGATAGAAAAAAACATTTCGTTCTTCAATTTTCTCGTTACTTTCAAAATGTTGTTTCGTTTTTTGTTTCGACTTTATTTTGTATCTTTTTGTTTGTTTTTGTTGCTAGATTCATTTCAGTACTTAGGAGTAGGATTAGTAGAAACTACAACAATCAAATTGGGCTAAAAAGATAGGGGAAAAAACGGTGAAAACCATATCTTGACAAAAAAGACTGTAACCCTGAAAAACTAAAAATTTGATGTTTAGAACTCAAAAGCTGATGTAAACCCAAAAATAAGTGCAAAAAGGGCATAACTAAACCATAGAGAGTGAATCTAGAAAGTTTCATGTTGTTTGGTGTAGGAACATGGATCGCGATCCATGTTGAAGGGTAAATACAAAGTCGGATATGTAGTCGCATATCGGATGTACTGTCTGATTGTTAGTAGCTAGTTGGATATTGTAAGCCTGAAGACCTTAATCGGATATTGTTAGTGTATGCCAAGAATCAGGCAGTTCTAACTGAATTCAGGGCGCAGCTTTATATTTGGGAATGGCAAACTTTGGGAAGTCGGGATTGTATTGAGTCTTGTTTAGGAACTTGTACTGGGGATTTTCTTGATATACAATCTTTGATGTTTTGTCTAAGTCTCTCTCGTTCTCCCATTGTCTCTCTGATTTTCCTGATTATATCTCACACACAATACTACTTAGCCCTGAATTAATCAGAACTCAATCTCTTGGAGATTATTCATTGCACGTGTGTTTATTCAACAACACATTTGGCAATCCCGCTATTTGCAGACCTCTCATTCAGACTGTAATTCAGGTTTTAAGGGTCGTACTGTGCTTTGTGTATTATTCAGAGATGATGCATGTCCAAGAGGGGTAGGAGAAGGTCGAGGGTGTACTATACCCGTGCTCAGACTCAAGCAGGAAATGTAGATCCTTTTCATTATGATTATGTTAGTGATGATAATGCACCTACTTCACCACCTGAAGTTCCATTGCTGAATCAAGGGCAAGAGAGTGAAGGAGCATCAGAGGAAAGGTCAGTGATGCAATTCTTGGGGGCACTACTCTTGGCAAGAAGACCAATTAGAAGTAGACGTCAACTAAGCTTTGACCCACTGTTGTTACCTGCTAGGCAAAGACCTAGGAGGCTCCAACAACCTATTCTGATGGCTCAACCACCCCCTAATCCCCAGATCAAATAAAAAAAGTTCAAGGGAAGGTCTAAGGAGGATGCAGATTGCCATGTGGCTCAGTTTGAAACAAGGTGGCAGGCTAGTGGATATTAGGGTATCTTCCCTGATAATATCAAATTACAACAGTTTGCAACAACTTTGGAAGGTAAGGCTATGAGTTGGTTTAGCCAATATGGTCTTGCTCACTTTACAACTTATGATGAGTTGAAGGTTTCTTTCTTGCAAAGATTTAGAAAGGAGAAAACTCCTACTGATGTTCTGAGTAAACTCGGAAGAATTAAACGGGGTTCAATGTTGGTGGAAGATTTTGCCCAAAAATTCAAGATTTTGGTTGAGAGACTTCAAGGTAATGAGAGGCCCACTAATGAAATGTTGGCAGGGTACTTTCTCAAAGGGTTAAGGATAGGTTTGAAGAATGTTGTGGCAAGTATTGATATTGTAGGGGGTTTTGACAATTTGGTGGTGGCTGCATCAAGAGTTGAGATAAGATTGGGCATGACTAAGTCCAAAAGCAGGAGGAGTTCTGATTCTAGTGGTGATTGTGCATCAGCTGAACACTCAGAGTCGGATTCTCAGTCTGAAGTTTCATCTGATAGTGACAATAGAAAAACTAAAGTGAGGAAGAAAAAGGGGTCTCCAAGCAGTGATAAGAAAAAGGATAAGAAGGATGCTGAAGATGAATTGGTGAAAAAATTGAAGGGTATAGGTTATTCTATTCTTGCTCCTAGTGACAAGAGATTTTGTGAAATTTGTGAAAAGAATGGGCATACCACTGCTCAATGCTGGTACAATCCAAAGCAGAGAAATAAACCACCTCCCAGACAACCTAGCAAAAATCAAGATAATAATCAGAGGAGACCACAGGGGGTCAGGCCTTGTGTGTACTGTGGAGATCCTAATCATTTTGTAGGAATCTGATGTGACTTATGGGTCAAACAAAGAGAAGAAAGGGGGATACCTGTTGTACCTTATAATCAAGACAATCAACAAGCAAGACCACAACCAGCTCCTCAGAATCCGCCTTAGGCTCATGCTAATGTTATCATTATTGACATTCCAATTTTTACAGCACCTGTACATGGACTAGCTTCCTCTGTGATTATTGAGGAGATACCTGATGAGGATGCAGGTAACAATTATTTAGATTTGAGCTTTGAGGGAATTGAGGTTTTGGCAGTAACTAGGTCCAATGCCAAGGGTCCTATTGATTGGGAACAACGAAAAGGGATCAGAGATAGGGTACACCAGTAGGTGGAAAAGGAACAAAGACATTAGGTTTTGGATAAGGAGTTTCAGAGTTAGCAGAATCTTCATCTCTTAAAAGGGAGGAAGTGCAGGTTTTAGGTGAAGCAAGGGATTGGTTTGAAGAACTGATCTCCTTTGCAATTGTCCCTAGATCAGATGCTTTGTTTGGTTCCAGCTTTCAGGGAAATATTGTTGAATAAATTTTTGGGTAGAGGAGCTCAATTGTCCTCACAACCCATTATTGAGCCAGGTGTTCACTCTACACACCCTTCTGATGTTGATTTTGTAGTACCAGTGATTAAGGTGACTTTTCAAGGAAGACTATTTGAAGAAGTGTTTCTTGATGGAGGATCTGGAGTGAACATATTACCTGAATCTGTGTATATTGCTATGTATTTGGGGAAATTAGAACCAGCACCTTTCCAGGTTAAGATGGCTGGTCAAACATATTACCTGATGGAGGATCTGGAGTGAACATATTACCTGAATCTGTGTATATTGCTATGTATTTGGGGAAATTAGAACCAGCACCTTTCCAGGTTAAGATGGCTGGTCAAACAAGGGTACAACCAGTTGGAATTTTGAGACAAACTTCTGTGCTAATATCAGGTATGCAATTTCTGGTGAACTTTGTGGTACTCAGGATGAAAGAAGGGCATAGTTCCTATGAAATGTTGCTAGGTAGACCTTGGTTTAGATTAGCCAAGGTGAAACAAGATTGGGGGGAGAATTAGGTTGTTCTTACCAAAGGTAAATAAGTTCTTACTATTCCTATGCTTGGGAGGAAGCAAATTTCAGGCAAGGAGAGACCCATGTTTGCCCAATCAATTAACTTAGCAGATGAATTTGAGGATGATGAGGAAGAAGCATTCTTGAAGGATAATTCTACAATTGTACCAGTGTTTGAAGTGGATGTTGAGGGTATTTTGCAGAAAGATGAAGGATCAGAGTCTGGGGAAGAAGCACCTGTTTCAGGTCAAGAAATTCAAAGAGCTGATTTATTAAGAATGATGGATCAGAGTGTGTCTTCTAGCTCTAAGGAGGTAAGTCTGCAGGAAGAACATGTTAAGTATGGAGCCTGATTTACCCTTGTAATTTTCTGTGGTAAAAGCGCACATTTGTAAGGCCCCCATTATGAGGAGAAGCCATCGTGTGTGAATGAAAATCACTCACCGGAAACCCAAATTTTCATGGACAAGAATCAGGGGCAACTTTAGGGGCCTCGGGGGCGGAGGCCCCCGAGACTTTTTTTTTCCCTCGCCGGAATATTATGGCCGGACGGCGGCCGGAAAGTGGTTGGAAAACAACCGGTCGGTTGGCCGGTGGCCGGTAGTCAATGGCCGGTGGCCGGTGGTCGGAAGTCAATGGCCGGTGGCCGGTGGCCAAATTCAATGGCCGGTGGCCGAATTCAAAAGCGGATTTGTCTACACAAGGGCGGCCACACATGGGCGGATTGGAGGGTCCGATTTGGACTCATTCACACAAGGGCGGCTACACATGGCTGCCTCTCATAAGAGAGGGCAGCCCTTTTGGCCTATAAAAGGAGGACATTTCTACACACATTTCATAGTGTGAAGTTGATGCAACAAGGTGAGTGTGAGGTGGTGAGAGTGAAGCAAGGCAAGAGCTCTATTAAGGGTTTAATCCCTTTGTAAACTACTTCTTCTTTTGAAGTGCCAAAGCCATTGAGTGGCTGCTTTCCCGTGGACGTAGCCCACATTGGGTGAACCACGTATATCGTGTGTACTCTTTCTCTCTCTCTCTCTCTCTCTCTCTCTCTCTCTACTCTATAATCTCTTGTGTGTGAAATCAATCTCTCTCCATTAAGTAATCTACTCAAATATCTATTTAGCTACGTCTTATTTCCTAACAACTGGTATCAGAGCAAGGTTTGCTCGTAGCTAAATTATCTCAAGGAAAGGATTCCTTGAATTGAGTGGGAGTTATGGCGGAGGAAGGGAAGCTCAAGATTGAGAAGTTCAACGGTAAAAACTACCAACATTGGAAGATGCAGATTGAAGACTATCTCTACCAGAAGGACCTCTATTTGCCACTAGGCGGTCTTGCAAAGAAGCTCGCAACGATGGCAGATGAAGCATGGATTGTCCTTGATCGAAAGGCACTGGGAACAATCCGGTTAAGCTTGGCGTCAAGGGTGGCCTTCAATGTTTCGGAGATGAAGACCACGGAGGACTTGATGAAGTCACTTGACGACTTCTACGAGAAACTATCGGCATCCAATAAGGTATTTCTTATGAAGCGCTTGTTCAATCTAAAGATGGCAGAGAATGGTTCAGTTGCAGAACACCTAAATGACTTTAACACAAACATAAGTCAACTTCGATCGGTGAAAATCAATTTCGATGACAAAGTGCGAGCTCTCCTTATACTATCATCTCTACCGGATAGTTGGGACAGCCTTGTGATGGCTGTAAGTAATTCTATCTCTGGTACAAATACTCTTAAGTTTGATGATGTTGTGGGTGTTCTCCTAAGCGAGGAAATACGAAGGAGAAGCACAGGAGAATCATCAAGTGCTGCATTGTCAGTGGAAACAAGAGAAAGGCCTAAGGAGAGGTTCAAAAGCCAAAAGGGTCGTGATCGCTCAAGACGGAGCAAGTCACGCACAAAGCCAGTTCTTGAATGTTGGAACTGCAGCAAGAAGGTCCACGTCAAGAAGGATTTCTGGTCCAAGAAGAAGAAGGAGACTGAGTCTCAAGACAACAAGCCAACATCGGAGGCCAATGTGGTAGGTAAAGTAGAGCAAGATGCTCTAATTCTCTCATTAGACAATGTGTCTAATTCCTGGATAGTAGATTCCGGGGCTTCATTCTATGCGACACCACACAAGAAACATTTCCAAGATTACACCAAAGGTAATTTTGGGTATGTATACTTGGGAGATGATGAAGCTTGTGAGATTGTTGGCAAAGGTACAGTTTCTGTCAAAACTGCTAACGGAAATGAATGGAAGCTTAAAGATGTTAGGCATGTTCCTTCTCTTCGCAAAAATTTGATCTCTACAGGACAATCGGACGATGAAGGTCACAACATTGCATTCGGAAACAAATAGTGGAAGATCTCAAAGGGATCTTTGGTGGTTGCCAAGGGAGAAAAGGTCGGTACACTTTACTTGTGTATTGTTAGCACGCAACCTTCAGCTTGTGCAGCAACTACAGAAGTTGATAGTGCGGTGTGGCACTATCGACTTGGGCATATGAGTGCCAAAGGAATGCAAATCCTTCAAACAAAGAAGCTTCTACCAGGTTTGAAAGAAGTGGGCTTAGAGTTCTGTGAAGACTGTGTTTATGGTAAACAAAAGAGGGTAAAATTTCAAAAATCACGAAATGAAAGAAAAAATTAAAAACTTGAGTTGGTTCATTCTAATGTTTGGGGTCCTGCATGTTCACCATCACTTGGTGGCTCATTGTACTATGTAACATTCATAGATGATGAGACTAGAAAAACATGGGTTTATGTCATGAAGAATAAATCCGATGTATTTTCCATATTTCAAAGGTGGAAAGCCTTTGTGGAGAATGAAACAGGTACCAAGGTTAAATGCCTCAGATCCGACAATGGAGGTGAATATTGCAGCCATGCTTTTGAAAGCTTTTGTGCTAGCAATGGCATTCGGAGGCAAAGGACAACCCCAAGGACACCTCAACAAAATGGGATTTCGGAAAGGATGAGCAGAACAATCATGGAGCGAGCACGAAGCATGCGGCTACATGCAGGCCTACCGCTTGAGCTTTGGGCGGAAGCTGTAAGTACGTCTGTGTACTTAATCAACCGGTCACCCTCAACAGCATTGGATGAGGGAGTTCTAGAAGAGGCATGGACAGGTAAAGCGGTGAATTATGCATTTCTCAAAGTGTTTGGGTGTGAGGCTTTCATGCACATAGATAGAAGCCTAAGATCAAAGCTAGATGCAAAGTCCAAAAAGTGTTTCTTCATTGGCTATGGAGAAGGTGACTTTGGGTATCGCCTATGGAATCCTGAAGATGGTAAAATCTTAAGGAGTAGGGATGTAATTTTTAACGAACAAAATATGTACAAAGATTACTTGGAAAGAAAACAAACAAAAGAAACAGGTGATGAGTACATGGAGCTTGAGGACGGTGAAGACTCAAGGACTGCAAACGGTGACAATGTGCAACAACGTCAACCAAATGAGGAGCGTCAACCTATTCCCCGAAGATCTACAAGAGCAAATAGACCTCCAGAAAGGTTTGTTCCTTCTTTTTTTTTCCCTCGCCGGAATATTATGGCCGGACGGCGGCCGGAAAGTGGTCGGAAAACAACCGGTCGGTTGGCCGGTGGCCGGTGGTCGAAAGTCAATGGCCGGTGGCCAGTGGCCGAATTCAATGGCCGGTGGCCGAATTCAAAAGCGGATTTGTCTACACAAGGGCGGCCACACATGGGCGGATTGGAGGGTCCGATTTGGACTCATTCACACAAGGGCGGCTACACATGGCTGCCTCTCATAAGAGAGGGCAGCCCTTTTGGCCTATAAAAGGAGGCCATTTCTACACACATTTCATAGTGTGAAGTTGATGCAACAAGGTGAGTGTGAGGTGGTGAGAGTGAAGCAAGGAGGGAGCTCTATTAAGGGTTTAATCCCTTTGTAAACTACTTCTTCTTTTGAAGTGCCAAAGCCATTGAGTGGCTGCTTTCCCGTGGACGTAGCCCACATTGGGTGAACCACGTATATCGTGTGTACTCTCTCTCTCTCTCTCTCTCTCTCTCTCTACTCTATAATCTCTTGTGTGTGAAATCAATCTCTCTCCATTAAGTAATCTACTCAAATATCTATTTAGCTACGTCTTATTTCCTAACAGAACAGGTGGCTAAGGATATGGTGGAGAAGTTGTACAACAAAAGATTTGGGCAATCCAAGAGAGTTGAACAGGATGAGTTGCAGGAGCTTAATTTGGGCACTGAAGAGGATCCTAAAATGGTGAAGGTCATTGTACATGTGGATGGTCAGTTTTTGCAGGACTTGTTGCATTTGTTACAGGAATGTAAGGAATGCTTGGGATTATTCTGATCTTAAAGGGATTGATCCTGATTTGCATCAACATCATATCAACCTCAAGGAGGATGCAGCACCTATTGTTCAACAGAGGTACAGAATGAACCCTAATTTTGTAGCTCAAGTAAAATAGGAGATTGACAAGTTGTTAGTTGTTGGGTTTATCCAACCTATCCATGAAGTCACATGGTTGTCTCCTATTATTGTGGTTCCCAAAAAGAATGGGAAAATCAAGGTTTGTGTTTACTATAGGAAATTAAATGCAGCAACCCGTTACTGAGGCTTTCCCTATGCCTTTTTGTGATGCTATTTTGGATGTAGTAGCTGGACAAGAAATGTATAGTTTTTTGGATGGGTTTTTTGGGTATAACCAAATTCAGGTGGCTGAGGAAGATCATCACAAAACAGCTTTTATAATAGAATGGGGGGCTTATGCTTCTAATGTCATGAATTTTGGGCTGAAGAATGGTCCACCATCTTTCAATTACACAGCTTATAGGACTTTTGAGGCCTATTTGCAGGATTTCATGAGGGTGTTTGTGGATGATTTTTCAATTTTTGGCAAAAAGGACTTACATTTGCAGCATTTGAGGTTATGCTTTGAAAGATGTAGGATGTTCAGAATGTGTCTGAATCCTTACAAAAGTGTGATTGCAGTAAAGAGTGGTATTCTATTGGGTCATGTGGTATCTCATCTGGGGATGTCCATTGATGATAAGAAGATTGAAGTGATTCAAGCAGAAAAGGCTCCTACAAATGTTAAGGAGTGGGTAGATTTTTTGGCCAGGTTAAGTGGCATAGCAGGTATATCAGGTATTTAGCCAATGTGTGCATGCCTCTTACTCATTTGACTAAGAAGCATATACCTTTTGTGTGGTCTGATGCTCAGGAAAGATCATTCCAACTATTGTAGAAGATGATATCAGTTACTCCTATTTTACAGGCTCCTGATTGGAATTTACCTTTCCATGTTTTTGTGGATGCTTCGGATGTGGCTGTTGGAGCTGTATTGATGCAGGAAGGTGTCAGGGGTTGGTTGAAACCTGTATATTATGCTTCTCATGTGTTAACCTCTGCTGAAAGAAACTATGCAGTGACTGAGAGGGAGCTTTGGGCATAGTGTATTCTTTGGCCAAATTCAGGCATTACTTGTTGTGCAACAGGGTGATCTTTCATGTAGATCATCAAGCTTTGCTTTACTTAATAAAAAAAACATTGCTTACAGGGAGGTTGGCTAGATGGATGTTATTATTGCAAGAGTTTGATTTTGTTATTATTCATACACCAGGCAAGGAGCATGCTATTGCAGATTACTTAAGTCGGATTGGGACAGGTGAAAAGCCTATAGGTGTTATTGATGATCTTCTTGAAGCTCAGTTGTTTGATGTTCAAACTGTCAATTCTGATTATTAGTATGATCAGATGTTACTGTTTTTGATGGATGGTACAATACCATCTGACTTTTCTACAGATCAGAGAAGAAAGTTTGCACTAAAAAGTAGACCTTTCTTGGTTATTGTTGGAGCTTTATATAAGAAAGTAATTGATCAGGTCATTAGAAGATGTGTCCCTGATTTTGAACAATCAGCTGTTTTACAGGAAGCACATTTTGGGGCTGCTGGAGGAAATTTTTCAGGAGATATTACTGGAAAGAAAGTTTTACAAGTAGGATTATGGTGGCCCGCTATGTTGAAGGATGCTCACAATTATGCTAAGAGTTGTGTGATATGTCAAAAGATGGGTCAGCCTAATTCTACAGAAAGAATGAATGATCATCCAATCTTGCCTCTAGAACCTTTTCAGAAATGGGGTCTAGATTTTGTGGGACTAGTGAAGCCAACTACTAGCAGAGAATGCAAGTACATATTGGTGGCTACTGATTATTGTACTAAATGGGTGGAGGCTGTAGCATTGAAAGACAATACAGCTGCTAGTGTGGCAAGGTTTCTTCATCATAATATCATGACCATGTTTGGTTGTCCTGTGGAGTTGGTAAGTGATAGAGGATCTCATTTTTTGAATGTTGTTATTGTTGAACTTACTAAAACTCATATGATCATGCACAAAAAATCCACAGCTTATCATCCTCAGGCCAATGGTCAAGCCGAGAGTACTAACAAGATATTGATTAGGGTTTTGAAGAAGATTGTGCAGGACAATAAGAAGGATTGGGATGAAAAGTTAGAGTAAGCTTTGTGGTCCTTTAGGACAGCTTTCAAAGTGACTACAGGTATGACTCCATTCAGGTTAGTTTATGGGCTTGAAGCAGTTGTCCCTATGGAGTTTGTGGTACCTAGTCTCAGGGTGAGTGCTGAGAAAATGACTCCCAAAATGTCTGTTCAACATAGAAGCAGGTATTTGTTGCAGTTGGAAGAAGATAAGCATGTCAGTTTTTATATAGCTAAAATAATTCAAAGGAGGAGAAAAGCTTGGGTGAATCAGAATATCAAGTTCAAAGTTTTTCAGGTGGGAGATTGGGTTATGCTTTATAATCTCTAGATTGGGACCGCATCCTGGCAAATTAACTTTAAGATACAAGGGACCATATCAGATTGTTGAGGATAGGGGTCAGGGTACTTTTATTGTCGCTGATGTGTATGGGACAAGAGTGGATTCTCCAGTTAATGGTTTCAGATTGAAAAAGTTTGTTGGTAAACCACCTCATTTAGATTGGCCTACAGCAGCAGTTGTCCAAGTAGATGAGTTGATGGATGAAGCAGTGTGCAGAGATACTGATAATTAGAGGGAGGATATTCAAGACTTGGAAAATCAGGTGCAGTTTGGTGGAGATGTTGGAATTTGGAAATTGTTTGATTTTCGAATCCGATTATTGGAGGTTGGATATTTTTTTACTGCAGCTTTTCAAAATTTTCTCGAGAAGAGTGATGATTTTCCACTAAGGGCTATTTTTAATGAGTTCCTTGAGAAGAGTAAGGTGCACTTAACTGACATTTCTAGTGCGCGAGTTGAGAGTCTATTTCGCCTATTTCCTTCCTCATCACATTTCCTCTTCACACACTATGTACGGGCTGATTCTCTTCCCTTGTGCCATTCTATTATCCAACCCTCTACTCTCTTTCATCATTCTCTTGCTTGCATGATGGGCAAACCAAAAGGGGGACCTGCTGCCCGACCAACGCTTGATGAAGAAGAACCAAGCAGCAAGCGCTCAAGGAGAAAGCAAGTGTCCATGAGGATAGACGTGAGCATTCTTGAGCTTGAAGACCAACTTTCTAGAGAAGAAGAGCCCGACAGCCCACCGGAAATGACACCTATCAAGTTGTATCAGACCTTGATGGAGCCCTATGTGGATTTCAGAGTGGAGCTTGACTGTTCTGCAGAGGTACGTTCACTATGGTTAAAGAAGATAGGTTTATTTGATTTTGTTGTTTTTCCATGGCAAGAGTGGAAAGGAAACATGTATGCTAAATCTCAAGTGGAGATTGTAAGAAAGAGAAAGGGTATGCTGTCTACCAATGTAGCTTCGAGTCCTCAATTGATTGCTGAGGTATTTAAACTTCCAATCAATGGAACTTCTCAGATTCCTAGGTGCTCTGATTTCTTGTTGAAGAAGGAGTTTGGAGCCAGAGAGGGTGGCAGAAATTATTACATGTTGAAGAATGTCAAAACTGTTAGAAGAGAGCAGTTGAATTGGTATCTAGAGAAAATTTGTTTCCTAGTTAAATTTGATTATATGTCCAAGGATAATTTTTCTCCTCTCTGTTTTGCTGAGCAAGAAGGAAGTGTTAATTGGGCTTATCTAGTTTATGAGAGGATCAATGGGGAGATTAATATGTCTGACATGAGGAAAGATTCTACAAACAGTAGGTTGTGTGCCTACTTGGTGTTGGGATTAGGGTTGTAGAGAAACACACACAGCTTGGAGAAGACGAAGGAAGCTCAAGGAACACAATAGAGAGTGTGTTACTTAGTGTGCAATGGAAAGATAGATAGCCCTAGAGTGATGGGCGTATATACAATGCTCGGGGGAAAAAACCTCCTAAGAGGGAAAAAATGCCTCGGCGGTCCTAGTGTGTTCACACACATCACTACCACATGTATATGGTAACAAATCCCCCCTGGAGTGATGCGGTGGACGAGAGCTGGCACATGTGTAAAGGGAAGTGCCATGCCTTGAGGACATGATCAGTCCACAAAGGGGAGTAAGCCCAAAGCTTTGCAGAAAGCTTCAAGCTTCTCACGAGACGATGCCTTTGTGTGAAAAGATCTGCAAGGTTGTCCTGTGTTGGCACATAAGCCAAGCTGATATCTCCTGCTGAGAGCCCCTCCCTAGCATAGTGGTAATGCACCTCAATGTGCTTTGTGCAAGCATGAAAAATTGGGTTCCTCGCAACTGCCAATGCGCTCTAGATGTCAGTGTAGATAGTGTTGGCAGTGTCCTGTCCAACACCCAAATCAGCCATAAGGCGTCTGAGCCATACACAATCAACCGTAGCTGTGAAGAATGCCCTGTACTTAGCCTCACAACTCAAAGTGTCCACAGTAAGTTTCTTCTTGCTCAACCATGATATACATGAACTGCCAAGCATGAAACAAAACCAACTTGTGGACACTCGCGTGTCAAAACAACCAGCCCAATATGAGTCCGAAAAAGCATGTAAGTCTAGCGGCAATGATCCCCCCTTGGGATAAAACAAGCCAAGATGTAAAGTGCCACTAAGGTAGCGGAAAATACTCTTGACAGCCTGCCAATGCTTAGACCTGGTCTATGCATAAATCTGCTGACCTATGAGACTGCAAACTGAATATCCAGCCTCATGTTGCATACATAAATGAGGCAGCCAACAACAGTTTGATAAAGAGTGACATCAGCAGGATCGCCAGCATCATGTAGACTCAACTTCAACCTGTTTCCATGGGAGTGGCAATAGGTTTGCAATCCTCAAGTCCTAACTTACATAGCAATGTCTCTATGCAACTTTTCTGACACAAGGCAATACCACCATCACACTGCTTAAATTGTTTACCCAAGTAATGATGCAACAGCCCCAAATATTTCATCTTGAAAGTAGCATTCAAATCAGCCTTAAATTCAGAAATATGTCTCTCATTTGGTCCAGTGATAAGCCAATCATCGACATAAAGAACCACAATGAAAAGTACATCACCCTCACGCTTTACATACAATGTGCTTTCTATTGGACTGTTACGAAAGCCTTGTTTAACCAAATGAGTGTCAGCTTTCTCATACCAAGCACGAGGAGATTGCTTCAACCCATACAAAGCATTCTTACATCTGCACACTTTGTCCTCTTGTCCTTTTATGACAAAACCGTGAGGGTGCGTTACATAAACTTCCTCAATATTTCACCATTCAAGAAAGCAGTAACAATGTCTGATTGATGTACATCCCAACCAAAATGAGCTGCCAATGCACATAGAAAACGCACAGTAGTCATACGACAAGTGGGAGCAAAAGTCTCTTCATAATCTATGCTTTTTTGATGTGCATAACCCTTTGCAACAAGTCGAGCCTTATGGCGATCGATCTCACCATCCAGCTTGCGTTTCAACTTGTAAACCCACTTCGTACCAATGGCCTTTTTGCCAGGAGGCAAATCACATAAATTCCATGTGTCATTTTCTATAAGTGCATCATATTCTGATTGCATGGCAGCCATGCAATTTTCTGAATTCTGTGCTTCATCAAAAGACAGAGGCTCCTCAACATTATGTAAGCTAGACACAACCAAAGCATAACAATATGATGCATAAGATGCATGGTGAGAGCCAGAACGAGTACGACTAGACAATGATGCATCCAATTTACTGTCACGCAAAGTGTGCACCAGCCATTTTGGCATACCTCTAGCCTGCTCATCAGCCCTTTCCTCATCAAGTAAATCAAGTACATCATGTACATCCGCATCAGTAATAGGCTGATTTGTAACATTTTCAGAAACCCCCATAGGCTGTACATTTGCCTCATTGGAACTTACATTCGTATTTCCACCACCAAAAAGAGGCAACAAAGTGTCATAAATGTCTTGTGAGCTTACATTACTGTCTCTAGTACATGACAGCAAGGGCTGAACAGAATCTTCCACAAACACTACATCCCGTGAAACCAGAATACGCTTTTTTTGCGGGTGATATAACCTGTAACCTTTGCTTTCAGCACTATAACCAACAAAAATACATTTGACAGCCTTATCATCCAATTTTCTGCGCTGCGTTTGTGGCACCAAAGCATATGCCAAACAGCCAAAAACACGCATGTGCTCAATAGAAGTCTTTCTATCATGCCATGCTTCATATGGAGTAATAGACTGCAAAGCTTTTGTAGGACACCTGTTAAGTACATAAGTGACACACATGATGGCCTCAAGCCAAAAACAATGCGGCAAAGCTTGACTTTTGACCATACATCGTGCCATTTCCATCAGTGACCTGTTTTTCCTCTCAGCAATACCATTTTGTTGAGGTGTATAAGGCACTGTATATTGGTGTTTTATCCCACAACTAGCCAGAAATGCATTAAATTCATGAGACATATACTCCCCCTCTCGATCGGAACGGAGGGTGCCCATAGTACATTTCGAGACATTTTCAACCATAGCCAGAAATTGTTTGAAGCACATAAAAACTTCGGACTTCGCTTTAAGCGGAAATACCCATGCATGCCTAGAGTAATCATCATGGAAAGTCACGAAGTATAGGTAATTGCCCAAGGACAGAGTTTGCATGGGCCCACAAACATCACTATGCACAAGCTGCAACCTGCATGTGGCCCTAACTGAACCATCCTTTGGAAACTTAGAATGCTGCATCTTACCCAAAATACAGCCTTCACAAACATGTGTGACAGGTGCTTCAAGAGATGGCAAAGAAGCAACCATATCAGATTTTTGCAAACGCAGCAAATTTGGCAAAATTCAGATGACCAAAACGTGCATGCCAAAGTTTTGCATCTGAAATAGCCCTTGAATTTGCAACTGCATTTGCAAAATTTTGTCCATACTTGTCATACAAAGTGAGCTTATACAACCCACGGGACAAAAGCCCAGATGCAACAATTTCATCACCAAAACTGAGATCATGAATTGTATATTTGTCATCCAGAAATTTGACTACAAGTCCAAGTCTAGCAAGTGCGGATACAGACAAGAGATTCTTCTTGATCCTAGGTACATAAAGTGCATCAACAAGTGTGAAATAACTTCCATTAGCAGAAGTAAGCATAATCTTTCCAACTCCCTGAACCGGATGAGAGGCATTGTTGACACAAGTGACTGAATTCCCATGAGGGACAGACTCGAGAGAGGTGATCAATTCGCAATGTGAGGTAATGTGCTTTGTACCACCACTGTCAAAATACCACACATGTGAATCTGCAGCAACTGTCAAGCATGCATCATGGACAACAGGATTGTAAGTGCACTCTGCACTAAAAGCCCATTCTGCATCAACATCAGCATTACAGTCTCCTTTTACAGAAGACTCAACAATGGCTGCATTTGTAGTGGAACCAACATTTGCAGTGGAACCATCCTCTTTCTTCTTAGCCTCTTTTGCCTTCAACTTAGGACACTGCTTGATCAAGTGATCATTAGCTTTACAATAATGGCAACACATCTTCTTTTTTCCCTTATCACCAGAATTTCCAGACGAAGTGCTGCCAGCAGAAGCATTGGAAACAGAAGTTTTACCACTCACAGCAGAACTATAAGAAGTGGTTGCATTGCTGTTACCACCCTTTCTTTGAGAAGCAATAAAAGCCTATTCAACTACACGCTGTCTAGTCCTGTTTTTTTTGGAAAGTGACTCTTGCAACAACAATGTGCATAATGCATCAAACTTGACAACTTCTGGATTTCCTTGGGGCATAAGTCTCCAAGTACTAGCAAAAGTCAAGTAAGAATCTGGTAAGGCATCAACAACAGTCTGCACAAGGGAACTATCTGAAATGACTTCACCTGCAGAAATAAGTTGCTCATTGATATCCTTGACACTAGCAAGAAAATTGTCCATATCATCTTCTTCATGCATATTCTTCGACTCCAGCTCTTTACGCAGCAAAGCACTTTTAGCCTCATTGTGACTTGCATAAAGACCAGCCAATATATCCCAAGCCTGTTTTGCAGATTTTGTTGAACGAATGTGAGGAACAATGGTGCGCTTCACAGACAACACAATCAATGCATGAGCCTGCGCATCCTTTACATCCCAACGAGCTTGTTCTCTCGTAGGCAAAACAACTCTAATAGTTGCAATCCTTGCAGCAAGACCTGCAACATCCTCAACATTGCCTACATCCTCAGAACCAGGACGTACATCAATGCCCTGCACAATATTCCAGACGCCCTTTGACACAAGAACGTGTTGCATCATATAAGCCCACATAGGGTAGTTGTCCCCATCCAACCTGTCCTCAGCAGCAAACATCTTGAACACATCTGTGTTGTTGTTGTCAACCATGGTAAATGCTGCACCTGATGTGAAAACTGTCCAAAAGAGAAACGAAGCGGGAACAACACGTGCTATATAGCACAAACCGTAGAAGACTGTAAGGCACATGTTATGCAGAAAACGGCACTGACAAAAATTCTGCACAAAATGATGAAATTGCCTGTGCAGACCTACCTGTAGTGGAAACGGAGGCCGAAATGAGCCCGAATCAAAAATATGAGCAGACTGAGCTCTATGAGTTCTCCCGAAATATTTGTTGATCTGCGAACGCTCGCCAAAGCTCACTGAAATCGAAGAAAGTGAGCAGGTGTGTATTGGAGCTGCTGGCGATTGAGCCCGGGAGGACGCAATCTGTTCTGATACCAATTGTTGGAATTAGGGTTGCAGAGAAACGCACACAGCTTAATGAAGACAAAGGAAGCTCAAGGCACGCAATAGAGAGTGTGTTACTTAGCGTGCAATGGAAAGATAGATAGCCCTAGAGTGATGCGCGTATACAATGCTCAGGGGAAAAAACCTCCTAAAGAGGGAAAAAGTGCCCCGGCGGTCCTAGTGTGTTCACACACATCACTACCACATGTATATGGTAACACTTGGCAGCCTTGTTTTCTTATGTTCAAAAGTTGGACAGTAGTGATGTTTCTTTGACTACTGTAGGGAGGGCAGAAGGGTATATACAGCCACACCCTAATATTCGTGGGATGCAAGTACCTGCAGAGCTACTCAATGATCAGGTGAAGGTAGAGACTTATGTGTTCATGATTAAAGCAGGTTATAATCACAGTGAAGCTCTCAAAAGTGTGCATACTCCTGAAGTTGTACACTCTTTGAAAGACATGGATATTTCATTAAAGAATCCTGATACAGGGACATCAAATCAGGTCAAGCTTGGCAAGGTTTTCACTTTGTCCAAGAAGAGAAAAGCAGAGGTGGAACCTATAGTCAAACAACTGAATTTTGATGATTTGTCTTCTCCAAAGACTTTCAAGCCAACAGATGCTGGAATGGCAAAGAAGATGCTTTTAGGTGTCAAAGAGTTTATTCATCAACAGCAGCAGGATATGGAAATACAATTACAATTTGTGGCTAATTCTAGTGTTTCAAAAATATTGTTGCATGATCAAACTGTCAATGCTAATGCCTTGCAGAAAGAGTTGGAGAAGGAGATTCAGGATCTAATGGTGGCACATCAGAATGAGTTAGCCAAGGAAAAGCTTTCTAATTTGCAGATGTTTAAGGACTAGACAGTGGATTTGGAAACAAAAGTTCAATCAGAATTGCAACAGTTGGCCACTGTCAATAAAGAGTTGCAGGTGGAGAATCAGATCTTGAATTAGAGAATTAAACCTTTGGAGCAATTGGAGAAATAGGTGTTGGGAGAAGAAGAAGTAGATGTCAATGGTGTTCTTATGTCTGAAGGGGACATGTCAGTCCTTAGGCAACATTTGGAAACAAGTATGCAGGAAGTATGGGTAACCTTTAGAGAAAAGATGAGTTCCCTTATCAAGCATCCTTATGAGAAGCTCATATCAGGGTTTGTCAGTAACCATGAAGCTGATTTACTAAAGGAGATGGAACAGTTAAAGAAAGACAGAGATTTGTACAAAAAACAGTTTCAGGATTATAAAGGAAAGAATATTGCACAATTTGCATTTGCTGAGAAGAAGATATCAGTTGATCCAATTTCAATGGATAAGGGTATTGGTGAAGGTTTGTCTGCAATTCAGAGATCATATGAGCAGGAGATCACTATTTTGCCAGATAATGAAGTAGTTGTTGGTGTTAATGTTGGATCAGTGATAGTTTCTGAACCTATTGTGCTTGTTCCAGAATACTTGTCAGATTTTGAAGTACTTCCCAATGAACCCGTTGTCTGAAATGATGTAATCATGGCATTTTCTTTTTGACTTGGTCTTTATTGATCAAAGGATGTGTGGATCCGAGTCGGATTTTGTCAAATCCACCACCGGGACGTGCCATGTGTTGAAGGATAAATACAAAGTCGGATATGTAGTCGGATATCGGATGTACTGTCTGATTGTTAGTAGCTAGTCGGATATTGTAAGCATGAAGACCTTAATCGGATATTGTTAGTGTATGCCAAGAATCAGGCAGTTCTAACTGAATTCAGGGCGCAGCTTTATATTTGGGAATGGCGAACTTTGGGAAGTTGGGATTGTATTGAGTCTTGTTTAGGAACTTGTACTGGGGATTTTCTTGATCTAGAATCTCTGATGTTTTGTTTGAGTATCTCTTGTTCTCTCACTGTCTCTTTGATTTTCTTGATTATGTCTCACACACAGTACTACTTAGCCCTGAATTAATCAGAACTCGATCCCTTGGAGATTATTCATTGCATGTGTGTTTATTCAACAAGACCGTGTCCCCCTATGACTTTTTGAACAAAAATTGATACCATTGGGTCCAAAGTGGTTCCACATCACTGAATACGCAATCCATGTTCCCCTGTGATTTTTTGAACAGAAATTGATACCATTGGGTCCAAAGTGGTTCCACATCACCGAATACGCAATCCATGTTCCCCTGTGACTTTTTGAACAGAAATTGATACCATTGGGTCCAAAGTGGCTCCACATCATTGAATATACACTTTTGGTGAGAAATTAACAAACAAAATTCACTAAAATCAATTAGAAAAAAGACACAAAAACCTTGGAAATTGACCAAAATTTGGGGCTTTTCAAAATTTTGAGATCCAAATCCAAAAATAAGTGAATATCTAACATCTATAGAGTACATGCATACAGCTGATCAGATTTCATGTTCAGATGTGAGCAAACTTGGATCGCGATCCATATTCCCCTTGACCATATGGGGCTAAGATTTGACCAGTAGGTAGCTGATGCCATTGGTACAACTTTAGGCACCATAGCAAGAAACTAAGAAAAGTTGGTCAAAATAGCCAAACACAAAAACTAGTCAGAAACAATAGGGCAGACATAAAAAATTGCTTTCGACTGACAAAAAGTTGTCCAAATCCGAAAATAAGTGGTGGACTAGACTATTGATACTACAAGTAATCAGCATGCCAAATTTGATGTCCAGATCTGATGGAACATGGATCGTGATCCATGTCCCCCATAAAGATTTTTGGCTAAGATTTGAGCAATAGGTAGCTAAGACATAGACAAACACTTTTCACAAAAGAAGCATTGGCAAAAAAGTTCAAAAAAGTGATCAAAAGAGCCAAAAGCGGACATGGTCAAAACTGTCACAACAAACTAAAGATTTCACTTTTGTTTGGTCAAAGCTGATCCAAATTCAATTTTGGGGGAGCAGGCTACAAACATCATAAGCTATCAGATCACCAAATCCCAAGTCCAGAGGTGACCAAACATGGATCACGATCCATGTCCCCCATGTGAATTTTTGACAGAAATTATACCAGTTGTATCCAAACCATTGTAAGATGAATCTCACGTTTGGTTTGTTGATCAAAGGATGCCTCTCCTCTAGGTCTTCTTTGATTCTCACTCTTGAATGTATTGCAGCGTTTGTTGCGGTTTTCATGTCTGTGAGTTGAGTAGAAAACCTTGGTGGTGGATGATTTGTCATTATCAATGTCCACTTAAAACTCTCAAGATAGTCCTTAACATGCCCACCTTGGCTTAGAGAGCAACTTATCTCTTTTTGCCCTTGGTCAGGTCTCTCAAATGTCAAGTGTAAATCTGTGATCAAGTGTTCAAATTGTAGTCGTACTAATCATATTGAGAAAAACATTTGTCCAAGAACATGCCCAAGATTCATGAGATGATGTTCTTATAGAAATAGATGCAGAGGATAAGCTATCGAGTAGCTCTAAAAACGAAATGAAACCGAACGAAAAGAGGCAATCTTCTACAGTTTCCCTAACCAGAAATCCAACAACCAAGAAAGGTATCACACAAAATGAGTAAGGAAATAAAATAAAAAACTCCAAGAAAACATATGCCTCTTATGAAAAACAAAACGCAATATTTGATGCTCGCATGAACGACAAATTGTGTCAAAGACACGGTTACATGGGGATATGTGAAAGTTGCTTCAACAAATTTAAACCTAAAGAAATGAAGCGATGCAAAAATTAAAGAGATAACTGAAACATCATTGAGAATGACAAAGATAGAGCAGAAAGGGGAATATTAAAAAGTGAAGAAAACCTTGAAAGAGGCTTGGATGATTGAAGTGGAGAGTGAAGAGGGATCAGACATGGACAAATTTGATGCGCCCTCTCACTACAAAAGATATACGATAGAAGATCAAAAGATTGTAGTTCAACAACCGATGCGAGACGTTAAAGAAACATGGATATCTTACAATGGATCTAAGAAATCCAAGCACATAGACTCAGCTGAACCAAGAGAGGAACCAAAGTCGGCATACATTGTCACTGAACTCATGGAGGAGGAAGAGTAGCTTTTGATTGCTACGCTTAAAGAGTACAGAGATGTGTTTGCATGGTAATACAAATATCTTAAGGGTGTAGATCCAAGAATTTGTCAACATAAAATACCCCTTAAGAGTGATGTGAATCTTCGTAGACAACGTCCCTATACCTATAATGAAACATTCACAAAAAAGATCAAGGAGGAGATAAATAAGCTTGAGGAAGCGAAGTTTATCTACAAGATTGAGCAGACAGACTGGGTTTCATTGATTGTGGTAGTGTCCAAGAAAAAAAAATATTACATGTATGTGTGACTCTCAAGCAGGAAAACACAGCTACTATAAGAGACAACTATCCCCTTCCAATTATTGATCATGTGATAGAGTGAGTTGTAGGAAAGGAAGCTTCTAGCTTTCTTGATGGCTTTTTCAATCTACAAATAGCTTGCTATAAAGTCGAAGGATCAACATAATGAAGGAGTACAAGCGGAAGTGCGACGCGAGAGAGAGTGCGAGAAGAAGAGCACGACGATATGGTGAACTCGCTCTACTGTAATGTGTAGAGCATAGTGAGTTCTTATTAGGTTTTTACAAAAGAATATGTGTACATACCTGGCGGCCTGCCCACTTACCTGGGCGACCACATTGGGCTTTATACCCCAACAACCTCCCACTTAAAGTCCAATGTGGTACTTTAAGTGTGAGAGAAGCTACTATACAAGCTAATATACAAAAGATGTAGAGAAGTGATGTACTACCCTACACCTAACTACTTACGAAAATGCGCAAAGCTCTCTGAGGGAAGTCCTTTTGTAAGTAGATCAGCAGGATTTTCTGTGGTGTGAACTTTGACAAGCTGAAGTTGCTTATCCTCGAGCATTTCCCTGATGAAATGATACTTCACATCCACATGCTTTGTCTTTGAGTGATAAACTGGATTGCGAGCCAATTGTATAGCACTTTGACTATCACAATATAACACAGGCATCTCTTCTTTGATTCCCAAATTTGTTACTAGTCGATTAAGCCAAATTGATTCTTTGCATGCCTCTGATGCTGCAACATATTCAGCCTCTGTAGTAGACTGAGTAACACAATCTTGTAATCTAGAACGCCATGATACTGCTCCACCAGCCAATGAAAAGACATACCCTGACGTAGACCTTCGGTTGTCTAAGTCACCTGCATAATCTGAGTCTGTAAAACCCTTTACACTTAGCTCCTGACTCCCATAGCATATACACATACTCTTTGTAGCTTTCAAGTATCTCAATATTCCTTTCACTGCCTCCCAATGTTTCTTGCCTGGGTTTGACATGTATCGACTTACTACTCCCACTGCAAATGCAATGTCTGGGTGAGTAGCAATCATTGCATACATTAAACTACCCACTGCAGACGCATATGGAATCTTATCCATTTCAGCCTGTTCTTCCTCAGACACAGGACAATCTTGTTTGCTGAGTTTCACATATGGTGGCAATGGAACACTCAATGCCTTTATTGAAACATTGCAAAACCTTGCCAATATACTCTGTTTGAGATAACCAAATCAACTTTTTTGATCTGTCTCTCTCAATGCGCATACCAAGTATATGACTTGCCTCACCCATGTCTTTCATGTCAAACGATTTTGCCATCTTTGACTTCAAAGCTGAAATTTCTTCCAAGTGCTTGCCAGCAATCAACATGTCATCCACATACAAAATAAGGATCAGCCAACTGCCATCCTTAGCCTTCTTCGTGTATAGACAGTGATCGAACTCACTATGTTTGTAGCCTTGAGAAAGCATAAACTTGTGGAACTTATGGTACCATGCCCTCGGTGATTGTTTTAAGCCATAAAGACTCTTTAACAACTGGCATACCAAATCTTCCTTGCCTTTCTCAACAAACCCTTCTGGCTGCTGCATGTAAATTTCCACATCTAAATCACCATGCAAGAACGCTGTCTTGACATCCATTTGGTGCAACACCAAATCTAATATGGCAACCAATGCAAGAAAGCATCTCAATGTAGTCATCTTGGCCACTGGAGAGAAGACTTCATCAAAGTCAATGCCTTGTTCTTGCTTAAAGCCCTTGGCAACAAGCCTTGCTTTGTAATTTGGCTGACTTTCATGAGCGGTGATCTTATACCTGTAAACCCATTTACAAGGTAGAGCCTTTTTGCCATGTGGTAATTTAACTAGCTTCCATGTCTGGTTTTTATGCAGAGCTGTCATCTCTGACTGCATGGCCAATTGCCAATTCCCGGAGTCCTTCATTTGCACTGCTTCCTTGTAACATGAAGGCTCATTGCAATCAGTCAACATGACATAATTCATAGATGGAATAAACCTATCAGGAGGTCACGTGACATGTCCAAATCTATGCACAATAGGTGGCTCAGGCTCAGCCACAACCTGTGGTTCCAATCTAACATGTCCTTGCTCCTCTTGAGCCCTGACATTTTGTCTTGCACGTGCAGGTCCATCTTCTTGGAAGACAACTCTTCTAATCTCCTCAACCCTCTCTGGTTTAGAATGATATTTGGATTCATTAAAGTGAACATCATTGCTGCGGACAACCTTTCTGGATTCGGGATCCCAAAGTCTGTACCCCATCTCACCAGAATTACCATAGCCTAGAAAGATGCACTTTCTACTCTTTGGCTCAAGTTTGTTCCTAAATTCCTTTGGAACATGAGTATATGCCTCACATCCAAAGACTCTGAGATGCTTGTATGAGGGCATTTTGCCTGACCATACCATCTCTGGCACTGAATCCTTCTGCAAAACCTTGCTAGGAGATCTATTTACAAGATGAACAGCTGTTGATACAGCTTCAGCCCAAAACCCATTTGGCAGCTGTGCATTAGACAACATACTTCTGACCTTCTCTTGTATGGTCCTATTCATCCTCTCAGCAACACCATTTTGAGGAGGATTGTAAGGAGCAGTAAGTTCATGTTTTATACCTTTTGACTCACAAAAGTCCTGAAAGGCCTTTGAAACATACTCTCCACCATTGTCAGTGCGTAAGCATTTAAGCTTCTTGCCACTCTGATTCTCCACAAGTGTCCCAAACGTTTTGAGAACGCTAAACGCTTCATCCTTGTGCTTGAGAAAGTAAACCCATACTTTCCTCGAGTAATCATCTATAAATGTCATAAAGTAAGAAGCTCCCCCTAGAGATAGGTTAGGCATAGGTCCACACAAATCTTTATGAACAAGTGCCAACTGTGTATCTCTTCTACTGCTTCTATGCTTATGTGGCTGCTGTGTTTGCTTACCATACAGACAATGTTCACAGAATTCAAAATCACTAAATGAAAAACCAGGCAAATAACCAGAACGAGACAAGATTTCCATTCCCTTCTTGGACATATGTCCTAACCGGCTATGCCACAAAGAAACGTTTGGCTGCTCGGTTACATTGATTACATTTTTAGAGACATTTGATACATAAATCATGTAAAGTCCTCTAGACTTTACTCCATGTGCTACTGTCATAGAACCCTTGGATATCTTCCACATGTTCTGTCCAAAAGTGGTGACGTAGCCAGCATCATCAAGTAGACCTGTGCTGATCAAGCTCTTTGTAATTGCGGGAACATGTCTCACATTCTTCAGCGTGAAAGAAGAGCCATTCTGAAACTTCAATTGAACATCTCCAACACCTAAGATCTCACATGTCTGCCTAGTGCCTAGCCGAACATGATCTTTAGTGGTCACATAAGAGGTAAACCACTCCTTGTTTGGAGACACATGAAGTGATGCCCCTGAGTCTATAATCCAGTCACTCAGTGCATTTCCATCAGATGCTGTAAGAAGAGCTGAGTCCATTGTATTCTTCAAGAAGTAGATGTCTCCTGACACTAGACTGTCATCCTCTGCAACAGTGTTTGTCACATTTATTTCTTGAATCTTCACTGAGGACTTGTTCTTCTCACCATGGCCTTCAGCTTTCTCTTTGCCTTTTTCTGCTTTCCATTCTCTGTAGTCTCTTTTCATGTGACCCTTCTTGCCACAATGGTAGCATTCTATGTCACTCTTGCCTTTAGCACTGCGGGACTTGCTACGAGATTGATTCCTCTTTCCACCTTTGTACTTTTCTTTGGTCCTTCCCCTGACAACTAAGGCTGTTCCTTTGCCTTTGTCCATTGTCTTTCTATTGGTTTCTTCAGTAAGCAGACTTCCTTCTACACCTGCCATGTTCAAACCATCTAGAGGTGCAGAATTACTCAAGGCTGTGCGAAAAGTGTCCCAACTTTCTGGCAATGTGATCAACAGGAACATAGCTCTAACAGGTTCATCAAACTTGACACCTTGAGCTGACAACTGACTGTAGATGGTGCTGAATTCATTCAGATGATTGGACATAGGGGTCCCTTATTTCATCTTCAAGTCAACAAGCTTCTTAAGCCAGTATACCTGTGAAGCTGCACTCTGCTTCTCATAAAGATCACTCAGCTTTATCCATGCTTGATAAGCCGACATCTCGTCTGCTACATTGAAGTAAACGCTTTCTGCCAAAGTGAGCATAATGGTAGAAAGTGCCAATTCATCCATTTCGCTCCATTCATCTTCGTCCATATCTTCTGGTTTTATCCCCTTGAGCTTTATAGGTTTTATCTGCTTCTTTTGTACCAACACGTGCCAAATCTGTTTCTTCCACAACGCGAAATTGGTTCCATCCAGCTTCTTGATATTGTAAAGAGCAGTGTCATGTGATCTAGCCATAGCTACACTTCACATTGGTTTACTTTACTGGGAAAAATTCGGCAGAGTTTCCCCTGTAAACTGACCTCTGAACCAATATCAAACTGTCAAATGAACCAAGAAAGCTTCAGATTCTGCATAAATTTTGGCAGAGTCTCCTTTGTAAAATGGCTCTGGTGTACTCAAAAAACAGACCAAAAAACAGCTCAAAAAACACTGTCTCTCTGACACTGTAAGCTGCGGGTAAACCTGTCTTGCACCTGTACTGTCTCTCACTGTCCTGTCACTGTCCTGTAAGCATAGACTGTGACAATGCCTCAACGGAAGTAAAGCAAAGATGCAATCCCAACTGTCTAACTCACAATCAATACATCCTAGCTGCCTATCTAAGGGTGCTCGAGGGATCGCTCCAAGACCTGTATCACCGAAAGGATCTCAACATTCGAGAATCCCCCAGCTCAATAAAACTTCACTCGACCCTCAACAAAGGCTGCAGTAAATCTGACTATACATAGACTTCCCACAAAGTCATACATCCACAAATTTTCCACTATATGTTGTAACCGCTGCGACGGTTGTTTGCTGCGTGACTCACAGCTAGCAAACCCTCAACAGACATACATCATCTCTGACAATACATCCCATGTGGAAGTACCTGCAATGTCAGGATGAAATCTGGAATATCAAGCAGCAAACACAAGCTACCTGATGAACTAGTGGATGTCGCCTACAGTCTGTGTGTAGATGAGCCTGTGTCGTGTGTGACACGCCTCCAAGAACTGTGAGCCATCCTTCGTTGTGTAGACAGCCACAAATCAGCACTTTGGGAGTGCCGATATCCTTAGCACCTTCAGTCGTAGGCCAAAACCCCAAATTTGCAGAGTCGGACCTGCACCCGCCGAGACCACGTAGTCGAAAATGGCCTGCGCAGAACTTTGTCGAAGCCGAACGGTGGTCGAGATGACCTCAGAATGAAAATCTGAGAACACCAAGCCCTACGAGTTCTCCCACAAGATTTGGGGCTGTGTCTTCGCCTGTCGAATTTCACTCCAATCTGAGCTGCTGACTCTAGCCTCCTGCAGTGCTGCCCCGAGCCTCGATCTGAGCTCTGATACCAGTTGAAGGAGTACAAGCGGAAGTGCGACGCGAGAGAGAGTGCGAGAAGAAGAGCACGACGATATGGTGAACTCGCTCTAATGTAACTTTGTAGAGCATAGTGAGTTCTTATTAGGTTTTTACAAAAGAATATGTGTACATACCTGGCGGCCCGCCCACTTACCTGGGTGACCACATTGGGCTTTATACCCCAACACATAAGATAGCCTTTGTTATAGAATGGGTTATATTCGCTTATAGAGTAGTGCTATTCGGCTCGACTAATGCACCTACCACATTCTAAAGGCTGATAAGTCATGCCCTTAAAGGCTATTTATAAGACAATTCTTAGAAATTTACATGGACAACTTATGTGTGCATTTCCTTTTTAAGTAATGAGCACATAGAACACTTGAAGAAGATCTTTGAGAAGTTCATAACATATTGTATGTGCTTGAATCCAGAGAAATATGTCTTCATGGTAAGACAAGGGAAGATTCTATGATACATTGTTTCTAAGAACAACATTTTCATGGATCTAGAGAAGATTCATGTGATTGTAGCTCTACCCAGATAGACAAAAGTTAAGGAGGTATAAGCCTTCAAGGGCCATTATGGTTACTATAG
The DNA here is from genome assembly GCF_014529385.1 of Adiantum capillus-veneris. Taxonomy (NCBI): domain Eukaryota; kingdom Viridiplantae; phylum Streptophyta; class Polypodiopsida; order Polypodiales; family Pteridaceae; genus Adiantum; species Adiantum capillus-veneris. The sequence continues at coordinate 148,086,334 of NC_140944.1, forward strand.
AGGATTCATCTATATGTATGCTATTATTCCCAATCCTCTCTACTCTCTTATCACAAAATTTGAGTGCACCAACAAATGTGAAGAAGCATTCTAGACATTGAAGCAGAGATCGATTTTTGCTCCAACTCTAAAAGCTCTTGAGTGGTGATGAAGATCTTCCATGCTGACATCGATGCATCAGCTTCTGCTGTAGGATGCATTTTATCGTAGCCTAGAGAGAACAACATGGATTTTCCTATAAGCTACTCCAACAGATAGTTGAGTAGTGCAAAAAAGAATGACAAAACCACAGAGAGAGAAGGGTTAGGAATAGTTTATGCCATGAAGAAGTTTAGATACTCTCTTCTCGCGACAAATTTGTGTTTTTTGGTGGATCATCAAGCACTAGTGTACTTGGTGAGAAAACCTTGCAATACAAGGATTTGATTTACTCAGAGATGGAGTTGTCCCTCACACTGATCTTGTAGCACCTTAAAGTAAAGAAACCACATTGATATACCAAACCTTTATTGCACTTAGCGATGGTCATGGTAATTGGCCTGTCAAAGCGCCGGGTCATCAAGTGCGACCTTTACGACTACATCTTGGAGAACTTGGTGGAAGCAAATTTGAAGATAAGTGAAAAGAACAAGTGCTACATGAACGCCATACCCATGTTGATGCACATTTCCTACCAAGCTTTGGGAATGATAAAAGATCTACTGGATATGGAATCCCAGCTAGATCTCCTCCACAAGTCAAAGAAAACCATTCAAGCTGTTGGGCTGTTGGTGGAAGCACTTCGACAACACCTACCAAGAGGAAAACACACAGCTCTAGCTCTCAAGCACCGACAACTAGCAGTGAAGCAACCAAATCATACTTTGAGCTTCACGGAAAAATCAAGAGAAAAGAAGACATTCCATCAGAGTACCAGTTCACCGAAGAAGAAGAAGAGGATGTAGAGATACATCTTATCAGAAAGAAATTGCAGCAGGTAGAGCAAATACCCAAAACACAAATGCAATGCTCAATGGAAGAAGCTCATCAATGAAGGGAGGAATGTCTTAAGAATTTTGAAAGCAAAGGAAGCACAACAAGTGTCCTCTTCCTCTGAGTCTGATGATGTAGAGTTAGATGCAAAACTTGAGCGACTCAAAGAAGAGAGAAGACAGAAGGCTAAAACTGACATCAAATTGACCGGATCTACATAGCCGATACCTATGAAATATCGAAGATTTTATAGATGGGGTGGTGGTGGTGCAACAGCTATCAAAATAAGCAACCTAAAATACAATGAAGACAAGAACTGGCCTCAAATCTAGTGGACACCTGGACTACAATCTGGCTCAACTACGATCTCGCCTGAGTCCGATAAGATCCTCTGGCACTAGAAAACACCTGCAACGCCACATACATGAACAAGAAAATGTGGAAAATAGAGATCATTAAGGTAGAAAGAGACAAGGCAACTAAGAATGAGAGAGAGAGAGAGAGAGAGAGAGAGAGAGAGAGAGAGAGAGAGAGAGAGAGAGAGAGAGGGAGGGAGGGAAATCTCAAAAAGGCTCTCCATGCTAATAACAAACTACCAAAACAAGTGACCAAGGGTGGTCCCCACCAACATAAAACTGACCTGCCTCAATGGATAGATCCAAGGTACACATAAGTACAACTGCTAATGCCATATAATCTTGCACATAAGACCACTGACACGGCCTCAACAGGGGCTACCCTAGTCTCTTATGAAAGCAAGGCTATGTGGGATCTCCTCCTAGCAAGAGAACTGATCCGGGCGGAGAGACATGTCTCAAGACATGGTTGCCATATAGAGAGCATGGAACATCTCCTCTCCATTGCATGCACCTCGTATCTGCTATTGAGCATTTGGATGATCACAATGTCTGTGTGTAGATTCTCTGAGGGAAAACCTTGAGCTAAACGTGGCTAGACATATCCCGACATGAGAAAACACCCTCACTCCAGGCCGGGCATAGCCACAAAACGGCCCTCACTCCTTATCACTTGTCCTTGGGAGAAACCAGAACTGACTAGTTGAGTCCATAGAAATGTCATAACTCTAACAACATCAAGCTATTATCGATACAAGGTATAGCAACGAGAAGCCCATCAACACCGTGAGTGGGGGTGGGCACGTTGGGGTTTAGAGTGACGTGGAGGTTGGGTAGGAACTCTTGGACCATCTACTCCAAATCATGGCATGAAAGAGATTTCTCTTGACAAACAATCCCCACCAAACGCTAGATAAAAACTATTTGTAAATGTCTATCTGAGGCAAAGCATCTTTCACTTTTACGAAAGGTACTAAGTTATAAGTCTTACTCTTTTTCCAAGAATCAATCTCTAATTTCATCACACTCTCCCATTTTACCTTGTCTAGACACTCTCGAGAAACACAACTCTCATCTGGCTCAATCAGTTTCAAGAAGGGGGCAATAGATTTTCATTGTTGGGTAACGTTTGTCAATATCACCAATCATGATGCATTGACAAATCAAGGCACCATGGATGCAAAGAGGCCAGCACTAAAGACGACATTCGTCAATGCTTTTGATACATACAAATGGCTCTCAATGCCTATGGATGCCCAACAAGACAACAATTGAGCACACTATGTAGACATTTTACTACAATTCTAAAGAGGAACAACTGCATGAGATTATAGTGTTTGTTAAAAAAATTTGCACACACACGTTTTTGAACTTTCATTAATTAAATCACTGAGAAAGCTAATTGCAATTGATAATACAAATGTTTCTACATGGCAAAAGAACCTAGGCTTACTATAATAAGGATGTGGTCACACGAAGCATAGTTATCAGTAAGATGTAGATGATGCAACTATGCCAAAACCGGCATAGTTACAAAAGGCCTTGCATAGCTGCATATAAGACAAATAACGGGTGCACGTGCGACCATGCATAAGGCACAATTATATCAAAAAATAATTGATAACTATGCATTGCATGACCATTGCCTAATACCACATGTAGTCTAAATTTTTTTCAAATCCACAGCTTTCGGAGGAATTAGTGTTAAAATTTTGCGAAGATGAGCAATTTAGTTTTTTCTTTTTTTTGAAACAAGTAAATTTTCATGTAAAGCAAATGAAGCAACTTTTTCACGTGTTAATTGCTTGACAAGAATGGCACTAATATGTAATAACTATATATTACACAACAATGAAAACCATTGCAAACAATTCTAATTTTCCAAACAAGGTTTTCATATTGTAGCAAAGGGTCCAGTCTCTCTGTCCACAATGGACACATTAAGGTGCCAAGGTGGGAGTTGCTTTTGACTCTAATTCAAACTCCCAGTTGTCCTGACGACAGGCCGACCATTGCAAAGTCATGGCAAGTGTGTGTGAAAGCACGAGACCGTGGCATGCATATCCACCTCAAGCTAGGTGCCACTTGTCAGAGCTTTACACGTCAGAGAGCTTTTTCTATGGAGGCAAACACTCAGCCAATCATCGGCAGTGGAAAAGGCACGAGCCATTTTTAATTAGTTTGTCCTGGAGCCGTCTTTTGCAGCAGATGGAAATGGTGCGGCTCTCAATCAATAGATGTTGCTCATTTGCTGAGTAGACGACAAATCACACATGGCACGATCCATTGCCCAATTATTGTTGGCAACTTGGCAGCTCCAAGATGTGTCACACGCTGGACCTTTTCTCCACGTCAGCTCCTCCTCCCTCTTCTCTGAGCTTTCTTCACACGACAACTGTTCATTCCATCTTGAGAGGTTCACACGCTAAAACAATGCATTCATCACTTGTTAACATCAAGAATTGCAATGGTCACCTCATGGCCTAGTGCTTTGTCTTGCTCACCACCCACCACATCCTAGAATCAAGTTTCTTGCAAGATTTAAGGTCACAAGTTATTACTTCTTAGAAAGCAAATCTCTCTCTCTCTCTCTCTCTCTCTCTCTCTCTCTCTCCCCGCTTGCGTGCGCGCACACACACCCACCCTCCCACCAATGGAATGTAATTTTTGCCACCTTGATATGTAGTCATGATCACACACACCCACACAATTGTAGACATAAAATGCAATTTTGAATATTGAAATGTAGGTCTATTTTTCCGTAGCCAGTTATGTCAAGGAGATAATCAATTCAAAGATTCACTTGCAATGTTGGATGAGCCACAACAATATGGTTTCTTTGTGATATCATCAAATTCAAGTGAGGGGAATCTTAAGTTCTATTTAAGTTCTATTTGGTAAAGAGAAGAGGACGTGGGCCAAGTGTGTGTGGTGTAGCTTAAAAGTTAGCTGTACCTTTGAGCACATGCCAATCAAAGAAGTCAACTCAATAATGCACACACAAAGCTTGTATAAGCAAAAGCTCAAGGCCACACAACACACAAGGTAGTATTACTTAGTGTGCAAATACACATATAAGCTTGCTCTTGAAAGATGGCCGCATATGGAATGCACAAGGAAGAAAACCACCATAATAGCGCTACTTATGTAGATTTTATGGGTTTGAAGAAAGCATGGATGCATGTTAGATTGACGCAAAGACTCGTGATTTTTGTTGGTTCGCAGTCCGAAACTAGATTTTGGAATGTGGACATTGAGATTAGGGTTCGGTTGGGCTTGGGTTCAATGGCTAAAAAATGGTCAATTTTATGAGGTTTTTGGAACTGAAATTGGGGGAAGGTGTGAGGGGCATTGTCCCATAAGCATTCCCAAAGAAAAGTCTTGTGGGTATATTTGTAAAAATGGTTACCCCATGTAAGCATGATTTTGAGCTTGCCTTGAACAAAACTGGGACATTTACAAAAGTTTTAGTATAAATACCGGCAAACGCTTCAATTTTTGACGTGAACACCGAGAGAATTTCAAGTTTGCCCTTATTTTCTTTGGTTAGGGAAAATATATATTTCTAGCCTTGGAGTGGAGCTCTTGGAGCTTGTTGGCTGCGTTGATGCTCATCACCCCTTCCATGCAGAAAAATATTGTGTCGGTACTACCATGGTGGCTTGTCGACGACTCTTATTGGAGGACATTCACACATAGGGAAATACACATGGTGGATGGTGGAGAGGAGTCACATGTGATTGTGTGGTTCACCTTGTTGCAAATAGAATGAACTACCCTTTTTTTAAGGCTATTTTGGGACCGAACCTTCAAAAAGGGAAGAAGAGGGTTATTTTGAAACATCTTCAATTTTTTAATTCATATCCTTGTCGGTATATGTGTCTGTGTATGCATCAGAATCCTACTTTTCCAAAGTTTAAATTTTGGATCCACCTCTCCAATCTAATGGATCGACCATGGGAAACTTATAGTACCAGGTAACCAGGTAGGTGTACGAAAGTTTTTTTTTTTTTTTTTTTGAAAGGATAGATAAGCATATAAGATAGAGGTAGGCCCCTAGAGTACCGAGATCATTTGATTTTCACCCGCTCAACTTCGAAGGTGGAAAAAAAAGCTGCAACTACATGATTAGAACACACAAATAGAGTGCAAAACTATTGCATGAGGCCTATGATAGTTAGAGTGCAAAACTATTGCATACTAGAGGGCAAGCCTCAACACTATCTAACACGGGGTCTTAATGAGGCCTAGGCGGTGATCAATGGAGGGGCTTGTTGCATGCGAATCTTGAGGCAAGGGACGGCCTTAAAAAAACCAATGCGTGGGCAACGGCCCGGGATTTGAACCAACCACCTCACGGAGGGAAGCTTGATGAGCTAACCACACGGGCGGGTGAGAAACCATTGCGAGTTTACTTTTCAACATCGAACGTTTGACGCGCCGGTTTTTGTGTTTGCACTTCCTCGCATTGATCCCACCGCTTTAGCTTCATTTAAGACTCCGTGTTAGATAGTGTTGAAGGAGAGCAAGTAGCTTTGATGCCATGGCTCCTATGATCTATTGCAAGAATAATACATATTGAAGGCATTGGGGGAACCAAAATGAGATCTAAGGGTGTGGGGATTCAGGTTGTCCGTTGCACATTTGTAAAATTGAGAAATTTTGTAATTTGGGGCAAAAAGTAAATTTGGCTAGGCTTGTAGATTCGGGCCGATTCATACCTCGTATCTTGAACCCACAACCTCCTCGTAGCGAGCCATGTGCTCTAACTGCACCACCCACACGCATTTATTGAGATATGGAGATTTGGGTGTGTTCAATTTAAATGCGGGTGGGTTTGTAAATTTAGGTTGCTCGTGCTATCAAATCCGACGGATAACAATCCCCCGCCCCCCCCAAGGACTAAGTAACACAGGGTCTTGAAGAAAGCTTGAGCCATGGGATCGACGAGAGGAAAAGGTTGCCCAACCGTCAGATCTGTCCGAGTTTACTTTTCAACATTTTGGTTTACCTTACATATTTTTGTTTTCCCCTCTTGGACAACCAAACGCTTGCGTGCACGGGATATAGCATGTGCCTCTCACGATTGCCACCTGGGTTCAAATCTTTCTCACGTCATCGAGTTGACTTTTTGACCATCGATCGTCAACCTCGAGATCCCCCCCTCCCCCCTCTCGTGATTATTTGACACCACTTATGTCGGGTGGGATCAATGGTCGGTATTAATTGGGGGCGATGGGATTGGTTTTGCGCCGTTCGATGACAAATTAATCCCCAAGTGATCGTCATGTGATCACAATCAAAGTGAACCCCAAGGAAACTCAATGTGAACATCAAGCGATCGTCAAGTGATCCCCGTGTGATTCCCAATTGAGATGTGATCACCCTGTGAACCTACCTATTCCAAAGTGATCATCGTGTGACGCCAACCATTCTAAAGTGATCTCCAAATCACCGTGTGACCCCAACCATTCCAAAGTAATCTCCAAGTGAACACCGTATGATCCCCACCCCGTCACTTTTGCCATATGATACTATGTTCTCACCCTCTTTTCAAGTGGCGCGATAGCTTAATGAGAGAGCCGACGTCTCTAGTGTGGGAGGTGGTGGACTCAAATTGTGGGGGCAGACCGACCAGAATCTTTTTACTCTTGGGAATAAACGGACGGTCCACATCTTTCAGAGATCCTGGACCGTCGATCCCACCTAACAAGGTGGTGTCAAATAGTCCCATTGCCCCCCAGATACCACCGCTCCGGGTCTTTGTTACTTAGTCCCCATCCTCAAATTTTCCCTCCAGCATTAATTTCATTTGAATTGGAATTTGGCACGTGTGAACACCAGCCTATGCTGGAGATGGCGTTTACCACTTCTTTGCGTCCACGTCATTCGAGCTCCCGCTTTATAAAAAAGGCGCAGGAGCCGCACCCGACTCTTCTCCTTCTACGTTCTTCGAAGTTCGGCCCCTCCTCCTCACGCATCCCTCTGTGTTTTCATGGCCATTTCCACTGCTGCCAACTCCACCCCTCCTGCCTTCCTTCTCTTCGAATTCGTGCTTGCCAGCTCCTGGACATGGTTTGCCTTGCTCCTGGCCACCATTGCTACTACCCTCCGTGCCCTCAGGCTCCGCTTCCCTCGGTCGCTTGCCTCAGAAGCCGCGTCTACACCTGCCATTTCTTTTCTCCCCGACACATCAAAAACTCGAACTTGCCCTTCCTTCCCCGCTTCTCTGCAGCACAGCTTCAAACGACGTGCTGGAAGCAAGAGCACCTCTGCCTTAGAGAAGCTTCTGCACAGAAATGGAGGAAATTTTTGGCGCTCTGGGATTGAGGTGCTCTCATCTGTTCTGGATGTTGAGCCGTCGTCAAACTTGAAGAGGATAGCTTCTGCTTCGAAGGTTTTCCACGGCCAGAATGGATGTGCCAAGATGCATCAGAGGCCAGGGCCCTGGGCTACAGTTGACTCCGACAAAACCACGCGTGTGTCTTCAGAAAAGAAGCAGTTGCATTCGGCTAAACAAGTTGTGGATTCGGGCAATGTATCAGGAATATTGGGGCAAGGGTTGAAGTTCCAATGGGAAATTCGGGCTGAGGAGATTGGGGATGCATGCATACGGTCTTCAATGGCCGAAGATCAAGACTGCGCAAATGATTGTGCTCTGTGGTTACCCACTTGGGCTCATTCTCTGTGTGCCCCGTCACAACTCAAGTGGCCCTCCATGCCCCATGCTGGGGAAAACGTCTTGCCAGATTTAATGGCGTCATCATGCTTTGAAAAGCAGTTCGGCTGGGACAAAGTGTTAGATAACAAGCTTGGGTTCCCCTGGAGGTTGCCCTCTGGTACTGTTTCTGAACCTTATATAAAGAGCAGAAATGTTGTCAGAATGTGGAAGGATCTGCCGCAGAAGTTGATAAGAAGGCTTGATCTTGACGAATCGTCCACGCTTGCCCTTGACACATATTTTCAAGAAGGGTTAGCGTGTACTGGCGATTTTGCAGGTAAGCTCTCCATGTGGGAGCTTGATCAAAGAGAATGCCTGAGAGATTCTGCAGCATTTGCAGAGCCGGTGTTGGCCACCACAATGAATTTTGAGCAATGCACCACTGTGGTCGGAAGTGCAACCAGCATTGGCCTTTGGGATCAGAGATCTGCTTCATTATCAAATGTCAATTTCACAGGCATGCCGTCTGTTCCTCTTTATGGCCTTAAAAGCAGAGGAAATGGGCTTTGCATTGCTTCTGATGATGGAATTGTATCAATGTATGACCTCAGGAAGCTTTGCGGTGGGCCCATCCTTTCGGGTATTGCACCCAAGAGGCAACTAAATCTTGCAACATCAGATTATGATTGCACATTTTGGGAAAAGTTTGCAGGCGTTGCTGAACAGGAGGATGAAGCTGATTGTGACTTTGCGATGGAGGTCCAAGAGGATGGATCAAACACATGCAGCTCTTTGATGTCGAGGCTGACCACCTCATTTGTAAGAGCAGTGACATTTATGTTATAAGGATGTTGAATAACACTCAAAATGCGAGAACAGGAATGGTATTGGCCACCTCCTTCAAATCAGGCATGGAGTCTTCATGCTCGGCACTACTCAAAAGGAAGCGGAGCTGGGCTCTTGCTCACTTGACTCAACAGAGATACGTTCAATCTGTTGGAATGTCGTGCAGATTCCGGGTTGAAAAACTCGTTTGTGCCATGCGAGTGCACACATGCACCTCACCGCTGTTTAGTGAGGGAGACCTAACATGTCATTTATACACACAGCCTCCATGACTATTTACAAGTCTCCTCTGTTTTTAGGAACAAAATTCCTGACTTTGTTATATATTTTTGGCATGCAGTGCATGCTGTCATTGCTGACATTCTTTTAACCAATAAAAGCCTATAAATTTGTACAGAATTGGCTTCTAAATTTTTTTCTGGAAATAGTCTTTGTACATAACTTGCTGCATAATTTTTGTTTTTGGCTTGTCATGCCAATGGCAAAGGCTTTAGCGTTCATTTTGTTCTTTTAATCTTTGGAGATAAGGCAATCATTGTCTTTAAGTGTGTGTGGGTTATCATGGATTTAATTTCTTCCCCCAAGTAAATATTATCATCAAAGACTAAATCAAGTAAGAGTGATGATGCTTCGAAGGAGAAGCTCCTTTTGCAAAATTATGCTCTCACTCGTCATACAAAGTGAGCTTATACATCCCACGGCACAAAATACCGGATGTAACAATTTCATCACTAAAACTAAGTTCATAAATTGTGCAGTTGTCGTCCACAAATTTCACAACAAGCCCAAGTCTAGCAAGTGCAGATATAGACAAATGTTATTTTTTATCCCAGGTACATAAAGTGCATCAACAAGTGTGTGAAAGAACTTCCAATATCAATAGTTAGTACAATCTTTGCAACCCCCTAGATCGGATAAGAGGCATTGTTGGCACACGTGACTGTATTTCCATGAGGCACAGCTTTGAGAGAGGTAAACAAGTCACGATGTAAGGTAATGTGCTTTGTAGCATCACTATCAAAGTACCACACATGTGAATCTGCAGCAACTGATATACATGCATCATGGACAGAAGAATCATAAGTTCACTTTACACTAAATGCCCACTTTGCATCTATTTCAGCATCACAATCTCCTTTCACAGAAGATTTTACAATAGTTGCACTTATAGTGAAACCAACCTCTGCAACTATTGTGGTGGAACAAGTCTCTTTCTTCTTAGCCTCTGCAACTATTGTGGTGGAACCAGTCTCTTTCTTCTTGGCCTCTTTTGCCTTCAATTTTGGACTTTGCTTGATCAAGTAATCATTAGCTTAACAATAATGGCAACACATCTTCTTTTTGCCCTTTTCACCAAAATTCCCAGACGAGGTATTGCGAGTAGAAGCATTAGGAAAAGGTGATTTGTCACTCGCTGAAGAACCATAAGAAGTGGCTACATTGCTGTTACCACCTTTTCTTTGAGCAACAATAAAAACTTATTCAACTGCATGATATTTAGACTTGTTCTTTCTTGAAAGCGACTCTTGCAACAGCAATGTGCATAATGCATCAAACGTGACAACATCAAGATTTTCTTGGGTCATACGTCTCCAAGTACTAGCAAAAGTATGATAAGCATACGGAAAAGCATCAAGAACAGCTTGCACAAGGAAATTGTCAGAATTGACTTCGCCTATAGAAATGAGTTGCGTATTAATATCCTTGATACTAGCAAGGAAAGTATGAATGTCATCTTCCTCATGCATAATCTTTGACTCCAGCTCTTTACGCAACATGCAATTTTAGTGTCATTGCGACTTGCATAAAGACCAACCAGAATCTCCCAAGCATGTTTAGCTGATTTAGCTGAGTGAATGTGAGGAGTGATAGTAATGCAATTAATGCATGAGCCTATGCATCTCTAACATCCCAATACACCTGCTCAACCGCAAGCAAAACAACTCTAGCAGCAAGCAATCATGCCACCAAAACCTGCAACATCCTCAACAATGTCTACATCCACAAAATCAGGATGTACATCAATGCCCTGCACAACATTCCAAATGCCCTTTGACACAAGAACATGTTGCATCATATAAGATCACATTGGGTAATTGTTCCCATCTAATTTATCCTCAACAACAAATATCTTGAACACATCTGTGCTATTGTCAGCCATGGCAAGTGCTTGCACTTGATGTGAAAACTGCTCGAAAAGAGGAGAAACAAAGCAGGACTAACACATGCTATATAGCACAACCCAAAGAAGACTATAAGAAACCTATTAGACAAAAAATAGCGTCGAATTTTTTTTTGCACAAAAGGACTACCTGTAGTGGAAACGGAGACCGAAATGAGCATGAATCAAAATTTTAAGTAGAACATGCTCTAAGAGCTCGTCCAAAGTGTCTGTCAACCTGATGACACTCACCAATCTTACCTAAATATGAGAAAGTGAGCAAGCGTATGTTGGCGACTATGCTCGAGAGAACATAACCTGCTCTAATACCAATTGTTGGAAATAGGGTTGCAAGGAAACACAGCAGCTTGGAGAAGATGAAGAAGCTCAAGGCACCTAACAGAGAGTAGTATTGCTTCGTGTACAATGGAAAGATAAGTTAGTTGTAGAATGATGGACGTATATACAATGCATGGGAGAAAAATCCTCCTAGTGAGGAAAAAAATGCTCCGGCGGTCCTAAGTGTGTTCACACACATCACTATCACATATGTATGGTAACATGACACACATTGTTTCCCCATGACATCGCAAACCCATCCACCAAGTTTGAGAAAATGTAGATCCAGTGTATCCCTTCTCTCACTTAGCTAGTGTCAGAGCCATCTATTCCAAAAATCACCCCATTTCTCACTCCATTAATCCAAATCCTTCCAAAAGCCAATCAGTGCCTCATAATACCCTTAATTTATGCATGAAGTCAAAGTCCAAAAATCATGCACAAATCCAACCCTAGATAATAAACACGATTCTTATCTTGCTTGCAAATTTTTGTCCCAAGCTGGCATTTTTTGAGTTGCATCATGTTTACTTATCTTAAGAAACACACTTTAAGCATCAGAGCAAAAATTGGAAATTTCAAGCTTCACATGAGGATTTTGAATAGATATTTCCACTCTGAAGTAAACCTAATAGCAAAACTGTGTTCCAACTTACAAGTTCAGTGCAAACATTACCTGGGCTAGTCCAATAGAAGAAAACTCTAAAGCAAAGGTTCCAAGAGCTCTCGGCCTACTAGTTGGAGTAAGATCCATCAAGATAGCAAAGAAGGGTACATTTCAGAGGCCAAGCTTAAAGAACATAAGAATGCAAACAACAAGGCAATGGAGCTCCAAATCCTGCCAAAGGAAGTGTATCATGTGGCCAAAGATCGAGCCATACAGTAAGCCAACCAGTGGCTAGGATTGGTAGCATTTTACACTACCATCCATATAGTGTTAAATATCAGCAAGTATCCATTCTCAAAAAAGTAAGCCACAGATGAAAGTGACATGTGTGTGTGTGTGTGGAAGGGTGGGTGTGTCCGAGTGGAGAGAGATTCAACTACAATGCACATAAAGAGGGATTTGAAAACACGTGCGGCAAAGTGCACATTTTTGGCATCGTTTCCGGAGACTTCCTTGCACTAAGCTTGAAGAGCACTCAATGCTACCTCATGAAGCTATTCACTTCTGTCATTTTTGGTTTTTGTTGAGTTGTGTTAGATCTGTTAAGTGGCTGTAATGTGTAGGTTTTAGCAGGATTTGTTAGCTCTGTTAAGTGTTGTAGTGTACATGTTTTGTTAGATTTGCTAAGTTTTGTAAGGTACAGGTGTTAGTAGATCTGTTAGTTAGAGTAGATATGTAATGTGTAGCGGACAGTGAATAGTAGACAGTGAGAAGATTGACTGCTTTGTCTTTACTATGTTAGACAATGTGTGAGCAGAGATAATTAATGTTAATTAGCTCTGTTAGTTGTAGACAGGTTAGACAGCGCTGCCAGGGACAACTGTGTGAGCGCATGAGCTCGGTGTCCACGTGCAGCTTTATCCACGAAAAAGTAATAAAAAAATAAAAAATCTCATTTTGAAAGGAAGGGATCGGGATCTTCCCCAAGCCCAAGTCCAAGCCCAGGCCTAGGCCTCAATCCTCAATCTATATATATAAAGACTAGGACCTCAAGTGAGCGGAGGGCATGTGGGACAAGTTCCTCAAGTCCTCCACCATTCCCTTCACACTCACCCTTTGGACTTACTAATTCTCGCCTTCTTTCCGACTAGGAAAAGACTGTTTTTAGGATTACTAAGGCTTTACGTAACCAAATCGAGAGCTATAAAGAACGGCACGTCCCTTTAGCCAAAATGATCGTTTTGAGTTTCACGCGTCATATTCCGTGGCTAAGTTAGAAAAAGGATAAAAAATAACAAAAAACTTGGGCTGTAAACTAGGTGAGCCTCCACAGGCACTCACCAACACTTTTAGAGTGTTGAGGTCTTATGCACCTATGCTTTGGTCGTGTCCTAGAGGATGATCACATAGAGAGTGTATCCGTTTATGTGGGAACTCATTATTGTGAAGTATGGAGCCTGCTTTACCCCTTGTAATTTTTTTTGTTAGCAACACACATTTATAAGGCCCCCGTTATGAGGAGAAGCTACCGTGTATGAAGAAAAACTACTCGTTGGAAACCAAAATTACTCGCCGAAAATTGCTTCGCGGGAATATTCCTTTTCATCGAAATATTCTGGCTAGATGGCGGTCGGAAAGTCATCGAAAAATGGCCGGTCGTTTGGCCGGTAGTCAATGGTCAGTGGCCGGTGGTCGAAAGTCAATGGCCGGTGGCCGGTGGGGCCGATGGCTGAATTCAATGGCCGGTGGCCGATTTCAAAGATGGACTTATCTTCTCAAAGGTGACCACACATGGGCGGATTGGAGGGTCCGATTTGGACTTTTAAACACAAGGGCGGCTATACACGATTGCCTCCCATGAGAGAGGGCAACCCTTTTGGCCTATAAAAGGAGGTCTCTTCTACACACAAAAACGGATTGTAAAGGATTGTGGTGCATTGTGAAGTTGACGTGAGGTGGTGAGAGAGAAGCAAGGCGGGAGCTCCAAAAGGGTATAATCCCTTTGTAATCTACTTGTTTTGAAGTACTAAAGCTATTGAGTGGTTGCTTTCCTGTGGACGTAGCCCACATTGGGTGAACCATGTATATCATGTGTACTCTCTCTCTCTCTCTCTGTCTCTCTCTCTCTCTCTCTCTCTCTCTCTCTCTTTATACTCTATAATCTCTTGTGTGTGAAAATTATCTCTCTCCCTTAAGTAATCTACTCAATTATCTACTTAACTACGTCATATTTCCTAACAGCCGGTATCACAACAAAGTTTGCTCGTACCTAAAGTATCTCAAGGAAAGGATTCCTTGAATTGAGTGTGGTGGAGGAAGGGAAGCTCAAGATCGAGAAGTTCAATGGCAAAAACTACCAACATTGGAAGATGCAGATTGAAGACTATCTCTACCAGAAGGACCTTTATTTGCCACTAGGCGGTCTTGCAAAAAAGCTCGCAATGATGGTAGATGAAGCATGGATTGTCCTTGACCGAAAGACACTGGGAACAATTTGGTTAAGCTTGGCATCAACGGTGGCCTTCAATGTTTCGAAGATGAAGACCACGAAGGACTTTATGAAGTCACTTGACAAACACCACGAGAAACCATCGGCATCCAATAAGGTATTTCTCACGAAGCGCTTGTTCAATCCAAAGATGGCAGAGAATGGTTCAGTTGCAGAACACCTAAATGACTTTAACACCAATATAAATCAACTTCAATCGGTAAAAATCAATTTCGATGACGAAGTGCGAGCTCTCCTAAGACTGTCATCTCTACCGGATAGTTGGGACAGCCTTGTGATGGCTATAAGTAATTCTATCTCTGGCACAAATACTCTTAAGTTTGATGATGTTGTGGGTGTTCTCCTAAGCGAGGAAATGCGAAGGAGAAGCTCAGGTGCATCATCAAGTGTTGCACTGTCAATGGAAACAAGAGGAAGGCTCTGGAACTACGGCAAGAAGGGCCATGTCAAGAAGGATTGCTGGTCAAAGAAGAAGAAGGATTCGGAGTCTCAAGACAACAGGCCAACTGTGTGCGTCTGTCGCACGTGTCGGAGCTAGGGACTTGCCGAGCATCGTGTGCGAGCCACGAAGGCTGCAAGCACACAACTAGCAGGCCTAGCAAGCTCACAGAGAGCAGGGGTGTGCCACTCACCTCCCTGTGCTTGTCGCCGTGAAGGATTCCTCGCTACGAAGAAGAGGGAGCCGCCGCCGTACTGCGCTCAACCGCCTCGCCGTCGCAGATGCCGTCACAATGCTCGATCACACACACACACACACACACACACACACACACACACACACACACACACACACACACACACACACACACACACACATACACTCACCTGTGAGCACACAATGGAGATGGGGATGGAGATAGGGCAAGAGCACTTCTTCTATTGCACACTGAGAGAATGGGTCAATTTTAGGTTTAGGTGACTTTTATATGAGCTCGCCCCATTCACATTTGGGATCCCATGCTTAGCCAACTAACCCTTGCGTGTTCCAGTTAGAGTGCGCCTCTCATCGGCGATCACTCTACCCTTTTTCTATTGGACCGACAAGCCCGGTGCTTGACTCTACTAAATAAATAATACGGCGTCCGTCGTAGGCGATAGGGTGTCCGTGAGCCACGAGGGTTAACATGCCCCCCTTCCTGATGTAGATTCCGTCCTCGGAAGCTATTGAGTTGAAGCTTGTTATGTCCATCTTGTAGAGCATCAGGATTTGAATCTGCAAGGCAAAATCACTGTTTTAGCAAGCGGAATTATATAGCCATAAATCATGAGGGGAATGTAAAATACATGTGGAAATGAGTAAATGCAAGATTTATGAAATGTTAAACTGCCATTAAGGACAAATAAATCGCACATTGAGTAAATTAATTAATCAAGAGTTTTGGGCTTATGGGTGAGTCTATCAATTAGTTAGCTATGACTAAGGTTAAAACAACTACTCTAGTACTAGCTAAGCTAAGAAGATGATCTAAATGCAAGATTCCCTAATTGTGCTTTTCAACTTTGATTAGCCAACTAGCTCTCATAACTGCAAACAAAAGCTTGAAATGTTAACACTAGAATGGTAACAGGACACTTTTACGTCCTTGGACACTTTTGTGTCCTGTTAAGTGACCATTTTGCTTGAATTATTTGAAGAGTATGAAAATGAATTTCTAGGTGCTATATATCCACAAAGTTGCCTTATGAGCTGAAAAAAACTTAGCATTTTTTTTGGAGTATCGATCTCACCATTAACCTTACTCTTGCACAACATTTTTGAACCTAAACTGTGTGAAAAAACGGGTCCTATTTTTGGCTTTTTTTCATTTTTTGGCAGCTATACCACTCTAAACTTCATGTTTGTGAGGTTTAGATGGATAGAGGTTAGGCCTTCATAGTTCTCAACATGTTTTGATGCTTGTAGGGAGAGCTAAGTGTTATAATTGAAAGTTATGACCAATTTACAAGAATTGCATAATCCTGTTTTTTGGCCAAAATTAGCACTTTTATGAAATTTTTGGTGGATTTCTTGATATCCAAATTCAATTTTGATTGTGTAAGTGTAATGTATAACATAAATCTAATCTTCCTTGAGTTTTGGGGGACCAAATATGCTATATAGCATAGTATATGATGATAGTTGAGTTTTTTGATTGCTAAAGAATACGATACATTTTAGAGTAGCAATTATAACTTTCTCAATATTGCTAGTTTCTTAGGCCAATTGTGTGTATTTTGTAGGTAGTAACCATATCTAATCATAGACTACAAACCTGGATAGATATTGAGTAGTTTCTATGGGTTTCTAGAGGTCATAATGCTAAACCCAGTTTTTTCATGTTTGCTGTATTTAACACTTTATCATTGCCCCCAAGGTTCCAATTCTACAAGATCCATTATCCTTTTGGCATGCTCCATGGCTCCTTTTGAATCCAAAGGCCCAAAGGGAACCAAGAAAACATGTATATAATATCTGTATTGAGCGTGACTATAGAAACTTTGATGATAGGTCCGCAGAATGGCAAAAATGCAACTTTTTTGTACCTATTAGTGAGGTAAAATCAACCATATGTTTTGGTCACCAACTCATTGAAGTTAACGGGGCATTTTATCTCATGTCCTACAAAAATCCCCACTCTTATTTATATGCAATCAACCGTAAGAAATTGTTGTTTTGGGCAAAATGCATTGGTCCATCAACTTTGGAGGCTTTTAGTGACCAAGTGATGAGAAGAATTACAAGTTTCTCATTTTTTCCATATGTAGTAGTTATTGAACTATTAGCTCATGAAAGGATTTTTCAAAATGAGTGGATCTACTATGGTTTTGGAAATTTTTCCCAAAACCCTGAAAGGACACTTTTATGTCCTGTTAGGTTACCACTCTAGTGTTAAGTGTAAGCGCGATGGAAGTCTTTTAAATGTCATTCATTTTTTTCTTTTTTTCTTTTTTACTTTGGTTCACAATCATTTGACGTGTGTGCTTATTTTGTATGTCTGAGGCTTTTTGCTTCTCAAAGAAAAGCGCCCACACTGGGAACCTCTAGGGCTCTAGTACCATAGACAATACATGTGAGTGAAGTACCAAATCAAGCCAGGATTTCTCTTCCAGCTTTAGATTTTTCATTTGTGGCACTTATGTTTTTTGCTTCCATTTCCTTTTTATTCTCACTAGTGTTTTTGTTGTTTAAGTGAGCAAGCTTCTCTATGCCTTAAACATTCCTAAGGTCTCAACGCCTAGTGGTCAAGTAAATGAAAAACTATCCACCAACATGAATCATGGAAAGTAGTACACCTGGAGGTATGGAGTTGTTCATTTCGTCGAAGTAGATGTCCTCAACCATGTGGATGGAAATCCATATAAGTCCTACCTAACACATCCAAAAAACAAGCACTATACCTCTAGGAGGCATGTCAGTGTGAAAAAATTAAAACTCCTAGAAAACAAACTCAAAACACAATCCAGACCCCTAATCTACCTATCTGTCATCCCTTTTAGAATCAAGGAAAGAGGATATTATATAAACCGGGTGGCCACCCTAAGGCTAGGCCTCTATCCTCATCATCTAGATAAACGAAATCATTTTCCTTGAGGCCATAGTCTTCCTCGGTCTCTATTATTTCTTCTTCATCATCCTCTTGCGCAAGCGTGTTAATCAAGAACCTCGCGATGCGTGGATACTCATCTTGTGCAAAAGAATAAGCATGTGCCACCGGAGAAACATTCGCTACTAGGTAGGGATCACTAGTTATCCATAGACATATCAGCCATTCTAACTCCTCAAAATTTCGCTCACACGCAAGTCTCTCTACCAAATCCCATTCGCAAGAAAGTATAGGGTAGCAGATGTGAAACACTTGAGAAAAAGAAAAAGGGTACCTTTCATCAAAAATAGAAGGGCATGCCTTTGGTGAACTAGCCATCTATGAGAATACAAATAGATTTGGTTAGGTCTTTAAAACATGAGTTGTTTTTGTGTGCTGCTTGATGTGACATGGTGAATTTAGACTTATGTGTAGGATCTGATAGGGTGCTCTCTCGTTGCTAGTCGCTCTTGCTCTTTTACTTTTTTTTTTTTTTTTATAATCTTTTTTTGTTTGTTTGCTAGAACTAGTATAAGGCTTTATATATACATGCCCTAGGATTGGAGATTGAGAGGTCAGGGAGGAAGGTTGAGAGGGAAGCAAGTGAATGATGGATGTCAGCAAACACTCCCCCCTTCCTTGGGTAGATCATACCTTTTGGAATGATGTCGTCACCTTTTGAAACCAGTTGTTCCAAGTTGTTATGGGTGAAGGCTTTAACCAATAGTTTTTGATCGCCCTATGAGTTTCATCTAGTTGCAAGGGTGGTAAGGTACTCTCCCATGATTTTATTTGCAACATTGTTGTAGGTGGTGAACCTACAACGGGAGGTGCAAACTCTTTCTTGCTTGTATGGATATGTACAATGGTAGGTGGAGGTTGTGTCGAAGCTTCTATTTGCGTATAGGAACTACATGAAGAGCAAGAAGCTTCATTTGATTTCCCTGTTCCTGAGCTAGGTGGAACAAATTGTTCTTTCTTTGGTACCCAAACTAGCTCTTGAGCAGGTGTGTCGCATTCCGTGATTTTTTCCTTTCCACGATCTTCAATTTGTTTTGGAGCCACACGATTGAGCTTACATGGGCCCGGTGACAAGTAAGAGCACAATTTACGTTTTGACACCCAGATTTGATCATTTCCTTCATAGTAGCCTTGGGCTTCCAATAGCTTTTTAGGAATCCAACGCAACATTTCTTTACATTCCTTGGGGTGAATGGGATGTCTCTTACCAGGCTGCTATCTTTTAGCATTGGCTATGGTTGCTAAAGAAGCTTTAGGGACCCACTTGTATGTTTTCTTTGTTATATTGGGATGGGTCTTGTGTGTCTCAAGCTTTATTTCAGCTACATCAGTTGAAGCTCTAGAGACTTGGGCTATGGAGACATATGGTTCAACCTCTTGGACATGCAATGTTTTGGGTTTTATTTCCTTAAGAGGCAATATCTTAGGGACTATGGCTTGCGTGGCAGGGCTAAGAGTTGGTTTCTGTGTTGTGACACCCCCTGTCCCCCAATCAATAGTGCATTTGGTGGCTATCATCCACGTGCGTCCTAGGTTTATATTACCCTCCATAATTCCAACAGGCATGACCAAAAAGTCTTGAGCTACAACCCCATTGTCATAACTGACAGAAGTGTGCCAGATTCCAAAAACCGCAATTTTTTTCTTGTTGTCACCCTTGACTTGGATAATACTCTCAGATAGAGGTGGCTTCCCTAACTGACACCACACCCCATATGATAGCAGATTATATTTAGCACCCGTGTCCAATAAGGCGTTATATAGCACTTTTCCATAGGTGCTATTTAGCTCAATAGGGTATCGTAGAGGTGTGTCAGAGTCCAACCAATCCTCGTCGATTTCAATGTGGAATGCATGTGTGACTCCAAGGTTAGCCTCTCGTTTTTGTCTTATACGTTGTTGTCGCTCCTTAGCCTCAGCTTGAGCTTGTATCTTCTTCAATTCTATTTGTGCCTTGGTTGCCTTTTTTGTATGGATGGCACGCAACTCCTCTTGGCTTAAAGGATCATAGTATCTTTTAAATTTGCTCCCATTGAGGAATCCAATGGTTTCAACTCCATCAAGAGTCTTCACACAAATGGTTCCTTGTGGGGTGATCTCACATACTCTATATGGTCCTTTTCCCGCATATTTCAACTTTTTCTTTTCGTTACGCACTCCATACATAAGGACTTTATCACCAACATTGATATCTTTGTTCTTTAGATGATGGTCAAACCATTTCTTCCTCCTATCTTTCTCCACAAGTGCATTTTGCACAGCTAATTGCCTCTCTTCATCTAGCCTTTCAAGGATATATAATCGCTCAACTAAAGGGTTACCATCCCAACCTTTTTGAGAAGCTACTCGAAGACTAGGAACGACAAACTCCCATGGCATAACCGCTTCTTGGCCATACGCCATCTTAAACGGTGTGCAATTAATGGAAACTTTGTACACAGTACAATAAGCCCATAAAGCTGAAGTTAACTTTAAATCCCAATCTGTGCGATGAGCTTCCACCGTTTTGGTCAAGATAGAGATTAAGGTTTTATTGGTGCTCTCAGCTTGGCCATTTGCTTGTGGATAATAAGGTGTGGATTTATAGTGAGCTATAATAAAGTTCGTAGTGAGTTCTTTTATTACTCCATTTATAAAATGAGTACCATTGTCACTCACAATCTCAAAGGGACAACCAAATCTTGTAATAATGTTATCAAAGAGAAACTTGGCAGTTGACCTTGCATCGGCCTTACGTGTCGCCCTGGCTTCCGCCCACTTTGTCACATAGTCAGTGGCAACGATAATATATCGAGATTCAGTGCTATGAGCTACCGGACTAATTGGGCCTACAAAGTCCAAACCCCATTTTTCAAATGGTTGAGTCACTTTAACACGATGTAAGGGCATCCTATCCTTTTGTTGTGTGATCTTGTAACGTTGGCATTCATCACATCCTTTTGCAAAAAGTGATGCATCCTTAAATAAGGTTGGCCACCAATAGCCTGATTGCAACAATTTTCTAGCTATTAGTTCCCCTGAGAAATGTCCTCTGGCTATACCCATGTGGGCTTCTTGCAGTATGTATAAATACTCATCCTCATGGGCACACCGTCTAAGAATATCATCCTTCCCTAGCCTGTAGAGAGTTTCCGCAATGAGGGAGTAAGGTTCACATTCTTTTAACAGTTTTCGAGCTATGTCTTTACGAAGCTCTTTGGGTGGAAAACCATTAACTAGAAAGTTCACAATATTCTCACTCCATTCAGGTATGGTTTCGGCTAGGAATAGAGAAGTATCGGGCAATTCATCATCGACTCCAGTAGGGGCTTCACCATTGGGTATGCGAGACAAATGATCAGCCATGACATGTCTTTTACCAGGTCTCACCACAACGGTAAAATCAAACTCAAGGAGAATTAACAACCATCGTGTAATTCTTCCCGTGGAACAAGGTTTATTTACTAGATACAACAAGGCTTGATGATCAACATAGAACACAAACTTGTTGGCCAAAAGGTAGTAGCGAAATTTCTTCACTGCATAAATCATACTAAACCTTCTCGCTCTGTAGTGGTATAGTTCCTTTCGGCATCATTCAACTGACGACTTGCAAAGCTAATGGGGTAGTCCAATTTATGTTCTCCTAGTTGAGCTATAACACACCCAATAGCAAAGTTCGATGCATCAATATGCACATGAAAAATTACATTCCAATCGGGCACTCGTAGAATAGGAGCACTAGTCAAGGTCTTTTTCAATGACTCATAAGCATGGTCACACTCCGCAGTCCATTAGAACTCAATAAGAAGCTTGTACAAAGGACGAGCTATCTCGTCAAAGTTTAAAATAAACCGTCGGTAATAACCAACATGACCCATGAACCTTTGAACTCCTTTATAATTTGTAGGTGGTGGCCCGGGGAATTCACTCTATATACAAAACGGGACGCCACCTGCGAGCAGACAACTTTGATAAAACCCCTATATACGACTCATATTAGGGAATATGAACCCCCCTTTCTACGCTTATACAACAGTCAATGAAGAAAACCATCATACCCCTATCTTACATATAAAATTTAGGTCTCACATGATCTAACTAAGTAAAACTAGTCAACAAGTTTGTAGCATGGTGACTAACAATTTACTGAGGAACTAGATGTACTCAATGTGTCTTAATTTGACTTTCAAACTATGCGCTGGATTAGCCTGCACTCTGGCTACTTGTCCAATTATGACCCATCCAAAGCTGATGTAAATCAACCCTTGACCTACTCCAAATCAGCCTTTATCTTTGTCCAGCTTGATGCAAAATTTGATGTGTGATCTGATAAAAAACCTTTCCAAAATTCATCCAAGTTCTAGTGCACACCATTGACCAATCATTTACAAGTAATCAACCCGAGTCAGTCCCCCCCCCCCCCCCCCCCCCAAACCCACCCATAAATATGATACCCCCCTCCTTTATTTTTAAGCTTAGGAGATAATTATTGGGGACCTGCCCCTAACTTATACGCTTATGTAACTTGTAAAAGAACCCCCCTCCCCTGCACTTACGTGGTGCGGTAAGTTTTCCATGGTGAATCCCCCAGGGGTAGTGGCAATTCAGCAATGGCTTTAATTTTGCCCTCATCTGTGGAAATCCCATTTTTGGACACTATATACCCTAAAATGACTCCATGTTTAACCCAAAATTGGCATTTGAAAGGGTTTAAGGAGATGCGATACAATCTACACTTCTCAAACACTTTTCGTAAGCATGATAGATGTTCTTTCCAAGAGGAATAAACACAAAGGTCATCTAAGAAAGCTTCACAAAACTCTCTCAAATATTCTCTAAAAGCAGTGTTATTAATCTTTGAAAGGTAGCCGGGGCATTGGTTAAGCCAAAAGCCATAACACGAAATGCGAACACTCCAAATTCGGTTATAAAGGCTGTTTTAGCTTGGTCCTCCAACGCAATTGTGATTTGATTGTAGCCACAGTACCCATTTAAAAAGCTATTAGCTTCCTTCCCTGCAACTCTTTCAAGCACATGTTCCGAATATGGCAAGGGGTAATGGTCCCTCCTAGTGGTGGCATTGACCTTCTTGAGATCTACGTACACTCTGAGTTTTCCATTCTTTTTTGGCACAATCACTATTGGAGACACCCATTCTGAGTGCTCAATAGGGTATATGAATCCGCATTCCACAAGCTTTTCAATCTCTTCTTGAACGATCTTTGCATATTTAGGATTCATTGGGTAGGGTCGTTGTTGAACTGGTTTAGCCATGCTATTCATGGGGATTGTGTGCTGCACCATGGAAGGTGGAACAACTTTCATATCATGATATGTCCAAGAAAATATATCCCTGAATTCCTTGAGAAGTTCTTTAAGTACACACTCCTCAATCGTTGTCAGATCTTGGGCAATGAACACAGGTTTAGACTCTTCTCCTGGGTCTGCTAACTCTATTTCCTTAACTATCGCTGGACCATCATAGACTCCATTTCTCCCATCGATAGGTTTTCTTTGAGCCTTTGTATACACAACCTTACGTTCCTCTGTGGTATAGGATTTGAAATGTTCAGGTGTAGGGTGTAAGTCTGTGGGGTCCTATTGTTCTGTGGACTTTGATTTAACTTCTGATTCCTTTTGTTGTTGAGCTAACTCTCGATTTTGTCGTCTCCTTACGGTACGGCTCAACCTTGTCTTCTGTGTAGCCTCTAGTTGTGCGATTTCAATGGGTTGTGGACTACACCACATAACGCTTTGAAGGTATTCACCCCAGTTATCTACCAACTTTCGATGAGCATCACATGCCCCTATATAATTAAGCCATTATGCGGTAGATTTCTTTTCATTTATTCTAGCACGCACATTTGCTCGATATCGTCGCCTCTTATATCTCTTAATCTTCTTGTTTAATTCTTGATTATGGTCGATTTCTAGTGAAGACTCACTAGATGAATCACTACTTGTGTCTTCTGCTCCCTTGGATAGATTATCATCTAGGTTACCAATGGGCCCTGAATGGTTTGTCCCCACATTTGCACTAAGATTTAACTCAGATTCTTTGTCCTCAGAGTCAATTTCAACTGATGATTCTGACCCCAAATCGTGTGGGCTATAGTCTTGTGAGGCGCTATTGGTTTTAATGCAAGTCAAACTTTCATCTTGTAGATCATCAGAAGCTATATGCATTGCTTCTAGCATGTTCAAGGGTACAAGTGGTGGTATTTCATCCCCCTCAGGTGTTACCCAGGTCGTCCCCCTATTTCCCCAAGTGTCTATGGTTGCTGCTAGGTGGACCCAATCCACATTGTCTGACTAAGTCATCCCAGGTAATACATCCATATAAGGAGAATCTTCCCCAACATCAGTGTCCGCTTTAAACGTGTAACAATACTGCAATGGGGCCGAGTGAACTGTGGTGTCAGATCTATGATCAATTATAAACCTGTTTCCTAGAGGATGTGCTCGACCCGTCACAAGATCCACTCGAATGACAGAATCTTGGAACTGCAAGTAGACATGGTTTTTAGACCAGTCATGCACCATTTTTGCTTCCCTCATGAAAGGACGTCCTAAGATCATCTCCGATGCCATAGTGTGTTTGGAGAAATCCATAACAATAAAGGTAATCCTTATTTTATGTCCAAAGACCTTGATGTTGAGATCTTCTAGCATCCCAATAGGTTTAACAATAGACCCATTGGCCATCTCCACTACTATGGTTGTGGTCGCAAGGTGAGGTCTTCCCATAGTTTCCCAGCAATTTTTAGTCACAATCCTAACCCCAGCGCCACCATCAAGGATTCCCTTCACAGTTAATCCCTTAGTAGTGATTGTTATGGTCGCATTGGATTCATCACCCTCAAAGTATTGTCCCAACTTTTTAATAGGTATTTCTATAACAAGGTTCTCATCTAGGTTGGGTTGTGGATCTAAGTGTTCCTCCTCTATTGGCATATCCCCAACTCCATCCATCTGTGCAAATTGTGGTAGCCCAAACTTCAGTTCTCCATTGAGGAAGGCTCAAAGAGCTGAGACTAGCTCGAGGTTTGGACATGATGGTGGTTCTAACTTCTGAAGACATGAAATCCATCAATTTGGCAATGTTTAACGGAACCTTTTGGCCTTGAGTCCCTTGACGTTGGGAAGATGGGATCTCCATTTCTTCGATAGGATCAGGTAGTCCCTCTGTAAACATTCTTTCCATCAAGAAGTGAGTACGCCCACTTTCCCATGACTTTAAGTCACTTTCTTCTTGGATGACACTAGGTATGTCCAAGGGTCTATGGAGTTGGTAAGGTTGTTGTTGTGTAGGGAACACGGTGTCTGTAATCTGGATCTTCCTAGGTGCTGGTTCTAGATCCCTTTGGGTATCTTCTACCAAACTCCTTAATTGCTTGACTCGCTCAATCTCCTCTATAGGGTTTGGGTAAGTTCCTATCTTCTTTTTGGATCTTGGCCATTGTGGCTCATGAAGATCTTCCTTGTTGGTCTCTATGTTAGTGGTCATTCTGGTCTCCATGGTTTCACCTGAATCAGAATCTTCTTCAGCGTCGTTCATATATACGGTGTCGTCACCAGTCCCTATGTCGGTCTTTGAACTGGGGTCTGACTTCGCTGCTTTTTGCGATCTCTTTCTTCGTGTTTTCTTCTTTTTCTGAGATTGGGCAATTGATGCCGTGTCTCTTTCCTCAAGAATATAATTTTGTCTTTGGAGCATCGATCGTGTGAGTACGTTTACTGGTACCATGGGTGCACTTGGTGATGGCTCCTCAGTAACTTCAATCAAGTTTAATGGCGTGATCTTCAGTGCATTTGGATTATTTGGACATTGGGCAATCAAATGATCTATGACACATCGATTACACATGAGTATCGGCATTGTAGACGTGCTCGCTTGATTGGTTTGCATTAGTGTGGCGTTCTTTTGTAGCCTAATAGGAAACTCGGCTACACGATGTGGACCTCCACACTCATAGCATTGAAGAGGTGGTCTCTTAGCAGTGTAGTTGATATTTTGGCCTCTTGCCGCAAGAGCAGCTACTTGATATACAGGTTTGACTTGTCCCCAATAGTCCTCCATGTAGTATTGTGGACTTTCTTCAAGCACATCCATCCCATAGGCGATATTAGGATCTATATCTTCCTCATAGCCTTCCAAACAAGAAATAGATGACTCACAATCCACTTGATTCACATAAGTGATTCTCGGATGTGGTGGTTGCGGTCCTAGCGCTGGAGGTAGTAAGGGTATTGTTTGAATAAAATTTTGGGCCCTAGGGACCATATGTTGTGATGTTTGTTCAAGAGTTGGGGCCGGCGTCAATGCAGGCACTCGAGGTGTGTCTGTCCATGCTAAGGTTGGTCTATTGGCCATCGTACGCTTAAATACTATGCAATCCTTCGCTTGATGACCATACCTTCCACAGGCATTGCAGTCCCATTGAATTTTACTCTAAAAGTAGGACATTCACTGGTACTATGCGGTCCATAGCATACTGAACACCATTGTTGCTCCCTTCTTGGATACATATGATTGTTTTGCGAAGCACGATTGTCTCTAAGACTCTCTTGAATAGCCTTGGTGAGATCTGCGAAAGTCATCTCAGATATCTTTGGCTCTTTAGCAATAGGCTTTAGGGTCATTGGCTGATGCCCTGATGCTCGCGAGCTAATAGATTTAGGCTCAACAAACACTCTTTCTCCTTGAATCATTAAATTATCCTCCAATTGGATCGCATTGGTGGTGACTGCTTCCCAAGTGGTGATACCTCTAATGACTAGGCCATTGTAGATATCCTCATGTGGTAATCCCCTAATGAATCTATCAAGCAATTGGTTATTGTTGAAGCACTCATTTGGATTACAACGAGAATTCAAATGCTTCAAGCGACTTATAAAGTCTCTCACCGACTCTCCTTCCTCTCGTTGGGCTTTCTAGAGCTGAGAGGCTACACCCCAAAGCACTCCCTCTCGTATGTATTCTTTTAAGAGCAGTCTCCTAAGAGTAGGGTAAATCATTTTTTCTTCCACCCTTAGGGTTCTATACCAATCCCCAACCTTTCCACTTAAGGTTAGGCTTAAAGCATTGTTCTTATGTAGGTCATTGTGTTCTCCTAGAGAATCGCATATTTGTTCAAACACTTCGATATGATTTCTCACATCCCCGTTCCACTAAATTTTTGTGTGAGCTTGGCTATTTGTACTACCTTACTTCTAAGCTCTCTATCAGGCGTGTTATGCATATTCTCAGCAATAGATCGACCAATAGCTTGAGCAAATGTTGCCAAGTCACCTAAGTGAGCAGGCACCGTGGGTGAAGGTGCTCCAGAGACTACATGTGGAGTAGGTATTCGCATTGGGCTTGGCACATAGGAGCCCTTGGGTTCCATGTTGGGTACGATGTTGTGCCATGTGGTGGTCTATAGTTCATATGAGTGGCCCTAGGCATAGCAGACGTCGGATGTGACATGCTAATGCTAGCCGGTATAGTCCCATGGAAATAAGAACTTGTGTATTGTGGTTGTGGAGCATAGGTAGTTGAAACAATGGGAGGGGTAGGGACTAAATGAGTACGTGGACCCATAGGTGCATACGATTGGTACGCACTTGTAGATACTATTGCAAGCATTGAGCTACCATGTAGCGGTGCTTTACTAACAAACGAGGTCCATGGTGTGTTTCTTGGCATGCCCATCATTGGGTTAGGCATGGTATCCGTGGTGTCATCCGGGGAAAGATGAGCTAGACTTGGAAAAGTAAAGCTATCACTTGTGTGATCAGATTGCATTGAGACCCCTGGCGAAACAACATATGGGGGATCGATTGGACTCACTGGGGGAGTCTCCATTTGTGATAGAGTGGGTTGTTTCCCTTTGCCCGTGTCTAAAAATTGCATAGGACCCGTCGAAGGTATGTTCATTCCTTGATTTTTCCTCTCGGACTGGATAATCCTATGGATGACATTGCAGATCATGTGTTGCTGTTCCTCTAGACTAGTGGCACTAGATGTGGATTGTACAACTTCTAGCCAACCCACATGGTATGTGTAGCCCATGTGTAGGTCGGTCAAAGTCTCCGTGTGTAGGTCATATTCCCAATTTTCATTGAGAAATACCCCGTTCAAACTTGGTGTACTAGAGGGTTTCCGTGAGGTGGATGCAATGTTGCTTCCCGTGTTTAGACTTTTAGTCACCGCTACCTTAGAGGCGACTTTGGAAGGTGGTAACTCGGTAGGGCCCTCATTAAATGAGGTAGGTAGAATGTCCACGTGGACACTCTGAGGGAGTGTGGGGTCTACAGGAGATGTGAATGGTGATTCTACTTCCCCACCCCCTTTGTTTACTTCACTAGCCGCAGATTCAGAGCGCGTAGCTCTACTAAAAGTTTCCATGAAACGGCTAAAAACACTAGTTACAGGTTGCTGGGCCCAGCTAGGTACAGTTTCATTTGTTCCCCCGGGGCTTTGTGTAAGATGCTCTTCCATAATATCGTAGTCAGAGGAAGAGTCGCTAGCCGCTATATTTGGGTCGTGGGTTGCACTACCTTGGGTCCCCGCTGAGGGCGTAGACCCTAGCGTGGAAGGATAGTGAGTACCCCCGTAAATCGAAGCACTAGCTAGTTGTTCGGACTCTAGCACACGACCAGAGCGTAGATACATGTGCTTTGGGTGCCCTACAAGTGTCGGCAAGTACCCTCAAAGGTTACTTGCTTTGTTTTGTGGGTGTTTTGCACCCCGTTTTCTACTTGATTTTTTTCTTGTTTTTGATGTTTTTTGAGGTTCGAAAAACAGATTGGGACGTGTGATAGCTCGAAACGAGCGTATAGCTTAGGAGATCTAGGCGCACTTTACAAAACATTGTTTGACTATCGGAAGCTCCCAAAGTCCCTAAAACAATCAATTTCTCCTAGTTTCTACTTGGACACATGGCTTAAAATAGAAAGTTGAAGGGTGACTTGTGGAGGGAAAGGTGAAGGCTTTGCCCCACATGCTTTCTCCTTTCACTTGAGCACTAGCCTATATATAGTGAATAGCATTTATCTTATATCATAAGACCAAGACCAAGCCCAAGCTCAAGCTCAAGCTCATCAAATGATCCCGATCTACCTTTTTGGACAAACTTAAAATATTCCCCCCGCCAATAAATCAAATTTATTTTTTAGTCATTGCATTTTTTACGTTTTCTGTCATTTTTGTGTTTTATTTTCTGTTTTTCTATGCCTGAAACGAATTGGTGGTGACTACTTCCCAAGTGGTGATACCTCTAATGACTAGGCCATTGTAGATATCCTCATGTCGTAATCCCCTAATGAATCTATCAAGCAATTGGTTATTGTTGAAGCGCTCATTTGGATTACAACGAGAATTCAAATGCTTCAAGCGACTTATAAAGTCCCTCACCGACTCTCCTTCCTCTCGTTGGGCTTTCTAGAGCTGAGAGGCTACACCCCAAAGCACTCCCTCTCGTATGTATTCTTTTAAGAGCAGTCTCCTAAGAGTAGGGTAACAATCGTTTTTTCTTCCACCCTTAGGGTTCTATACCAATCCCCAGCCTTTCCACTTGAGGTTAGGCTTAAAGCATTGCTCTTTTGTAGGTCATTGTGTTCTCCTAGAGAATCGTATATTTGTTCAAACACTTCGATATGATTTCTCACATCCCCGTCTCCACTAAATTTTTGTGTGAGCTTGGCTATTTGTACTACCTTACTTCTAAGCTCTCTATCAGGCGTGTTATGCATATTCTCAGCAATAGATCGACCAATAGCTTGAGCAAATGTTGCCAAGTCACCTAAGTGAGCAGGCACCGTGGGTGAAGGTGCTCCAGAGACTACATGTGGAGTAGGTATTCGCATTGGGCTTGGCGCATAGGAGCCCTTGGGTTCCATGTTGGGTACGATGTTGTGCCATGTGGTGGTCCATAGTTCATATGAGTGGCCCTAGGCATAGCAAACGGCGGATGTGACATGCTAATGCTAGCCGGTATAGTCCCATGGAAATAAGAACTTGTGTATTGTGGTTGTGGAGCATAGGTAGTTGAAACAATGTGAGGGGTAGGGACTAAATGAGTACGTGGACCCATAGGTGCATACGATTGGTACGCACTTGTAGATACTATTGCAGGCATTGAGCTACCATGTAGCAGTGCTTTACTAACAAACGAGGTCCATGGTGTGTTTCTTGGCATGCCCATCATTGAGGTAGGCATGGTATCCGTGGTGTCATCCGGGGAAAGATGAGCTAGACTTGGAAAAGTAAAGCTATCACTTGTGGGCTCAGATTGCATTGAGACCCCTGGCGAAACAACATATGGGGGATCGATGGGACTCACTGGGGGAGTCTCCATTTGTGATAGAGTGGGTTGTTTCCCTTTGCCCGTGTCTAAAAATCGCATAGGACCCGTCGAAGGTATGTTCATTCCTTGATTTTTCCTCTCGGACTGGATAATCCTATGGATGACATTGCAGACCATGTGTTGTTGTTCCTCTAGACTAGTGGCACTAGATGTGGATTGTACAACTTCTAACCAACCCACATGGTATGTGTAGCCCATGTATAGGTCGGTCAAAGTCTCCGTGTGTAGGTCATATTCCCAATTTTCATTGAGAAATACCCCGTCCAAACTTGGTGTACTAGAGGGTTGCCATGAGGTGGATGCAATGTTGCTTCCCGTGTTTTGACTTTTAGTCACCGCTACCTTAGAGGCGACTTTGGAAGGTGGTAACTCGGTAGGGCCCTCATTAAATGAGGTAGGTAGAATGTCCATGTGGACACTCTGAGGGAGTGTGGGGTCTACAGGAGATGTGAATGGTGATTCTACTTCCCCACCCCCTTCATTTACTTCACTAGCCGTAGGTTCAGAGCGCGTAGCTCTACTAAAATTTTCCATCAAATGGCTAAAAAAACTAGTTCCTGGTTGTTGGGCCCAGCTAGGTACGGTTTCATTCGTTCCCCCGGGGCTTTGTGTAAGATACTCTTCCATAATATCGTAGTCAGAGGAAGAGTCGCTAGCCGCTATATTTGGGTCTTGGGTTGCGGTACCTTGGGTCCCCGCCGAGGGCGTAGACCCTAGCGTGGAAGGATAGTGAGTACCCCCGTAAATCGAAGCACTAGCTAGTTTTTCGGACTCTAGCACACGACCAGAGCATAGATGCATGTGCTTTGGGTGCCCTACAAGTGTCGGCAAGTACCCTCAAAGGTTACTTGCTTTGTTTTGTGGGTGTTTTGCACCCCGTTTTCTACTTGATTTTTCTTGTTTTTGATGTTTTTTGAGGTTCAAAAAACGGATTGGGACGTGTGATAGCTCGAAACGAGCGTATCGCTTAGGAGATCTAGGTGCACTTTACAGAACACTGTTTGACTATCGGAAGCTCCCAAAGTCCCTAAAAGAGTCAATTTCTCCTGGTTTCTACTTGGGCACATGGCTTAAAATAGAAAGTTGAAGGGTGACTTGTGGAGGGAAAGGTGAAGGCTTTGCCCCACATGCTTTCTCCTTTCACTTGAGCACTAGCCTATATATAGTGAATAGCATTTACCTTACATCACAAGACCAAGACCAAGCCCAAGCTCAAGCTCAAGCTCAAGCTCATCAAATGATCCCGATCTCGATCTATCTTTTTGGGAGAAACTTACAACTAATTTTTGTGTGGAAATAAATATTCCCCTCACAAGAGAGCCTTGTGTATGAAACCTCACCCAAAAGATTTTTTTTTTCAGCACTTGCTTTTTTTTTTGTCTGTTTTTTGAAGATAATGTTGACGAAAACGTGCTGATATGTGGGACGTGAAACTGCTGCGCACTAAACTGAACTAAGTGCGGATAACAGGATCGTGCAAACCAGATCTGACCGTTCCGACTGTGCAGAACACAAACTGAACTACATGTACTGAAAACGAACTGAATTGACTGTGCTGAACCGATCTGTAAGCAGAAATCGAAATGTGCAAACTTGCTGTGAGCTCAAACAGAACTGTGTGAGCTGCAGCAGAACTGTAATAGACTGTGCAAATAAACAGACCTTTTGTACACTAACCCACAACACAAAACTCTTGCAACTCTACACCAGATCTGCGCACATAGTCACCAGGCTTCTCTTTCATCCTTCCTACTTAAGCTTAGTGACTCCATGGGGCAGCACAGAGTGCTTCCCGGAGCTTGGTGTAGGGCAACTCCCCGACGGAGCTAGGGACTTGCTGAGCACCGTGTGCGAGCCACGAAGGTTGCAAGCACACAACTAGTAGGCCTAGCAAGCTCACAGAGAGCAGGGGTGTGTCACTCACCTTCCTGCGCTTGTCGCCATGAAGGATTCCTCGCAGTGAAGAAGAGGGAGCCGCCGCCGTACTGCGCTCAACCGCCTCGCCGCCGCAGATGCCGTCGCAATGCTTGATCACACACACACACACACACGTACTCTCCCTCTCTCCCTCAAGCACACACACACACACACACACACACACCTGTGAGCACACAATGGAGATGGGGATGGAGATAGGGCAAGAGCACTTCTTCTATCGCACAGTGAGAGAATGGGTCAATTTTAGGTTTAGGTGACTTTTATATGAGCTCGCCCCATTCACATTTTGGCGCCCATGCTTAGCCAACTAACCCTGGCGTGTTCCAATTAGAGTGCACCACTCATCGGCGATCACTCTACCCTTTTTCTATTGGACCGACAAGCCCGGTGCCTGACTCTCCTAAATAAATAATACGGCGTCCATCGTAGGCGATAGGGTGTCCATGAGCCACGAGGGTTAACACCAACATCGGAGGCCAATGTGGCAGCAGGTAAAGTAGAGCAAGCTGCTTGAATTCTCTCACTAGACAATGTGTCTAATTCCTGGATAGTAGATTCCGAGGCTTCATTCCATGTGACACCACACATGCAACATTTCCAAGATTACACCAAAGGTAGTTTTGGGTATGTATACTTGGGAGATGATGAAGCTTGTGAAATTTTTGGTAAAGGTATAGCTTGTGTCAAAACTGCTAATGAAAATGAATGGAAGCTTAAAAATGTTAGGCTTGTTCCTTCTCTTCGCAAGAATTTAATTTCTGCAGGACAGTTGGACGATGAAGGTCACAACATTGCATTCGGAAACAAATGGTGGAAGATCTCAAAGGGATCTTTGGTGGTTGCCAAAGAAGAAAAGGTTGGTACACTTTACTTATGTACTGTTAGCACACAATCTTCAGCTTGTGCAACAACTACAAAAGTTGACAGTGCAGTTTGGAACTACCAGCTTGGGCGTATGAGTGCCAAAGGAATGCAAATCCTTCAAACAAAGAAGCTTCTACCAGGTTTGAAAGAAGTGGACTTAGAGATTTGTGAAGATTGTGTCTATGGTAAACAAAAGAGGGTAAAATTTCAAAAATCAGAAAATGAAAGAAAAATAAAAAACTTGAGTTGATTCATTCTGATGTTTGGGATCTTGCACGTACACCATCACTTGGTGACTCATTGTACTATGTAACATTCATAGACGATGCGACTAGGAAAACATGGATTTATCATTAGGAGAAAGTTGGGACTCACTTTTGGGCCTTTCAGTTCTAGAGAGAGAGAGAGTGATGCTCGACCAATGAGGAAGAGGCTAATGTTACGTTGAGAATCGACATTTTGGAGCCAAGCTCTTTTAGAAAAAAGGGAGAAAATATTATTTTTGTTCATCAAATTGCACAATTTCACGCTTTCAAAGCATAAATACCATAAGTCGTACTAACTCTGTACCGACGGATTTCAGAACTTTCATTGAAGACTCTAGTATCTATGTTATTGTCCAAATATTATTTTGAGTAGCTCTACTTTCCTCTCAAAACTTTCTTCCCTTTTTCATATTTGCGCTAGCTTTTCTGTGTATTCTAGTGCACATCATGAATACTTCTTGAAGGCCTAGCACTACCATTGACTCTGTTAGCATTTTTAACAGTTATACTATAGATGATCGAATGATCAAGCATGGATACCATCTCGAATAACTATCGAAAGTTGGGTACTACTGCAAACTAGGAGGAGGAAGAGGAGACAACGCAATGATTTCGTGGAGGCTTTCAAGGGACAAGTTAAAGAGTTTAAAGTGTGTGCACAAAGAAAGCGAGTGAAAGAGGTCCTCATACAACATGCCTTCCAGCATGCAGACTTAAGGTCGCAAACATCTCCTCCAAGTTTTCCACGGCATCGACCCAACTGTAAGTTATTTTGAGCATCTCACTTAGTGCATGATTATATTCAAAGGTTAAGCAGTGGATATCATCTTTGGTATGTTTCAGATATTTATCCATCGAATAGGATAAATATCATCTTTGGTATGTTTCAGATATTTATCCATCGAATAGGATGGACTGGCAACCAGTTGAGAGCATAGTTGGGATTTTTTATGCTTTCCATGCATTTATTGGTGAGAAAATGTACCAAGGAAGACAACACAAGGAACTTGCAGATAATGAAATATTCTTTTATGATATGTCATATTTGAAACCAAGAACTTTCTTTGGTTGGGGTCGTGTAGCTCCTTTGTCACTTCCATCCTTTGACAACAAGGATTGGTCTTTGCCAGCTTCGCAAACTAGTGAAATCTTTAGGAATAGGTTGTTTTAGGATATATAAAAGCCCCTCAAGTATTCAATTGACACAAAAATAGTTCGGCTTGCACTATTTATGCCTCTTGAAGTGTTTGTAGATTTCTTCTTCGATGAGCAAATAAGAACTACCGCAACAATGTTCATTTGCAAGTCTGAGAGCTGTTTGGACTTTTTAGATGATTATTGAGATAGGAAACAATCATAGGGCAAAATCTATATTTTGCAAAAGAAGTCCATAATTTTCAAGTTTATTATAAGCTCTCAATATTTCATAGTGTCGTTTTACTATTTTAGATATTATCTTCTGAGTGGGCAGCTTATTCCACTTGACCAAGATACAGAGTGTAGCCTCGAAAACAAACCTTTATCAATGGAGCTCTACTTTTGAGACAACCTACTTATTGTGATGGAGACAATGTCAAGCACAACTCTTGCACAACTCAGGGTAGATCTTACATGTGAAGAACTTTCACTTTTGCCGAAATTGTATGCATTCAGTCTCAACAATAGAAAGGTGCTTATTAAATGGATGAATATTGATTGTCTTTAATACATTGAGACATAGAATATAACTCTTTCTTCTTCTCAGATTCCAAAACGCAAGGAGAAAACAACATTGTGCAAGGAGTCCCTCTCAAATACACTTCACTTAATTGCTTCCACCGGAAGCGAGGTCACATACATTGTGCATGCATTGAGCTTTGATGCCATGCAAACCATGATGTACTCTTCATAATGACTATTACAGAGACATTTTGTGCCGCTCAAACAATGTTTAAAAAGTGTACACTTTTTATTGCCTCAAAACTTTACAAAATTGTGTTGTTTCTCTCAAACTAGTTATTGTTCCCTTCCCCTGCTATAGCTCCCCTGTCCTCTCCCACGGTTGGTGCCACTGGTCCTCTGCCCTCTCCCCTTGTTGCTGCCACTACTCCCCTGCCCTCTTCCCTGGTGCTGTTTCTTATCCCTCGGGGAACGCTGGTATTGGACATCCTTTCGCGTCGTTCAAAATCATGGGCCTCTTCCATGGCTTCCTATGCATCTTGCACATGTGAAGCTTCCCTCTTCTTTCTCTTGCCGCTAATGTGTAGCCCATTCCTCTACTTCTGTGGTGTCCACATAATATTGATTGATTGCTTCTTGCATATTTCGAACCTCCTCTTGACTCTGATTGTAGCACTGCATCATTTTGTCAATGCGAACCTGTTTGAACTCCTCAGCTCTCACCCCTTCCTCTCTTGTACGTTTGTTTACCGAGATTATAATATGTTTGATGGTCATTACAGAAAAATGTTGCACATCGTTGGGGGTGTAGTTATGTAATTGAAGTTCCTGTAGAATCGTGATAATAAGAAAGTAAATAAAGATGTTGCTTCTTTTAATACAAACGTAAACAATCAAACAACACGATTACTTACGTTTGGTACATCCAAAATTTGACTGAGGAGCAACAAGGCATTCAAACAATTTTGCCAGCCACAGCTATAATCATCAACCTGCGTAGACACGGTGCCTCGTTCGTGCCGGATGGTAGTCCCTAGATCATGTTCTAACAAAAAATACTCTACCTAGCATACAAATTTTTTTGCGGCACTACATACGTAACCACTTGAGTCAGTAATATATTACAAAGAGATACTAGTTTTAAATGTATCCAAATGTGCCTTATGTTTTTACATGACCGTGAAACAACTTGCTTTGCCCGGAGTTTGCATAGTAGACAATATTATCTTCAAGGTCAAATAATAACAAACTCTAATGATCACTACACCAAAACCATCAAAGATGAGAAGAAAGATCCTAAATCCAACATGGTTTTTACAAGGCAAGAATAAACTCAAGATTGATTGTATGCAGTGACAAGAAAACGTGCTAGATCAAAATTCACTCTGATAAACCATCCCAACAGAGCCAAAAAGGAAACTCTGTTGTTTTGCAGCATAGGCGAGATCAGCGGATCTATTATGTACATTTTGTTCTGAACATCAACGGGTAGAAGCGAGATAGCGTGCCTAACATGAATCAATGGCAGAGATTAGACTTTAGATATTTTAGCGAGTTGTCACTGCCACAAACACATGAGTCAATACCAAGCGATTGGGGCACCTATCAAATTCCATAAGCCATTGACTCGCTTGGTATTGACACATGTCTTAGTGGAAGTGATCCATCTAATGAACCAATCGTGACTTATAAAGAAAAGCTTGAGACGTAACACATAGCAACGTCAATGACTGCCGTGAAGACA
Source organism: Adiantum capillus-veneris (assembly GCF_014529385.1). Classification (NCBI taxonomy): domain Eukaryota; kingdom Viridiplantae; phylum Streptophyta; class Polypodiopsida; order Polypodiales; family Pteridaceae; genus Adiantum; species Adiantum capillus-veneris. The sequence goes on from NC_140944.1 coordinate 148,123,172, forward strand.
TGGGTAATACCGAGCGATTGGGGTACCCATCAAATTCCATAAGCCACTGACTCGCTTGGTATTGACCCATGTCTTAGTGGTACTGAGCCATCTAATGAACCAAGCGTGACTTATAAAGGAAATCTTGAAACGTAACACATAGCAACGTTGACAATTGCCGCTAAGACATGGGTCAATACCGAGTGAGTGGTATAACTATCCAATTCCATAAGCCACTGAATCACTTGGTATTGACCCATGTCTTAGTGGAAGTGAGCCATTTAATGAACCAAGCATGACTTATTAAGAGCTTGATAAGTACCACATAGCAATGTTGACGACCTCATCCGTTGCGTTGGAGTTGGAGAAATTGTGCATGCACAGGAAATCTTGTTGATCGAGGTTGAAAATGTAGGACTCCTCTGACCTTCCAAGTAGCAGTATCTGTGCATTCAGAGGTGCTGCGCTGATCAGAACTTGCAACTCCTCTTTGTTTTCTTTATTGATTTGCTCTAAAATAATCAACTCCTCTGATAAAGGTGCCTCGTTGGATGGCCTGGTGAAGCAGAGGCTTTCCCTTTCCTTTCTTGAGCTTCATCCATGGCTGGCTCATTCTCCTCCCTAGAAGGCACATTTTTTGGCACAGTGTCCTCCCTTACCGTGTAATGGAATTTGCCTATTCAATTTGAGAATAGCGGAATTTAATGAGAGTACTTTCAAGAAATGATTTTGTGAGCATAGCGGGTAGACATAATTGAAGATAGCAACATAATCATAGCAATTAGTTAACTTGGCATAGACAATACTTTTGCAAGAGAGAGAGTTTAGAGAACATGACAACAATTGAGGACCGGATTTATGTGGAGCCGGTCCCCCCTCCAATAGGCATTTGTATTATGATTTCTCCCATAAAGAGAGACTTGTTACAATACAGTCTTTGTGTTCCTTGTGACCTAGGTGATGCCATGAAGATGGAAGGCTTCATGCACCACAAACATAACATAACTTGAAGAAAGCTTTAACTATCCCAAGCCTCAGTCCCAAGACCTCAAACACCTTCGAAGGTGGAGAGAGCTAGCAGGGAATGAGGGTAGGAAGAGGAAGAAGAAACATTTCGTAGGAGAAAGAATTAGTTCCTCACTTATCATACTCTTGTTGCTAGCATACATAATAGCATAGTAATGAAGAAGAAGGAGATGGCAAGCTTAAGCATTGAAGCATGGCTCTTGGTTGGATTTGCACTCCATAGCCAAGAGTGTTGGTGTAGGGTCTCAACCTCTACTTCCTTGGAGAGGGAGCTCTTGCACTTTGCATAGCACACAATGAGAGTGATTGTGAGTGTGTGTGGGTGAGTATACCCCTCCAGCAAGGCCCTAGCTAGCTTGGGTCGACCCCCCCTTGTAGCTCATGCTTGAAGCTCATTGGACCCCTCCAGGCCTAGCCAATCACAAGCATGAGCCATTAGAAGCAACATGGGTAGCCTTGGGACAAGTGTCCCCCTTTCCCCTTTGAGAGAGAGGACTTGATAAATGAAAAATCAATTAGATAATTCAAGTAATTTATCATTGGACCCCTTTGAAGCTTAGCCAATAGGCTTCAAGCAACACATGAAGGTAACATGGGTAGGGGCCTGACATGTGTCCTTGCTGCCTCTTCAAGTTGGGGCTTCCCTTGTGTGTGTGAGTGGGTGTTCTCTCTCTAGCTCCTAGGAAAAGGGCTCGCCCCCCCTCTTGTAGGAATGATTTTGACTTTAGGTGATCAAGCACCTTACTCATCAAGCATGACAAAGCACTTGAACTAGGGGGTGTTCCCACAAGCATCTCAGGCAAGCTTCTCAAGGCACCTCAAGTACCTTAATCATGCAGCAAGTCAAGCACCTCAAGCATGGAGCCAGCCAAGCACCTCAAGCATCTTAATCAAGAATCTCAAGCATGACAAACACCTCAAGCACGAAAAGCACCTCAAGCAGGACAAGCACCTCGAGCTTGGGCCGGGTTCCCACCTCAAGCTCAGCCCTAGCTTACTTAAGGTCAAAGGACTTTTTACATACATTTATTGGAGGTCTTCAATGAAGCTAACCCTAAGGTCTTATGCTCCATTGGTTAGCCTTGCTCTTTGATAGACCATCTCCCTTTTGGGCCCCTTTACCATTGGCCCCGTGTTGAGATAGATCTATAAGCACACACCTATATCTTAACACTTGTTCCCGTTTATTCTCCCATATTAAGTGATCAATTTAATATGAGAAAATCATTTGGGTTAGTTAGATATTAGATTTTATGACATACAGGCTCGTCCCTTACTGGCTCCGGATCCTCCATGCCTTGCTCATTTTGATTTCTAGCTGGTTCCTCCATAACTGTCTCTGTTTCTTTGATGACTACTTCGGGGTCCACCCTGGCCTGCTCATGTCCCTCTGCAGCTGGCTCTGCTTGCCCATTTGTGTAGTTTCTCTCGACCCGTGATTATGTCCTTCTGGTGTTAATTCAGACCTCGAAGGCTCTGTCTATCATGCATGAGGATGGAGAGGGGGGATGTTAAGAATATCCATGGTTCTACTATCCCGGATAGGTACTGACTGAAGTAGACCATCGTAGCAAAAGTGTAGCCTCCGAGAGTGTCAAAATCCTGTGGCATGATAGTAACACGGTGTGCATGGGTAGCCAGGATATATCCATCATTGAATAATTCAACGAGGTAGTCTTCTGCAATTTCTTGCATGCAGAGAAGTGCATTGTTGGACCATCACATGCCCACTCTCCAATGCTCGTAAATCTCTCGCACTACTCGCTAGAAGGAAGACGTGGAATGTCCGGTTGCATGTGTCTTTTGATCCTTCGCAGCTCTTGCAGGATACCTCTGTGTGCCTCATATCGGTGTCTTCTTGCTTGAGCCTGCAAAGAGTCACCTGTTGCCCTTCTAGGCGTGCCCTTTGCATGAGGCATCTCTACAAATAGCATTATAGAAAATGACATGTCATTTGCTTCACAAGGGACTTAAGATTTCTAGGGTCAGCACAAAGCGAAGAAGTGCACCAAATACCGTTGTATTGCCTCTACTCCCTTGGTACTGACCTCAGAAAAGTATAATAGCAAACATCATTAATAAAGACGATGGTCATTGCCAAGTGAACAAGTGCAACAAAAAGAGTTTGCCTTCCCTTATTTGCTTGGTACTGAGCTCAAAAAAGTATAATAGCAAACATTGTTAACAAGAACGATGGTCAGTACCAAGCAAACAGGTGCAACGAACAGAGTTTGCCTTCCCTTATTCGCTTGGTACTGACCTCAAAAAAGTATAATAGAAAACATTGTTAATAAGAACGATGGTCAGTACCACGCAAACAGGTGCAAGGAACAGAGTTTACCTTCCCTTATTCGCTTGATACTGACCTCAAAAAAGTATATTAGCAAACATCATTAATAAAGACGATGGTCAGTACCAAGCGAACAGGTGCAACAAACAGAGTTTGCCTTCCCTTATTTGCTTGGTACTAACCTTGGAAAAGTATAATAGAAAACATCAAGCATCAAGACGATGGTTAGTACCAAGCTATCAGGTGCAACAAAACAGAGTTTTCCTTCCCTTATTCGCTTGGTACTGACCTCGAAAAACTATAATAGAAAACGTCAAGCATCAAGACGATGGTCAATACCAAGCAAACAGGTACAACGAACAAAGTTTCGTTCCCTTATTTTCTTGGTACTGACCTCAAAAAGTATAATAGCAAACATCAAGCATCAAGATGATGGTCAATACTAAGCGAACAGGTGCAACGAGCAGAGTTTACCTTCCCTTATTCGCTTGGTACTGACCTCACAAAATACAAGTGCACAAAAGTGTAGTAGCATACCTCTGCACTGTGTGTAGAGTTCTGCGTCACTAAAGCACTGTAGAATAGGAGTAAGAGGAGGTTGCACAATAAGGAGGAGCACTAGAGAGTAAGAGGAGGATGCACAAAAAGGGTTGGGAGCACAAAAGAGATGGTTTGCTTACTGTGTAGCATCGACGAGGGTAGAGTTAAAATGTTGTCCAGTAGAGGATGAGAAAAGAGGCGAGGGTATACTTTAAAATTTTTGGTGGAGGTACTTCCTCTAAACTTAGTATGCTCACCTCAGCGAGGGTGACAACTTCAATTATGCTCAAAAGTTACACCCGAGATTGCGGTAGGTAGATTGTACTGCATGGGAATCTGAGCCCGTTTATTACTCCCAAACTGGTTGTCCTTGTGAGGACAACCCACGTGCCTTTTTTGAGTGACCGTTTAGAGTTAGAAGCCGATCGCGGTTGCATCACCATCTCATCTCCAAGTAGAACAAAGAGACCACCCTTGCTATCTTCGCATTTTCTGCACTCTTCCCCTTGGCTACCTCTTGCGATTCTACGTTGAGCAACCTCCACTGGTTTGTGTCCTTTGCTGCCGCATTGCCATCGCCCTTGGCCACCTTTTGGTTCTTGCTCTCAGTGACCTGCAACATCACCATCCACCTCGGTGCCATTGGATATTGCAAAGATAGTCTCTCTCTCTCTTTCTCTCTCTCTCTCTCTCTCTCTCTCTCTCTCTCTCTCTCTCTCTCTCTCTCTCTCCCCCCCCTACCCCGCCTGTGCATTGTTAATTGTGTGCGCACCGAAGCCACTACGTTACGGGGTTAGGACACAAGGGGAACAACACTCCAAGGGCCAAGAGTGGTTGTTAGGGTAAGATTAGAAGTCTCACAACCTCAAGATTGGTATAGTTACAAATCGTACGTATTAGTTGAGATTCTCCATGCAACGTTGTGAGGTTCAAGGCATGATTGGAATAATTACTCCTTATGTGACCGTGCTTGAGTTGTTATTCAATGCTATGTTGGGCATAGTGATGAGTAGGCCTATATGTATTTTATTGATAACATCAAATGCTCTGTTCCAATCCACCCATTTCGAATGGACATGGGTACATCGTAAATTTAACTCGGATCAGAACCAAGTGAATAGGGCCATTTGGAGATCCTTGGGGCCCCTATTCGCCTGGTTCTGACTCTAGCCACGTCACCTATTATGACATTAGCGCACATGATAGAACCAAGAGAATAGAGACCTTGAAGGATACTCCAACGCCAATATTTGCTTGGTTATGACACCAAATACAAACCAATTTTGAATAGTAGTTTTGGATTGCCTTTTCTTTCAGACATAGAGATCATAGTCCTGGAGACAGACAATGTGGGCGAGGATACAAAACATTTTACTGATAACATTAAATGCTCTGTTCCAATCCACCTGTTCCGAATGGATGTGGGTACAACGTAAATTCAACTTGGGTCAGAACCAAGCGAATAGGGCCCTTTGGATATTCTTGGGGCCCCTATTCGCCTGGTTCTAACTCTAGCCACGTCACCTATTATGACATTAGCACATGGGACATAACCAAGTGAATAGAGACCTTGAGGGATACTCCAGGGCGAATATTCGCTTGGTTATGACACCAAATACATACCAATTTTGAATAGTAGTTTTGGCTTGCTTTTTCTTTCAGACATGGGGATCATAGTCCTGGAGACAGATGATGTGGACAAGGATACATGTGAAGAAAAACTATCCACGTTCTTATACAACACCCTTGCTCATCACCGTGCACCAGAACTATCAGGAATGTTTGTTGACCGTTGGGTCAACAACACAACATAACTCAAGTTTCATACCAAAGTCTTATCTTTTGCGAGTTATAAAATGCTGCGGATTATGGCTATAAATGTCATTTGTAATGAGTAGCTATTCTAGTTTCAGAAGCCAGGGTGCAATGGCACTTCCAGATTGTAAATACAAAGCCATTTGACTCTTTCAACCCCATTTTGGGTTAAACCTAAGGTAGCCTTAGTATATAAGGTACCTAGGTCATTTTGTAAAGAAGACTTTTATCATAATCAAAACTTAGCGCTGCCGTCTACTGTGTGTGAGAGAGAAAGAGAGTGAGCGTGAGCTTCATCCTCTTGCTACGCCCGGCTCGCTCAACACATTGGAGATCCGACTGCACCATTGTTGTAGGCTCGAGGAGAGCTACGCGACAACGCCAAGCATTCCACGCGAGACAAAGTGCACACGCCAACGCATCTACGAGCTATTTGTGGCCGTAAGTGTATCAAAAGATGTTTGTTATCTGCGTGCTAGTAGTCTATAGAATCGTGGCGACAAAAGCTACGCATAGGTACTCATAAATTTCAGTTTCGGGCACTTTCAAAATTCGGCTCTGTCATCCTACGCGTTTTTCGCAGATGGGTTTAGAGTGAGGGTTTTGAGTGTAGAAGCTTAGGGACAGGTGTATCCTAGTGAGGGGACGGTGTTCCTTAAGTTTCGTACGAATCTGGCATGATTAGGCGAGTTACCTTTAGTATGTGTGTATGTGGCTAGGTGGTGTAGTTGAGAGAAGTGACGTTCTTGATTGTGGTTTGGTTGGCCTTCCTGAGTGTTGTATGTGTAGGATGGTCTTAGCCTAACAAGCTAAAGAGATTTCCTCCGTGTGCCTATCGTGTCATCTGTGTCCTCGATTGACATTATGTTGATCTAGGTAGTGTTTGCATGCACTTCATGGGTGTGTGAGTCGCTCCCTTCCAACATTGGCGCCGCTACCGCGGACACAAGGACCTAAGTAGGTTTCCTACTAACACTCGTGTGATGGTTGCTTGATTTAGTTTCGGCTAAAGAAAGCGTTCTTCTTAAGTGGATACGGAAGAGGATATTCCGCGATCAAGTGGATAGCCAGGAAGCGTGTGTCTTGCCGTGGGTCTGCGACTAGATAGGTTTAGTTAGGATCTGTGGATTAGAGTAGTTGTTTGTGGTCGGAGTGATTTGTGAGGTGATACAAGAGTTTACTAGTCAGTGTGTGGCAGTGAAGCGTTTTTCTACTCATAGATGCAAAACCCCATATGATAGTAGCTTTAGGTAAGTGATCCGATTCTGATCTAGAGCTATTCAACACTGAATTATTTGCTAAAGTGCTTGATTGCATTTGAAATCATGGAAAAGTGTGCTTTTGAGGGTAAAAATGCATTAAACAAGCTTTTGTGGATATTTTTGTATGACTGACTGATGTTGTGCATATAAAAGAGCATTTCCAAGGGTTCTATGAAGAAAACCTACAATTCTATAAACATAGACATCCTACGCGTAGGATGTCTCAAGGGGGTTCTGGAGACCAAATTTGAAAATTCTGACTGCACCAGTGGGTTAAGAGGGTAGGCTTTACCCTATTTTCATATTGACTTGGGTGTTTTTCCCTAATTTTGTTGACCAAAAGCCAAAAGGTGGAGTCAGAAAATGTAAAATTTCTGCAAAGGCTTAATTGAGTGATTTTTGCATGTTTTTGCAATTGTGAAGCATACTTGCACTTGCTGAGAGCATAAGGAAGCATCAGAGACACTTCAATCTCAAAAAATCAGAAGTAGACATCCTACGCGTAGGATGTCTACAGGGTGATCTGGGCACTTTTTTTGAAAATCTGAGTTGACTAGTGTGTTCAGAAGGTAGGTTTTACCCTATTTTCACCTGGAAAGTGGAAATTTGACCAAATTTTGATAGATCAAAGCCAAAAGACTAAAATTGCTAGACATCCTACCCAATTTGTGCCAAAGCATTATTTTGAGACCAAAACCATAATATGGCTGCATGAACATGTCTTGAATGATATATTGAGTGACTGAAAGGGGTTTCACCTCATTTGGGTGAGAAAATTGGGTTCAAAGCGGACTTTAGCACTTCTGACTGAAAAAAGGCAAGAACAACTAAAATTTGGGACTTTTGAAATCCAAACCAAATTCTAAGCAGACCACTTGATCCAAACTCAAATCTAAGCATATCATTGGGTTGCTGAGCACTAGGAGAATCTTGGGATCAAGTTTGGACAAAATCTGAGCAGTTAGACATCCTACGCGTAGGATGTCTCCGGCTTGATTTAGGACTCCAAACCAACCTATGAGCACACCACTATGATCAGCACATCAAGGAGAAGCTGGGGTGAAAATTTCAAGTCATTCTGAGCAAAAAGACATCCTACGCGTAGGATGTCTCAAGGCCATTTTTAGGTCCAAATGAAATTCTGAGCATACCATTGTGTTGCTGGACTTAAGGGGAGTCTCTGGACCAAATTTTGTTAAATTCTGAGCATATAGACATCTTACGCGTAGTATGTCTCTAGGCCAGTTTTAGGGTCCAACTGTAATTTTGACCATACAGAAGTGTTCACAAAGATCCCAAATCTTATTTCAAAATTGAATTTGGACTCATTTTGACCATTCTAAACTCCATTTCACTGTTTTGGCCATAACTTTCACAAACGGTATCGGATCAGAAAAGTTTTTATATCAAAACGTAGCCTGAGAGCGGCTCTACCGATCTTAGAGCAAAACTTGAACTAGATGCATGCCTACAGCAACCATTTAGGTCAACTTTGAAAAAAAACGTCGTTTGAGGCCTCAAAATACATCCGCGAGTTAGGGGTGTCTGAAAGCGACAATTTGCGAGAATTGTGACGAAACGGTTGCGGTTTTGGACATAGTTTCGACTTTTCCCTAACCAAAGCTCTTGAGCACAGTGGACTAAGTCTACTTGAACCAAGCAAAATCTCTTAAGCCCAGAAATCATGTCTACCCTAGATTCAAACGCAGCTTACACAAGCTTGGAGATCCCGACGATAGAGGAATATCCTCCCACAATGGATCTTCCAAACTTGCAATTGATAAAGACCCATCTTGTTGAGAGATTTTGGATGATTGGTCATGAGAGTGAAGGACTATATAGATACATTGACGACAATGAGGTCAATCTTTATAGGTGCTCAGATCCATACATAACGGATTACAAGCTCTTATATGTCTACACATACGGAGTCGACTGTCAATGGAGATCTATAGTTGTCGACAAGTATGGACGAGAATACAGAGTTGTAGAAAGCACAAATCCACATATTGTACTAGAAAGAGGTGGATATTTGGTCAATGAAGGAGCACAAATGCCTCCACCAAACACAAGAATTCCTATAGGAATTCCAAGAAGAGAGCCACCAGGATTCCCTTCAAGAGCGATAATAAGGGAAGGATTGGGAGAGTCTCTGGTTAGACTTGTAGACAATCGACGAGTTAGACCATCCCAAGTCCAGAAATGGGTAAACAAAAAATACTCCGGAGGTAAAGATCCGAGAGATCAGGTAACGGCTTTTAGAAGAGTGATTAGAGCAGAGGAAGTTTCAAATTTTGCGACACAGTTTGTGGGATTTGGATTGACTCTCTAGAAGATGATGCAGCTACATGGTTCGACTCGGTGGAAAAATGGGATTTTGAGACCCTAGATGAGCTGTTTGAAGAGTTTATTGAAGAATTATCGCCAAAAGGCATTGCTCACAACACAGTCTCGCAAATCCATAGATTCAAACAGAAAGAGAATGAATCAGTACGCAAAGCATCATTACGGCTCAAGAGATATGTTAAGCTCTGTCCGAGAGTGGAATTACCTACGCAAGCACGACTGATGCTGATCTTTATCCAGGGAATGAGACATGCGGGCCTTCAGAAGGATCTGCATATGATAAGGAGGATGACGAAAAACGAGTTGATCAAAGAAGCTCTTTATCTAGTGGATACTGTGAAGCATACAAAGAAAAGGACTTAAAGAGTCAAGGAGATGACACATCCTCTCAGTACAATGTTTCACAGATAAGTGAGTCCATTGCCAAGCCAACGGCACCTATTGATCAAGAAAAGCTTATCGACGACTTGGTCAAGAGGTTGATTCCTCTTGTAAGGTCTGATTCGGGAGAGCGGAAGTGGTGTGAAATTGAGAGAAAATGGACGAACCATATGGAGGAAGAGTGCTATTATAGCATGGAAAATGCTAGGGAAAGGTATGTACAACCTGTTCCAGGAGCACCTACTCCACCTAGATACATTACGGGGAATGCGCCAAGACCAGTAGGAGTTTTAAGGCCACAGCTTTTGTCTTAGGACAACAACCTCCACTGCCAGGTGCTAGAATTTCGGTAGACATGAGATGCATGCCAATGATGGAAGCATCAAATAAACCAATGCCAATACCAACTACAATGTGGTATAGCAACCAAAGTGAGTACTACCCTTCAGAGCAACAAAATGTGAGAGAAACACATGGAGTGGTGAGGCCGGTACAACCTCCACCTTCTCGGTTTCAGTTGAAAGAAAGAAGGTATGAAATGGATGAAAGGACATTGCGATTCATTGCTAATAGTAGCTTATCTAGGTCAAAGCTTGCTTATAGCCAAGAGGAAATGCTAAAGAATCTCCTCAACCAGAGACAGATTGTCATAAAAGTCGTGACAACCAGTTGGTCAAACAATGTTCTCATACGGAGATCACTGAAGTAAATGCCTATTGTCTTGAGTGTGGCATCACTCACTTGATCCCCAATTGCCCGAAAAAACCAAACCAAATCACGAAAATCACGACAAATGTATTAGGGATTGTTCAGCTACCTAGTAGCTCAAAAAATGAAAATGTTGTACTAGTTCAAGTGGTTACGAGACCACAAGCTCAAAAGAAAGCTGATGAGAATCCAGAGACAAAGAACACTGAAAGTGACACGAGTCCAAAGACAGATGACGGACCAAAGACAGACGCACCTAGTCAGAAAACCAAGAGCAAACGAAATAGTTGGAAAGCTAGAAAGACTAGGATGAAAGCACGCAGGGAACGAGAGAAAAAATCCCTAGCTGAGAAGCTTACGGAAGCTGAGGATATGATAAAACAACATGAGGAAAAGGAGGCACCTTCTCTTACACAGATGGTTAAACCTCTAGAAGAACCATCCACAGATGAGAAACCAAGAAGTGCTATTTCAGGAGGATCTGTGTTGGCAGAGAAGGTTAATGAGATATTAGATACCCTCTTGAAAGCCTATGATGAAAGGCTCAAAAACAACCAAACCCAAGAACACAGGTGGATGACATATCCCTATGCGGAACTAGAAAAGCAAAGGTGTGAAATGTGCTAGAAAATGATTCAAACAGCCCAAGCTTTACTAGAACCACCAGTTGCAAAACCTAAGGACGTGATCCGTGTCATGCCTACACAAGTAATCCCACCAAACCAGGAACTAAAAGAGCCAGATTCTAGTCATGAGCACAGACCAAACCTCAAAGACCCAGCATTAGAACCAAGGATAGTACTGAATACCACGGATAACTCTTCCGAGGGATTTCACCAAGCTATACCTGAGGATTGTAAAGAGATAGATGGTCTTGACGAATTGTGGAAACAAGTCAGAGAGGCCAATGAAGGCGATGACCTTAGAAGACGAGTAGACAAGACTGGTGATAAACGAGGAGTGTTTCTACCACCAATAGAGGAATTTGAGACTGGATCTCAAATGAAGCTAGACGTGTGATTGTATTGGGGCGACAAAGGATCTGTACAATCTATGGATAGTCAACCCCATTCGCTAAGAACACTACCGTCCTACATGGGAGATTACGAGACCAAGTCAGATGTGGTTGCAGTCCCATCACAGAGACTGTCTCCCAACAAGACCATCGATTCAAAGGGGCTAGTAGATATTCTATCTACCCCAGTCACCTGTACAATAATGTTAGCCGAGTTTCTCAGAATAAGACCAAACATGTGGGCTAATGTGGGTAAATTTCTAAAGAAATTTGGTGTAAAAACCCCAATGACTCAAATCGAGGAAGGCATCAAAGAGCTTGAAATGCCTCAACTAAATAGTAATCCACTTCCATTAAACAAGGTAGGCGAGTATTACGAGGGAGAAGATGGAAACACCACCCTTACTATGGAATTCAATGGTGTAAAAACATGGCAATCCTTGACAGTGGAGTTGGTGTGGCCATTGCAACCAAAGAGGTTTGGAAAAAATGGGGAAAACCTGTCTTGATCTCCACATGAATGACACTGCAGCTTGCAGACGGACACAAAGAAAAGCCCCTAGGACTGCTAGAAAAAGTACTTGTTACTTCTTGTGGCATTGAATATGAACACACTTTTGCAGTTGTTGACTTTGGCAAGAAGAACAACTATGACATCATTCTGGGAAGACCATTCATGCGACAATTGAAAATAGTCCAAGATTGGGGTTATGACCATATATACCTGAGACATATGGAAACTATAACAAAGATAAACTTGAGGGACCATAGCTATAGGGATGTGACGAGAACACCGGTAGAGGAGTTTGATTCCGCCATAGTAGCAGGATCAGAACTTCCAGCTTGGTTAGGTAAGCCTAAAGTCCTAGAGCGAGTTATAGAGGATAGGGACTATATCCCAGAACCATTTCCTGAAGAAGAGTTAGAGCCTTTTGGATGGGAACACATCTTGGCTACTCTGGACGTGTGAGCCGTGGAGGATGCTCCCACAACAAAGTTTTGTGATGAAAATGGCTATGATATCGTTCCTTATTTTGCAGTGAGTGTAATCCAGGAAAACGAAGAGATCCAGACATCAACAAGCTCTCGAACTAAGGAGCAAACAAAGAAATGTGGAGAATCAAAAGATGAAGAAGACGACGAGTTCTACGACTGTGTAGAACACTTCGAGCTTCAAGAAGATCAACGACCCGGGAATCAATGTCTTTGCTACACGGATAAAGTGCATCAAAAGTGGATTCCAAAGTCCTCGGTGAAGACACAGCCACCACAAGCATCCTCATACATGGCTCCTAATAAGGATGCAAAGACTCAGCTAGGAGGAATACGACCAGAGCAACGAGCTAACAATGCTCTATTCAATGGGCTAGAAAAGTCCTCGAAGAAACTACCACCCACGAGCAAACAGACAATAACTTTCCACTACCAGCCAAAAAATCAAGGGAAAGTACAAGAAGTCAACCTTGCTGAGGATAGTAGCAATAGTGATGAATCTTACGACATCCCCTATCATCAACTCAGGCCATCACTATCACCAACCCCTTCAGCAACAACCATGACAGGTCAAAAGAACAGGACAACAAGTCAAAGCCAAAAAGCTCGACAAATCTGGATACCAAAAAGCCAGATCGGCCAAAAACAGATATGGATCAAGAAGAGAAAGATCTCTAATGACAAATCACAAGATCCAAAACCAAAACAAAAACAAGGAAAGCGTGCACGAACGGGTAAGCATATCACAAAGTCGCAAGCTTTCACAACTCGGGTTTGGGCTCCAACGAAGTTGATTCAAGCACAAAAAAGCCAGGAATTCATTTGGATTCCAAAACAACCACAGTATCAACTTTCAAAGCCTGAATCCCGTCCCCAACCAAGCGTACAAGGGCCAAAGCAAAGACCACTGTCGACTCACACAACAAAAAGGTGGATCCCAAAGAAGTCTCTTCAAACACAAACGAAGCACGAGCAAGTGTGGGTTCCCAAACGAGAGCCAACAACAAAACAACCAATAATCGCAAAGAAATGGGTCCCAAAGAAGAACAACAAAATTGCTGTCAGTGCATCGCCGCTTGAATTCTTACGATTCTTCCTACGATTACAGTACAGTTAGAAGAGAGCAAGTCGCTTCAATCAAGCAACGATACAGGAGCCTCAAAGACCATTACATTGCTTAGAATAGGAAGCCTCACCAGCAAATGCCAATAAGAAAATTGCTTATACCCACATCTTGCACAACATAAATATTTTCCATGCATTGACTGTGTATGCATAATAGGGCTACATTACAAGGCCTGCATAGGCACAACTTTTAATTGCCCAAGCACAACACATACCCTTTGCGATACCCTGTCGTAAAGGATGACTCCAAATAGGAAGGGGGGAGGCATTCTGAATGCGGACCTAACATTATGACTATTAGAGGGCAATGTTTTGTGAGATGCATTGAATTTTTACGTTTTATTGTGATAATTTTTTGACAAAATTTAGAGTATATGCCCTCATAGTAGTGTTACAGAGGAGTATGGGGACAAAATCCATATATGAGTCCCTAGGGACATGTGTATAGTGTACATAGCATTTAGATTTCTATTTGAATGATTTTTCTTTTGTTGAGTCGTTTTAAGATTTTCTTTGTTTATTATTAAGAAAAAATAAAAAAATCCATAATCCACATGAAGAAAAGACTGACAAGAGGCCTGAGCACTACAAAGAAATAAAGGTACAGGAAAACGATGAAACTTCACGAAGTATGTCTCAGCAGTCACTACAACAACGGAAGAAATTGTCACAAAGCAGTGTCAACATGCAACCGACAAGTCATAAAAGTCAGAGTCGAGTAGCTAAGCCACAAAATGAGTGAGGTGTTAGTCCCAAAGCTTCAAGTAATATTCTATGTGGTCTAAGCGTCTTAGCTATTCTAGGTACTGCTCAATCTGGAAGAGTTGAGCATATTTACGTTGTGTCGCTCATGCTGGTATAGGTGAGCAAAAGAGTCGAAGTCTAAGTACTTAAGTCTGGTGAAGTGATGGAGAAGGTCCAAAAGACACTCACGTACTGAGCACAGTGAGATACGAGTGGAGAAACTTCTACATCGAAAACCCTTCTTGGAAAGGTGGAAGCTATTGAGACATCTTTTGATGTCACATGTGCTACATTTATTCCTCGAAACACCCATCATCTCCTTCTTTCACATTGCATGCTTTTGTTGACAAATTTCTCATATGCATATAGAGTGTCCCATAATTGGCACTTGCATCAGGCACTCTTTCCGTGTTTCACCCAAGCACTCACCTTTCATGAACATGTACTTCACGTTCAACTGCTCGACTCCAATAAGAGCGTATACCAAAGGAATTTTTTCCCACCGGGTTTTTTCCCTTTGTTCATCCACGTTTCAGACCCTAATCTAAAGACACCTATCACCACCCTCTTGTACATATTCCTTCTACATCAACAATAAGGAAATGCTACTCAAATCAATTGACAAATGAATTGGAGCACCAATTTCAGATCATAGCATACTTCTCCTCAATGGCGAGTCGAAGAATGGCCTACAATGACAAAGTTGGGTCAACAACACAACTTAACTCAAGAACAAAGAAGTCCTCAATGACAAAGAGCAGACATAAGGTTAATCAGAGGATCTCAAAAGCTTGTCCTTGATAATGCGCATCGAATGCTCGGCACGGTTTTGAACCTCAAATTAGAATAATTAAGTCCTGGATTTGGCCTAACAGACAGACTTTGCATTGGAGTGCAACTTGGACTAAAGAAGTTAAGGGTTTAGCCATACAATTTCTACAAAATCCTTACAAAGTTGTCATTGGCTCACAAGATCAGAAAGCCAATCACTCAATTCTACAGATTGTAGAAGTTGTTTCTGAGAATCACAAATACTCCGAATTGACAGATTTGTTGGAGCAAGTGATGGATGGAGCTTTCTCTATCCATGATGATAAGAGTCAAGTTAAACGACATTGGGTTCTTTTTGAATTTAGATCTGGCAGTAGACCTATAATGACAGAAATAGATGGTGCAGCTCGGAGCGTGGATGTGAAAGACATAAAGTTCGTCATCAATTATGATTTTCCTGAATCTTGTGAAGACTATGTACATCGGCTTGGACGAACAAGACAAGCTACTACAAAGGCTATGGTCTATACTTTCTTTCCAACAACAAAACAACAGCAAAGACCACATCACCATTGACAATCAGGTCATGTCGGGGACGCCATGAACGCGGAAGGGGGGAATGTTGACCGTTGGGTCAACAAGACAACATAACTCAATTTTCGTACCAAAGTCTTATCTTTTGCGAGTTATGAAATGCTGCGGATTATGGCTATAAATGTCATTTGTAATGAGTAGTTATTCTAGTTTCAGAAGCCGGGGTGCAATGGCACTTCCAGATTGTAAATACAAAGCCATTTGACCCTTTCAACCCCATTTTGGGTTAAACCTAAGGTAACCTTAGTATATAAGGTACCTAGGTCATTTTGTAAAGAAGACTTTTATCATAATCAAAACTTAGCGCTGCCGTCTACTGTGTGTGAGAGAGAAAGAGAGTGAGCGTGAGCTTCATCCTCTTGCTATGCCCGGCTCGCTCAACACATTGGAGAACCGTCTTCACCATTGTTGTAGGCTCAAGGAGAGCTACGCGACAACGCCAAGCATTCCACGCGAGACGAAGCGCACACGCCAACGCATCTACGAGCTATTTGTGGCCGTAAGTGTATCAAATGATGCTTGTTTTCTGCGTGCTAGTAGTCTATAGAATCGTGGTGACATAAGCTACGCATAGGTACTCATAAATTTCAGTTTCGGGCACTTTCAAAATTCGGCTCTGTCATCCTACGCGTTTTTCGCAGATGGGTTTAGAGTGAGGGTTTTGAGTGTAGAAGCTTAGGGACAGGTGTATCCTAGTGAGGGGATGGTGTTCCTTAAGTTTCGTACGAATCTGGCATGATTAGGCGAGTTACCTTTAGTATGTGTGTATGTGGCTAGGTGGTGTAGTTGAGAGCAGTGAGGTTCTTGATTGTGGTTTAGTTGGCCTTCCTGAGTGTTGTATGTGTAGGATGGTGTTAGCCTGACAAGCTAAAGAGATTTCCTCCGTGTGACTATCGTGTCATCTGTGTCCTCGATTGACATTATGTTGATCTAGGTAGTGTTTGCATGCACTTCATGGGTGTGTGAGCGCTCCCGTCCAACAATGTTTAATGCAGATTTTTCTATACAGAGGATCATAGATTGCTCATTTGAGTACCTACAAACCCATTTGCAACAGTATGAGGCAGTCATTTGTGACAATTCCATGACAATTAATGGCATGAGATATGTGCACCCATCTGACCTTGACCCTGACAAGAGTGCGGCAAGGAGACTGAATCGCTATCTAGAAAAGTGTCCCTCCAGTGCACTGCTTGTACAAAACAGGTGTATGAAGCACTTAAAAAAGTGTCGCTTAGTGGAATTCAACCACGAGTTTGTCTGTTACTTGTACTTGTAGACGGATGGCAAGCCAAAGACTTCCCAATCATCAACTTTCGGTAGTTGTCCATTGGCGCCGAAGGAAGAGGTAGAGGATGTGGAGATGCAGTTTGACCCAGAAGAAGAGCGAACAGAGGTATTAAAGGAAACTTTTGATGCGGGCTTAGCTCTTGCTTCCCTTACGAATGCAGCATTAGGGTGCAAGCAAGAAAGCCCAAATAAGGAATGAATTTACCTCTGAATTATGCTCCCATCTTTGTATGGTGGGAGACACCCACTACGTTCTGCTCACAAATATCATGCATGAGCTGAATATACGGGAGGACTACTGCCTAGCTACAATTGAAAATTTTTGTGAGGTAGACATGGGATTTGTGGATGATGATGGAGTGGACCAACATCTTTTTGCTGACACAGTTGTCCACAACTCACAGTTCACTTCAGGATGGCAATTGATCAAAGATACATTTAATGAAGCGAAGTTCGGCAACAAAACAACTCGTCTTGGAAAACATGGGTAGGCCATGGCACCCAGTGCTCAAGTATTGAATAGTCAGTCTATCCACTTGTGAGGAAGGTCGATGCTGGAAATGGACGAGAATCAGATGGTAATTTTTAAAGGCATTCAGATGGTATTGGAGATGGCCCAGGGATGAAATATGATGATCAATCTTTTTGTTGACAGGTGCTAGTGTATGACGATAATTTCCTTAGAAGAGCGGGAGGCTCACGGCAAGGGCTTATCACTGGAGTACAAGGCAAGGATGCGGCGTTGTCTCACTACATCGGCAAGGGCTTTTCACTGGAGTACAAGGCAATGATGCGGGGTTGTCTCACTACATCGGGCATTTCAACCACAAAAAGGTTTGTAGAAACAATTCAAGTACTTGGCAATTGTACTCATCTCACTTACGGCCCATGAATGTTTTATAATTGTTATAAATGCTTTAATATTGTTTTGTAGATCATAATATACCACAAGGAATACTCCAAGGACAATGCAAAGTTCCCACTGTTTGCAATGAAAGTAATTACAAGATTGTGTGGTGGGCACCCCCTCCCACTAAATGCAAAAAGACTAATTCTGATTGAGAAACAGTTTTCTCTACGCGTCTTTGGCATTGGGTATGGGTGCCAAGCACTTAGAACCGCCTATTTCATGTCCTACACAGCTCAGGCTCTAGCTACAGGGGTTGAAGACCCGAAGAGCTTAGATCCATACAACAAGTGGCTATTTATGAGGGAAAGAAGACGCCTGATGCCCGTGGGGATGCTGCCATCAACAGAGGAACGAGCTTGTCTACGGAGCTTGCACATTGAAGAGGTATAGAGTGAGGAAGAAGGAGGTGCATCAAAGAGGATAAAACCAACGAGCTTAGGTCCATCTTCTACCGCTCCTGGCTTGTGACTATCGCCACCTTGCATGGCGCTTCCCCCGCATTTGAATTTCTCCAAGCCTTTTGTTTCTTCTCTTTGCAGATGTGTTGTAAAGACCGTGTAATTTTTGAACTCTTAAGAAGTTCCTTTTGCTTTGCTCTATGAATAAGTCGTCTATATATCCATTGGTGTAACTCTAATAGGCTATTGGCCTTATCCTTTCCTCCCCCATGTCTAGTGTGCTTAAAGTAACCTGTTCTTGCCATATAGTGGGTTTTTCCCATACCTTGTGTGGACCATATTGATAGTGAGCCGTATGTCTTGGCAAAATATGGACCATGGTTGAACAATATGTGCTACATTGAAATAAAACAAAATGGAGAGTAGAGTATAATTTTAAATTTTGTTTGTATACGTAGCATGCTAACCCACCATGTAATGTGTGATATGTTGACCACCCCACCCTGTAAGATAAGCCTTCTTCCAATCCAACAAGGCTGCTTGAAATGATGTGAGCTTACTTTGGTCCTAAGAATGCTGCTCAACGTAGTGGAAAATTTTATCTAGTGATTTCCACACGTTCGCCTTGTGATTTTGGATTGCCCCACCACCAGCATTGTCTTTAACCACTTTATGTAACTGTTTCCATTTGGTGAACAGGTTTCTCCTCTCTTCTCTATCTGGATCTTTGAGGCTAAACCCAAGAAACCTTCTGGCTTTCATGCCGCCTATCGATGCTTTCCTAGGTACCTTGTAATGACTTTGAGACATCTTAGGGTCCTCTTTGATTTGACATTGCCTCCATGCAAACCAATGTTTGAGAGCACTCCCTCTAATGCTTTGATCACTCTTTTTGACTCACTCTCTGGCTTTAATGTCCATGCAAAACATATGTACAAATGAACCACCTTTTCCATTATTCCACAGAGTGCATGAAGTCTACAGACGTGAACTCTACTCATAGGAATATCAAGCACTGGCATAAAAGTTTTATCTTGAAGATTTCTGTTGGGAGCTCTATTCCATTGCACACTCTTAAGAGATTGTGCATCAGCCATGCAATATAAGCATGGATTTATGTTGTACATACACTTAAGAGTCTTTAAGTCACCTGCCATGTGCCATTCCACTGTGTAGTCACCAAATCCTTCCACTGAAAGAACGACTCCGTTTCTTTGTTCACTGATGATAGAGTCTTGTATATCATCATGATTACTGGCGGGACACCAATCATTCATTGCTAAATTGGATAGATAATGCCATTGCGTATGCACACACATTAATGCATTTTTTCCATGTTCATCAAATGGATCCATCATTAGCATAGCAATACACTAATAATCTTCACAATTGAGCACCAATGGAGTGATCTATGACAATTTTCAAAGCCAATTGTGACACTCATATCAACTATTCAGCCAAATTAATCATCATAACTGGTAAAAATTTCAATTATCCATTCAAACACCTTGGATTGCACATGCCATTAAGTAGGCACACACACCCAAATTTTATGCCAAAATTTTATGCAGCTATTCCATTAATTTAACATTGTAATGCTCAAATTTCAAACTCAATCAAGCATAAGTGAATGCATGCATGCTTAATTTCTAAAAAATTAGCCCTATTTTTACCCAATCAAACAGTGCACACACTCAAAAATTAAGCACAAAAATTCAAATTTGGTTGAATTGGCAATGCATTTAGGCTTATACCTAATGATTGCACACACTCTCATGCACATTTCACAATCAAAAAACATTTGGGTGTCCTAATTGACCATCAATGATTGAAAATCAAGTTGTCTTGAATGGGCACACACACTCAAATTTTGCTTAATTGTTGGCTTATCCAATGATGGGATTAGCCTAACATACACATCTCTTACATGATTGCATATTCATATATCATCAATTTTATCAATTTCTATGCATGCACACTCTCAAAATTAGGTGCACACACACTTGAATTTTTTGGCAGTTTTTTTCCTTCTTTGGTGCATTACACACACGATGATTTTATGCACATACATGAATTCTTGATGGCATTATCTTGACAAAAAAAAAGTTCATTAGTCAAAATTTGACCATCAATTTCATTCCAAGTGAACCAAATTAGGTGCAAAGTGTAGGTCAATTGATTTACACACCTAATTTTAGCAAATAATTAGCAACATTGAACCACATTAATCAATGAATTGACATAGCAAGTGAGTGCACTTACATCGTAATCACTCTCCAAGCTATTCCTTTGCTCCATGCAAAGACGCATCATTGCATACACAATTGTGTGCACCATCAAATCGACCCAAAAATTGACCATTGTAGGACAAAAATCAAACCCTCAAATCATTAAATCAGGCATAAATTAGCACAATTAACTTGATTAAAGTGATGATTCCACCTCTTATAATGGGATTGATCATACATTACACTTCAAATGTTAGCGGTTAGGTTAGCAACGTTAGTTAAAATTAGTAAAAATTAACATGAAATTAGTACAATTACCATGGAAATGAAGCGAAATTAGAAATGGTTAGTGAGAAGTTAGTGAAATTGGGGGTTTGGGGTATTCATAACTCAACAATTAGATTCAATTATTTGCACATGCATTATCAAATTGAACCAAAATTGAGTTACACACACTCAAAAACCAATGAAGTTAGTAGTGAAATTTCTCTATTCTAAACGTCCTATACTCGCTAGCTTAGATTATCCATCCCCGGCAACGGCGCCAAATATTGGGGGCAATCGTAGCATAGCCTAATCAACCCAAGACCAACAAAGTTATCATTCCTAGGATCTATGACCCGGCTAGGGCATGGAAGTACGAGCATCGATGAATAGAATGAGAGGATTCAAGAGTATGCTCATCCAATGCAACAGAGGTTAGTTATTAAATCACTAACTCTAATCACATCATCAATCAAGCATCTCCTAGACACATTAAGCCTACCAAAGTCTGACTTACCATATACTAGAATCTCTAAGCACACTAATGATAAGCACACACTAATTGCATTGGTGTTGGCCTCTCCAATCACCACATGTGAATCAAGGCACTTCATCAAAAGCTACACACATAAGGTGAATGGTGCTAGAGTTTCATAAAACCTATCCACACACAAGCAAACAATAGGAAACACATACTAATTACAAGATTAAGAACCAACTTAATCAACCTAATTAGTGATGTTAAATATCACAAACCGAGTGCTTATAGAAGGATCAGAGTGGTTAATAGCAAGAAGTCATCACACATACTCAAATCTAGAATACTAAGAAATGTGAAACTACTTCATGACATAATGGAATAGAGAAGTAGAATAATGAGAAAGTAGAGATTAGATTAAGAAAGCTTATCTAATTACAATGGATTAGCACTAACCTCTTAAGCATGGGCATTAAGCTCACGGCTAGGTCATCCATAGAGTGAATACTCAAGAGAGAGAGAGAGATCTCAAAAGTGGATTCTCAAGAGTGGATACTCAAGAATGAAGCCTCCTTGCATAAAGGCTTCCTTATAAAGGCTTTCATTATAATCCCTTCTACTATAGGTTTAAGTTTGAGCCTCCTAGCTAGCATATACAACTTTGGAACTCCCAATGATCCCAAACCTTATACAAAGTGAGTAGAAAACATTGTGCACATCCATAGCATATCTCTCGCTTGATGCATAATCGGTGTAGTCTGTGTTAGCCGCTGCTAACAAAGACATTACAAACTCTTTGGTTTTTGATCTTCTACACTAGTAGCACCCATTGCGGATTGTAGGACATCTAACCAACCCATCTCATAGGTGTGACCTATGTATAGGCCGGTTAAAGTCTCTGTTTGTAGTTCATACTCCTAGTTCTCATTTAGAAATGCTCCATCTAGGATAGAGGTGCTAGGGGTGTCCATTGAACTAGATGCAATGTGGTTCAATTTTGTTTGACCCTTAGTGGTTGCTAATTCAGGAGCACTTGATTGCTCAACTAGCATGGATGTTGACATAGGGGCCTTCGTGTTTAGCTCTCTCCATTGCTCTGCCTTGCACAAGCTCTTGATTTCCTTTTTCCTCACTGTAAGGATATATCACTCAACCTCTTGCACTTTGGCAAGGCTTCTACCATCTGGTATTATAACCTCGGAGGGGAATAGCTCTAAAGAGTCAGGGGTGCAATGAATGGAGTATTCACATGCACACTCTCTAGGAGCATGGGATCTGCATTGGTCATATTGGTAAGTACATCAATTGGGAATCAATGTAGATTACTCAATTGATATGCAACGGGAGATTATTATATATGTATTACCATTGAAGGATATGCCAGTTTGAGTGGATATGGTAAGAAACTTTGTGTATTTGCAATTCCATAATCATGACCGTGTAACATTGCGAACCAAAATGACAAGTCTAATGGGGTTTGGATGATTTTAAACAATGGAATTGAGCAACTCATACTGAAAATATTGGTAATGAAATTTGGACTTGGCAATAAAAGGAGTCCATTAGATCTGCATTGCTCAATTAAAAGAATTTTGTGTCATAAAATCTAATATCTAATCAACCCAAATGATTTTATCATATTAAAATGATCACTTAATGTGGGAGAATAAACGGGAATGAGGGTTAAGATATAGATGTGCTTATAGATCTATTTCAATACGGGGCCAATGGTAAAGAGACCCAAATGAGAAATGGTCTATCAAAGAGCAAGTCTAACCAATGGAGCAAAAGGTAAGTGTTAAAAGCCTTAAGACATAGTCTTTAATTTTTAAACTTTAGTCAATTAAGGTCCAAGCAGGCAAGGGAGCAGCTTGCTTAAGCAAGGGTTGTGCTTAAGCAGGCCACCTGCCTGCTTACAAAGTTCAAAGAACTTGCTACAAAGAAGGGGGCGAGCCCTACAAAGGAGGGAGGTGAGTAGTGTATGTGCACCTCAACAAGGGCCCATACTCTCATGAGAGGAAAGGGGCCACATGTCAGGTGTAGAGGCACGCTGCTCAAGCAGGCAAGGGTTGTGCTTAAGCAAGGGCACCCCCTTAGCTTAACCTCACAAGAGGGAAAGAAGGAAATTTGTCAAGAGACTACACACCTTGCCTTAAAGGGAGCCAAGCTCTCATTGGCTAGAGGGCTACATGGCCCAATGAGCTTCAAGGGAAGCCTAGGAAAGGAAGTTGACCAAGCTACCTCTCTCTCTCTCTCTCTCTCTCTCTCTCTCTCTCACACACACACACACACACACACACACACACACACACACACACACACACACTTTTGAGCATCCCACGAGCCCTCTCCCTCTCTCATTCTTCTCTTCACACACTCTTGTGAGGCAATAACTTAATCTCCTTCAAGCTTGAGAAGTTGAGTGCCTACTACAATAAGCTCTTGGCTATGGATGCACATCCACACAAGAGAATGATTATGCTTGCTTATCAATCTCTCTAATCTCCATTATCACTATGCTAAGCTATGCTACAAGAGTGTTAACCCTCACGGCTCACGGACACCCTATCGCCTACGACGGACACTGTAACCATATTATGTATTATTTAGAGTCAGGCACCGGGCTTGTCGGACCAATAGGGAAAGGTAGAGTGATCGCCGATGAGAGGCGCACTTTAACTGGGACATTCAAGGGATTAGTTGGCTAAGCATGGGCGCCCAAGTGTGAATGGGGTGAGCTCCTATAAAAGCCAACTAAACCTAATTTTTACTCATTCTCTCATTTGTGCAATAGAAGAGTGCTCTTGCTCCATCTCCATCTCCATCTTCTTCTTCTTCACCTCCTTGTGTGTGTGTGTGTGTGTGTGTGTGTGTGTGAGAGAGAGAGAGAGAGGGAGAGTGTGTGTGCGATCGAGCATTACGAAGGCACGACGGCGGCAAGGCGGTTGAGCGCGGCACGACTGCAGCTTCTTCTTCATCGCGGCGAGGAATCCACCACGAAGGCGAGCGTAGAGCGGTGAGTGACACACCCTTTGTTCTCTTGAGCTTGCTAGTTTAGGCTTGTTGTGTGCTTGGAGCCGTTTGTGGCTCGCACACGGTGTATTGGCAAGTCCCTTGCTTCGACAGTGCGGCAAGGAGCGCACATTTTTTGGCGCCGCTGCCGGGGATATGCCCTACACTAAGCTCGGTTAGCACTTTACGCTTCCTTGTGGTGCAATTTGTATCATAGGAAAGGCAGGGAAGGAGTGTGTGGAGATTTCTGTTTTTTGCGTTTTCTGCATTTTCTGTCAAGTTTCAATTTCTGCTATTGTCTGTGCTTTTTCAATTTTCTGCATTTCTTGCGTTTTTTCAATTTCTGCAATTTCTGCATTTTCAATTTCGGCGTTTTCAATTTCTGCAATTTTCTGCATTTCTGCGTTTTTTCAATTTTCTGCCTCAGTCCTCAGTCTTATGATATATACTAGACTCACTCTTATATATATACCCTACTCCCTCAAGAGATAATGAGAGCATGTGGGACAAGTCCTCCACTCTCCTCCTTTCTCTTCCCACTTGCACCCTTAGACTTTCTAGTTTGGGCCTAGTTCCCTACTGGAAATTGACAGTTTTAGGGATTCCGAGGGCATAGAGTGACCAAACTGAGGGCTGTAAAGCACGGCACGACCCTCTGACCGATACGCTCGTTTCGAGCTATCACACGGCCCATTCCACGACACGCTCTAAAAAATCTAGCAAAAAAACAAACAAAAAACACGCTAAAAACTAGTCACAAGGCCTCCTAGAGCAGCTTTTTGACACCTTAGGGTATCAGAAGCACATGTACTTACGCTCTGGGCGGGTCCTAGAACACGAGCATATTGAGGGTGCCTCTGTTCATACGGACACCCATTACCCATCCACGATAAGCTCTAGACCCTCAGCGGGGACACAAGGTAGCACCACCCAAGACCCTAAAATAGCCGCTAGTGATTCCTCCTCCGACTCAGAAATCATGGAAGCATACCCTACCCAAAACACTGAGAGAGAAGGCCATGCACCTCCCGAAGCTCCATAGCCTAGTACTAGTATGTTTAGCCATTTCATGGAAACATTAGGTAGAGCTACTCGCTCGGAACATGATGCAAATGAAGCACACGAAGGGGGTGGGGAAGTGGAATCTCCTTTCACATCGCACGTGGACCCCACACCCCCAAAGAGTGTCCATGTGGATATCCTACCAACTTCTTACCAAGAAGGCCCTGTTGAGTTGCCTCCTTCAGAAGTTCCCTCTAGAGTACCGTTGGTGACAAGTAAAACCACGGGGAGCAACATTGCTTCTACCTCAAAAGAAACCGTTAACACGTCGACTCTAGAAGGATTGTTCATTAATGATCGTTGGACATACGACCTCCACACTGAGGTGTTGACGGATCTACACTCTGGCCACGCCTACCATGTAGGATGGATAGAGATTGTACAATCCACCTCTAGTGCCACGAGCATCGAAGATCAACAGAAAATGATCTGTAATGTTATCCATGGCATTATTCAATCAGAAAGGCAAAACCGAGGGGTAAATATACTCTCAACTGGCCCCATGAGATTTCTGGATACGAGCAAGGCTCAACAGCCTACTCTATCACAAATGGAGACTCCTCTAATGAGCCCCATGGACCCATCTTACGTCATTTCACCTGGGGTCTTTATGCAATCTGAGCCTCCGAGCGAAAACTTTAGCTTCCCTAACTTGGCTCAACCCTCTATCAAGGAAAACACAGTGCTCACTCCAGGGATAAGCCTGACAGAGAATGTACCGATGACATCTACGGTTAGCGCAGTGCCACTACCTAGTGTCGTAGTACCTAATATGGGGCCTCGACCATATGTGCCTCTAGCCCCTTATGCACACATGGCCCCCACACCTCCAATAGTACCACTTGTTTACGCTCCTCGAGTGCCGCTCCCTAGCCCTTATCCGAGTGGACCTAAGCCCGGTTATGTTCCATATCCTACATCATCCACATATATGCCAAGACCGGCACCCGTCCCTCTCCCACATATGATTCCAAGAGTACCTCCACCGGCCCTGCCTCCTCACATAGGTGACTTGGCAGCGTTTGCTCAAACCATAGGTCGATCTATCGCGGAAAATATGCGTCACGCATCTGATAGAGAGCCTAGAAGTAAGGCAGTACAAATTGCCAAACTCACGCAAAAATTCAATGGGGACGAAGATGCTAGGAAACACATTGAAGTGTTTGAACAAGTATGTGATTCCTTAGGGGAACGCAACGAACTACATAAGTGCAATGCCTTAAGCTTGACATTAAGTGGGAAGGCTGGAGATTGGTATAGGACCCTAAGGGTGGACGAGAAAACAATCTACCCTACCCTTCGAAGGTTGTTTCTAAAGGAGTACATACGAGAAGGTGTGCTTTGGGGTGTAGCATCTCAGCTACAGAAGGCCGAACGTAAGGAAGGAGAGTCAGTAAGGGACTTCATTAGTCGTCTAAAGCACTTAAACTCTCGTTGCCCTATAAATGAGCGCTTCAACAATAACCAACTGCTTGATCGATTCATTCGAGGGTTGAGGAATGAAGGAATCTATAATGGACTAGTGATTAGAGGTATCACAACCTGGGAAGATGTCACTGCCAATGCAATCCAACTAGAGGACAACTTGATGATAGCAGGCATGAGGGTGTTTAGTGACACGAGATCCACTAGCTCACAAGCCATTGAGTATGAACCCATGACTGCAAAGCCCATTGCCAATGAGCCAAAGGTATTTGAGACATTCTTGACAGACCTCACCAAGGCAATCCAAGAGTCTCTTAAGGATAATCGACCCCCTCAAAATAGTCACATGTATCCAAGAAGGGAGCAACAATGGTGTTCCATTTGCTTAGGTCCACATATCACTAGTGAGTGCCCTACGTTTAGAGTAAAATTTAATGGAACTTGCAACGCATGTGGTAGGTATGGTCACCAAGCTAAGGATTGTTTAATGATCAAACGTATGATGGCAAATAGACCACCTGTAGCCTGGACGGATGCCTACTCCACCTGTTGAGCAACTACCGCAACACATGGTCCCTAGATCTCAAAATGTTGTACAAGCGACACCGCTACCACCTCCTGTGCTAGGACCGCAGCCCCCGCATCCAAGAGTCGCCCCTATGAACCAAGTGGGTTGCGAGCCATCAAATGCTTATCCAGATGGCTGTGAGGAGGAAATAGACACTAGTATTGCCTACGGACTTGATACATTGGAAGAGTGTCCTATATACTACATGGAAGATTGTTGGGGGCAAGTCAAGCCGGTTTATCAAGCTGCTGCTCTCGCATCCAGAGGTCAAAATATCAACACCCAGGCTAGGAGGCCACCTCTTCAATGCTACAAGTGTGGTGGACCACATCGGGTAGAGGAGTGCCCTATTAGGCTGCAAAAGAATGCTGCACAGATGCAAATGAATCAAGGGAGCACGTCTGCAATGCCAATACTCACATGTAATCGTTGTGGCATAGATCACTTGATTGCCCAATGCTCCTATAACCCAAATGCGCCTAAAATCACACCCCTAAATTTGGTCGAAATTGCTAGTGTGACATCGCCAATACCACCCGTTGCACCCGCTTATGCGATTACACGGTCCATGCTTCAAGGGCCAGGCCATATCCTCGAAGAGAGAGATATCGCGTCAGTTATCCAAGCAAAGAGAAAGAAGACACGAAGGAAGAAGTCGCAGAATACGGAAAATTCAAAGCCAAGTTCCAAAACAAACATAGGAACAGGAGATGACCCCGTGTATAGGAATGACCTCGAGGATGATTCAGATTCAGTCGAGACAATGGAGACTAGAACCAATACCACAAAGGGAAAGACCGACAAAGAAAACCGTAACATGGAACCAAATGAAAACCGAATAAGAGAAAACCATAAAGAGCCTCTGAAAACACCACAAGTGTTTCCAAATCCAATCCAAGACCCCCAAGATAAACCACAGGGGCAAAAAGGGAAGAATCGTAAAAAGAAGATTGGGACGTACCCAAACCCAGTAGACAAGATTGAGCAGGTGAAACATCTAAGAGGTTTAGTGGAGGAGACTCAAAGGAAACTAGAACCAGAACCCATGCATGTCAAAATTCATGACACAGTGTTTCCCACGCAAGTTCATCCACCCCACATGAACCATAGACCGTTAGCCATATCTAGTATCATCCAAGAAGGGAGTGAGGACGGGACATCAGAAAGTGAGCATACACCCTTCTTGTTGGAAAGGATGTTTAACGAAGGAATACCTGATCCCATTGAGGAATATGAGATTCCATCCTCACCAGTTCCTAGTCAAGGACCTACACCCTGCAAAACGCCAATGAATGTTGCCAAACTAGTGGACTTCATGTCTTCTGAGGTCCGAACCACGATCATAGCAAAGCTGTATGGAGATCCTGAGTTATTCCTTGCACTTCGAGCATTCCTTAACGGAGAGCTACGAACGGGATTACCGCAGTTTGCGCAACCAAATAGTCCTGACTCGATTATGATTGATGAGGAAAATCATGTGCAATCACTTGACTTAGATGGACACGAGTCTGTGATCCAGGTACCCATTAACGAATTAGGGCAGTATTTTGAAGGCAACGAGTCTAATGCGACCCTACCCATCACTACCAAGGGATTGACTATAAAGGGAATTCTTGATGGTGGTGCGGGAGTTAGCATCGTTACAAAAGATTGTTGGGAATCCATGGGAAAGCCCTGCCTCAGTGTTACTAACATTGTGGTAAAGATGGAAAATGGTACCATAGCCAAACCTATGGGGATGCTAAAGGATCTTAAGATCAAAGTTCTAGGACACAAGGTACGACATACGTTCATTGTAATGGATTTCTCTAAACAACTTATGTCATATGAAATGATTTTAGGACGACCATTCATGAGGGAAGCACAAATGGTTCATGATTGGTCTAAAAATCATGTCTATTTGCAATTCCAAGACTCTGTCCTTAGAGTGGATTTGGTGACTGGTAAGGTACACCCCTTAGGGAGTAAAACCATTATTGATCATCGCTCTGACACCACAGTTCACTCGGCCCCACTACAATATTGTTACACTAATTGTAAGAAGGATACAGACATTGGCCAAGATTCTCCTTATATGGATATCTTACCTGGGATGACTGAGTCGGACAATGTGGATTGGGTCCACCTAGCATCAACCATAGACACTTGGGGAAATAGGGGGACGACCTGGGTAACACCTGAGGGGGATGAAATGCCTATACCCTTAAATATGCTACAAGCAATGCATATCGCTTCCGACAAGACTCATCCTAATGTAACGAAGAAAACATACAAGTGGGTCCCTAAAGCTTCTTTAGTGACCATAGCTAGTGCTAAAAAACAGAAGCCTTGTAAGAAAAGTACCACTCGCTCCAAGAAAAGTAAGAAAATGTTGCGATGGATCCCTAAACGACTATTGGAAGGCCAAGGCTACTATCAAGGAAACGATCAAATCTAGGTGCCAAAACGTAGATTGTGCTCTTACCTATCACCTGACCCAAGTGAGCCCAATCCCGTAGCTCCAAAACGAATCAATGATCGTGGAAAGAAAAAAATCACAGAATGCTATACACCCGCTCCCGAGCTAGTTTGGGTACCAAAGAAAGAACGATTTGTTCCACCTAGCTCAGGAAGGGGGGAGTCCCATGAAGATTCTAGCTCCTCATGTAATACATCCATAGAGGTAAAAGCTTCTACACAGCCTCCATCTATTGTAGTGGACCTCCATGAAGCTACAAAAGAATCCGCACCTCCCAGTGTTCAAGAATCACCTAATGAACCACTTCAAGTTCGATTCTGGGAGAGTACCTTACCACTGTTGCAACTTGACGAGGCACCTAGGGTAATAGAAAACTACTGGCAAAAATCCTCACCTATTACCAACTGGAACAATTGGTTTCAAAGGGTGACAAGCTCATTTCAAATGGTATGATCTACCCAAGGAAGGGGGGAGTGTTTGTGGACATCCATCATTCACTTGCTTCCCTCTCAACCTTTTTCCCTGACCTCTTAATCTCCGATCTTAGGGAATGTACATATAAAGCTTTATACTCACAAAAAAAAGAAAAAAAAAGAGCAAGAGCAATTAGCAAACGAGTATGCACAATAAAAGTCAAAACATTGACTCAGACCTACACATGTCACATCTGGTACAGTGAAACAGAAACCTATGCCATAAAACACCTTTGATCCTCATCACTTGAGTGATGGAGGGTAGGTAAGATTAGTACGATAGGAGTGTTTCTGTTTTAGAGTTGAGTGATTAGCAAAGTTCTCTTTTCCCACTGATGTGCCTCCTAGAGGTATTGTTTGTGTTTCATAGTGTGTACAGGAACGTGTTGCTGTGGTTAGGATTTGGACCTTCATGGAACCTTTCTCTCGTTCACACTTCAGATCAAGCGCGACCATCAACACAAACAGGTGTTTTATGTCCATTAGCATTGCCCTTATCTTTTTGCATCCATGTTTTGTCTGCTTTAATTGTGATTGGTAGCATAATATTCACCGCATTTGCTTAGTATCAAACATTTAATTCAATGTAATGTTTTGTCATAATCACTTGTCTAGGTTTAAAAATCAAGCAGTCTGACTAAGCTAGTTTGACCAAGCTAGGTATTAGAAATCTTCTCTTAATACCATGGGGAATGCCTTCCTAATAATCAATGGTTACTTAGGTTCTTAATCCGATTTAGGCAGCATTGTATGAAATGTACTAGGGCTTTCTAGTGGGCTTGACCCTATTGACCTTTCGCTTAAGTATTATAAAGGGAGTTTACTAGTGTGATGAGCCTAGGGAGGTGTATCAGTGTTATATGACCCCCCAAAGTTACAAAATTTAAATGCTGAAAATGAACAAGCAAAAAAATCAAAGTGCCACAATGTAAAATTTTAAGCTGGAAGAGAAATCCCTGCTTAAATTGGTACTTCACTCACATGTATTGCCTATGGTACTTGAGCCCTAGAGGTTCCCAGTGTGGGCGCTTTTCCTTGAAAATCAAAAAACCCAAGGCATACAAAATAAGCACACACATCATAATTGAATCAATGTGAAAAGACTTTGGGGGGTCAAAGAAAAAGTAATCAGTCAAGCGATGATTGCATGAGAAATTCCTTTTATGGTAGCTTAACTACAAGGTTTTCTAGATATATCCTCTAGTCAGCCCTCGAACATGAATACTTGGCTCTTGCGATTAAACAACTTAATTGACCACAAAAAATTAAGAAGCTTACCCATGGTATTAATACTTGATCTCTAGTGCCTTTTGACCGTCAAATTAGCGACCCCAGACTTGTTTAATTTTCTACCTTTACATCTGTTTATGCATTTTATTACATTGCAATTTAATGTTCATTGCTACCAAATTGTTTGAAATTCTTTGACCAATCAATTTGTCTACCTAAAACTGCATATGCTTTTTAAGAGAATGCAATTACTGTGCCAATGTTGTTTGATTTTGCAGTGACTGAAGAAGGCTAAGGACGTACATCTCAAATGCTCTTCCACCTCGACGAACCAGCTTCAACTCAATAGCTTCCGAGGACGGAATCTACATCACGAAGGGGGGCATGTTAACCCTCACGGCTCACGGACACCCTATCGCCTACGACGGACACTGTAACCATATTATGTATTATTTAGAGTCAGGCACCGGGCTTGTCGGACCAATAGGGAAAGGTAGAGTGATCGCCGATGAGAGGCGCACTTTAACTGGGACATTCAAGGGATTAGTTGGCTAAGCATGGGCGCCCAAGTGTGAATGGGGTGAGCTCCTATAAAAGCCAACTAAACCTAATTTTTACTCATTCTCTCATTTGTGCAATAGAAGAGTGCTCTTGCTCCATCTCCATCTCCATCTTCTTCTTCTTCACCTCCTTGTGTGTGTGTGTGTGTGTGTGTGTGAGAGAGAGAGAGAGAGAGAGGGAGAGTGTGTGTGCGATCGAGCATTACGAAGGCACGACGGCGGCAAGGCGGTTGAGCGCGGCACGACTGCAGCTTCTTCTTCATCGCGGCGAGAAATCCACCACGAAGGCGAGCGTAGAGCGGTGAGTGACACACCCTTTGTTCTCTTGAGCTTGCTAGTTTAGGCTTGTTGTGTGCTTGGAGCCGTTTGTGGCTCGCACACGGTGTATTGGCAAGTCCCTTGCTTCGACAGTGCGGCAAGGAGCGCACAAAGAGCTATGAGTGATTATGTGCAATGGGATATTGCTTTCTCGTAGAGATACTTCTACTTCTCTCTTCTCCCTCACTCCCTGCCAGCTCTCCTCACCTTTCATGGTGTTTGAGGTCTTGGGTTTGAGGATGGGCATTTTTCAATTTCATGCTAATCATTTTTATTGTTGTTGTTATGTTAATGCTTGGTGAGTGAAGCTTTCTATCTTCACCTCATGAAGAAGGTCTCAAGGAACACAATTAGTTGTATTGTAAACAAGTCTTCCATCATGGAAGAATCTATAATACAAATGCCTATTGAAGGGGGGATCGGCTCCAATTGAATCCGGTCCTCTATTGGTGTCAATTTCTCTAAACTCTCACTCTCTTTTACAAGTATTGTTCATGCCATGTTAATGAAGTAATGTGTTAGTGTTGATCTCTCCATCCAAGCACTTTCTTTCTCACTCTACATCTACACACAAAGGAATGCTCAATATGTTATTCACTTTCCGCTCCAACTCAAGTTAAAAGGCTAATTCCATTACATTGGTATCAGAGCATTTGGTTTCTCTTTTCTTGCTTAAGAAGAGAGGTCCTTAAGTAGCCTATAAATGGTTGATGTTGTTAATTATATTAGGGTAAGTGGAAATGGGATCTATTATCGGTTTTTTTGAGTCCACTATGTGGGATATGGTTCACACTTGGAGAGCTTTGGACTTAATAATGGAGTCTTTTTAGACTTGCCTACGGCTTTACCATTATTGAGCCATAAGAAGTCCGAAAGGAGCTAGCCCTCAGCAACTCTGCTATGTTATACTTACTCCACTACTCTCTATAATTAACCACTTCGATGCGTGGGTGTAGATACTTAAGAGCCAATTTTCAAAGGCTAAGAGGAGTGGCAACTAAATTTTTGAATTGCCAAAGCATACACTAAGTATACACATAAAATTTTGTTAACATGGCTGACAATAACCAAGAGAGTAGAATGAACATTGATAGCTTTGATTTTGCACCTGAAGGTGCTACTGATGATGCTCGCATGTTTGTAAATTATCTCGTGTGACTAGGTTGCAGCAAGCTATGGGCAACCCTGCCTTGCAAGCCGAGGTTACACAACAACTTCGTGCTTATGGGATTTCCCTTCCTCTCCATGAGGAGAGAGAGATTAGGAGGCCTCTTGAAGAGACCCTCTCCCATTTGAGAGGAGGAATCCAAAGAGCAAGAAAGCAATGAAACTATAAGTTCCTCTGAAGATGTGGCTCCATGAAGACGGCGGTCTAGACAATCTACCCTAAACCGGCACCATTCCCCATGGGGCCTGCCATCTGCTCACCTCAAACAGGCTTTCCTCCATCTCTCTCGCTGTGTACAATGTTGACGAAGAACAACAATTGAAAAAAATAATATAAAGCATTGACTAAAACTCCAAGGAGGGGGTTCCCATTGAGACTTTGAAAAAAAAAAAGGAAAAAAAAAGAGGGACCTCTCAAATTTGTGGTAAGTCGCCAAGTCTAGGATTGGGACAAATGTCACCTAGCTTACCCACAAAACCACGCAGTTCAGACAAAAATGGAATTGAGCTTAACATTGAGTCAAACCAAGTTTGCATGGGAGTAATGTTTGGGCTCGGATTCAGCGGATCCGCAACTCAACTTAGGAAGATTTTTTTTCAAAATTTTCAATATTTTTGAACTTGGAATGATTTGTGCTTCATGAAGCTTCCATGTTTTTGCATTTCCAAGTGGTTGAGTGTGACAATGTTACGAACCTAAATCAATTAAGCTCTTTCAAGTGTTACCGACTTGTGTTTGTAAATGATCATGAAATTGTGGGTTTGCAATTGAGTTTAATGTGGTGTGTGGTTTGATCAAAACTAGTTCATGGATGTACGCTTCACTTTTGAAAGCCACCACCAAATGATGCTTTGATGCATGGTCAAGAATGTGCATTAAAATTTGAATTTGACATTGCTTGTACCTTTTAGTGCTTGATTTGGATGCAGATACCTTGCATAGCACTAAAATTGAGTTTTTTTTTGAGTTTGTGATTGAACAAGACATTTTTTCTTGAATTAGATGCAAACCGTGCATAGAACTAAAATGGATCTTGTTTGATGCCAAGAGAAAGAATTAAAATTTGAGTTGTGATTGAGCATGCTTTTAGTGCTTGTATTGGATGTTCAAATGCTTAAGAGCACTAACGATTTGAATTGTTTTGAAGGGTTGAGGGCAACAAGAACTTTCATTGATCCAAGAAGGGGTCATCATTGCAAAACTTGGCTATTTAGAGCCATTCCAATTCTTTGGATTAAAAGTTGTATACATGCTAGCTCATAGTTTGGTCTAAAGTGAAAATGTTTTCAATTGAGCTAGTGTTTAGCCAACCTTTTTGAGAGATTTCAAATACAAAATTTGGCTATTGAGAGCCATTCATTTTGATTTCATCAAGTTGCAATCATCTCTAGCTCATAGATTGCTCTAAAATCGTAAAATTTCATGTGAGCTAGTTGTTAGCCAACTTTTCAGAAAGATTTAAATTGTAAAATTTGGCTATCAATAGCAACTTCAAATTCATTCAAAAATTGCATTATTTCTAGCTCTTGGTTTGTTTTAGAATTCCATATTTCATTGAGCTAGCACTAACTGTATGAGAGATTGTAAAAATTGAAAAATTTTCTTATGTAGAAGCTCATTCTCTCTCATTGTGTTGTTGTGTATGCATACACTTGCTACTTTAGAGCATCATGTGCATAACCAAAGGCATATTTTTTGTTTGATTTTTTTCCCTTTGGAAAATTTGGGTATTGAAGACCCTATCTTTAGGTTTTCAATAATGTTTTTTGTGTTATTTTTGTTTTTGGCTTTCAATTATGGCTTTTGTAGCTTGTATTTACACTTAGGTTCAAAAAGCTTGGATTGTAATAAAAATATCAAGAGACTTCTCTACACAAAGTGGATGCTTGCTCAAGGACGCACAAAGAACATGAATAGGTGAAATCCTTCCATGATTTTGCTCTTTTGTTTATCTCTCCATTCTCTATGCTTGGATTTGGTGAATTTGCTTCTAAATTATGGTTCTTTCATTTTCAAAAGCTAGGCATACTAAAGTTTCAACACTTTGCTTTGTGAATATTAACTCACCAAAAAATTAGGTTTTATGTGTGCTAATCATAGGTAATTGGCCTTGACCTTAGGTTAATGTAGGTTCATTTCTCATTAGTCCTAGACTCTTAGTGATAGTTTTAATACTCCATTCATTTTCAACATGACCTAGGGCTATGATTAGGCTTTAGTCATTCCATATGCCATTAGCATCTCATGTTGGAAGAAATAAAAAAGTGCTAAAAAATGAATCAATAAAGCAAAAAAAGTGTCAAGAAAACGTAGCAAAAATGCTACTAGATACATGAAAAGAAAATTTCTATGTTATGTTGTGTCTTTGTGAGACCTAGCACCTTATTGGCACTTAGTAGGCAAGGGGAATCACCTTGGTTCGCTTGGTCAAGTCCCTAAACCAATGCCCTGGGCTGATAAGGATTAGCCATCACCTTGGTAGGCTAGTAGGCTTTTGGAACACCTTCTTGAGGGTTGCTTTATTTTTTCAATGAATGACAAAAACAAACTTCCATGAGCTTCAAAAAGCTATGACAATACACTAATAGATTAGGATCTTTTTTATAGCCCATAGACATGATAGACTTGAATGATTTATCAATATTTTTCACATAGTCTTTAGGCTAGTAGGTTTATGAACTTGCATTGGTCTAGGTTCATAATTGATTGCTTGTGTTTCATGCATAAAACTGAAATTTCAGGTGGTTTAATCTTCATGACAGTTTGTGTTTTTTTGCTTTATGTTGTTTAGTTTTTTACTATGATTCACCCATCTTTTAGAAGCAAAAAATTCACTTTGCATGATAGTTCATTGTACTTCATGTTTTTTATCATTGTTGGCCTTTGATGCTCATTACTTGTTCTTATGTTTTGCAGCTCAATATTTCTTCCATGGAATTACTTTCTACCATGTCACTATGTTTTGCTTCACCGACACACAAGGACATGCGCTAAATTAGGAAAGGGGGGATGTTAGCAGCGGCTAATACAAGCTACATTGATTATGCATCAAGTAGGAGATATGCTATGGATGTGCACAATGTTTCCTACTCACTTTGTATAAGGTTTGGGCTCATTGGGAGTTCCAAAGTTGTATATGCTAGCTAGGAGGCTCAAACATAAAACCATAGTAGAAGGGATTGTGGCAAAAGTATTTATAAGGAAGTCTTTATGCAAGGAGGCTTCATTCTTGAGTATCCACTCTTGATGATTCACTTTTAAGAGCTCTCTCTCTCTCTCTCTCTCTCTCTCTCTCTCTCTCTCTTGAGTGTTCACTCTATGGATGGCCTAGCCTTGAGCTTAATGCCCATTCTTAAGAGGCTAGTGCTAACCCATTGTAATTAGATAAGGTTTCTTAATCTAATCTTTACTTTCTTATTATTCTAATTCTTCTCTATTCCATTATGTCATGAAGTAGTTTCACATTTCTCATTATTCTAGATTTGAGTATGTGTGATGACTTTTTGCTATTAACCACTTCGATCCTTCTATAAATAGTTTCACATTTCTCATTATTCTAGATTTGAGTATGTGTGATGACTTCTTGCTATTAACCACTTCGATCCTTCTATAAGCACACGGTTTGCGTTATTTAACATCATTAATTAAGTTGATTAAGTTGGTTCTTAATCTTGTAATTAGTGTGTGTGCCCTATTGTTTGCTTGTGTGTGCATAGGTTTTATGAAACTCTAGCACCATTCACCTTGTTTGTGTAGATTTTGATGAAGTGCCTTGATTGGCATGTGGTGATTGGAGAGGCCAACACCAATGCAATTAGTGTGTGCTTATCATTAGTGTGCTTAGAGATTCTAGTCTATGATAATTCAGACTTTGGTGGGCTTAATGTGTGTAGGAGATGCTTGATTGATGATGTGATTAGAGTTAGTGATTTAATGACTAACCTCTATTGCATTGGATGAGCATACTCTTGAATCCTCTCATTCTATTCATCCGATGCTCGTGCTTCCATGCCGTAGCCGGGTTGCCGATCCTAGGATTGATAATTTTGTTGGTCTTGAGTTGATTAGGCTATGCTAAGATTTTTCCCAACATTTGGCGCCATTGTCGGGGATGGATAACCTAAGCTAGTGAGTATAGGATGTTTAGAATGGAGTAATTTCACTACTAATTTCATCGATTTTTGAGTGTGTGTAACTCGATTTGATGATGCTTGTGCAAGTAATTGAAGCTAATTGTTGAGTTATGAATATAGCAAACCCCCAATTTCACTAACTTCTCACCAACCATTGCTAATTTCTCTTCATTTCCATGCTTATTGTACTAATTCCATGCTAATTTTTACTAATTTTTGACTAACTTTGCTAACCTAACCGCTAACATTTGAAGTGTAATGTATGATCAATCCCCTTATAAGAGGTTGAATCATCACTTTAATCAAGTTAATTGTGCTAATTTATGCCTAATTTGATGATTTGAGTGCTTGATTTTTAGCCTACAATGGTCAATTTTTGGGTCGATTTGATGGTGTACACACTTGTGTGTGCAATGATGCGTCTTTGCGTGGAGCAAAGGAATAGTTTGGAGAGTGATTAAGATGTAAGTGCACTCACTTGCTCATGTCAATTCTTGATTGATTAATGTGGTTCAATGTTGTTAATTATTTGCTAAAATTAGGTGTGTAAATCAATTGACCTACACTTTGCACCTAATTTGATTCACTTGGAATGAAATTGATGGTCAAATTTTGACTAATAAACTTTGCGTATGTCAAGACAATGCTTAATTATCATCAAGAATTCATGTGTGTGCATAAAAATCATTGTGTGTGTAATGCACCAAAGAAAGAAAAAAACTGCCAAAAAATTCTAGTGTTTGTGCACCTAATTTTGAGAGTGTGCATGCATAGAAATTAATAAAATTGATGATATATGAGTATGCAATCATGTAAGTGATGTGTATGTTAGGCTAATTCCATCATTGGATAAGCCTAAATGCGAAACAATTGGGCAAAATTTGTTTGTGTGTGCCCATTCAAGACCACTTGATTTTCAATGATTCATGGTCAATTGGGACACCTAAATGTTTTTTGATTGTGAAATGTGCATGAAGTGTGTGAAATCATTAGATATAAGCCTAAATGCATTGCCAGTTGAGCCAAATTTAAACTTTTGTGCTTAATTTTTGAGTGTGTGCATTGCTTGATTGGGTAAAAGTAGTGCTAATTTGGCCGAATAGTTGATGTGAGTGTCACAATTGGCTTGAAAATTGTCATAGATCACTCCCTTGGTGCTCAGTTGTGAAGATTATTAGTGTAGTGCTATGATAATGATGGATCCATTTGATGAACATGGAAAAAATGCATTAATGTGTGTGCCTATGCAATGGCATTATCTATCCAATTTAGCGATGAATGATTGGTGTCCCTCCACTAATCATGATGATTGCAAGACTCAAGAGATTGGTAAGAACATCACTTGGGAATCAATGTAGATTACTCAATTGATATGCAATGGGGGATGATTATATATGTATTATCATTGAAGTATATGCCAGTTTGATTGGATGTGGTAAGAAACTTTGTGTATTTGCAATTCCATAATCATGACCATGTAACATTGCGAACCAAAATGACAAGTCAAATGGGGTTTGGATGATTTTAAACAATGGAATTGAGCAACTCATATTGCAAATATTGGTAATGAAATCTGGACTTGGCAATAAAAGGAGTCCATTAGATCTGCATTGCTCAATTAAAAGAATTTTGTGTTATAAAATCTAATATCTAATCAACCCAAATGATTTTCTCATATTAAACTGATCACTTAATGTGGGAGAATAAGCGGGAATGAGGATTAAGATATAGATGTGCTTATAGATCTATTTCAACACGGGGCCAATGGTAAAGAGACCCAAATGAGAAATGGTCTATCAAAGAGCAAGGTTAACAAATGGAGCAAAAAAGACCTTAGGGTTGGCTTCATTAAAGCCTCCAAAGGTTAGTGTTAAAAGCCTTAAGACATTGCTAGATATTGTTGGGGAGACTTCACCTTGGGACTACAAACATAGTAGTCAAAATGGCCAATGGGACTATTGTTAAACCTATTGGGATGCTAGAAGATCTCAAGATCAAGGTCTTTGGACACAAAATAAGGCATACCTTCATTGTTATGGATTTTCCCAAGCACACTATGTCATCTAAGATGATCTTAGGAAATCTTCCCCCAACATTAGTGTCCTTTCATGAGGGAAGCAAAAATGGTGCATGAGTGGTCTAAAAACCATGTCTACTTGCTGTTCTAAGACTCCATCATTCGAGTTGATCTTGTAACTGGTCGAGCACACCCTCTAGGAAACAAATTCATAATTGATCATAGATCTGAGGATGACACCACAATTCACTCGGCCCCATTGCGGTATTGTTACACATGTAAAAAGGACACTAATGTTGGGGGAAGATTCTTCTTATATGGATGTTCTACCCGGGATGACTGAGTCTTGATGACAATGTGGATTGGATCCACCTAGAAGAAACCATAGACACTTGGGGCAATAGAGAGACAACCTGGGTAACACTGAGTGGGATGAAATGCCACCACTTGTACCTTTAAATATGATGGAATCAATGTATATAGCTTTTGATGACCTACCAGATGAAGGCTTGACTAACATTGGAACCAGTAGCGTCTCAGAAGACTATAGCCCACATGATTTGAAGTCAAAATCATCAATTGAAATTGACTCTAAAGATGAAGCATTTGAGTTAGATCTTAGTGAAAATGTGGGGACAAACCATTCAAGACCCAATGATACCCTAGATGACAATCTATCCGGGAGAGGAGAAGACACAAGTAGCGATTCCTCTAGTGACACTTCACTAGAGATCGGCCATAATAAAAAATTAGACAAGAGGAGTAAGAGATATAAGAGGTGATGATATTGAGCCAATGTACGTGCTAGGATAAATGAAAAGATATCTATCATAGAATGGCTTAACTATATAGGGGCATGTGATGCTCATCCGAAGTTGGTAGATAATTGGGTGAATACCTTCAAAGCGTCATGTGGTGCATTCCACAACCCATTGACATTGCACAACTAAAGGCTACAAAGAAGCCAAAGTTGAGCCGTACCGTAAGAAGGAGACAAAATCAAGAGTTATCTCAACAACAAAAGTAAGCAGAAGAGAAATCACAGTCCACAAAACAATAAGATCCACGGACTTACACCTTGCATCTAATCATTTCGAATCCTACACCACGGAGGAGAATAAGGTTGTGTATACAAAGGCCCAAACAACACCTATTGATGGAAGTAATGGAGTCTATGATGGTCTGGTGATAGTTAAGAAATTAGATTTAACGGACCCAGGTGAGGAGTCCAAACCTGTTTCATTGCCAAAGATCTGGTAGAGACTAAGGAATATATACTCAAAGAGCTTCTCAAGGAATTCAAGGAAATATTTTCTTGGACATATCATGATATGAAAGGTGCTCCACCTTCATGGTGCAATACACAATTCCCATGAATAGCATGGCTAAACCAGCAATGACCCTACCCAATGAATCCTAAGTATGCAAAGATCGTTTAAGAAGAGATTGAAAAGCTTGTCAAATGCGGATTCATATACCCTATTGAGAACTCAGAATGGATGTCTCCAATAGTTATTGTTCCAAAAAAGAATGGGAAACTCAAAGTTTGTGTGGATCTCAAGAAGGTCAATGCCGCCACTAGGAGAGACCACTACCCCTTGCTATATTCAGAACATGTGCTTGAAAGAGTTGCAAGGAAGGAAGCTTATAGTTTTTTAGATGGGTACTTAGGATACAATCAAATAACAGTTGCACTAGAGGACCAAGCTAAAATTTCTTTTATAACCGAATTTGGAGTGTTTGGATTTCGTGTTATGGTTTTTGGCTTAACCAATGCCCCTGCTACCTTCCAAAGATGAATAAACATTGCTTTTAGAGAATATTTGAGGGAGTTTTACGAGGCTTTCTTAGGTGAACTTTGTGTTTATTCCTCTTGGAAAGAACATCTATCATGTTTACTAAAAGTGTTTGAAAAGTGAAGATTGTATCGCATCTCATTAAACCCTTTCAATGCCAATTTTGGGTTAAACATAGAGTCATTTTAGGGCATATAGTGTCCAAAAATGGGATTTCCACATATGAGAGCAAAATTAAAGCCATTGCTGATTTGCCACCACCTACAAACTATAAAGGAGTTCAAACATTCATGGGCCATGTTGGTTATTACCGACGGTTTATTTTAAACTTTGCCAAGATAGCTAGCCCATTGTACAAACTTCTTATTGAGTTCCACTGGACTTCGGAGTGTGACCATGTTTATGAGTTATTAAAAAAGACCTTAACCAGTGCTTCCATTCTACGATTGTCCGATTGGAATGCAAATTTCCATGTGCATATTGATGAATCGAACTTTGCTATTGGGTGTGTTCTAGCTCAACCAGTGGAACATAGATTGTACTACCCCATTAGCTTTGCAAGTCGTCAATTAAATGATACTGGGAGAAACTACACCACATGACAAAGCTAGAAGATTTAGCTATGATTTATGCAGTGAAGAAATTTTTCTACTACCTTCTTTCCAACAAGTTTGTTTTCTATGTGGATCATCAAGCATTGTTGTATCTAGTAAATAAACCTTGTTCCATTGGAAGAATTACACGATGGTTCTTAAGTCTTCTTGAGTTTGAATTTAGCGTTGTGGTGAGACCTGGTAAAATACATGTCATGGCGGACCATTTGTCTCGCATACCCAATACTAGAATCCATGATGAATTTTTGGATACTTCCCTATTCCTAGTCGACACCATGTCTAAATGGAGTGAGAAGATTGTGAACTTTTTAGTTAATGGTTTTCCACCCAAAGAGTTTCGTAAAGATATAGCTCAAAAACTGTTAAAGGAATGTGAACCTTATTCTCTGATTGCAGGAACTTTCTACAAGCTAGGGAAGGATGACATTCTTAGACGTTGTGCTCATGAGGATGAGTATTTATACATACTGCAAGAAGCACACATGGGTATAGTCGAAGAACATTTTTCAGGGGAACTAACTGTTAGAAAGGTGTTTCAATCAGGC
This sequence comes from Adiantum capillus-veneris, assembly GCF_014529385.1. Classification (NCBI taxonomy): domain Eukaryota; kingdom Viridiplantae; phylum Streptophyta; class Polypodiopsida; order Polypodiales; family Pteridaceae; genus Adiantum; species Adiantum capillus-veneris. Next base: position 148,165,708 of record NC_140944.1, read on the forward strand.
TATTGGTGGCCTACCTTATTCAAAGATGCATCAGTTTTTGCAAAACGGTGTGATAAATTCCAATATTACAAGATCACACAAATAAAGGATAAGATTCCCTTACATCCTATTAAAGTGACTCAATCATTTGAAAAATGGGGTTTAGACTTTGTAGGCCCAATTAGTTCGGCAGCTTGTAACACTCAATTTTGATATATTATTGTTGCCACTGATTATTTGACAAAGTGGTCGAAAGCCAAGGCGACACGCACATCTGATGCAAGGTCAACTGCTAAGTTTCTCTTTGAGAACATTATTACATGATTTGGTTGTCCCTTTGAGATTGTGAGTGACAATGGTACTCATTTTATAAATGGAGTGATAAAGGAACTCACTACAAACTTCATGATAGACCACCATAAGTCGACACCTTATTATTCACAAGCAAATGGCCAAGCTCAGAGCACTAACAAGACCTTAATTTCTATCTTGACCAAAATAGTGGAAGCTCATCGCAAAGATTGGGATTTGAAACTGACATCGGCTCTATGGGCTTATCGTACTGCTTATAGTGTGGCTATTAATTGTACACCATTCAAAATGGTATATGGCCAAGAAGCAGTTATGCCATTGGAGTTTGTAATTCCTATTTTGTGGGTAGCTTCACAACAAGGTTGGGATGGTAACACTTTAGTTGAGCGCTTATATATCCTTGAGAGGTTAGATGAAGAAAGAGAATTAGCCGTGCAAAATGCTTTTGTGGAGAAAGATAGAAGAAAGAAATGGTTTGACCATCATTTAAATAACAAGGATATCAAGGTTGGGGATAAGTTCCTTATGTATGGAGTGCGTAACGGGAAGAAAAAGTTGAAATATGCAGGAAAAGGACCATATAGACCATGAAAAATCACCCCACAAGGTACCAATCATGTGGAATCTCTTGATGGAGTTGAAACCACCGGATTCCTCAATGGGAGTAAATTTAAAAGATACTATGATCCTTTAAGCCAAGAGGAGCTACGTGCCATCCATAAAAAAAAGGCAGTCAAGGCAAAAGAAGAATTGAAGACGATACAAGCTCAAGCTGAGGCTAAGGAGCGACATCAACATGTTAAACGCCAACGAGAGGCCAACCTTGGAGTCCCACATGCATTTCAAGTTGAAATAGAGCATAATTGGTTGGACTCTGACACACCTCTACGATACCCTATTGAGTTAAATAGCTCCTATGGGAAAGTGCCATATAACACCTTATTGGACACGGATGCTAAATATAATCTGCTATCATATGGAGTGTGGTGTTAGTTAGAAAATCCATCTCTAGCTGAGAGTACTATCCAAGTCAAGGGTAAATACGATTTTTGGAACCTGGCACACTTCTAGCAGTTATACAATGGGCTTGTAGCTCAAGACCTTTTGGTCATGCCTAATGGAGCTATGGAAGGAAATATAAACCTAGGATGCACATGGATGATACCAACCAAATGTATTATTGATTGGGGGATTGGAAGTGTCACAAAACAGAAACCAACTCTTAGCCCTGTCACTCAAGCAATAGCCTCTGAGATATCACCTCCCAAGAAAATACAACCCAAAATAGTGCATGTCCAAGAGATTGAACCATCTATAACTATAGCCCAACCCTCTAGAGCTTCAACTTTTGTAGTAGATGAAAGAAATCTTGAGACACACAAGACCCATAGTGATATAACAAAGAAAACATACAAATGGGTCCCTAAAGATTCTTTAACGACCATTTTTTACGCTAAAAAATAGATGCCTTGTAAGAGATGCCCCACTTTCTCCAAGAAATGTAAAAACATGTAGCGATGGATTCCTAAATGACTATTGGAATCTCAAGGCTACTATGAAGGGAATGATCAAATCTAGGTGTCAAACGTTCTTACATGTCATCTATAGACCCATATGAGTCAAATCTTGTAACAATAAAGCCTATTGAAAATCGTGGGAAGGGAAAGATCAAAAAACACTATACACCTGTTCCGGAGCTAGTTTGGGTATCCAAGCACGAAAGGCTTGTTTTGCTCAGCTCCAACATAGAAAAAACAAATGAAGCTTCTTGCTCTTCATGTAGTTCATATATGCAAATACAAGCTTCAACACAACCTCCACCTACCATTGTAAATATACATACAAACAGGAAAGAATTTGCACCTCCCATTGTAAGTTCACCACCTACAACAACGTTGCAAGTAAAATCATGGGAGAGTACCTTACCACACTTGTTGTAGCTAGATGAAACGCCTAGGGCGGTCAAAAACTATTGGTCGAAGTCTTCACCCATAACAACTTGGAACAATTGGTTTCAAAAGGTGACAACATCGTTCCAAAAGGTATGATCCACCAAAGGAAGGGGGGAGTGTTTGCTGGCATCCATCATTCACTTGCTCCCCTCTTAACCTTCCTCCTTGACCTCTCAATCTCCCAATCTTAAAGAATGTATATATATAGCTCAATACTCAAGAAAACAAAAATAAAAAAGTAAAAGAGCAAGAGCCACAAAAATAAAAGGTAGAAACCTACAAATTCAAGTACATGATCCAAAATCATAAAAACACATTATGCACAAGGATACGACATTTTGACATGACCCTTATTGTGAGGGCCATGCCCGGGGACCACCGACTGTACGATCTCCAAATAGATACACCGTGATCTCCGACATCCCTCCCGCTTGAGACCGACACCAAGACAGGACTCCTCCTGCTCTTCAATGCCAACTCAAGGGGGATATCACATTCACTTTCTCTCATATGGATCCCTTAGCCCCAAAGAACCTTTGCTTACTGGTCAAACTTACCAATCGAAGTCAGCAGGCTAACTTGAAACTCAACCTTCCAGGGTGAACTGGTGGGATTTCTCTAATTCGCCCTTGGTTCAAGTTCATTGACACTTTTTTCCCAGTTATGACTGAGCACAGCCGTCAATGCGTTCCCCTAAGGTGAGTGTATAGTAATCTATATGAATCTCTCCCTCCCAAGTTTCTCTCATGCTCTGTAGATCAGAAACCCTTTTCCCCCCTCATGACTTAATTGCTAAGACAACATAAAATTGGGTTCAACTTTTCGGCCAACAAATTAACCCTCCGGAATCTGCCCACCCACCGAAACATTTGATAAATGCACCTTTCCAAGGTAATACTATGATACTACAAAATAGTATTCCAATCACGTCGAACCAAGAATACATTTCAAGCATTTGAAAGCAGCATGCCAAATGTTGCGTATTCTTGCAAATGTGCATTTATCAAATCGTTCCCAGCTTTTTCCTTTATGGAAAACTTTTACTTCCTTTTTCCTTTAGCATTAGTAAAATTTTCTAGTTATCTTTCAAGCAATCACATATACTCCTCCAGGAATATCCCTATCCTCGTCCCAGGACTCGGGTATCCTGTCTCCTCTGCCACGTGTGGAGGCGGTGCCCTTTACACAAATTCCAATTCTTATTTTTCTTTATCTTGTGTGGGAAAGGCTTCAAAGATAATCTACTTTAGGTTTTCTTTAAATCAATAATCCTGAGAAGAAGAGCAAAGGTCCGGCTGATGAGGACAATTGCGGAATAGCCCATTTAGGTTCCTAGTCTTTCCAAGGTTCCTTTTTACCAAACAATTTTAAGAGTTCCTTAATTAAGTCACATCCTCCTCCCTTATCCTGATCCCTTCATGGATCCTTTTTACTTATTCCTTTTCCCATCGGCATCAGGCCTACCTGGACTAGGCCAATTTCCAGATGCATCCGCGCATCCCTATCACCCAGTCGGGACACACTTCCATTCAATCCCATTTCTAGGGTAGTGAATGAACTCGAGCTCAAAACATAGACCAATGGTTATCGGTCCTAGCCGAAAAGGACCATCCCCCGTTGTGCGCTCCTTGCCGCACTGTCAATGCAAGGGACTTGCCTAACACTGTGTGCGAGCCACAGACGGCTCCAAGCACACAACTAGCTTAACTAGTAAACTCAAAAGAGGGCAATGGTGTGTCACTCACCGCTCTATGCTCCTGCCGTGGAGGATTCCTCGCCGCAAAGAAGAAGGAGACGCAGCTACGTCGCGCTCAACCGCTTCACTGCCGCAATGCTCAATCGCACTCTCTCTCTCTCTCTCTCTCTCTCTCTCTCTCTCTCTCTCTCTCTCTCTCTCTCTCTCTCTCTCTCTCTCTCTCTCTCTCTCTCTCTCTCATACACACACACACAAGGAGGTGAAGAAGAAGAAGATGGAGATGGAGATGGAGATTGATTGGTAACAGAATTTTAAACAATTTGTCAGCAATAAGCATTAAATTGCAATGTAATCAAATGCATCAATATATGTAAAGGTAAAAAATTAAACAAGTCTGGGGTCGCAAATTTAACGGTCGAAAGGCACTGGAGATCGACTATTAATACCATGGGTAAGCTTCTTAATTTTCTGTGGTTAATTAAGTTGGTTAATCGCGAGAGCCAAGTATTTCATGTTCGAGGGCTGACTAGAGGCTATACCTAGAGGACCTTGTAGTTAAGCTACGATAAAAGGAATTTCTCATGAAATCATCGCCTGACTGATTACCTTTTCTTTGACCCCCCAAAGTCTTTTCACAGTGATTCAATTTGATGTGTGTGCTTATTTTGTATGCCTTGGGTTTTTTGCTTTTTAAGGAAAAGCGCCCACACTGGGAACCTCTAGGGCTCTAGTACCATAGGCAATACATGTGAGTGAAGTACCAAATCAAGCTGAGATTTCTCTTCCAGCTTAAGATTTTACATTGTGGCACTTCGATTTTTTGTTTGTTCATTTTCAGCATTTTAATTTTGTAACTTTGGGGGGTCATATAACACTAATACACCTCCCCAGTCTCATCACACTAGTAAACTCCCTTTATAATACTTAAGCTAAAGGTCAATAGGGTCAAGCCCACTAGAAAGCCCTAGTACATTTCACACAATGCTGCCTAAATCGGATTAAGAACCTAAGTAACCATTGATTATTAGGAAGGCATTCCCCATGGTATTAAGAGAAGATCTCTAACACCTAACTTGGTCAAACTAGCTTAGTCGGACTGCTTGATTTTTAAACCTAGACAAGTGATTATGACAAAAAATTACATTGAATTAAATGTTTGATACTAAGCAAATGCGGTGAATATTAGGCTACCAATCAGAATTAAAGCAGATAATCATAGATGCAAAAAAGATAAGGGGCAATGCTAATGGACAAGAAACACCTTGTTAGCAGCGGCTAACACAGGCTACACCATTTATTCACCAAGTTGTGGATGTGCCATAGTGCACAGTGTTTACTTTTCATTGTATAGGGCTTGGGCTCATTTAGGAGTTCCAAAGTTGTATGAGTCTAGGCTAGAGAGCTCACTTTATCCCATAGTTGAAGGGTTTGAGGCCCAAAACTATAAAAGAGCCCTATGCTTAATGAGAGGTGATTCTTGAGTGGTCCTTTTGAGAACTCTCTCCCTAGAGGAGGTCTTGATGGCCTAGCCTTTGAGCTTAATGCCCTTGCTTAGAAGGCTAGTGCTAATCACATGTAATTAGTGTAATCCTCTCTTAATTAATCTAGTTTTCATTATGTTGTCAATCATGTTTATCTACTTTCCTTCATTGTTTTGAGGTGTTGATCTTCTCTAATCTAACTCTTACTCATGCTAAACTTCTCCGATTAGTGGAGTCCTTATCTAACGCTCTCGATTAAGCGGAGTGGGTGTACTCGTGATTGAGGGATTAGAGTTGTCCTCTAATGGTGTGCTTGTGTGTGTGTGTAGGTTTAAGAAGCCTTGAGCTTAATTTGATTATGTGTGACTTGATTTGGACACCATGATGGGCATGGTTGGGGTGGCCGACTTGAATGCGATCTTGTGTGCTTAATCGTCAATGCATGTAATTAGAGTTGTGCTTGAGAGATTCCAAGATTAGTGTGTTTCACTTCGTTGCATGATGTGTGTAGATGATTGCTTGAAATTGATGCTTAATGTGCGATTAGCATTAGTTGTTTGGGATGATTTCTATTTGCATTGGAGGATGCACGCTCTTGAATCCTCTCAATCTTTGCATCCGATGACGCTCTCTCACATTCTTTGTGTGATGCCTCCAAGCCCTAGCCGGGTCATGCTCTCTCTCTCCGGATTTATAGATTTGTGGGAGATTGCCTATGCTATGGTGAGCCTCCAACATTGGCGCCGTTGCCGGGGACGGGTTGCCTACGCTAGTGGAGTTGAGGTTGCAAAAGATAAGAGTAATTTGATTACCGATTTCTTGTAATTAGGTAGGATTTGATTTGTGTGTAGTGTAATTAGGTTTAATTGGATGTGTATAGAGTCATTTCACCCCAAAAACCCCTAAATTCTCTTTTGATTTTGCTAATTTTTCACTTACCTTCACTAATTTTGCATCCCATTCAAGCTAATTTCATGCTAATTGTGCTTACCTAACCACTAATTTTGATTTGGAATGTATGTTGAATCCCCTTAATTGAGGAGGATCATCACTCTTAATTGCTCTAATCTATGCCTAATCATGTGATTGAGTGTTGATTTTGATCAATTTTTTGATCAATTTTGGACCGAATCGGAGTTGCACACATGTGTGTGCAATGGAGTGTCTACGCGAGGATCAAGGATTAAGCTAGCAAGCAATCAATTGTAAGTGGGTTGACCTACTCCGTTCAATTTTTGATTGATTAAGTTGATCCTATTGAGTTGCTAAAGCATTGCTAAAATTAGGTGTGTGTGCCTAATTGATGGAATTTATGCCTAATTTGATGAAATTGGAATGAAATTGGATGCCTAGATGCTTGAGGAATGGTAGTTTTGCATAAATTGTGTGTGAAAATCACTAAATTGTTGTGTATGTGAGGCTATTCCGGTCATGGAGTAGGCCTAATTGCCAAAATTAGGGCAAGATTTGAATGTGTGTGCCCATTTTAAATAACGTTGATGAGAAGATTTATGGTCAAATTGAACACCTAAATGCTTGTAGACTGATGATTTTGCAAGAAATGTGTATGCAAACATTAGAAATTGGCCTAATTTCGTTGCTAATTGAGCAAAAAAATTGGATTTGTGCACCTAGCTTTTGTGTGTGTGCGTGCAATGCTAAATTGAGTTAAAATTTGATCAATTTTTGATTAAAATTGAGTTAATTTAGCATGTATATACTCATGAATGTGTGAGTAAGTGTGCAATTGATGAAATGCAATGAGTGTCTAATGAAATTTTTACACAAATCGACGGCCTAAATTTAGGTGTGTGTGCCTAATTAATGGCCAATTATGCTTAAATTGGGGATGAATAATTGGTCTTGGTTGCCAATTATGATGATTAAAAGACCTAATAGATTGGTGTGTATTTGATTGATTGACTTTGGATGATTCAATTGATACCCAATTGAAAATGATTAATCTACATTACCATTGTGATGTGAATGCCAATTCGATTGGATATGGAAAAAAAAATTCATTAATTTGACCGTAATCACAAGCATATAGAAAGCTCCGACAGGGTTTGGATGATTAGGGTTATTGAAAATGAGAAACTTGAGTTGCAATGATTGATAAATTGGATTGAATTGGCAATTGAAAAAAAAAACATGCATTAGTGAAGCTTGTGTGCATTTCCCGATTGATTGATTCAAATTTGAAATCAAAATAAAAAACTCTTGTGCATTTCAATCCATTCTAATGTGTGTGGTAAAGGAATCATCAAATTCAAGCAAAATGGATAAGAATTTGGACGACTTTGTGTGATCAAATGGATTTGTATGTGGATTGTCAATTATTTTGAAAATGATCGTGCTTGGATTCGATGCCAATCATCAGTTATATATGTTTTGAGACTAATTTGTGTGCATTATTTTGCGAACCACAATGCACTTTCGAGATGGGCTTCAAATTTAAATCACTTGTGAGAATTTTGACTCATTATTGTGTATGAAGAATGATATCAAGGAGGAATTCGAAACTCGTTCTATTTGTGCAAGCCGAGTGAGTTTGATTATAGATTGCGAGAATTTTTTGAAGTGCAATTTCGATCTCGAACTTTATTATGCTACATTCTCCGTGCGACCCTTGCCAATTTCTCATGCACACACACATTCGTTGTCATGTCCGAGTGCGGGAATGCCTCCTAATTGTAATTTTTCAAAAAAGAAAAAAAAAAGATAAAAGAGGCTCTGTGGCGCTAACAAAACCACACACACACACATGCCAATTTTGGCTTGGCACTAGCAGTCAACTCCGAGTGGCCTGCCTGGCTTGGCGCAAGCACATACACACACACTCAGACTCTCTCACTTGCCACTTGCCTACACACCTCACAGCTTTTGTCTCTTGTCACCTCCATGAGCTCAATACTCAAAAGTCTATTGTCGACCCGCCTTCATAGCACCCAAAACCCCTACACACACACACACACACACACACACACAAAATGACAACCGTGTGCAGCTTTTCCTGCAAGCTGAACACCCACAATAGCCGCTACAAATTGTTGGAACGAGGGCTAGCTATGGTGGATTCCATCTCATGCAAGCCATGGCGGGAGAGGAAGCTGCAGCAAGAGAGTATACGAGAAGGAGAGAGCAGTTCGACACAGCTTGGAAAAACTCACGCTATTGTTCTTGTGTATCTATTTCTTGTGAAAACCCTTACAATATAAAGAAAAAGTGCCATGCAAAACTATACTTTAACTGGACTGTCTGCATGCTTTTAAGAGGGTTTCCCACGGGCTGGCCGACAAGGGCTTGGACCCAACAATCCCCCCCTCAAGCCCGAACTGGACAGACCCTCTCATGATACCTCGAGTTTTTGGTATACTCGGCAACCGGGAGTTTTAGGTTCTCTCACAACCAAGGATTTTTGGTTTATCCATAACCTGGTGCTAGATCAGTAACCCCCCCTTGAACAGATAGGGTGTAGGTCAAAACATTAGCTACCAAAAGTATTGGAGTTTTTGGTTCACTGCCAAACCTTGGGTTTATGGTGTACCCAGTAACCTCATGAGCGTGCAAAAATGGGCTGAGAACTGATAAAATGGGAGGTCTTACCATTTATGGATGGCAGTGTCTATATCCCGTACAAATTTTTTGATATGATGAAAGCTGACAAGCATGACAATAACTGACAATGTAAAAGAAAAAGCTTTGACTGGAAAGTTTATGATGGTTTTGACAATAGACAAAAGCTGACAAAAAGTATGACACTAAACTGGCAAAAAACAGTTGATGAAAAAACTTGTACTGTGGTCTCGAAGCGGATCTAGATGTTCAACATCTTTTGATGTACCTCTTGGTTCTCGAAGCAAATCTTCTTTGGCCTTAGTGGAACTCCGCGTATAAAAAACTTGTTTGCCTCTTCCTTGCCGACTTGAGCTTTTGAAGCGTTTTGATATACTCTGAGAAAAGCTTGTCTTGAAGCTTTCTTGCACCACTTCATTGTTTTGAGAAGCTTTTCCGAGTGTGGGATCTTGCCGATTTGTGTGCATGTTGACTTTTGATGCTATATTTGACAGACAATTGAATTTGATTGTCGAAATTGCCGAAACTGAAATTCGCAGCAGCTGTCGAACTTGAAGCCGCGCACCAAAATGAGCACAGATTACTTGATGAGGGTGTGAGTGAGTATGTCTTTTATCGAGGTGATGTGTGTGAAGCGCTTATTGACCAAGGCTAAAAAATAGGAATGACACTATAGTCATAGTGTGAAAATGAAAACAAAAAGGGCGAAATTTCTCTGTGTAGAGATGGCGCAACAGACGACGAGGAGGGTAGTTCTACTTGTAGCGATCAGCAGAGGCCAAATTGGATATGCTTGTAGTGTCGAAAAAGCCTTACAACAGCAGGGCGATCAGGTTGATGCCGTTTTTGGTCGGATTTCAGCAGGTCGACAGTTTGCTTTCCCTTCTGCAGGCACTGGTTCCCGCACGCCGACTCGAGCCGAGAGCAGTGGCTCTGATACCAGTTGTTGGAACGAGGGCTAGCTATGGTGGATGCCATCTCATGCAAGCCATGGCGGGAGAGGAAGCTGCAGCAAGAGAGTATACGAGAAGGAGAGAGCAGTTCAACACAGCTTGGAAAAACTCACGCTATTGTTCTTGTGTATCTATTTCTTGTGAAAACCCTTACAATATAAAGAAAAAGTGCCATGCAAAACTATACTTTAACTGGACTGTCTGCATGCTTTTAAGAGGGTTTCCCACGGGCTGGCCGACAAGGGCTTGGACCCAACACAAATTGGCAGGCAGCCGTGAGCTCACACAAGGAGACAAAGCCTCCCACGATTCACCACTCAACTAGGCCTCAAAACTTAGACCGTGCCAGCTATCCATACAACACCGATGACCTCATGACCTCCATCAAGGCCCTCTCCGGATGCTAGCCGCTAGAGCTCAATCATTCCTTTGTTGAGCAGCATGCCCATCTCATCTCATGCTCATGGCTCATCATGGTGCCTAACCGGGCTCAGTCTCAGGTTGCCGATAGTTCAAGCTGCCGAGTCCCTTGATTCTCACGCTCGCAGCTTGCTTCTCCCACTTCTTCTAGGCTGTAGCTCTTGAACTGAGTGCTTCCCACACAGACACACACAGCGTTGTTTCCGCAACTGGCCCACCCGGCCTTTGACCACATAGTACACACACACACACACCATTTCTGTCTTGCCTCCGTGATTGGCGCTCCTGACGAATCACACACTCACACCCCACGTGATATGATGCAGGTATCTCCCTCTCTCGGCATTACCACCTTCAGCCAGCTCTCTCTCAGTACTGGGTACAATGATCAGGCCAGAGGAAGAGGCCGAGGCCGATGAGGACTCAGGAGCCAGGACGATGCGGGCAGAATGTGCAGGACCCTTTCAGCCTCATCCCTGTAGATTTGGCTCGTTGCCAGCGTAAACACCAAGATAAAATAAATAAATTTAAAAATAGGTTTAAAGACGAGTTCCCACCAAATTTTCACAAAGTTCTCCCTTTGACCTTAAGCATGCCAGGCCTGCGGTCGCAGTAAAAAATTCCACAGTTAGAATTTTAGTGCTCTCTTGGGGTAGCTCCCACAGAGCTCTTCACCACTCTAAGATCATTGGTTTGGTATGTATCGATTGCGTGATTGAAAATTTTCCATGGACTAGATGTCAATGGTTGCAAATAAGTAGGATTTGGTGGTGCTTATTTTGAATGGAAAGATCTTTTATCACTAAAAGTTCAGCATTATTTGTGGCCAATGTTACTCATCAGGTTACGTTACGATCTAAGGTTACATTTATGATCATTTCTCTCTCTTTACAATGCATGCCAAATATGCGAAAGATAGCATTAATTTTGGATGAATGATCATGGGATTGCATTAACACTGTGAAGATCTCAGCGGTTCTTGCCTTTCTGCTTGTTGTGACTAAAGATGGTTTCATACACTAAAGAATGAGCGTTTTTGCACATGAGTACTCTTTCTCTCTTGATTTGTATGAAACATTACTAATTAAGAGCATGCAAGCATCCATTTTATGCATCCAATGTTGATTTGATTATGGTCTAATGCTAGGTTGATTAGCATTTTCATTTCACTACATGAACAAATATTTTTGGCAAGCATACGAGCTTCATTGATGATGCATTCATGCTTGATGGAGAGTATGTATTAAATTTGAACTTGATATTGCCTGTTGCATTTTAGTGCTTGATATAAACGAAAAATCCTCGCACAACACTAAAGTTGAGATTCTGTGAATGACAATGGGATAGTAAAAATTCGGCTTCTGATTGAGCATGCTTTTAGTGCTTACTTTGAATGACAAATGCTTTGAAGCACTAATGATTTGAGTTGTTTTTGAAGGGATGTGGTAGAGGTGTGATTCCAAATGATCCAAGAAGGGATCATCATTGCCATATTGCAAAAGTTGGCTAATTAGAGCCATTCCAAATGTGTGGATTAAAGTTGTAATGCTAGCTCATAGCTTGGTCTAAAAATGCAAATTTTTTCATTTTGAGCTAGTGTTTAGCCAACTTTTTGAGCTTTCAAGTACAAATTTGGCTAGTAAGAGCCATTCATTTTCATTTCATCGAGTTGCAGTCATCTCTAGCTCATAGGTTGCACTCAAAAATGTAAAATTTCATATGAGTTAGTTGTTAGCCAACTTTTTGGAAAGCTTTAAATTGTAAAACTCGACTTTTCAAGAGTCACTTCATTTCATCAAAGTTGCATTACTTTTTAGCTCTTGACTTGTTTTTCCATACTTCAAGTGAGCTAGAAACTAATCGATTTTTGAATCATGCATGAGAGATGGTAAAAATTGCAAAATTTGCTTATATGGAAGCATTTTATCTCTCTCATGGTTGTTATGTATGCATAAATTTGCTACATTAGAGCATCATGTTCATAACCAAAGGCATTTTTTTTCCCTTGGGTTTTTTCCCTTTGGCAAATTCGGGTATGCAAGACCCTAGCTTTAGGTTTTCATTAATGATTTTTGTGTGGATTTTCAATAATTGGCTTTTGTAGCTTGTGTTTACACTTAGCTTCAAAAGGCTTCTTTTTGCAAATAAAAAGATCAAGAGACTTCTCTACACAAAGGATGCTTGCTCAATGATGCTCAAAAGAGCATGAATAGGTGTAATCCTTCCATGATTTTGCTCTTTCTCATCTCTTCATTCTCTTGTTTGGCTTAAGTGAAATTTTGCTTCTAAGCTATGGTTTTTTCATGTTCGAAAGCTAGGCATTTTAAAGTTTCAACACTTTGCTTTGTGAAAATTAACTCATAAAAAAATTAGGTTTTATGAATGCTAATCATAGGTAATTGGTTTGACCTTAGGTTAATATAGGATCATTTCTCATTAGTCCTAGAATCTTAGTGATAGTTTTAATATTCCATTCATTTTTGTCATGAACTAGGGCTATGAATAGGCTTTAGTATTTTTTAGTCCAATTGCCATAAACATCTCATAAAGGAAGTATTAAAAAAAGTGCTAAAAAATGAACCATGAAGCAAAGAAGTGTCCAAAAAAGTAGCAAAAATGCTACTAAGGCACATGAAAATAAAAATTATATGTTATGTTGTGTCTGTGTAAGGCCTAGCGCCTTATTGGCACTTGGTAGGCGAGGGGAATCACCTTGGCTCGCTTGGTCAAGGCCCTAAACCGATGCCCAAGGTTGATAGGGGTTAGCCGTCGCCTTGGTAAGCTAGTAGGCTTTTGGAACACCTTCTTGAGGGTTCAAGGAGCTGAGAGTCGCACCTAGAATTGCCTTGGGGTGGTATCCTTGTGATTGTGCTTTAATTTTTCTAAGAATGACTAAATCAAAACTTCCATGAGCTTCAAAAAACTTTGACAATGTACTAATAGATTAGGAGCTTTTTTATAGCCCATAGACATGATAGACTTGAATGATTTATTAAGATTGTTCACATAGCTTTTAGGCTAGTAGGTTTATGAACTTACATTAGCCTAGGGTCATAATTGATTGCTTGTGTTTCATGCATAAAACTGAAATTTCAAGTGGTTTAATCTTCACAATAGTCTGAGTATTTTTTTCCTTTATGTTGTCTAGTTTTTTACTATGATTAACCCATTTTTTAGAAGCAAAAAATCACTTTGCATGATTGTTCATTTATGCTTCATGTTTTATTCATTCTTGGTGGCCTTTGATGCTCATTACTTGTTCTTATGTTTAGCAGCTCAACATTTCTTCCCTCGACTTGCTTTCTACCATGTCACCGTGTCTTGCTTCACCGGCACACGAGGACGTGCATGAAATTAGGAAGGGGGGAATGTTAGCAGTGGCTAACACAGGCTACACCATTTATGCACCAAGTTGTGGATGTGCCATAGTGCACAGTGTTTACTTTTCATTGTATAGGGCTTGGGCTCATTTAGGAGTTCCAAAGTTGTATGAGTCTAAGCTAGAGAGCTCACTTTATCCCATAGTTGAAGGGTTTGAGGCCCAAAACTATAAAAGAGCCCTATGCTTAATGAGAGGTGATTCTTGAGTGGTCCTTTTGAGAACTCTCTCCCTAGAGGAGGTCTTGATGGCTTAGCCTTTGAGCTTAATGCCCTTGCTTAGAAGGCTAGTGCTAATCACATGTAATTAGTGTAATCCTCTCTTAATTAATCTAGTCTTCATTATGTTGTCAATCATGTTTATCTACTTTCCTTCATTGTTTTGAGGTGTTGATCTTCTCTTATCTAACTCTTACTTATGCTAAGCTTCTCCGATTAGTGGAGTCCTTATCTAACGCTCTCGATTAAGCGGAGTGGGTGTACTCATGATTGAGGGATTAGAGTTGTCCTCTAATAATGTGCTTGTGTGTGTGTAGGTTTAAGAAGCCTTGAGCTTGGAGGATGCACGCTCTTGAATCCTCTCAATCTTTGCATCCGATGACGCTCTCGCACATTCTTTGTGTGATGCCTCCAAGCCCTAGCCGGGTCATGCTCTCTCTCTCCGGATTGATAGATTTGTGGGAGATTGCCTATGCTATGGCGAGCCTCTAACACACCTGTTTGTGTCGATGGTCGCGCTTGATTTGAAGAGTGAGTCGAGATAAAGATTCCATGAAGGTCCAAATCCTATCAATAGCAACACGCTCCTGTACACACTAGGAAACAAAAGGAATACCTCCAGGAGGCACATTAGTGGGAAAAGGTACCAACACTTATTGAACACAACAAAAAACATAAGGAACCCTAACCTAATTATTTGCACTCCCCCTAGAGAGTCAAGGGAATAGGATATTGTAGAGGTTGGGGGGAAACCCTAAGGCTAAACCCCTATCCTCGTCATCGAGATAAACAAAGTCATCATCCATGAGACCATATGTGCCATCCGTGTAGTCCTGTAAATTTTCTTTTTCATCATAGGTGCCCATGTTTACTAAGAAGGTCACTAGACGCCTATAGTCATCTTGGTCAAAAGGGTAGGCTTGTGCAATGGGAGAAACGCTCTCTACTAAGTATGGATCAGACGTGGTCAAGAGACGTATCAGCCATTCTAACTCCTCAAAATTCCTCTCACATGCTAGCGTACCTATCAAATCCCATTCACATGAAAGCACTGGAAAGACCATGTGAAATATTTGTGAAAACTAACGAGGGTACCTCTCACCCAAGGAGGGAGTGGATGACTCTAGCGTACTAGCCATATCTGTACACGCAAATAGATGATGGTTAGAGTGCAAATATTACAAGGGTCGTGTTCTTGTGCATAATTTGTTTTTATGATTTTGTGTTATGGCTCTTGCTCTTTTACTTTTTTATCTCGTTTTTGTGAGTATAAGGCTTTATATATACATTCCCTAAGATTGGAGATTAAGAGGTCAGGGAGAAAGGTTGAGAGGGAATCAAGTGAATAATGGATGTCCACAAACACTCCCCCCTTCCTTGGGTAGATCATACCATTTGAAATGATGTCGTCACCCTTTGAAACCAGTTGTTCCAAGTTGTTATAGGTGAAGATTTTTGCCAGTAGTTTTCTATTACCTTAGGTGCCTCGTCGAGTTGCAAGGGTGGTAAGGTACTCTCCCAGGATCGAACTTGAAGCGGTTCAGCAGGTGATTCTTGAACACTGGAACGTGTGGATTCCTTTGTAGCTTCATGGAGGTCCACTATTGTAGGTGGAGGATGTGTAGAAGCTTTTACCTCTATGGA
The DNA here is from genome assembly GCF_014529385.1 of Adiantum capillus-veneris. Taxonomy (NCBI): domain Eukaryota; kingdom Viridiplantae; phylum Streptophyta; class Polypodiopsida; order Polypodiales; family Pteridaceae; genus Adiantum; species Adiantum capillus-veneris. Next base: position 148,181,318 of record NC_140944.1, read on the forward strand.
TGTATTACATGAGGAGCTAGAAGCTTCATGGAACTCCCCCCTTCCTGAGCTAGGTGGAATAAATTGGTTTTGCCTTGGAGCCCAAACTAGCTCTGGACTAGGTGTGTAGCATTCTGTGATCTTTCCCTTCCCATGGTCTGCCATTGGCTTTAGCGTTACACTGTTTGACTCATATGGGTTTGTTGTCGATAGGGAAGGACACATTTTACGTTTAGGTACCCAGATTTGCTCATTTCCATCATAGTAGCCTTGGGCTTCTAATAGTCGTTTTGGAATCCATCGTGATTTGGTCTTGACTCTCCTAGAGCGCGCTCTTGGTTTTCCAGGGGAATTTTTTCTTGGAATGGATGGGAGGGTTGAGGTAGTTGGAAGTAAGGCCTTCGGGACCCATTGATATGTACTCTTAGGTCGTGCAGGTTGAGTACTTGAAATATTACTGCTTGCTGCAACTACAAGTGTTGAAGTGCTAGGTTCATGGGTAGCCGGCAAGGACGAGTTAACCACCTTGGCTTGTGAATGTTGGCTATCCTTAAACTTTGCTAGAGTTTGCAACGTAGGTGACTTTGCTTGAATGATAGGGGTAAGAGTCGGTGGTCACGTCGTGACACTACCAGTATCCCAATCAATAGTGCATTTGGTAGCCAACATCCATGTGCATCCCAGGTTTACGTTGCCTTCCATAGCTCCCGCGGGCATGACTAGAAACCTCTGCACTATGCTTCCATTGTCATAGACAACAGGGGTCTGAAGGACTCCAAGAATAGCAGTTTTCTTTTTATTAATGCCCTTGACTTGCATTGTACTCGGGGATAGGGTCGGTTTCCCTAATTGACACCAAACTCCATAGGATAACAAATTGTGTTTAGCTCCCGTATCTAATAAGGCATTGTATAGTACTTTCCCATAGGGGCTATTTAGCTCAATCGGGTATCGTAGGGGTGGCTCAGATTCTAATGAGTCATCATCTGTGTCCTCGAAAAATTCTTGCGTGATTTCCAGATTAGCCTCTCCTTGGCGTCTAAGACGTTGTTGTCGTTCTCGAGCCTCAACTCTTGCTTGGATTTTTTTTAAGCTTTGCTTGTTCCTTGGCAACCTTCTTTTGATGGATGGCTTGCAACTCTTCCTGGCTTAGAGGATCATAATATCTTTTGAATTTACTCCCATTAAGGAATCCAATGGTTTCAACTCCATCTAGAGTCTCCACACAAATGGTACCTTGCGGGGTAATTTCACACACTCGATATGGTCCCTTACCAGCGTATTTCAATTTCTTCTTTTCATTACGTACCCCGTACATAAGAACTTTATCACCAACCTTGATGTCTTTATCCTTTAAATGGCTATCAAACCACTTCTTTCTCCTATCCTTCTCCACTAGAGCATTTCGCACAGCTAATTGCCTCTCTTCATCTAGCCTTTCTAGGATATATAATCGCTCCACTAAGGGGTTACCATCCCAACCTTCTTGAGAAGCTACTCGAAGACTAGGAATGACAAACTCCCATGGCATAACTGCTTCTTGGCCATACACCATCTTAAACGGTGTGCAATTAATAGCAACTTTATACGCAGTACGATAAGCCCATAAAGCTGATGTAAGCTTTAGGTCCCAATCAGTGCGATGAGCCTCAACTGTCTTTGTCAAAATGGAGATGAGAGTTTTGTTGGTACTCTCAGCTTGGCCATTTGCTTGGGGATAATAGGGTGTAGACTTGTGGTGAGATATCATGAAGTTTGATGTGAGTTCTTTTATTACTTCATTTATAAAATGAGTTCCATTGTCACTCACAAGTTCAAAGGGGCATCCAAAACGTGTGATAATGTTCTCAAAGAGGAACTTAGCTGTTGTTTTTGCATCCGCCTTTCGTGTTGCTTTTGCTTCAGCCCATTTGGTTCCATAGTCTGTAGCCACAATGATATATCGTGATTGCGTGTTACGTGCAGCCGGACTAATCGGTCCTACAAAGTCTAAGCCCTACTTTTCAAATGGTTGGGTTACCTTGATGGGATGTAGAGGCATCCTATCCCTTCTTTGTGGATTGTTGAAGCGTTGGCATTCATCACATCCCTTTGCAAAAAGTGATGCATCCTTAAACAGAGTGGGCCACCAATAGCCTGACTGTAAGATCTTTCGGGCAGTCAACTTTCCTGAAAAGTGACCACCAGCTACGCACATGTGTGCCTCTTGTAGAATATATAAATACTCATCCTCGTGGGCATAGCGTCTAAGAACATCATCTTTTCCTCTCTTATAGAGAGTTCCAGCCAGTAAGCAATAGGGTTCGCATTCCTTGATTAATTTTCGAGCTATATCTTTTCGCAGCTCTTTGGGTGGAAAACCATTAACTAAGAAGTTAACAATCTTTTCACTCCATTCAGGTATTGTCTCAACAATGAACAAAGGAGTATCAGGCAATTCATCATCAACCCCCGTAGGATCTTCGTCATTAGGGATACGAGATAAATGATCCTCCATGACATGTTTCCTCCCAGGCCTCACAACAACGGTGAAGTCAAACTCAAGAAGAATTAACAACCATCGTGTAATTCGACCTGTGGAACACGGCTTGTTTACCAAATATAGCAATGCTTGATGATCAACATAAAACACAAACTTGGTAGCAAGAAGGTAATAGCGAAATTTCTTTACTGCGTAAATCATAGCTAGACCTTCGCGCTCTGTAGTAGTGTAGTTCATCTCGGCATCATTTAATTGGCGACTTGCAAAGCTAATAGGGTAGTCCAATTTATGTTCTCCTGGTTGAGTTAGAACACACCCAATAGCAAAATTTGATGCATCGATATGCACATGAAAAGGTACATTCCAATCAGGTGTTCGCAAGATTGGAGCACTTGTTAGGGACTTCTTTAATAACTCATAAGATTGATGACATTCTTCCATCCAGTGAAACTCGATCAGAAGCTTGTACAATGGACGCGCTATCTCAGCAAAGTTTAAAATAAACCTTCGATAATAACCAACATGGCCCATAAATCTTTGAACTCCTTTATAGTTAGTAGGTGGTGGCAAATCGGCAATGGCTTTAATCTTACTCTCATCTGTGGATATCCCGTTCTTGGACACTATATGCTCTAGAATGACTCCATGCTTAACCCAAAATTGGCATTTGAAAGGGTTCAATGAGATGCGATAAAATCTGCACCTTTCAAATATTTTTCGTAGATATAACAAATGCTTCTCCCAAGAAGAATAAACACAAAGGTCGTCTAGGAAAGCTTCACAAAACTCCCTTAGAAATTCTTTAAACGCAGTGTTTATTAATTGTTGGAATGTAGCAGGGGCATTTGTTAAGCCAAAAGCCATAACACGAAATGCAAACACTCCAAACTCTATGATAAAAGCAGTTTTAGCTTGGTCCTCTAATGCAATTGTGATTTGATTGTAACCAAAGTACCCATCTAAAAAGCTATAAGCTTCCTTGCCCGCAACTCTTTCAAGCACATGTTCTGAATATGGCAAGGGATAATGATCTCTCCTAGTAGCTGCATTAACTTTCTTGAGGTCCACGCACACTCTTAGTTTCCCATTCTTTTTTGGCACAATGACTATTGGAGAAACCCATTCTGAGAGCTCAATAGGGTATATGAATCCACATTGGATAAGTTTTTCAATGTCCTCTTGTACAATTTTGGCGTACTTAGGATTCATTGGATAGGGTCGTTGCTGGACGGGCTTAGCAATGTTGATCATGGGAATTGTATGTCGCACCACAGAAGGTGGAACGCCCTTCATGTCATGATATGTCCAAGCAAAGATATCCTTGTATTCCTTGAGGAGCTCCTCAAGTACAGCCTCTTCAGTTTCGGTAAGGTCTTGAGCAATAAAGACTGGTTTAGACTCCTCACCTGGTTCTGCTAATTCTATGTCTTTAACTATCGCTGGACCATCATAGACTCCACTGCTTCCATTGGTAGGTATTCGTTGGGCTTTGGCATACACAACCTTTCGCTCCCCCGTGGTATAAGATTTAAAATGTTCAGGAGCCGTATGTAGGTCAGCAGGCTCTTGTCCTGACAGGCACCTTTCTTTTAGTTCTGCCTCCTTTTGTTGTTGTGCTAACTCTCGATTTTGACGTCTTCTTATAGTTCAACTCAATTTCGGCTCTGTAACCTCCAATTGAGCGAGGTCAATGGGTCGCGGGCTGCACCACATCACACTCTGGAGATGTTCACCCCAATTGTCTACTAGCTTTCGATGAGCATCACATGCCCCTAGATAGCTAAGCCATTCTGCAGTAGATCTTTCCTTGTTTATCCTAGATCTCACATTTGCTCGATATCGTCGTCTCTTATATGACCTTTATTTCTTGTTAAGGTTTTTATTTTGGTAAATGTTTTAACTCGACTCGCCTGATAGGTCTTCGCTTGTATCTTCTTCACTCTCATATAAATTACCATAGATGGTCGTACTAGGCCTTGAGTGTTCAGTTTCTATACTTGGTTCACTCGATGTTTCCTCAGGTTCTGAATCCATTTCTCCCTGAGATTCCGTTTCTGATGTGTATTGGCCTGAAGCCTTTGAGGAATCATCGGTTTCACTCTCAGGTAGGTGTGCCTCTTTCTTATCATCGGATGTTACATGCGCTACACCTAACATGTTTACTGGTGCAATGTGTGGTATCTCTTCCCCATCTGGTGTTACCCAAGTTGTTCCTCTAGCTCCCCATGTATCTATAGTTTCCGCTAGGTGCACCCAATCGACATTGTCTGACTCAGCCATTCCGGGTAGGATATCCATATAAGGAGAGTTCTACCCAATATCCATGTCTTCGTTACATGTGTAACAATACTGTAATGGAGCTGAGTGAATTGTTGTGTCTGATCGATTATCAATGATGAATTTATTTCCTAGAGGATGCGTTCGACCACTTAAAAGATCAACTCGAATGACAGAGTCTTGGAACTGTAAGTAGACGTGGTTTTTGGACCAGTCATGCACCATTTTTGCTTCCCTCATGAATGGACGCCCTAAGATAATCTCAAATGACATAGGATGCTTGGAAAAATCCATAACAATGAAAGTCTGCCTTACCTTGTGTCCCAAGACCTTGATCCTGAGATCCTTTAGCATTCCAATAGGCGTAACAATAGATCCATTAGCCTGTAATTCTCCATTGAGGAAGGCTCGAAGAGCTGAGACTAGCTCGGGGTCTTTATATCGTTTGGACATGATGGTGGATCTAACTTCTGAAGACATGAAATCCATCAATTTGGCAACATTTAATGGCATCTTGTGGGACGTAGGACCCTGACAAGAGAATGGTGAAGGTCCACTTTTCGATGTCCTACCCTCACTCTCTTCCCGAATGATACTGGGTATAGCTAACGGCCTGTAGTTCTCGTGAGGTTGAACTTGTGTGGGAAACACTGTGTCTGACATCTGGATATGTTTGGGTTCAGGTTCTAATGTTCGTTGAGTTTCTTCCACCAAACCCCTCAGTTGTTGGACTCGTTCAATTTCCACTGTTCGGTTTGGATAGGTTCCAATCTTTCTCTTGCAATCCTCATTTTTTGTCTCTCGTGGCTTATCTTGGGGGTTCGCAATTGGGTGGTTTAACTTTGAATACTCTTTTGGTGTTCGCCGTAATTCCCTCTCGTGATCCTCCTCACTGGCTTTTTCCTTTGTAGTAACATTTTTGGTCTCCGTGGTCTCTATCGAATCTGAGTCATCCTCAGGGTCATTCATATACACGGGATCCTCTCCTGTCCCTATGTTAGTCTTTGAACTAGGTTTTGAGCTAGAAGCATTAAGGGATTTCTTTCTTCGTGTTTTCTTCTTTCTCGCTCGGCCAATGGATGCAGCATATCTCTCTTCGAGGATGTAATTTTGCTTTTGGAGCATCGACCGTGTGAGTGCATTCACTGGTGCTATGTTTATAGTTGGTGGTGTCCCATCAACAATCTCTATTAAGTTCAATGGTGTGATTTTCGGTGCGTTTGGATTGTTAGGACACTGTGCGATCAAATGATCTATGCCACAACGATTACAAGTGAGTATTGGCATTGCCAATGCACTCCCTTGAATTGTTTGCATTAGTGCAGCATTCTTTTGCATTCTAATGGAGCACTCAGCTACTCGATGTGGTCCACCACATTCGTAGAACTGAAGAGGTGGTCTCCTGGCAAAACTATTAATGTTTTGGCCTCTTGCTACTAGCGCACTAGCTTGATATACCGATTTGATTTGTCCCCAATGGTATTCCATATAGTACATGGGACACTCCTCAAGCATGTCGACTCCATAGGTGATACTAGAGTCTATGTCCTCTTCGCAATCTACATAAGTACTAGATGACTCGCAACCTATTTGGTTCATAGGTGTAACTCTTGGATGAGGGGGTTGCGGTCCTAGCACTGGAGGTGGCAACGGTGTGGTTTGGACCACATTTTGGGTTCTAGGGACCATGTGCTGTAATGGCAACTGTTGCTCCATGGGTGGGGTAGGCATCAATGCAGGAACTCGTGGTGAGTCTGCCCAAGCTATAGGCGGTCTATTTTCCATGATGCGTTTAAGCATTAGGAAATCCTTCGCTTGATGGCCATGCCTACCACACGCGTTACAAGTCCCGTTAAACTTTACTCTGAAAGTAGGGCATTCACTCGTAGTATGTGGGCCCAAGAAAATTGAGCACCATTGTTGCTCCCTTCTTGGATACATATGAGTGTTTTGTGGAGCACGATTACCCCTAAGGCTTTCTTGGATGGCCTTGGTGAGATCTGCCAAAGTCATCTCAAATATCGTTTGCTCTTTCACGATTGGCTTTATCTTCATTGGCTCATGCCCTGACGCTTGCGAGCTACTAGACTTCGGCTCAGCGGACACTCTTTCTCCTGCAATCATTAAATTATCTTCCAATTGGATTGCATTCATGGTGACTGCTTCCCAAGTAGTGATACCTCTAATGACTAGGCCATTATAGATACTTTCATGTCGTAGTCCCCCAATGAATCTATCGAGCGTTGAATCGCTCGTTTGGATTGCATCGAGAATTCAAATTCTTTAGGCGACTAATGAAATCTCTCACGGATTCACCTTCTTCTCGTTGGGCTTTCTGGAGCTGAGAGGCTACACCCCAAAGTACTCCCTCTCGTATGTATTCTTTTAAGAACAGTCTCCTAAGAGTAGAGTAGATCGTTTTCTCTTCTACTCTTAAGGTTCTATACCAATCTCCAGCCTTTCCGCTTAGGGTCAAACTCAAAGCCTTACACTTATGTAGCTGATTATGCTCTTCCAAGGAATCGCATACATGTTCAAAGACTTCCATATTCTTTCTAGCATCTCCGTCTCCACTGAATTTCTATGTGAGCTTAGCTACTTGAACTGCCTTGCTCCTAGGCTCTCTATCAGGTGCACTACGCATGTTTTCCGCAATAGAGCTACCGATAGTTTGAGCAAATGCTGCCAAATCTCCTATTTGAGCAGGTATAATGGGTGTATGTGCTCCTGGAACCACATGTGAGATGGGAGTTGGCCTTGGCCTTGGCATACGCGCGGCTCTTGGGTCCCATATTTCGTATGGTGGTGTACCAGATGGTGGTCCAAAGTTTACAGGCGCGGCCCTAGGCATAGGGGGTGCCTGATATGGCATGTTATTATTAAATGGCATGGCTCCACTTGTATAAGAGCTTGGATAATGCCATTGTGGATTGTAAGCTCTTGGAATAATCAGAGGTGTAGGAGCTACATGAGGCTGAGGTACGACAGGTGCACATGATTGATACATACATGTAAGTATAGTTGGGGGCACTGTGCTACTAGGCATCGATGCAGTGTTAACAAATGAACTCCATGGTGTACTTCTTGTCATGCTCACCACTGGGATATGCATGGTAGCCGTAGTGTCATTAAGAGAAAGATGAGCTAGATCTGGGAAGGTAAAGCTGCCACTTGTGGGCTCAGATTGTACTGAGGCTCCTGGCGAAACAACATATGGAGGATCAATGGGGTTCACTGAGGGAGTCTCCATTTGTGATAGGGTTGGTTGGTTGGCCTTTCCCGTATCCAAGAATCTCATTAGGCCTATTGAATGCATGTTGATCCCTGTGTTCTATCTTTCTAACTCGACAATCCTATGGAGGACATCACAGACTTTCTGTTGTTGCTCATCTATGCTAGTAGCACCCGATGTGGATTGTAGAACATCTAACCAACCCACATGATAGGTGTGTCCTGTGTACCGATCAGTTAAAGCTTCTGCTTATAGGTCATACTCCCAATTTTCGTTTAGGAATATCCCATCTAGGCCTGGCGTGCTGGAGGTTTCCCTCGAAGTGGAAGCATTATTGCTCCCCATCGCTTGCCCCTCCGTGACTGCTACCTTGGGAGCACTCGGTTGCTTGGCTGGCATGATTGTTGTCATAGGAGCCTTTGCTTTCAGGGCTCGACTTTGTTCTAGCCTTCGTAGGTTCTCAATTTTCCTCTCCCTTGTTGCTTGCATATAGCGTTCGATCTCTTGTACTTCGGCAAGACTCCTACCATCGGGTAGTAAAACCTCAGAGGGAGATAGTCCTAAAGGATCATGAGGTGCAGTGGATGGAACATTCACATGCACACTCTCAAGAAGCATAGGGTCTATTTTAGGCATGAATGACGAATTTACTTCCCCACTCCCTTCATTTATTTCATTAACCGCATGTTCGGAGCGAGTAGCTCTACTAAGGGTCTCTTTTAAGTGGCTAAACACGCTGGACCCAGGCCGTGGGCCCATGGCATGCATGTCTTGACTTGAACTATCAGGGTTTGGTGTAGGATACCCCTCCATGACTTCGTAGTCAGAGGAAGAATCACTAGACGCGATATGAGGATCTTGGGTCGCGCTACCTTGAGTCCCGGCCGAAGGTCCAGAACCTAGGGTGGGGGAATAATGGGTGCCCGCGTAAATGGAGGCACTACCAATATGCTCGTGCTCTAACACTCGTCTAGAGCGTAGGTTCATATGACTTGGATCCCCTAGAAGTGTCAGTGAGTGCCCGTGAAGGTTGCTCACCTAGTAATTTTGGGTGTTTTGCAACCCAAGTCTTTTCTTATTTATTTATTTTTTGATTTTTTGGTCCTTTTTTCTGACCCAGCTATAGAATAGAACATATGATAGCTCAAAACAAGCGTCTCGGTCAGAGGGACGTGCCGTGCTTTATAGCCCTCCGTCTGGTCACTTTATGCCCTCGGAATCCCTAAAACCGTCAATTTCTAGTAGGGAACTAGGCCCAAATTAGAAAGTCTAAGGGTGCAAGTGGGAAGAGAAGGGAGGAGAGTGGAGGACTTGCCCCACATGCTCTCATTCCCTCTTGAGGGGGTAGGGTATATATATAAGAGTGAGTCTAGTATATATCATAAGACTGAGGACTGAGGCCTGGGCCTGGGCCTGGGCTTGGGCTTGGGCTTGGGCTTGGGGAAATGATCCCGATCAAAATTTTAGTGTAGCCCCCCAGTCACTCACGCTTAAATATTTTCGGGGTTTTTTTTTTTCACACACACTGTCAACACCTACCTAACCTCTCTGTCAACAGATCACAGCTCACTACCTTATCTACTTACTAACAGTGTTGCGAACCACTAACAAATCTATTAACCACTCTGCTAACTTCTTACTGACAGTGGGCGAACTGTCCACCTACTTCCTCTCTCACTACCTTACTGTGCAAAGACTGTGTGCAGGCAAACCTTGACAGAAAACTGTGTACAGACTGTGTGCAAACTGAAATTGCTAACTGTCTACCTACTTATTCATTCACTGAGAATAAGCTAACGACTACTAATTGTGCAAAGACTGTGTGCAAACAGAAAACACAACATTATGCAGAAATCACAGAACTTGCAAACAATACAGAAATTAACAACTTGCAGAAAAATAACTCATTCCTCTTCCTCTTCCTCTTCTTTCCTACTACAAACAACTCATAGGAGAAGCACAAAGTGCCTCTTGGGCTTAGTGCAGGGCGATTCCCCGGCAACGGCGCCAAAAATGTGCGCTCCTTGCCGCACTATCGATTCAAGGGACTTGCCTAACATTGTGGGCGAGCCACAGACGGCTCCAAGCACACAACTAGCTTAACTAGTAAACTCAAAAGAGGGCAATGGTGTGTCACTCACCGCTCTATGCTCCTGCCGTGGAGGATTCCTCGCCGCGAAGAAGAAGGAGACGCCGCTACGTCGCGCTCAACTGCTTCACAGCTACAATGCCCGCAATGCTCGATCCCACTCTCTCTCTCTCTCTCTCTCTCTCTCTCTCTCACACACACACACACACACACACACACACACACACACAAGGAGGTGAAGAAGAAGAAGATGGAGATGGAGATGAAGCAAGAGCACTCTTCTATTGCACAAATGAGAGAATGAGTGAATTTTAGGTTTAGTTGGCTTTTATATGAGCTCACCCCATTCACACTTGGGCGCCCATGCTTAGCCAACTAATCCCTTGAATGTCCCAATTAGAGTGCGCCTCTCATCGGCGATCACTCTTACCCTTTTCCTATTGGACCGACAAGCCCGGTACCTGACTCTACCAAATAAATAATACAATGTCCACCGTAGGTTACAACGTCCGTCTCGTAGGTGATAGGGTGTCCATCAGCTGTGAGGGTTAACACCCGTTGTACCCCGCAGGTAAACACCTGCGTCGGCCTTTTTACAAACACGAAGACAAGTTCACACATAAATCTATATAATATACTAGGACTATCCACGTCAATCTTCTCGGTAAAATTTTTAATCCTAACTTAAATTTAAATTCAGCTCCTTCGGTTATAATCCCTTAATTCCTAATTCTTTTTAATTTTTCTACTCAAACAAGACCTTAGAAATCAACAATTCTCTTAGCAGTTTAAGGTTTTGTCTCGACGTAAGTTTTGAGTTAACCCCGACTTCGATGAATCCCATTTTGGTCCCTTTTCATCATTTTTCATCCATGGAGCATCTCCATGGAAGCGATGGGAGTTTTATATTCAAGACACAGTCACAACATCCGTGAAGCTATCCCCTTACTCCTCCCTTCAAATTTGCAAAACAAACTTGAAAGTAGAAAAACTTGAAATGAACAATGCATATGCTTCTATAATGAGTTTTTCTTTGGTGTGTCTATGCGTGGTACACAGAGACTTTTGAAATGCACCAACTTGCAATCTTGGACAATTAATCAGAAACTTCCTTTGAGTGCTTATGCAAGAGTGAAACCCTTCTATGCATGGTAGTGAAACAAATCACGAAGTTCATGATAGTGTATCATAAAATACACATATAATAGTGTATGAATGATGGACAAATTTGACTTTAAGAAAGGATTTATGCATACCTTTACTATCGTGGAGAGGATTAATTATGTTGCTAGAAGAATCTTATGGTTTCGGAACTTTCCATTTGGTAAGAGGAAAAAGAGGGGATGACTTTATTGGAAATCCTTTTTTTCAATTAACTTCCTTTGGTTATGCTAAATTAACCTTCAAAACCTCAACTTCTCCTTGAGAAAATTAAGTATTAACCTAATTTGCATTACTAAACAAAACCTTGCACATATACAACCAACCAAGAAGTTATTTTTTCCTCCTAAGCAAAAAGGATTTCTTATGAAAATTGAAGAGCTTAAGCGTGAATTTAAGTAAGCATGAAAGTAAATCTCTTTCAAGAATGAAAAATAACAAGATAATCTTACCTTAATGTGTATATGGTAGGGTCTTCTCTTTGCTTTGGAAGAGCAACGACGAAGTGTATTAACGTAACCGGTTCTCTTTTGCTTCACTTGCTTGAAAACCATCGATTTGGCTATGGGAATAAGAGAGGTTAAGAAAATTCAAGCTATGGAAAGCTTGAAGGTTAGGAGACAGAAGGTGAAGATTATAATAATAATTTGGATTATTTTTATGGACATGGTTTCTCTTAAGGAGTGACGTGTGTGTAGGGGTGTGTGTGAAGGAGGATTAGCTTTGGCTTTCATAGCTCACTATCAAGCTTGCAACTTCAAAATGTGAAGAGAAGTTTTAATGAGTAGGGAAGGCCTCCTTTTAAGCTTAATTTGATAAGACCTTAACTTATCTTGATAAGTTACTTTTACATATCTTGATATCCTTTCTCCCTTTTCAAAGCTTCTCCAACAAGCTACTTATGCAAGAAGCTACTTTTCCAACAAGTGGCTTATGCAACAAGCTACTTTTCCAACAAGTTACTTTTTCACCTTACCCTTATTCTTTCTTTGTTTTCTTATGAAATTTATATTTTCCTTGAAATAAACTAAAATCCCATGCATTGGTTATATCCATGTTTCCATAGTGAAAACCAAAAGTGTCTCGTGGGTAGCTAGGGTGCTTGACTATAGCCCAAATTTACTTGATCGTATTCCAAAAGTCGATGGCTTAGATATGTCATCAAGAGTAAGGGCTAAGAAACAAAAAGAAAGAGTTGTCATCGGCTCGAAACAAATAAGGAAGGTGGTAAATCCTCATCTACAAGTTCCACTTTCAACTTCTGAGTAGCTAATTTACCCTTCGTTGACTGGCTAGCCTATATAAGGTGCAATATATTTTCATTTCTTCCAGTATTATTCTCTTTTCCTTTCACTTTTCTTTCCATCCCTTGTCAAAATTTCATAGGTTTGTTCTTTGCTCATTATCTTACTTTATGGATCCGTGGCAAGAGCTAGTTTTATATGTGGCCATTCCTCATCTACGACAAACAAGTAAATCCATGAGGAGAGAGTTTGTGGAGCGATATGGGTGCCTACTATTTCCTCAATTGGGAACCTCAGTAGATCAAACCAAATGGCGAACATTTTAAAGTATAACAAGGGTGACCCTTTGGGGTTAGGATCACTTTCGTAATAATGTCCGTTTGGCTATGGTTACTGAAGCTATGGGTTTGGGTCCTCGATATTACTGCGTGATGAGGTCAATGCATCGAGGTTTGTCAGAAAGAGTATTTTTGATTGCTCAATTCCTTCCTCCTCAAAAGATATATCTTTACCCTCACTTTGGTTTACCACTTAGAGGGGCCTTTAACTTCACACCTCATACTAGAGAGGTCAGTGAAACAATTTCACAGCGAATCCTGCCTATTAATGAGAGGCCTAATATTTTCCCTGCTTGTGATAGTTTCTTTTGTGATCACATAATGGATGGGCTTATTGACCTCTAAAAAATGTATCTTCGTTGTATCCCTTAACATGTTCATCATGTTCTAAGATCTTGGTACCTGTCTTAAGTCCTTCTTTCTCTGATTTTTCTTGATGGATTAAATGAAATTGATTCTGAGTTCTTTTTTCTTGTATTTGATAAGAGTCCTCGAGAGAATTTCAAACAAAGCTAAATCTATTTAGTGATTTTGTAATTCCATACATAGATCTGAGTCACAAGATGTAAAGGGCAATGCTAATCTTGTTATTATTTAGCAAAAGGTCAGGTTACAAAAGTTCAATAAGATAGAACTTGGGTTTGTAGTTACATGGGCTAACACGGTTTAGTTTGAGTACAAAAAAGAGGAGAATCCTGTTAAAAAAAGATGAGAAAACTGAGAAGTAAGGCGTTCCCAATCTTCCGCAGAGGCATCTTCAACGGGATAGCCCTTCCACTGGACCAAAACCTCTTGAACTGTTCAGTGTTGTAGCTTCCACTCCTTCATGTCTAAAATTTGCTCTGGCTCCATTTAAAATTCTTCTTGTGTGATAAGAATAGTATCTTCATCATTTAGGATGTGAAGTGGATCCCCAACATATCGTTTTAGCAAGCTAACATGAAAAACATTGTGCACATGCAAGTGAGGGGGTAAAGCGAGTTCGTAAGATTGGTCCCCTATCCTTCTCAAAATCTCAAAGGGTCCACAATATCTATATCCTAACTTGTTGTATTTTCCCAATTTGAGGAAACTTCTCTTTGGTTTGATCCTAAGGAAAACTCTATCTCTAGCCTTAAAATCCTCGGAGATCTATGTAAATCAGCATAACTCTTTTGCTTGTCACTTGCTCTCTTAAGGTTCTCCCTTATTATTTTGATTAGGCGATCCATTTCTTCAAGTGTATTCTTTGATGCAGGCACTAGGAGACTTGGGTCGGCCATTCTGAGAGGAATGATACAGTCATGTCCATAAAGAGCTTTGAATGGGGACATAGGAAGAATTGTTAGCAAATTCCACTAAGGGTATATATTTGATCCAAATATGAGGTTGTTGACTGCAATATGATCTCAACATATCTTCTATGACTTGAGTAACTCTTTCGGTTTGTTCATCTATCTCTGGATGATAGGTTGAACTCAAGTATAATTGAGTGCCTAAGGATTAGAACATGGCCTTTCAAAACTTAGAGCTCAACTTGGCATCACGATCATTGATTATCCTAGCAGGTATTCCATGTAATCTAATAATATCTTTTACAAAAATTTTAGCAATATCTGTTGCAGAGGCAGTGGTTTTGACTAGGACAAGGTGAGCTACTTTGGTGAGTTTATCCACCACCACAAAAATTGAATCAAAATTTCTAGTAGTCTTCGATAACCCTGTTACAAAATCCATACTGATGCACTCCCACTTCATTGCAGGTATATCCATTGGTTGTAGCTTCCTAAGAATCTTAACTCTTTCAGTCTTCACCATTTGGCATACCAAACACTTCTTAACATACTCTAAGGTATCCTTATTCATCTTAGGGTGAGTAGAATTTTTTTAAAGAGAAGCAAACATTTTGTGATAACCTGGGTGAGTTGTAAGGAGAGTTTCATGAGGTTACTTTAGAATTTGCATCTTTAAGCATGTAGGTATGCACAATCGATTCCTGAAGAATAAGAGTCCATATCTAATAGAGTAGTCTTCCAAATATCTTTTCTGAACTTGAGCTTGGATTTCTTGGATCAACGGACCAAATTGCTCATCAGTTTGGAGGGCGTTTTGAACTTCTTTGGGTAGAGTTTCATGGACTAGTGTAATGACAAGGGCCACTACTCATCGGCTCAGAGCATCTTCCGCTTGATTTTCCTTGCCTGGTCAAAATTTGATCTCGAAAGTGAACTCTTGTAGGAATTCAACCTATCGCCTTTGTCGCATATTGAGATCTCGCTGGGTGAAAATCCACTTGAGACTTTTGTGGTCAGTAACAAGCTAAAACATCTGACCTAGAAGATAGTGTCTCCACTTTTTGAGGGCATGAACCACAACTAGTAGTTCGAGGTCATGGCTGGGATAATTATTCTCATGAATCCTAAGCTGTCATGAATCATAGGCTATAGGATGGCCTTTTTATTGTAGGATTCCACCTATACCTTGTAGGAAAGCATCCACTATCACCTCAAAGGTTTTTTGAAAATCTAGAAGTTTGAGAGCAGGTTCACTAGCCAAGATCTCCTTTAATTTGTTGAAGGCTCTATCTCTCTTGTCAAACCAGATAAATGGTTCCTCTTTCTTAGTGAGTTCCGTGAGAGGACCTACGATGAGTGCATAGTTTTTGATAAATACTCTGCACCATCCTGTGAGGCCAAGGAATCCTCGTACCTCTGAAATAATCTTGGGAATGGGCCACTGAACTATAGCTTCCACCTTAGCTGGTTCGGGAGAAAGACCATCCTTTGAAACTATGTATCCCAAGTAGGCAACCTTCTCTACAAAGAAAGAGCATTTGCTCCGCTTGGCGTAGTGTTGGGCTTTTCTAAGAATCTCCAGACATGGCGTACATGCCATTCGTGATCTTCTCTAGTCTTTGAATATATAAGGATGTCATCAAAGAAGATTAGAACAAAATCTTCTAACTCTGTCGTGAAGAGGTCAATCATGAGACAATTAAATGTGGGGGGGCATTAGTTAGGCCAAAAGGCATGATAGTGAACTCATAATGCCCAAACCTTGTGTTGAAAGCTATTTTTGGAATATCCTCCCTTTTTGTCCCAACTTGGTAATAGCCTCTTGGTGAAAAACTTGGAACCATTGAGTCGATCAAGTAGCTCATCTATGTGAGGCAAGGGATACTTGTTCTTGACAATGCATTGATTTAGGCCTCAAAAATCTATGCAAAGTCTGAACGTTCCATCTTTCGTCTTTTGGAAGAGCACAGGAGCACCACAGGGAGAGAAACTGGTTTGATGAAACCTTGTTCCAAAAGCTGAGTCAGCTGATTCTTCAGCTCTATGGATTGAGAAGGTGACATCTTGTAGGGAGTCCTTGCTATTGGTTGGGCACCAGGAATGAGCTCGATCTCGTGCACTAATTCCTTAGGCGGTGGAAGATTTGTCAACTCCTCTGGAAAATTATCTTGATATTCATATAGCCATTTAGGCTCTGATTCCTTTAATTCGGTCTCCGGTTTATTGAGGCTTATAACATAAATTTATAGTCCTTTATTTAACCCCTTAACCAAACGACTCACTTTGACCACCTTCAGGGGAGCTTTCCGTGTTCAGCCCTGCACTAAGACTTGTTCACCCTTTGAGTTTGAAAAAGAGATGCTTCCTTCACTGCAATGGATGTTGGCTTTATTTTTGCTCAACCAATCCATCCCTAGGATTCCTTCAAATCGGCCCATCTTTAGGATTCTAATTCTTCGCTGGGTTGAATGACCTTCTAGTTGAAAGGATAGATTTACCATCTATTCATCTATCAAAATGGTGAATCTAGTTTCTAGAGAAACCTTTAACTTACCCCATGTGGGTTGGGAGGTGGCTTGCAATCTTTTTACAGTGTTGCGTGACAAAAATGAATGTGAGCTACCATAATCAATAAGAAAGGAAAAAGGTTTACCCTCAGACTCCCTTAGTCTCAAGAATGGAGAATTGTCGATTTCGGCACTAGGATCCAAGGTAGCATAGATGTGGGCTTGCTCCTCCATCTCATCCTTTACTGAAATGAAGTTCACAATTGATGTTCTAGGTGGGTTGTTCGTTGGATCTTGTTCACGAAGATGAAGCATAGGATTAGGTCTTGCATGTGCTCGATTTCTCCCTCTGGTTTGAAGGTTTCTGAATTGTCCCCCTTGATTGGGTGGATTCAGACGGTTAACATGGGGGCCCAAATTACTAGAGTCATTCCCTTTAGGGCATTTGGAATTCTTATGACCAAACTCTAGGCACTTGTAGCATTGAATTTGTCTTCCACTTTGAGTGACTGGAAGGGCGTTCACACGAACAAAGTGTGGTGGTGGTTGGGGTTGGGCAGCTGGCTTTGGTATAAATGGTACTTTATTTTCTTGACAGGGTTGACCATGGTAAGAAGTAAATTCTTGCTTCCTATTAGTTGTGGTGCCTCCCTTAAAAAGGCTCTTATGCTTTGACTTGGCCTGAATTAAAGCACAAATGGAGACAGGTCGGAGGGACTCTGCTCTGTAGGAGCAAAATCTCGTCCAAGTCCAAGGATGAAGCGACTTAGATTTTGTTCCTCTGTCATGATAGGAGCATATCATGAAAGCTGGACAAACTCCTCATAGTAAACTTTGACAGACCTATTCCCCAGCTTGCATGAAAGAAAATCATTCATCTTAGTGGTGGATCAGTCTAGGGAAAGATAGCCTTTTTTGAGATGATGCTTTAACTCATCCCAACTTTGAGTCACCTCTGCTACTCGGTGAGATTGATAGTTGAGCTTCCACCATGTTTTTGTAGGTCCTTCTAGCTTGGCTCTTCCCATTATCCCTTGAGCTACTAAATTGTAACCAGCAAGAGCAAAGTAGTCATCCATCTAACTTATCCATTATTCTAGTAGGGTAGGCACATCATCACCCGTGCCTAAAAATGTATGCGGTTGCACTGTTTTGAGAAGGGCCTTGAGATCCTTGTCACGCCCAAAATCCTCTACAAGGGTTGCAGCAAAAGTGACATTTGGTTGGGACGTGGCAAAGGGGTAACTTGGGGTGTTGGTGGCACTTGTGAATTGAGTGGCGTATGATTTGAAGCACTAACTATTGGTAAATCTCGAGCAGCCTAACTTCTTGTAAGTCTATGTGGCATATTTTTATGGCTGTCACAAAAAAAATATCCATTCTCTTAGCAATCGAGTTGAAAAACCCTTCAGATATACAAGACTAGTTAATTCTTTTAAAGATAGACCTTTCAAAAAGGTCGACTCTTTGTTATTTTTCTTTCTTTCAAAACTCTCTTTTTTTTGTTATGCCAAAAACATTTACATCTTGGAGAAATAATTATTGATATAGGCTTGCACTTCTTTAATAATATCTAGCCATCAAGTTCTTCCATCTCTTGCTTTTGGACAATTTCAAGTACTTCCTCTTGAGAGGTCCACGTCATCTTAAAGATTTCATGCAATTTGAGAAGTTATTTTTCAGTACCCCACTCTTTCCTACAAGAGTCAATTAAGACCTTTACCTATCCAAGAATAGAAATTGCACTCTCATACTACTTGTGAGGGCCATGCCCGGGGACCACCGACTGTACCATCTCTAAATGGATACACCGTGATCTCCAACATCCCTCCCGCTTGAGACCGACACCAAGACAGGACTCCTCCTGCTCTTTGATGCCAACTCAAGGGGGTGATAACATTCAGTTTCTCTCATATGGATCCCTTAACCCCGAAGAACCTTTGCTTACCGGTCAAACTTACCAATCGAAGTCATCAGATTAACTTGGAACTCAACTTTCCAGGGTCAACTAGTGGGAGTTCTCTAATTCACCCTTGGTTCAATGTCATTGACACTTTTTTCTCGGTTATGATGGAGCACAGCCGTCAATGCGTTCCCCTAAGGTGAGTGTATTATAATCTACACGAATCCCTCGCTCCTAAATTTCTCTCATGCTCCGTAGATCGGAAACCCTTTTCCCCGCTCATGACTTAATTGCTAAGACAACATAAAATTGGGTTCAACTTTCCGGACAACAAATTAACCCTCCGAAATCCACCCACCCACCAAACCATTTGATAGATGCACTTTTCCAAGGTAATATTATGATACTCGAAAACAGTATTCCAATCATGTTGAACCAAGAATACATTTCAAGCATTTGAAAGCAGCATGAAACTGTTGCGTATCCTTGCAAATGTGCATTTATCGGGTCATTCCCACCTTTCTCCTTTACGAAATATTTTTACTTCCTTTTTCCTTTAACAATATTAGTAAAAAAAATTAGTTATTTTTCAAGCAATCACTTATACTCCTCCAGGCATATCCCTATCCTCGTCCCAGGACTCGGGTATCCTGTCACCTCCTCCACGTATGGAGGCGGCACCTTTACACAGATTCTAATTATTATTTTCTTTATCTTGTGTGGTAAAGGATTCAAAGATAATCTACTTTAGGTTTTCTTTAAATCAATAATCCTGAGAAGAAGAGCAAAGGTCCGGCTGATGAGGACAATTGCGGAATAGCCCATTTAGGTTCCTAGCCTTTCCAAGGTTCCTTTTTACCAAACAATTTTAAGATTTCCTTAATTAAATCACATCCTCCTCCCTTATCTTAATCCCTTCATGGATCCTTTTTCCTTCTTCCTTTTTCCATCGGCATCAGGCCTACCCAAACTATGCCGATTTCCATACACATCCGCGGGTCCCTATCACCCGGCCGGGACACACTCCCATTCAATCCCATTTCTAGGATAGTGAATGAACCGGAGCTCAAAACATAGACCAATGGTTATCCATCCTCGGGCGAAAAGAACCATCCCCCGTTGTATCCCACAAGTAAACACCTGCGCAGGCCTTTTTACAAACACGAAGACAAGTTCACACATAAATCTCTATATTATGCTAGGGCTATCCACATCAATCTTTTTGGTAATGTTTTTAATCCTACCTTAAATTTAAATTAATCTCCTTGAGTGATAATCCATTAATTCTTATTTCCTTTTAATTTTTCTACTCAAACAAGACCTTAGAAATCAACAATTCTCTTGGGAGTTTAAGGTTTTGTCTCGACGTAAGTTTTGAGTTAACCCCGACTTTGATGAATTCCATTTTGAATACTTTTCATCATTAGCCATGCATGGGGCATCTCCATGAAAGCGATAGGAGTTTTATGTTCAAGCAACACGGTTACTCCCCCCTTCAAATTTGCAAACAAACTTGAAAGTAGAAAAACTTGAAATGAACAATGCATATGCTACTATAATGAGTTTTTCTTTAGTGTGTCTATGCATGGTACACAAAGACTTTGAAATGCACCAACTTGCAATCTTGGACAATTAATCAGAAACTTCCTTTGAGTGCTTATGCAAGAGTGAAACCCTTCTATGCATGGTTGTAAAAAAAAAAAAAAACGAAGTTCCTAAGAGTGGACATGATAGTGTATCGTAAAATACGTATGTAATAGTGTATGAATGATTAACAAATTCTTCTTTAAGAAGGGATTTAGGGATACCTTTACTACCATGGAGAGGATTAATTATGTTGCTAGAAGAGGCTTATGGTTTCGGAACTTTCCATTTGGTAAGAGGGAAAAGAGGGAATGACTTTATGGGAAATCCTTTTTTTCAATTAACTCCTTTTGGTTATGCTAATTAACCTTCAAAACCTCAACTTCTCCTTGAGAAAATTAAGTAATAACCTAATTTGCATTACTAAACAAAACCTTGCACATATACAATCAACCAAGAAGTTATTTTTTCCTCCTAAGCAAAAATGATTTCTTATGAAAATTGAAGAGCTTAAGCGTGAATTTAAGTAATCATGAAAGTAAATCTCTTTCAAGAATGAAAAACAACAAGATAAACTTACCTTAATGTGTATATGGTAGGGTCTTCTCCTCGCTTTGGAAGAGCAACGACGAAGTGTATTGACGTAAACGGTTCTTTTCTACTTCATTTGCTTGAAAACTACCGATTTGGCTATGGGAATAAAGAGAGGGTAAGAAAATTCAAGCTATGGAAAGCTTGAAGATTAGGAGACAGAAGGTGAAGAGTGTAATGATAATTTGGATTATGGTTATCGACATGGCTTCTCTTGAGGAGTGAGGTGTGTGTAGGGGTGTGTGTGAAGAAGGATTAGCTTTGGCTTTCATAGCTCACTATCAAGCTTGCAATTTCAAAATGTTAAGAGAAGTGTTTAATGAGTAGGGAAGGCCTCTTTTTAAGCTTAATTTGATAAGACCCTTAACTTATCTTGAGAAGTTACTTTTGCATATCTTGACATCCTTTCTCCCTTTTCAAAGATTCTCCAACAAACTACTTATGCAAAAGACTACTTTTCCAACAAGTATCTTATGCAACAATCTACTTTTCCAACAAGTGGCTTATGCAACAAGCTACTTTTCCAACAAGTTACTTTTTCACCTTACGCTTATTCTTTCTTTGTTTTCTTATGAAATTCTTTTTTTCCTTGAGATAAAACTAATATCCCATGCATTGGTTATATCAATGTTCCCATGGTGAAAACCAAAAGTGTCTCGTGGGTAGCTAGGGTGTTTGACTATAGCCCAAATTTACTCGATCGTATTCAAAAAGTCAACAGCTTAGATATGTCATCAAGAGTAAGGGCTAAGAGGAGGACCTTACAAACTCTCCAACAAAAAGAAAGAGCTATCCTCACCTCGAACCAAATAAGGAAGGTGGTAAATCTTCATCTACAAGTTACACTTTCAACTTCTGGGTAGCTAATTTACCCTTTGTTGGCTGGTTAGCCTATATAAGGTGCACTATATTTTCATTTCTTCCAGTATTATTCTCTTTGTCTTTCACTTTTCTTTCCATCCCTTGTCAAAATTTCATAGGTTTTTCTCTTTGCTCATTATCTTACTTTATAGATCGGTGGCAAGAGCTAGTTTTATCTGTGGCCATTCCTCATCTACAACAAACAAGTAAATCCGTGAGGAGAGATTTTGTGAAGCGATATGGGCGTCTGCTATTTCCTCACTTGGGAACTTCAGCGACTCAAACTGAATGGCAGACATTTCAAATTATAACAAGGGTGACCCTTTGGGGTTGGGATCACTTTTGTAATAATGTCTGTTTGGCTATGGTTACTGAAGCTATGGGTTTGGGTCCTCGATATTACTGCATGATGAGGTCAATGCATCGAGGTTTTTTAGAAAAAGTCTTTTTTGCTTGCTCAATTCCTTCCTCATCAAAAGATATATCTTTACCCTCAGTTTGGTTTACTACTTAGACGACCCTTTATCTTCACACCTCATACTAGAGAGGTCAGTGAAACAATTTCACAGCGAATCCTACCTATTAATGAGAGGCTTAATATGTGCCCTGCTTGTGATAGTTGCTTTTGTTATCATGTAATGAATGGGCTTCTTGACCTCTAAAAAATGTATCTTCGTTGTATCCCTTAACATGTTCATTATGCTCTAAGATCTTGGTACCTGTCTTAAGTCCTTCTTTCTCTGATTTTTCTAATGAAATTGATTTTGAGTTCTATTTCTTGTATTTGATAGAAGTCCTTGAGAGAATTTCAAACAAAGCTTAATCTATTTATTGATTTTGTAATTCCATACACAGATCTGAGTTATAGGACGTAAAGGACAGCGCTAATCATGTTATTATTTAGCAAAAGGTCAGGTTACAAAAGTTTAGTAAGATAGAACTTGGATTTGTAGTTACATGGGCTAACATGGTTTAGTTTGAGTACAAAAAAGAGAAGAATCCTGATCAAAAAAGATGAGGAAACTGAGAAGTAAGTCATTCCCAATCTTCCCAAGAGGCATCGTCAACGGAATAGCCCTTCCATTGGATCAAAACCTCTCGAATTGTTTGGTGTCGTAGCTTCCGCTCCTTCATGGCTAAAATTTGCTCTAGCTCTATCTATAATTCTTCCTATGTGATAAGAATAGTATCTTCATCATTTAGGATGTGATGGGGATCTGCAACATATCTTTTTACAAAGCTAGCATGAAAAACATTGTGCACATGTAAGTGAGGGGGTAAAAGCGAGTTCATAAGATTGGTCCCCTATCCTTCTCAGAATCTCAAAGGGTCCACAATATCTATATGCTAACTTCCTGTATTTTCTCAATTTGAGTGAACTTCTCTTTGGTTTGACCCTAAGGAAAACTATATCTCCTGCCTTAAAAATCCTTGGAGATTTATGTAAATCAGCGTAACTCTTTTGCTTGTCACTTGCTCTCTTAAGGTTCTCCCTTATTAATTTGATTTGGCCATCCATTTCTTCAAGTGTATTCTTTGATGTAGGCACTGGGAGACTTGGGTCGGCCATTCTCAGAGGAATGATTCAGTCTTGTCCATAAAGAGCTTTGAATGGGGACATTCCTAGGCTTCTATGGTAGGAAGAATTATAAGTAAATTCCACTAAGGGTAAATATTTGATCCAAAGATGAGGTTGTTGGCTGCAATATGATCTCAACATATCTTCTATGACTTGATTAACTCTTTCAGTTTGTCCATCTGTCTCTGGATGATAGGCTGAACTCAAGTTTAATTGAGTGTCTAAGAATTTGGCACATGGCCTTCCAAAACTTAGAGGTCAACTTGCTATCACGATCATTGATTATCCTAGCAGGTATTCCATGTAATCTGATAATTTCTTTTACAAAAATTTGAGAAATATCTATTGCAGAGGCAGTGGTTTTGAGTGGGACAAGGTGAGCTACTTTGTGAATTTATCCGCCGCCACAAAAATTGAATTAAAATTCCAGTAGTCTTCGGTAACCCTGTTAAAAAATCCATATTGATGCACTTCCACTTCGTTGCAGGTATATCCAATAGTTGTAGCTTCCCAAAAATCTTAACTCTTTCAGCCTTCACCTTTTGGCATACCAAACACTTCTTATGTTAGGTGCAGCGGAATGAATGTTTGCGCTTTGCTCAAGATGAGTGCTCCAAACTATGCTCAAGGTTCCTTTTAGTTCTTATGGAAGGGAGAGCCTTCCGTTCTTAATGGAAAGTGCTATGATCACAACAAAGTGAATGGACACTGTGTGTGCAAGTGAATGAGACTGAGAGATAGAGAGAGGAGAGAGATATGACACCAGAGACGTTGTAAAACCCTCCTCCGAAGGCCCCACTCTCATCAGCAAGAGTGGTCTATTTATGATTGCACAATCTGGTACAAATGGCATGCATGAGACTGATGCAAGTCTAGGCTATGTCGACGATGACGACGGTGATGACGAAGTTGACCTAAGGGCTGAAATCTGCAATCTTTCTATTGCTGTCCAAAAACTCTATGGACTGAAATCTGCTAATCTTCTATCTGCTGAATTTTGACTCTATGTCGGGTGACGATGTCGATGGCGACGATGCGACGACGACGCGCTGAAAATGCAGATGCTGAAATCTGCGTTTTCCGGGTTGAAACTGTAAACCTTGTGGAAACTGACCGTGCGACGAGGAACTGCTGCGGGAAGGTGAGATTTGTGAGGTTCGGAACTTAATCTGCAGGTACTAACTGCTGAAAATTGAAAATGTTGATGGTTCTTGAGTTTTCGTCGCGATCATCTGCAAAAACGCTGAGGTGGTGCTGCAAATCAAAAACGCTAGGGGCTGAAATTGGTCTTTCTGTCGTCGTGGTTCTACAAATGCAAAAATGCTAGGCTGATCTGCTGTGTAGCAATGGCGCCGGGGTTGATCTATTGTGCACCAACACGCCAGGGCTGATCTGATCCCAAAACACTAGCTTTAGGCTTCTGCTCCAAAAATGCTAGGTCTCCTGGGGGGTTCTGCTGAGAAGTTGCTTGTTGAGCGTGGAGCTCCTGCTGCCTCTTCTACCATTTAGTGCTAACTTGGGTTTTCTTATATACAAACTTAGCAAAATTGCCCTACCTACTTTTGTTGGAAAGTCACTTAAAAATAATAAGTGAAAAATACCAAAAATAGGGAAAATAGGCTAAATGCAATGGAAAATTCCTTTACTGAATCTCATGGATTCTGAAGGGAATACTGATGATCATGCTGTGTGCAACCAGAGTATATGCATCTATGCTAAGTGACTGGGCATGCACGGTCTACGAATAGACTCACAAAAGTGCCAGATCCCTGCTAAATCTAGACTGACTGGACTGACTGAACCCTGATCATGTTGTAGTTTGTTCACGGACACATAGGGTTGGATGTGTCACGTGACATCTTAACATACTCTAAGGTATCCTTTTTCATCTTAGGCCAATAGAAATTTTGTTTAAGAGAAGAAAACATTTTGTGATAACCTGGGTGAGCTGCAAGGGGAGTTTCATGAGCTTCCTTTAGAATTTGCATCCAAACGTATGTAGGTATGCACAATCAATTCCTGAAGAATAAGAGTCCATCTTGAATAGAGTAGTCTTTCAAATATGTTTTTTGAACTTGAGCTTGGATTTCTTGGATCAACGGACCGAATTGCTCATCAGTTTGGAGGGCGTTTTGAACTTCTTTGGGTAGAGTTGCATGGACTAGTGTAATGGCAAGGGCCACTACTCGTCGGCTCAGAGCATCTACAGCTTGATTTTCCTTGCCTGGTCAAAATTTGATCTCGAAAGTGAACTCTTGTAGGAATTCAACCCATCACCTTTGTTGCATATTGAGATCTGGCTGGGTGAAAAACCACTTGAGACTTTTGTGATCAGTAACAAGCTCAAACATCTGACCTAGAAGATAGTGTCTCCACTTTTTGAGGGCATGAACCACAGCTAGTAGTTCGAGGTCATGGCTAGGATAATTCTTCTCATGAATCTTGAGTTGTCATGATTCATAGGCTATGGGATGGCCTTCTTACTGTAGGATTCCACCTATACCTTGTATGCAAGCATCCACTATCACCTCATAGGTCTTTTGAAAATCTGAAAGTTTGAGAGCAGGTTCACTAGCCAAGATCTCCTTTAATTTTTTGAAGGCTCTATCTCTCTTGTCGGACAAGATAAATGGTTCCTCTTTCTTAGTGATTTTCGTGAGAGGACCTACGATGAGTGCATAGTTTTTTATAAATACTCTACACCATCTTGTGAGGCCAAGGAATCCCCGTACCTCTGAAACAATCTTGGGAATGGGCCACTGAACTATAGCTTCCACCTTAACTGGGTCGGGAGAAAGACCATGGCAACCTTCTCTACAAACAAAGAGCATTTGCTCTGACTGGCGTAGAGTTGGGATTTTCTAAGAATCTCCAGACATGGCGTACATGCCATTCGTGATCTTCTCTAGTCTTTGAAATATAAAGATTTCATCAAAGAAGACTAGAACAAAATCATCTAACTTTGTACTGAAGAGGTCAGTCATGAGACAGTTAAATGTGGTAGGGGCATTAGTTAGGCTAAAAGGCATGATAGTGAACTCATAATGCCCAAACCTTGTGTTGAAAGCTGTTTTTGGAATATCCTCCCTTTTTATCCCAACTTGGTAATTGCCTGTCCTGAGATCAATCTTGGTGAAAAATTTGGAACCACCGAGTCGATTAAGCAGCTCATCTATGTGAGGCAGGGATACTTGTTCTTGACAGTGCATTGATTTAGACCTCAAAAATCTATGCAAAGTCTGAATGTTCCATCTTTCTTCTTTTGGAAGAGCACAGGAGCACCACAGAGAGAGACATTGGTTTGATGAAACATTGTTCCAAAAGCTGAGTCATCTGATTCTTCAGATCTATGGATTCAAAAGGTGACATCTTGTAGGTAGTCCTTGCTATTGGTTGGGCACCAGGAATGAGCTCAAGCTCGTGCACTAGGTGGTGGAAGATTTGTCAACTCCTTTGGTGGAAAAATATATTGATATTCATTTAGCCATTTAGGCTCTAATTCTTCTGATTTGGTCTCCATTTTATTGAGGCTTATAACATAAATTGATAGTCCTTTCGTTAACCCCTTTACCAAACGACTGGCTTTGACCACCTTCAAGGGAGATTTCCTTGTTCTGCCTTGCACTAAGACTTGTTCACCCTTTGAGTTTGAAAAAGAGATGCTTCCTTCGCTGTAAAAGAAACCTTAGAGTCAAAACAAGAACAAATTCTTTATAAAAATGCTTGCTCATACATGGTTCTTACCTTTGACATGATTCATTGTTGTATTTACAAGGTTTACAGTATCCTTTAGTTGGATGTCTTGCATCCATCTTGCATATTTGAAAGGATGGTTCTTAAATTTGACAAGATATCGTCGGATAAAATATTTCCCTTATGTCATAAAATTCTCTCTAGCTACAAGATCTCTTCTTGGCCTTCAAACTGGGGTGGTCCTTGAATTCCTAGTTCTTTGGGTGGCTCACTCTTATAAGGTTTCAAGAGGCTCACATGGAAGGAATTATGAATGAGCCAAGTACTTGGTAACCTTGATTTATAAGTTGATTCATTGATAGACTTGAGAATTTGAAATGAGCCATAATATCTTTTTACTGACTCAACATAATGTTTTTGGTGACCCGTTGGATGTCCTTGTGTTCCCTTGCCCATAATATGGCTTAGGCATGCTTTTGGAAACTTGAGAAATACCCAATCATTTTCTTTGAAGATCAAGGCTCGTTTATGCTTATGATGGATATAGTTTCCTTAATCTTCTAAAAAGATTCTCTAAGGTCTTTACTATACTCATCAACAGCAAATATCTTCCCAAGTGTCTTGACCATCAATGGGAGTTGGGGTCTTCCTTCAATTACCTTAAAGGGTTCCTTTCCTATAGAATTATGGCACTATTATTATGCGCATACTCTACTATGGGTAAGTAATTATCCCATTGATCTACTTCCATAACATAGGCTTTAACTATATCAAAAATAGTTGAACTTGCAATCTCACTTTGGCCATCCATTTGTGGGTGATAGGCCAAGGAGAAATTCAACTTAGTACCCAGATTCTCAAAAAGACTTCCAAAAATTGTTGGTCATTCTTGGATCTTTATCGGATACTATAGATGTTGGTAAGCCATGGTACTTAAAGACCTATGAGATAAACAGGGTTGCCGAATGGTGTGCTTTAATAATATTTTTGGCCAGTATAAAATACGCATGCTTGATAAAGTGGCCTACTATTATCCATATTCCCGTATTCCCATGAGCGCATCTTGGCAATCCAAAGAGGAAATCCATGGATATATTTTCTTATGGAGAATGAGATATAGGCAATAAATGAAGAAAGCAAGGATGCTTCCCTCTATCATACTTTGTCTTTTAACATACAATACATTTGGCACGGAGTCTAGTATGTCTGCTTTCATTGTTGGCCAATAAAAGTACATTTCTACTCCCTTGAGAGTAGATTTGAGTCCCTCTATGTCCTACATAAGGTAGAACATGAGATTTGTACATAACCTTTTCACATAAACTATGTGTATCACATAACCTATTGCCATAGTAGAGAAGATAACCATCTTGCACATTGTAGGGTTCCTCTTTCTTCCCTAGTGCAATGACTGACATCACATCTTCAAAGCCTAGATCCATAGCGTACTCATCTATCATTGAGGATAGATCCTTCAGAGTAGCTATTGATACATCATTTACCCTTGGTCTTCGTGAAAGAGCATCGGTTATGATTACCAACTATGTGAGCAATATGAAAGTTAAACTATAAAAGAGTGTTTTCCCACCTCATTTGTTTGACATTTAGTTTAGTTTTCATCAAAAAATAATTCAAAATTTGGTGATCTGTGCGCAAAATAAATGGAGTGCTTAGGAGATAATGCTTCCAAGAATCTAGGGCATGTAAAATAGCTAGTTTTGTGCAATAGAATGCCCAGGAGATAATGCTTCCAAGAATCTAGGGCATGTAAAATAGTTGGTTTCGTGTACAATGGAGTGCCTAGGAGATAAGGCATGTAGGAGATAATGCTTCCAATCATTATCTCCTACATTAAAGTAGGTAGACCCTTGTATCTAATCAAATAGATCCTCTATCTGATGATAACCACTTTTGAGATCTATTCTATTAAAGTAGAGAGACCCTTGTGACTTATCAAATAGATCCTCTATCCTGGAAATAGGAAATTTATTCTTTATGGTTATCCAATTAAGTGCTTGATAGTCCACACACATTCTATAAGTATCATCTTTCTTTTGTACTAGGAGAACTGGTGACCAAAATGGAGATGAACTAAGCCTAACCATCCCTTTTTCTACAAGATCGTTCCCTTGCCTCATAATCTCCTTTTGTTGAGCCGGTTGAGCCGGTCAGACTGGATAAGGAGGCTTGTTAGGAGGTGAACTACTAGGTAGAAGTTCTATGGAATGATCATCCTGTCCCTTTTTGGGAGGTATCTCCCTAAGACTGCCATACGTAAATACATCTTGAAACTCATTTAGGAAACTAGAAAATTCTAAATGATCTTTTGTTTCATTTTCAACTTCATTAGGATCACATGCATCTTTGTTAGACTCCTTGACAAAAACCATGTAGCAAAAAAGAGAGCTTTTTATTACTTTGTATAAAGTTTGAGTTTGTACAAGTGGTATAGTGTTGCCCGCACTATTTACATCAAGTGCAACATCCTTGCCTCTATAAGAAAAGAGGACTTTTCTCTCAGGAAACTTCATAGTGGCAACCATGTGATCAAACCATGGTGCCCTTAGGATAACATCTTCATGCTTGAGTGAAGAGATGAAGCAATCTTATTCACCAACATAGCTTTGCATATTGAGCCTTAGCTTACCAATCATTGGAGTAATTGAGGCCTCTTTCCCTTTAAAATCTCTAGTTGCTTTTATCATATATATTCCCCATCTCGAAGTCATGAATTCCTTGTTTAGTAGCTAGCTCAATTGAAATAAAGTTGTGGGTGAAATCAGGATCAAACATTATGAAACCATCATGCTCTCTTACTTTTTCCCAAGCATAAGAGAGTGGTGCTCCTTAGCAATGGCCTTCCTCTTTTAGAGCTTCCACCATGGTGGATCTAGGAGGGTCATTATGTTCACTTATATTGGGACATGCCCAAGAAACATGACCTTGCTCTTCCCACACTTGAAACACTTGTTATCTTTACGATAACGCTCAACCTCTTCAGACAAAAGTGTGTTTTTATTTTTGTAGCATTTTTTCTTTGTCTTTCCTTTATAGTTTTTGTTATTAATGTGAGCCTTAGAATATTTTTGCATCACATTGTTCTTCCCCTTTGGCTCCGTTGGTTCCTTAGCTTCCATTGTCTTTGAGCCCTTCTTACTCCCTTGTTGGAGATGAATCCTTGAGGTGACCACAATGTGATATATGACTACCGAGATAGCCTTAGTTCTTTGTGAGTTGACATACTCACTCATCTCCTTAGATAGACCAGCACAATATTGTTGCTTTTATTTTGCAAACTCTATCTTCTTGTAGACATTGGCTTTGAGATGTAACTCTCAAAATTTATTCACATACTTTTGAATAGAATCATATCGAGCCATCTTCAAGCTTCACCATTTTGTGAGGACTTTGTCTTTGGCATCACTTGCAAGGAATTGCCTCATAATAGATATCCTCAAAACTTTCCATGTCTTTGGAGCTTCACTTTGAGCACGTAGGATTGCTCACCATTGGTGGGCTGTCTTTTGGAAATGCATGGAAACATTTCAGAGCTTTGAAGATTCCAAGAAATCTTCATCTCCGAAATTCGTGTCAAATTGTTGGATAAAAGCCAACACTTTATTAGTTGCTTCAAAGGTTCCATCGGTAAGGAAGTAATGTTCTTTCCTCCCTCTTTGAATGTTTTAAATTTTTGTAACCTCTTCCATGTTACATAACTCCTTTGTTTACCCATTCTCTTCTCTCTCTTCGGTGGCGAGTCACTACTGTCCATGTCAAAAGATGGTGATGACAAAGAGGAAGCGGAAGAAGAAGGCAAGAATGATGACCATTTTCTTTTCTTCCTCTTCTTTGGATTTCTTTCTCCTTTCTTCGGTTTTGCATGGGAGGGAGTGCTTGATGACTTTTCCTCTTCTTTTTAGGAGGACTAGGTGACCGCCATGTTCGTCGTCTTCTTTGGGACAGCATCACTTTTAGAGGTAAGAGGGGCGTAGCTTTCATACCTCTCCATTGAAAGTTCAAGACACAATGCTTCTTCTTGAGAAGTTGTCCTTGGACCTTGCAGAATCTCCTCTTCATTTCCCAAAGAGATTCCTCTTTTGGAGGTCTCACTAGGAGGCATCACAAGAACTCTCTCTTCTTGGGCACTTTGGGGAACTTGAAGGGCTTGAATTTGACTTTGAGCCTCAGTTTGCAAATGACTTGTGCTCTTGCGGAGCTTTCCTCAAACCAAAAAGATGGTGTTCCTAAAGATTCCATGGTATATCCCTCCTTCTTAAGCCCTAAATGCCCCAGCGAAGAGAGAATTGCAGGGTAAGAGGTAGATGAGGATTTTTCAAGCAAGAGAATTTGTGCTTTGTATACGCTTACTCAATGGGAAAACTCAACATAGCTTAGCTTAATAGAATAGTACAAATGAGGAAGAAGGAGATGTAGCTTTCACTTGCTAGGATTTGCATCTAGAGCCAAGTTCTCGAGCATAGAGTTCGTCTCTAGAGCTCCAGAGAGAGAGAGAGAGAGAGAGAGAGAGAGAGAGTTTGTTTGGCACTTGAGAGTGTGTGAATGAGGGTGAAGAGGAGAAAAATTCCCAAAGACCCCTTGCTTTAATGCATGTAAAATTTGCTAATAAATTAAAAAGGAATGATTGCCACTTGTCTAATGAGAAGTGAATATCCAAAAATGTAACTTATGCATATTTAAACACTTTTCCCCACTTTCTAAGCTTAAACAACTCACACCCCCCACCCCCCACCCCCTCCTGCTCTTGGACTTTTCTTGGAAAGTGTACACACCACACACACCCACACACACTTGTTAACACAAAGCAAGTATGTGCTACTTTGGACATGTGGCCTAGCCAAGTTAGAAAAGAAGGACTTCTATATGAGGAAGGGCTGATCTAACCTTAGACTTTAGTTTTTCCCTTTCACTTATTGAAAATCGTAAACTTATCCTTTAATTAAACTAGTTCGGATACAAGACCTTTGCACAAAGCTTTGGAGGCTTTATGAAGCTGGCTTGGGCTATAGACTACCTGTTAATTTAGGATCTGTTAAGTTAGATTGAACTTGGGTAAAATAAAAGTCACCTTTGAGCTTTAAAAATTCACCTCATGTGCAAAACCTTTGCACAGTGCTTTGGAGGTGCCACCAAGCTACTTCCAAAACCTACTAAATTTAGACTATTTGTGGCAAGTTCAAAATTTACCATAAGGTTGTCCAAACTTCATACTTGGATTCTAAAGATTTATTTTAATTACTCAAACTTAGCATAGCTACTTTATATTTTTAGACTCCTATAATTGCTCTAGTTAACCTCCCTTGTTCTATACCTTTGATCAAGGCTGCTTGGGATATATTCATCCTTCCTAGACATGTACTTATGACTAAGATAATCTAAAAAATAATTAGATATCCTTCCCACTCTAGAAACGTACTTATGACTGAGATAATCTAAAAAATAATTACCCTTACTTTCTTCCCTTTTGGTCCCAAGCTTTTAACCAGGCTAGTCCATAAGCACTTAAATTAACTTTACTTGTTCTCTTCTATTTTCCCCGAACTGCTCGGGATATAATCATTCTTCCCTGACATGTACTTATGAATAAGAATCTAAACAATAATTACTCTTACTCTTTTCTCGACTTCTTTCCTTTTAGTCCCAAGCTTTTGATCGGGCTAGTCCATAAGCACTTAAATTAACTTCACTTGTTCTCGTTTATTTTCCCCGGACTTGAATGACCAATTTAAGATGGAAAATACTTTTAGAATGTTAGAAATTAATTTTCATGACACCATGGTGGCCACCAAACTTGACATTGCATTTGTAGTGGGACTGATCAGCAGATTCATGAAAAATCTTGGCAAAAAGCACTTGAAAGCAGTAAAGCACATTTTGAGATCACAAAGAGCTTATTGCTTCAATAGAACAATAAAGAGTGGACGAGTATTCTTCTCATCTTGCGCTCCACCACATGTTGTGTGTGTTCTCTTTCTCGCACCCACCGCACGCACTCACAGATAAAGAATAGAAAAATGGATTACTTTAACTTTAGAAAGAAATTGCATAAAATTGAAAATAAAAGATGAGTTAATGGAAAGTAAAAAGTTTTCTTTCCATTTCATAAGAAACATGCATGCTCACGTTTCTCTTCAACTCATTTAGTATGTGGCATGTCCATGGTGGTTTCCATCCCCTATGTATTGTAAGTTAATTTTTGTAGAGCAATAGTTGAGGCTGTTTGAATAATTATCTAGTATACAATTTAATAATGTGAGCCATTAGGTCTCCCCCATCTCAGAAAAATAGAATTCTCTCAAAACATATTAAGTGCATAAGTGAAGGGTGAGTTCAAGAAATGAAAAGACAGATGAAAGTGGAAAGTCAAAAGACAAATGAAAGTAGAAAGTCAAAAGACCTTTTGTGTCCATATAAAGAGGTGTTTCTCTTCTCCTTTATTTTCGTTTAGCGTTTTCTTCTCTTCAAAATGTCCTCTCTCTCTCTCTCTCTCTCTCTCTCTCTCTCTCTCTCTCTCACACACACTATTGCAGATCTTTGTGCTTTGTCATTGCCCGTGGCTACGTGCTATAGACGAACGCATCATTTTTGTTGTTGTTGAAGGAATCTTCGAATAAAGGATTCCTTTTAATTTTTTTGAAGCCATTAGGAATACCTTTTAATGTTTTTTGAAGCCATTCTCCCCAATCTCAGAAAATTAAAAAGCTTTTGAAAACATTAAAAGGAAATAAGTGAAGTGTGAGTTTAGGGAATGAAAAGACCCATGGGAGTCGAAAGTCAAAATACTTTTTGTGTTTATATAAAGAGAGATGGTCGAGTGCACATTACTACATTTGTGTTTTTCTTGGCTTAATTTACCTTTAGCATTCTCTAGTGTCCTTGTACTATGTAAGTTTGAAGCCATTAGGTATACCTTTTCTTTATTTTCTTTAATAATGTGAGCCATTAGGAGATATGGATTCACTATAATCAATTAGCGTGCAATTACAAGGATCAAAGATGTGTTAGGGCTATGGATATATATATATACACCGGAGGAAAACCTTCTAGTGAAGGGGAAAAAGTGCTTCCGCATACCTAATTGAGTTCACAACCATCACATGCCTATCATATCATGGCAGCAAAAAAGAGACATCTGATCCACAGCCAAGAAAACATTTGAATTGAGGGAGACAAAGCTTACAAATTAAGTTCCCCTCTAATGTTCTCTAGTATCCTTTTCTGAGATGCTCAGCTCCAAACACTACATTAAGAAAGTTGCTTCAAATGTTTCAACAAAAATTATGCAAATACATGTTGGCCACAATCGAGCTCCAGCTTGACTATATCGTCCAAAACAATCTGTATTGTTTTTCACTACACAACAGTATGCACCAAAGTCCAAAAGCCTATGTTGGCATCTAAACAAAATTACAACAAGCATCTCCATCACCTTGACCATCCATGCCCATGTGTTTGGTGTAGCAAGTTCTAGATCTAAAGTTGGGGAAGTAGGGCATGCAACATCGAATTCCAATTTCAAGCATTTGTCTGTTTTGCAAATTGCACTCTCAAATTTTACAGAGGACAAAATTGCATACATGCATGTAGTGGAAACAAATGTCCAAATGAGTCCGACCAAAAATTCGCAGAGCACCAATGTCTAAGAGATTTCCGGAAGGTTATATCATCAAGCTCACCTCTGAGATATGAGTAAGTGAGACGTACCCGAGATGCTAAAACCCGATTTGATATCAGCTGATGGATTTAGGATTGCAGAAATGCAACCACAAAGCTTGGAGATGAAGAAGCTCTAGTGCACAAAATTCACACGAATCTTTAGTATTTAGAGTGCGAGTACAGAGATAAAAGATGCTATACGGCTATATCCTATATAAACCTCCTAGTGGAGGGAAAAAATGTTTTGCCGAACCTAATTGTGTGAATCACACACATCATGCCACTACCAAATCATGTCAACAGAAAAAAAAAAGACAATCTACACTCCAAAATATATTTGATTGGTGGGAGACAAGCCTTACAAATGAAGTTCTCCTCTAATGTTCTGGACTTCACTGTTCCCTTTCTAAGATGTTCAGCTACATACACTACATAAAGAAAGTTGCTTCAAATATTTAACAGAAAGGATGCAAATGAATGTTGGTCACAAATGAACTCCGGCCTTTGACTTTATCAGCCAAAAGAATTTCCACTGCACAACAACATGGACATCTCCACAGCCAATGTTGGTGTCCAAGTGCCTTAAAAGCTCTAACATAAGCAATGCCTTGGGATAACAGGTCACCGGTAAACATCATTAAGTCAATCTAGCAAGTTCAGCAACCATCTTACGCCCTGAATCTGTGTCACACAAGGTATTACAAATACAATTCACAATCCAAGTCCAGTACAAGATACGTAAATCGTACAATAATCACACACCCAGTGTAGCCTGTATCTTGGTACTGCAATTTGCAAGTTAAATTCTGCAAATGAGCCTCCGCATGTGATATACTGAACATAAGGCAGAATAGCCCCAAAAAAATTTGTCAAAATGTCGAATAGCATGCGAGAACCTTGAGATGCTTCGTGTAAATGATTTTACACAGCCCATAAAACCCCTCGTCTTCTTCCTCATTCTCGAGCTTTTGGGTACTGCTTCCTGTAGTCTTTTGGTGAAGATTACGCATGCAACCTGGCTCCTGAAAGCTCTTAAGCCCTTCAATTTCTCTGTCTCCGTAGTTCTCACTATGGTTTTCCCATCTTGACAATCATGGTAAATTTTATTTTCGGAAATGAAAATCTCATTCACATATGGGCTGAACTCTTCGCCCACGTCCTCTTGAAGATCAAATGTAGCAGTGTGAGTCATCATATTTGAAAATGTGAAAGTTGCATTGGCTGAAAGTTGTTGCTCCATCAATGCGCGTGTCGAAACCTCTGCTCCCTGCACTGCAAAAACATGCTCTATGTAGCTCAGCAGGCGATGCTTCTTAACGGCATCCAAAGAGACGCCACCGAAATGGAAACTTAAGTGGGTGTTCAGCGTCCAATGTTCTCGATTTTCCATCTCAAACATACTGGTCGCTGGATCCAAAAGCATCATGCAGCCAGCAAACGCATACCCGTAGCCAGAACGGAAGGAGAGGGCAAGCGCAAGCACTCTATGAAGAGCAAAGCGTGAAAATGAAGGTAACCATCTCAATGCTTCAGAAGCTATGCCAAGCAGGTAGATTTTCTGGGTAAATTTCAAATTCATCTTCATCACCTTCAAACCTAGCATGAGTAACCTTGAGCAATTTAGTAGATCTTCCAAAGGTCCGACATGCAGACCCGCCCATAGGCTGTACAAAGTATATAAAACTGGCATTGCTTTGGGTACAAAGTCACTGCCTGATACTAAGTGAACAAAATGCTGCTTGTAATGAGAATTAATGTAATTGGCTAGCCTGTAGTCTGCAAAGAAGGGGCACCCAAATGTGTAACACTGTATCTGCAAAATGTCAAAACAAACTGCATGTCACAAACAATGCTACTTTTAAAGTTGTGCATCTCAAGTGAACGCCCAATGTGATCCTATTCATTTATTTTGTCATTTTTTTGTATTTTTTACTTCTTTTACATGAGACTTGTGTCGGGCAATTCAGTTGAGGGGTATATAAGAACCCCCAGCCCCCATTGTATTGGTCATCTGATTCATTGCCGACTCCCTAACAGCTCCCAATATGACAAATGCATATGTTAAAATAGTCAGTCTCAGGCTGCAGTGAGAAGAAGCATCAAAAATGCCTCAAGGTTTCCTACAAATTTTTAAATAAGAATCCCACACAGTCAGTCCTAGTTTGGTGCTTGCGACCTACAGAAAATGGAGGGCTAAGGTGAGTAAGCCCACTCATAGTTTTTTCCATACGTTTTCCATAACCATACATATATGGGTATGGAAGTACCAAAAAAGGATGATTTGCACCCATATCATACTCCAGTTTTCTCCAATATATGGCACATCATCATCACAGAGTAGAATATACCTAACAATTTCACAAATTGGTGAAAACAAAAAGCCAGCCTGTTTACACCTGAAACCATTAAATGGTTTAGAACAGAAGCCCACGTGAACGGACCTTCGTCTACATCCCAAACCCATTACGTGTTGTGTTTGATATTCACCTCCTACAATTGCCCTCACAACCCTCTTCATGATGTATTTAAGATTCAACTCCCAGAACTGGTCTCACAACCCCATTCGATCATGTATTTCATTCAACTCCCAGCATTGACCTCAGAAACGGTTTAGACCTCTTACTAACTTCAACACTGCACAATGCAAGCATCCTCTTTGTCACTAACCTTGGATGGAATCAGCACAATTACAATTTTATAACTTTAAATAGAGAAAGTACTTTTGGGACCATGTACCTGATCATGACACCATTTCCCGGTGGACTCCAAAAGCCTAAGAGTTAAGAGAGAGGCTACAGCCCCACCCAATGAGTGTCCGGTTAAAACAATCTTCTCATTGCGAATGAGTAGCCTCTTCAAGTAATGCAACGGCACAGTCTTGGCACGATCAAGGAAACCGGCATGAGCCGCGCCATCCCCCAAGCTCAAAGTCCTTTGCACTATTTTGAGATCCACAAGGGCATCACCTACATCATGTGTTCCCCTGCATGCTACAATGTAATGACCCCTTGCAACGCTCCGCACAACAACAAGGGTCTGCTTGCATGAGGAGAGCCCCGCATTGTCGAGCTCATCATCAGGAAGAAACTCATACTGAGCTGATACAGGGAGGTCATGATCTTTACTTATCTTTAGCAATTCCTGTTTTGGGTTCTTGGCATAGACTGCGGCAGACAAAATGATGGCATCCAAGAGGCGCATAGGTTGTTTATCATCCTTGACAATGGGATCCAGGTAAGCCATGCACAGTTGGATACTCTCGATCGAAGCTAGATCGGGAGAAAGTTGGGCATGATACGAACAAAATGCGCAGACACTTCTGGATGTGGGAAACCGTGTGCAAGCTGAAGATAAAAGTGGCCTTCCTGTGCTAAGACAGGCTTCCCCTGTTGTTGTCGATCAAGCAAGCCAAGGTCTACACGCTGGGCATGATATGAGAGCAGAAGAAGCCGGAAGGACTCTACAGTGTGCGTTGCGCGTACATTCTGTGTTTGCGCACAGCATCCAACCTGTGACTCAAGTTGTGGGTGGGAGCCGCATGCCAAAAATGACTACGCGGTGAGAAATATACAGGATGTTCAAGTGATAAGTAGTTACACGACGGCTTACATTCAAAAAATTAAATTTGCACAGACAAAAAGGTAGTATTAGTTATACTAATAGTTACCTTATACAAAATGCCACTGACGTGGCATTTTGCAAAGGTAAGCCCCACGTCACGAGACTCCTGCAGGTATGCAGGCACTCACTTTTGCCAATGTACTCATTGATGGATTGTTGACAAGCCTTGTTGCCTTGTGCATGCATGGCGAATCTTTTTCGTTGTTTTTTGCTCGTCAGCATCGTCGAAGATTCTTTTTTATTTTCTTTTTTGAGATGTGTAGCACATACTCTCATACATTAATATTTCACTTAGCTCACACTCTTCCATGCATTTTAACCATTCTTTTAAAATAACTTTGACAAAATTCATTATTTAAACAATGTTTTAGCTTGGTAAATTTTTAAAGATTACATAGAAATAGAGAAAATGAAACCAATGACATAATGAATATGAATTTCATTTTCATCATTAAAGTACAAAATTGAAGAATAAAAACTGCCTTGAAATAAGATTAAAAGTCCTTTCATACCAATACAATACAAAGGAGCCCTCGATAACAAAATCATATCTCTTGGCTTGAATATCTAAGCAAATAAAACTCCATAGTGACAATCAATTTGTTTCCAAACTTCCTATCCCTTCCTCATAGATTACCACATTTCAAAGCATTCTTCCCACAATACATCTTGAGGACATGAAGCCTTCGGAGTATTGACAAAAGGGCGGTGGTAATGCGTGTGCTAATCTCCACCCAACCATGCTATCTTATAGCCTCCCCCTAGCGTACACATTGTCCGACCGTGCCGGTGGCCTTGCCCGTAGGATCCATGTCCTTACATTACCCCCCCTTGGAGAATCGTTTTCGTCCTCGAAAATGAACGTAGGAAAACGTTTCTTAAGTGCAGAGACATTCTCCCATGTAGAACCTTCTTCAGGTCTATCTATCCATTTTACCAACACCTGTCGTCTGACATGATGTCTGGTGCGAAGCTCATAAGAATCTAAAATCTTTTCACTCATGAGGATGCTTGGTGGTTTGATAAGGTCAACTAACACACCTGTGTCAATGACATTATCATTCTGTCCTAGCTGTTTTCGTAAACGGCTAACATGAAAAACAAGATGAACTCGTGAGTGCTCTTGAAAAGCTAACTTATAGGCTACTTGACCTATATGTTTGAGAATGGTAAATGGTCCACAATAGCGTGGTGAAAGTTTAGCAACTTTTCCCATCTTCAGACTTTGAGGAAAACCTTGTCTCCTTCTTCGAAAGTAGCAAGACGACGATGCTCATCTGCGTACTTCTTATATCGATCTTGAGCTTGCTTAACATTTTGTCGAGCAACTCGAATCATGTCAAAATGGTCTTGAAGAAAGAAAGCCCTTCGCTTGTTGTATCTCCTCCGTAGCCAACCGCACCGTAATGGGTGATATAGGTTGAAATCCATATAAAAGCATAAATGGACTTAACCATGTAGTCACATGCTTTGAACTATTATAATCAAATTCCGATATAGATAATTAGTCTTCCCAATTGGTTTGCTTCTTGATAACGTACGCTCATAGCATATCCTCTAGCACTTGATTAACTCTTTCGGTTTGATCATCCATTTCTGCATGATCAACTGTACTTAGATTAAGTTTAGTTTTCAACTTTTGAAACACAGCTCCCAGAAGTAATTATCGAACTTTCGATCTCTGTCACTAATGATACTAGCTAGAAGACCATAGAGTCTATATATATGCTCTACAAATAGCTATGCTAATTCCGATGTCTTAACCGTAGTCTTATAGTGGGAATAAATCGACCCATCTTTGTGAGACGGTCTACAATTAGCCATATGGCATCATGGCCACGATTTGTAGTAGGTAGTCCTACTACAAAATCCATAGAGATACTCTCCCACTTACCTTGTTGTTAATCCTCACGGCTCACGGACACCCCATCACCTACGACGGACGTGTATTATGTATTTGGTAGAGTCAGGTACCGGGCTTGTCGGTCCAATAGGAAAAGGGTAAGAGTGATCGCCGATGAGAGGCGCACTCTAACCGGGACATTCAAGGGATTAGTGGGCTAAGCATGGGCGCCCAAGTGTGAATGGGGTGAGCTCATATAAAAGCCAACTAAACCTAAAATTCACTTATTCTCTCATTTGTGCAATAGAAGAGTGCTCTTGCTCCATCTCCATCTCCATCTTCTTCTTCTTCACCTCCTTTGTGTGTGTGTGTGTATGTGTGTGTGAGAGAGAGAGAGAGAGAGGGAGAGTGTGTGTGCGATCGAGCATTACGAAGGCACGCTGGCGGCGAAGCGGTTGAGCGCGGCACGACTGCAGCTTCTTCTTCTTCGCGGCGAGGGCGTTCCACCTTCTGTGGTGCAACATACAATCCCGATGATCAACACTGCTAAACCCGTCCAGCAACGACCCTATCCGATGAATCCTAAGTACGCCAAAATTGTACAAGAGGAGATTGAAAAACTTATCCAATGTGGATTCATATACCCTATTGAGCACTCAGAATGGGTTTCTCCAATAGTCATTGTGCCAAAAAAGAATGGGAAACTAAGAGTGTGCGTGGACCTCAAGAAAGTTAATGCAGCCACTAGGAGAGATCATTATCCCTTGCCATATTCAGAACATGTGCTTGAAAGAGTTGCGGGCAAGGAAGCTTATAGCTTTTTAGATAGGTACTCTGGTTACAATCAAATCACAATTGCATTAGAGGACCAAGCTAAAACTGCTTTTATCACAGAGTTTGGAGTGTTTGCATTTCGTGTTATGGCTTTTGGCTTAACGAATGCCCCTGCTACATTCCAACGATTAATAAACACTGCGTTTAAATAATTTCTAAGGGAGTTTTGTGAAGCTTTCCTAGACGACCTTTGTGTTTATTCTTCTTGGGAGAAGCATTTGTTATATCTACGAAAAATATTTGAAAGGTGCAGATTTTATCGCATCTCATTGAACCCTTTCAAATGCCAATTTTGGGTTAAGCATGGAGTCATTCTAGGGCATATAGTGTCCAAGAACGGGATATCCACAGATGAGAGTAAGATTAAAGCCATTGCCGATTTGCCACCACCTACTAACTATAAAGGAGTTCAAAGATTTATGGGCCATGTTGGTTATTATCGAAGATTTATTTTAAACTTTGCCGAGATAGCGCGCCCATTGTACAAGCTTCTTATCGAGTTTCACTGGACGGAAGAATGTCATCAATCTTATGAGTTATTAAAGAAGGCCCTAACAAGTGCTCCAATCCTGCGAACACCTGATTGGAATGTACCTTTTCATGTGCATATTGATGCATCAAATTTTGCTATTGGGTGTGTTCTAACTCAACCAGGAGAACATAAATTGGACTACCCTATTAGCTTTGCAAGTCGCCAATTAAATGATGCCGAGATGAACTACACTACTACAGAGCGCGAAGGTCTAGCTATGATTTACGCAGTAAAGAAATTTCGCTATTACCTTCTTGCTACCAAGTTTGTGTTTTATGTTGATCATCAAGCATTGCTATATTTGGTAAACAAGCCGTGTTCCACAGGTCGAATTACACGATGGTTGTTAATTCTTCTTGAGTTTGACTTCACCGTTGTTGTGAGGCCTGGGAGGAAACATGTCATGGCGGATTATTTATCTCGTATCCCTAATGGCGAAGCTCCTACGGGGGTTGATGATGAATTTCCTGATACTCCTTTGTTCATTGTTGAGACAATGCCTGAATGGAGTGAAAAGATTGTTAACTTCTTAGTTAATGGTTTTTCACCCAAAGAACTGCGAAAAGATATAGCTCAAAAATTAATCAAGGAATGCAAACCCTATTGCTTACTGGCTGGAACTCTCTATAAGAGAGGAAAAGATGATGTTCTTAGACGCTGTGCCCACGAGGATGAGTATTTATATATTCTACAAGAGGCACACATGGGCGTAGCTGGTGGTCACTTTTCAGGAAAGTTGACTGCCCGAAAGATCTTACAGTCAGGCTATTGGTGGCCCACTCTGTTTAAGGATGCATCACTTTTTGCAAAGGGATGTGATGAATGCCAACGCTTCAACAATCCACAAAGAAGGGATAGGATGCCTCTACATCCCATCAAGGTAACCCAACCATTTGAAAAGTGGGGCTTAGACTTTGTAGGACCGATTAGTCCGGCTGCACGTAACACGCAATCACGATATATCATTGTGGCTACAGACTATGGAACCAAATGGGCTGAAGCAAAAGCAACACGAAAGGCGGATGCAAAAACAACAGCTAAGTTCCTCTTTGAGAACATTATCACACGTTTTGGATGCCCCTTTGAACTTGTGAGTGACAATGGAACTCATTTTATAAATGAAGTAATAAAAGAACTCACATCAAACTTCATGATATCTCACCACAAGTCTACACCCTATTATCCTCAAGCAAATGGCCAAGCTGAGAGTACCAACAAAACTCTCATCTCCATTTTGACAAAGACAGTTGAGGCTCATCGCACTGATTGGGACCTAAAGCTTACATCAGCTTTATGGGCTTATCGTACTGCGTATAAAGTTGCTATTAATTGCACACCGTTTAAGATGGTGTATGGCCAAGAAGCAGTTATGCCATGGGAGTTTGTCATTCCTAGTCTTCGAGTAGCTTCTCAAGAAGGTTGGGATGGTAACCCCTTAGTGGAGCGATTATATATCTTGCAAAGGCTAGATGAAGAGAGGCAATTAGCTGTGCGAAATGCTCTAGTGGAGAAGGATAGGAGAAAGAAGTGGTTTGATAGCCATTTAAAGGATAAAGACATCAAGGTTGGTGATAAAGTTCTTATGTACGGGGTACGTAATGAAAAGAAGAAATTGAAATACGATGGTAAGGGACCATATCGAGTGTGTGAAATTACCCCGCAAGGTACCATTCGTGTGGAGACTCTAGATGGAGTTGAAACCATTGGATTCCTTAATGGGAGTAAATTCAAAAGATATTATGATCCTCTAAGCCAGGAAGAGTTGCAAGCCATCCATCAAAAGA
The DNA here is from genome assembly GCF_014529385.1 of Adiantum capillus-veneris. Taxonomy (NCBI): domain Eukaryota; kingdom Viridiplantae; phylum Streptophyta; class Polypodiopsida; order Polypodiales; family Pteridaceae; genus Adiantum; species Adiantum capillus-veneris. Next base: position 148,224,400 of record NC_140944.1, read on the forward strand.
AGGCTGCCAAGGAACACGCAGAGCTTACAAAAATCCAAGCAAGAGTTGAGGCTCGAGAACGACGACAACGTCTTAGATGCCAACGAGAGGCTAATCTGGGAATCACGCAAGCATTTTTCGAGGACACAGATGACGACTCATTAGAATCTGAGCCACCCCTACGATACCCGATTGAGCTAAATAACCCCTATGGGAAAGTACTATACAATGCCTTATTAGATACGGGAGCTAAACACAATTTGTTATCCTATGGAGTTTGGTGTCAATTAGGGAAACCGACCCTATCCCCGAGTACGATGCAAGTCAAGGGCATTAATAAAAAGAAAACTGCTATTCTTGGAGTCCTTCAGACCCCTGTTGTCTATGACAATGGAAGCATAGTGTAGAGGTTTCTAGTCATGCCCGCGGGAGCTATGGAAGGCAACGTAAACCTGGGACGCACGTGGATGTTGGCAACCAAATGCACTATTGATTGGGATACTGGTAGTGTCACGACGCGACCACCGACTCTTACCCCTATCATTCAAGCAAAGTCACCTACGTTGCAAACTCTAGCAAAGTTGAAGGATAGCCAACATTCACAAGCCAAGGGGGTTTACTCGTCTTTGCCGGCTACCCATGAACCTAGCACTTCAACACTTGTAGTTGCAGCAAGCAGTAATATTGCAAGTACTCAACCTGCACGACCTAAGAGTACATATCAATGGGTCCCCAAGGCCTTACTTCCAACTACCTCAACCCTCCCATCCATTCCAAGAAAAAATTTCCCGGGAAAACCAAGAGCGCGCCCTAGGAGAGTCAAGACCAAATCACGATGGATTCCAAAACAACTATTAGAAGCCCAAGGCTACTATGATGGAAATGAGCAAATTTGGGTACCTAAACGTAAAATGTGTCCTTCCCTATCGACAACAAACCCATATGAGTCGAACAGTGTAACGCTAAAGCCAATGGCAGACCGTGGGAAGGGAAAGATCACAGAATGCTACACACCTAGTCCAGATCTAGTTTGGGCTCCAAGGCAAAACCAATTTATTCCACCTAGCTCAGGAAGGGGGGAGTTCCATGAAGCTTCTAGCTCCTCATGTAATACATCCATAGAGGTAAAAGCTTCTACACAGCCTCCATCTATAGTAGTGGACCTCCATGAAGCTACAAAAGAATCCACACCTCCAAGTGTTCAAGAATCACCTCATGAACCACTTCAAGTTCGATCCTGGGAGAGTACCTTACCACCCTTGCAACTTGACGAGGCACCTAAGGTAATAGAAAACTAATGGCAAAAATCCTCACCTATTACCAATTGGAACAAATGGTTTCAAAGGGTGACGACATCATTTCAAACGGTATGATCTACCCAAGGAAGGGGGGAGTGTTTGTGGACATCCATTAGTCACTTGCTTCCCTCTCAACCTTTCCCCCTGACCCCTTAATCTCCAATCTTAGGGAATGTATATATAAAGCCTTATACTCACAAAAACAAGATAAAAAAGTAAAAGAGCAAGAGCCATAACACAAAACCATAAAACCAAATTATGCACAAGAACACGACCCTTGTAATATTTGCACTCTAACCATCATCTATTTGCGTGTACAGATATGGCTAGTACGCTAGAGTCATCCACTCCTGCCTTGGGTGAGAGGTACCCTCGTTACTTTTCACAAATATTTCACATGGTCTTTCCAGTGCTTGCATGTGAATGGGATTTGATAGGTACGCTAGCATGTGAGAGGAATTTTGAGGAGTTAGAATGGCTGATACGTCTCTTGACCACGTCCGATCCATACTTAGTAGAGAGCGTTTCTCCCATTGCACAAGCCTACCCTTTTGACCAAGATGACTATAGGCGTCTAGTGACCTTCTTAGTTAACATGGGCACGTATGATGAAGAAGAAAATTTACACGACTACACGGATGGCACATATGGTCTCATGAATGATGACTTTGTTTATCTCGACAACGAGGATAGGGGTTTAGCCTTAGGGTTTCCCCCCAACCTCTACAATATCCTATTCCCTTGACTCTCTAGGGGGAGTGCAAATAATTAGGTTAGGGTTCCTTATGTTTTTTGTTGTGTTCAATAAGTGTTGGTACCTTTTTCCACTAATGTGCCTCCTGGAGGTATTCCTTTTGTTTCCTAGTGTGTACAGGAGCGTGTTGCTATTGGTAGGATTTGGACCTTCATGGAATCTTTATCTCGACTCACTCTTCAAATCAAGCGCGACCATCGACACAAACAGGTGTTTCTTGTCCATTAGCATTGCCCCTTATCTTTTTTGCATCTATGATTGTCTGCTTTAATTGTGATTGGTAGCCTAATATTCACCGCATTTGCTTAGTATCAAACATTTGCTTAGTATCAAACATTTAATTCAATGTAATTTTTTGTCATAATCACTTGTCTAGGTTTAAAAATCAAGCAGTCCGACAAACTAGTTTGACCAAGTTAGGTGTTAGAAATCTTCTCTTAATACCATGGGGAATGCCTTCCTAATAATCAATGGTTACTTAGGTTCTTAATCCGATTTAGGCAGCATTGTGTGAAATGTACTAGGGCTTTCTAGTGGGCTTGACCCTATTGACCTTTAGCTTAAGTATTATAAAGGGAGTTAACTAGTGTGATGAGCCTGGGGAGGTGTATCAGTGTTATATGACCCCCCAAAGTTACAAAATTAAAATGCTGAAAATGAACAAACAAAAAATCAAAGTGCCACACTGTAAAATCTTAAGCTGGAAGAGAAATTTCAGCTTGATTTGGTACTTCACTCACATGTATTGCCTATGGTACTAGAGCCCTAGAGGTTCCCAGTATGGGCGCTTTTCCTTGAAAAGCAAAAAACCCAAGGCATACAAAATAAGCACACACATCAAATTGCATCACTGTGAAAACACTTTGGGGGGTCAAAGAAAAGGTAATCAGTCAGGCGATGATTTCATGAGAAATTCCTTTTATCGTAGCTTAACTACAAGGTCCTCTAAGTATAGCCTCTAGTCAGCCCTCGAACATGAAATAATTGGCTCTCGCGATTAAACAACTTAATTGACCAGAGAAAATTAAGAAGCTTACCCATGGTATTAATATTCGATCTCTAGTGTCTTTAGACCGTCAAATTAGCGACTCCATACTTGTTTAATTTTTTACCTTTACATATGTTTATGCATTTGATTACATTGCAATTTAATGTTCATGGCTGACAAATTGTTTGAAATTCTTTTACCAATCAATTTGTCTACCTAAAACTGCATATACTTTTTAATCACTTATGAGAATGCAATTACTGTGCCAATGTTGTTTGATTTTGCAGTGACTGAAGAAGGCTAAGGACATTCATCTCAAATGCTCTTCCACCTCGACGAACGAGCTTCAACTCAATAGCTTCCGAGGACGGAATCTACATCAGGAAGGGGGGCATGTTAACCCTCACGGCTCACGTACACCCCATCGCCTACGACGGACGTGTATTATGTATTTGGTAGAGTTAGGTACCGGGCTTGTCGGTCCAATAGGAAAAGGGTAAGAGTGATCGCCGATGAGAGGCGCACTCTAACCGGGACATTCAAGGGATTAGTGGGCTAAGCATGGGCGCCCAAGTGTGAATGCGGTGAGCTCATATAAAAGCCAACTAAACCTAAAATTCACTTATTCTCTCATTTGTGCAATAGAAGAGTGCTCTTGCTCCATCTCCATCTCCATCTTCTTCTTCTTCACCTCCTTGTGTGTGTGTGTATGTGAGAGAGAGAGAGAGAGAGAGAGGGAGAGTGTGTGTGCAATCGAGCATTACGAAGGCACGACGGCGGCGAAGCGGTTGAGCGCGGCACGACTGCAGCTTCTTCTTCGTCGCGGCGAGGAATCCACCACGAAGGCGAGCGTAGAGCAGTGAGTGACACACCCTTTGCTCTCTTGAGCTTGCTAGATTAGTCTTGTGGTGTGCTTGGAGCCATTTGTGGCTCGCACACGGTGTATTGGCAATTCCCTTGCTTCGACAGTGCGGCAAGGAGCGCACATTTTTGGCGCTGCTGTCGGGGACGGAATCTACATCACGAAGGGGGGCATGTTAGCCCTCATGGCTCACGGACACCCCATCACCTACGACAGACGTGTATTATGTATTTGGTAGAGTCAGGTACCGGGCTTGTCGGTCCAATAGGAAAAGGGTAAGAGTGATCGCCGATGAGAGGCTCACTCTAACCGGGACATTCAAGGGATTAGTGGGCTAAGCATGGGCGCCCAAGTGTGAATGGGGTGAGCTCATATAAAAGCCAACTAAACCTAAAATTCACTTATTCTCTCATTTGTGCAATAGAAGAGTGCTCTTGCTCCATCTCCATCTCCATCTTCTTCTTCTTCACCTCCTTGTGTGTGTGTGTGTGTGTATGTGAGAGAGAGAGAGAGAGAGAGGGAGAGTGTGTGTGCGATCGAGCATTACGAAGGCACGACGGTGGCAAAGCGGTTGAGCGCGGCACGACTGCAGCTTCTTCTTCATCGCGGCGAGGAATCCACCACGAAGGCGAGCGTAGAGCGGTGAGTGACACACCCTTTGCTCTCTTGAGCTTGCTAGATTAATCTTGTGGGGTGCTTGGAGCCATTTGTGGCTCGCACACGGTGTATCGGCAAGTCCCTTGCTTCGACAGTGCGGCAAGGAGCGCACACTTGTGGAATCTCTAAAGGATGTAAAAGGTCACCTACCTTGAGGCACAGTGTCTTATTAACTTGGCACTGTTGACAGTTTAGTACGTACTCTTGAACAGCATGATGTAAGCCGGTCAATAAAATTGCCGTCGAACTAAGGCATACGTCTTACGAATACGTGGATGACCAGCACTTGGACTATCGTGACACTCAAATAAGATTTGGCGCGTAGTGTCTGAGTCCTTTGGAACACATACTCTACCCTTGTGGAGTGAGTAGCCATCATCAATGGAAAAATTCTTCCATCGCTTAAGCTCTTCCTGAGTAGGGGTGGAGCTCTGTGTGTTGGAGTTTTTATCTGCGTGTGCAGAGACATGTTGATCTGGCTGTACAGAGACATGTGAGTGTGAGGGATCCCTTTTTAAAACTGCACTCCACACTTTAGCATATGATTGATCTTGTTTACACTTGCCACGTAATGACTCCAAAAATCCACTCTTTATTTTTCTGAAAGCAAGTGAATTAATTTGAGGCATCCGACTTAGTGCATCCGCTACTACATTATATCGGCCCTTGCGATATCGTAGCTTACAATCCTAATCTTGAAGTATTTTGACCCATCTAGCTTTACGGCCCTTCAAGTCCGTTTGAGTAGTAAACCATTTGATACTCTCATGTCAAAAAATACTTCAAACTCGGCACCATATAAATAGTGTCATCCCTTTCGTAAAGCATGAATTATGGCATAGAGCTCTCTCTCATAGACATAATAATTCTAGTGAGCTCTATCTAACTTTTTACTTTCAAAGGCTATAGGTCTTTCCTCCTGGAGAAGTACCACACCAATTGCTTTATCAAGAACAAGTATCCTCTACCTCGAGTGGATGAGTTGTTTGGTCAACTCCATGGGGTAAGATACTATATAAAGATAGATGTTTGTTCAGGATACCACCAGGTGCATATCCTTTTGCAAGATATCTCCAAAACTGCCTTTAGACACGGTTCGGACATTTTGAATTTTTGGTTATGCCTTTTGGTCTAACCAATGCTCCAGCTACATTTATGACACTCATGGATAGTGTCTTACGTCCCTATCTTGGAAAATTTGTTGTGGTTTTCCTTGATGACATTCTCATTTACAGTAAGAGTGAAGATGAACACATAGAATAGTTACGATTAGTGTTTGAACAACTACGAGAAACCATGCAGCCACTCCCGTCCTAAAACTACATCAGCACGGTCCATGTTCATAACTTGAAAGTCGGTCATCGTATGATCTTGAACAATAAGCTCAACCCCTTGAACTATCGTGTCCCATACTTCTTTATCATTGCCATACATCTGTTCGACCACATACTTATGAGAGTAGGGAGTCTGTGTAAGCTTCAATTTCTTGACTAGCTTATAGTTCAGGAAGTTATGAGTTGCACCATCATCCACTAAAATACGAACACGTTGTCCGTTAATAGTGCCATGCATGCAAATCAAATCATGGGGGCCAAAGGTGACCTGCCACATTGAAGCAGGCACACAACAGTTGTGCTTCTTCCATATGAAGAACCTCTATAACACAATATTTAGGAGATGAATATAATGTGAGGCGTTGCACCGTGTGCATGGCCTTTTCTTTGCCTTGCAAAAGAGGACAATCTTTCTTGTTATGTTGGTCCAAAAGACATCTAATACACAAACTGTGTTTCTTTGCACGCTCAAAATCAGCAGTGCTAAGAGACCCACGTGGAGTATCTCGTGATTGCTTAGGCTTCTTAGCCTCTTGTGGGCGTGGAGAGGTAGATTGTCTCTTATTCCTCTTGGAACATGTGGGAGATCTACCTCGCCATTGGCTCTTCGCCACATTGCTCTTAGCAAAATTATCCTTAGAGTAGGGAACAATTCCTTTCCTCTCTTGGTCATCATCATATCTTTGGGCATGACTGATGGCTTCTTCCAAAGTTTTTGGATGTTGGGTCTTGACATGAAGACGATAGTCTTTGTCAAGACCCCTATTAAAACCCTGTATCTTTTAGAACTCATCTACACCTTCTAGTTTTAATATGATTTTCCGATACTTTGAAAGGTACTGTGTGAGAGAGAGGCCAGACATGCGGCATGCATCCTATGCTAACCAATTCTTATCTTCTTCATTGGAGTCCAAAAACTCTTTGGAGAAAGAAGCTTGAAACGCAGCCCAAGACGTAGGACGAGTATCTATTGGAAATGTCATCCACCACTTATAGGCCTTGCCTTTAAGAGATAGACTTGTTTCCACAGCCGTCTTTATATCCGGGGTGTGTCTCAATCTATAAATATCACTCCATTTGTGTAAGAATGTATTGACAATATCCTTGTTGTGATCACGCTCTTCCCCGTGAAACTCAAGAATGGTGATATCATTAAGTAATGCATTGCTACCTTCTGCATCTTCTGAAGCACTTGTCTCTTGGACTCCTTGAGTCGTGCGAGCTTGGTTCTCTTGAACCGTGCCACTTGTGGCTCCTTGAGCCGTCTGTGAATTCATAAATTTCACAAGTAGCTCCGTAAGATTTGTAACATTTGCATTGAGTGCAGAGAGGTTGCATTCAAGTACGCTTTGGCAATTGTCCAAAGTCTTGAAAGCGGCCATATCTACAAGGCCATGATCTCTTAGATCATCATCGTCATGCATATTAGTGTCAGCAGCACCCGTGGTGCCTTGATTTTGATCTACGTACTCAAAATCAAAAGTGTATGTAGGTGGGATATCCTCACTAGCCATGGTAAACACGCACTAATGTAAAGAGAGAAAAAAAAATGTCAACTTGTACCCCGTGAAATTGAAGTCTTCGTGTTTTTTATGCTCCGCGATTTGTGTTGCATACGAACCTCGCCTTGCGAGACTTGTAGCGCTTCACGTGTCGTTCGTCGTAAAAACACCTTTGTTGATTCTTCACAAAAACTCATCGTTTTTGTGAAGGCTTTTGTTCACTTTGAAGCTACCTCCTTGAGGAATTTTTTTTTTTTTTGGGAGGAAAACTTGCCTTCCTCGAAGAAGTGAAAATGAAGGGTGAAACTACTTCCTTGAAGTTTGAAGCTTTCCCTTTCCTTCTAGATTTCTTTCCAACACAAGTATGCTATCTTTCCTTGTTGTGTACTTGTTATACACAACAAGGGTCAATAGCTTGATGGTAAAGTGTTGGCCTCTTACCCTCATGGGGTGGTTTCAACCCTCCTTCATGCAAGAGTTAAACGGGCCTTCCTATGCGCAATGCCAATGGAAGCCTCGGTACCGAAGAGTTTTTTATCTTATATTTTTGAGAAGCCTCTTTCATAGGCAACTGATGAAAATGGAAGTAGAAGCAGAGCTCTCCATAATTTCATGGTCCATGGAAAAGAAACCTCCCATTCTTCATGGTTGCAACAATCTTGCCAAGCTGAATGCATACTCTTACCTTTGAAGGAGTTTCGAGTTTGTGTGATAAAAGATCAGCGTTCTCCTTTGCATTCTTCTTCATTAATGAAAGAGTTGGCTCCTTTTCCAAAATGTTTGCACAATACATCTAGGCACCTTATCGTAAAGAAATCTAGTTTTTACATGTCTTATCATAATCCTTCAGGCTAAAGTACTTTGCCGCTTCAAAGAGATCAAAATCAACCTTAAAACAATTTGACAATGAATCCACCAAGCCTTTGATGTAAGCCAGATTATTGCCACCCCGTGCAAAGTTTCACGTGGATCAAGAACATCCTCGTCAGACATCGGGCCAAACATGTAGTTGATGAGAATGTGAATTTCTTGAGGAATCAATCAAATCAATGATGCCATGTTGATTTATCGCCTTTGTCAAAAAAGTTGAGTATACATTGCCTCACATCCAAATACTTTCCCTAGAAAAGCCATTTGCAAAGACTCTATAGCAGCCTTCAGATGGTTACCTATAGCAGAAATATCAATGTGATCCTCTTGAAGTTTACAACTCAAGACATTGAGCTCTCCAAGGACATCTGCAAAGAAGTGTAAACGGAACTGTATTTTGTAGTTTGTGAGGTATGCATACAAGTCCGCTTCTTCTGCCTTCAAGACAATCAATAAAGCTGTCATTAAGCCCCGGGGCAGTCACTTATCATAAGACCCCTATATCACGTGCGTTCAAGAGGTAATTAATAATACCCCAATATACATACTATACTTACACTGTGAGCCTATTTAAAAAACCCCCACCCCCCTCTGTATGTATACATTTTTATACATTTTGGTCTTTTAATAATCCTCTCCGGTTAACTCACGTGATATCAGACACATTCTAAAAAGTGACCGCCCCGGGCATTAAGTGCACTACCCTTATCATAACTTTCCCTTTTGAGAGCCATCGAACATCGTGCATTTTTAACAAATTTAGTTTTCCATTGCGACCAATATTGAAGTCGCTTTGCAGAACTGGAAGCCCATTCATACAACTTTCTGGCCACTTTGCCCACAAATTTGAATTCCTTGTATAGTTTGAATGCATCACCTGCAACTAAAGACTCCCTATGTGCAACACAATGAAAACTCAAAAGATGTGGCACAACCTTCTTTAATCTCAAAACCACACCATTATCATCACCTATCATAACACTGGCACCATCAGCTGCAATGCCTATCATTTTATGCAATGGCAGTTTCATTTTGACCAGAAATGCCATCAAGGTAGAATACAAGCTTTCAGATTCATCATTTTTGACATGCAAAAAATCCACAAATGATGTGCATATAGACCCATTGCCATTCTTCCGCATGTAAGTAACATAAAGAATCATGTATTGTTGTACTCTCATCAATTTGCAGAGAATAAAAGGGACTAGCAACAATTTAATATCTCCCAATAGACCTGTTTGATGGCATTTGCAGACTCCTTTCTTGAACTTGTGCTCGTATAAGCCGAATATTCACTTGTAATTGGCATATTTGGTGTCCGCATGAAACGCTAGAAATTGCAAAGCTTTGAAAACTCATCAAAAGGAAAATTTCTACGAACCACAAAGTTTGCATGACTGAGATGATTCTTTCTCTCTCCTCGTCTGCTAACACTTCAATGTGTTTCTCTATGGGAATTGTGGTTTTTTTAGTGTGAGCATTCCATATTGCCTTCGCATATCTGAATGCGGACTTGACGTCGCATGCTCATGTAATGCACACCTTTGCAAGGTTGAAGATCCTTCTCCACTAAATTGAGTCTTTTTATGTGCAAAGATACACCATCTACATTTGACTCTCTCTTTTCCATCATTATCAACAACTGTTGGAAAAGCCCAAGGATGAGGTATCGTCCAGCTTTCTATCCATCGCCGAACATACTTCTTTTTGCTTGAGCTGCCTTCAGCCTCAGTGTTACCTAAAGCTGTAGTAGCCACCTCACCAGTCTCTTTGTCAAGAGAAAGTTTAGGATCATGCAAGCCAAGGACTTCTTGAATGGTCCTCTGCCTTTTACTTTTCTTGGGTCGTCCAAGAGGAGCCATCTACCGATAAATTCCAAAAACATAGTATAAACTATTTTCATGACTACGAAAGATATATTTAAAATATTCAAAATAAAAACACTTATGATACATTAATTGAAAAAAAAAAAACATCTTTGATAGCCAACATCTACTCCAACAGAAAGTTACATCTTCGATAGCCAATATCCTATTACAAGGAAATTTCATTTTAACTCAATAAAAGGCTAGCATCGTTTCTACTAATGGCCGTAGACATTTGGTCCCATTCAATTGCATGTGGCTTAAGTCTGTATAAAATTCTCCAAATGACTTTCTATTCTTGTCCTGTAAAAGATACCCAACTTTAATAATCTCCTGAATATGGTATGCTTCACTAGCCGATCGGTTTTGTATTCCATAGACAACTCTCTTTAGAAGTTGACCATTTGATCAATAAGCTAGGCTAATGCATATACATCAACCTCTCTCATATACACATGGTCATTATGTGTGTCCTTCAATAGCTTTGCATCAATCCAAGGTTTAGGCTTATGGGCTTTGCTTTGACAACAATTGAGTGACTGACGTCTCTCTGATTCAGGCCTCATGGCTAATCCCCAATCAATGATGCCAACTCGAGGATCTGAATCCCTAGTAAAATCCAACATGACATTGAAAGGATACAGGTCACAATGAACAACACCTACTTGATGGGTATAGGTCATTGTGTGTATTAAAGTAGCTATAATATTTGGAAGATTGTTCGCAAAAGCCACGACTCGAGTTAGTTCTTCTTGATTCAACTTAGTTGCCTTACCTTTACTTGAACCTGCACCATCTCTCTTCTTTTTTCACAATTTTATTGAAGTACCTTTCTCAAAAGATAGATTGTGCATCATTTTTCCAATGCTTCCTCCATTGAAGTATGGAAAAATGGCTATCAAAAGCTCATAGCATGTATGTGCAATACTACGCACAATCCCCCTGTGACGAAGATCAAAGCTGACCTCGTCCTTGAAGGACTTCAATTTTGTCCTAGCATTCCTCGATACTGCTTTGCTGCATAAGTATTTTCACTTGGAAGATACGAAATACCATTAATTCTTACTTGGAAGCATGTACCAAAGGAGCCGATATCCAAGTTTTGTAAATAGTTGATGGCATCATGTGGTATTCCAAGAGTCATGGTGCACTTTGAGTTCCTTGCAGATCTCTGCAGAGGGTTCCTACTCGGATGTCCATGGCAATCTATCTTTGACTCCATCTTCTCTTGGGCATGGTTGACTTGCTCCCTTCGTAGCTTTTTAGATAGCACATATTGTGTATCTATATGTTTGGCACGCTTACTCTTCTCTCTTTCAACACACCAAGCCAAATCCCAAGCCTTGAGCTTTATCAACTGAACGCCTTTGGGAAGAGCTTCATATAAATCACAAGCACACTTTTCCATATTACCAAAGATGATATAAGCAGACTGGTGAGCTTTGTCTTTACTCATAACAATGGTTTCCTTGGAGACCGTGTTTATAATTGCTTTTTCAAGCATTTTTGCTATGAGTGTCTCGTTCTGCACAATACTCTGCACCTGCTTCTCTGATAAGTCACTAATCGCCTTGCAGAGAGTTGACCTTAAAGATTGAAGAAGTGCCATCTTCTTACCTTCTGCCATAGTGACTATATTAGATATCCTATAAAGAAAGAGAGAAGAGAAATCAACCTACATATGTGTAGATGTTTTTGAGTGTACCTTAAACAATCACATTAATGCTTCTACCTTGACACAATTGTTTACCATAAATCAGTTTGAATGGTAGAAGAACTAAAGGCAAAATTTGATAGCTCAAGATGGCACAGCCGGTCAAGCCATATCACCATGTGACAAATTGAAACTATATTTGTAATTATATGCGAAATAAAGAGACACATTCCCAAGATGTATGCTACCCTTGTTATTGTAAGTAGAGACATAATCCATGTTTTTATAAGAAACTAAAGCTCAAGATAACACACCCGGTCAAGCCATATGACCATGTGGAAAATTGAGACTATAGAATTTGTGACTACATAGAAAAGAAATTAACAATAGTAAAATGAGGCACAAATTGCCATCTGGTAAGCATGGATAGCTCACGATAACATGCCCGGTCAAACCATATGACCATGTGGCAAATTGAGACTATTCTAATTGCTTCTACATAAGTCCATTTCAATTTTGGATTGTCCCAATACCTACATATACGTTCACAATTGATAATTGTTGCTAAAAGCTTAAGCAGCTCTTTACATTTTGGTATGCACACAGAATGATCGCTTCTGCTAGTTCAAAAATACTTGAAAAGAAAGAAATCTTTAAGTCTTTAAAAGAAACCTACGACGTCGTACACCTGGCTTGAAACTTAATGTACATTCTTTACTAAGTGTTGAGCCAGCAGAGGATCACACCCACATTTTTGCTCACACCCATCATTTTGTAACCATTGATTGTAATAAATGTCTTTCCGACATTAATTTTGATTTGAGCCATTCATTAAGTAACGGGACTCAATTGAGTTTCCAGCTGGTAATCCCGACGTAATTTCACCTGCTGATGTAAATAATTAGAGATGTTCTCACCTCCAAGGCTGAGGTATATAAGCCAAAGTTTTGTAACCTAAAGGAGAGATTCAATTATTAATCAAAGTGAGTTTTTGAGCGCCGTGACTGTGTCTGAGAGAGAGAGAGTCTTATCTTCTTGCTATGCGAGCTACGGGGCCGCCATTGGAGAAGCGACACCGCCATTGTGTTAGCAACGGTGAGAGCTACGCACAGATACCAAGAGTGCGCGCTATCGGCTTCTACGTGTGGTAAGTTCCTACGAGCTTCGGTGTGAGTTTTCTTCCAACTCGTGTGTCGGAATAGAGCGTGCAGCATATCTATAGAACCACAACGAGTAGAGCTACACATTAGTACCATCGGGGTCAAGTTTAGGTCACCTGTATTTTTTGGCCTGTCTTCATACGCGTTTACCGCACGGAGTGATTATAGGTTGATTTTGCAGTTCAAGTCTTTAGGGTGTTGTTCTTACCTAGTGCATAGACTTCCCCTTGAGTTTGAGATCGATTCAATGATTCTAGATCCAGTTTCGTATAACATTCGTTCGTAGTACGGATTTCAGTCACTTGCGTGTTTTAGAACTTAGATTTGATTTCCTTAGTAGTGATTGTCATTAAAAGGTCGAGTAGGTGATTTGACACCCACCTAGTTGTTTCCATGCACCTGCGGGTCAAGCTTCGTCCTCGTCTGACAAATTCTGTTGTTGGTTGAGTTCTCGCTATTTAGCTTCCGCTAGCGGCGTAATAGCCTTAACATTTGGCGCCGCTGCCGGGGACGAGAGCCCTAAGTAGGTGACCTTAGACTAATCCTACGAGGTGAGTCGTATAAACTACTTTGTATACTTTAGTTAGAAAAGATCTAGGAGTGGTGGACTCCGAAGGTCTCGAGATACTAGGAAGTGGGGTATTCCTGGGTCTTCCGTGTTGACAGTATTTTTAGTTTAGCTTAGATTAGATTGTTTTTGATGGTGTTTAAGTGGTTGTTGACATAAAAAGCATTTGCTACTCCTTGTGTGGTAGTAAATCTCTTTATATTTTCAATTGCAAAAAATCCATTTTAGGATTAGAAGTAGCTTAGGTAGGGCCTGATTTGATCCTGATCTAGAGCTATTGATTGGTGTTCTATTTGCTTGATGTGTTTGATTGCATGTTAGATCACTGAAAAAGTCGCTTTGGTAGTGAAATATGCAATAAACAAAGTTCAGAAAAATTTTCTGTGTAACTGATTGTTGCTGAGCACTTAAAAGAGCTATTGGAAGAGTTCTGTGCTGAAAAACTGGAAATCTGCAACTTTAGACATCATACGCGTATGATGTCTTAGGACCTAAACAGAGCCTAAAATTGAAAATTTGACATTGCCAGAGTGTTTAGAAGGGGGGTTTTACCCTAAGATCAACTTAAAACAAGAGCATTAACACTCAAAGAAACCCAAAAAAGACAAGTCGGAGTCCAAGAAACGCAAAGAATAGGAAATTTTGGATTCAAATCTTGTTTTTACATTCAAACCTGACAAAAACACTTGAAACTCAATTATAAACATTGGAGAAGGCTTAAAACCAAAAATAGTCAAAATCTGGGACAAAAGATATCATACGCGTATAATGTCTTTTGGCACATCCACTGCTTATTTTTGAAATCTGACCTGACAAGATTGTTACAAACACTGTAGAAAGCATAAATATCAAGTTTGGACCCAAATTGATGAAAAAGACATCATACGCGTATGATGTCTTTGACCTAATTTTGGACATATTTTGATACTTTGCTAACACAGATCCATTGTAATAGCTGTCTAGAGGTTATATTTCAAGTTTCATCCCATTTGGATCACAATTGACCCAAAAAACAAGTCAAAAGCGGAAAATTGCCAAGAAAAGCCTAAATTAGCCATAACTTGCTCAAACAGAGTTCAAACTGAATTTTGTGAGTGAACAGAGCATAAAGGGGCCACTGAGAGTGAGCATAACCAAAATAGTCAAAATCTGTGAAAAAAGACATCATACGCGTATAATGTCTTTTTCAGCATAAGTGCAACAAAATTCTCACTTGATGAAACAGAAGTTGTCCGACTGACAAGATTAAACAATTGACCAAGTATCAATCAGTTTGGATCAATTCTGACCACAAAAACTTGGGGAAAACAAATTGCCGAGACGGAAAAGTTACAGTCCTTTAGGGGAATTGATGAATTTGAGATCGGGCAGGAATCTCCGGAATAATCAACCAAAACAAGGGGAACCAGCAAGTGTCATATCAACCGAGGGAAGTGTAAACCAAAGTTGGGTGCAACCATTAGAGCCGATCTTTGAAGGAAGTGTCTCTGATACTTCTTCGGAGAGATCTTACGAGATTTTCACCGAAAACTTGGAACACTTGAACCTGAACAACAGAGAAAATATGGCAGCAGGATCATCAAACCCTTCCGCCACAATGAAGCTATTGTTCATAAAATACCAGTACGACAATGAGCAAGGTGCCAAGATCTACAAAGATGGAATGGACCGCTATTGTGTAAAGATAGAGGAGAGACCTAGTGAGTTCAAGGACTTAGTGCCTGTGAGCTATAGCGGAGATAGATATCTAGATGACGAGGGTACCATGTACTTGGTAGTCCTAAACCCTAACATTGTGGACAAGTGGGGATTGATGGGCACCAAAGCCAAAATAGATGAAGAACTCGAGGAGAAAGCACCAATAATGAACTTCCCTAATGCGAGGTTAAGAAGAGAGAATGAAACTACAAGGATCAACACTGATAACATCTATGTGGGGCTGTACAAATATAATAATGGGGAGCAAGATCTCTATTATAGATGTGAAGAACCCTACACCGGAGAGTTGACAGACCAAAAAAGACTTTATGTCTTTACCTACACAGAGGGATCGGAAGTGAAAATTGCCGCTTACGATAAGTATGGCAGGCAATACTCAACAATGGGCAAGAAAGAATTAGAAGGATATACATACTTTGGGGGACCACTACATCAGTATTATGTTACTTCTAGCTCACATAGACCAGCACCAACAACTGGAGTGCAAAACTCAATGACAACAGGAGGACAAAGAACTCAGGTTGCTGACTCTTTCAGTCAACCTTGGGACTCGAAGCTCGGACCAATGGGATCATTACATTCCAGAGAGTCAATGGAGACGAATCGAGGTAGTGCAGTTCCAATCCCCACCTATACCACGCCAGGTCCAAGGTTTGAAGCGGAACCATCGCATTTACCTACTAGTAGTAGATTCAGGGCGGAGGAACCGACAAGGGTAACCCATGAAGTCCATGATGCTAGAGAAAGCTTTAGCCGGGACACAGGAGCAATGAGATTGGTAGCAGATCATAGACGTATGAGACCATCTCAAGTAGCCAAGTGTATGCCAAAGAAGTATGGTGGTTCAGGAGATCCGTATGCACATGTGTCACTCTTTAAGCAAGTCTTAAGAGCTGAGCAGATAACAGATTTCCATACACAATACGAGGGATTTGGTCTTACTCTAGAAGGTACTGCATTGACATGGTTTCAACCAATGAACATAGGGGGATTCCATGACATTGACCATTTGCTAAGAGAGTTTGCTGAGGAATTCTCAAAACGAGGGATTAAACACAATACGGTCTCACAAATATATGCTTTTAAACAGAGAGAACACGAAAAAGTGAAGGAAGCTTCACTTCGCTTCAAACAATACCTTGAGAGATGTCCAGTACGTGAACGACCACAAGACGACAGACTATCTATTCTCTTTATTGAGGGACTGAGGAACGACACTCTCAAGAAGGACTTGCACTTGAAAGCTTGTACAAGTTTCGAGCAAGTAACGAGAGAGACATTGTACTTAGTGGATAACTGTACGGTTTATGGAGAGGTGTCAGCGGATACAGATTTTGCATCCAGTAGCTCCTCCTCCGTAGCGAGCGAGACTACCACTAAAAAGAATGTTCAAACAACAACCATGCCAAATGTAGAGCAAATGATAGAAGATGCTCTAAAAAGGATGGCACCATACCAAAAACCATTGCCAAAAACACTGAAATGGTGTGCTATTGAACAAAAATGGACAAATCATCCAACAGAGGAGTGCTATTACAACAAAGGGTATGTAAGGGAGCGCCAGTATGCACCTCCTGCTCAATTAGCACCACCTCAGATACATCCAGTACCTCGATACCCAACGGGAAATGTACTGATAGCCGTTTTTCGGCTCTCCATAATTGCTATACTAAGTTACTCCACCCTACCAAATTCACCCAAACGCTATGGCTATCCCTACCATTTCATTGTACATAGGCGTGTGTGAGTTAGGGGGCTTTTCCCATATCTTCTTAAAAAAACCCTCAGCTAGCTAGTCACTGCGCTAGTTGAGCCAAAAAAATAAAAAAAAATAAAAAATAAAAGTATATTATGGCCTCTTTGTGTGTAAATATTTCATTGTATATATGGCCTAAATATAGGGATTTTTTATAATTATTTTGATATTTTATTTAAATATTTCTACTTAGGTGTGTGTTTTATTAAACCTATGTACACCTTCTTTCATCCTCTTACACCATAATTATATTTTTTGCCAATATGTACATACTCTAACCTCATATTTTTCTTTTATACAAATCACTCCCACATTTTCACCCTCACCCTCGTGAAAACAAAAAATTGATTTCTACTCATTGGTTACTTTTATTATATTATTTACTTGCATACCTTTTCCTCTTTCACCCAAAATAATTCAAGGAGGGACCATATCATATGATTCCAATATCTTTCCATATCCATAACTCCTCCATATTTGTTTTATTATTTTTACTCATTATTCTAACACCATGTGCTCATTGAGCTAAAGTCCATGAATAGTCCATACACTAGTCCCACCATGTATATATTTCTTATTTCACCAATAATCCTCCTCCATGCATGGGTCAAGGGCAACTTGGATGCTTTGTATTATAATATGACAAAGGAGGGGCTCACTCTTGGATGCATTGTACAAATTCAACAAAGGAGGGGGCCACTAAAAGACTTTTGCAGGCATAAAAAACAGGCTTTTTGGTGAGAATTTTGGCACCTATCTCCACTCCGAATTTGGAGCGGTGGTCAAAAGAGAAAATGTAGCCCACGCTCTGAATAATCACCTCAAATTTTTTCATGATTTTTGGAGCTACCAGCGGTGAGTTATGATTTTTTGAGTGGACCCCAGTCTGCCCACTTTTCTCACAAGTAGCCCATAGTCTTCTCTCACCTCTTTCCACACTTCTACACACACACACACACACATTTCTCTCAATTCCCTCACTCAAACCTGCAATTTCCATGGCTTCTCCCACCCTCTTCACCATTACCCTTCTCTCTCATCCCTATAGTTCTTTTATGAACCTCTACATACATACACCCTCTCCATGTCTCTCTCTATTGCTTCTATGTTACAATTTCATTTACCTCTCCTAAAATATCTAAAATTCAGCATCTTAACCATGATAACTTCTGCAAATTGAGGATTTTTCATCAACAAATCCTCTTTTCATCGTGGTGGTCAACCGTGGCGGCGGCGTAAAGAAGCGAAGAAGAAGAAGAAGACCAGCGGTCATTTTTTCCACAATCTACACAAGGGTGAGTTCAAGCTTCTTCAAAGCTTCACCATCTCAATGATTCTCTTTTAATTCACCCCTCTTCCTTCATCAAATCAACTCACTCTACCCATTGTAAATGTAACATTAACTTTCTAGTGATTACTAACGACTAACATACTAACACAAAATACCATTGACCTAACCATAAAAGACACCTCACCTCAAGACATGTATAGTAACTCTCTCTCTCTCTCTCTCTCTCTCTCTCTCTCTCTCTCTCCCTTCCTTAAAACTTACTTTCACCTTATCTACCATCAATAATGCTCTCTTTTGAGCCCACACCCATGACTCAAGCAGACAAAGAAGGCCCGCAATGTTTTGATATTCAAAAAAATCATAATCCTGATTTGTTAGCTTGTAAATTAGGATTTCCAATAATCTTAATGAGGGGTCTCCAACCTATAAATAGGCCCGTCTCCTTCTTGTAAAACAACCTCCAATATCTCACATAGCACCCCAACACTCTATGCGTGAGGAGAGACTTAGGTGTAGCAACCACTTGTGAGCTTCACTCTTGGTGTGAGAGAAGCCTTCAAGCTACACATTGTAAGTGAGAGAGCATGAGTTCCACAAATCTCAAAACCACTATTGTATATGCTCCTTCATCATCAATAAATTGAGGTTTGGTGCATCAAAGGCGTGATTCGACGTTCAAATCTTCATCCTTCCATTTGTGCAATACGGTTCGGTGAATTCAAGGTGACTTGTGTATTTTGAGTTTTTATCGGTTGATCTTGATTTAGAAAGTGTTTTAGTGTGTTTTTTTCATTGCCAGTTTTTGTCCATTGTAAGAGGGTATTG
This sequence comes from Adiantum capillus-veneris, assembly GCF_014529385.1. NCBI lineage: Eukaryota > Viridiplantae > Streptophyta > Polypodiopsida > Polypodiales > Pteridaceae > Adiantum > Adiantum capillus-veneris. The sequence goes on from NC_140944.1 coordinate 148,243,482, forward strand.
TGGTGAGAGGTCTCCCACACCCTAAGACAGTGTGTGTGTTTTGGCAATGTTTAGCAATCACTAAGCATTGAGTGAGTTTTATACAAGTTCTACGATAGCATCATAACGAACCATCTTCATTTGCAAGTCACAAATAAGGTATTACCCAAGATCCTTTTCTCTCTCTCTTCCCTTTGCTCTAGCTCTCTCTAGTCTAGTTTGTGTGTGTCTTGGTGTGAGGTTGTTTGTGTGTTTTGTGTGGTGCATCTTCTTGGTTGTGCCAAAATCTCTCTTGCGTCCTAGTTCGCATACCATAACTAGGTGGTGCCCCTATCTTGTTTGGGTTTGGCTGTGGGTTTGTTGTTGTGTTGTGCTTGTGGTTGCCCCAGCCCCAATTGAGCAGCACGGGAGCCTTGAGGGGTGTTTAGAGGTCGCCTCTCTTGTTGCCTGCCCCGGACCGCCTCAGTACCAGGACCTATGGGGATAGAAAGATCGCAACCGGTATTGGGACAACAACCACCTTTACCAGGAGCAAGACCAGTGGGCATTAGATATGCACCAACCTTAGAGAATCAGGAAGAACAAGCCTTAGTGCCTGTTCAAGCCTATTATGAAGAATCGGGTGCACACATGTCTCCGACAGTGTATTACTCACCAGAAGAACCAAAACAACTTGAACCATGGGGCATGATGGGGAATGTTGGAATACCAACAATTACAAGTGCTTCTGATGAAGAGAGATACAATTTGGACGCAAGAACATTGATGTTCATAACTCATGGAGGGTTAGCAGGACAGAGACCATCCTATCCACAAAGGACGAATCAAATGGGACCAAGACCAGCACTAGGACCCTGTTACAAGTGTGGAGGTGACCATCTGATGAATGTTTGCCCACATACGGAAATCATTAGAATTAACGCTTATTGCACTGAGTGTGGGGTTACTCACTTCATTGAGGATTGTTCAAAGAATCCAAACAAAGTGCAAAAGACGACATTGAATATGCTAGAAACTATTCCTACCAGCAGTGGGTCTGAAAATGAAACTCTGATACCAACGCAAGTTGTTACTAGAGCTCAAGCTAAGAAAACCACTAGAGAACCTGAGAATGGAAAGTTAGCGACTGAAGTGGTTAGTCAGGGACCGCGGAGTCAGAAAAACACATGGAAAGCTAGAAAAGCACGCATGAAGTTGAGAAAAGAACGTGAAGACGCTATTCTAGCTGAGGAACTAAAGCAAACTAAAGCTAGATTAGAAAAACTTGAGAGTCAAAACGGGAAACGAGAGATGAGCCCGGAAAGAACGAAACAAAAGAGTATCAAAGAAACAACGAGCTTAAGCTCAGGGGGATCAGTGCTAGTCGACAAAGTACACGAACCATTGGACGCACTGATGAGAGCTTACGAAGCTAGGTTAAAGAACAACCAAACACAAGAACAGAGGTGGATGACATACCCAAACGCGGAATTGGAAAAGCAGAGACTTGAAATGTGCCAGAGAATGATCGAGACTGCACAAGCCTTATTAGAACCACCAAAAGAAATAATGAATTGTGGAAAGGAAAACCCAATTCAGCAAGAGACTATCGTTTCACGGGTAGCTGAAAAGACTCCCAGTGCACAAAAGCCTGAAAATACACAAAAGGATGACCGCATAGTGTTGAACACAACCGATCAGGAGGTCGAGAGTTTTCATCCAGTCATACAGAGGTCTTACGGAAAAGATGAGGATTACAATGAATTTTGGAAACAAGTGAGAGAGGCAAACTTTGCAAACGAGCTAAGTTGCCAAGCTAATCAGACAAATTGGGAAAAGGACATCAGGAATCCTCCCATAGTGGAATTTGAGGCAGGATCTCAAGTGGACTTGGATCTGCAATCTTACTGGGGAGATGGGGGCTCTGTTAGAACAATGGAGAGCAAACCTCATTCACTGAAAACCTTACCTTCATACTTAGGAGAGTATGAAGCAAAATCCGAGATTAGAGCACTTCCCTCACGAAAAATCTCATCAGAAAAAGTCATGGACTCGCAAGGATTGATAGAGATTTTGTCAACACCAGTGACATGCACTATCACTCTAGCTGAGCTTTTGAGGCTAAGACCACATATGTGGACCACTGTAGGAAAATGCTTGGAGAAATTCGGGATAAAAGATCCAACATCGAGATTGCAAGAGAGCATAGAGGAGCTGAGCAAGCCACAAAAGAACGCTAAGCCTGTACCCTTAAACAAGGTCGGAGAGTATTGCGAAGGTGAAGAGGGGAATACAACCTTACCAGTTGAATTCCAAGGAGTGAACACAATGGCAATACTAGACAGCGGAGCTGGGGTAGCCATAGCTACAAAAGAAATCTGGAAAAAATGGGGGAAACCAGCAATAAGGAAGACTAGGTTGAAACTCCAATTAGCAGATGGACACATGGAGAAACCTATGGGGTTATTAGAGAAAGTTGTAGTGACTTCTTGTGGCATTGAATACGAACATACTTTTGCTATTGTCGATTTTGGCAAGGAGAATAACTATGATATCATACTGGGAAGACCATTCATGAGACAATTGAAAATGGTCCAAGATTGGGGCTACGATCACATATACTTGAGAAATATGGAAACCACTACACGTGTGAACCTGAAAGACCATAGCTACAAAGATGTGAACCGAACACCGGTAGAGGAGTTTGATTCAGCTACTTTGGCGGGATCCGAATTTCCAGCTTGGTTAGGTAAACCCAAGGAGTTATGGATGTGTGGAGCTTCGAAATGTGGAAGTCTGAAACGAGAAGAATGTGTTTTAGAAAGGGCTATCGAAGACGAAACTTATGTAGGAGAACCCTTTCCAGAGGACACGTTTGAACCATTAGAATGGACACACATTCTAGCAACCCTAGATGTTTGTGCAATTCCGGAGGGTCCCACAACGAAATTTTGCGACAAGGACGGGTACGACGTGGTTCCGTATTTCATGTTGAGAACTATACTCAAAAAAGAAACTGAAAAGAACAATACACTGGAAAAGGAAGATGAAGAAGAGGTGTTTCACGACATTCCCAATCATCCAGAGTGGGGAAATGAAGCAGACAACGAGTCAACGGACAATTCAAGCGGAAACGAAGAAACTATAATGGATGTCCGATTTTATGATTTTCCGAACCAAACTAAACAACGCCAGAAACACTATAGAGCAAAGAAAAAAACAAAAGGGGTTAGAACCAATCCGATGCCTAGAATAAGAGGAAAAAATCAATTCCTAATGCTAGTAAAGGCTGAAGATTGTGTTAAGGATAAGATTTCTGGAAGAATGAGAGGCAGTGATCAAAAGAGCTTACGAAAAGACAAAAGAGGCTCAAGAAATCAAGTTCAAAATAATGGAACGAAAACTGAAACAGAAAAATCAGAAAAGAACAAGCGCAACAGAGAATACACGGAGTCCAAGTTAGAACGTAGAAACAAGTACAAAGAGCTCAAGAAAACTCTGAAGGAAGTTTGGACGACTGAAATTGAGAGTGGAGAGGACGAAAACGTCAAAATCAAGGAAAACATGGATGTTCCCTCTCACTATAGGAAATTCACAATAGAGGATAGGAAGGTGATATTAACCCCACCTATTCGAGAGAGGAAGGAGAACGAATCTTATGACGGACCGGAGGATGCAAAAAAAGTTGATTTAGCAGCTCCAGGTGAGACGCCTAGACCGGTGTACATAGCCACAGATTTGTCTCCAGGCGAGGAAGAGAGACTTTTGAGTCTTCTCAGAGAGTATAGGGATGTGTTTGCATGGTCTTATAAGGACTTAAAGGGAGTTGACCCATCGATATGCCAACACTCAATCCCACTGAAACAAGACGCAAAGCCTAGCAGACAGAGACCATACACATATAATGATACTTTTGCTAAGCGAATCAAGGAAGAGATAGATAAGCTAATGGAAGCTGAATTCATATACGAGATTGAACACACCGATTGGGTATCTCCGATTGTGGTAGTACCTAAGAAGAACGGAAAACTCCGAGTGTGTGTCAACTTAAAGAAAGTGAATGCTGCAACAATCAGGGACAATTATCCCCTGCCGATAACTGATCATGTTCTAGAGCGTGTATCAGGGAAAACAGCATACTCCTTTCTTGATGGTTTTTCAGGATATAACCAGCTAGCCATAGCACTGGAAGATCAACATAAAACAGCTTTTGCAACGGAGTGGGGAATTTATGCTTATCGAGTTATGCCTTTTGGTCTAACCAATGCTCCTGCAACCTTCCAGAGGCTGATGACGCATGCTTTCAAAGCATACTTAAGGCTGTTTCTAGAAATCTACATGGATGACTTATGTGTACATTCTCTACTGAGAGATGAGCATCTAGAACACCTAAGAAAAGTATTTGAGAAATGTAGGACATATCGCATTTGTCTCAATCCTGAGAAATGTGTGTTTATGGTCCGACAGGGCAGAATTCTGGGACATATTGTCTCACAAAACGGAATATCCACGGATTTAGAGAAGATAAAAGTTATAGTGGATATGCCTAGACCAACCAATGCGAAACAAGTACAGAGCTTTATGGGACATTGTGGATATTATAGACGATTCATTTACATGTACGCTATAATAGGCCAACCACTTTACAGGCTAATAGTGAACTTTGAATGGACAGAGGAGTGTGAGGAATCATTCAAGAAATTGAAAGAGGCACTCATTACCGCTCCAGTCTTGAAATCACCAGATTGGGAGAAGATATTCCATGTGCACATAGATGCTTCGGCATATGCAATAGGATGCATTCTGGCTCAGCCAGAAGAAGGAAACATGGATTTTCCTATCTGTTACGCCAGTCGACAGCTCAACAATGCAGAGAAGAATTACACCACAACAGAGAGAGAAGGATTAGGAATGATCTATGCTGTGAAGAAATTTCGGCATTATCTTCTAGCCAACAAGTTTGTGTTTTTTACGGATCACCAAGCCTTGCTCTACCTAGTGAATAAACCATGCAATACCGGGAGAATAGTGAGATGGTTCATTATCTTACTGGAATTCGACTTCACGGTAGTAGTAAAGAAAGGAAAAACACATCTTAGAGCTGATCATCTTTCGCGATTGACGAATGGAGAAGACCCTATAGGAGTAGATGACGACATGCCAGACGCGTACTTGTTCAACATAGAAATGATACCGAGGTGGTCTCAAAATGTCGTTAACCTATTAACCTATGGAGGAGAGTTCGATAGAAGAGAATACAACCTGAAACATATTGCTATTCAGCAATCCACGAATCTTCAATTGATTGCAGGAAGGTTGTATCAATTGGGAAATGATCATGTTTTATGACTATGCATCAATCCTGAGGAATATAGTATATATCTGCGCGAAGCACATGTTCAGGAATGTGCATTTCATTGTTCAAGAAGGAACACATATAGGAATTTGTTACAATTGGGAGTCTATTGGCCAGGAATGAAAGAAAGCGTACATGAATATGTCACTGTATGTATTGTATGTTCATCAAAACCTCCAACCGAGTATTCGACATTATATCAGATAATGATCGCTCCAGAATGGAGTCAGTATATTGTTGAATATCTCACAAATAGAACTTTCCCAGAAGGAACGTCAAAAGCTCGTCAGAAATCTGTAGAGACAGAAGCTAGAGAGTACGCTTTAATAGGAGATCAACTCTATAAGAGAGGTAAAGACAACCAGCTTAGGATTTGTGCATCAGAGTCTGAGTATGTGATAATCCTGGAGCAAGCTCATGGAGGAGTGGGTGGAGGCCATTTCTCAGGTGATAAGACAACAAAACTTGTCTTAGCCGCAGGAATATGGTGGCCAACATTACATATGGACGCTGAGGAATACGTTAAACGGTGTGATGACTGTCAGCGGACCAAAGTACCACTTAAAAGAGATGATATGCCGCTTAGACCAATGATGGGGGCAAGAGCTTTTGCAAAATGGGGGATTGATTATGTCGGACCCATTTCACCTCCTGCATATAAGACTCATGCACAATACATCATTGTAGCTACAGACTATCTAACAAAGTGGGTCGAAGCAAAGGCAACTCAAAAAGCAGATGCCAGGACCACGGCACAATTTCTATATGAATACGTCTTTGTACGATATGGATTGCCAATAGAAATTGTGAGTGATCGAGGCACACATTTCATAAATGAAGTGATAGAGATCCTTCTAGATGAATTCATGGTAATCCATAGGAAATCAGCCCCGTATCATCCACAAGCAAACGGACAAGCTGAAGCAACAAACAAAACCATATGCACGGTCCTTACGAAGATTGTATCTGAGTCGAGAACTGACTGGGACCAGAAGTTGCATTCAACATTATGGGCATATAGGGTAGCATATAAAACATCAATAGGAACAACCCCATATAACATGGTTTTTGGGCTAAATGCTATCTTACCAATAGAATTCTTGATTTCAACCTTAAGGGTGGCTAAGGATCTAGAGTGGACAGGGCACGAGCTCTCTGATAGAATAGATGACCTAGAAAAGCTAGATGAGCTTCGCCTAAAAGCAGTAGCTTCCATCTACGCTCAAAAAAGGCGACAAAAGGAATTTTTTGATAAGCATGTGCGGACTAAAGAGTTTAAAGTTGGGGACTATGTCCTAGTTTACACTCTGAAACAGCATGCTAAGAAGCTTAAAAAGCGAGGGATGGGACCTCTGGTGATTAAAGATCTATCACCAAGTGGAGCCGTCAAGCTTGCTACATTAGACGGAGAAGAAATGCCCAATTGGATTAGTGGATGCAGAGTGAAAAAGTATCTGTTGCCGCTAACACAAGACATGCTTCTCAAAATACATAAAGAAAAGCTGCGTGTCCAGAAAAAGAAAAAGATTGAGGAGGAAGCACAAGCCGAGGCGAAGGAAAAAATGGAGAAAAGAAGACTACTGCGTCAGAAACAGCGCAATGAAGGAGCAATACGAATAAACGCAGTTAGTATAACAGAAATCGGGAATGACAAAGAAGAACCCATCATTGAATGCAAAGTAGGGACCAACCAAATTAAAGCCAGAGCACTATTGGATTCAGGAGCTCAAGCTAACCTACTGTCACTCAGTTTGTATAGACAATTGACAAATGACACTAAACTACAAACTGCCAAGCAAGAGTTAAAAAGTTACTCTGAGAACTCAATCAAAATTGTCGGATGCACAGTTTTACATATACAGATTAACCAGTATGTGTATCCTCATATGTTTTACGTGGTTGAAGACCAAGCTACACAACATCCATTATTGCTAGGACAACCATGGCAGAAGCAATACAATGCAATGATTGACTGGAGTTCTAAATCAGTGCTTATCAAATACGAAGGTGAAAGTCAATCAGTTAAGTTCACCAAAGGATCAGAGACAACTCTAAAGGAAGAATCCAAAGACAAAGGTAAACAACAACCAGAGAAAAAGAAGAAGCAATGGCAACCAAAAGTTTCTATACAACCGGATTACTCTTCGACGGGGAATTCTCAACAGTGGATAAGGAAGACAAGCAATAATATAACAGCTCAACCTTGGAAAAAAACGGAGTCAAAGTTGGTATGGAGACCAAAAAAGGCTGTGCCAGAGAGCACAAAGGTGGAAAACAGAGTTTTCAATACCAGACAACGGAGTGATTACCGACAATCAAGGACAGTGAAACAGATCTGGATTCCAAAGAAGTTCATGACGGCACAAAGCTACAACAAGCAAATTTGGATCCCAAAGATTTGTAAACAGGAACTCCCTTCAATACAATCAACGGAAACTCCTAGGTATTTCAAGGCGAGGAAATCAACACACAGAACAAAGCAGGTTTGGGTCGCAAAGAGTTTGTGGCAAGCACAAGCAAAGCGGAAGCAGATTTGGATTGTGAAAAAAGACAACAAGATAACGAAGAATACATCTACTGATTCTACTACCGAAGTGCCAAAACCAACCCAAAACCCGACCACCAATCCTTCAATCAAACAAAGAGCAGCTTTATTGGAAAGAATGTTGTATCGTCGCTCTACAATTGCATTGGGAACTTATGACCAAAACAACTACGATGCTTCACCAACAGACACTTCATAGTCGTCCGGGAGGACTCAGACTAAGAGGGGGGGAGGTATACAGGAGCTACAAGCGGAAAAAACAAAGAAAAACAAAAATTATATTACAAGGGCAGTGTCTTACATGATTTTGCAATTTTTTATGTTTGATTGCGGATATTGATAATATTTATGCCCTTATATACCTTGTTTTGCAACAAGAAGAGATCAAATGATGAATTTGGGTCTCTAGATGTGTAAATATCACTAAATAAGAGTGTTTTTGGAGCTAAAAAGTGGAAAAAAGTGGTAATCCAAGTCCAGAAATCACAAAGAAGTGTATATTCATATACACAGGGTTACCAGCTATTTATCGTGTATGTTTGTAATTTTTTGGCTTCAATTTACTATTTTCCTTTATTTTTTATGATTTTGTTAATAAAAATAAAAGAAAAATAAAAAAGCAGGTGAAATGAGATCGGAAAAAAGAAAAGAATAGACGGTGATGGTCCTAATGACAAGGGCAACCCAGGATAAAAATTGGGTACAATTCTGAAAAAGTTGCGGAAAGCCCGAAATGACAGAATTTTGGCAAAGTGGAAAGATTTCTCAGAAACAGGTCAAATGGAGTCCAAATTGAGAAATTTCAAATCCTAAAGTGCATTTCACGACGAGATAGGAGCACATGTCAAATTTGGTAACAAGTGATCCGGGAAGCCCGAAGTTAAGTATTTTTCACTTCACTATCAAGCTCATTTCCACTATTACCTTCTTGGAGAGAGCAAAGAGCACACAGGAGCATCCGACCTTCTACCGCCTTCTACGACTGCTACGAGAGCTCAGAGGACACCACACATGAGAGGATCCATGGATTCCGCTAAGTCATCGGCAACTAAGAGAAAAAGACCAACCATCAAGGACGCTCTTGCAGAAGCAGAACCTTTTGATATTCCAACAGAAACCCTAAAGCCAACCAAGACTTGGGTGGAGGAAGCAGTATTAGAAAAAGAGGGAATAAAGATCTACCAGGGGACTTTCAGAGATCCTCAAGGGCAATCGGTCGATGTACCTATGATCCCACGAGAATTAGTGGATTATAGCAGATCAAAGAACATAAGCAGATACCTGGAAAAGGCTGACTTACACAGGTTCTTCACCTCGAGACCATCAGGTGTAGACACAAGAAGAGTGTATGAGTTGGAAACATCCATTCAGAAGGATGGGAAAGCCACGTTGACAGCCATGGATGGAGAAACAGTTGAAGTACAGATCACTCCACAGCTCATTGCAGATGCACTGAAGCTGCACAACAAAGGGAGTTCTGTCAGAGAAAGAAGAGAGGCCATAGAGGTCTATGGATCAAAGAAACAAAATACAACCTACGGAGATATGGCAGATCAACGAGCGGCAACCCTTTGCTGATTATACAACCAGTTTTTCCATGTGTGCAGTAAAAGACCGCAGAAGTATACTACACCACCCCATGCCATTGCGACAACCATCACATGGACACTGAAGAGCAACGTGCCAAAAGAGGTGAATTATGCTCAATACATCCACGAGCAAGTAATCGCCATGCACAACCAGAGGCCAAAGTATATAGGAGGAGCTGAAGTTCTGACAAGAATAGCTTATGAAGCTATTGGAGCCAGAGATCAAGGGCCACGGGTTCCCTCCCAGAATGAGTGGCTTAGAGAAGCCGATGAGGAGGAAGAACAGCAAGAAGTATCCAAGAGGGCGTCCACAAGAGCACGCCGAAAGCTAGAAATAGTTTCAGAACATGAAGAGGCTGTGGACGAGCCGCTCAAGAAGAAAGTGAAGAAGAAGGCTGATCCCAAGCAAACCAAAAGTCAAAAAGCCGCAAGAATGGAAAGGCTGGTAGAGCAGTTTAGAGCGGAAAGATCTCTAAAGGGGGACTTTGAAGAAATGTGGGTGCCAGACCCCACTAAAGTCGGAACCAGCTCAGCCAGGCCACATGTTGATCAATATGATCAATATATTAGAGCTTATGAGGAGTCGGAGGCCATACTGGAGCAGCAACCTGTCGAGCCTTATACTGAAGAGGAAGTACAGCTTTTAAAAGCTGAGCTGCAAAAAGACGACAAGGGGAAGAAGAAAGTAGATGAGTCTACTGAACCTCAAGAGAAAGACGGGCAAGCAAACAAAGGGAAAGCCAAGATGACTGAGGACAATCAGCCCTCTTTTACTGTTGTACCAAGCCCGAAGAAGATGGAAATTATTGTGGAGGAAACCACAATAGAAATAGAAACAGAAATTATGGAAAAGCTGGAGGCCGGGACCAAGGAAAAGGAGATAGATCCAGTTCAGCAAAAGAAAGATGATTGCGAGGATCTGGTAGCGATCAGATACAGTGAAGAAGAGGCCCTGGAGGCAGTTTATGGGATATCCCTACGGAAACAAGATGATCGGAAAGGGACGAAGGAAAAGACGAAGGGTACAATGGAGAGTAAAGAGAAAATGGACGAGCCGAAGCCATTGGAGGTGGTGGCAGAAAGAGCTGTCAAGTTGACAGATGAAGATGAAAAAGACATGCACATGGTGCATAAACTGCTCAGCAAGATTAAAGAAAGATCCAGAGCAAAGGAAGTAGCACTTGAGACAGCAAAACAAAAGGAAGCAGAGTTGCAGAAGCAGTTAGAGAATGCTATGACTGAATCTGAAAGTCATAAAGCATCACTCTACGACGCAGAAAACGAGAGAGACGGCTTGATACTCCAACTAGCCGAAGCTTCAAGAGAGGTAACAAGTTCACAGGAAGCAAAGGAGCGAATAGAAGATGAGCTGGAGGCAGCCAAGGATGAGCTCATTGAGCTAAGGGAAAGAGTCGAACTTCAAGAAAGGACAATCATGAGACTCAGGACCACCCCTAGAGCTAGCAGAGCAGGAACAGAACAAGAGGGAGCCCTCGTACCAGCTCTGGAAGATCAGGTCAGAAGTCTGCAAAGAGAGCTGAGGTTAGAGCAAGTGCAAAGATTGCACATGGCGGAGGGATCATTGGCTGCAGAGGAGAGGCTCACATCAGAAAACCAAACACTAAGGACAGAAAATGAGGCCCTCCGTAAACAGCTCCAAGACCTCCAAGAGCAACAAAGAAGAGAAACAGAGCCACCACAAGAAGAAGCAGGGGGAGAAGCCATAGAGCTACCAGAAACTGGAGAGGCAACCACAATTGAAGATCCAGCCCCAGTTCAAGAAGTGGCCTCGACTTCAGGAATCTCTGAAGAAGAAGAACAAAGGCTCCAGGACCAAATAGAAAAGTCAACAGAGGAAAGTGCCAAGGCGGAAATGGAATGGGAAAGGAGACTCCTCATCTCCATTAGACTTCAAGGTTTAGACACAAAAGTGCTCCACGAAGAGTGGATGCAACCCAGCCTGCCTTTCCCTCTGATGAAATTTGAAGTGATAAAGACGAAAAAGAGAATAGAGGAGGAGCAGTATGTCGCTCTTTATGAAGGCGACATCACAAAGGATGAACAATCAAAGAAGATTGTAGATTCTCAACCTAGATGGAGGAAAGGTTGGCTGAACAAATACCCAGCCTACCTCATCTACTTGGTAGAGGCTCCAAAGGAGATTCGGGAGGATGCAACCTTCTGCCCGGTGCCAAGAGTCAGAAGCTGGAAAGAGCATGGCAGGATTGCAGAAAAGAAGCCAAATTGGCTTAATTACCCAAGGATGCCAGGACCAAAGGCAGGAGAGAGAATAGGTAAAGCCTACATGGTGAAAACCCTAACGGGCACCATCAAACTCTTTACTGGCTCTCCTGACCTTTCGTGTCAGATGCTAAAGAAAATCTGCAGGACTCTCTTAGCATGCATTGAAGTGTTCGCGCCAGATAAAGCCACGACCTCGAGTCTACTATCGACGGCCGACACAGTGACGGATATGATGTATGATCTTTCATTGCAGCCATCACCAAAGGTGTTACATCTCTTATACCAAAGAATTATGTTTTTGCCTAGCTTCCACATGCAAACATTCGAAGAAGCTTTCTACACCGGCTTTTTCACTCACGAAAGCAAAATATTCGGCCCAACCTTGACCATCGGCAACCTACGCTACGAATCACATTTGCAGATGCTCAAGACGATAGGACTCTATTGACCAAGCCTAAAAGTCATGTCAGGGACGACATGAACGCGGAGGGGGGGAGTGTTGAGCCAGCAGAGGATCACACCCACATTTTTGCTCACACCCATCATTTTGTAACCATTGATTGTAATAAATGTCTTTTCGACATTAATTTTGATTTGAGCCATTCATTAAGTAACGGGACTCAATTGAGTTTCCAGCTTGTAATCCCGACGTAATTTCACCTGCTGATGTAAATAATTAGAGATGTTCTCACCTCCAAGGCTGAGGTATATAAGCCAGAGTTTTGTAACCTAAAGGAGAGATTCAATTATTAATCAAAGTGAGTTTTTGAGCGCCGTGACTGTGTCTGAGAGAGAGAGAGAGAGAGAGAGAGAGAGAGAGAGAGAGAGAGAGAGAGAGAGAGAGAGAGAGAGAGAGAGAGAGAGAGAGAGAGAGAGAGAGAGTCTTATCTTCTTGCTACGCGAGCTACGGGGCCGCCATTGGAGAAGCGACACCGCCATTGTGTTAGCAACGGTGAGAGCTACGCACAGATACCAAGAGTGCGCGCTATCGGCTTCTACGTGTGGTAAGTTCCTACGAGCTTCGGTGTGAGTTTTCTTCCAACTCGTGTGTCGGAATAGAGCGTGCAGCATATCTATAGAACCACAACGAGTAGAGCTACACATTAGTACCATCGGGGTCAAGTTTAGGTCACCTGTATTTTTCGGCCTGTCTTCATACGCGTTTACCGCACGGAGTGATTATAGGTTGATTTTGCAGTTCAAGTCTTTAGGGTGTTGTTCTTACCTAGTGCATAGACTTCCCCTTGAGTTTGAGATCGATTCAATGATTCTAGATCCTGTTTCGTATAGCATTCGTTCGTAGTACGGATTTCAGTCACTTGCGTGTTTTAGAACTTAGATTTGATTTCCTTAGTAGTGATTGTCATTAGAAGGTCGAGTAGGTGATTTGACACCCACCTAGTTGTTTCCATGCGCCTGCGGGTCAAGCTTCGTCCTCGTCTGACAAATTCTGTTGTTGGTTGAGTTCTCGCTATTTAGCTTCCGCTAGCGGCGTAACCGCCTTAACACTAAGTTAATACCACACTATCACTCAAAATGTACATTCTTTACTGAGTTAATACCACACTATCACTCAAATTTATAAGTATGAAAAAAAAGATTGAAGCTTACAAAACTGTTTATAACTAATGCATAAAAAACACTTTAAGTGTGGGAAACACATTTTGAGTCGAAACTTGCCTTGAAAAAAGCCGACAAAATATAGCAAGATTTAGAGTGATCGCCAACAAATGCTTCAAATTATGATCTAAAAACCCGAATAGTTTCAAGTTTATTGTTTGCCCCTATTTTCTTCGGTTAGGAAAAATGATCTTCGCAATCCCCGCAGGATGCAATGTGCATTGTGCACAACCTTCAAGATGACTATAGTCTATTGTCTACCCCAATTTAACTCAAAGTTTTTACAAGCTTTTAGAGAAGAAAGCGACAACAATACAACACAAAAATAAAAAAATCAACCCATTACACATAACAAAGAGTGATCATGGCTGCCAACAAACCAACTCAAAATTGAGCACAAGGCCGGCACATGAATTTTTTATTCCAATCACTGCTTCATAGGACAAGCCCCAAGACAAAGCTGCATGCTTTTGCTTTTCTTCTCACCGAGCAGAGAGGGAATCTAAGTTGTTACCAAGAAACTGGTGTGTCAATTGTTAGATTTAAAGCTTGCCTTGAAGAAAACTCATAAAGTTTCTACAAGCTTTTAGAGAAGAAAGCTACAACTATACAACAAAAAATAAAAAATTCAACCCATTACACATAACAAAGAGTGAACATGGACCGGTGTTATGGGAACTACGAGCCAAAGTTTTGGTTGATGGACTGATGGGATATAGACAACCTATAGAAAAGAAAGGAGAAATGAGTGACATTGATATCATGTTATAAGCAAATAAGGGTAAAGATGGTTTACACTCATCACTTGCTCACAATTGCATAACTAAACTAAGTTGTCATACCTCCCTGTGTGATACATACTAGAGTGCACCATGTAGAGCCAATTCTCATGTTGTCTATACACATTTGCAAACCACTTGCACTCAATGATGAAGGTATGAAAGGTTCTAAAATTGACCTTTAGTACCCTTTCAATAGTCCACAGTACTTGGATTCATCACCATTTGTGTCAAAGTTGCCCATGACAACACAATCCGTGGTGGTTCGACACTCATCAATGTGGCGTGTACAAAAGTGTCGTCCCTTTGACTGCATAGGGTTAAAGGAAAGGAACCATACAAGACAAAAAATCATACAATCAATTACAAAGATAAAATCAAGGAAAATGAGTACTATATATTAGTCATATATATATATATGTATATGAGGATTGTACATACCTTTGGTACATAATCTCGTGCATACTCCCATTATTTGTAGTTGATGTTCTCTCCGCGTGCCTTTGCTTTGGTCATTCACTCATGTGTCCACTCGACACTAATGAGATGTGGGAAACATGCAAGGTGTCGAGGAATTGGGGTGCCTTCCTACCTCCATGAGCCTATTTCCATGCAAGAGAGGGAAGCAGGGACTTTGCCATTGTCCACAAGTCCACCCACATGGACATAACCTTTGCATTGAGGATGCAAAAGTTGTTGATGACTCAATGTAGATCCAGATCCATGCTAAATAATTTTCCCTTTCCACTTGGTAGGTGTGAATTCATCCTTGCATCCTCCTCATCTGATCATATGTGAGACATTGAGAGATTAACTTGTGCCAAATACTTTGAAATGTAAACAAATGCCTCTTACATGATCCATCTTTCGACCATTCATGCTTCTGGATGGGCCCCTAGTTGCACAAAATCTTTGAGAGACTTTAAAACCCTCTCTAGAAAGAACATCCATCATGCATGCACTATTCCACATATAGCAATCTCCTCAGCCACATGAACCAAGAGGTGGACTTGACTAAGAAGAATGGATCAAGGAAATTCTTCCTCAATGGCACACACGGTTTCCACGGCAAGCGAGTGAGCAGCAGGGATGGCATCTATTTCAATTTCCTTGGAGTTCACAAACCTACAAGATAACACACAAAAGTACACTAAGATAGCACACGAGAAGATATAGAGTATATAGAAAAGTTTGGTTGAGTCAAGATATGGCGTACCTTATAATGAAAACCAATCAAGCGAGCACGTCTACAATGCCAATACTCATGTGTAATCGATGTGGCATAGATCATTTGATTGCCCAATGTCCGAATAATCCAAATGCGTCGAAGATCACGCCATTAAACTTGATTGAGGTTACGAAGGAGCCATCACAAAATACACCTGTGGTACCGGTAACTGTACTCAAACGATCGATGCTCCAAAAACAAAATTATATTCTTGAAGAAAGAGACACGACATCAATTGCCCAATCTCAGAAGAAGAAGAAACCACGAAGGAGAGATTGCAAAAAGCAGCGAAGCTAGACCCCAGTTCAAAGACCAACATAGGGACTGGTGACAAACCCGTATATATGAACGACGCTGAAGAGGATTCTGATTTAGGTGAAACCATGGAGATCAGAACGACAAGGAACCAACAAGGAAGATAATCATGAGACACAATGGCCAAGATCCAAGAAGAAACCAACAAGGAAGATCGTCATGAGCCACAATGGCCAGGATCCAAGAAGAAGATAGAAACTTATCCAAACCCTACATAGGAGATCGAGCGAGTCAAGCAATTAATGAGTTTGGTAGAAGAGACCCAAAGCCATCTGGAGCCAGCACCTAGGTAGATCCAGATTACAGACACAGTGTTCCCTATGCAGCAACAACCTCACAAAGTCCATAGACCCTTAGCCATACCTAGTGTCATCCAATAAGAAAAGTGACTTAAACTCATGGGAAAGTGAGCGTACTCACTTCTTGTTGGACAGAATGTTTACACAGGGACTACCTGATCCTATCGAAGAAATGGAGATCCCATCTTCCCCACGTCAAGGGAATGAAGCCCAAAAGGTGCTGTTAAATATTGCCAAATTGATGGATTTCATGGCTTCAGAAGTTAGAACCACCATCATGTCCAAACTATATGGAGACCTTGAGCTATTCTTAGTTCTTTGAGCTTTCCTCAATGGAGAACTGAAGGTCCGGCTACCACAATTTACACAGATGGATGGAGTTAGGGAGATGCCAATAGAGGAGGAAACTAAGATCCACAACCCAACCTAGATGAGAACCTTGTTGTAGAAATACCTGTTAACAAGTTGGGACAATAAGTTGAGGGCGATGAATCCAATGCAACCATACCAATCACTACTAAGGGATTAACTATGAAGGGAATCCTTGATGGTGGCATTGGGGTTAGCATTGTGACCTGTGAAACTATGGGAAGACCTCACCTTGGGTCCACAACCATAGTAGTAAAGATGGCCAATGGGTCTATTGTTAAACCTATTGGGATGCTAGAAGATATCAAGATCAAGGTCTTTGGACATAAAATATGAATTACCTTCATTGTTATGGATTTCTCCAAGCACACTATCGCAGCTGAGATGATCTAGGACGTCCTTTCATGAGGGAAGCAGGAATGGTGCATGACTGGTCTAAAAACCATGTCTACTTGCAGTTCTAAGATTCTGTTATTCGAGGGAATCTTGTAACTGGTCGAGCACATCCTCTAGGAAACAGGTTTATAACTGATCATAGATCTAATACTCGACCCCATTACAATATTGTTACACGTGTAAAGCGGACACTGATGTTCTCCTTATATGGATGTACTACCTGGGATAACTGAGTCGGACAATGTGGATTGGGTCCATCTAGCAGCAACCATAGACACTTGGGGAAACAGGGGGACGACCTGGGTAACACCTGAGGGGGATGAAATGCCACCACTCGTATCCTTAAATATGCTAGAAGCAATGCATATAGCTTCTGACAAGACTCATCTTAATATATCAAAGAAAACATACAAGTGGGTACCTAAAGCTTCTTTAGCGACCATAGCTAGTTTTCAAAGACAAGAGCTTGGTAAGAAACGTCCCACTCGCCCCAAGAAATGTAAAAAAATGTTGTGTTGGATTCCTAAAAAACTATTGGAAACCCAAGGCTACTATGAAGGAAATGATCAAATCTGGTGCCAAAACGTAAATTGTGCTCTTCCTTGTCACCTGGCCCATGTGAGCCCAATCATGTGGCTCCAAAACAAATTGAAGATCTGGAAAGGAAAAAATCACGGAATGCTACACACCCGCTCCAGAGTTAGTTTGGGTACTGAAGAAAGAACAATTTGTTCGACCTAGCTCAGGAACAGGGAAGTCAAAGGAAGCTTCTTGCTCTTCATGTAGTTCCTATACGGAAATAGAAGCTTCGACACAACCTCCACCTACCATTGTACATATCCATACAAACAAGAAAGAGTTTGCACCTCCCCTTGTAAGTTCACCACCTACAACAACGTTGCAAATAAAATCATGGGAGAGTACCTTATCACCCTTGCAACTAGATGAAATGCATAGGGCGGTCGAAAACTATCAGTTAAAGCCTTCACCCATAACAACTTGGAACAATTGGTTTCAAAAAGTGACGATATCATTCCAAAAGGGACGATCTACCCAAGGAAGGGGGGAGTGTTTGCTGACATCCATCATTCACTTGCTTCCCTCTCAATCTTCCTCCCTGACCTCTCAATCTCCAATCTTAGGGAATGTATATATAAAACCTTATACTCACAAAAATAAGATAAAAAAGTAAAAGAGTAAGAGCCATAACACAAAAATCATAAAAACACATTATGCACAAGGACATGACTTTTTGACACGACCCTTGTAATATTTGCACTCTAACCATCATCTATCTATGTGTACAGATTTTGCTAGTACGCTAGAGTCATCCACTCCTGCATTGGGTGAGAGGTACCCTTGTTACTTTTCACAAGTGTTTTACATGGTCTTTTCGGTGCTTGCCTGTGAATGGGATTTGGTAGGTACACTAGCATGTGAGAAAATTTCAACGAGTTAGAATGGCTGATAGGTCTCTTGACCACCACTGATCCATACTTAGTAGAGAGTGTTTTTCCCATTGCACAAGTCTACCCTTTTGACCAAGATGACTATAGGTGTCTAGTGACCTTCTTAGTAAACATTGGTGCCTCTGATGATGAAGAAGATTTACATGATTACACGGATGGCACATATGGTCTCACGGATGATGACTTTGTTTTTCTCGACGATGAGGATAGGGGTTTAGCCTTAGGGTTCACCCCAATCTCTACAATATCCTATTCCCTTAACTCTCTATGGGGAGTGAAAATAATTAGGTTAGGGTTTCTTATGTTTTTTAATTGTCTTCAATAAGTGTTGGTACCTTTTCCCACTGATGTGCCTCCTAGAGGTATTCTTTGCGTTTCCTAATGTGTACAAGAATGTGTTGCTGTTGTTAGGATTTGGACCTTCATGGAATCTTTCTCTTGTTCACACTTCAAATCAAGATCGATCATCAACACAAACATGTGTTTCTTGTCCATTAGCATTGCCCCTTATCTTTTTTGCATCCATGTTTATCTGCTTTAATTGTGATTGGTAGCATAATATTCAACGCATTTGCTTAGTATCAAACATTAAATTCAGTGCAATTTTTTGTCATAATCACTTGTCTAGGTTTTAAAATCAAGCAGTCTGACTAAGCTAGTTTGACCAAGCTAGGCATTAGAGATCTTCTCTTAATACCATGGGAATGCCTTTCCAATAATTAATGGTTACTTAGGTTCTTAATCCGATTTAGGCAGCATTGTGTACAATGTACTAGGGCTTTCTAGTGGGCTTAGTCCCTATTGACCTTTAGCTTAAGTATTATAAAGGGAGTTTACTAGTGTGATGAGCCTAGGGAGAGTAACAATGTTATATGACCCCCCAAAGTTACAAAATTAAAATGCGAAAAACGAACACAAAAAATTTCAAAAAAACAAAAGTGCCACAATGTAAAATCTTAAGCGCGAAGAGAAATCTCAGCTTGATTTGGTACTTCACTCACATGTATCACCTATGGTACTAGATCTCTAGAGGTTCCCAGTGTGGGTGCTTTTCCTTGAAAAGAAAAAAACCCAAGGCATACAAAATAAGCACACACATCAAAATTCAATCACTGTGAAAAGACTTTGGGGGCTCAAAGAAAAGGAAATAAGTCAGGTGATGATTTCATGGGTAATTCCTTTTATCGTAGCTTAACTACAAGGTCTTCTAGGTATAGTCTCTAGTTAGCCCTTGGACATGAAATACTTGGCTCTCGCGATTAAACAACTTAATTGACCAGATAAACTTGAGAAGCTTGCCCATGGTATTAATAGTTGATCTTTAGTGTTTTTCGATCGTTAAATTAGCGACCCCAGACTTGTTTAGTTTTTGACCTTCATAATTGTTTATGCGTCTGATTAGATTACAATTTAATGTTTATTGCTGACAAATGGTTTAAAATTCTGTTACCAATCAATTTGTCTGACTACAACTGCATATGCTTTTTAATTGTATATGAGAATGCAATTACTGTGTGAATATTGTTTGATTTTGCAGTGACTGAAGAAGGCTAAGGACATTCATCTCAAATTCTCTTCCACCTCGACGAACGAGCTTCAACTCAATAGCTTCCGAGGATGAAATCTACATTAGGAAGGGGGGCATGCTAACCCTCACGCACATTCCTATCACCTATGACAGACGCCGTATTATTTATTTGGTAGAGTCAGGTACTGTCTTGTCAGTCCAATAGGAAAAGGGTAAGAGTGATCGCCGATGAGAGGTGCACTCTAACTGGAACATTCAAGGGTTAGTTAGCTAAGCATGGGTGCCCAAGTGTGAATGGGCGAGCTCATATAAAAATCACCTAAACCTAAAAATCACTCATTCTCTCATTTGTGCAGTTGAAGAGTGCTCTTGCTCCATCTCCATCTTCTTCTTCTTCATCTCCTTGTGTGTGTGTGTGTGTGTGTGTATGCGAGAGAGAGAGAGAGAGAGAGAGAGAGAGAGAGAGAGAGAGAGAGAGAGAGAGAGAGAGAGAGAGAGAGAGAGAGAGAGAGAGAGAGAGAGAGAGAGAGAGAGAGAGAGAGTGCGATCAAACATTGCGACGACGGCACGGCGGTGGCAAGGCGGTTGAGCGCGGCATGGGGGTAGCTCCTTCTTTTTCGCGGCGAGGAATCCTCCACGAAGGCGAGCATAGGGCAGTGAGTGACACACCCTTGCTCTCTTGAGCTTGCTAGATTAGTCTGGTTGTGTGCTTGTAGCCATTTGTGGCTCGCACACAGTATACGTAAAGTCCCTTGCATTGACACGTGCAATAGACGCGCACACTCCCACTTCACACTATCTTTCATATGAATAGCCTCTTGGTAGTAGGTTGGCTCTCCATAGTCAGTGACGAATACATAGTCTAACCCTGGCTAAAAATGATCAGGTATATGAGAGAACCTTGTAGATCTCCTCACTACCTAAGTACTAGAATCCTCTCTCTCTAGAGCAGTACTAATGGTTGGAATGTCACCAGTAGAATGAGATGTTGGTCTAATAGCAGTTGAGCCTACATCTTCAAATATAACTTTTCAGTATTCCACCTCTTTAATATGTGCATCTTTAATTCATTAAAGATAACATGTAAGCTCCAAATTACTTGTGGAATTTCTAGATTCTAGAGACAATATTCCATTTCTCCATCAACATCATAACTAATGAAGATGTATTTCTATGATTTCAGGTCTAGTTTTTTGCGTAAATCTTTAGACACATGTGAGAATGCCTCATGTCCCAATACACGAAGTTTGCCGTAGTTTGGTTTCTTGCGAGTCCGCATCTCCTGCAGAAGCTTGTAATTCAATGACATACTAGGTATCCTTTTTCATGTTTAAACACATAAGTTTCTTCATAAGAAACACTTTGTTTGAATTGGGTGATGATCTCGTATGCAATTGTGAGCAAACTTCCTCTCGAGACGAGCAACCAATGGATTTTGGATCTATCATGATAGATCTTCTCGTGCACAAGCTCCTAGCGTAAGCTTCCCCCCTTACATGCACAAAAATCACCTACAAGCAAACACGGCATGCGTAGGGTGTCTACACGGAAGGGAGAGGGAGAGCTATAGAGTGGAAGTGAGATCACTATGCAAAAATTCCACAAAGAGAGAGATCAGTGATGATAAGAAAACACTAGAGAGTGAGAGGCTGCACAAACAAAAATACTAGCAAGAGAAAAACGCTAGAGAGAGAGTGTGTCCAAATGCTAAAACTGCACTGAGAAACGTGACAAAAAGTACAAGAGTGGGTTGCATATATACAAAATTCCCAAAATTTTCCTACCTAGCCTAAAATCCCACGATCCAAATAAATGTCCTAAAAATGCTAATAAATATGTAAACTCACTAAAAGTGACATTGAACACATATTTAGTAGCAAAACTATAGAACACTCAAGACTTTGACCTTGAGAAACCCAAGGAACGGGGTCTCCCCTCATGTTAGCCTATTGAGAGGGCACCACTATGGAGTGCATCATCGAGAAAAGGTATGTCTACCTTAGATATGGCTCGGTATAACCACAAAATAGACCTCACTCCCTAATCTTCTCATGGGAGATACTGGAGCCACCACTAGACAAGAATCTAAACTCTAACACCACCTCTCAGCTCCTAGATGGAAAACAAGTCCAAGGGAGTTGGCATGGCATGATAATATCACTTGTGGAAGAGGTTTGATGAAGATATCAACAAGTTATTTGACATTGAAATATACTCTAGTCAAATTGAGCCATCCTTGGTCTTCTCTAGAACAAAATGATACTATATCTCTATATGTTTGGACTTGGCATGAAACATTTTCCTTGCAATGGCTATACAACTTTGGTGGTTATCATGGTCATTTTCTGGGGAAATCCCATCTCCAAAAACAGCTTTTGTAACCACATTGACTCACATGTAGCACTACAAAAAACCCTATATTTTTCCTCTGTGAAGGATAAGGAAACTATCAGCTATTTCTTGCACTCCTGAGCCAAAAGAAACCGGGTGTGACTTATAGTTGATCATTGTCCATCTAGATCTTCACCTCAGTGTGAATCACTCCATCCTCATAGAATGATCTTGGAGTTTGTACCTCCAGCTCCGTAGTGAATGCATAATGACTTGGTAGCCCTTAATACTATAGAGTGTGAAGAGCATGCTCCAAATGTGACTTGGCGAATCTCTGCATGAAAGAATTGAGAAGTGCCGAGTGTTGAGAACCCAAATAAGAGAATCGACCAATTTTTGATACTTTGTAGCATCTGCTACATTTAAGGGGTCATATTGTTACAAATTTTGATTGGGATCCATAGGGATTGAAATAGGTTTTCACTCAGTCATACCAAATGCTTCCCTTCCAGTAACTATTGGATGTAGCAATCTTGAGAGAGAAAGATGCTCCCTCTCTTTTATTTCTTCAATCCAAGAAACTAATGAAGCAAGCTGAGATTTTTCATTTCAAACTCCTTTGCCAAGGTCTCCATAGTACTACGGATATGCTCAACATGGCTACCTATGATCACAAGATCGTCCACATAGAGAATAACAAGAGTCACAAATCCTCCCTCACTATAAATATACAAACCTAGGTCTACAAAAGAGCATCAAAAGGAGTGACATAGGAAGAAAGAGTCTATCTTTTGGTACCATGCTCAAGGGGCTTGCTTGAGGCCATAAAGAGCCTTTAGCAACCTACAAACTATGTCTTTGAAATCTGGATCCTCGAGACCTTGAGGTTTCTCCACATACACCTCCTCCTCTAAGTAACCATTGAGAAAATCCAAAACTACATCTATCTAAAAAACGGGCCACACAATGGTTACCATCCTCACAATTGGTGCAAAGGTCGTCCATACCCATTAGGAAAAGTTTGCACTCAAAAAAGGACTTTTTGGCGTTAGAGAGAGAATGCTGTTCGACCAATAGAGTTTGAGTCACCACAATGGTAGCTCCAATTTATTTGATTTTTATCTCAAATTTTTGCGTTTTCAAAAAAGAGTTTTTTCTGTTAAAATGATCTGAATAAGAAGATACGACGCGCTTTGTGCAATTTATTCTCTTGCCATGGGCGACGAACGCCGAATGTGCCATAATTCACATTCAATGAGGCACACCTTTTGATGAACACTTTTCAAGCTACTACTTCTTGTGTAAACTAGTGAGCCTATTTTCTTCTATCATTTTTGCGTAGTGTCACTTCGCAGCTAATAGAAGTAGAGATGGAAGGAAGACGACCACGACGACCATCCGCTTCTGTTAAATCTGTGTAACTATTCAACAACTTTGACTTAGACCATGGTCGTTGGATGTCTACCACAGTCACCGTTGGTAGTTGGGTTCTGCTTCAAACAAGAAGAAGAAAACGGATGTCAAATGAATTCATCAACAGCTACAAAGGACGTGTGAAAGATTTTCGCTTGTCTCAAATGGGAAAGACAGTGAAAGAGGTTCTCATTGAGCATGCATATATGCACTCCGAACTACAACTACAACAGTCACCTTTGGGGTTTTCTGCTCATAGACCAAACTGTGTGACTACTATATTGCTAAAAAGTCTTTAAAGATCCTTCAAGTTATTTTGTTGACTATTTCTTGTGACCATTCTCTTATCTTTTGTTTTTGCAGATATTTATCCTTCTAACAAAGAAGACTGGCAACCAGTTGAGTGCATAATTGGTATTTTTGATGCTTTTCATGCTTCTGTGGGAGAACTTATGAACAAAATTAGTGCGAGAAGAGCTCTCGCAGAGAGGGGAGTTTTCTTTTATAACTAATTTTACAATGCCCCTTGCTCTGTCCATGGATTTGGCACTTTGAAACCTTTCCCTCTTCCCCAAAAAGATTCCCCAAAGTGGCGAGTTCCAACTTCAGAAACCTCTGAGTGTTTTAAACTCAAGCTTCATCAGGAAATTTTGAAGTGTTTGCGACTAAACATTGCAAGCAGGCAAGTACGAGTCAGTCTATTTATGCCATTACATGTCTTTATAGATTTCTTCCACGATGAGGAGGTTAGAAAAACAGAAACCATGTTCATTTGAAAATCCCAAACTTGCCTTGATTTTTTGGATGATAATTGGGATGTCAGTGATTCTGAAGGCATTTTGTGCAAAGTTGACAAGCGCTCGGTTGTGTGCAAGTGTATGATAGCATCACAGAATTTTATAGTTTCTTTCTACTACATGAGGTGGCATCGAGTGAATGGTCAGTTGGTAGCTATGGATCAAGATTTAAGTGACAATGCTTTTAATCCCTTGATGTCCATCGAGATATGGTTTTCAAATTATTTGCTTATAGTTGTTGTGGTCTGATCAAATGTCACTTTAAAACAGGTTCGAGAGGATCTGTTAAATGATTCCGATCTCAATTTGCCTTCAAAATTTGTTTTCAAGTGTAACATGCGAAAGGTACTAAGCTACATGTATTACTTTTATACGTTAATGTTTCTATCGTGCTCATGTATATCAATGTCTTATCGCGTACGTTGCATTGCAGGTACCTCACAGACAAGAAAATACGACTCTTTGTGCACAGATTACCAACGACAGACTTGAAATAGTGAACTAACTGTACACAATGATTCAAATACTATTCTCAAAGATTACTCGACAAAGGCAGCTCTCTACATTACCAAACACCATTGGATCCTCACCCGCCCATTTTTTTGGAAAGCTGTACACAACATTTTGTAAACTTTGAACCATAATCAAAACAAAAGTCAAATTTCAATCCACTGCTTGTAATCAATTTGTCAAAAGTACATTTCATAATCTCTTTCTAATCTTGTGCGTGCGGTGATGTGGGGGCTGTTGGTTGAGGTTGAGGAGAGGTGGTGGCTTGGGGGTTGGGGGGCTCTGGAGCTACTTCATGAGTAGGAGAGGTGCTGGGTGGGGGGTTTGGGGGCTCTGGAGCTGCTTCATGAGCAAGAGAGGTGCTGGGTGGGGGGTTTGAGGGTTCTGGAGCTATTTCTTGAGGATGAGAGCTGGTGGGAGCTTGGGTTGGGGAGGCATCTGGGGAGATATTGATATGTGCTTGTGTTGGTATGGCAGACAAGGGGTATCTTGTCGGCGTGGGCCTTGGTGCTGACGGGATAAAAGCATCACGTGCTTCGTCTCGACGCATGGTCGCGCAATTGATCAAGTTTTCAATCATTCTGTTTTTAAACGAAGAAACATCAGCCTTTGAATAATTTGCCAAATTTCTTACCTGCATTAAGAACATCATGTTTATTAATATAGCTACTAACTTATTAAGATACAAATCTGTAAACGAGTGTCAAATGCTTACACTTCTACGACTTCCATCAAGCATGACCCCTAACAAAATTTCTGCATTGATTAATATCCTCCATCCACAAGAGTAGGCATCGTCTTGCTTAGGGACTTTGCAAATAATAATCGTAAGATTCTCATATATCTGCTCTTGCGTTAAAGCTTCAAGAGCAGACACAAGCTTCCGAACAGATCTGCAAAAAATACAATTAAATTTCATAAGCGACTTTTAACAAAATTCTATGCGATGTCGAACAAAATACAAAACCTCTTACCTACGTACTTCACCATGAAATCCATGGGATGAATTAGCAAGGTAGCACCGGTTTCGTTCAAGGTGTAAGAGAACAAGACTCCAATGAGCGCTGTTACAAATAAACATATGCAAAACATATGTCATCACAACAAATTAGAGTTCAAGATAAAATAATTTCACTATTGAAAACATTGCGTACCCTTCATGATAAGCCAGAACAAAAAATTTTGCCGTCTCCAATCAACTACTTCCACTAAAGATGTATCCTCGGCTGTCAAAACGACTGAGAGGTTCGAGTCAAGGACAGCGACATCATCTTGCATATTCCAAGGAAAATTTGAAACTACAAAACTTTAAAGAAATTTGTGTCATACAAAATTGAATATATTAAAAGAATTTATTGTGAAAAAAAGAATATCATGCACCAAAGCAAGCAATTGATGATTGAGTCTGTGAGTTTCCTCGTCCGGTTCTGTAAAATTACAATCTCGTGGGGGTGATAGGGAAAATACAGAATGCGTCTCCACAGAGGAAGGCCAACATGGAAATAGGGAAACAACAATGACAAATCATCAGCGTTGGCATCGCTGATGGCATCTGCCATTTGTTCCTCCATCATCTCAAGGTGTAACTGCTCCAATCTTTCACTATTGTCTTCTGTTGTGTCTCGCTCGATGTTCGAGTAGAATGCTCCTATTTTGCTTGTATCTTCTTCTTCGCATTGTTGCCCGTAACTGCGGCATGGTCTTGCCTGGAATCACCTGCGATGTTGACGGTTGCACTGCAGACGAGCTAGCTTGGCCCTGCGGACGAGACTGGCCAGGATAAAACTTCCTTGTTATTTGCTTTGTGCGAGCCATGACCTAAACAAGGAGAATGCGAGGAAATATGGAAATCTGGATGTGGGTAAAAACGCAGAGTGACTAGAGACACTTCGGAAAAAACGATGAGAAAAAAGGGGAGGGGGTGTTTATATTAGCGGAATAAGTATAATGAGAAGAGGCGGCTGCATTAATCATGACATTGCGAGGTATGACGGGAAGCGTGCGAGCATAATGATTTCATGCCACGTGGCACATTGGGACTCAAGGTGATATTGGTGGTGCCAAAATTAGTGGCACTTCCTATTTGCGGTGTGGCACGACGAGGAAAGAAGTGCCCCAACGGGTTGCCCTAGCAACAATGGTATGTCGTGGCACAATGCGAGGAGGTGGACCCTGATGGTTCCGAATTGCAGTGTTCGTGTTGTGGCAAGACAAAATGTTGTTGCATCAAAACGCGATAAGTAAAGTCTCGGTTAGTTTGACCACAAGTATCACGCTGTGGCGCGACAAAAAGACGTCGCGTCACAGCACGATACGGGGCGTTCTTGAGTACTGTGGACTGGCCGTATCGCGTTATGAAGCGACAACAATCTGTCGCGCCAAAACGCGATAGCGGCGCTTTTGTGGAGCGGCGGCACCAATTTCGCGTTGTGGCACGACCGTTCCACGACGACTGACACGTGGCGTAATCATCACAACGACTGCATGATGCACGGGTGGCGCGACAAAAAGGCGTCGCATCACAACACAATACGGGGCATTCCTGAGTACTCTGGATTGGCCGTATCGCGTTATGACGCGACAACAAGCTGTCGCGCCAAAACGCGATAGCGGTGCTTTTCTGGAGTGGCGGCACCAGTTTCGCGTTATGGCGTGACCATTCCACGGCGGCTGACACGTGGCGTAATCATCACGACGGCTACATGATGCACGTCAATCGATGTCATCAATGTCCTTGGGAGTCCTATAAATATGACTTGCTCCCCATTTGCCCTTTGTTTGGATGTTGTGCTCTCTCGTCTATCTTCGCTTTTGAATTTTCGTTATGGACCCCTTCAATGTTGAAGCAGAGGAGGAAGTGCCTTGCTCTCAGGATGCCCCCCAAGACAAACTATCTCATTATACCGCATTGGGCTTCAGCAGCGCGAGGCAGAGATCAGGCCAATGTTCAATCCAGATTTTTCTTTGCATGAGTGGATTGTCTCCGTGCAACATTACCTATCAGGTTTTGAGTAGACCTACCAGCAGCAAACGTCCAGTGGCACTGTCGAGATATAAGGAGTTATTTTTGTTCACATGAAGGATATCAATTCAGACTCCTCCAAGAAACACATATTTTCTAGGAGTTGCCTTAAGCTGTCAGTGCACTTGCGGATAACAGACTACAAGTGTACACTTCATAACCGCAAGTGTCGAGTGGCTGAATATTATGCAGGTTTTATTTTATATTTGCATTGAATTTTGGATGAGCATGTTGATGCTGCAGAGGCCTCGCTAGAGGATCAAACTGGGGAGGGTCAAGAGCCCAAGTCTCGGGGAAGCCTTGCCTTGCAGGTTTCAGAGGGAGTCCAGCTTCAGGAGGGTGCTTTGCCTACTAGTGTTCTACCTACTATACCTATTGGTGATTTGCAGTATGTCATGCTTAACGATATTATGGAGATTTTTGACCTTCTAGTGGACTATTGCCTTGCCATTGTGGCACAGAATCTCGAAGAGGATAATGCTGTTATTGACCTTGAGCACGACAGGTATTCTGTTATAGATGCCCATGTAAATGACGATGAGTTCGTTGACCCCGCAAGTGCACTTGTGATGATTTACAATGATGTTGCTAGGTATGAGCGCACACTTCCAGCATAAAAGGAGTTCATGGAAGTGCAAAAAAAGCTAGGGATTGAAGAAATGGGTAAGGCAAGCACTTCTTCATCATCTTTGGCCTCAACCTCCAATGCGCCCACTGGAGGTCAGGGCGGCATCAACCTATGGAATGAGGACTTACTTGAGGAACATGAAAACCAGAAGGTTATCTTTTTTTATTTGCCTTACCTTTTTGGTTTCTACTTATCTCATTTCATAACTTTAATTTGTTGCAGTTGGTGGTCTATGATGATACCTTCATTCCTCGCCCTCGTGGACGAGGCATGGGAGATTTAGGGAACCATTCCTCTCTCGGCCAATACTTAAAGAATCTTAAGTATTCGAGTTTTTTGATCTTCCATTAGTCCTTCTCCAATGACAACGCGGAGCTACCCTTGATGATGTTGAAGACACTTTCAAGATATTTAGGAGGGGCTGTCATTAGGTGGTACGCAGATAAAATAATGCTTTAAAAAAAAAGGCCGCATTGTATATGTTTGGCCAAGGGCCAGGAATGTATGGTTTGCATAGTCGCTATTTTTTGACCCAAGCAGCATATGGTTTGGCATGTGGAATCACTGACCCTGTGAAATTACTAGAGTATGACAAGCATGCTATGTTTCACAATAAACAACCAATTGCGCATCTGCCTACTGAAGAAATGTCTCTTGTGGGCTGTGGAGGTGGAGACAAATGTACTATCGACAAACGAACCTGCAGGACTAGGTTGCAAAAGACCAAGCCAAGAAGAAGAAGATAACACACAGCAGGCAAAAAGGCCAGAATATTTTGTAACTTTTCCTGACGAAGATGAAGAATAGAGAAGCTCCAATGTATATTATCGATACCAAAAAATAGTACATTTTCTATCAAAACAATGAGTACATTATGTTTCTCACTTTTGTGACTGGTTGTCTTCTCTTGGCACAAAAAATTATATTGTGTTACAATGCGCTATCTTTAGGAAGTCTCAAACAACTTAGGTCGGAGTTGTCCAAGTTTTTCCAATGCGTTCTTTTTGAAGTCGCCACTTTGCATGTCGTGATGCCGCAGAAGATGCCTCCCATATTTCCTTCTTCCGTCGTTTGCTTGCTAATCTCATTGCTTGGCCAATTTGATTGTCTTTGACACATTCCTTTTGGTGTGTTCTATGCATAAGTTTGCGATAAGTCCATTGATGTAGTTCCTCCAAACTGTTGGCTTTGTTTGCACCACCTCCGTGACGAGTGTGGCTGAAATAGCCAGTACGGGCTTGGTAGTGAGTTTTCTCCATACCTTGTGTAGACCATATATCCAAGCTACCATACTGCCTAGCAAACCAAAGCATGTGGTTGCATATGATATGCTGCAAAAAAGACCAGCCTATTGTTTATATGTAAATATATAATCACAATTTTATCAAATAAAGTAATATACCATGTAATGAGTTATGTGGGATTTGTCCATGCAACTATGAAAGACCTGTGGAAGGTCTCCAGAGCGTCTTGAAACAATGTATAGTTAGTATCTCTCCAAGTATTGAGCTCACAAAACTTGAATATGGAATCCAAACTTTTCCACACGTTCGCTTTGCGAGTCCTTGCTGCACCATTGTCTGCATGGTCAACCACTGCATTGTGGAGGTTTCTCCACCGGTTGTATCTCAATGTCAACCTTTCCTGAGCACTTTGGATTTTGCGTTGTCTGCCACTTGTTGGCATCGACAAGAAGAGATGGGATTTCACACCGCCAATAGACAACTTCGTTGGCACATCTCAACCATTCTTAGACCTCTTCTCGTCTGCTCTATTTTCACATGTCCTCCATGCAAGCCCATATCTGAGAAAACTGTTTCCAATGATAATATAGCCCTTTGTTTTGCTGATGCTGGCCGAGTGGTCCAAGAAAAACAAATGTACAGAAACATAAGTTTCTCAATGATTCTGCAGAGTGCATGCATCGTGCAAATATGTACTCTAGATAGTGGAATATCCAACACTGGGCGGAAGTTAAGGTCCTGCAAGTGCCTGTCCGATGCTCTCCTCCAATTTCTTTTGTCAAGACCAATGACTCCTCCCATGCAATACAAACAAGGGCTTTTACTTGTTGCTCCTTTTGAGATGTTGTACATACACTTTAGGGTTTTGAGATCTCCAGCCATATGCCACTCTACTGTGTATGAACCCATGCCTAATACATCGAGTGTCTTTCCATTTCTCTGTTCGCTTATGACTTCAGGAATACTTGTTTGATGGAAAACACAGTTAAGAATATCGAAATTCTCTGTAGGCACCTGAAATGGGAAAACCAAACCAATCAAATGAAACATGTCTAATCATTTTTTTAAGCAAAAACTTGTTGATATCAAACCTTGAATGTGGCTAATAAGAAAATATTTTTTTCGGATTGTATGCTAAAGTTTCTAGGGTCATCTAAAGCAATGCTTTCATCTAATGCTCTATTCATAAGTGTTATTGTGACATGCTCAACCTTTGTCTCTTTCACTAGCTCGCACTCATCCAGTTTAAGCACAAACTTCAAAACTCCATTGCATCCCTCTTGAGAAACCTTGAACAATTGAACAATATATGTCTGCAAAGCTACTAAATCATAAAATATATTATTGTATTTGTCATAGACCACTTCCTTTGCTGATGGAGATCTGTACATTGCTTCAATGTGAAAAGGAGTGCCCAATGTCCGAAGCGCTTCCTGGTTGACCTCCAGTCTTGTCTTTTGAATGAAGAAAGGATTTGGCAGCAACGTGTGCTTGAGATTGAACTTCTTACTTTGTTGCTGCATAGTTCTGTAAACAAAAAATTAAGTAAATGGACTATTTCCAAGTTTTCAAATGCTACACATATCCAATATACCTAAAAATTACAGACATTTGATTTGACAGGTGAAGACAATTGATTCAAACACCAGACATACCTAAAATTTACAGAATAACCTTTGTTGGATATTCCAGATTCATCCAGAATTGACTGAACATCACGTATTTGGAGTTGATTTTGTTTCAAAAGAGTGTCAAGTTGCTTAGCAACAATCTTGCAGTAGCACTTATCGTTCAAAAGTCCGGCGACATCTTTGCGTTTTAGTATGAGACCATAACGAATTGAAGAAGCTGGTGTGTTGCTGTCAATATTTGACTGAGGATGTAGCAACGATCTAAGCATAAATATGAAAAGTAAGATATAAAACTACAAATGTAGAGATGAATTAAACCTGCTTGAATGATAATCTTACTTGATTGCTTTAACCCTCTTCTTCAAACCCCCAGAACCAACCTTCAGCTATCAATGTCTCGTAAGCGTCGTTCTCTTAACCAAGGACCCAAGACATTATTTTTTTCTCTGAGATCCTGTGTGAGCTGTGTGATGCTTTCGTCCTTGCCTTTCAATTTTGCTGAGCGCACTCTGTCACAGTTTGCTTCAAGCAAAAGTTTTCTTTGTGTGCAAGGTCTCTCTCAAGCTTAAGAATATCACTTCTGGCCGCCAAATGCTTGGTGTAGCCATATAAACCATAATAACCCTTCTCCTACGTAGTTCAGCAATGATGTTATGTTTTTGAACGATGGAGTTGAGTTGGTGATAGGATGCTCAGGATACATCCTGCCATCCACCCAAAGATCGATGGTTTTTTTACCTTGAAATATGAAGTTCTCTTTTGAAGCTTCGGAAAGGATGCCTCGCTTATTCTTCTTGTGAAGGGGCTCGTATTCTCTGGACAGTTCGATATGCATATGATACACATCGTTTTGACTCCTCGTTTGAGTTCTGTGTGAAGATGATAATGACATTAAGATGACTTGGTGAATGAGAAAGCTCAAAACAGAGGAGAGCGCAAGAGTGGAGCAAATGGAAGAGAGCTCAAGGGAAGAGACTGCGCGCAGGCGGAAAGAAAGAGAGACACGAAAGTGAGGAGAAGAATAACATTCAATGCACCTCGTTGAGCACCAAATCTTAGTTTTGAAAAATCCAAAAGATTGAGATAATCGGCGTTCAATTTGGAGCCGTCGTATGTTATCATTGTCTGAACACTTTTTGAGAGTTTTAATAAACGTACCCCCCAAATCTGATATCCGAGTTTTTTTGAAAGTGAGTATCAAAAATGAAATTAGGGACTTTTTATTATCTCTCTCTAAGCTGACCTGGCATTTCTTACAAGGCCCATTTTTGAGTCCAAACTTTTCCTAATGTGTTTCTAAAAGAAGCCCTTGGCAATGAGTCGTGCCTTGTGCTTTTCCAAAAAACCATCAAATTTCTATTTACTTCCAAGTGTTATAAATCTTGATGGAGTCAAGTTATTTCTGCATGGCCAACTTCCACTTTGGTTGTGAAAGCTCCTCCTCAAATGTCAGAGGATCTCTATCCTTGATCATTGTTGAGATCAAAACATGGTTCACGCCTTGTGTTCTGTATAGCTCTTGATTTCCTAACTTGTAGTCTGGAGATTCTTGTGGGAAAGTTGCACGTATAGACTCTGCGAAAGCACGTTTGCTTGGGCTCCTGAGTCTACTAGTGCAATTGCTGAAATCTGGTTATTGCCTACTTGGATTTGAATTACAAGATTTAGCCCGTCCTCTTTTGTCTCATTGATGTGACCTAATTGATTCCTAATGCTTGAAGGCATTGTTGTCGTTGAAGCTATCTTTTGGTGATGCGTTCTTGTGCTTCATCTTGGGCTTCTTGAACGATCTTGGCCTTCTCTCGTGTCTATTTTTTCTATTGATGAATATTTTGAAGCATGTCCTGGGTTAGTGGCATGTGGTATTTCTTTGACCTGCTTCCACTAATCCAATTAGGCATCTCCTCTCCCTCTAATGTTGCAAGTTTGACGGCCCCATAAATCTTTGATCACAAAGGGTCCCATCCCTCAGTTTTTCAATTTTTTGGCGTGTTGTTTTAGCGTGTAAACCAACACATAGTCTCGAGTCTTGAACTCTTTTGATCTTACATGCTTATCAAAGAATTCCTTTTGTCTTCTTTTGTTGGCATAAAGACCGGCTACCGCTTTCAAGCGAAGCTCGTGTAATTTTTCTAGTTCGCCGATCCTAGAACACAACTCGTGTCCTGTTCACTCCAAGTCCTTTGCGATTCTCAAGGTTGGGATTAAGAATTCTATAGGCAATACTGCATTAAATCTGAACACCATGTTATACGGTGTCGTCCCAAATGACGTTCTGTAAGCCACTCTATATGCCCATAACGTGGAACTTCTGATCCCAATCCATCCTTGAATTAGATGCTATCTTGGTCAATATAGTGCACAGTGTTTTATTTGTGGCCTCGGCTTGTCCATTGGCTTGTGGATGATAGGGGGCAGATTTCCTATGGATGATCATGAAATCATCTGAAAGATAGGTTATGATCTCATTGATGAAATGCATGCCTCTATCACTCACAATCTCGATAGGTAAGCCATACCTAACAAACACGTTTTCATACAAAAACTGTGCAGTGGTCCTCGCATCAGCCTTTTGTGTGGCCTTAGCCTCTACCCATTGGGTGAGATAATCCGTGGCAACAATGATATATTGGGCGTGAGTTCTATAAGCAGGGGGTGTAATAGGTCCTACAAAATCAATGCCCCATTTTGCGAATGCTCATGCACCCATCATCGGCCTTAGTGGCATCTCATTCCTTTTTAGTGGAACTTTGGTGCACTAGCATTCATCACAATGTTTAACATATTGGTCAGCATCCATATATAATATTGGCCACCATATCCCTACGGTCAAGACAATTTTTGTTGTCTTATCACCTAAGAAATGGTGGAACTGGAGCTGATCTCTTTAGATAGCTGATTCTAGTGTTAGAATTTACAGCTACTGGTAAGTCGTCAGTTCAGTCAGTGAAACTGGAATAGAAGATGAAAACTGAACTGGAATAGTTAACTGAACTGAAATACTCTACTCGAACGAGAAACAGAGTGAATGACTTGAAAAGTTATTTAGATTCAGATTCAGATTCAGAGTTTATGAAGAACGAGTACAAGGTATAACCGACTGAAGCACAATTTACTATTGTGGTAATGATCATAGAGTAGAATTACAAGTGAAGAGATTGTAGCTCAAGAACAGCTTCGGGAACTAAAACCAAAAGACTAAGAGTAAGAAGTCAACAGACAAGCAGCCCGATTATAATGTAATGGATCCTATTTATAGCCTCTCCATGTTACTGTGGTAACTACCGTAGTAATTACTGACTGATCCTCTGTTCGGCTTCCAGGAGACAGTTCTCGCCTATTGGAACTGGCTTCATCTTCCACATCCTTCCCTTCCTTCTTGAATTTTGGTATAACTCCAAAATTTTTGAAAAAAAATCCACCGTCTGATTCTTCCTAGGTGTTGAGGAACCTCTTTGCCTGGTTGCTGGGTTGGCCAATGCTCCTCATGAGTTGGCCTATGTTCCTCATGATAGTACTCCTTTGAAGTTGCTAACTCTCCTGGTATTGCTAGCTTTGTACCATACTTTATGCTTGTTGAGTGCTTGACACCCCTATAGTTGTAATTCCAAGGGTGTCCAACCAAAGAAATTTCGACATCTTATTGGAAAAAATCCACCGTCTGATTCTGAGACCGGTTGGAAAATTCTACCATCGGATTTTGAGATGGAACTACCCAGTATCCTTCCACTGAACCCGCGTCCTCTTGCCCTTCAATTGTGTTGATGTTCCAGAAGTCCCTGTGCCAGCATTGTCCTTCTAAATAAGTCTGTAAATGGCCTCCTTCTCAAGATGATCCCGTCTTTCTGTGGTCAAATTCAATTCATAAGGCGTGAGAGGATGATAGGTTTTGGTGTTGGGATCATAGAGCGTGAGTTTGCCTTTTGTCAGACGAGTTCTGGCCAATTTATGACAATGCAAAGCTGTATGGATCCATCCTTCTGGAAGAGGATGATTTGTTTTAATCCTGGCTTCAAAGAGAATCTCAGCCATCTCTCTGTACTATGGTCCTAGGCCTAGTTTAGCCTTAATGTCATTTTCAGGGACCTTAGAGGACTCAACATGAAGTTGTAGCAGCTCGTTTATGATCTTGGTGAGACCTCTAAGCTGGATTTTCCATTGTTCCATATATAGCTTGATCCTCTGCATCTCATCTTTTAATTACCCAAGATCATTTAACTAGAGAGCATCATTGAGTAGTGTTTTCCAGGTTTTCCATTCTACAGTTGAGCGCTCATAACAATCCTGAAGATCATCAGTGATATTATAGTGTGTGAGCCGATCTACTAGTTCTGGATGTTGAGGATACAATGCTGAGAAAAACCTCGGCAGCTTACCTTCTCTAGCTGGTAAAGCATACAGGAGAACAGGAGAATCAGGTACAAACTCCAGAAAATTGAGGATAACCTGGTTCTCCTGCTGCATCATCTTTCTAGTAACTTTAACCAGCTGAAACAATCTTTGGAGAGTAGTTGCCTGTTCTCCTACTATCATTTGAGTTTGAGGCCCCATACTGGTGGTAGTATGATCTTCAATAATAGCTCGTACCCTCTAATCCAGAACTCCCCTAGAAATTTGCATTTGCAGCAAAACCTCTTTTAATTGACTTCTAACCTCTTTCATATATTTATATGTCGGCCTCTTCCCCAGCAGGAGCTCTAATTCGATGGCTAGGGAATGACAGTCTGCATTAGACTGCCCATTCAGGCACTCTCTCAAGCAGTTGAATTTTTCTAGGATGCTCAGGTAGTTGGCACACCTCCTGGTCATGGAAAGCAGCTGATTTCTAGTGTTGGACCATTTCTCTAGCGCCGACATATAGTCGCTAAAACAGTTCAAGATTCCAAAGAAGAACATTATCCTCTAGATACATTCTAGTCATAGGAGCTTGCTGATGTCTTAATCTCAGCGTGATGAGCTGTAACGAATGTTGCTCATCAACCATATTGTACTTGATTCACTTTTTAAAAAAAGTGCAAGGGTAGATAATAGACCCAAAATAGTCACCCACAAGACGGGATAGGATTAATTTGAAAGAGGGTGCAAAACCAATTGTGCAGCAAAGATATAGAATGAATCCTAACTTTGCCAAACAGGTGAAGGAGGAGCTTGATAAGCTCCTGGCAGTAGGGTTCATTAAACCTGTACATGAAGTATCATGGTTGTCTCCTATACTGGTTGTGCCAAAGAAAAATGGAGCTTTAAGAGTATGTGTGGATTATAGAAAATTGAATGCAGCAACCATTACTGATCCCTTTCTTATGCCATTTTGTGATGCTGTGTTGGATGCAGTAGCTGGTCATGAAATGTACAGCTTTTTGGATGGATTTTCTGGTTATAATCAGATTAGTGTTGCTGAGTCGGATCAGCATAAAACAGCTTTTATAACTGAATGGGGAGCCTTTGCCTACACAGTGATGAGTTTTGGGTTAACCAATGGACCACCTTCATTTAATTTTGTTGCTCATAAGGTGTTTGAACCTTACTTATAGGACTTTATGAGAGTCTTTGTGGATGATTTCTCAGTGTTTGGAAAGAAGGATAAACATCTGCTACATCTGAAGCTCTGTTTTGAAAGATGCAGACAATTCAGGATGGCTCTGAATCCTTATAAAAGTGTAATTGCTGTGAGGAGTGGAATACTTTTAGGACATGTGGTGTCAGAAGCAGGAATGGCTATAGATGTCAAGAAAATAGAAGCCATTCAAGCAGCACCAGTTCCTACCAATGTTAAAGAGTTAATGAGGTTTGTTGGACAGACAAAGTGGCACTCCAGATATTTGAGGTATTTGTCTAATGTATGCTTGCCATTAACTCAATTAACAAAGAAGGATGTGGCATTTGTATGGGATGAACCTCAGCAGAAATCATTTCAGATGTTGAAGAAAATGATATCAGTAGCACCAATTTTGCAGCCACCTGATTGGTCATTGCCTTTTCATGTGTTTGTTGATGCCTCGGATATAGCAATAAGAGCTGTACTGATGCAGGAGAAGGAGAAGGGATGGTTCAGACCTGTGTACTATGCAAGCAGGGTTCTCACAGGTGCAGAAAGAAACTATCCTGTGACAGAAAGAGAAGCTTTAGGGATGGTATATGCATTGAATAAGTTCAGGCATTACTTGTTGGGGAACAAGATAGTTTTTCATGTTGATCATCAGGCCTTGTTGTATTTGATCAAGAAGCCACTTCTTACTGGAAGGCTTGCAAGATGGATGTTGTTATTGCAGGAGTTTGACTTTCAGATTGAGCATACTCCTGGGAAGGAGCATGTAATTGCAGATTATCTAAGCAGGATTGAAACAGGTGAAGCACCTACTGGGGTAGATGATGCACTTCCTGATGCTCAGCTGTTTGATGTGCAGACTGCTGTGACTGAGTCTTGGTATGATCAATTGCTGATGTTTTTGACTGATGGAACTATACCAAGGGAGTTCAATGCTGATCAGAGAAGAAAATTTGCACTGAAAACCAGACCCTATTTAGTTATTGTAGGGGCACTATATAAGAAAGGCATTGATCAAGTGATAAGAAGATGTGTACCAGAATTTGAGCAAAGTGCAGTCTTGCAGGAAGCACATTCAGGCACAGCAGGAGGGCATTTCTCTGGAGATACTACAGGGAAGAAGATTTTGCAGGCTGGATTATGGTGGCCTACAGTTTTAAAGGATGCACATGATTATGCCAAAAGATGTGTAATTTGTCAGAAAACAGGTCAACCTGATTCAAATAGGGTTAGGATGGGGGATCATCCTATTTTGCCTTTGGAACCTTTTCAAAAGTGGGGTTTGGACTTTGTAGGACCTGTCAAACCAACTTCCAAGAGGGGATGCAGATACATTTTAGTGGCTACAGATTATTGCACTAAGTGGGTAGAAGCAGTAGCATTGAAGGATAATAAAGCTTCAAGTGTGGCCAGATTTCTTTATCATAACATTATGACCAGGTTTGGGTGTCCAGTGGAGCTGGTAAGTGACAGAGGAACTCATTTTCTGAATGAAGTAATTTCAGAGCTAACAAGGACACATATGATTATGCACAAGAAGTCTACAGCATATCATCCACAGGCTAATGGTCAGGCTGAGAGCTCCAACAAAACACTGGTAAGGATTTTGAAAAAGATTGTGACAGAGAATCAGAAGGATTGGGATGATAAGTTGGATTCTGCCTTATGGTCCTTTAGAACAGCTTTCAAAGTCACTACTGGTATGACACCATTCAAGCTGGTGTATGGGCTGGAAGCTGTGGTTCCTATGGAGTTTGTGGTACCAAGTTTAAGAGTCTCAGCAGAGAAGCAGTCTCCAAAGTTGTCAGTACTACACAGGAACAAATATCTGATGCAGCTGGAGGAGGATAGGTTAGTAAGCTCTTACATTACTGAAGTCATACAAAGAAGAAGACAAGCATGGGTGACCAAGAATGTGAAGTTCAAGATCTTTCAGGTTGGAGATTGGGTAATGTTGTACAACTCTAAGCTGGGACCACATCCTGGTAAATTGTCATTGAGATATCAGGGACCATATCAGATTGTGCAGGATAAAGGACAAGGGACATTCATCATAGCTGATGTGTTTGGTACAAGAGTGGAAAAGGTAGTTAATGGTTTCAGGCTGAAGAAATTTCAGGGAAAGCCACCTCATTTGGACTGGCCAAGTGTAGCCTGCATAACTGTAATACCCCTACAGCCAGGAGATTCAGAATCAGCAAAAGGAAAAGGAAAAATGCTGGTTTGCATGGATTTGAGGAGGTCTTTTCATAGTATCCCATATAATTCACGGGTTGGAGGAAGTAGGCAGTTCCAAAGTGCACATCCGATTCAACATTGTAGATGTTGGAAGAGTACCTGTGTCGGAACTGACCAAGTCGGAATTTTTAATAAGAAATTATTAGGCCGGACTAATAACTTCGGGGAGTGTGCTGAAAAGAAGTTTCGTAGCACTTCAAGGATACTGGGTGGAGATAAGTGTGCGTGGTGCAGCGAGTATAATCATACATGCAACAAAAGTTTAGTACACATGCAGCAGCGCGGAGCATTCGGGTTTTCGCTTGAAGAAGCTTTATTCAGTCCTGCCATGCCGAAAGCAAAGCAATTGATGGCCATGCAACCACAGCCTGATGAGGAGCAGACCGAAGGTTCGGGGCGACGTTTGAGAAGCAAAGCTTTGCCTATGCGGCTTGACGTTAGCAGTGCAGACGAAAATAGTGACTCTGCAGAAGAGGAAACGCCAATGCCGACTCCTGTGTCAGAAGGTAAGGTGATGCAAACATTAATGGACCCTTTTATGGATTTCAAAGTTGACATAGATTGTCAGGAAGAGCGCAACGCCATATGGTTGCAGCAGGTAGGATTGTATGAGTTTGCCATTCTGCCTTGGGAAGAATGTAAAAACAATGTATATGCAAAGTCTCAGTTGGAAATACTTAGGAAGACTAAGGGGAGAGTGTCACCGCATGTGGTACTCAATGTGGAGTTGGTGTCTGAGGTGTTCAAGCTGCCTTTGCATCCTAATACACCTATTCCAAAGTGTTCAGAGGAAGCACTGAAAAAGGAGTTTGGTCCAAGAGAAGGAGGCAGGTAGTATTACATGTTAAAGAATGTGGCATATGCTAGGAGAGAGCAGCTTAAGTGGTACTTGGAGAGGCTATGCTTTATTGTGAAGTTTGATTATATGTCAAAAGAAAACTTTGCACCATTAAGCTATGCAGAGCAGGGAGGAGAAGTGAGCTGGGCTCACTGGGTGTATGAAAAGTTGGCAGCAGAGATTCATTCTTTAGACAAGAGGAAGACACAGGCAAATAGTAGGTTATGTGGTTACTTGTCAACATTGTTTTTTTTTGCACAGAGAGTACAGAATGGTGAAGCAAGGTGGCATGTGAAAGCAGAAAAACTGGTGCAGGAGAAGCAGCAGCCAGTTCAGATTGAGCATCCCATCATGGTGCATTCTGAAAAGACAGGATTTGTGAAGTTTAATGCTAAGCATATGGAGGCTTATGAGGATTTGGTGAAAGCCAAATATACTCCAGGAGAGGCCTTTGAAGAAATCACAACAAAAATGCAGTTTGCAGAATTTGGTACCATGGATGTTGATTCACCAATGCAGGTAAAAGCAGAGGAAACACCAATAAAGCTTGGTAAGGCTTTCGCATTATCCAACAAGAGGAAGAAGTCTGAACCAGTCAGCAGAGTGTTTTCTAGATTAGATTTCAGTACTGAGGAAGTCTCTGGAGTATCAGTAGATACTGGGAAATTGGACAGTGATAAAGTAGTTCAGATGCTGCAGCAGGTGCAGGAATTTGTGAGGCAGCAGAATGATATGCTGAAGGTTCAGAGTATGCAAGTTGAAAGGAATGCAGAAAAATTGATGGAGTTTAAAGGACAGGTGTCACAGGTGAAAGAGTTTGAAGAGCAGATAGCTATGATGAAAGTAAAGTATGAGCAGGATATGGAGGAAACAGTGGGGAAACAGAAGATGGAGTTAGCAAAAGTGAAGAGATCATT
Organism: Adiantum capillus-veneris; assembly: GCF_014529385.1. Classification (NCBI taxonomy): domain Eukaryota; kingdom Viridiplantae; phylum Streptophyta; class Polypodiopsida; order Polypodiales; family Pteridaceae; genus Adiantum; species Adiantum capillus-veneris. The sequence continues at coordinate 148,284,291 of NC_140944.1, forward strand.
GGGGGAGTTTAAGCAATGGACTGAGAAAGTGGAGGCAGCGGTTGCTTTGGAATTGGAAGACATGGCAAAGAGGAATGCAGAGTTACAGGTCACTGTGGAGATGCAGAGGTTGAGATTGGAACCTTTGCAGATATTAGAGCAACAGATGTTGGCACAAGAGGAAATTAGCTTGAGTGCAGTATTAATGAAAGAAGGAGAAGTGTCTATTCTCAAGCAGCAGTTAGCTTTGGTTGCACAGGAGATGTGGCAAAAGACCAAGGAAAGAATGAGATTTGTCATTAAGTATCCATATGAGGTGTTAAAGGCAGGGTTAGTGCATGAGGTAGAAGCACAATTGTTGAAGGAAGTGCAGAAATTGCAAAAGGAGAGAGACTGTTTGAAGCAGCAGGTTCAGCAGATGGAAGAGAATAAGAGACAGCAACTTGCAGAGGCAGAAAAGAAAGAGGAGAATTTTACTAATAGTTTTTTGATGCAGGATGTAGCTGAGGAGAAAGTGGCAGAAGAGCAGATTGATACTGAGATTGCAGATAGAGCACAAGAGGTGGAAATGGGAAAAGATGATGCAGCAGAATCAGATGCAGTAAAGGAAGCAGAGCTGGTGGATCATAAAGTGAATGCTGAGGAACAGAGTAACGAAGAAGCTGTGCAGCAGAGGGTGGATTCCTGATCAAGGGATATGTGAATCCGGGTCAGATTTCTGCGAAATCTACCACCGGGGCGTGCCATGTGTTGAGAGGCACATGTTAGAAACTGACTCTGAATAGCTAAGTCGGATTTTGACTTATCGGATATTTACTGAGCTGTATTTTGCTAAGTCGGATGTAACTGTCTTTCAGTTGCAGTCTGTTGAATGTCTTGTGACTGGGTAGTTAAGTCGGATTTATCTATAAAAGTGGGGAATGTATCTGCGCACGAGGTATCTGTTCTCTGATATGAATGTGATGATGATGGTGCAGTGCAGCAACTATTCAGTGTATTTTCTGCTTACTCTGATATTTAGAGTAGTCATGTTTACTGTGTCTGAATTGTTGTTAATGAAGTATGGTGGAGTAGATGGTTATTATTGCTGTGTATGATGTTCATGTGTTGACCTAACCCACAACACTAGTACTATGCAATGCACATGATTTGGTACTAGGGATCCTTTTTGGTACTATGAATTCAAGCTAGTACTATGCAATGTACAGTATTTGATACTAATGATCCTTTTGGGTACTATGAATTTAGGATAGTACCATGCAATGTAGAGAATTTGGTACTGGGGATCATGTTTGGTACTATGAATTCATGCTGCTACCATGCAATGTACAGAATTTGGTATTAGGGATCCTGTTTGGTACTAGGTTTGGTACTATGAATTCAGGCTGGTACCATGCAACGCACAAAATTTGGTACTAGAGATCCTGCTTGGTACTATGAACTCAGGCTAGTACCATGCAATGTACGAAACTTGGTACTAGGGATCCTGTTTGGTACTCTGAATTCAGGCTGGTACCGTATACAATGTACAAAATTTGGTAGTAGGGACCCTGTTTTGTAATATGGATTCGGTTGGTACTATGCAGTGTACATAATTTGGTACTATGGACCCTACTTGGTCCTATGAATACATGCTGGTTTTATGCAATGTACAAAAATGTACCCACTTTGGTACTATGAATCCATTTTGGTACTATCAATCCAGTTTGGTGCTTTTCTGCACCAATCATAGTACCCACTTTGGTACCATGAATCCAGTTTGGTACTATCAATCCAGTTTGGTGCTTTTCTGCACTTAATTTGGTACTATAGCCTGAAATCTGGCAATACAGTGCCAAATTTGGTATTTTAGAATGAGTTGGTGGTTTACATTGTTAATTTTGGTACTGTAAACTACTTTGGTGCTTTGCTGTTTTATAATAATATTCTAAGCTCTAATGTGGATCAAATTTTGTATATAGGTGGAGCTCTACAGAAGATTCAAAAGCACGTATCCTGCGGTGGAGTTGTCACTTAGGTCCTTTGAGACACTCAAGACATTCTTTATCCAAAAATTAAAGGAGCGCTATACTTGCTGCTGTATTTACCATATTCAGATGGTATACTTCAGGGATGCTTTCAATCAAATGCGCCAGAACAAGTTTGGGCATCACGCAAAGGAACATCCATGTACATGCTCCATTTGTGGTACACAATGTGAAGTAGGTGAGTGTTCTGGAAACCAGGCAGTTTTTTAGCACATAAGTATCTTACTGGATTTCATATTGTGCCCTCGCCCTAAGGTGAAGGGGATCGGGGAGCACCACAGACGGAGAGTGAGAGAGAGAGAAGGAGACACACACACTATGTGGGTGGGGAGACTGTGAAGTGGCAGCTCCCCCTATACAGTATACTCACTATAAGTATAGGGTAACAGTGGGGTAGCAAATATCACTCTCACATTTGAGAGCAAACCATGTGTGGAATCCTCGACACACAATAAACAACTGCTGCTGCAAAAAATTCAGCGTTCAGAATTTTAAAATTCTGATATGAGGAGCACGTCCGGAGCATGCCAAAATCCCAAGGTAGACTTCTGGATCATATGTATCCGAGTCCGGGTGTGAAAGCTATGCCAAAAAACCTCCGTTTCGACCCAAAAACGCAGCATAAACTGCCAAAAGAGGGTTGAAAAATGCAGCTCCTCAACCATAGCTCGAATGAGGTTTCTGATGGCTCGAATAGCTTCGAAAGGGGGATAAAACGCCAAGACACTTGGTGGAAACGCTCTTGGACAGCTGAATTTGCCGATGCCGAAGTCGAAACCCTGTTTGCACTCTTGAAAGTGCACATGCGCGGACGCGATTTTGGGAATGAAACTCGCTCTCCACTGTCGTCGTGACTATGCATACACGCGCTCCCTCCGCACCTACGCTCTGATACCAATTGAAGGGGATCGGGGAGCACCACAGACGGAGAGTGAGTGAGAGAGAAGGAGACACAAACACAATGTGGGTGGGGAGACTGTGAAGTGGCAGCTCCCCCTATACAGTATACTCACTATAAGTATAGGGTAACAGTGGGCGGGCGTCCATGACCTGGGCGACCGGTCAAGGCACATAGGCCTTAACCCCAACATAAGGATCATGAATATCATGCACAAAGATGCTTGCTGGGAGAGTGCCCTAGATGTGGTGTAAGGAAGTTGTCATTCTGCCTAGACGAGATTGCAGCAGATAGCAGGGAGGTGATTGTTAAGATATTTAAGGATGTGGGTATTGTACAGGTTAATGCTAAAGGAAACGAGAAGAAGAGAAAGGAGTTAGTCGTGGAAAGGATGAAAAGTGCAACTTTCATTCATCTTTTTTCAGATTATCTGAAAAGCTTTGTCAAGCACAACTTTGTTTTTAGGTGGCAGGCCCAACAATTTAAAGACTGCTTGCTAAAGTTTCCAAGCGACGTTGTGATTTCTGTTGTTGATTTTGCAGAGAATTATAGCTTTAAAGCGTAGAATGAGATCCAGTCCATGCATTGGTGGTCAACACAGGTCACAATACTGGTGCACATCTCTTATATCAGAAATTCAGTAGGAGCCAATGAGAAGACTCTGCATTTTTAGATATCAGACGATAAGCTCCATGACACGCTCTTTGTTCAGCATTGTTTTCTCTTCCATGACAGTTGGATGAAACAACAAGGACAATGTTTCCGTTATCATTGGGTTTGGTCAGATGGTGCCGCTTCACAGTTCAAGGCACGATGACCATACTATTTTGTAGCCAGGTATTATCAGTTGACAGGATTGCATATGATGCACAACTTCTCCACTTCAGGACATGGAAAAGGAGAGCATGATGGTGCAGGTGCTGTTATCAAGAGAACCTTGACGCATGAGGAGCTAAAGCCCGATGGGCTGGCCCATGAAGTGTGCGGCTGATGTGGTCAATTTTCTAACCGCGAGGTTTAACACAGCGAGGGAAGGTGGGGGTGCCAGCACAAGAAGGGTCTTCTGGTTGGTTTCATCGAATGATGTGTTGCATTCTCCACTATGGGACTGCAAACCAATTGTAGGGTCTAGCTCATTCCATTGTGTTGACGGCTACTCAACACACAATCCATGTGATGTGCGTTTTCGGACGCTGTCTTGCTTTTGTGATCCTTGTGTGCATGGGCAATGGAGGAGATGCAATAATAAACAGCGCACTGAAGAATGGAAATATCTCTCCATTGAGCCATTGACAGAGTCTGTACAAGTAGGTAGTGATGAGGACGAGGATGATGAGGAGAACTACAATGATCTGCTTTCCTCCCAAGTGAGTGTGGATTTAACCATGCCTATGTATGAAGGAGACCCTAAGGTGCTGAGCCAATTACTGTCCATTGGGGATAACTCTGCAGTGAAAGAAGCCAAGGAGAAGGACTTCTACCTTCTAAAGTGCACCAAAACCATGTACCAGGCACCAAGAGTACTGAAGGACCTTTGGCATAACAAGATCGTAAAGGGTGGAATTCTGGTTGAGGGTTTGTGCTATGCCCTGGTTGAGGAAAAAGTTGATACTTATACCCTATTGAATGAGAAACCACCGGTCATGATCTACTCCTATCTTGTTAGAGCCATACGGTTCCCCATGGAGGTCAAACCGGGCCTGCATAACCATTTTAAACTATCCTCAAAGATATATGAAAATATGTACAACATTATGCCATATGATGAAGGGAGTGACCACGAGGGGAGCCATACAACGTAAACCCCAACTACAAGTCTAGCCACTGGCAACAACAATTGTAATTCTCTTGAATAGAATCTTACTTGTGATCAGTAGTGTGTACTTGCTAATTTGTTTTCAGCTGACTCTTGTAGTACCAAATTTGATAGCCAGACTGCCTAATCCTTGTTTGATAGGCAGGATACTTTAATATGGTTGAAAATATCTTAAGCAGGTGCAAGAATCCGGGTTTATTTAACAATGGGACAGAAATTAAAGTGGGAAGGAGTAATCAATGCTCGTGGGTTATTTGACATTTCTGCTGATTCAGGCTTCACATGGAAATAGCAACAGAAAAATTACCAAAGAAGTGGCAAGAAAAAGATCATGTGCAGAAAAATTAAGTGCATGTGTAAAACTTTTGCAGACGAAGGTTCATGCCCAACAATAATTTCTTATTACACGAAAATGCCAATCTTTTACATAATCTTTTACACATTAGGGGGTCAAACCGGTACGAGTACCCTTCCAAAGATACAACGTAGTCAACAACATACAGGGAGATGCCGTCGTCTACATCAAACAGGGGTGTGCGCCGGCTATAAGCGGTGGGGAACTTCTCATCTAGCCATCCTATGATCCATGGCAGAATGACATCCATGAGATATTTCGGCTTGTTCGGATAGTAATAGTTTGGCTCATATGTTCGAATGCAGCAGCACGACTCATAATCGTTCTTAAATGATTTTGTATCTTGTGTCGTCCACAAGGAGCTTGCTGCCTTCATTAAATTGAGGATGCTTGCGCCAAACTGTTCGCAGGAGCTTCAGGAAAATGGGCTTGTCGCCGAACTGCCCAAAAGGCCTGCCACATCCTTCATAGAGGAAGCCCATTTTTCACAATGGGACTGGTCAAAAATATCTGTGTCAAGTAAACTAAGTTGTTAGAGTAGGTATACAGTTCAGAGTACCAAAGTCTGAAAAATAGCAACAAGTTCTGTACATAATAGTACCAAAGCACCAAAGTACCAAAAGTACCAAAGGACTTAATCACCAAAGTCTGAAAAATAGCAAGTTCTGTACATAACAGTACCAAAGTACCAAAGGACTTAAATCACCAAAAAAAGAAAAATAGCAAGTTCTGTACATATCAGTACCAAAGTACCAAAGGACTAAAATCACCACAATCTGAAAAACAGCAAGTTCTGTACATAACAGTACCAAAGTACCAAAGGACTTAAATCACCAAAAAAATAAAAACAGCAAGTTCTGTACATAACAGTACCAAAGTACCAAAGTAAGCTGTGCAAATAGTACCAGGTTGTATGGACAGTATCAAGTTGTGTAAACAGTACCAAAAGTACCAAATGTACCAAAGGACCAAAATGAATAAAAATAACAAAAAAGAACCAAAAGAAACAAATAGTACCCAATTGTGCAAATAGTACCAATTGTGTTAACATTACCAAAAATGTGTGGACACTATCAATTTGTACAAACAGGACCAAATCCTATACACGATAGTACCAAATAGTACAAAAAGAACCAATAGTACCAAAATATGTACAAATCAGTAGCAAAGGTAGATACAATACCAAAATCAGCCAGACCAGTTTGGAAGTTAAGGGATTCATACCTAAAAAGAGACTTTGCATCTTCAGCAACTTAGGGAAGCAAGCATGCAGTATGGTCATCAGATTGTGTCTTTGGCTGCTGCTGTAGGACCAAAGCATCAGGTAGCATCGCCTCCTCAGGCTAAGGATGAAATCCTCCGCATCAGGTCTCACCACGCAGTATTTGTGCTCGGAGACCTGCACGCATCAGGGCCTACATCCCTCTGGAAATGGGGATTTCCACAAATCTTTGGGTTCTTCATGACAATCCTTCAACAGAACTCCATTCACATCCAGAATGACAAGGCGCTTAGTGCTCACCTTTACATCCAGCAGCATTGATGTATCTGGTCGCTTTTCATTCAGCCACCACCTGTCCCTCACTGAAGTACCACGAAGCAAAATGAGTAAAGGAACACCCAGCCTTTTGGCAATAAAAAGTGTGGACATTTAGCACCATTAAAGGTTACCAATTGTTGACAACATGACATAACAAGGAACGGACACATTAACATCTGACTGACATGACACCAAACATTGACAAACGCCAAATGGGATCGTATTTCATGATAAGCCAGAAGCAAGTACAAAATGTTGTTAAATAGCTAATTCTTGGAGGTTCGCGGCTTGAGACCACGACCTTTGGGGCGTTTTTTACATTTCATAAGGAAGAGACCAGAGAGTGTGGCACAGTCAATGCTATAACTTGTTTCTAAGGTTGTCGCCTGCCCCGTACCTTCAGCCTCCTCCATGGATTTTGTCTCCTCCTCAAAATAAGCTGCCTCCTCCATGCCATACTCTTTTGCAGCCTCCTTCGCACCCTCCTCCGCACCCTCGGCAAGCCCCTGCCTCCTTTGCACTGTCAGCAAGTTCCGCCTCACTCTTTGCCAGCTGCCTCGTCTTTCTGCTTGCCTTCTCCTCTACATGCTTTGGAGTTTCATCGGCCGCCAAGGGAACTTCCACTGCCACCTCCTCATCAGCCTAAATTTTTGCGTTGCTCTTCTTGCCTAGCTCTATCTCTATCTCATCAACTTCCTCAATCGGTTTGCTTTCCTGTTTATCCTTCTCCTGCACTTCAGTTTTTAGTTTAGCTTCTGCCATACCAGAGCCCACACCAGCCTCAGACCCTTTTCCTTCCACTGTGCTGGCATTAGGGCCTTGCTGGCTTTCTTGCGCTCGGATTTAGTGTTATCTTCCTCCAAACTGGGGTCTAGAGCAGGCTCACCCTTTTTTCCTATCATCGTGTTGGCACCAATGTCATGCAGTACTTCATGCACTGACTTATAAGGATCTTCCTAAACATGTGACTGGCATCTGACTTGTCGTATCCAAGAAGATCCTTCCAATCCATAGGGGTGTTGGTGTTGTCATGGATGTACGCACCGAAAGATCCTCTCCCTACATATACACAAAGATGAAAGAGAAGATAATAAATTCAACTGATATTATAAGCATATAGTGTCCAACAAAAACACCCCACTTACTCTTCAATAATGACCTCCCTGAAATCCAGGCCTTTGCCTCCGAAGGGATTGCAGTGTTGCAAAGTGCCTTCACGCACTTATCTTCCATTATCAATACACCTGCAAAACACAGTGGATGGTATTGATGCCTGTAGGGAAGCATGAAGGTACCAACCACGTAAGAAGCCTCCAAAGCCTCCCCACAGGAAACACAAGAACCAAACACATGTATTGTGTTTTCAGGGTCCACAACATGAGGCCTTGGAGTCAACGTGTGAGTCATCCCTCTCTTCACATAGCAGAGAGCTTGCTTACAAATTCGTACTGGTCTTGGGTTTCCAGGGACTCGTTGTAGATCCTGGCATGCTCTCTTTGCAAAACAGAATGCTCTCGTAATTTACTTACCAAAACAACCAAGATGCATGGAATAACACATGCAATAGCAAATAATTATTGAAAGAGTACCAAAATAGAACAAAACAGTACCCAATAGGCACCAAAACAGTACCAAAATTGACTACTAGCAAGGAATAACGCATGCAGTACCAAAATATTATTGCAACAGTTACAAAATAGAACCAAGAGAGTACCAAATCAAACAATTAGCAAAGAAAACATTATTAGAATAAATTACCAATGTAGGATCAAGGTACTAGAAATACCAGAAGTACCAAAAGTACCTAAAGTACCAAAAGTTTCAACAGTACCAGAGTAGTTTCAAGCACCAAAAGTACCCAGTCATACTCAACATTACAGTATAAGACAGTAACTAGAAAGTACCAAAATAAGTAATCAGACTACCCAAAGAGCAGATAAATACCCAGAGTACCAAGGATTGTGCCACATAGCACCCAAGGCAAATCTGTAAACTATATGAGTACCAAAATTCTCAAGGCAATGCCAAAATGTTCAAAGAGAGAACCAAATAAAATAAATAAGCACAAAAGGTTACAAGGAAAGTACCAAAAGTACCAAAATAGGTTGAAGTACCAAATGTTTCAACAATACCAAATCAGTATCAAGCACCAAAAGTACCCAAGTCATACTCACCATTACAGCATAAGACTGTAACTAGAAAGTACCAAAATAAGTAATCAGACTACCCAATGAGCAGATAAGCACCCAGAGTACCAAAGATTGTACCACATAGCATCCAAGGCAAATCTGTAGACTATATGAGTACCAAAAATTCTCAAGGCAGTACCACAATGGTCAAAGAGAGAACCAAATAAAATAAAGAAGCACAAAATGTTACAAGGGAAGTACCAAAAGTACCAAAATAGGTTGAAGTACCAAATGTTTCAAGAGTACCAAAGTAGTATCAAGCACCAAAAGTACCCAAGTCAAACTCAACATTACAGTATAAGACTGTAACTAGAAAGTTCCAAAATAAGTAATAAGAGTACCCAATGAACAGAAAAGCACCCAGAGGACCAAAGATTGTGCCACATAGCACCGAAGACAATATCTGTAAACTATATGAGTACCAAAAATTCTCAAGACAATACCAAAATGATCGAAGAGAGAACCAACTAAAATAACTAAGCACCAAAAGGTTACAAGGGAAGTACGAACATAGCAGTTTGTGTTCGATTAAATACCCAAATCAATTTAAAAAGTACCAAAACAGTCCAAAAATAAGCAAACCACTTAAATTTTTTTTTGGAAAGTACCAAGACATTTAAAGAAGATACCAAAGCACTGAGCAACATGTACCATAGCAATCCCAAAATAGAATTGAAAAAGACCAAATGATAAAAAAAGCACCAAAAGTACCATGGATTGTGCCATTATAGAATCCAAAACAAAACAAATAGTACAGTGTAAGACTCAAAAATTAGAAACAAGGAAGTGCCAATATAGTACCAAGTAGTTCAAATGAGTACCAAATGAAATAAAGCAACAACATAAAGTAATAAGGAAAGTTCCGGCACTGCCCTTAGTGTTAAATAAAAGTACCAAAACAGTTAGAAAGAGTACCAAACCAGTCCAAGATAATACTAAAACCCATAAAAATGTCAGCAAATAAACCAGTCAAGAAGTGAAACATGCCAAATCACCAAACCTTGTGCATAATAAAAACTTTCAACGGTCGTACACAATGCAATAAGCCAGAAATACAATACCTCCTGCTGTTCAACCTCAGCTTGGAGCTTCTTGATATTTTCGGAAACCCCGTGCTGTCATAACAAGCACCGACTTGCTCCCAGCTCCATCCTCCACCTCTCTGATCTCTTCATTAGGGATAGGTATTTGCTGCCAAAGCACATCGATGCACGCCTGCAGGGTATGAATACCCTCCATCAAACTTTTCGCCACGCCCTCTTTACCCTCATATACCAGTAGAGCTGGTCCTTGTTTGCTTGAATAGAGGCCTTCAGGTCTGTTAGTTTTGATGACCCTGGATGTGACACCTGCTTTTGGAGTCTTTGGAGAAATGCCTCTAAGTCAGGTAGGTAGTTAACCACTGCCCCTCTGACACCTTGCTCTGGTTCTGTGCAGATGTTGCTGCGACTTTGAGTCATGCGGGCCTTCTTAACTTACTGCGGGACAGTTCGAGGGGAGGAAGCATTTTGCTTCCTCCATGTCTCACCTTTACGGTCAAGACCGCCAGTCCTAAATGATATCATCTGCAACACTCCTTCCCAAAACCGGGCCCATGCTATTCTATGCCCTGTTGGGTCTTTTCTCGCTGCATCATATTTCTCGAACGCATAACCCTTAACAAATTTGGTGGTCAGTTCACCGCATGAAGGGGGTCCGTGATAAACTTTGGAGAATAGAAATCTGCAGTCATCCACCAGATGTGGCTGCAAATGATGTAAATAAATTTTGCTATTCTTTTGGAACTTGTACTTGAAAACAGATAACCACTGCTCGGATGGCAAGTCCTCATCAGTCAGGTCCTTAGGGAGTTTGCCTTCTAGACTAAGGCCATACTCCTCATGCAAGTCCTCTACTGTATAACAGAACCTGGTTTGTTGAGGGTACTCCTCCATTTTATTCTTACCTGAAATGTCAAACAAATCATAAATTATTGTGAAACAAATCCAAAGTACCACATTTGTTACTGTACATTTAATAACTAATAACTAATGTGTTTACAATATGATTTATCCATACTCTATTTCCACGAAACTTCAACAATAGTCTGCAATAACTTCAATTTTAATCCTTAGCATATGATATACAAAGCTCTAACATAAAGCAGGGAAACTATAGAATCATGTACATTGTCTCAGCTAAACCTTTGCTATCCACAAACATTGAAGCTCCACAACCACTTTTCTAGAATATCCTTAAAAAATACACTTTAATACTATAGAGCATTCTGGATAATTAGCATGGTCCAAGTCAATTTTCTAATTTTTCTCTCATATGCATATGGATTACAAATGCGATGCTCCAACGTATCAAATTTTACACTGAACATTTAAATTCAAAATTTTACACCATCTAATTAACACAAGCCTGATTCCAATGAATAGCTTACCACGTCTTGACTTGTTGGTAGATTTTGATTCATCCTCATCGACATGGTGTGAGGTCCGTTCGGAGTCGATTTCAGAAGCCTTGAACTATTTTGCACTAGCCCTTGTTTGGGACTGCTTTTGTTCTCCAGCTCTGCTTGTTGAGAGGCGGGGGTGGAAGAACCTTTGTTATTGCTTCTCCCATGGGTGGGAATTCCCTCCTTGGCCTTCCCTTTCTGTTTGCATGTTGAAGGTGAAGCTCTACCTGGCAGCAACTCCCTTGGCCTTTGGGGTCCTCATGGTGGGAGAACTCACATGATAGCAGCTCTGCTACAATGCTGAGAGAGAGAGAGAGAGAGAGAGAGAGAGAGAGAGAGAGAGAGAGAGAGAGAGAGAGAGAGAGAGAGAGAGAGAGAGAGAGAGAGAGAGAGAGAGAGAGAGAGAGAGAGCAGCTCTGCTACGAGTATGAGGGGGGAGAGAGAGAGCCCAAGCGCTGGCAGAAAGCGCTCAATTCAAACGGACGCAGTTCAGACCACTAAATTTACTAATTACACCACTACTCTCACACGGGCTGGCCCATTGTGAAACTGCACGACTTGTATTTTTGAGATACAATTATAGCTAAAAGATACAAATTCCAAAACTTTTGGGCCTCAAAAATTTCCCTCCAAAGGACCAAACAGGTAGAAAAAAAATTGGCCCTTTTTTTGTACCACCATCCTTTGCTTTCAGCCCCATAGTGTCTTGAGGATCTCAAAAGTTCTTTCATATAGGAATTTGGACTTCGTTTGATTGGTTTACCAGTTGAATCGAAGAGTTGAGATGATTTTTGTCAAGACTAACCGAGAATGAGGCTATGTACAGCTAGGGCACAAGACTCACTTAGAGCATCAATGCGTGTAATAGTAGTGCGGTTGGGATTAACCCTCTAGTTATACTAGTCATTACTAAGAGCATAGTAAGTGGTTGCAATTATTAGACTAGTTTGCAGAGACTAAATGCTTGCGTGCAGATATACTTAGCAGGAGAGTAGGGAGTTGAGTAGGGGACTAGCCACTTGTCAAGTAAGTGGTTGGGTTCTGGTTAAAAGACTTGCAAACTTTTGATGTATTTGAGATTAGGTGCTTTTATTAAGTCAGGGCCAAGATCTGTAGTGTCAGAGGGAAGGAAGGTGTCGATAGAGGATAGTGTGAACCAAGCTAACCCTAAACCTGTAATGGGAATGGCCTATGAACTTTGAGAGTAGCGGAATTAGGAAATTAGATGAAGCACTTTTTTGAGATTACTTTGTGAGCATAGCGGGTGAACTTAATTGATGGTAGCAACATAAACATGGTTAGTTAACTTGGCATGAACAATACTTTTGCAAGAGAGAGAGTTTAGAGAACATGACAACAATTGAGGACCGGATTCATACGGAGCTGGTGCCCCCTCCAATAGGCATTTGTATTATAGTTTCTCCCATCAAGAGAGACTTGGTACAATCCAATCTTTGTGTTCCTTGTGACCTAAGTGATGCAATGAAGATGGAAAGCTTCATGCATCACAAGCATAACATACACTTTGTAGAAAGCATTAACTATCCCAAGCCTCAGTCCCAAGGCCTCAAACACCCTCAAAGGTGGAGAGAGCTAGCGGGGAATGAGGGTAGAGAAGAAGAAGAAGAAACATTCCATAGGAGAAAGAAATAGCTCCTCACTTATCATTACTCTTCTTGCTAGCATACATAATAGCATAGTAATGGAGATGGAGAAGATGACAAGATTAAGCATTGAAGCATGGCTCTTGGTTGGATTTGCATTCCATAGCCAAGAGTGTTGATGTAGGCTCTCACTTCTCACAAGCTTGGAGAAGGAGGTGGTGTTCCTCAACTTTCACCAAGTGAGAATGAATTCAAAAAATGAGTGTGTGTGTGTGTGGTGTGTATCCCCCTAGCACCCCCCTTGCTTGCTTGGGGCGAGTTGCAACTTTTCCACATGCTGCAAGCTCATTGGACCCTTCTCCCCCTAGCCAATCACATGCAACATGCAGTCAAGTACATGGGTAGTCTTTTGACAAGTGTCCTCCTTACTCCTTAGAGAGAGAGAGAGAGAGAGAGAGAGAGAGAGAGAGAGAGAGAGAGCTTGAAAATATCTAGATATTTGTTGGATGGAACTAGAAGCTCATTGGACCCCTCTTTGAATGAGTACGAGCAGAAGTGCGACGCGAGAGAGAGTGCGAGAAGAAGAGCACGACGATATGGTGAACTCGCTCTACTGTAATGTGTAGAGCATAGTGAGTTCTTATTAGGTTTTTACAAAAGAATATGTGTACATACCTGGCGGCCCGCCCACTTACCTGGGCGACCACATTGGGCTTTATACCCCAACAACCTCCCACTTAAAGTCCAATGTGGTACTTTAAGTGTGAGAGAAGCTACTATACAAGATAATATACAAGAGATGTAGAGAAGTGATGTACTACCCTACACCTATCTGCTTGCGAAAATGCGCAAAGCTCTCTGAGGGAAGTCCTTTTGTAAGTAGATCAGCAGGATTTTCTGTGGTGTGAACTTTGACAAGCTGAAGTTGCTTATCCTCGAGCATTTCCCTGATGAAATGATACTTCACATCCACATGCTTTGTCTTTGAGTGATAAACTGGATTGCGAGCCAATTGTATAGCACTTTGACTATCACAATATAACACAGACATCTCTTCTTTGATTCCCAAATCTGTTACTAGTCGATTAAGCCAAATTGATTCTTTGCATGCCTCTGATGCTGCAACATATTCAGCCTCTCTAGTAGACTGAGTAACACAATCTTGTAATCTAGAACGCCATGATACTGCTCCACCAGACAATGTAAAGACATACCCTGACGTAGACCTTCGGTTGTCTAAGTCACCTGCATAATCTGAGTCTGTAAAACCCTTTACACTTAGCTCCTGACTCCCATAGCATATACGCATACTCTTTGTAGCTTTCAGGTATCTCAATATTCCTTTCACTGCCTCCCAATGTTTCTTGCCTGGGTTTGACATGTATCGACTTACTACTCCCATTGCAAATGCAATGTCTGGGCGAGTAGCAATCATTGCATACATCAAACTACCCACTGCATACGCATATGGAATCTTATCCATTTCAGCCTGTTCTTCCTCAGACACAGGACAATCTTGTTTGCTAAGTTTCACATATGGTGGCAATGGAACACTCAGTGCCTTTCCCTTCTCCATATTGAAACGTTGCAAAACCTTGTCAATATACTCTGTTTGAGATAACCAAATCAACTTCTTTGATCTGTCTCTCTCAATGCGCATACCAAGTATATGACTTGCCTCACCCATGTCTTTCATGTCAAACGATTTTTCCATCTTTGACTTCAAAGCTGAAATTTCTTCCAAGTGCTTGCCAGCAATCAACATATCATCCACATACAAAATAAGGATCAGCCAACTGCCATCCTTAGCCTTCTTTGTATATAGACACTGATCGAACTCACTACGTTTGTAGCCTTGAGAAAGCATAAACTTGTGGAATTTATGGTACCATGCCCTCGGTGATTGTTTTAAGCCATAAAGACTCTTTAACAACTGGCATAACCAATCTTCCTTGCCTTTCTCAACAAACCCTTCTGGCTGCTGCATGTAAATTTCCACATCTAAATCACCATGCAAGAACGCTGTCTTGACATCCATTTGGTGCAACACCAAATCTAATATGGAAACCAATGCAAGAAAGCATCTCAATGTAGTCATCTTGACCACCGGAGAGAAGACTTCATCAAAGTCAATGCCTTGTTCTTGCTTAAAGCCCTTGGCAACAAGCCTTGCTTTGTACTTTGGCTGACTATCATGAGCGGTGATCTTATACCTGTAAACCCATTTACAAGGTAGAGCCTTTTTTCCCCGTGGTAATTTAACTAGCTTCCATGTTTGGTTTTTATGCACAACTGTCATCTCTGACTGCATGGCCAATTGCCAATTCCGGGAGTCCTTCATTTGCACCGCTTCCTTGTAACATGAAGGCTCATTGCAATCAGTCAACATGACATAGTTCATAGATGGAACAAACCTATCAGGAGGTCGCGTGACACGTCCAGATCTACGCACAATAGGTGGTTCAAGCTCAGCCACAACCTGTGGCTCCACTCTATCCTATCCTTGCTCCTCTTGAGCCCTGACATTTTGTCTTGCACGTGCAGGTCCATCTTCTTGGAAGACAACTCTTCTAATCTCCTCAACCCTCTCTGGTTTAGTATGATATTTGGATTCATTAAAGTGAACATCATTGCTGCGGACAACCTTTCTGGATTCGGGATCCCAAAGTCTGTACCCCATCTCACCAGAATTACCATAGCCTAGAAAGATGCACTTTCTACTCTTTGGCTCAAGTTTGTTCCTAAATTCCTTTGGAACGTGAGTATATGCCTCACAGCCAAAGACTCTGAGATGCTTGTATGAGGGCACCTTGCCTGACCATACCATCTCTGGCACTGAATCCTTTTGCAAAACCTTGCTAGGAGATCTATTTACAAGATGAACAACTGTTGATACAGCTTCAGCCCAAAACCCATTTGGCAGCTGTGCATTAGACAACATACTTCTGACCTTCTCTTGTATGGTCCTATTCATCCTCTCAGCAACACCATTTTGAGGAGGATTGTAAGGAGCAGTAAGTTCACGTTTTATACCTTTTGACTCACAAAAGTCCTGAAAGGCCTTTGAAACGTACTCTCCCCCATTGTCGGTGCGTAAGCATTTAAGCTTCTTGCCACTATGATTCTCCACAAGTGTCACAAACGTTTTGAAAACACTAAACGCTTCATCCTTGTGCTTGAGAAAGTAAACCCATGCTTTCCTCGAGTAATCATCTATAAATGTCATAAAGTAAGAAGCTCCCCCTAGAGATAGGTTAGGCATAGGTCCACACAAATCACTATGAACAAGTGCCAACTGTGTATCTCTTCTACTGCTTCTATGCTTATGTGGCTGCTGTGTTTGCTTACCATACAGACAATGTTCACAGAATTCAAAATCATTAAATGAAAAGCCAGGCAAATAACCAGAACGAGACAAGATTTCCATTCCCTTCTTGGACATATGTCCTAACCGGGTATGCCACAAAGAAACGTTCGGCTGCTCGGTTACATTGATTACATTTTTAGAGACATTTGATACATAAATCATGTAAAGTCCTCCAGACTTTACTCCATGTGCTACTGTCATAGAACCCTTGGATATCTTCCACATGTTCTGTCCAAAAGTGGTGACGTAGCCAGCATCATCAAGTAAACCTGTGCTGATCAAGCTCTTTGTAATTGCGGGAACATGTCTCACATTCTTCAGCGTGAAAGAAGAGCCATTCTGAAACTTCAATTGAACATCTCCAACACCTAAGATCTCACATGTCTTCCCATTGCCTAGCCGAACATGATCTTTAGTGGTCACATAAGAGGTAAACCACTCCTTGTTTGGAGACACATGAAGTGATGCCCCTGAGTCTATAATCCAGTCACTCAGTGCATTTCCATCAGATGCTGTAAGAAGAGCTGAGTCCATTGTATTCTTCAAGAAGTAGATGTCTCCTGACACTAGACTGTCATCCTCTGCAACAGTGTTTGTCACATTTATTTCTTGAATCTTCAATGAGGACTTGTTCTTCTCACTATGGTCTTCAGCTTTCTCTTTGCCTTTTTCTGCTTTCCATTCTCTGCAGTCTCTTTTCATGTGACCCTTCTTGCCACAATGGTAGCATTCTATGTCACTCTTGCCTTTAGCACTACGGGACTTGCTACGAGACTGATTCCTCTTTCCACCTTTGTACTTTTCTTTGGTCCTTCCCCTGACAACTAAGGCTGTTCCTTTGTCTTTGTCCATTGCCTTTCTATTGGTTTCTTCAGTAAGCAGACTTCCTTCTACACCTGCTATGTTCAAACCATATGGAGGTGCAGAATTACTCAAAGTTGTGCGAAAAGTGTCCCAACTTTCCGGCAATGTGATCAACAGGAACATAGCTCTAACAGGTTCATCAAACTTGACACCTTGAGCTAACAACTGACTATAGATTGTGTTGAATTCATTCAAATGATTGGATATCTATGAGGAAGACAACTCTGATACCTATTCGAAGAGGAAAAGCACGAAGTCAATAGACATGCCTTCAAAAAAGTTGAATCCTAAAGATGGAGCAGTTGACTAGTGAAGCTAATAGATGAGCTTCTCAAAAAGGTAACTCAAGTTCAGAAGCCTTTGCGAAGATGCTATACGTGCAATGGGGATTACTTGAACAAGGATTGTCCCATGTTGCCACAACCTCCAAGGCAAAAATGGTGTGCCATCGAGAAAAAATACGCAAATCATACAACGTAGGAGTGCTTTTACAACAAGGGGTATGTTAGGGAAAGATCAGCAATGCCACAAGTCCCATTAGCACCCCCACTGCCAAGGGTTGCATTAGGAAATTACCAAGGAGCAATGAAACGACCAAAGCCAGTGCTAGGAGCGTAACCTCCACTGCTAGGTGATCAACAAGTTGCGGTTAGATATGCCCAGGGAGGCAAAGAAGAGGAAAAAAAAGCATCATTAGTGCCAACGGTGTACTAAAAAGAGCCTATAGTATAGGGAACAAACCAGAGCTATTACGTGTACAAGGAACCTGTAGGGAAGGACTATTGGAACGCAGGAGCTAGTAGCATTTTAGTGCAAGCAATGAGGGCAAGGTGTCATTGGATATCCCTACCCTTATGTTCATCGCACGACAAGGAGGAATGGAAAGGCCATAAAAGAGTGTGAAAGCTCACTACAAGAAAATTGACATCTATGGTGATCCAATCCTCACAAAGGTTGAGCACAAAAAGAAGATGAGTGAGTTGAAACAAAGACTGAAAAGGGTGTGGACCGGTGATTATGATAGTAGTGAAGATGAAAAGAGTGGACCGGATGTTCCCTCTCATTTCAAAAAATATATGATTCATGATACAACTTTGTTAGTTCAACAACCAATGAGGAAACCCAAGAAAAACGAGTCATATGATGGTCCAGAAGATGCCAAGAAGATAGATTTAGCTGAGCCTGGAGAGGAACCCAAGCTAGTCTATATAGCCATGGATCTGAGTCCATAAGAGGAAGAAACACTGCTTAAGACACTAAAGGAGTATAGGGATACCTTTGCATGGTCATATTAAGACTTGAAGGGTGTGGATCTTGACATTTGTCAGCATACAATTACCCTCAAACCAGATGCTAAGCCAAGTCGTCAAAGACCCTATACATACAATGAGACATTTGCAAAGAAAATCAAAGAAGAGATAGATAGACTCAAAGAGGTAGAGTTTATTTATGAAATTGAACACACAGATTGGGTAGTATCACCAATTGCCTAAGAAAAATGGCAAATTAAGAATGTGTGTAAATCTCAAAAAGGTGAACGTTGCTGCCACCATACGTGACAACTATCCTCTTCCTATTACAGAACATGTTTTGGAAAGAGTAGCAAGAAAGATGGCGTATAGCTTTATGGATGGCTTTTCGGGCTATAACCAGTTGGGTATTAAACGTGAGGATCAACAAAAAAATTCTTTTGCCACTGAATGGGGATTTTATGCCTTTAGGGTTGACCAATGCATCGGCTACCTTTCAAAGATTGATGACCCACGTGTGTGGGAATTTTTGAACATCTACATGGATGACTTATGTGTAACCATCTCAGGCAAGTGTTTGAGAAATGCTGATTATATAAAATTTTCCTTAATCCAGAGAAGTGTGTTTTTATGACGAGACAGGGCAAAATGCCAGGTCATATAGTGTCTTCCAATGGTATATCTATGGATGAAGATCCACGTTACAGTAGATTTTCCTAGACCAACAAATGTGAGAGAAGTACAATCATTTATGGGACACTACTGATACTATCGTAGATTTACATACATGTATGCAGTGATTGCCAAGCCCATCTATTGTTGATGACAACTTTTATATGGATGGATGAGTGCAAAGAATCTTTTCAAAAGCTAAAGGATGCTTTAGTGGAAGCACGAATTTTGAAAGCACCAAATTGGTCCAAGATCGTCCATCTGCATGTGGATGCGTCAGCATTTTCTATAGGGTGTATTCTGGCTCTCAACCACGAGACGAAAACATGGATTTTCTTGTATACTATGCTAGTAGACAACTCAATAGCACCAAAAAAAACTCTAGGACCACGAAGAGAGAAGGGTTAGGTATGATTTATGTGGTGAAAAAGTTTCGGCATTATTTGCTCGCGAATAAGTTCACATTTTTTGTGGACCACTGGGCGCTGCTGTCTTTGGTCAATAAACCATGCAATATAGGAAGAATTGCTAGATGGTTTATAATATTGCTTGAATTTGACTTTACAATAGTGGTAAAGAAAGGAATCACCCATAAGCAGGTTGATCATCTTTCAAGACTAGTACACGGTGAAAAACCAATCGGAATCGACGATAATCTACTTGACACCTACCTTTTCAATATAGAAATGGTGCCACGATGGTCGGAAAACATAGTACAGGTTTTAACTATGGGAATGATTCATGAAGAGAAGGACAAAGCGTTAGCTAAATCCATAATGTTGCAAGTGAAGCACTACCAAATACTTTCAGGACGCTTGTATCATCTTGGACAGGATAATATTTTGAGGTTGTGCTTAAGCCCGGACAAATATGATATATACTTGGAAGAGGCACACACCAAATTATTAGGTCTACATTTCTCAAAGCAACAGACTTATCAAAGATTGAAACTACATGGAGTGTATTGGACGGATATGAAGCAAGATGTTAACTTCTACGTTAACAATTGTGAGCTTTGCCAAGCCAAACCACATTAGGGAAAGGATGGGGTGTAGGAGGGCCTCTTATCTTGGCAATTCCTAGTTGGGGTACTTAAGGAATTGGCAAATGGATATGTGCCATGTGTACAAAAATGTTGGGTTGTTAAGAGGGGGGCCAGAACTTTTCCCTCCCAAAAGATGGGGGTGACTTTTTCAAATTTTGGAACACCATAACTTTCACATACAAGCTCAAAATTTTGCGTGAAAGTAGATTTAGACTCTACATGTTGAGAGCTTTCCATAGATATGTCACATGATACATTTTCTCCATACCAATTTCAAATTCAATTTTTCTTTGAATTTTGAATTCAAAATTATAGCCGTTGGGGAGCATGTACATTAGTATCTTAAGCAAAAATGATCAATTTTTTAAATTGCCAAGATAAGTGCCCCTCCTAGACTCCATTCTTCCCTTAATGCCCAAGCAACCCTAGCACTAAAATGGAGTGAATATTTGATTGACTACCTAACAACAAGAGTGTTTCCAGAAGGAATGCCTAAATCATGATAGAGATCGATAGAGGTGGAGGCTTAGGACTATGCATTGATTGGGGATCAATTGTATAGATGGTGTGCAGATAATGAGTTAATAATGTGCGTTACGGAGTCAGAATATGCTCCATTTCTAGAACAAACTCACAAAGGAGTGGCAGGAGGTCATATTTAGCAGGAGTATACAGGCCGCAAAAATATGGTGGCCAACTTTGTCGCAAGATGCAAAGGAGTTTGTTAGAAGGTGTGATGAATGCCAACACACTAAAACACCTATAAAAAAGGATGAGATGGCATTGAGGCCTATTATGGGTACACGAGCTTTTGCCAAGCGGGGTATAGACTTTGTAGGTCCTTTCAATCCCCCGGCTTATAGGTCACATGCTTAGTACATAATTGTTGCAATGGATTAACTCACGAAATGGGATGAAGCAAAAGCATCCGTCAAAGCAGATGCAAGGACAACTGCACGTTTTCTTTATGAAAATGTCATTGGAAGGTATGGCTTGCCTATAGAAATTGTGAGTGATATGGGTACACACTTCTTGGACGAAGTGATTGAAATTCTTCTAGATGAATTCATGATCATCCACAGGACATCGGCTCCCTATCATCCACAAGCTAATGGACAAGCCGAGGCCACAAACAAGACACTCTGCACGGTTCTTACCAAGATAGTAAGTGATTTAAGGACAGACTTGGACCAAAAGTTACATGCTACGTTATGGGCTTATAGAGTAGCATACAAGCCAACATTGAATACAACACCATTTAATCTTATATTTAGTTTAATGCTATCCTACCCATTGAGTTTTTGCTTCCTATGCTAAGAATCACCAAGCAATTGGAGTGGACTGGCCATAAGCTATTCAAAAGGCTAGAAGAGCTTGAAAAGTTAGGTGAGCTTCGTCTATAGATGATAACAATATTACTTGCACTTAGAAGGCGACAAAAAGAATTTTTTTTATACACATGTAAAGCCAAAGAAAATCAAGGTTGGTGAGTATGTTTTGATATACACCTTGAAGCAGCGTGCCAAGAAATTGAAAAAATGAGGGATGGGCCCATTTGTGATAAAGAATATATCCTCTAGTTGGGCCATCAAAGTCGCAACACTTGAGGGAGGTGAAATGTCTAATTGGATTCGTGGATGCAGGATCAAGAAATATTTAGAGCCACTAACCCAAGACATGCTACAACAGATTCACAATGCTAAGAAGATTGAACAGGAAAAGAAACGTGTGATTAAGGAAGCACATGATGAAGGGAAATTTAGAATTTTAATGCGCAAACAAGGTCAGGGTTTGCTACAAAACAACATTCTGCTTCGACAAACTTGGGGATCACAAAGCTTCTTGCAACTATCAAATTTGGAAGGAGCTAAGGACAACAATCAATGGTCTGCAAAAGGAGTAAACATACAATTGAATCATTGGACTGAGCAGAGACCATTGCCAAGCAGGTTGCATAGAATGAAGAGGGCTAAGATGACATATACCTGGATCCTTTCATCAATATTCAAATTGATCAAGTAAAAACAAAGATGTATGTATTAATGGATACGGGAGCTAGGTGCAACATCATCAATCATGAACTGTTTCACCAGAGAAATTGCAGAAAAACATTGTCTTCAAGTCGCAAATAGAGGCAGGATAACCACTGAGTTTGCAACAAATATTCCAATATTCATTTAGGGGCATGAATACAAGCAGAAGTTCCATGTGCTTCCTTACGACAAGGCCTCTAGGCCTTCCATCCTAGGTGTCCCCCGGCTCATCAAATACAAGGTCCATGTGGATGTAATCAATGGTCAAGAAATATTCGATGCACAGAACCTTGCAGAATCATTTCTACATCTTCACGAATATGTAGCAATGCACCAACAAGAAATATTGCAACAAACCAGAGCAACAACAAGCAATACAGAGGCGTATGAATGGGCACAAAAATATTGGTGCAGACCTGTCACCACAAGAGAAACAAAGGCAAAAGTTTGGATCAAAGTAACTGAGGTAGCAAAAGCTAGATTCCAGCAAAGTAACCACTACCAGGTGTGGTTACCCAAAGACCAGTTAATCCAAAGTCAAACTCTTAAAAAAAAAAGAAAAAGTGGCAGCCTCAAAGCAAGTTACATGAGAACTTCATGCAGGGAACCAGGTTGGGTGCGAAAAGCGAGAGCGACCTCTTCTCAAAAACAAGTATCAAAAACTAAAATGATTTGGGTCAGGAAAGATGAGCTAAAATTAAAACAAAAACCAAGAGCTCAACACAACGAAGCCACGAGAAAAGTCAGGCTCATCTGGAGGGTTAAAACTCAAAACACAACAAAAAATTTGTGTCCAATCCATTCCTTTCATGCCACGTCACTAACAAGATTTGGAAACCAAAAAAGATGTCTTCAACTTCAGATCACCTCAGAAAACCACAGGAAAACCACTACACGCTAACCAAAATCCAAACAAAATGATTTACAAGTGGAAAACAACATACCAACTTACACCAAGAATAAGCCACCAAAACCTCTAACTATCACAGAGCGAGCCAATTTACTTCAAATATTATTAATTGTTTTCATAACATCATCAGGTACAAGAAACCTTGACAATGAATGTTGTTAACCAACAACGGTGACCCTTAACATGCAGATAATAGAGTCAATACTAGGCGAATAAGAAGCTTGGGGACTGCCCAACGCCCCCTATCGCTTGGTGTTGACCTTGATGTAACCGACTGTCATAATAATCAATATCTAATTCTCCTAAATGATTTTCTCATGTTAAACTAATCATTTAATATGGGGAAGTGCCAGGGGAGAAAAAGCTAGAATATTGGTTAAGCTAGCAAACCGGCCACACTAGGGATCCAAAGGAGGGAAAATAGGGATCCAAAGGGGGGGCCATCTGCAAAAGAGCCATGTGCAACAATGGGATAAAAAGACCCTAAGGTTCAGCCCTAAGACTTCCAAAATGCTAAGGTTCTAAAATTCAAAGGTTGTGTCCAAAGGTCAACCATAGGGGAATTGGATGCTTTTTGTGTGTACAAAAAAGTCTTTGCAATCCCTACTTAGGAGGGGGCGAGCCTTGTATGTAGGGGATGAGAGAGAAATCCACACACACACACAAGCTCCCTTTACACAAAGGGAATGAGGGACACATGTCAGATCCCTAGCCCAGATGCCCACAAGGTGTACCCAATTCCTATTGGATGGCCTTGGAGGTGGACCAATGAGAATTAGGCTAGAGTAAATCTAGTTTAATTGATTTAAAAACATGTAATAAAAGAACCAATGAGAATTAAGTCCTCTAGAAGACTATTGGATAGTCTCCCAAGGGGTCCAATGAGCATTT
Organism: Adiantum capillus-veneris; assembly: GCF_014529385.1. NCBI lineage: Eukaryota > Viridiplantae > Streptophyta > Polypodiopsida > Polypodiales > Pteridaceae > Adiantum > Adiantum capillus-veneris. Next base: position 148,308,174 of record NC_140944.1, read on the forward strand.
AGCAACCCAATGGCTTGCCTGATTCCTATTGGCCAGGAGGCAAAGGGGTCCAATGAGAGTTTAGTTGAATTAATAAATTACTTAAAGCTCTCAAAAAAGGGGAAAGGGGGACACATGTCAGAAGGATATCACTTATGCTGCTTAATTGTCATTGGGTAGCCCTAGGGAGGTCCAATGGGAGGATAGCAAGAGCAAATAGCAAGAGGTCTTGCCCAAGAGAGAGAGGGGGCTGATTTTTGCAAGGTATTATCACACACACACTCTCACACAGTCTATGTGAGAAGCAATAAAAAGACTATCTCTTCCCAAGATTTAATGGAGAGCTCATCACCTACTCCAAGCTTGTGAGATAGAAGCCTACATCGACACACTCTTGGCATGTGGATGCAAATCCAACCGAGAGCCAAGATTCAATGCATGCTCATCTCCTCTACAAGGCTAATTACTAAGCTAAGCTATGCTAATATGAGTGATTATGTGAGGGGATGTACATCTTTCTCGTAAGATACTCCTTCTTCCTCTCAATCTACTCTCATACCCTGCTAGCTCTCACCATCTTCGAAGGTGTGTGAGGTCTTGGGTCTGAGAACGGGGATAATTAAAGTTGTGTTTACTAAGTGTTTTGCTTAGTGCATGAAGCTTTCATCTTCATTGCACTAGCTAGTCTTGAAGGAACACAAAGAATTGTATTGTGCAATGTCTCTCTTGATGGGAGAAACCATAATACAAAGCCTTTTGGAGGGGGGACCGGCTCCATGTAAATCCGGTCCTCAACTGTTGTCAATAGCTTAATTTCTCTCTCTTTTGAAAGTATTGTTCATGCTATCTAACTAGGTGTTATGCTTTTTGTTGCTCTCTCCACCCAAGCACTCTTGTAATTCTCATTAGGAATCTATTCTAATGAAATGCCCACTATGTTCATGTTAATTTCCGCTACACACAAGTTTTTAGGCCATTAAAAGTTACATTGGTATCAGAGCACAAGGTTTCTCTTTTCTTGCTCAAGAAGGGAGGTCCTCAAGCTAGCTATAAATGGTTGGTATTATTAATTGCCTGTGAGTAAGTAGAATAGGGATTTTTCAGCCTTGCAGTGTGCCTGCCTTCGTGCAGCTAACGGGGCGTCACTGTCGAGAGCTATGGTCTTAATAGTGGAGTCCTATGAGGCTTGCCTACGGCTTAACCACTATTGAGCTATTAGAAGCTTGACAGGAGCTGGTGCTATTTTGGTGTTGAACGACCCTCTCTTCTATTCCTTGCAATTAATGGTATTCGAGTCACGGGTACAGTAGCTTGAGTGCTTTTTCTGAAGGGGTAAAGAGGAGTAGCAACTAGGGCTTGAAGTGCAAAAGTACACCTAAAAATTTTACACCTAAAAGTTGTTAGAATGGCTGACAATAGTAAAGAGAGTGAAATTAATGTTGATAACTTTGATTTTGCTAATGACCAAGCCACTAATGATGCTCCGATGCTTGTTAACTATCTTGTTTCTAGGCTTCAACAAGCCATGGGCAATCCATCTCTCCAAAGTGAAGTGCAACGGTAGCTCCGTGCTCATGGGATTCTCCAAGCTCAACACCATGACGAGAGAACACCTAGGAAGCCTCCTTGTGAGACTCCCAAAAGATGTCTCTCTCCGATTCGGGAAGAAGAACATACGAAGGGCTCAAGAATTTACTTCTTGATGATGCATCTCCTTCCCAAAGGAGAACTCAAGAGCCTCCATCGAAGGATCAAAAAAGAAGTGAGTCTCCCGCCACTTCGACGGAGATGGCTCCACGAAGATGGCGGGCTAAACTCTCTCCATCACCACCAAAGTGGAAAAGACCATCGCACCCTTCTCCACACCATAATTCAAAGAGGGATGATAAAAAGCAAGAGAAGAAAAAGGAGAGAAAGAGGACACCCTCTTCTCCATCTTCTTCATCCTCTTCCTCTTATGAAAGTGATGGTGAAGACGATGACGATCAAGACAAGAAAAAGGCGAGAAAGAGGTCACCCTCTTCTCCACCCTCTTCTCCACCTTCTCCATCTTTTTCATCCTCTTCCTCTTATGAAAGTGATGGTGAAGACGACGACGATCAAGACAAGAAAAAGGCGAGAAAGAGGTCACCCTCTTCTCCACCTTCTTCAAATTCTTCACCTTCTGAAGAAAGTGATGGTGCAACCTTTGAACCATTAAAAAGAAGAGGCCATAGGAAATCCTATGCTGCATGGAAGAGGTCGTCCAAGCTGAATAAGTTCAAAGTGTAGGGCCCCGTAATGTACCGCACATGACCGCATTGTATATTGGGAGTGCCTTTGTACCTTCATGTGGAAACGGACGCTTAGTAGAAGGGGATCTCAAAGGGTGTAACCAAAGGGCATCTCGACGGGTCACAATTGGATATCAAAAGGTGCCGCAGGGAACTAGTAAGTTGAGTTGAAGGAAGGCATAATGTGCCGCAGGGAACTAGTAAGTTGAATTGGATATCAAAAGGTGCCGTAGGGAACTAGTAAGTTGAGTTGAAGGAAGGCATAATGTGCTTGAAAAGTTCAATTTTAGGTTCATCTCATCTTTTCCAGGGTTCTGGAGTGCAGCAATAGCCTAATTATGCAAAAAAAGGGTGGCCACAAGGGCCCACATATGGCCCATCCTGCAGTTTTGGATGGCTCACTGCGCGCGCTTGTGGCCACCCCTTTTTTTGCATTATATAGCCTTGTCTGCACCCCAGGATACCAAATTTTTTTTAGATTAAGTGAAAGCAAATCTTTATGCAACATGACAGTACAAATTCCACTTCTTTTCACTCAGATGTAATTAGAGCTCCCCCCCCTCCCCCCCCCTTTCTTTGTGTTCAAAGGTCCGGAGCATTCACTATGTAAAATTTTCCTATATCACGTGCGTTCACTAGAATGGATTAAAAGTACCCCTTATAGGCCTTATCTACACATGTTTCTGCAACTTTACAAGAATATAAAATCCCTTCTGTTGAACACATGTGCTATGTTACATATACTTTAGTGAACTCCCCATGTCAACGGCCTCACAAATCCTGTGCACTAAACATTAAACACTAGAAATCGACCAAACAAGGAGCCAATTTTTACTTCCTTGTGTCCACCTAGTGTTCTTGTGAAACATTGCTAATGATATATATTCAACATCCCCAAATGAGGACATCTTGACAAAGTTTATGATCCACTTTAATAAGAATAACCATTAATGATTAAACTGAAATCAAAATATTGCTTGAATTTCTTCAAGGTGGAGTGATTAAGACTTGCGACTTGAATCATCGTACATGCAAATCAAAATATCCATAAAAGTAAACAATATTTCTCAGATCTGTATGAAACTTCAGTAATCTAAATTAAATACTCTCACTCAATGCGACACCATTTAACAAAAAAACATATTTATATTGCATTTATAGAGGAATCCAGCCTCATGAAAAATAATTACAAATGGAGACAATGTTGTTGCTGTTAGGCTTATCTTACAAGTATTTGTCTTCCTCATCTAGAGATTCATATACACTTGAGTATTTGTGTGTCTATGACACTAGGGAAGATAGTAGTACTATATGGATGGCTTCTATGAGAGCTCCTAGAGAGTCCCTATTGGTTCAAGATTCTAAAAAACACCTACTATTCTTATCAAAATCTTTTAACATGGTAGTGAAAGGTTCCTCAAGGAACAAAAATAGAGTGATTTCCATCTCTGCACATGGTTGCTTGCTCATGTCCTCTTAAAACAAGTTGAATCTGTAAGTAAACAAAAGATTATGTGAGCACAAAGTTATAAAGAACAAAATGATATCATTCCAATTATTTAATGACAATTATACGAAGAATAAATTACAAGAAAAATCTTTGACGACTCTCCATAGATAACACAACTTACTTACATTGTGAGACTCAAATCACATGCTACACAACTATAGATGGCGCACCAAAGTCATCAACAAAGTAGCACCACCCAGTGTTATGAGGTGTGAAGCCTAAACACTGAAATCCATAAAGAGGTTAATTCTCTCCAGCATGATAAACTTAAAGATGGAGATGATGTTAAGCTCTGAATGTAAGCTACAAGGGTAGTTTTCTTACCATTCTATCTTTATGTTGGAGATGAACCCTTGCAATGCCCACACGATATTTACACCTCCTATTGTTGTGGTATGCAACTCATGTGAGCTCATACTTTTGCCACCTTCGGGAGTAGAGGTTTCCATGTAGTGTGAGTGAATGAAAGTAGAAGGATCAGTAGAATCTTGTTTCATGTTGTAATGGAGATGAGAGAAGGGAGAGGAGCTAGCTTGGTGTGAAACTATGTGGTGGGTAAGGGGAAGAGATGGAGGAGGAACTTGCTTGGTGCTACAATGGAGGTGGGAGAAAGCTAGCAGAGAGATAATGATGGACTATAGGGGGTGCATGCGGTTGTTGCAGCAATGGAGAGCTTGGAAAAAGGTTTGTAGAGAGAGAAAAACACTTTTTAGCTATAGAATAGGTTTGGAAAGACTTTGGAGGGTGAAAATGATGTTTTGATTTGTTTTTTTAAAAAAATCAAATTTTTGGATTTTTTAGTGCACGTTTTTAACTTTTGAAGGTCAAAAATACTTTTTTGACCATGAAATAGGTTTGGGGACCTTTTAAGGAGGGAAAACTTGAAATTTGAAATTTTTTGAAAATTTGAAATTTTTAGTGTATTTTTAAATCCGGGCCAAAAAGTGGGGGAAAAGAGGTCAAAGTGGTCCCCCCCCCCCCCTCTTTCCCCTAGCCACCTCCCTTACCTTTTCACTAGGTAAGAGACAATTAAGAGGTGTAAGGCTACCTTGTCCCCCTACTTTTTTGAGGGTATAGAGTGTCCACCACCCTCTTCCTATTGGCTGACCTCTAATTAACCTTAATCCCAAAGGCCCCCTAGAGGGTTCATATTTTTCCTAACGATGTAACTTCTCTGACACAAGGCAATACCACCATCACACTGCTTAAACTGTATGCCCAAATAATGATGCAACAGCCCCAAATCTTTCATCTTGAAAGTAGCATTCAAATCAGCCTTAAATTCAGCAATATGTCTCTCATTTGGTCCAGTGATTAGCAAATCATCAACATAAAGAACCACGATGAGAAATACATCACCCTCACGCTTTACATACAATGTGCTTTCTGTTGGACTGTTACGAAAGCCTTGTTTGACCAAATGAGTGTCAGCTTTCTCATACCAAGCACGAGGAGATTGCTTCAACCCATACAAAGCCTTGTTACATTTGCACACTTTGTCTTCTTGTCCTTTTATGACAAAACCGCGAGGCTGCATTACATAAACTTCCTCAAATATGTCACCATTCAAGAAAGCAGTAACAATGTCTGATTGATGTACATCCCAACCAAAATGAGCTGCCAATGCACATAGAAAACGCACAGTAGTCATACGACAAGTGGGAGCAAAAGTCTCTTCATAATCTATGTCTTTTTGTTGTGCATAACCCTTTGCAACAAGTCGAGCCTTATGGCGATCAATCTCACCATCCGGCTTGCGTTTCAACTTGTAAACCCACTTCGTACCAATGGCCTTTTTGCCAGGAGGCAAATCACATAAAGTCCATGTGTCATTTTCTATAAGTGCATCATATTCTGATTGCATGGCAGCCATCCAATTATCCGAATTCTGTGCTTCATCAAAAGACAGAGGCTCCTCAACATCATGTAAACTAGACACAGCCAAAGCATAACAATCTGATGCATAAGATGCATTGCGAGAGCCTGAACGAGTACGACTAGACAAAGGTGCATCCAATTTACTGTCACGCAAAGTGTGCACCAGCCATTTTGGCATACCTCTAGCCTGCTCATTTTCACCCCTTTCCTCATCAAGTACATCATGTACATCTGCATCAGTAATAGGCTGATCTAAAACATTTTCAGAAACCCCCATAGGCTGTACATTTGCCTCATTGGAACTTACATTCGTATTTCCACCACTGAAAAGAGGCAACAAAGTGTCATAAATGTCTTGTGAGCTTACATTACTGTCTCTAGTACATGACAACAAGGGCTGAAAAGAATCTTCCACAAACACTACATCCCGAGAAACCAGAATACGTTTTGTTTGCGGATGATACAACCTGTAACCTTTGATTTCAACACTATAACCAACAAAACTACATTTGACAGCCTTATCATCCAATTTTCTGCGCTGCACTTGTGGCACCAAAGCATATGCCAAACAGCCAAAAACACGCATGTGCTCAATAGAAGGCTTTCTATCATGCCATGCTTCATATGGAGTAATAGACTGCAAAGCTTTCGTAGGACACCTGTTAAGTACATAAGTGGCACACATGATGACCTCAAGCCAAAAAGAATGCGGCAAAGCTTGACTTTTGACCATACATCGTGCCATTTCCGTCAGTGACCTGTTTTTCCTCTCAGCAGCACCATTTTGCTGAGGTGTATAAGGCACTGTACATTGGTGTTTTATCCCACGACTAGCCAGAAATGCATTAAATTCATGAGACATATACTCCCTCCCTCGATCGGAATGGAGGGTGCCCATAGTACATTTCGAGATATTTTCAGCCATAGCCAGAAATTGTTTGAAGCACATAAAAACTTCGGACTTCGCTTTAAGCGGAAATACCCATGCATGCCTGGAGTAATCATCAATGAAAGTCACGAAGTACAGGTAATTGCCCAAGGACGGAGTTTGCATGGGCCCACAAACATCACTATGCACAAGCTGCAACCTGCATGTGGCCCGAACTGAACCATCCTTTGGAAATTTAGAACGTTGCATCTTACCCAAAATACAGCCTTCACAAACATGTTTGACAGGTGCTTCAAGAGGCGGCAAAGAAGCAACCATATCACATTTCTGCAAACGTAGCAAACTGGCAAAATTCAGATGACCAAAACGTGCATGCCAAAGTTTTGCATATGAAATAGCCCTTGAATCTACAACAACATTATCAAAGTTTTGTCCACACTTGTCATACAAAGTGAGCTTATACAGCCCACGGCACAAAAGGCCAGATGCAACAATTTCATCACCAAAAGTGAGATCATGAACTGTACATCTGTCATCCACAAATTTGACTACAAGTCCAAGTCTAGCAAGTGCGGATATAGACAAGAGATTCTTCTTGATCCCAGGTACATAAAGTGCATCAACAAGTGTGAAGGAACTGCCATTAGCAGCAGTGAGCACAATCTTTCCAACTCCCTGAACTGGATAAGAGGCGTTGTTGGCACAAGTGACTGAATTCCCATGAGGGACAGACTCAAGAGAGGTAAACAATTCACGATGTGAGGTAATGTGCTTTGTAGCACCACTGTCGAAATACCACACATGTGAATCTGCAGCAACAACTGACAAGCATGCATCATGGACAACAGGATTGTAAGTGCACTCTGTGCTAAAAGCCCATTCTGCATCAACATCAGCAACACAGTCTCCTTTCACAGAAGACTCAACAATGGCTGCATTTGTAGTGGAACCAGCATTTGCACTGGAACCACCCTCTTTCTTCTTAGCCTCTTTGGCCTTCAACTTAGGACACGACTTGATCAACTGATCATTGGCTTTACAATAATGGCAACTCATCTTCTTTTTGCCCTTATCACCAGAATTTCCAGACAAAGTGCTGTTAGCAGAAGCATTAGGAACATAAGTTTTGCTACTCGCAGCAGAACTATAAGAAGTGGTTGCATTACTGTTACCACCCTTTCTTTGAGAAGCAATAAAAGCTTGTTCAACTGCACGCTGCCTAGTCCTGTTTTTTCTGGAAAGTGACTCTTTCAACAGCAATGTGCATAATGCATCAAACTTGACAACTTCAGGATTTCCTTGGGTCATCAGTCTCCAAGTACTAGCAAAAGTCTGGTAGGAATCTGGTAAGGCATCAAGAACAGTCTGCACAAGGGAACTGTCTGAAATGACTTCACCTGCAGAAATAAGCTGCTCATTGATATCCTTGACACTAGCAAGGAAAGTGTCCATATCATCTTCCTCATGCATAATCTTCGACTCCAGCTCTTTACGCAGCAAAGCAATTTTAGCCTCATTGCGGCTTGCATAAAGACCTACTAAAATATCCAAGGCCTGTTTTGCTGATTTCGCTGAACGGATGTGAGGAACAATGGTGCGCTTCACAGACAACGCAATCAATGCATGAGCCTGCGCATCCTTAACATCCCAACGAGCTTGTTCTGCCGTAGGCAAAACAACTCTAACAGCTGCAATCCTTGCAGCAAGACCTGCAACATCCTCAACATCGCCTACATTCTCAGAACCAGGACGTACATCAATGCCCTGCACAATGTTCCAGACACATTTTGACACAAGAACATGTTGCATCATATAAGCCCACATAGGGTAGTTGTCCCCATCCAACCTATCCTCAACAACAAACATCTTGAACACATCTGTGTTGTTGTTGTCAGCCATGGTAAATGCTGCACCTGATGTGAAAACTGCCCGAAAATAGGAGAAACGGAGCGGGAACAACCTGTGCTATATAGCACAAACCGTAGAAGACTATAAGGAACCTGTTATACAAAAAACGGCACTGACAGAAATTCTGCACAAAATGACAAAATAGCCTGTGCAGTACTGCCTGTAGTGGAAACGGAGGCCGAAATGAGCCCAAATCAAAATTCTGAGCAGAACAAGCTCTTCAAGCTTCCCAAAATATTTGTCGACCTGTGAACGCTCGCCAAAGCTCACTGAAATCGGAGAAAGTGAGCAGGCGTGTGCTGGAGCAGCTGGCGACTAAGCTCGGGAGGACGTGACTTGCTCTGATACCAATTGTTGGAATTAGGGTTGCAGAGAAACACACATAGCTTGGAGAAGACGAAGGAAGCTCAAGGCACACAATAGAGAGTGTTTTACTTAGTGTGCAATGGAAATATAGATAGCCCTAGAGTGATGGGAGTATATACAATGCTCGGGGGAAAAAACCTCCTAAAGAGGGAAAAAATGCCCCGGCGGTCCTAGTGTGTTCACACACATCACTACCACATGTATATGGTAACACTTAGGAGACGCTTCTTGAAAGAATACATACGGGAGGGAGTGCTTTGGGGTGTAGCATCTCAGCTCCAGAAAGCCCAACGAGAGGAAGGAGAGTCGGTAAGAGACTTTATTAGTTGCTTGAAGCATTTGAATTCTCATTGTAATCCAAATGAGCTCTTCAATAATAGACAATTGCTTAATAGATTCATTAGGGGATTACGACATGAGATACCTACAATGGACTAGTCATTAGAGGTATCACCACTTGGGAAGCAGTCACCACCAATGCGGTCCAATTGGAGGATAATTTAATGATTCAAGGAGAAAGAGTGTCTGTTGACCCTAAATCTACTAGCTTGCAAGCATCACGGCATCAATGAATGACCCTAAAGCCGATTGGACAGGAGCCAAAGATATCTGAGATGTCTTTAGCAGATCTCACCAAGGCCATTCAAGAGAGTCTTCGACACAATTGTGCTCCGCAAAACAATCATATGAATGACCCTAAAGCTAAGGATCCAAAGATATCTGAGATTTCTTTAGCAGATCTCACCAAGGCCATTCAAGAGAGTCTTCGACACAATTGTGCTCCGTAAAACAATCATATGTATCGAAGAAGGGAGCAGCAATGGTGCTCAGTATGCTATGTTCCACATAGTACCAATGAATGCCCTACTTTTAGAGTAAAATTTAATGGGAATTGCAATGTGTGTGGGAGGTATGGTAATCAAGCTAAGGATTGCATAATATTTAAGCGCGTGATGGCCAATAGATCACCCTTAGCATGGACGGACACACCTCGAGTGTATGCATTGATGCCGGCCCCACCCAACAGCACAACACATGGTCCCTAGGGCCCAAAATGTTGTTCAAACAACACCCTTGCCACCTCCGGTGCTAGGGTGTTGTTCAAACAACACCCTTGCCACCTCCGGTGCTAGGACCGCAACCATCACATCCGAGGATCACTTCTGTGAATCAAGTGGGTTGTGAGTCATCTATTGTTTGTTTGGAAGCCTGTGAGGAAGATGTAGACCCTAATATTGCCTATGGGATTGATTCACTTGAAGAAAGTCCACATGTGCACCTATGTCGCACGTGTCAATGCAAGGAACTTGCCGATACACTGTGTGCGAGCCACAAATGGCTCCAAGCACACAACAAGCCTAAACTAGTAAGCTCAAAGATGGCGATGGTGTGTCACTCACCACTCTACGATTGCGGTCATGGAGCATTCCTTGCCGCGAAGAAGAGGGAGATGCCACTACGCCGCGCTCAACCACCTCACCACCGTCGTGTCTCCGCAATGCTCAATCGCACACACACTCTGTCTCTCTCTCTCTCTCACGCATATACACACACACACACACACACACACACAAGGAGATGAAGAAGAAGAAGATGTAGATGGAGCAAGAGCACTCTTCAATTGCACAAATGAGAGTGTGAGTGAATTTTAGGTTTAGTTGACTTTTATATGAGCTTGCCCCATTCACACTTGGGCACCCATGCTTAGCCAACTAATCTCTTGAATGTTCCAGTTAGAGTGCACCTCTCATCGGCGACACTCTTATCCTTTTCCTATTGGACCGACAAGCCCGGTACCTGACTCTACCAAATAAATAATACGGCGTCCGTCTTAGGCGATAGGAATGTGCGTGAGGGTTAACATGCCCCCCTTCCTGATGTAGATTCCTTCCTCGGAAGCTATTGAGTTGAAGCTCGTTCGTCGAGGTGGAAGAGCATTTGAGATGAATGTCCTTAGCCTTCTTCAATCACTGCAAAATCAAACAACATTGGCACAATAATTGCATTCTCATATACAATTAAAAAGCATATGTAGTTTTAGGTAGACAAATTGATTGGTAGCATAACTCTAAACCATTTGTCAGCAATAAACATTAAATTGCAATATAATCAAACGCATGAATAGTTGGGAAGGTAAAAAACTAACAAGTTCGGGGTTGCTAATTCAACGGTTGAAAGGCACTAAAGATTGACTATTAATACCATGGGTAAGCTTCTTAATTTTCTCTGGTCAATTAAGTTGTTTAATCGCGAGAGCCAAGTATTTCATGTTCGAGGGCTGACTAGAGGCTATACCTAGAAGACCTTGTAGTTAAGCTACAATAAAGGAAATTTCTCATGAAATCATCTCTTGACTGATTACCTTTTCTTTGAGCCCCCAAAGTCTTCTCACAGTGATTGAATTTTGATGTGTGTGCTTATTTTGTATGCCTTGGGTTTTTTGCTTTTCAAGGAAAAGCGCCCACATTGGGAACCTCTAGGGCTCTAGTACCGTAGACGATACATGTTAGTGAAGTACCAAATCAAGCTGAGATTTCTCTTCCAGCTTTAGATTTTACATTGTGGCACTTTGATTTTTTTGTTTGTTCGTTTTTAGCATTTTAATTTGTAACTTTTGGGGGTCATATAACACTATTACCCTCCCTAGGCTTATCACATTAGTAAACTCCCTTTATAATACTTAAGCTAAAGGTCAATAGGGACAAAGCCCACTAGAAAGATTTAAGCCCTAGTACATTTCACACAATGATGCCTAAATCGGATTAAGAACCTAAGTAACCCTTGATCATTAGGAAGGAATTTCCCATGGTATTAAGAGAATATGTCTAACACCTAGCTTGGTCAAACTAGCTAGTCGGACTGCTTGATTTTTAAACCTAAACAAGTGATTATGACAAAAAATTACATTGAATTAAATGTTTGATACTAAGAAAATGTGCTGAATATTACCAATCACAATTAAAGCAGACAAACATGGATGCAAAAAGATAAGGGGAAATGCTAATGGACAAGAAACACCTGTTTATGTTGATGATCGCGCTTGATTTGAAAAGTGGATGAGAGAAGGATTCCATGAAGGTCCAAATCCTAACAACAGCAACACGTTCCTATACACACAAGGAAACACAAAGAATACCACTAGGAGGCACATCAGTGGGAAGAAAGAACTTTGCTAATCACTAAACTCTAAAACAGCAACACTCCTATCGTACTAATCCTACCTTCCTTCCATCACTTGAGTGATGAGGATCAAAGGTGTTTGATGACAAAAATTTCTGTTTTAGTGTACCGAATATGAATGTGTAGGTCTGGGTCAATGTTTTGACCTTTAATGGTGCATACTCGTTTGCTAATTGCTCTTGCTCTTTATTATTTTTGTTTTTTGTGAGTATAAGGCTTTATATATACATTCCCTAAGATTTGGAGATTGAGAGGTCAGGGAGGAAGGTTGAGAGGGGAGTGAGTGGATGATGAGTGTCAACAAACACTCCCCCCTTCCTTGGGTAGATCATACCGTTTGAAATGTGCTCGTCACCCTTTGAAACCAATTTTTCCAATTGGTAATAGGTGAGGATTTTTGCCAGTAGTTTTCTATTACCTTAGGTGCCTCATCGAGTTGCAAGGGTGGTAAGGTACTCTCCCAGGATCGAACTTGAAGTGGTTCATCAGGTGATTCTTGAACTCTAGGAGGTGGAGGCTGTGGAGAAGCTCTTACCTCTATGGATACATTACATGAGGATCTAGAAGCTACATGGGACTCCCCCCTTCGTGAGCTAGCTGGAACAAATTTTTCTTTCTTCGTTACCCAAACTAGCCCTGGAGCGGGGTGTGTAGAATTCTATGATTTTTTTCTTTCCACAATCATTGATTCATTTTGGAGATACGGGATTGGGCTCACATGGGTCAAGTGACAGGTAAGAATGCACTTTACGTTTTTGGCACCCAGATTTGATCATTTCCTTGATAGTAGCCTTGGGCTTCCAATAGTTGTTTAGAATTCACCGCCACGTTTCCTTACATTTCTTGGAGTCGAGTAGGACGTTTCTTACAAGGCACCAAAAATGTGGGCTTCTGTTTTTCAGCATCAACCATGGTCGCTAAAGAAGATTTAGGGACCCACTTGTATGTTTTCTTTGTTATATTAGGATGAGTCTTGTCAGAAGCTATAGGCATTGCTTTTAGCATATTTAAGGGTACAGGTGGTGGCATTTCATCCCCCTCAGGTGTTACCCAGGTTGTCCTCCTATTTCCCCAAGTGTCTATGGTTGCTGCTAGGTGGACCCAATCCACATTGTCGGACTCAGTCATCCCAGGTAGTACATCCATATAAGGAGAATCTTCCCCAACATCAGTGTCCGCTTTACACGTGTAACAATACTGCAATGAGGCCGAGTGAACTATGGTGTCGGATCTATGATAAATTATAAACCTGTTTCCTAGAAGATCTGCTTGACCAGTTACAAGATCCACTCTAATGACAGAATCTTGGAACTGCATGTAGACATGGTTTTTAGACCAGTCATGCAACATTTTTGCTTCCCTCATGAAAGGACGTCCTAAGATCATCTCCGATGCTATAGTGTGTTTGGAGAAATCCATAATAATGAAGGTAATTCTTGTTTTATGTCCAAAGACCTTGATCTTGAGATCTTCTAGCATCCCAATAGGCTTAACAATAGACCCATTGGCCATCTTCACTACTATAGTTGTGGTCGCAAGGTGAGGTCTTCCCATAGTTTCCCAGCAATTTTTAGTCACAATGCTAACCCCAGCGCCACCATCAAGGATTCCCTTCACAGTTAATCCCTTAGTAGTGATTGGTATGGTCACATTGGATTCATCACCCTCAAAGTATTGTCCCAACTTATTAACAGGTATTTATATAACAAGGTTGTCATCTAGGCTGGGTTGTGGATCTAAGTGTTCCTCCTCTATTGGAATCTCCCCCGCTCCATCCATCTGTGCAAATTGTGTGACCTGAATCAGAATCCTCTTCAGTGTCGTTCATATATATGGGGTCGTCACCAGTCCCTATGTTGGTCTTTGAACTGGGGTCTGGCTTCACTGCTTTTTGTGATCTCTTCCTTCATGTTTTCTTCTTTTTCTAATATTGGGCAATTGATGCCATGTCTCTTTCCTCAAGAATATAATTTTGTTTTTGGAGCATCGATCGTGTGAGTACGTTTACTGGTACCACATGTGTACTTTGTGATGGCTCCTCGGTAACTTCAATTAAGTTTAATGGCGTGATCTTCGGTGAATTTGGATTATTTGGACATTGGGAAATCAAATGATCTATGCCACATTGATTACACATGAGTATCGGCATTGTAGACATGCTCGCTTGGTTGGTTTGCATTAGTGTGGCGTTCTTTTGTAGCCTAATAGGACACTCGGCTACACGATGTGGACCTCCAAACTCATAGCATTGAAGAGGTGGTCTCTTAGCAGTGTAATTGTATTTTGGCCACTTGCCACAAGAGCAGCTACTTGATAGATAGGTTTGACTTGTCCCCAATAGTCCTCCTTGTAGTATTGTAGAATTTCTTCAAGCACATCCATCCCATAGGCAATATTATGGTCCATATCTTCCTCACAGCCTTCCAAACAAGCGATAGATGACTCACAACCCACTTGATTCACAGAAGTGATTCTCAAATGTGGTGGTTGCGGTCCTAGCATTGGAGGTGGTAAGGGTGTTGTTTGAACAACATTTTGGGCCCTAGGAACCATGTGTTGTGCTGTTTGTTCAAGAGGTGGGGCCGGCATCAATTCAGGCACTTGAGGTGTGTCTGTCCATGATAAGGTTGGTCTACTGGACATCGCGCGCTTAAATACTATGCAATCCTTAGCTTGATGACCGTACCTTCCACAGGCATTGCAAGTCCCATTGAATTTTACTCTAAAAGTAGGGCATTCATTGGTACTATGCGGTCCATGGCATACTGAGCACCATTGTTGCTCCCTTCTTGGATAGATATGATTGTTTTGCGGAGCACGATTGTCTCTAAGACTCTCTTGAATAGCCTTGGTGAGATCTACTAAATTCATCTCAGATATCTTTGGCTCCTTAGCAATAGGCTTTACGGTCATTGGCTGATGCCCCGATGCTTGCGAGCTAATAGATTTAGGCTCAACAGAAACTCTTTCTCCTTGAATCATTAAATTATCCTCCAATTGGATCGCATTGGTGGTGAGACTGCTTCCCAAGTGGTGATACCTCTAATGACTAGGCCATTGTAGATATCATCATGTCGTAATCCCCTAATGACTCTATCAAGCAATTGATTATTATTGAAGCGCTCATTTGGATTACAATGAGAAATCAAATGCTTCAAGCGGCTAATAAAGTCTCTCACCGACTCTCCTTCCTCTCATTGGGCTTTTTGGAGCTGAGAGGCTACACCCCAAAGTACTCCCTCTCGTATGTATTCTTTCAAGAACAGTCTCCTAATAGTAGGGTAAATTGTTTTTTCTTCCACCCTTAGGGTTCTATACCAATCCCCTGCCTTCCCACTCAAGGTTAGGCTTAAAGCATTACTCTTATGCAGGTCAATGTGTTCTCCTAGATAATCGCATATTTGTTCAAACACTTCGATATGCTTTCTCACATCCCCGTCTCCATTAAATTTTTGTGTGAGCTTGGCTATTTGTACTGCCTTACTTCTAGGCTCTCTATTAGGCGTGTTACGCATATTCTCAGCAATAGATCGACCAATAGCTTGAGCAGGCACCGTGGGTGAAGGCGCTCTAGAGACTACATGTGGAGTAGGTATTGGCATTGGGCTTGGCACATAGGAAGCCCTTGGGTTCTATGTTTGGTACGATGTTGTGCCATGTGGTGGCCCAAAGTTCATATGTGTGGCCCTAGACATAGCAGACGTCGGATGTGACATGCTACTGCTAGCCGGTATAGTCCCATGGAAATAAGAGCTTGGGTGTTGTGGTTGTGGAGCACAGTTTGTTGAAGCAATGGGAGGGGTAGGGACTACATGAGTATAAGGACCCATGGGTGTATACGATTGGTACACACTTGTAGGTACTATTGCAGGCATTGAGCTACCATGTAGCGGTGCTTTACTAACAAATGAGGTCCATGGCATGTTTCTTGGCATGCCCATCATTGGAGTAGGCATGGTAGCAATGGTGTCATCAAGGGAAAGATGAGCTAGACTTGGAAAGGTAAAGCTATCACTTGTGGGCTCAGATTGCACTAAGACCCCTGGCGAAACAACATATGGGGGATCCATCGGACTTACCGAGGGAGTCTCCATTTGCGATAAGTTCAGTTGTTTAGCTTTTCCTGTATCCAAGAATCTCATGAGACCATTGAAGGCATGCTGATCCCCCTGTTCTGTCTCTCTAACTCAATGACCCTATGGATGACCTCAAAAACTCTTTGTTGTTGATCCTCCACACTAGTAGCACCCATTGGGGATTGTAGGACATCTAACCAGCCCACATGATAGGTGTGACCAGTGTATAGGTCGGTTAGAGTTTCCGTTTGTATTTCATACTCCCAGTTATCATTTAAGAACGCTCCATCTAGGATTGAGGTGCTAGGGGTGTCCTTTGAGCTAGATGCAATGTTGCTTTCTAGGGGTTGGCCCTTAGCGGTTGCTAAGTCACGAGCACTCGATTTCTCTCTTAGAAAGGATATTGACATAGGGGCTTTCTCTTTTAACTATCTTTATTGCTTCGCCTTGCGTAAGCTCTCGACTTCCTTTTCCCTTGCTGCAAGGATATATCGCTCAACCTCTTGCACTTCTGCAAGGCTTCTACCATCGGGTAATATGACCTCGGAGGGGAATAGCTCTGAAGAGTCAGGAGATGCAATGAATGAAGTATTCACGTGCACATTCTCTAAGGGCATAGGGTCTACTTTGTTCATGAATGGAGAATTTACTTCCCCACCCCCCTCATTTACATCATTAGCTCCATGTTCAGAGCGAGTGGCTCTGCTAAAGGTTTCCTTCAAGAAGCTAAGCACGGTCGGCCCGGACCGTGGGCCCATGGCATGCATGTCTTGGCTTGAGCTATCGGGATTAGGCATTGGGAAACCCTTCATGATGTCGTAGTTAGAGGAAGAGTCACTAGTCGCTATGTTTGGGTCTTGGTTTGTACTACCTTGGGTCCCTGCCGAGGGCCTGGAACCTAAGGTAGGTGGATATTGAGAACTCGCATAAGCCGAAATTCTCTCTAGTTGCTCTGTCTCTAGCACATGATCAGAGTGCAGATGCATGTGCCTTTGGCACCCTACAAGCATCGGCGAATAACCTCGAAGGTTAACCGCTTACTTTTTTAAGCGTCCGTTTTCACTCTTTTAAAAAAAATTATATTTTTTAATAATGGTTTTTTTTATATTAAAGTGTGTGATAGCTCAAAACGAGCGTATCATCCAGAGGGTTGCGGTGTGCTTTACTTGCGTTGCATTTATACGCTCGTATAACAAAAATTATACGTATAAAACGTCAATATACACCGTATCTCCGAATAATTACCGAATAGCCGTATAAAACATTTTTCGATCGAAAAATATATCGATCGAAAAAAAGTATATATATACAATCGTCCCCGTATTTGATCGAAAAGCATTGTGGACTTTCTTGGGGTTTGGAGAGCTTGGAGCTTCTGAGAGTTTTCTAGATAGAGACAGCGACTTTGATTTACAGCGGTTTTTCAGGTATATTTTTTAAATTTTCAATAAATATTTACTTTTTTTTTGTGTTGTGCCAGACTTGTGTGGTGCAGTAGTTTCGGCTCTCACCACAAAGTTGGCTTGCAGGTCGTAGACCACTTCGTGGTGTGTAGCCATAGGCCCATATGGCTCACTCCAGAGGTGTATAGAATATAGTTTTCTTTCCCGTGGTGTGTAGTTATATAACTCACTCCAGGGAAGGCTTAGGGTAAATTTAGATTCTCACTCGTATGGTGTAGTAGTATATCTCTCACCATAGAGATGAGTTAGGATTAGAGGTTGACTCGTGGAGTGTAGTAGGCATGATGCTACACCTCTCACTTCAGAGTAGCCTATAAAATTTACAATCTTAAAGTAAATCATTATTGATTATTCTACATAGAAGCACAAAAATTAACGTTCGTCATTTTAAGAGTGTAGAGATGCATACTTTATGCCCTCTTCATCTTAATACGACTTTCGTTATTTTTGTGCTTCTATTTCTGTAGTAACATCATTGTTCATCAGCAGATGACTTGGTGTTACTCTGAACGTAGATATATACAACAATTGATTTACATTTGAGATTGTTGAGCTGTTTGCTGATGGTTGTGTTGTGCGTGCCACACACTCCATTAGAAATATCTTATAAAATTTACAATTTTAGATTAAGTTTTTCTATCATATGTGTTACATAGAAACACAAGCATTACCACTCGTTATAGTAAGAGTGAAGAGATGCATATTTTCATGTCCTCTTCATCTGAATGTGACATACTGGTTACTCGTGTGTTTCATATTCCAAAAGAACATCATTTTTCATCATTAAATGACTTGGTGTTGTTTTGGACGTAAACACATACGATAGGTAACTTACATCTGTAATTGTTAATTTATCCGCTGATAGTTGTGTTGTGAGTTCCACACACTTTATCAGGGATTAGATTGATAAAAACTATCAATCTATTTGACAACAGCATCCAGGACTTGTGCTGAGAATATCTCACACTAGCTAAGCTGTTCACATATACGATTTTCCAACCCTTTAGATGTAATTTCTTTCATCATCTCACACTTCTGTACATAGCAGGGTCCAGTTCTTGTGCTGAGAGCATCTCACACTCCTGGCCTGTTTCTCTCTCTCTCTCTCTCTCTCCCTCTCTCTCTCTCTCTCTCTCTCTCTCTCTCTCTCTCTCTCTCTCTCTCTCTCTCTAAATTAATTTTCATGATCGATTCGCACAATGTGGTTTGTAATCATAAGATTTTCTCTTTAATTTGCAATAATTTAGTATTGTTTAATAAATTTTAATCAGCATTTAATATATATACAGGGTTAACACTCATTATATAATAACTATGTCACTATGATGTACAATCATTTCGTAAGATTCTTAATTTATAATTTTGTCATACAGATATGGCAGACACGAAGCTAGCGAAACATCAACGAAAGTTCGTCTCCGAAGTGATTGTGAGACACTTCCATTACTTGTCAGAGGCAGAGATTAGGCGTTGTTTAAACCTTGTCGCTCCGGAGTAATTTTATTGGCTTACAGAGACTCTAACCAAGTCTGTGTTTGAGTAGCTTCAGGCAGAGTTTGCACCAGCTATTTTTGACATAGCCCTCCTGACATCAGGTGCTTTAGTAAACATGGTCAAACAAACCATTGGACAGATCATGAAAACCTTTCAAGAACTGAAAAATCCTATAATTACTTCCTTGCCAAACATAGCTGAGCGCATACATCTTGTGCAACAACTTTACACGGAGTTCAAGAGCAAGGAAAAGTTAGAAAGAGCAGCAAAGCGTGCAAGAGTGGAAGCCAGCTCTTCTGAAGCTGCTGTTGAACCAGAAATCATTCTTAGAACAGAGCCTGCAACGTCATCCGTTGCTACATTAGACCTCTCTCAACTACCACCTATTTTACACCTTTTACCCGACACAGCCATCTTCAATATCCAAGCTCCACAACTAAGAGAGGGAAGATGGGTACATGTGAAGAGTGTGGGTGTCACACATCCCGCTTTCAAAGATCAAGTGTATGCTGCAAAAGTGTTCAAAGTACACTTACATGGGCCCACCATGGAGCAACAGGTCAAAGACGAAGCAACAATTTTGGATATTTCACATCGAGGTATTATCTACCCTCTTGCCATGGTGCGCCATGTGGAGCGACCAATGCTCATTTCACGATTTTGGAATGGCGGCCATGTGGAGCAATGGATCAAAGAATGCACTGCAGAGGCAGCCAACCTGTCATCCGCGATTATGTACTCACTGCAGGAACAGTAGAGCTATTCCAGGAGAATATTTTGCAGATCATCAATGCTCTCCTCCAAACTCTAAAGTATATACATTCACATAACTACCTCCACAATGATCTACACTCTCGGAATATGATGCTGCATTTTGGCGAAAAAGGTGTTTATGCCGGCATTGTGGATTGGGGTTCATGCACCAAAACAAATACCACAGCCGGTTTTCCTCCTCTACGCGATATGCAGATAGAAACTAGAAAACAATATGAGAGAGATTATCCATGGGTAGCCCCCGAATGTATATCTAGTAATCCTCCCTCCTGGACCAAAGCTATGGATAAGTGCTTACCAGAGCCCCAAGAACAAAGAAAGAGACATTTTTTGAGTAATGTACTTGCTCATCTTGAAACCGGCAAGCACCTAAACCCCAAAACCCGGCCTAACGCTTTTGACCTCTCCTTATGTCTAAATGGTGCCCATAGAGTGGGTTACAACATTGTAATGACCTCTGGCTTACGACCAACTGATGATTAATGAAAACACAAGTCTCATGATTTCATCATTGTTTTACTTTTGGTGTCAGATTTAATTGTATGTTTAATTGAACAAAATATCTATGTTTGTCATTTGATATACTATCCAATGTCAAATTAATTGAATGGGTATTTAAAAGTAATGACATGTTCACCTAATATGCAGATATGGAAGAAGAACTCAACCACGCTGAAGCTCAGGCAATTTTTAAAGAAGAACAAGTTAGATGTGGACAAGCAGATCTTTCTACTATTGCGAACATTGAAGAAGATGAATCTGAGCTGCAGGGCGAACCACTAACCCTTAAAGAGTGCAAAAATCTTTTCCCTAATCACTTTGTACGCCATCAACTATTTCAAATAAGTGGCAATGCAAAAGATACAGCTCCGTTAAAGCTCTCTGATTTGCAACATAAAGGACTGGCACGTGTATTGCTGCAAAGGTTTATACGACAAGAGAGATGCCTACCAAACAACAACCAAGTAGCAATTTACTTTATCCAACAATGCTATGTTCGATATGTTTTGCTGAAGAGAGTGGATTGGTCAGATCGTCCAGGCACTGCTGGCGTTGGACGTGGACGCATTGCAGAAAAGGTGGCAGCACGCAATGCAAATAATCCAATGCCTCCTCGCAAGCATCCTATTGTTTTACTTCCTGAAGAGTCAGAAACATTGACTGAATTAGCCAGCCATGGACAAGACCTTGCCAGCCAAGGAGAAACACCGGACATGCTTCGTGACAGTATTCTTGAGCTTGAAATAGAGTTAAGTGATGCACAAGCAAAGCTTCAACAATATGAATCATTGTATGGACCTTTGCCAGATGATACTACCACTTCACATAAAGATGGTGCTCAACCATCCCCTGAGCTAGGAATTAAAGATTTTACCATAGACCAGCTTATAGAAAATCTATCAAACTCATAAGTCACTCACAAGCTTTTTGTAATCTCAAAATTATATCAAACTCTTTTCGATTGAGTAATTTCCCAGAACCTTGTTGTAATTTCAAACCTACATCGACTTTATGTAATTGTTATTCGACAAGATATTATCGGCAATTTATATTTGTGTGTGAGTAAATATGTGCGTATGAGAGAGAGAAAGAGAGGTTTTGATGTGAACGACAACGAGATACCACTTTCTTTCATCATATGCAAAAACTTGTTAAGTATTACAATGGTACTCTCACAAATCATCTCCATCTTCAAAAACTGCAACCATATCATCTACTTCGTCCATATCTGAGCATTCTGAAACTATCTCCCATTCCATATCATCTTCATCATCAACTTCTACAGAAATAGCTTCATGCGTTTGAAAGACTCCATATTGCTTTTGAGCGGCTCTAGTTGCAATTTTTTGAGGCTTATAAATAAGTCTCATATTGCAAAAAACATACACCAAATCAGCAGCCCGTTTAGTATGAAGTCTGTTTCACTTTTTCCTGTGCACAAAGTCGAATGCTGACCAATTTCGTTCACAACTTCCACTTGATGCAGCTACTGATAAAACTCTAACTGCAATGTGTTGCAACTCCACTTTCTCTCCACCATACTCCTTCCACCATAAAGGTGCACTTGTTTTGCCAATGGCATCTATATGCCACAGATCCTGAAACATACCAGTCTTGTTGGCATAATCTACTCACTGTTGAAAAGTTGTTTTTCCATCTTCGTGCCCTAAGAGTTGGGAGCACACTGTTTTGAAGTCGGACATAACTTCTTTGTTGGCAGATTGCTGATGCATTTGAAACTTAGGATCCAATACAAAAGCCGCACCATGCCATGGCGTATGCAACTGCACCCAATGCTTGTTAACAATTGTAATCATGGTAGCTTTATCCTTTGCACCAAAAATGTCATTTTCTCTTAGCTTGCATATAGCCTCTGACATATACCAGTAGACCCGACCAAAAATAAAAGAATCTGTGTCAACTGCTCTCAAAAGATCTACAAATGGCTTAGAGACAGTTACTATTCTTTCTATATTATGCCAAAAGACTGGCGAGTTTACTATTTGTGCACATCGACCAGCTGCTTCCTGATAACCTGGATACTTGCTGAGCCATCCATCCCATCTTCTGTCTGCTAAGGTTTCCATCAATGCATGCTTCAACTCTTGCAAAGCAGCAAGAACATAGTATGCCGTAGCAAACCTTGTTGCGCAAAATATTTGCAGAGCTTTATTTGGTGACTTGGTTCAAAAAAGAGCATACAAAAATTGATGCTCTCTAATGAATTTCACCACATGATTTGCATCCAATAAAGTTTGCTTCACACATGCCATTTTACCAATATCTTTTAAAAGCAAATTTAAAGTGTGAGCTGCACATGGTACCCAAGAAATCTCCAGATACTTGACTTGAATAGCTCTTCCTGCTCCTTTGTAGTTGGCCGCATTATCTGTGACAATAGCAGTCACATTCTTTGGTCCACCTGCCTTTGCAATTGCACGCTCATACACCCCTGCTAGGTAGGTGATAGTCTTCTCTTTCAATGAGCTGTCAATTGCTTCCACGAACATAGCCCCTCTAGGGTTAATAAGCATTACATTGATTAAAGGTTTTTTCTGATAGTTAGTCCATCCATCCAATGCTATGGTGCATCCATATGCTGAAACAAACTCTAGGACTGTGAGTTTGAGAATGGCTTCAATACTGTCTTTGACTTTATCAAGATATTCAGTTCGCATCTTGTTATAGTCAGGAAGCACAAATCCTTTTTTGGCTGTACTCATCAAAGCATCTTGAAATATTGGATTGCGCATAACATTGAACGATATGCCACACGCAACAAATGATTTTGTCCATTTTAAATGCAACTCAAGCAACCATTGTTTACCTAATGCTTCAGGCATTGTCTATCCATTGGATGACGCTCTGCCAGATTTTCTTGTGCTAGGAACTCCTCCTAATGTAGAAGCATGTCCATGAAGAGGGTTCAATTGAGAACTTTGATCATTTACTTGAGTAATACACACCTCTTCTGTTGCCTCATCGCATAAAAATGGTTCAATATTCGCATGAATATCTTTAGAAACATCACCTTTACGTTTAGCTGCAAGAATCAACTTTACTTTGCGAGAATACATGGCAAATTTTTCATGAATATCTTTTGGTGGTGCCCCGCACTTTTCAACATTGCTAGGGACTTTAAACAAATGCTCTTTAATTCTGGTTGCATTACCACTGAACTCGTGGCCACAAGATTTACATTTAAGTCGACATGTATTTCTCCCAGCTTTCAACTCATGCACATAACTCCACTCTTGTCCTTTCACCATGATGCACAAAAATAGTTTGCTAGTAAAAACAAAGTCAATGATCATTTTCATAATCAAAATCAATTAAAACATTAAATTAATTTAACCAACAATGATTGAACGAAATTAAAATAATTAAAAACAATGATTGAACAAAAAATATACAATAATAAAAAAAAATACCATTGGATTACATATAAATTGCATCGATTTATCTAAAGTGCAAGCTTGTATCTTTAACACATTACGATAATCAATAATTACAATTAAATCAAGTATTAAAATGATTATCATTATAAAATACTATACATACAAGAGCTATAAGTGACATTTTTAAATGTCAAAACGATAATCACTTACAATACTTGATAATTATCGTATCTATGTAAAGTGCGAACAAAAAGTTCTTACACTTTACCATAGATTTTTAAGTGATTATCTATCTACAATGCGAGCATATGTATGCTCTCACACAATACGGTAGATTTTACAGTCCAAATAAAGATAAGAGAATATGATTATTTTTGGATATGTTTTTCCTAAATTTTTACTCTAATGAGAGCATAGCAGTGTGAATAGCTCTACACAAAACGTAAAAATATAATTTTGTTTCATTATATTCATTTTGAAGTGAGAAAATCTCTACACATCAAAATCGAACTTTAAATTACATAAAATTAATTTTTATGTAATTATATTTTTAAACTAATTATCTCATGTGAGAGTACACTCTACACACAACGATAATATCTTACTTTTTTTAATTAGTCACTTTCAAGTGTCAATTAATTGAACACATTGACAAGTGATTCTTATAATTACAGTTTGTATCAGGTGAGAGATTAAACTCTTCACAAAATACAAACTTTCAACTATTTACTAAGTTTTTCAAAACATATTCATATATTTGAATCACAAAACTTAAAATTCTATTGAATTTTTATTTTTATTGCATTCAAATTGTTTTATTTTTTTACAAATTACATTTTTTGATCGTTTGGTGAGAGTACTCACATGGAAAACACTGACTTTGAAAGCTGGTATGAGACCTTTCGCGTGTTGCTATATATACTAACATATTCGATCGTTATAATTTTAGATCGAAAATACTTTCGTTCGAAAATAATTTCGATCAAAAAATTAAGAAGTTATACGATTGGCCGTTTTTGCTCATGTGGCACCGTATAATACGGCCGTATAATTTAGATAAATGAATAATACGCCCATTATTTGCGTATTATACGTCTCCCGAATAACGAATAATGCAACTTAGTGCTTTACAACATAACATTCGGTCACCTGAAGCTCCGTTGGTCCTCAAAAAGTCGATTTTTAGCTACGTGTGTTCAGCTAAAATACGTAATTTTAAAGAGTGACTGAGGCCTGAGCCTAAGCGTGAGCTTGGACTTGGGTCTGAACTTGGGTCTGGGAGATATTCCCAATCCCGGTCCTACCTTTAAAATTAAGGTCGTCGCGGCCTGCGTGCAAGTACACACACACTCTACCTACCTACTTACAACTAATACACCTACTTTTACACACTAACACACTTCATTAGCTCTCACAAATCTACTTCCTACTTATTGTACTTTATATTACACAGAACTAACAACTTTAATACTAACACCTTACACAGGGAAAACACAGTAACCTTTCAAAACTTCATTAACAAAGAAATACACAGTAGCAACACAAAATCCTTCTTCTCAACACACACACCTTCCTTCCCTACCTTTCCTACAATTGAAATTGCACCACAAAATAAGCACAGAGTGCCATTCAAGCTTAGTGTATGGAATTCCCTGGCAACGGCGCCAAAAATGTGCACATATATTGCACGTGTCAATGCAAGGAACTTGCCAATACACTGTGTGCGAGCCACAAATGGCTCCAAGCACACAAAAAGCCTAAACTTGTAAGCTCAAATATGGCGATGGTGTGTCACTCACCGCTCTACGCTTGCTGTCGTGGAGGATTCCTTGCCGCAAAGAAGAGGGAGACGCCACTACGTTGCGCTCAACCGCCTCGCGGCCGTCGTACCGCCGCAATACTCGATCACACACACACTCTCTCTCTCTCACACACACATACACACACACACACACACACACACACACACACACACACACACACACACACACACACACACACACACACACACACACACAAGGAGATGAAGATGCAGATGGAGCAAGAGCACTCTTCAATTGCACAAATAAGAGAATGAGTGAGTTTTAGGTTTAGTGGACGTTTATATGAGCTTGCCCCATTCACACTTGGGCACCCATGCTTAGCCAACTAATCCCTTGAATGTTTTAGTTAGAGTGCGCCTCTCATCGGCGATCACTCTTACCCTTTTCCTATTGGACTGACAAGCCCGGTACCTGACTCTACCAAATAAATAATACGACGTCTGTCTTAGGTGATAGGAATGTGCGTGAGGGTTAACACCACAATACTACATGGAGGACTATTGGGGACAAAATATTAATTAAACTGCCAAGAGACCACCTCTTTAATGCTATGAGTGTGGAGGTCCACATGGTGTAGCCGAGTGTCCTATTAGGCTACAAAAGAATGCTACACTAATGCAAACCAATCAATCGAGCACGTCTACAATGCCGATACTCATGTGTAATCGATGTGGCTTGATTGCACAATGTCTGAATAATCCAAATGCAACAAAGATCATGCCATTAAACTTGATTGATGTTATCGAGGAGCCATCACAAAGTACACCTGTTGTACCAGTAAATGTACTCACACGATCGATGCTCCAAAAACAAAATTATATTCTTGAGGAAGGAGACACAGGATCAATTGCCCAATCTCGTAAAAAGAAGAAAACACGAAGAAAGAGATTGCAAAAAGAAGCGAAGTGAGACCCCAGTTCAAAGATAAACATAGGGACTGGTGACGACCTGTATGCATGAACGACACTGAAGAGGATTTTGATTCAGGTGAAACCATGGAGACCAAAACGACCACTAGGAAAGAAACCAACAAGGAATATTGTCATGGGCCACAATGGCCAGGACCCAGAAAAAAGATAGGAACTTACCCCAAACCCTACTAAGGAGATCAAGCGAGTCAAGCAATTAAAGATTTTGGTAGAAGAGACCCAAAGGGATCTAGAGCCATCACCTAGGCAAATCCAGATTACAGACACAGTGTTTCCTGCGTAACAACAACCTCACAAAGTCCATAGACCCCTAGCCATACCTAGTGTCATCCAAGAAGAAAGTGACTTGAAGTCATGGGAAAGTGGGTGTACTCACTTCTTGTTGGAAAGAATGTTTACAGAGGGACTACCTGACTTTATTGAAGAAATGGAGATCCCATCTTCCCCACGTCAAGGTACTGAAGCCCAAAAGGTGCCGTTAAATATTTCCAAATTGATGGATTTCATGGCTTCAGAAGTTAGAACCACCATCATGTCCAAACTATATGGAGACCCCGAGCTATTCTTAGCTCTTCGAGCTTTCCTCAATGGAGAACTAAAAGTCGGGCTACCACAATTTTCACAGATGGATGGGGCTAGTGAGATGTCAATAGAGGAGTAACACTTAGATCCACAGCCCAACCTAGATGAGAACTCTATTGTAGAAATACTTGTTAACAAGTTGGGACAATACTTTGAGGGCGATGATTCCAATGTGACCATACCAATCATCACTAAGGGATTAACTGTGAAGGGAATCCTTGATGGTGGCACTGGGGTTAGCTTTGTTACTAAAAATTTCTGGGAAACTATGGGAAGACCTCACCTTGGGACCACAACCATAGTAGTAAAGATGGCCCATGGGTTTATTGTTGAACCTATTGGGATGCTAGAAGATCTCAAGATCAAGGTCTTTGGACACAAAACAAGAAATACCTTCATTGTTATGGATTTCTCTAAGCACACTATGACATCTAAGATGATCTTAGGATGTCCTTTCATAAGGGAAGAAAAAATGGTGCATGACTTGTCTAAAAACCATGTCTACTTGTAGTTCCAAGATTATGTCATTGGAGTGGATCTTGTAACTCGTCGAGCACATCCTCTAGGAAACAGATTATAATTGATCATAGATGTGACACCACAGTTCACTCGGCCCCATTGCAGTATTTTTACATGTGTAAAGCGGACACTGGTGTTGGGGAAGATTCTCCTTATATGGATGTTCTACTTGGGATGACTGAGTCTGATAATGTGGATTGGATCCACCTAGCAACAACCATAGACACTTGAGAAAATAGGGGGACGACCTGGGTAACACCTGAGGGGGATAAAATGCCACCACTTGTACCCTTAAATATGATAGAAGCAATGCATATAACTTCTGAGGACCTACAAGATGAAGGCTTGACTGACATTGGGGAACCAATAGCGTCTCACAAGACTATAGGCCATACGATTCGGAGTCAAAATCATCAATTGAAATTGACTCTGAGGATGAAGAATCTGAGTTAAATCTTAGTGCAAATGTGGAGACAGACCATTCAAGGCCCAGTGGTACCCTAGATGAGGGTTATAACATGTTTGGATGGTACCAAAAAGGAGTGTCTTGGACACTCCATTGGGAGGAGATGAAATGGGTGGTGGGTTATTCATTTTCATTTCATATAAAGGAAAGATAAAATCTTTTTGGCTGAGAGTTTGGAATTTAGGCGGGCTGGAAATTCCATTTCACTTTAATACTAAATCTTAAAGTAGAAAACTGCCTGCGCATTTAAATTCCCTCTCGCCGCCACTCCTCTGAGATCTCTGCAACGCTACCTCAATGGGTCCCTCCACCTCTTGTGCCCATTCTCTCTCTCTCTTCCCCTCTCTCTCTCTCTCTCTCTCTCTCTCTCTCTCTCTCTTTCCATAGCCTCCACTCTCGGGCTTGTGCAACATCTGCAGGCTTGCGGGCTCAGCGCTCTCTCTCCCCAGGGCGGTCACTTTTGAAAATGTGTATGCTATCACGTGAGTTAACCAGAGAGGGTTATTAAAAGATCAAAATGTATACATACAGAGGGGGGTGGGGGGTTTTTAAATAGGCACGTAGTGTAAATATAGTATGTATATTGAGGTATTATTAATACCTCTTGAACGCACGTGATATAGGAATCTTTTGATAAGTGACCGCCTCGGGTCTCTCTCTCTCTCTCTCTCTCTCTCTCTCTCTGTCAGTCCTCCATAGCCGCCGCAAGTGCTTGCGGGTGCAACACAAAGCCATATCAACTAGCTCCTCATTGCCAACCGTATTCAACTTCAATGAAACCTCTCTCTCTCTCTCTCTCTCTCTCTCTCTCTCTCTCTATGAGTACTATGGCATTGTTTTGACTATCTTCATTGTTGTGTCAATAGCATCCTTGCACGTTCCACATGGAATCACATAATATTCATAACGGCAAAAAAAAACCCCTTTACCTTCCTCCATTATCTGCTACACAACATATCGCAAGGGATCTTTTGTCGAGTCTACGAAACTACTAGGCTGCAAAGAAGAGGGAACAAAAAAACATGCAGAAAAGGATGGCACGAGCATGAGAGGATGGTGACATTGATGAGTAGGAGGCAAATAAAATTTGTAGAGCAGTTGCTAAGTGTTGGTGTAGTCAAACAAACGGGCTTTCCGAGGGTCTTCAATGGAGCATTCTATAACAACTTCTCAGTCATCCAATGTTCTCAATGTTGCAACCCACATTGGAGACAGTTGGGAGGCTGATTTTCTCTAACATTTGTCATACATTGTCTCAGGTGAAGACTCCTCATTCAAACAATGAGTTATTTTTGAAACGGCTACTGTCATGGCATGCCTCAATGGAGTCAATGAGGCTGACAATGTAATGAGCAATAATGATGTTGTGAAGGCAATAGGACTTCATCGAAGAAATGTCGAGGGAGACAGTTTTCGACTGAAAAATGATATGGAGGAGGGTCACTTCCCTTAGACACATGTCAACGTCAACAGCATAGGACCAGTACCTTAACAATCAAAACAAGAGAAATCGTGTTTCAATTTTGGTCAATGGAAACCCGCATCTCCCCAAATAAGAAAGATGTCATTTGAAAGAGAATCGGTAGGAGAGTACATGTGGTGCATCCGGTGCATCTCCTCGATTTACCTTAGGTATATCAGCCAGAACATCTTGAAAGTGTGTTACAATGCTTTACTTAGTAATGTTGGGTGCTTGCAAAAGCTTCGAAATTCTTTTTAACTGTCTCAAAGTGCTTCAAAGTGCATCACTTAGAGCTTGCAAATGCTTGAAAGCGCCAGAAAATTGCATCTCTGTGTGCATGAAAGCACTAAAAGTGCTTCGTAGTATTTCAGAGCGCTTCCAAAGTGCACTGAAGTGCTTCATGGTGCTTGAAAGTGCCACAAAGTACTTTAGAGTGCTTTGTAAACTCTAAAGTGCTTTTGAGTGCTGCAGAGTGCCATAAAGTGCCTCAAAATTCTCTTAAATAAAATCAAAGTGTTTCAAAGCACTTCAAAGTACTTTAGAGGGCTTCATAGTGCTTTGAAGTGCCATAGAGTGCCTCAAAACTCTTTAAAGTGCCACATAGTGCTGGAAAGTTCTTTTAAAGTGCTACCAAGTAGTTTATAGTACTTCCAAAGTGCATCAATGTGGTTCAATGTGCACCAAAGTACTGGTAAAGTGCTTCAGTGTGCTTTCAAGTTCCACAAAGTGCCTCAAAGTGCTCTTAAAGTGCACTCAAGTGCTTTAGAGTGCTTTCAAGTGCCCCACAATGCTTTACGGTGCTCCATAGTGCTTCAAAGGGCACCAAAATGCATGACAAGTTGCTTGAAAGTGCCACTTGGTGCTTGAAAGTGCCACAAAGTGCTTCATAGTACTTTCAAGTGCCCTAAAGTGCTTTAAAGTACTGCAAAGTTCTTAAAAGTGTCTCAAAGTGCTTCAGAGTGTTCTCCAAGTGCACTTCAGAGTGCTTTCAAGTGCCCAAAAGTGCTTTAAAGTATTGCATAGTGCTTCAAAGTGTTTCGAAGTGCTTCAAAGTACTTTAGATTGCTTTAGAGTGCTTGAAAGTGCCTCAGAGTGCCTCAGAGTGCTTTGAAGTGCCACAAAGTGCTTGAAAGTGCTTTTAACGTTCCACCAAGTAGTTTAGAGTGCTTCCAAAGTGCACCAATGTAGTTCAAAGTGCACCAAAGTGCTTCAGTGTGCTATAGTGCCACAAAGTGCTCTTATAGTGCATTGAAGTGCTTAAGAGTGCTTTCAAGTGCCCCAAAGTGCTTTACGGTGTTGTAGAGTGCTTCCAAGTGCACCAATTTGCATGGCAGGTTTCTTGAAAGTTCCACTTGGTGCTTCACAGTACTATCAAGTGTCCCGAAGTGCTGCAAAGTGCTTAAAAATTCCTCAAAGTGTTTCAGAGTGTGTAAGTGTTGCAACTAGATTTCCGTACTTTATAGTGTTTTTAAATGTCTTTTGTGTGGCAAAGAGATTTATACATGCGGTTCCAAAAGGCTAATCCTAACATTAGGATGTCCCTTAGATGCTTTGAGGGTCTGAAGCCATACTTTGTACGCAAGTTGAAGGACCGCAACACCTGCTGTTGTGAATACCATGTTCAGCTTGTTTACTTGAAGGAAGGCTTAAATCAGATGCTGTTGGACGGATACGCCGCGACGGACGTCAACACAGCGAGAACTCACCTAACAAGATTTGTCAGCTAAGGATGAAGCTCGACCTGCAGGCGCGTGGAAGCAAGCATAAGGTATCAACCTACACTCGACCGACTCCTAACTAATTCCTACAGAGGTCTCTACCAATTGTCTAAGTCACAGTCTTCAAGAGTGCATAAGAGGAACCTTCCTACAATGCTGTCTAGAGCCGAACACCCATCAAACAATCTTGAAACACCATAGAACTTGAAGGAGACCCTACTAATACCAATAGGTCACTCTCCCTACGGTCTATGAACCAAAACCCCAACCCAAAACACTCGGTGCAAAATCACGTAGGATGTCTGGCCGAAATTTGTAGGTCTTTGTTTCCAAAATCTAAAGTGCCTAATGTGTAGCTCTACTCAATGTGATCGCGTGGATATGCTGCAATGCAAAATCGGACAACGTATGCTCACCCAATCACCAGATGAAGCTCGTAGAAGGATCTCGCAAAACCGGATTGTACGCGTGCAATGTAGGTATCGGCACGTAGCTTTCGTTAGGGCAACACGTTTCACTTCTCCGCACTCGATTTCGACCACCGATGCACACGTAGCGTCAAGATGAAGCTCACACTCTCTCTCGTACACAATACGCTCACTCACAGACCTCAAAACTTCCTTTTTTAAAAATGACAAAAGGGTTTTGCATTAAGGTCAAAAAGTGGTATAAATACCTTACAATTCTCAAACCCTAAAGTTTCAAAATCAACCATCTACTCAATCTAACTATCAAAACTGGGATACAATCTGGAAACTTCTGTAAGCCCCAATATTTACAAGGTGAAAAATGAGGTTTCCTCAATAAATGAATAATTACAAAAAATGATAATCTTCCGAGTAGTTAGTTTTCGTGGGGTGTGTCCAGCTTCTAACACTCCCCCCCTCCTTACTCATGTCGTTCCCGACATGGCCGCTTAGCTGCTTCTTCATCGTATAGTTTCACACATCTTGATCAGTGATTCGTATCTTGCATGTAGATTCATCATTGTTGGACCAAAAATATCAGTGTTTATTGTGAAGAAGCTGGTGTAGAACGCTTCTTCAAAGTCTTGGAGGTGATAGGATGGTAGAAACATTATCCTTTGATACAACACATGTATCACCTCCTTGGAAGGCTTACCAAACAGATCATAGGCACATATGTAAGTATCTTGGAAGAAGAAGATACTGTCTGTCACCTGACCTGGCTTGAATGTCTCAAATACTGCTAGAAGGGTTTTGCAGATTTTCTTCATCATGATGCACGTAAGGTCAAGTGAGCCAGTGAAAAATTTGATGGCACCCGTTAGGGTTTTCACCATGTATTGGACACTTATTCTCTCACCTGCCTTCAAGCCCGGCAGCTTAGGATAATTCAGCCAAGTGGGTTGGCTCCTTTGTAATATTTCCTAGGCCTTCCACGTCCTAATCCTTGGTAGAGGACAAAAGCTGAGGTTGTCTCTGATGTTTTTCGGTGCCTCTACCAAATGGACTAGATATTGCGGGTACTTTGTGAGCCAAGCCTTCCTCCATTTGGTTTGAGAGTTAACTATTAGCCGAACCCCTTCTGGTTGAGAGATATCTGCGTTGTAGAGTGGCACGGTCGGCTCTTATCTAATCCTCTTATTGATGGTGGTGGCTTCATATTTTAGCAAAGGATATGGGAGAGGGGGTTGAAGCCATTCGTGCCTGAGGTTGCTGGTGTCAATCTTCTGGATGGTCATGGACTTGAAAACCCTTTGCTCCCACTCCAAGACTTCCTTTGTTGTCTCTCTGATCTCCACCTCTATTGCCTTACGCAGCTTTTCTTCCTCCTCCTGTGTCAGATCTTGTGGCTCTTGAGAGGATCCTTCTAGAATTTCCTCTTACATAGGTGTGTCCACCGGATCTGCCAAATTTTCTAAATCTATGCCATCATTGGCCACTGGCCCTGTGCCCTCTTGCTCTTCGGCTTGCTGTCCTCTCAGCTCCTCAATCTGCTTTAGGAGTTTCTGTTTCTCTGTTTCAGCTTCTTCGCCCATATTCACGAGGAGGTCGTTCAACTCGGCGTTTATCTTCTCCGCCTCCTCGAGCTTTCTTTTGATAGTTTCTAACTCCTCCTACATGGCTTTTTGGTTATCTTCCATTCGTGTTTGCATGACAATAGACCCTTCTGCCATCATCAATCTTTGATTTTTCTCTAGATTCAGCTCTTTCTGAAGTTCTTGCATCTGTTCTTCATACATTTGGCTTTCCTTAGTGATGTGAGTCGAGATAGTAGCTCTGACTCTGGCAGGAGATGCCCGCAGCCTTTGGATGGTTCGATCTTTCACTTTGAGCTGGTCCTTGAGCTCAAGGACCTCATCTTGGCTGGCTTCTTGATCTATCTCCGCCTTTTCTTTGGCTTTTCGCATGGCTTCAACTTATTTAGATTCCTCAGCTAGCTGTAGGGTTAGGTTATCCCTTTCCCTCTCGGCATCTATCACTGATTTGCTAAGTTGCTGACATTCCTCTTCAACTCCTTGCATTCTTTGGGCTGCTGCCTGATTTTCCTTTTCCATTTCCTGGCATCTTTGCAATGCCCTTTCCAGGTTGGCCTGTAGCTCCGCTTCTCTCTCTTTCTGCCTTTGACTTTGTCCTTGTAGAGAGTCTACTTCCAGTTTTATCTTTACTTCCGTGGCCTTGAGAGCTACCATCTCATTTTCTGAGGCCATGAACTGCTCTCTTAACCCAGTTAACTTTGTCATCACCACATCCCAGTCGTTAGAGGGCGGGTGCAGGTCCACTGTATCTGTTGCCATCCCTTTTAGTTCTACTACCCTGATGCTTTGCATTTGTTCTTTAGGCCTTGTGCTTGCCAAGTCGAATGCAACTGTGGCAGCCTCTTCTTTTGTGTATCTTGCTGCTAGCTAGCAGGTCCAAAAATGTGATGCTAGCATCATTTGGCTCTTGTTGCCCACTTCGAGGCTTAGCCTCTTACTTTGGTTCCGGCTCCTGGACGGTAGAGATGTAGGCTTTTGCTTTAGATCTCGGTCTGCCTTTGTTTTTCTTTCTCTCTCTTGGCTCTCTTGCTCGTCTAGCAGTTTCTGTCGTACCTGCTCCACTTGCTCTTCTGTAAAAGGTACATGCGGTATATTTTCTGATGCGGCATCGAGAATCTCAAAATTTTAATGTAATCTTTGAATCTATCCCGGTGCACCCTTCGGGATGATCCCGACATTGCTTCTAGAGACGGCTTCCAGAGTTCACTCAAATCACTTTTAAGGGCTCTTTCTGCTCTGAAGCTCTCCATCAGCCGCTCTAGTCTTGCCGCTTTTTGTGACTTTGTCTCTTTTGCAAGCACTTGGGAAAACTCTTTCTTTCCTTTCTTTTACTCTGACTGCTCTTCTTGAACAGGCTCTAGTCATCTTTTCAATCTTGTAGCAACCCTTGGTGCTCTTTGTGCCTCGTCTTCTTTGTCTTCTTTGAGCCTCATCCAGTCGTTCTGTGACGGGGGGTCTGACCATCTTCCTTTTGCGTGCAATGCCCCATAAATCACCTTAGTGATTAGTTCTCCTAGCACAATATATGTTGGCTTCTTGTTACCCATCTTCACTAGGTTGTCATGTATATATGCTGCATAATTGATTATCTTTGGAGTGCTCTTCATCATTGCCCAAGTGAATGTCGTGGCAATTGCACCTGGCGGCATTCTATACTTTTGTGTCCTCTTCGTACACATGTGGAAGTATTGGTTGTACAACTGACTCATGATTGCCACTCTTGGGTTGGCAGAATCTTCAAAAGTGTACTTACCTTTCTTTTCATTGTACACCTTGACATCACCTCTTCTTTTAGTTACACTATCCCCCTTGTTGGAGAGTTCTAGTGCATCTGCTACAACTTGCTCGGTGATGATTATTTCTGTTTCTGGCCTGCCTTGCAGATCGGTTACTCTGGCCACTCCGTCTTCTTTTATTGTTGTTACAAAGTCCCAGACTCTCTTGATGTCCACCCCTGCCGGCACTGCTTCAAAATATGAGATCAATCTTCTCCAATTACCCGGCCATCTTGCTTCTTACGAACTCATTGAGTTCCCGAGGTAGCATTGGTAGCTCGGTCACATTCCCTTCAGTGTCTTTGAACACTCCTTGGTAGATCTTTATGTAGTTTGACTCTAGCAGATCTTCTTGGATCCATGTGCTGGTGGGATTTAGTGTTCCTTCTGGAATGACGAAGGGCTCCACTTCTTCTAGGTAATTCTTAATGGTCATTCTTTTCTTTTTCGCCGATGACTTCGCGGCTGCCATAGATCCTGTTGCACTCAATAGTCCGAAGTTAGCGTTTTTTTCCATATTAGCTGAGAAACTGAGTTTTAACTATCCAAATGACTTGAAATTTGAAATAAAGCTTAAAAGGAACTTGTGAAACTGTGCATGTGCTCACATTGCAAATCTGGACAAAATTTTCCATTTAGACATCCTACGCGTAGGATGTCGTTTTCATTAGAATTAGTTGATATTTGACATGCTGGTAGTGCATGGCTTATGGAACATGGCTATGTGCTTGGATATGGATTTGGATATCAAAAAGTGGATTTTTTGGGCTGATTTAGGGTTTAGGTCACAAATTTGGTAGAAAGTCCATAACAGATAGCAATTGATGTCCAAATGGGTTGAAAATTGGTATATGGGCTCATTGCACCATGGCATTGGCTTCCATGATGTCACTCTTTGCACAAAAGGTCCAAATTATGCTGGAGACATCCTATGCGTAGGATGTCTATTTCATTAGAATTGCATGAGGTTTGTTATGTGGGTAGTCCTTGGCCTATGGAACATGGCTATGCTCTTGGATTTGGATTTGGACAAGGATTGATGCTTGTAAGATCCTGTGTAGTATTTTTGGGCTCAAAATGTGTATCTTGAAGGTGTTGGGGGTCAAAAATGATTAGAATGCCTCAAAATTGGTATATGAGCTCTTGATGATGAGGTGATTGGATCTGGAATGGACAAACATCCTCTATAGGCCAAAAATGTCAAATAGACATCATACGTGTAGGATGTCTACTTCACCAATTTTTGCTTCTGACCACACAGATTGGTTGGTGATTTGTTGGTGAATGTGTTGTGCAAGTTTCATGTGATTTGGACAAGATCTGGTAGGTCCATGGCCCATTTCTGGCATCTATGTCCTAACTTTACGTTTTTCATGCATATGAGGTCAATTTTGGTCCAAATGTGATGAAACTTGGTGGATAGCATGTAAAGGTCATTCAGAAAATGTGTGTGATGAAAAATATTGGGATCTGTGCCCAGAAATTCCCTTGAGACATCCTACGCGTAGGATGTCTCCTGATGATTTTTTCATGGATTGTGCCTCGTGCCTGCCCTTGGTCCCCCTGAGTCCCTTTTAAGCCTAATTTCAACAAAAAAGTCAAATGGATAGAAAGTAACTCCCTATGTGGACTTCAGAGCCTCTGAGCCGTTTTCTTACTTTTGGAGTGCTTTTTGGAGATGAAATTTCTTGATGTTGGTCTCCATAGCTTCCCGATCCCTTGGGGATCCTTGCCGTATGGTTTTTGTCGACTTTGGCTTTATCAGAGCTTCATTTGGTAATTTGTCGCTCTAGAAGCACCCGTGGTTGCGTTTACATGTCTTCAATGATTTGTGGTGGTCTACCACCATAGGACTTGGTTGTTGATGGTCTAGGAAAGCCGCTCGTGAAGTTTGGTGGCAAATGGGCATGCGGTTTGGCCACAAGAGCAATTTGACGCTTTGTGTGTCTGATGCCGTTTCTGAAGTTTAGTGCCGCTTCTGGTCACTTTTTGGTCATGTGGGTCACATAGACTTGTCGAGCATGTCGAGATGCTCCTACCCATGAATTTTGGTAGCATTTGGGCGCCTTTTCGCCGATTTTCCATTTGGTCGCCTCTTGCGGGATTCTAGGAATTAGGGTTTTTCCCGATGGTTTTCTACTGCCTTTGAATATCCAAGACTGGTCTCCTATGCTAGGGTAAGCTGCTGATGAAGTTTCGTTGCTTTTGGGTTAGCCATTAGGTCGCCACCTCTACTTGTAGGTCTCTACCGCCCGCTTTGTGTGAACCCTACGCTAGTTTTCGCGACAAAACGACAAACATGTGCGAAAAGCTCAAGGTGGTGAGCCTACCTCTCATGTCTGAAGCTTGTCGGGTAGTCGTGCACGTCGTAGAAGCTGCTGGAAGGTCCGTTCGCTCTAGGTGGCAGAAGCTCTCTCCAAAAGGTCAATAGTGAAAATGAGCTAAAAATGAGGTGAAAATTTCTTATAATGGAGGTCCCCGAACCACTTTTCATGAAATTTGACTTGTGCTCCCAACTTCTTGCGAGATGTGGTTTAGGCTTAAAAATTTCTTGATTTGGACTCCATTTGCTCTGTTTACCAGAAATTTGGCATTTCGGTCAAATTTTGGCCAAAACACGCTTTCTGCTCTAGTCTCATAATTGCATCCCCACTGTACCATAGGCTTTCCTATAGTCACTGATCATCCCCATATTTTTTGTTTTTCATTACGATCGCTTTTCACCTGCTTTTTGTATTTTTGAAGTTTTTTTGCCGAAAATTAGCAAAATTAAAAGAAAAACAACAAATCAAACCCAAAAAGTCCCCAAAAATCATAATAAATCACAAACCTCTCCGCAAAACATTATATACACTCGCATGCAATTTTATGGCCGGATTTCTCCGTTTTACCAACATTTTGCCCAAAAAAACTGTCTATTTCTACTTATATACACACACCTAGGGGCTTGATTTGGCATTTGGTCCCATATACCTATAGATACATGCAGTATAAGGGCATATGTACTTGGGTTAGTCCAAAAAATTTCGCAATCAAACAACAACCCTTAAAATAGTCGAAAATCATGCCCTTTTTTGCTCTTTCTGCTATTGGTTCCGCATTTGAGAATGCCTCCCCTCCTCCTAGCTGGAGTCCTCCCGGACGACAAAGTATCGCCTCGGAGTATGTGCCGTGTGCTAATGCTTGGCCGATTAATGTGGCCCTAATTGATGCATACTCGGTCAATGCATGGAAAAATTAATGTTGTGCAAGAGAAGGGAACAAGCCATATGCTTATTGGCATTCGCCGTCGAGGTTTCCTGTTTTCTTTGCAAGTAACAGCTGTAACTCTACTACTCTATGTTTAATTGTCTTTTTTGTAAAAGGCAATTGCTTTGCCGTTTCTGTTGAGATAGCCGTAGTTGTTTCTGTGGAGAGGAGTGGCTGGTCCAGAATGGCCGTGGACCGTATTTCTTTTCCTATCCAATGGTAGCTTGTTTTTGCCGATTTTTGTAGGTGTTTTGCTACTTCCTTGGTTGCCACTGGTTTGTTGCGGATTTGCATCCACATAAGTCGGTTGTCCTTTTTCAAATGCAGCTGTTTGCCTTCCGTTGTTGCTTGTACTGAAGGGAGTTCCTTTTGCTTTTGTTTTGGTATCCAAATGCGAGTAACATTTGGGTTATTATTGAGCAGTTTCTTTGGGATCCATATCTGTTTTATGCAATTGGTTTTTGGTTGAACTATCTACTTCCGTTGAATTATTTCATTGCATTGTTTTTGTCTGCCATGTCATTTCTATCCTTCCGCATCCATACTTGTTTCCCTTGTTTTGGTAATCTAGATCTTTGCACGGCGGTCGGTGACTTTTTATGTCCGTAGTTAGCATGGTTGGCTTTTACCTGTCTGTTGGCCTTGGGTATCATGTTGGTGTTTGGTGGCCTGCTTGCTTTTGGCTCTTCTTCCAGAGATTGCATGGCT
This sequence comes from Adiantum capillus-veneris, assembly GCF_014529385.1. Taxonomy (NCBI): domain Eukaryota; kingdom Viridiplantae; phylum Streptophyta; class Polypodiopsida; order Polypodiales; family Pteridaceae; genus Adiantum; species Adiantum capillus-veneris. The sequence goes on from NC_140944.1 coordinate 148,347,096, forward strand.
GGCAGCTGATTATTCTGATATTGCTGAGCAAAGGCTATCACCTGTTGTTCTTTTGTTTGTTGAATTTTGACTGCATTTGCATTCCAATCTATCTGCACATTGTACTCTTTTTGCCAAGGTTATCCCAACATCATTGGGTGTTGTGTGCTTTCATCCTCGACTACATAAAATTTGTGTGGGTAATATATTGATGTATTTGAACATGAAATATAGTCCATCCCAATGTTTTCAATGGGTGTGATGTACTACTTTCCAGCACTTGAGGAGTAGGATCAAGTTGGCCTGCGGATTTGAGTTGTTGGTATAATCTGTAAGAGATCAAATTTGCTTGAGCTCCAGAATCAAGAAATGCCGTCGATTCAACTTGATTGCTACCCACTTTGACTGCAATTATTGGCTCCTGTGTGTCTTCATCCAACTTTGTCAGTCGAATGGCATTGATTCGCAATGGTGCTCCACCTTGTTGTTGTTGTCGCAGAAGTCTTTGTTTTGCAATGCGTTCCTGTGCTTCCGCTTGAGCTTCCTCTCGTACTCTCTTTTTTTCCTTCATTCGTTGTTTTCCTTGATGAATTTGTTGAAGCATATCTTGTGTAAGTGGTAGATGATATTTCTTCAGGCGATATCCACTAATCCAGTTCAGCATTTCTTCACTTGCTAATGTAGCAAGCTTGACAGCTCCGCTTTGTGATAGATCACTAATTAAAAAGGGTCCCATCCCTCGCTTTTTAATTTTCTTGGAATGTTGCTTCAAAGTATAAACAAGTACATAATCCCCTGTTTTGAACTCTTTAGTGCGCACATGCTTGTCAAAAAACTCTTTTTGTCTTTTTTTATTAGCATAGATTGAAGCTACAGCTCTCAAACGAAGTTCATTTAGCTTTTCAAGATCATCTATTCTTGAAGAGAGCTCATGCCCTATCCATTCTAAGTGTTTTGCTACTCGTAGAGTTGGAATTAAAAACTCTATGGGTAATATAGCATTTAGGCCAAACACCATGTTGTACGGTGTTGTTCCTATCGATGTTTTGTAAGCTACCATGTATGCCCATAGTGTTGAGTGTAGCTGTTGATCCCAATTTGTTCTTGACTCTGACACTATTTTAGTGAGAACCGTGCATAGTGTTTTATTTGTGGCCTCAGCCTGTCCATTGGCCTGTGGATGGTATGGAGCAGATTTCCTATGTATGACCATGAAATTTTCTACCAGACATTCAATGACTTCATTAAGAAAATGTGTCCCACGATCACTGACAATTCCTATTGGTAAACCGTATCGTACAAAAAAATTCTCATATAAAAATTGTGCAGTGGTGCGTGCATCTGCTTTTTGCGTTGCCTTGGCTTCGACCCATTTTGTGAGATAGTCCGTAGCCACAATGATATATTGGGTATGGGTGCGATATGCATGTGGTGACATAGATCCCACAAAATCAATGCCCCATTTCGCAAATGCTCTTGCTCCCATCATTGGCCGTAGTGGCATCTCATCTCTCTTTATCAGCACCTTGGTGCGCTGACATGCATCACAACGCTTTACAAACTCTTCAGTATCCATGTGCAATGTAGGCCACCATATACCTGCGGTTAAGACAATTTTTGCCGTCTTATCGCCCAAAAAATGGCCTCCACTTATTCCGCTATGCGCATGTTCTAGAATCAGTAGGTATTCGCTTTCACTTGCACAGATTCTAAGTTGCTTGTCCTTTCCTCGCTTATAGATTTGGTTCCCAATTAACTGAAAGTCACGGGCTTCCAGCTCTATAGCTTTTTTGCGTGCTCTTGTTATGTTCTCAGGAAACGTCCTGGTGGTTAAGAAATCAATGATATATTGACTCCATGCAGGTGCAATGTTTACCTGAAACAATGTCGCATGATCCACTGGTCGTTTGGCACTACATATAGTACAAGTGGTAACATAAGAATGTGTGTCCGCATACATAGTTGGCCAATAAAATCCTAACTGTTTCAGTCTCTAGTGTGTTTTCACTGTTGAACAATGAAATGCACAATCCTGGATATGTGCTTCTTCAAGGTAGCACTCGAATTCTTCCGGATTTATACATAATCGTAGGATTTGGTCAGATCCTAGATGATACAGCCGTCCTGCTATCAACTGGAAGTCTTTTTTTTGGCGAATTATTTGTTGTTTGGATCTATACTCCGTGTTATCAAACCTACTTCCACAGGAAAGAATGCTAACAATTTCCTGTGACCATTTGGGTATCATTTCAACATTGAAAAGATAAGCATCTGGTATGTCAACGTCTACTCCTTCAGGAGCTTCCCTGTTGTGTATCCTTGAAAGATGATCCGCTCGTAGATGGGTTTTACCCTTTTTGACCATCATTGTGAAATCAAACTCTAGCAATATAATAAACCAGCGTACAATTCTCCCTGTATTGCATGGTTTTTTTACCAGATACAAAAGAGCTTGATGATCTGTGAAGAACACAAATTTGTTTGCGAGAAAATAATGCCGAAATTTCTTTACAGCATAAATCATTCCTAACCCTTCTCGTTCGGTGGTTGTGTAGTTCTTTTCTGCACTGTTTAACTGTCGGCTTGCATAACACACTGGAAAATCCATTGTTCCGTCTCCAGGTTGAGCTAGAATACTCCCGATTGCATATGTAGAAGCATCAATGTGAACATGGAATATCTTTTCCCAATCCGGTGCTTTAATTACGGGTGCTGATATAAGGTTTTCCTTCAGCTTTTGGAATGAAATTTCACACTCCTCGGTCCAATCAGAATCGACTACTAGCAAACGATACAGAGGTTGTGCGATAACCGCATACATGTATATGAATCTTCGATAATATTCGCAGTGTCCCATGAAGGATTGCACTTGTTTCGCATTAGTAGGCCTGGGTAGGTCTACTATGACTTTGACTTTGTCTAGGTCAATGGTTATGCCATTTCTTGAGACAATGTGTCCTAAGATGCGGCCTTGCTTACCCATAAAGATACACTTTTTGGGGTTAAGACAGATTCGATATGTCCTGCATTTTTCAAATACCTTTTGCAAATGATCAATATGTTCCTCTCGTAGAAGAGAGTGTACACAAAGATCATCCATGTATATTTCTAAGAATATTCTCGGGTATTCTTTGAATGCGTGCGTCATTAACCTTTGGAAAGTAGCTGGGGCATTAGTTAAGCTAAATGGCATAACTTGATAAGCATAAATTCCCCATTCTATTGCAAACGATGTTTTGTGTTGATCCTCCCTTGCAATTGCTAGTTGGTTGTATCCTGAAAACCCATAGCCCATTTTCCAGCCACCCGCTCAAGTACATGTTCTGTGATTGGCAAGGGATAATTATCCCTTATGGTGGCTGCATTTACCTTTTTGAGGTTTACACACACTTGCAGTTTTCTGTTCTTTTTGGGAACTACCACAATGGGCGACACCCAATCTGTATGTTCAATTTCATAGATGAATTCAGCTTCCATCAGTTTATCAATCTCCTCTTTGATTCGTTTAGCAAATGTGTCATTATATGTATAAGGACGTTGTTTGCTAGGTTTTGCATCCGATTTCAAAGGAATTGTATGTTGGCATATTGATGGATCAACTCCTTTGAGGTCTTTATAGGACCATGCAAACACATCTTTATACTTCTTGAGAAGTTGTGTTAGCCGTTCTTCTTCTTCAGGCTCTAAATCGTTTGCTATATAGACCGGCTGAGGTTTTTCACCTGGTCTCACGAGGTCTATCCTTTTTGCATTTTCTAGGCCATCGTAAGATTCTTGGTTGGTTCTTTCCCTGACTGGTGGCATCATGATGATTTTTCTGTCATGTATGGTAAATTTCCGATAGTGTGATGGTACATTCATGTTTCCTTTCTCTGACTCCCCTTTACCATCACTATCTTCTTCAGTAGTCCATATCTCACGTAAAGACCGTTTCAGTTCTTGGTATTTCTGTTTACACTCCAGTTTCGTCCACTCTTGGTCTTTTGTTGTTTCTTTTTTTTATTTTTGAGATTTTTGTGATTGTGTTTCTGTTTTAGCTTTTTGTTCCTGTTTTATTTCCTCTCGTGTTCTTTCCTTGCGATCTGTTGAGAATATTCCTGATATTTGATCTTTTACACAATCCTCTGCTTTTACAAGCATTAGATAGTGAGTTTTACCTTTTATCCTAGGCATCAGGTTCTTTCTTGCTTTGTTACCTGCTCGTTTCCTCCTATAGCGTTCCTGGCGTCTAGGGTGCTGATTAGCAAAATCATATAACTTACTATTCTCTGTTTCCTTTTCATGCTCACTTGAGGTGTCTGAACACTCATTATCTGCATCATCATTTACTTCCAGATGTTCAGAGGAGTTATAAAAATCTTCTTGTTTTGGTGGTTCTATCATCTCATCTTCTCCGGGTATAATGCTTACCATTGTTACCATATACATGTGGTAGTGATGTGTGTGAACACATTAGGACCTCCGGGGCATTTTTTCCCTCTTTAGGAGGTTTTTTCCCCCGTGCATTGTATATACGCCCATCACTCTAGGGCTATCTATCTTTCCATTGCACACTAAGTAACACACTCTCTATTGTGTGCCTTGAGCTTCCTTCGTCTTCTCCAAGCTGTGTGTGTTTCTCTGCAACCCTAATTCCAACAATTGGTATCAGAGCAGGTCACGTCCTCCCGGGCTTAGTCGCCAGCTTCTCCAGCACACGCCTACTCACTTTCTCCAATTTCAGTGAGCTTTGGAGAGCGTTCGCAGGTCGACAAAAATTTTCGGCAGTACTGCAAAGGCTATCTCGTCATTTTGTGCAGAATTTTTTTGTTAGTGCCGTTTTCTGCATAACAGGTGCCTTATAGTATTCTACGGTTTGTGCTATATAGCACAGGTTGTTCCCGCTCCATTTCTCCTATTTTCGGGCAGTTTTCACATCAGGTGCAGCATTTACCATGGCTGACAACAACACGATGTGTTCAAGATGTTTGCTGTTGAGGACAGGTTGGATGGGGACAACTACCCTATGTGGGCTTATATGATGCAACATGTTCTTGTGTCAAAATGTGTCTGGAACATTGTGCAGGGCATTGATGTACGTCCTGGTTCTGAGAATGTAGGCAATGTTGAGGATGTTGCAGGTCTTGCTGCAAGGATTGCAGCTGTTAGAGTTGTTTTGCCTACGGCAGAACAAGCTCGTTGGGATGTTAAGGATGCGCAGGCTCATGCATTGATTGCGTTGTCTGTGAAGCACACCATTGTTCCTCACATCTGTTCAGCGAAATCAGCAAAACAGGCTTGAGATATTTTAGTAGGTCTTTATGCAAGCCGCAATGAGGCTAAAATTGCTTTGCTGCGTAAAGAGCTGGAGTCGAAGATTATGCATGAGGAAGATGATATGGACACTTTCCTTGCTAGTGTCAAGGATATCAATGAGCAGCTTATTTCTGCAGGTGAAGTCATTTCAGACAGTTCCCTTGTGCAGACTGTTCTTGATGCCTTACCAGATTCCTACCAGACTTTTGCTAGTACTTGGAGACTGATGACCCAAGGAAATCCTGAAGTTGTCAAGTTTGATGCATTATGCACATTGCTGTTGAAAGAGTCACTTTCCAGAAAAAACAGGACTAGGCAGTGTGCAGTTGAACAAGCTTTTATTGCTTCTCAAAGAAAGGGTGGTAATAGTAATGCAACCACTTCTTATAGTTCTGCTGCGAGTAGCAAAACTTATGTTCCTAATGCTTCTGCTAACAGCACTTTGTCTGGAAATTCTAGTGATAAGGGCAAAAAGAAGATGCGTTGCCATTATTGTAAAGCCAATGATCAGTTGATCAAGTCGTGTCCTAAGTTGAAGGCCAAAGAGGCTAAGAAGAAAGAGGGTGGTTCCACTGCAAATGCTGGTTCCACTACAAATGCAGCCATTGTTGAGTCTTCTGTGAAAGGAGACTGTGTTGCTGATGTTGATGCAGAATGGGCTTTTAGCACAGAGTGCACTTACAATCCTGTTGTCCATGATGCATGCTTGTCAGTTGTTGCTGCAGATTCACATGTGTGGTATTTCGACAGTGGTGCTACAAAGCACATTACCTCACATCGTGAATTGTTTACCTCTCTTGAGTCTGTCCCTCATGGGAATTCAGTCACTTGTGCCAACAACGCCTCTTATCCAGTTCAGGGAGTTGGAAAGATTGTGCTCATTGCTACTAATGGCAATTCCTTCACACTCTTTGATGCACTTTATGTACCTGGGATCAAGAAGAATCTCTTGTCTGTATCCGCACTTGCTAGACTTGGACTTGTAGTCAAATTTGTGGATGACAGATGTACAGTTCATGATCTCAGTTTTGGTGATGAAATTGTTGCATCTGGCCTTTTGTGCCGTGGGCTGTATAAGCTCACTTTGTATGACAAGTGTGGACAAAACTTTGCAAATGCTGTTGTAGATTCAACGGCTATTTCATATGCAAAACTTTGGCATGCACGTTTTGGTCATCTGAATTTTGCCAGTTTGCTACGTTTGCAGAAATGTGATATGGTTGCTTGTTTGCCGCCTCTTGAAGCACCTGTCAAACATGTTTGTGAAGGCTGTATTTTGGGTAAGATGCAACGTTCTAAATTTCCAAAGGATGGTTCAGTTCGGGCCACATGCAGGTTGCAGCTTGTGCATAGTGATGTTTATGGGCCCATGCAAACTCCGTCCTTGGGCAATTACCTGTACTTCGTGACTTTCATTGATGATTACTCCAGGCATGCATGGGTATTTCCGCTTAAAGCGAAGTCCGAAGTTTTTATGTGCTTCAAACAATTTCTGGCTATGGCTGAAAATATCTCGAAATGTACTATGGGCACCCTCCGTTCTGATCGAGGGAGGGAGTATATGTCTCATGAATTTAATGCATTTCTGGCTAGTCGTGGGATAAAACACCAATGTACAGTGCCTTATACACCTTAGCAAAATGGTGCTGCTGAGAGGAAAAACAGGTCACTGACGGAAATGGCACGATGTATGGTCAAAAGTCAAGCTTTGCCGCATTCTTTTTGGCTTGAGGTCATCATGTGTGCCACTTATGTACTTAACAGGTGTCCTACGAAAGCTTTGCAGTCTATTACTCCATATGAAGCATGGCATGATAGAAAGCCTTCTATTGAGCACATGCGTGTTTTTGGCTGTTTGGCATATGCTTTGGTGCCACAAGTGCAGCGCAGAAAATTGGATGATAAGGCTATCAAATGTATTTTTGTTGGTTATAGTGCTGAAAGCAAAGGTTATAGGTTGTATCATCCGCAAACAAAACGTATTCTGGTTTCTCGGGATGTAGTGTTTGTGGAAGATTCTGTTCATCCCTTGCTGTCATGTACTAGAGACAGTAATGTAAGCTCACAGGACATTTATGACACTTTGTTGCCTCTTTTTAGTGGTGGAAATACGAATGTAAGTTCCAATGAGGAAAATGTACAGCCTATGGGGGTTTCTGAAAATATTTTAGATCAGCCTATTACTGATGCAAATGTACATGATGTACTTGATGAGGAAAGGGCTGAAAATGAGCAGGCTAGAGGTATGCCAAAATGGCTGGTGCACACTTTGCGTGATAGTAAATTGGATGCACCTTTGTCTAGTCGTACTCGTTCAGGCTCTTGCCATGCATCTTATGCATCAGATTGTTATGCTTTGGCTGTGTCTAATTTACATGATGTTGAGGAGCCTCTGTCTTTTGATGAAGCACAAAATTCAGAAAATTGGATGGCTGCCATGCAATCAGAATATGATGCACTTATAGAAAATGACACATGGACTTTATGTGATTTGCCTCCTGGAAAAAAGGCCATTGGTAAGAATTGGGTTTACAAGTTGAAACGCAAGCCGGATGGTGAGATTGATCGCCATAAGGCTCGACTTGTTGCAAAGGGTTATGCACCGCAAAAAGGCATAGATTATGAAGAGACTTTTTCTCCCACTTGTCGTATGACTACTGTGCGTTTTCTATGTGCATTGGCAGCTCATTTTGGTTGGGATGTACATCAATCAGACATTGTTACTGCTTTCTTGAATGGTAACATATTTGAGGAAGTTTATGTAACGCAGCCTCGCGGTTTTGTCATAAAAGGACAAGAGGACAAAGTGTGCAAATGTAACAAGGCTTTGTATGGCTTGAAGCAATCTCCTCGTGCTTGGTATGAGAAAGCTGACACTCATTTGGTCAAACAAGGCTTTCGTAATAGTCCAACAGAAAGCACATTGTATGTAAAGCGTGAGGGTGATGTACTTCTCATTGTGGTTCTTTATGTTGATGATTTGCTGATCACTGGACCAAATGAGAGACATATTGCTGAATTTAAGGCTGATTTGAATGCTACTTTCAAGATGAAAGATTTGGGGCTGTTGCATCATTATTTGGGCATACAGTTTAAGCAGTGTGATGGTGGTATTGCCTTGTGTCAGAAAAGTTACATAGAGACATTGCTATGTAAGTTTGGACTTGAGGACTGCAAACCTATTGCCACTCCCATGGAAACAGGTTTGAAGTTCAGTCTACATGATGCTGGCGATCCTGCTGATGTCACTCTTTACCAAACTGCTGTTGGCTGCCTCATTTATGTATGCAACACAAGGCCGGCTATTCAGTTTGCAGTCTCACAGGTCAGCAGATTTATGCATAGCCCAGGGTCTAAGCATTGGCAGGCTGTCGAGAGGATTTTCCGCTACCTTAGTCGCACTTTACATCTTGGCTTGTTTTATCCCAAGGGGGGATCATTGCCACCAGACTTACATGCTTTTTCGGACTCAGATTGGACTGGTTGTTTTGACATGAGAGTGTCCACAAGTGGTTTTTGTTTCATGCTTGGAAGTTCATGTATATCATGGTTGATCAAGAAGCAACCTACTGTGGCCACTTCGAGTTGTGAGGCTGAGTACAGGGCAGTCTTCACAGCTACGGTTGAGTGTGTATGGCTCAGAAGCCTTAGCGGCTGATTTGGGTGTTGGACAGGACACTGCCAACACTATCTACACTGACAGTCAGAGCGCATTGGCAGTTGTGAGGAACCCAGTTTTTCATGCTCGCACAAAGCACATTGAGGTGCATTACCACTATGTCAGGGAGAGGCTCTCATCAGGAGAGACCAGCTTGGCTTATGTGCCAACACGGGACAACCTTGCAGATCTTTTCACAAAGGCATTGTCTCATGAGAAGCTTGAAGATTTCCGCAAAGCTTTGGGCTTACTCCCCTTTGTGGAATGATCCTGTCCTCAGGGCATGGCACTTCCCTTTACTCATGTGCCAGCTCTCGTTCACCGCATCACTCCAGGGGGGATTTGTTACCATATACATGTGGTAGTGATGTGTGTGAACACACTAGGACCGCCGGGGCATTTTTTCCCTCTTTAGGAGGTTTTTTCCCCCGTGCATTGTATATACGCCCATCACTCTAGGGCTATCTATCTTTCCATTGCATACTAAGTAACACACTCTCTATTGTGTGCCTTGAGATTCCTTCGTCTTCTCCAAGCTGTGTGTTTCTCTGCAACCCTAATTCCAACAACCATGTAGTAGGGTAGCACATCATAGCCATCTTTATCACAAAATTTTGTTGTTGGACTATCTGTAATGGTACAGACATCGAATGTTTCTAGTATGTGTTCCCATTCTAGAGGTTCCAAGGCATCTTCAGGGAAAGGTTCCGGAATATACTCCTTGTCCTCAATCGCTCTTTCTAAGATGTATTCATCTCTTCTTAAGCTTCCACAATGTGAATCTCCGCACATCCATAGCTCTTTTTGTTGCCCTAACCATGCTGGGAGTTCTGATACTGCTAGCTGAATCAAACTCTTCCACAGGTGTTTGGTTCACATCTTTGTAACTATGATCTTTCAGGTGTATTTTATTTGTTGTCTCGCCATGTTGGACCATCTTCAATTGTCGCATGAATGGTCTTCCCAAGATGATCTCATAATTGTTCTTTTTGTCGAAATTGACTATTGCAAATGTATGCTCATACTCGATCCCGCACGAAGTGACAATCACTTTTTCTAAGAGTCCTAGAGGCTTCTCCATGAACCCATCTACCAATTGCAATTTCATTCTGGTAGCTCTCAAAGCTGGTTTTCCCCATTTTTTCTAGATTTCCTTGGTGGCGATAGCAACACCCGCTCCACTGTCAAGAATAGCTTTGGAAACTACTCCTTGGAATTCTACTGGTAGCGTGGTGTTTCCATCTTCTCCCTCGCAATACTCTCCAACCTTGTTTAATGGTACTGGCCTAGTGTTTAGTTGAGGCCTTTCCAACTCTCTAATCCCTTCCTGTAGCCTCAAGGTGGGGTTTCTCACTCCAAATTTTTCTAGGCATTTATCTACTGTGGTCCACATGTTTGGTCGTAACCTGAGGAGTTCTGCTAATGTGATTGTGCATGCCACCGGGGTGGAGAGTAACTCGATCAATCCTTGTGAATCCATCACTTTGTTAGAAGAAAGTCTTTGAGATGGGATTGCTCTCACTTCAGACTTGGCTTCATACTCTCCTAGGTAAGAGGGTAAAGTTCTCAACGAGTCTGGTTGGCTGTGCCCCGAACTAATTGATCCTTGGTCTCCCCCTTGTGAATGTATCTCAAAGTTCATTTGTGACCTTGCCTCAAATTCTTCAATAGGAGGTAAGATTACATTGTTTCTTTTCTCGTGCTATTCATGCCCATTTCTGTCAATGTTTTAGGCTGGAGCCCGTCACTTGCCTCATTTGTTGTATTTGGCACTATGATAGGCTCTCCTCTGGACTCATAGGCATTAGTGAGTCTTTCCTTTACTTCTACATGTTCCTCTAAAGTTGGTTGGATAGGGGTTGGAGCTGGTGCCTCATGCCAATTTGCAGGTTTACCCAGCGGGTCTTCCATCAATGAGTGAGCTGTTTCAATCATCTTTTCACATTTCCAACCTTTTTTTTTCTATTTCCGCATATGGATAAGTCATCCATCTTTGCTTTTGGGTTTGGTTCTTTTTGAGTCTGGCTTCATAAGCTTTTAGAAGCGCATCCAACTGCTCATTTACCTTGTCTGCCAGTACAGATCCTCCTGATCCTGCACTTTTAGGCTCTGCTATTTCCTTGGGTGCTATGGTTGCCGTGGTGTGTGAGCTTAAGCTAGCTAGATCCTCTAACCGCTCTAATCTATCCTTTGTATGTTTCAACTCCTCGGATAGAGCAGTTTGCTCTCATTCTTTCCTGGCTTTCATATGCGCCTTTCTAGCTTTCCAAGTGCTTCTCTGATTTTTTGTTTCTGAACTTTGGGCATCAGTTTTTGGCTCTTCAACTATGGGTTCGTTCGTCATTCTTCGAGCTTAGGCTCGTGTCACTGCCTGAATAGGTATGATTGTTTCATTTTCTGACCCTCCACTGGAAGGTAGTGTTTCTAGCATGTTCAAGGTGGTTTTTACTCCTTTGATCGGGTTTTTAGGGCAATCGGGAATCAAATGAGTAACTCCACACTCGGTGCAATATGTGTTGATTCTAATGATTTCGTCATGAGGATAGTCTCTTAGCCAATGGTCTCCACCACACTTGTAGTATGGTCCCTTGGGTTGTTGAGGTGCTCCTTGAGCTCCTCTTTGTTGGTATGCATGTCTCTGTCCGCCCATGCCTCCGTTGCCAATGAAAAACAATGTTCGTTCATCTAAGCTATATCTTCCTTCTCCTGCTGCCTGTGAAACTGTTGGTGGTCCTGTACTTCCTATCATGCTCCATGGTTCTGGTGTCGAGGGTTCATCCGATGGATAATAGACAGGGTTTTCCGCATATCCATTGGGATCTTCATAATATGCATGCATAGGCACCAAAGCCTTATCCTCTGATTCGGTTATGGTTGTGGTCTTTCTACACCTACAGGTCCTGTTAGGTTGCCTGCTTGATACCTAGGCATCGGTGGAACTTGAGGACAAGCTACCGGAGCTTGGGGAGCGTAAGGACTCTCTCTCACATATCCCTTGTTATACTAACATTCCTCTATCCCATGATTTGTCCATTTTTGTTCAATAGCACACCACTTGGGCTGTTTAGTCTTGGGTTTTGGTGTACAAGTTGATCTTTTTTAGCACTTCATCTACAAGCTGCTCTTGGTTTACAACTACTTCTCCTTTCGGTACTATCTTAGAAGACTTGCTTCCACTTTGTTGTGAAGATGAATTGTCTTCAAGGTCCTTGAACTCCCCCTCTTTATAGACTGCACAATTGTCCACAAGGTAAAGAGTCTCCTTGGTCAACTCATTCAACGTCGTGCTCCTCTTCATATGTAAGTCTTTCTGGAGATCCGCATTCCTTAGTCTTTGGATGAATATAAGCATAAGGTTGGATTGAGTTGGCAGTTCTTCCACAGGACAGAACTTAACATATCTTTTTAGTCTTAGGGCTGCCTTTCGTACAGATTCCCCATCTTTCTGTTTGAATTTATGGATTTGTGAGATGGTATTATGAGCTATCCCCCTTTGTGAGAATTCCTCGATAAATTTGTCAAACACTTCCTCCATAGACTCAAAATCTCTATGCTCTACAGAGTCAAATCAAGTGGCAACGTCATCCTCTAGGGTTAGTCCAAACCCTGCAAATTGGGTAGGGAAGTCTAACACCTCTTTGGCTCTAATTACACGCACAAAGGTTGCTACATGATCTCTTGGGTCTCTGCTTCCTGTGTATTTCTTGTTTACCCATTTTTGCACTTGAGAAGGTCTAATTCTCCGATGGTCTACAAACCTCATCATTGGATCTCCACGTCCTAATCGATATACCTCCTCAAGTCTCCTATAGTAGGCTGGTTCCTCTCCCAGTGGTGCTCCTAAGCCATAATTTCTAACAGTTCTCGCCAGAGATGGTTCATCTCTTTGAACTCGTTCTATGGGTGGCCCTCCAGGCTTTGTTGACCCTTCAGTCTTTGGCTTACTCTCTCCTTGATACCTTGAATAGAGTGGTGGTTCTTGCAAATCCCCTAGCCCTCTTGCGGCTTGATAACCATCTTGGTTTCGGTCTTATTCCAATGTTGCACTCTGTCAAGGCCATGCCTGCAATGATGGCTGGTTTGCTGGTTGGTTTTGGTTGTTGAATGCTTGCGGTCGGGTGGAATGTGAGGTGGCGTCATAATCTTATGAAGAAGGATCAGTTGACTTGCTTGGGGTGTAGGTGGCTCTTGGCACTTCCTCAGGGGCATATGCTGATGCTCCTGGACCTGTTGCCCTTTCTACCTCCTCTGGGAGAATACGTCGGTATTCTTGCCTGTATCTATCCACAAAAACTATACCCTTCCCCATAGCAGTTTCATAAAAGAATAAGTAAAGAACCTTGTCTTTGCTTAATTCATTTACCTATGGTTCTTTGCTGCGAAAGTAAGAGAATATACCCTCACTCTCATGCTTGTAGATTCCCACGTTCTCATTATAAGTTGGAACCCTGGTTGTTTTCTTATCATACATAAAAATAGCTCCGAGCCGATCAATGTTTGGTGGCGGTTCTTGAGCTTCTGAAACCATTTTCCCTTTCGCCACATTATCTCCATATCTGTTGTAATCTTCAGGGTTACTCACTATTAGATAGTGGTTCCCCTTTTTGTCTCAGAATCTATCTCCATCATCATAGACTCTAATTATCTCCAATCTCTATGCTGGTCTCTCTTCGATACAAATGCACTTGCGTCCTCAATAGTCAGAATAGAATAGGGCTCCCCTCGAGTTTGTTCCCTCTAAGAAGATCACAGTGAGCTTGGAATCATTCAAAGGATTTAGGGAGGTGCTTCCTCCTGGCATTGGTCTGTCATAGATGAAACCTCCTGGCTGTTGACTACCCATCATGAAGAAAGATTTGTTTGACGAAGTGTCAGTATCACTACCTTCCTCAATAATCAGTGCTCGTGGATCTAGCCTTGCCTGAGTTACACTCTCCTCGGTGGACACTAAGCTACCTTGGTTGTTAAGGATGGAGCCTGATTTACCCTTGTAATTTTCTATGGTAAAAGCGCACATTTGTAAGGCCCCCATTATGAGGAGAAGCCATCGTGCGTGAAGGAAAACCACTCACCGGAAACCAAAAGTTTTCACGGACAAGAATCAGGGGCAACTTTAGAGGCTTCGGGGGCCTCCACCCCCGAGACTTTTTTTTTTGCCGGAATATTCTTTTTCGCCGGAATATTATGGCCGGACGGCGGCCGGAAAGTGGTCGGAAAACAACCGGTCGATTGGCCGGTGGCCGGTAGTCAATGGCCGGTGGCCGGTGGTCGAAAGTCAATGGCCGATGGCCGGTGGCCGAATTCAAAAGCGGACTTGTCTTCTCAAGGGCGGCCACACATGGGCAGATTGGAGGGTCCGATTTGGACTTAGTCGCACAAGGGCGGCTACACATGGCTGTCTCTCATAAGAGAGGGCAGCCCTTTTGGCCTATAAAAGGAGGCCATTTCTATACACATTTCAGAGTGTGAAGTTGATGCAACAAGGTGAGTGTGAGGTGGTGAGAGTGAAGCAAGGCGGGAGCTCCATTAAGGGTATAATCCCTTTGTAAACTACTTCTTGTTTTGAAGTACTAAAGCCATTGAGAGGCTGCTTTCCCGTGGACGTAGCCCACATTGGGTGAACCACGTATATCGTGTGTACTCTCTCTCTCTCTCTCTCTCTCTACTCTATAATCTCTTGTGTGTGAAATCTATCTCTCTCCATTAAGTAATCTACTCAAAAAATCAAGTTTAGCTACGTCTTATTTTCTAACAACTGGTATCAGAGCAAGGTTTGCTCGTAGCTAAATTATCTCAAGGAAAGGATTCCTTGAATTGAGTGGGAGTTATGGCGGAGGAAGGGAAGCTCAATATTGAGAAGTTCAACGGCAAAAACTACCAACATTGGAAGATGCAAATTGAAGACTATCTCTACCAGAAGGACCTCTATTTGCCACTAGGCGGTCTTGCGAAGAAGCCCGCAACAATGGCAGATGAAGCATGGATTGTCCTTGATTGAAAGGCACTGGGAACAATCTGGTTAAGCTTGGCGTCAACGGTGGCCTTCAATGTTTCGGAGATGAAGACCACGGAGGACTTGATGAAGTCACTTGACGACTTCTACGAGAAACCATCAGCATCCAATAAGGTATTTCTTATGAAGCGCTTGTTCAATCTAAAGATGACAGAGAATGGTTCAGTTGCAGAACACCTAAATGACTTTAACACAAACATAAGTCAACTTTGATCAGTGAAAATCAATTTCGATGACGAAGTGCGAGCTCTCCTTATACTATCATCTCTACCGGATAGTTGGGACAGCCTTGTGATGGCTGTAAGTAATTCTATCTCTGGCACAAATACTCTTAAGTTTGATGATGTTGTGGGTGTTCTCCTAAGCGAGGAAATGCGAAGGAGAAGCATAGGAGAATCATCAAGTGTTTCACTATCAGTGGAAACAAGAGGAAGGGCTAAGGAGAGGTTCAAAAACCAAAAGGGTCGTGATCGCTCAAGGCGGAGCAAGTCACGCACAAGGTCAGTTCTTGAATGTTGGAACTGCGGCAAGAAGGGCCACGTCAAGAAGGATTGCTGGTCCAAGAAGAAGAAGGAGACAGAGTCTCAAGACAACAAGCCAACATCGGAGGCCAATGTGGCAGGTAAAGTAGAGCAAGATGCTCTAATTCTCTCATTAGACAATGTGTCTAATTCCTGGATAGTAGATTCCGGGGCTTCATTCCATGCGACACCACACAAGAAACATTTCCAAGACTACACCAAAGGTAATTTTGGGTATGTATACTTGGGAGATGATGAAGCTTGTGAGATTGTCGGCAAAGGTACAGTTTCTGTCAAAACTGCTAACGGAAATGAATGGAAGCTTAAAGATGTTAGGCATGTTCCTTCTCTTCGCAAAAAATTGATCTCTACAGGATAATTGGACGATGAAGGTCACAACATTGCATTCGGAAACAAACGGTGGAAGATCTCAAAGGGATCTTTGGTGGTTGCCAAGGGTGAAAAAGTCGGTACACTTTACTTGTGTACTGTTAGCACGCAACCTTCAGCTTGTGCAACAACTACAGAAGTTGACAGTGCGGTGTGGCACTACCGACTTGGGCATATGAGTGCCAAAGGAATGCAAATCCTTCAAACAAAGAAGCTTCTACCAGGTTTGAAAGAAGTGGACTTAGAGTTCTGTGAAGATTGTGTTTATGGTAAACAAAAGAGGGTAAAATTTCAAAAATCAGGAAATGAAAGAAAAAATAAAAAACTTGAGTTGGTTCATTCTGATGTTTGGGGTCCTGCAAGTACACCATCACTTGGTGGCTCATTGTACTATGTAACATTCATAGACGATGCGACTAGAAAAAAATGGGTTTATGTCATGAAGAATAAATCCGATGTATTTTCCATATTTCAAAGGTGGAAAGCTTTTGTGGAGAATGAAACAGGTATCAAGGTTAAATGCCTCAAATCCGACAATGGAGGCGAATATTGCAGCCAAGCTTTTGAAAGCTTTTGTGCTAGCAATGGCATTTGGAGGCAAAGGACAACCCCAAGGACACCTCAACAAAATGGGATTTCGGAAAGGATGAACAGGACAATCATGGAACGAGCACGAAGCATGAGGCTACATGAAGGCCTACCACTTGAGCTTTGGGTGGAAGCTGTAAGTACGTCTGTGTACTTAATCAATCGGTCACCCTCAACGGCATTGGATGGGGGAGTTCCAGAAGAGGCATGGATAGGTAAACCGGTGAATTATGCATTTCTCAAAGTGTTTGGGTGTGAGGCTTTCATGCACATAGATAGAAGCCTAAGATCAAAGTTAGATGCAAAGTCCAAAAAGTGTTTCTTCATTGGCTATGGAGAAGGAGACTTTGGGTATCGCCTATGGAATCCTAAAGATGGTAAAATCTTAAGGAGTAGGGATGTAATTTTTAACGAACAAAATATGTACAAAGATTACTTGGAAAGAAAACAAACAAAAGAAACAGGTGATGAGTACATGGAGCTTGAGGACGGTGAAAACTCAAGGACTGCAAGCGGTGACAATGTGCAACAACGTCAACCAAATGAGGAGCCTCAACCTATTCCCCGAAGATCTACAAGAGCAAGTAGACCTCCAGATCTCAGATTCTGGAGAGCCGGAATCATATGAAGAAGCTATGCAACATGAATCCAAAGAAGAACGGACGAAGAGCATGCAAGTGGAGATGGACTCACTACATCGCAACCAAACATGGGAGTTGGTTGAGTTGCCTAAAGGTAAGCGGGCACTTCAAAACAAATGGGTGTACAAGCTAAAGGAAGAAGAAGGTGGGAAGAAAAGGTACAAGTCTAGGCTTGTGGTAAAAGGTTTTTCTCAAAAGAAAGGTATTGACTTCAATGAAATATTTTCTCCTGTTGTAAAAGTGAACTCAATTAGGCTTGTCTTAAACCTTGTGGCTGCTCATGATCTAAATCTCGAGCAAATGGATGTAAATACGGCATTCCCTCACGGTGACTTAGAGGAGGAAATCTACATGCTTCAACCAAAGGGGTATGAAGTAAAAGGTAAGGAGAAAATGGTTTGCAGATTAAAGAAGAGCTTGTATGGTTTAAAGCAAGCATCAAGACAATGGTACTTAAAGTTTGATCGATGGATGTTGGATCATGGATTCACAAGATGCAACTCGGATCACTGCGTCTACACGAAGAATTTGGGAGATGTGAAATTCATCATCCTAATGTTGTATGTTGATGACATGATGATTGCAAGTGCTAACATGCAGGACATCAAAGACCTAAAAAAGGAGCTGTCCAAATCTTTTTCAATGAAAGATTTAGGTGCTGCAAAGAGGATACTTGATATGAAAATATCAAGGGACAGGACGAAGAAGACAATAAAGCTATCTCAAGAAGATTACATCAAGAAGGTACTAGAAAGGTTTGCAATGCAAAATGCAAAACCGGTTTCTACACCTTTGGCTGGTCATTTTAAACTAACGAAGGATATGTGTCCAAAGACACAAGAGGAGATAGCCTATATGTCTAAAGTTCCATATGCTGCAACGGTAGGTTCTCTAATGTATGCTATGGTCTGGACAAGGCCATACATTGCACATGCAGTGGGAGTTGTGAGTAGGTTCATGGACAACCCAGGTAAGGAGCATTGGCAAGCTGTGAAGTGGATACTTAGGTATCTAAAAGGGACAACAACAAATGCTTTGTATTTTGGAGGAACTGATATTTTTCTAGAAGGGTATATTGATGCAGATATGGCAGGTGACAAAGATACTCGAAGGAGCACTACTGGCTATGTGTTCACGGTTGGAGGCACAACAGTAAGCTGGGCTTTAAAGCTGCAGAAAGCGGTTTCACTTTCTACCACGGAAGCAGAGTATGTAGCAATGACGGAGGCAAGCAAAGAAATTCTGTGGCTTCATTTTCATTCAAGGACAAATCACATTGGGTGAGATATCACTTCATACACACTCTTTTGGAAGAGGGACAGCTAAAGCTAGGAAAGGTGCATACAAGTGAAAATCCTGCAGACATGTTTACAAAGGTGGTCAACAAGGAGAAGTTGAGCTTTTTCTCATCTTCAATCGGCATTCAAGGATAAGAAGCCAGAATGGAAAGCAATCATAGGTTTGGTTTGGAGATCAGTCTCCAAGTGGGAGATTATTAAGTATGGAGCCTGATTTACCCTTGTAATTTTCTGTGATAAAAGCGCACATTTGTAAGGCCCCCATTATGAGGAGAAGCCATCGTGCGTGAAGGAAAATCACTCACCGGAAACCAAAAATTTTCACGGACAAGAATCAGGGGAAACTTTAGAGGCCTCGGGGGCTTCTGTCCCCGAGACTTTTTTTTTTGCCGGAATATTCTTTTTCGCCGGAATATTATGGCCGGACGGCGGCCGGAAAGTGGTCGGAAAACAACCGGTCGGTTGGCCGGTGGCCGGTGGCCGAATTCAAAAGCGGACTTGTCTTCTCAAGGGCGGCCACACATGGGCGGATTGGAGGGTCCGATTTGGACTTATTCGCACAAGGGCGGCTACACATGGTTGTCTCTCATAAGAGAGGGCAACCCTTTTGGCCTATAAAAGGAGGCCATTTCTACACACATTTCAGAGTGTGAAGTTGATGCAACAAGGTGAGTGTGAGGTGGTGAGAGTGAAGCAAGGCGGGAGCTCCATTAAGGGTATAATCCCTTTGTAAACTACTTCTTGTTTTGAAGTACTAAATCCATTGAGTGGCTGCTTTCCCGTGGATGTAGCCCACTTTGGGTGAACCATGTATATCGTGTGTACTCTCTCTCTCTCTCTCTCTCTCTCTCTCTCTCTCTACTCTATAATCTCTTGTGTGTGAAATCTATCTCTCTCCATTAAGTAATCTACTCAAAAAATCAAGTTTAGCTACGTCTTATTTTCTAACATTGGTCGCCTGCCACCTTCTGGTCTCTAAAAATGTACCTTCCTGATCTTAAATTCATCAAACTTATCAATGCAATTTATCACAAATCCAACCACTCACCTGGCAAAGGATCTGTCTCCGCACAACTTCTTGCTTTGCTGCTCAATGTACATGTACACAAGCGTTTAATTTCGGCAATTGAATCAAAGCATTTATCTGCTAGAGGTTATCTTAGCAATGATTGGTACATTAGGAAAATTTTGAACTCATTTTTGGGCCTTTTAAGAGGGCCACATCATCAAAGTTGTACAAAAGAAAGCAACCCGGTAGACCCCTCTAAATATTGCTTAGAACCCCATGACATGACCTATCATTGGAAAGTTCTTGAAAAATGGATTCTAAAGAGCCAAGGTCCGAAAAGTTTGGATGACTTCTATGGAAGTTATGCCATTTTTTTTCAATCAGCCAGGTTTTGTTACCGTTACGATAATCTAAAATCACCTTTTTCTAGATCTACATGAAGGCAATGTCCGATACATGCATGCTATATATCAATGGATAGCATTTGAAGAGTAGATTCTAAATATCCAAACTCCGATAAGTTTGGATCTTATTTGCAAAAAAATTACCGATCCCCACTTTTTGAAAGCTATGCCACATCAACAATTCTTACAAGGCCCATTTTTGAGTCCAAACTTTTCCTAATGTAACTGGAGAGTTAATCTCAGCCACTACTGTATTTTATACAGTGCTGATGTTCTGGATTAGGTCTGCTAATCTGAAACTGTACTTCCCTCGGATGTTGCTCAATTTACGTGAAAAAGTCTGAATTCAGTCTTTGCTCTGTCAAATGGACAAACAAGGTCTAGATTCACTTCTGAAAGAAGTTCTGGAAGCCTTAAGCCAAATGGAATATCATTGTCTAAGCCCAGTCAAATTTTCTCTTCAGTAGGCCCCAGTAGGCATCCTATGCGTAGGATGTCTCCTGCTTTGTTTTGCCTGGGTTTTTGCACTATGGATTCCCCTAGATGTGCAGAGTCCACAACTGTTTTTACTTTTTGATTTGGACACCTAGAAGCTGGTCAATGAGTTAGAAATCTGTTCCGACAGCTTGTTGCTGATCTTGATCAGTCTAATCAACTTCAATTTGGACCAAAATTGACCAGGAGGCTTGCCTTAGGCTGTAAAACACCTTGCTATGCCCACTGCCAATATCTGGCTTCAATTTCTTGCTTTAGACATCCTACGCGTAGGATGTCTTTTTCATTAGAATGGCTTCAAATTCAAAACACAGGCTTCCCTTGAGTTGCTGATCACTTTGGTATGCTCATAATTTGGTTAGGAGTGCAAAATCACACAGAAGACATCCTACGTGTAGGGTGTCTTTTTGGCCTGTTTGACCCCAGACTTGACCCAGAGCTTCCCCTCGATGTCAGCAACCCAGTGGTATGATTAGATTTTGGTTTTGATTTCAAAAGTCCCCAATTTTAGCTGTTCTTGTCTTTTTCAGTCGAAAGTACTAAAGTCCTCTTTCAACCCAATTTTTTGACCCAAATGAGATGAAACCCCTCTCAGTCACTCAATATATCATGCAATTCATGCTCATGCATCCATCTTATGGTTTTGGTCTTAAAATAATGCTTTGGCACAATTTGGATAGGATGTCTGGCAATTTCAGTCTACCTGGCCGTATCCTGTCAAGATATGGTCAAATTTCCACTTTCCAGTTGAAATTATGGTAAACCCCACCTTCTAACACACTGGTCAACTCAAAAACCCAAAATTCCCACCAGATTAGCCTGTAGACATCCTATGCGTAGGATGTCTCCTGGCTTGAAATTAATTTTTTTCCTGACAAAAATGTTCCTGATGCTCTGTAGCTCTATCAGAAATACTCACAGTAACTTTTGGACTTCACTTAGGCTTTCAAACACACTTTTGCATCTTTTTGCGTCTTTTACAAACTTGTGATAAATTTACCAAGCAAGTATACATGCATGAAGTGCTCTACATCCTGAATCATGATGCCCTACTTACTCTACTCCTACTCATAATGTGAAATGGTGATAATGGTGTTTTGGTTGCTTTTTGGCCTCTCCGGACTCTCAAGCTCTCCTCTCACCGCTTCTACCACTCCAACTCCTACTCAAGAACTCAACTAATACCTAAAACTATCTTAGTCTTCCTAAATCTACCTAAGTCAAAGGATCTAGGCCAGACACACGCTTCCTAGACTCCCTCTAAGACCTAGAGAGTCCTCCACCCTCTGATCCTATCTAAATGTAAAACAAGACTCTTGGCAAGCCAAAAATCCCTATCCTCAAGGATTAGTCTCGATCACCTACCTAAGGTTTTCATCCCCGGCAGCAACGCCAATGTTGGACGGATACGCCGCGACTAACGTCAGCACAGCGAGAACTCACCTAACAAGATTTGTCAGCTAACGACGAAGCTCGACCCGCAGGCGCGTGGAAGAAAGCATAAGGTATCAACCTACACTCGACCGACTCCTAACTAATTCCTACAGAGGTCTCTACCAATTGTCTAAGTCACAGTCTTCAAGAGTGCATAAGAGGAAACTTGCTACAACGTTGTCTAGAGCCGAACACCCATCAAACAATCTCGAAACACCATAGAACTTGAAGGAGACCCTACTAATACCAATAGGTCGCTCTCCCTACGGTCTATGAACTAAAACCCCAACCCAAAATACCAGGTGCAAAATCACGTAGATGTCTAGCCGAAATTTGCAGGTCTTCGTTTTCGAAATCTAAAGTGCCTAATGTGTAGCTCTCGATGTGATCGCGTGGATATGCTGCAATGCAAAATCAGACAACGTATGCTCACCCAATCACCAAATGAAGCTCGTAGAAGGAGCTTGAAAAACTGGACCGTACGCGCGCAATGTAGGTATTGGCACGTAGCTCTTGTCGGGGGCAACACGCTGCACTTCTCCGCACTTGATTCTGACCACTGCTGCACACATAGCGTCAAGATGAAGCTCACACTCTCTCTTGTACACAGTACGCTCACTCACAGACCTCAAAATTTCCTTTTTTTAAAATGACAAAAGGGTTTTCCATTAAGGTCAAAAAGTGGTATAAATACCTTACAATTCTCAAACCCTAAAGTTTCAAAATCAACCATCTACTCAATCTAACTATCAAAACTGGGATACAATCTGGAAACTTCTGTAAGCCCCAATATTTACAAGGTGAATAATGAGGTTTCCTCAATAAATGAATAATTACAAAAAATGATAATCTTCTGAGTAGTTAGTTTTCGTGGGGTGTGTCCAGCTTCTAACAGATGCTTCATGGAAGATACGGGCTACATGGAACGTCATGCTTTTGCAAGTGTCTTGTGTGCAGCCTGAGTGGTGGAACATTTTAATGCATGCACAACATCAAAAACAACTTTTTCATCCTTGACAAAACTATGAGAGTCTGTATTGTGTTCAAAGAAAATTGATAGAGCTTTGCACCGCAGCAAATG
The DNA here is from genome assembly GCF_014529385.1 of Adiantum capillus-veneris. Lineage (NCBI taxonomy): Eukaryota > Viridiplantae > Streptophyta > Polypodiopsida > Polypodiales > Pteridaceae > Adiantum > Adiantum capillus-veneris. Next base: position 148,369,902 of record NC_140944.1, read on the forward strand.
TATTTTGGGAACATGCACTGATTGCGGGATTGAAAGGCTCTTATTGTGTCCCGTTGAAGAGAGTGATGGTATCTCTAGAATGACTGTCAAGATTTTTGACAAGGTTCCTACACAAGAAAATGATGAAGAAGGTCTAGATAAATGTTGAAAAGACCTCGTGGTTCAATAGCTCAGTCTGCTGAGTTTCATTTTTGTGCTCCGAGGGAAACTAGGGAAGTTCATCAAACACAACTACTTGTACAGGTGACAAGCTCAACAACTCAAGGAGTGTTTGACCAATTTTCTTGACGATGCAGTGGTGTCTATAGTGGATTTTGCAGAGAATTACTCCTTCAAGGTGCAAAACGAGATCCAGTCAATGCATTGTTATTCATCTCAAGTCACAATATTTGTTCACATTTCATACTTACGTGATGCGCTTGGTGCTATACAAAAGACGACTCACTTCTACATCTCTGACGACAAGATACATGACACTTTGTTTGTGCATCAATGTTTTCTTTTGCACAATGAATGGCTCAAAAGACACGGCTATAGTGTCAAGCGACATTCGGTGTGGTCGGATGGTGCTGTGCCACAATTCAAAGCAAGGCGGCCATTCTATTTTTTTGCACGATTCTTCAATATGATAGGTGTCCAAATGACTCACAATTTCTTTGCTTTAGGCCATGGAAAGGGTGAGCACTACGGGGCTGGTGCAGTGGTCAAAAGAGCCCTCACACAGAAGCATTTGAATTCTGATGAGTGGGAGCTGCATAACTCTTCAAGCGTTGTTGCATTCCTCAATGGAACTCTCAGAAATCAATGCCCACAAAAAGGCAAGAAAGTCGATCATGCTTTCTGGGAGGTCAAGGTCGGTGATGTCGGTAGAGTTAGAGAGTGGGATTGCAAGCGCATGACATGGTCTTGATCCTAGCACTGTGTCAATGGCTTCAGTCAAGCGGATATGCATGGACTAAGGCACAAACTGCTCTCTTGCTTTTGTGGTGTGTGCATCAAAGGTCAATGGAGGAGATGTGCCAACAAAGATCATGTGGTGCATGGGTGCAGTTCCAGATGAAAGTGATGGAGAAGCTTCAAGCAAGGATAAGAATGAATACACCCCCATGTATGCTGGCCAACACAATGACTTGAGTGATGCCTTGATGGTTGGCCAGAACTTTGCAGTGACTACAAAGGAGTCAGCTGCAGACTTCTACGTCCTGGAATGCACCAACACAAAGCGCCTGGCCAAAACAGAGGAAAAGGATCAATGGCACAACATCATCAACAAAAAATTGTATGTGGTTGAGGGCCTATTCTATGACAAGGTAAATGGTCAAGATGATACTTATGTGCTTTTGGACAACAAGCCCACTGCTCTAATCTACTCCCATCTGGTGCAATGCATTAGGTTTTCCATGTCACCTAGGGAAGGTGAGCATAATGTATATGATATGTCAAATGACATATTCGAGAAAATCTATAACACCATGTCTCCCAGAGGAGAGATTGTAAGATTTATCTCTATAATTTGACTTTGGCCAGTACTTTTGACAGTAGCTAGCACTTTTTTTTAATAAAAATAAAAAGGAGGCACTAAACTATGTTTTTGTTATAAAAATAAAATGGATGCAATAAGCTTAGCCAGTTAACTAGCACTTTAATTACCAGCCCCCCTGAACCACTTTACCAGTCCCCCAGAAACACTTAAAAGCACTTCTGAGCACTTTTCCAGCCCCTTGTACCACTTGACCAGCTCTTTGGACTAGTTAAGACCACCTGATCAGCACTTTTAAGCACTTTATACTACTTGACATGCACTATGAAGCACTTGACCACACCCTAAACCACTTGTCCATCACTTCATACCACTTGACGAGCACTCTAAACCACCTGACCAGCACTTTGAACCACTTGACCAACCCCCTGAACCACTTGGACAACACTTTGTTCCACTTAACCACAATTTACCACCCCCCTGAAAAACTTGACCAACTCTTTGGACCACTTAGGACCTCTTGACCAACACTTTTAAGCACTTTATACCACTTGACAAGCCCCTTGAACCACTTAACCACCCCCCTGAACCACTTAGCCAACACTTTATACCACTTGACAAGCACTCTGAACCACCTGACGAGCACTTTGAACCACTTGACCAAACCCCTGAACCACTTGGACAACACTTTGTACTACTTGACAAACACTTAGCAACCACCTAAACCACTTGACCATTTGTTTGGACCACCTGACTAGCACTTTATACTACTTGACGTGCACTATGAAGCACCTCACCAGCACTTTGGACCACTTAGGACCACCTGACCAACACTTTTGACCACGTGACCAGCACTTTGAAGCACTTTATACTACTTCACAAGCACTATTAACCACTTGACCACCACCCACTTTAAACCACTTGACCACTTAACCAACACTTAACACAAATTCCAGTTGACAACAATAGTGACAATTGACTTTCAAAATTCTTCATAGTATATTCAGGTTTAGATACAAGGACAGTTTTCTTTACAGGGAGTTAGCTTTTTCAAGGAGTAAAGTCAATTAGTAGACTGCTCTGGCCATTCTTGTCGACATGGTTGTTTATAATTGGTTGCTGGACCTTGCATTTTCCGTGCAAGAATTTCCTGTTGTGCATGCACTTTTCCATGTGCCAGATTCCAGTTCATTTGTTTAAGTTCATCCATCCTGGCATCAAATGGACATTCCCTAACAGTCTTGGCTTTGTCAAGAGTCTCAACCCGTTGTATTATAAACGAGTCAACATCTTCTTTGAGGAAATTTTTCCATTGCCTCTCATTTTTCTTTTCTATCCCAGGCAGAAGGACAAAGTTACTGGGATCATTGAAGTACATCTTATAAAGGGAATCATCCAGCATAAAGTGTTAGACTTATTGAACTTAGGAAAGAGGTGACAAAAGGTTTCAAGTTTTTTGAAGAACATTTGCTTTGGGGTGTTTCCAAATTCCCAACTGCTAACATGGCAGCAGTTCTGTGCCATCCACCCACTCAGACAACGCTTCACCTGAGATAGACACTTGTCCATACCCTTCTCAAGATTGTTGCAGGCACGCAACGACCATAGAAAAGTCTTTGCTATCTGACTAAGTCTAAGCAAGAATACTTCTGCATCATTCCGTACATAGTTGGGGACAAATATCATCCCCCTTTACTTTGTCAAAGTACATCGTGTTTAAATCTGGAACCAATCCTTTGCGCTTATCATGCACACAAGCAAGAAAATTGTTGAAGTCTACAACTACTACTAAATCTATGGACTGGGAAGCGAGACATTTTGTAGCAAGGAAGTTGGCGATTGTTTGGAGGTGATAACAACATACAAGTGCCCACCTAGCCAAGGCACCTTTGAGTCAGCCGGCCAAAGTTTTGATGTGGTCACATTATTTTTCCGATGTTTAATACATCAAACCCTGTAAAAGTCTAATGACAATCGCCTATGTCAAGTCTAAGTCAAAGATGTAATTTTTCCAATGATGTATGTAAAGGTTTATGAGAAGTTGGCCGCCGGCCATTTTAGAAAGCCCTAGGTATATAATACACTAAGGTTAGTGGGAAAGGGAGATCATTTTTTGAAGATAAGGGACTAGTGCGTTACGTACAGAGAGCTACCTCTTTGCTCCAACTTGTAATCATCGCTTCTGTGGCTACGGTAATCCAAATTCAGTTTTGTTTCTTGCATTGTGTTCCTCTTACTCTGCTCTTTCATTCAAGTGTAAGCATTCAAGATTCGGTGAAGGTTTCAGACGCATCCGTTTAGGCCTTAAATCGCTGTTTTGAGTGTTTATATGCGTATTTTATGTTGTTTTGACCCTAGGAGAGGATTTAGGGACCCTAAAACGACCCATTAGGATCACCTGTTTGCTGTTTTTGCTGACTTTGGGATGAACGATCGCGATCGTGTACCTCTCCAGAATGCTGTGACAGTGATAGGATATGTTCCTGATAGTCCCCTGTAGCTTCCCTTCAAGTTTCGTGCGATTCCGATATGATTTGCATGGTGAATGGGCGTGATGACTGTAGAGCTGTGTAGAAGGACATAAGCAGATTACTTGGCTTTAGTGCGTTTGATTTGCATGTAGAGTTAGTAGTTGCATCTCTTCGAGTTCACTTCATTAGGATTGACACCCTAGTGAGTTTCCATGCCTCATCCGAGTCGCTTCCCCTGTATCGATAATTTTATGTTGATGCTTGAGAGCTATGCTATGGACGGCCGTCGCGGCGACCGGCAAACATTGGCGCCGTTGCCGGGGAATGAATCTTAGGTGATGAGTGACCGAGTGCGTATTCAGAGTTTTCTTATTGTTCCAAAAGATAATTTCCATTCCATTTACATTTCAGTGAAGCATCTAGACAGGGGTTTAGTGCTTAGTGGAGTCTAGGGTCAATGGACTGGCTAGATCTACTCTTGAGAGATATAGGGAGTTGTGAGTGAGGTTGCTTTAAGCATTTTTTCTCTTCAAATTTCTTTGTATCGATTGAGTACTGATCCATCATCCGTTTTTTATCCTGTTTGTTTTGTTTGATTCATTTTCTTATGTTCTTTCATTTATGTACTTAGGAGTAGGATAAGTAAATCACATTCCAGTCATATTTGGGGCTAAAGTCAGAGCCAAAAAACCAGAAAAACCATAACTTTGGCAAAAGGGCCATAAGACTCTGAAATTTTGAAAATCTGACCAAACAGAGCTGAAATTGATTCAAATCACAAAGTGGTAGCACCAAACACTGGGAAACACTTGTCAGAGGGAGCAGAAAAAATTTCATCAGATTGGGCCTCTGTACTACGATCGCGATCGGTGTACCTAAGTGTCAGAATTGGACAATATTTGACATGTTCCTTCCTGATAAGATTCTAAACAAGTTTGTCTAAAGCAACCACACCCAAAAACATCAAAAATCAAGAAAATCAGGCCACTTGGCTAAAACTAGCCTGACAGACCCAGAAACAGTAAAATCTTGACTTTTGGTGATCCAAATGCAAAAAGACTTGGGGGATAGCCTTAAAACATTAGTGTCTACAAGCATGCCAAATTTGTTCTAATTTGGGCTTCAAACTACGATCGCGATCGGCGTACCTAAGTCCCAGATTTTGACGAGATTTCATCTGTGGGATCCTCAGGTGTATACAAACATAAAAGTCTAAAGGACCTAGGGTCAAAAACCACAAAAAATAGGTCAAAGCCACTGAATACAGATCTGAGTAAAAAACTGCTAAACTGGCATAGAAATTGACTTTCAGTAGACCAAAACACATCAAGACTGGGAAGAAACCATACAGAGGGATAGCCTGTACACAGAACAACCCCAGATAGCTTTCAAATCCCAAAACAAACACCAAAATCAAATCAAACTGACAGATTTTGGAAAACAGACACTTCCAACCTAGAAATGGTAAATTCTCCAAACTACGATCGCGATCGGTGTACCTCAGTCCCAGATTTTGACCAAACTTTACCCACACATACACCTAGGTTATATAAGATACCAGGAGTTTTCAAAATTAAAAAAAAATCACCAAAATAGCCAAAAACAACAGACAGTCAGGAAACCACTGCAGCAGACCAAGATCTGGTGAAAACATGACTTTTTCTTATCCAAATGCAAAAATATTTGGGGAGTAGACTGTACACATCATTGTCTACCATATCCACAAGTTTCATCCAATTTGGGCTCAAAAGTACGATTGCGATCGGTGTACCATACTGACATTTTGAGTTGAAACTTGGTGAGTAGGTAGCTGATAACTAGACAAACAACTTTCTCAAAAGAACCAGGGTCAAAAAACCAAAAGACAGTTGTCAAATAGGGCAAACACTGATCACTGATCCTTCATACCAAAATTTTGAGAAAATTCAAGTTTTTGTGATCCAAATGCAAAGTGGGTTTGAGAATACACTAATCATACCCATGTCTATCAACTCCTAAAATTTCATGCAAAAAGGAGCTGGAACTACGAATGCGATCGGTGTACCCCAGTGACATTTTGGATTGAAATTTTTTGAGTAGGTAGCTGACATCTAGTGCAACATATTTTCCAAAAGGAGCAAGGTCAAAAAAGCAAAAGAAAGTGGTCAAAAGTCCCAGTTACACAATCGGGCCAATAACCGCAGAACCAACTGGGATTTGGGTTTTCATTGGTCAAAACATCTCCAAATTCAAAAATACAAAGACACTTGGTATCAAGACATCAGGGGCTAGCCGCTGTGCAAAAATCTTCCAAATCTGTGACATGGGGTCAACGATCGCGATCGATGTATCTCTACACAGTGGGGGTATCTGATTTCATAAGTTTGTAGACCTACATGAGTACATCCCAAATCTCAAGTTTGAGTGAAAAATACCCTCTGGAAGCCAAGATACAAGCCAAAGTTCTTGTGTTCTGGTCCTGAGACTATTTTGAGTGCTGTTTCAGGAGCAGTTCACCAAAAGTGCTCTAACTTTTGATAGACAACTCCAAATTGAGTCAGGTATAGCTAGGAAGAAAGCTTACGGGCAATAGCACACACTTTCAGGGTTTTAGAGCTGAATTTTTCTAGGTTTCCTAAATCCAAACTTTCAGGGTACCCCAAGACCAGTTTCCAGAGACCAAAAAGTCACAAATTCCTGACTTTTGAGAAACTTGACCAGGGGCAAAAAGGCATTGCGTGCACTAAGCCAAGGTTTTCTTTTCAAGGACCATCTTGAGAGTATTGAGTGAGGCTTAAACATGACAACTCATCCATCATTAGGGTTTCCCACTCAACTCCGAGCTATGCCACCTACACAAACAACCAGAAATACTGCAATACCTATAACAAGAGGGTTGAGACAAGACCATGAGGCTTATCAATCATATCAAGCCAAACCTCAAGGCATGGCTCATGGATATTTGTCAAGTGATCATGTAGCTCACTGGAAGCCAAACCAATCAACTAAAATGTGGGAGTTTGAAAGAGCAAAAGTGGAAATTGCTAAAGACTTAGAGGAGAAGCATCCTCTAATCAACAAACCCAACGTGAGTTTCATCAAAACCAATGAAACCACGAGCATTCTAACGGATTACACTTATGATGGCCTTATAGGTTACCTATAGGGGATCAAAACAACTTCTATAGATGTTTAAATTCCATCATTGAAGAGTTGACAGACTACAAGAACCTCCATGCCTTCACATACACAGATGACCAAGGAGTGCAAGTTCTAATGGTAGATAAGTATGGACGAGAGTACAAACTTATCATCCCAATTGAGCTAGAAAGATATACATACATGGTGAGGCGGTCTGGGGTGGGCAACAAGAAGAGTGGCCTCTAAACACCCTTCGAGGCTCCCGTGCTGCTCAATTGGGGCTGGGGCAAGCACAATCAGAGACAACAACAACCCACAGCCCGAAACCAAACAAGATAAGGGGCACCACCTAGTTGTAGATGCGAACTAGGATGCACGTGATATCTCCTTGTACTCAAACGCACAAAGAGAGAGGGGAATACAAGATAGCCACACACACCAAACACAAACATTCACCACGCCAGAGAGAGGTAAAGCGCACAAATCAACTTGAGCAACTCAGTCTTAGCCTTAAAGACTAGATGCACACAAAGCTTGATGAGAAATAGAGAGACAAGACAAAACTTGACCTTGTTGCCAATACACAAATTGTAAGAGGGTGCCCGCTCACTGAGCACCCTCTTACAATTGAAAGTTTTGGCAAACAATTCAACAAGCCCTCAAACCACCAAGCATGAAATGGCACAACAAACTTCAAGGACGATATACCTTCAACCACCTGATGATCCAACCTATCAAGTCAATTTGGAGAGAAGAGTCGTAGTTGCAGCATACAATTGCATCCAAAACTATGAATCTTATTTATGGACAAGAGTAGGCTACAAGTGTGATTGCAGAGTATAGTATCACTCCACTCCTCTACATGGCATAACTAACTTCAAGCTTCTCCATGCACCTATGTGTAGTGATGGAATAGAGCACTCACAATGCACACACTCTACACAACTAGGCTTGAAGAGTGGTGTGTTATGTGTTGAGAATGGTGTGGTGTGGTGTGATCATATGATGATTGGGGACACATAGGGTGTAGAAATGGAGGATGAAGGCTATGGAGGTGTGAGAGATGTGGCAATGGTGAAGAGGGTGAATTAGGACATGGGAGTTGCAAGTTTGGGAGTGGGAAGGAGAGGGAGGAGTGTGTGTGAAAGCGGAAAATGATAAAGTGGAAGAGGGAGTGTGGCTGCATAGCAATGGCAAACTGGGGTCCACGAATAAAATCATAGCTCACAACTTGTAGATCAAAAAAATATGAAAAAATTTGAGGTGAAAGTTTAGCTCACGAGCTACAACTTTTATTTGTATCACCTTTCCAAATTCGGGGAGCATGTGATCTTTAAAAATTCAGCAAAACCGGCTTTTTTTTCCACTGCACAAGGTCCTTGTGAGGTCCTTCTTTGGATGATTCTTTTGAATACCTCCAAGAGTGATCTCCCCATGGTGCATGCATGCATTCCACATACCCTTGACCTTATTTGGTAGGTCTATAATTGAAGATATTGTTGAGATCATGATATAAGTGAATAGTACAACTAAGAAAATCAAATATTGAGGGGTCTAAAAAAATATGTATATGTCAAATATAAATAATATAGGTGGAAAAAATATAAAGGGGTCAAAATAAATCTCTCTTATTATAATTCTACCATAAAAAGATGAATATTTTTGGTGTTCTAATTTATGAGAGTAAAAGAGAATAGATGTAGGAAGGAAAAATCACAATAGTGAAAAAATATACACATAAGTAAAACTAGTTTTTTTGGATTTTTGTTGGGATAGAGTTACACCAAAAATAAGAGAAGCTTGCATGAAATTATTTTTATATGGAATAAAGAGTATGCAAAATGGTAAGAAAAAATATGGTAATGGTGAGTCAATGTACATAGCATAAATAACAGACACCTAAGTATAAATATTTAAATAAATACCAAAATAATTATGAAAAATCCTTATATTTAGACCCTATATACAATGAAATATTTACACACAAATGGGCCATAATATACTTATATTTTTTATATTTTTATATTTTTTTGGCTCAACTAGCCCAGTGACTAGCTAGCTGAGGGTTTTTAAGAAGATATGGGAAAAGTCCCTAACTCACACACACCTATATACAGTGAAATGGTAGGGATAGCCACAGTGTTTGGATGATTTTTGTAGGGTGGGTTAACTCACTATGGCAATTACGGAGAGCCAAAAAACGGCTATCATTAACCCCCCCTTAGATAATGGTACATTCATGTACCATTTATCCTACCATACAACATGTAGATTGTGTAACGTCTGTCTTTGTCTGCTCTCATCTTTGAAGAACCTTTGTTGTATGATTTAAAAAACCTTGTGTGATATGAAAGGTTCTCAGAGCCAACAACAGGATTTAATGAAGTGACTAAGTAAACCTCCTCCATTGAGAAAGTTTCCATAAGCACCCCCCAGGATCAAAGATCTTGAAATATCTTTCCCAAAGAGAGATGTATGGTATAGAACCACTTACTGATTTCGGTTGAAGAAACTTGTAGATTTTATTGTTGTACATCATTGCATCTATCACTATGAATGTGATATAAAATATTGGTTGCTCTTCCTCCTGTGTAAAGTTGATGTATTTGCTATGATCTTCAAGAGCTTGTATGAGCAAATTCCTGAACTGTAACTCATAAAATTCATTCAACCTGGGTAGGCTCATCAAGTCAAAAATTCTATGACCTTCATGATTTATGAAAGCTTGATTCATACTTCCAACCGCTATTGGAAGATATTGCAAATAGTTTACCACATAAGTAGATAATAGACGAAGGTTTCTATTGCTTCCAACACATTGGAAGAGAATAGATTTTGGTACTGATTGATGAAATATCCACATGTAGCAATCAACAAGTTTTTCATCTATGATGAATACCAGAAGCATCACAATGTGCGACCTCCGTACACCAAAGAACCAAATGAAGAAGGTTTGGAAACATCCGTTCATCACCAAGTATTCATGTCCTCTTCCACTTAAGAAGGTATGGTGTCCCCGATGAAAGGTATATGTGAAGAGAGGAGAAGTCGACTTTGAAGAGGTGAAACCCAATGTGAAGATGATTGGGGCTTCAAAAGTTTGGATTTTCTTGCTAAGAGATTGTCCCATGAATGAAGAGCCACCCACTAAAACACCATTGGAGAGAATGATACCCTTCTGACAGTTTTCTTTTATGATTTTATTTTTTACTACTCTCCCATGTTCTTCATCCCCTTCTAAGCCCCCCCTTTGGCAAGGTTGTAACTCCTCACATTGTACCACCTCAAAGGTTGATGTATTACTGTTTGATTTTGTGAAAACTTTGGCTTCTTGCATGATAGGTTCCTCCATGCTTAACATACATGGATCATACCAATGCTTTTCAACATCCTCAAACACTTCTTGAAGATTATCCTCACATGGATTCAACTCACACTCTTCTACTTTGTTTTGGAGTTGGCATTCCATGTACACAATCATCTCTTTATGATCAATGTGGTCTATGATCTCCCCACCTATGATTTCATCTTCTTCTTCACTCTCTTCTTTTAGACAAGATACACTCTCAGAACATTCAAGGTCTTCATTCTCCATAGAGTCATGTTGCACAAAAGCTTCGTCTGCTCGGACTAGAAATGGATCCTCCGCCAAAAGATTGGATGTATACATTATTGAATCATCAATGCCATTTGAGATATCTTGTGTCGATTTTTGCATGCTTGTGATAAAGGTAGAAGAAAGAGATTCCACATTTGAATCTTGGCCACACACTTTAGCACTTGAATAATCAGTTGGCATGTAAGTAACTTCTTCAACATTTGTAGGAGTACAAGGAGACAAGTATGGCAAAGGAGATGACTCCTTGATAGAAACACTTTCATGATGGTTGCTTCTTCCAGCATGATGAAAACCATTTTTAATGTAGAAGTACTTGTGAAACTTCCTTCGGGCAATAGTGACCGCTTCTTCAAAGGTAGAGGGTCCACTACAAGTAACCTTAGTCTTTAGGAAAGGAGACAAACCCGAAATAAATTGCTCCATTTTTACATAATCTGGAAATGTAGAACTAAACCCATATCCTCCCCATTGATGAGAAAAAATATCCTCATAAGCATAGTAGTCTTCACCATGTTGTTGAAGTCTCCCTAATGAAGCCCATGCTTTCTCCGTTGTTGGAAATTTAGAGAATCTGGTCTTCAAAGCTTTGGAAATTTGGGTATACCCATCTTCAATCTGAGAAGACATACTCCAAAACCATTGCTCAGCGTTGCCTCTAAGACATAGCAATAGAAAATCCCCTTTTTCAATGTCATCCCTTTTACCAAGGATACGACAAACCATTTTTAAATCAGCAAGAAAATCATCAACATCTTCTTCTAGATTTCCGAAGAAGATTGGGATATCATCAAAGGTATAGCGTGTCCTAGTCTCTCAATGCTAAAAACACACAAAGATTAGTTCCAAACAATCATTTTCTCTCATGACATTAACTAACTACACAAAGTTTTGAAAGGTCTTTCAACATGAATTCTAGATTCGTATGTGAAAATGTTTTTTCCTTTCTTATGTTATGCTAATCCAAACCATATTCTAGATCAATTTTTGTTGCCTTGAAATTAAACTCGGTCATACAAGTTTTCATGATTCACATAATCTACTTGATTATGCTAAAATTCAAGCATTCATGCAATACAACAACAATAAGCACAAAGTCATTCTTCCGTGGGGGCACCAATTTGAGGCGGTCCGGGGCGAGCAACAAGAAGAGTGGCCTCTAAACACCCTTCGAGGCTCCCGTGCTGCTCAATTGGGACTGGGGCAAGCACAATCAGAGACAACAACAACCCACAGCCCGAAACCAAACAAGATAAGGGGCACCACCTAGTTGTAGATGCGAACTAGGACGCACGTGATATCTCCTTGTACTCAAACGCACAAAGAGAGGGGAATGCAAGATAGCCACACACACCAAACACAAACATTCACCATGCCAGAGAGAGGTAAAGCACACAAATCAACTTGAGCAACTCAGTCTTAGCCTTAAAGACTAGATGCACACAAAGCTTGATGAGAAATAGAGAGACAACACAAAACTTGACCTTGTTGCCAATACACAAATTGTCTTAGGGTCACGAGAGCTCTCTCACCGAGAACCCTCTTACAATTGAAAGTTTTGGCAAACAATTCAACAAGCCCTCAAACCACCAAGCATGAAATGGCACAACAAAGTTCAAGGACAATATACCTTCAACCACCTGATGAGCCAACCTATCAAGTCAATTTGGAGAGAAGAGTCGTAGTTGTAGCATACAATTGCACCCAAAACTATGAATCTTATTTATGGACAAGAGTAGGCTACAAGTGTGATTACAGAGTACTCCTCTAGATGGCATAACTAACTTCAAGCTTCTCCATGCACCTATGTGTAGTGATGGAATAGAGCACTCACAATGCACACACTCTACACAACTAGGCTTGAAGAGTGGTGTGTTATGTGTTGAGAATGGTGTGGTGTAGTGTGATCATATGATGATTTACAAGGGAGAGAAGGGATATATTTATAGGTTTTAGAAGCCCTGATTAGGATTAGGCCTAATCAAGTTTATTTGAAGGAATAAAAGATTATGTATATATATATATTTTTTAATGAGGGTGGGTCTCTCTTGTCCTTTGAGTCACATGGATGTGGGCTCAAGGAAAGACAATTATTGAGGATGAAAGGAGAGAGGGATTGAGTGAATAATTTGGGAGTGCCTACTCTAGTAGAGGGTGCATTTTACAATAAGGTTAGTGGTTAGTAGTCAGTAATTATCACTAAAAAATATTTACAAAATCATTCACCAAATGGTGAGATATATGATGAGAAAAGTTAGAGAAGGGATGAGCTTGTAAAAAGAGGTTGAAGCTTTGGAGAAGTTGACATTCACCTCTTTACAGCACCGGAAGAAGAAGCAGTCAGCATGGCGAAGTAGCGCGTGTCGATGAAGCTATGTTATTTCAAACCTTGGAAAATTCATGATAAAAGCCTTCATTTGCAGAGGTTATCTTTGGATTTTTGCTGATTTTTTGAAGTTCTTTACAAAGTTGAAGAGAGTATGGTAATATGGACATATATGTAGAGAGAAAGGGGGACACAGGGTGTAGAAATGGAGGATGAAGGCTATGGAGGTGTGAGAGATGTGGCAATGGTGAAGAGGGTGAATTAGGACATGGGAGTTGCAAGTTTGGGAGTGGGAAGGAGAGGGAGGAGTGTGTGTGAAAGAGGAAAATGATAAAGTGGAAGAGGGAGTGTGGCTGCATAGCATGGGCAAACTAGGGTCCACCAATAAAATCATAGCTCATCCACCAATAAAATCATAGCTCACAGCTCGTAGCTCAAAAAAACATGAAAAAATTTAAGGTGAAAGTTCAGCTCACGAGCTACAACTTTTGTTTGTATCACCTTTCCAAATTCGGGGAGCATGTGATTTTTAAAAATTCAAGAAAATCGACTTTTTTTTCCACTGCACAAGGTCCTTGTGAGGTCCTTCTTTGGATGATTCTTTTGAATACCTCCAAAAGTGAGCTCCCCATGGTGCATGCATGCATTCCACATACCCTTGACCTTATTTGGTAGGTCTATAATTGAAGATATTGTTGAGATCATGATATAAGTGAATAGTACAACTAAGAAAATCAAATATTGAGGGGTCTAAAAAAATATGTACATGTCAAATATAAATAATATAGGTGGAAAAAATATAAAGGGGTCAAAATAAATCTCTCTCATTATAAGTCTACCATAAAAAGATGAATATTTTTGGTGTTCTAATTTATGAGAGTAAAAGAGAATAGATGTAGGAAGGAAAAATCACAATAGTGAAAAAATATATACATAAGTAAAACTAGTTTTTTTGGATTTTTGTTGGGCTGGAGTTACACCAAAAATAAGAGAAGCTTGCATGAAATTATTTTTATATGGAATAAAGAGTATGCAAAATGGTAAGAAAAAATATGGTAATGGTGAGTCAATGTACATAGCATAAATAACACACACCTAAATACAAATTTTTTAATAAATACCAAAATCATTATGAAAAATCCTTATATTTAGACCCTATATACAATGAAATATTTACGCACAAATGAGCCATAATATACTTATATTTTTTATATTTTTTGTCTCAACTAGCCCAGTGACTAGCTAGCTGAGGGTTTTTAAGAAGATATGGGAAAAGTCCCCTAACTCACACACACCTATATACAGTGAAATGGTAGGGATAGCCACAGTGTTTGGATGATTTTGGTAGGGTGGGTTAACTCACTATGGCAATTACGGAGAGCCAAAAAACGGCTATCAATGGGTACTCCAATCTCTGCTTACTACTTTCAACCGAGTGTAAGTGTACCAGGGTTTTTTGAGACTGATTTGCAAGAAGCGAACATTGAAACTATGGAATCAAATGGACCTTAAACATCCAAAATAGCTATTCACGAGAGTGTAGCTGCTACCTCATTGAGTGGAACCAAGAGACCACCAATTAGACTTACAAATCCATCAACATTTCCAAAACATGTCTCGAACGGGATTCCACCAGGATTTGCTCCAAGAAGAGAAGAAGGAACGAGGGATGTCTTTGTGAGAGACCCCAACACGCTAAGATGCATGGTTGAACCAAAACCAATGAGACCATATCAATTGGCCAAATGTGTCAAGAAGAAGTATGATGGGTTAAGGGATCCATACGTACATGCATCCTTGTTCAAACAAGTGTTAAGAGCCGAACAAGTATTTTATTTTCATACAGAGTATGAGGGATTTGGCTTAACCTTGGAAGGGATAGCATTGAATTGGTTCCAACCATTGGGAAAAAATGCCTTCTCAAACGTTGAACAACTGCTGCAAGAATTCGTTGTGGAATTGTCTAAAAGGGGAATCAAGCATAACACAGTGTCCCAAATCTATGCATTCAAGCAAAAAGAAGATGAGAGAGTGAAGGAAGCATCACTACGTTTCAAACAATATATAGAGAGATTTCCGGAACGCGAGTTACCGCAGGATGAAAGATTATCAATTCTCTTCATAGAGGGTTTGAAAAATTAAACTCTCAAGAAAGATTTGCACTTAAAAGGATGTACATCCTTTGAACAAGTCACGAGAGAAGCGTTATACCTAGTTGACAATTGTAAAGCCTATGGCGAGGACATTGGTGATACAAAGATCACTATGGATAATGCTCTTTTAGCATCTAGTAAAACCAACACAAGGCAATTGGTTATGTCTCAATTAATGACCAACCTAGATCAGCTAGCAGCGCAAGTAGCACAACGAATAAAATGGTGTGCAATTGAGCAAAAATGGACCAATCATGAGATGAATGAGTGCTACTATAATCAAACCTACACGAGGGGGATACTATTTGGACATCAAATAAAAAAACAAATGCCATTACCAAATCATCCATTAATTCAAAATAGGGTTGTATCAAGGGCTTTACAAAGAGCTGAGGTATCACAACCTAGGTTAGGGCAAGAACCTATGAGAAAGATCTATTCATTGAATGAGGACATTCTGATGTTCATAGCCAATCACAACCGTAGACCAAAGACCATTCTGGCTAAGCAAGAACAACCATCAATTGTGCCACCAGTGACTCAACAAGATGGACCATGCTACAAGTGTGGAGGTAACCATTGGGCCAAGAATTGTTCTCGTGTAGAGATAATTGGATATTGTTCTGAGTGTGCCATTACACACATTGTTCCAAATTGTCCAAAACACCCAAACAAACAAAGGAAAACAACAATGAATGTTGTGGGAGTGTTACCCTCTCCAAGTGGATCAGAGGCAGGACCCAAAATTCATGTGAAGGTAGTGACTAGAGCACAAGCAAAAGAAAATGCTAAGGACCAAGCTAATGAGGAGAGAGATCAACAACCCAAACAAGGGGAAACAACTAGTGTGTCAGTGAGGACTGGGAGAAAATCGTGGAAAGCCAAAAGAGACAGAATTAAAGCAAAAACAATTACAAATCAAACTGCACTACAAACAAAATTACAAGAGACAAAGGAGCAGTTAAAACAAGAACGGGAAAACAAAACGGTGATGAGCGATAAGAAACCAAGGAAGGCGTCTTCCGGAGGATCTGTGTTGGTAGACAAAGTCCTAGAGCCATTAGATGCTACACTGGAAGCATATGAGGCTAGATTGAAACCCAACCAAACCCTAGAGCAACGTGGGATGAAATATCCTCATGCTGAGGTAGAGACTAAGAGGTTGAAAATGTGTAAGGAATTGGTAAAAAATGCACAGGCAATGATGGAGCCTGAAGCACCAATTTCACCTCCAAAAACAAAACCAAAAAGTGTTGGATTTGAAATGCCTAAGGCAAAGGTTGTCGAAACATTAACTCAAAGAAACATGGAGCTAGAATCACAAAAGTATATCAAAGCAAAGACTGCAACACAAGATACCAACAACCTAGAAATTCAACTAGGTGATCAAGTAGTGGCCAACACCACTAATGATGCAAGGTCGAGATCACAATTTATGGCACCTATCCCAGAGATAGATGAGCCATGGCCAAATGAATTGTGGGAAGCAATTAGAAGTGCAAAAGATGGAATTGCGTCTTTCCAATCTGCACCCATAATTGAGGTCAATACAGGGCATGAAGTCTATCAGGGAGACATTCAATCTCTAAACGGAGATGAAGGGACGGAAGTTTCAATTGAAAGCAAACCAGAGTCCTTGAAGACCTTACCCTCATACATAGGAGAACATGAGACAGACTCAGAGACTAGAGTGGTGCCATCTCAGAGAAAAGCCATAGCCAAGATGATGGATACAAAGAGTATGCAAGAGTTGATGTCGACTCCAATACAGTGCACCATTACTCTATCTAAACTGCTTAAGATTAGACCACATGTATGGGATGAAGCAGGCAAAAAATTGGGGAAGATGGGATTAAAGATACCTCTTCAAGATCTACCCTCAAATGAACAATCAAACAAAACTCAACAAGAAAGTGCAGACGCTAAACCTGTGCCAATAAACAAGGTGGGGGAATATTGCGAAGGAGAAGAAGGAAAAACCACCTTACCTGTGGAATACAAAGGAGTTAAAACATTGGCTATACTTGATAGTGGGACTGGAGTAGCCATAGCCACAAAAGACATTTGGGAAAAATGGGGTAGACCAGCGCTTAGAAAAACTAGAATGAAGCTGCAACTTGCAGATGGATACATGGAAAAAGCTCTGCGTATCCTAGAGCAAATTATTGTGACTTCTTGTGGAATTGAATATGAACATACATTTGCAATAGTAGATTTTGGAAAAGGGAACAATTTTAATATCATTTTAGGAAGGCCTTTCATGCGTCAACTTAAGATAGTTCAAGATTGGGGCTATGACTATATCTACTTGAGACATAAAAGATCACCACAAAAATAAGCATAAAAGACCATAGCTATAGAGATGTGAATAGAACTCCTTTAGAAGAGATTGACTCTACTATAGACAATGGGAAAGAGATACCTGCGTGGCTACAAACCAAACAAGAACTTTGGATGTGTGGTGCTTCGAAGTGTGGAAGCTCAGTGAAGGAGGATTGCATCCTAGAAAGATCAATGAACGATGAAGCTTACATACCGGAACCCTTTCCAGAGCAATTATTTGAACCCTTTGGATGGGATCAAATACTGGCGACTCTTGATGTGTGTGTGAATGAGGTGACTCCGACTAAATTTTGTGATGAGGAAGGGTATGATATAACTCCCGTATTTACGATAAAGGTGTTGAAGGAAGATAACGAGATTTGTGAGTGTGAAGGCAGAAAAGGTGAAACAAATAGCTATGTCATGGAGCATGATGCCAAGGTGCACATGAAGAAAGCAGAGCAACAACGAGAATATGTCATCATTGACATACCTATAGAATCGACAAAAGCTATTTCAAAGAAGTAGACTCCAAAAAAAGTGCAAATGAAAGCAAATGAAGGAGAAAAGATTCCAAGTTCAACAACAAATCTTCAACAAGTGCAAGATCAAGACAAGAACAAGGATAGAGAAAAAGATCGATTGTCTCCTATGGCGATCAAATTCAGCATACGCGGAGAAACATGACTCAAAATCACATGTTTAGCTGTGATAAATCCAGAAGCAACAAAGAATCTAATGACTTATGGAACGTGGATCATGATGGGAAAGCCACCAATCAATGAGCTAGAAGAAACAGTTTACACAAGTTCAAAAATGCTGATTCCTAGCTTTGGAGTGGCAGAAGCTGTGCTCAAATTGAATACCGGGTAGTATAAAGATACTTTCCACATAATCATGATGGGAAAGCCACCAATCAATGAGCTAGAAGAAACAGTTTACACAAGTTCAAAAATGCCGATTCCTAGCTTTGGAGTGGCAGAAGCTGTGCTCAAATTGAATACCGGGTAGTATAAAGATACTTTCCACATAATCAACTCCCATCATATCAAAGAGTCTTTGGTCCTGACAGAAAGATGGAGGAACGTCTTCTTTCAACAACAATCAAAAGCTTCAACAACAACAACGGTGAGACTCCATGAAGCTTCTCAAATCCATGCAGAGAAGAAATCGCCAACCATCACGGAAAAAGGTAAAGCAAAGGTAAACATTGAAGTATATCAACCTCGCCAGACGACTTTATCTTCAACGAGCTTCCATCAAATTTTCCACGAAGCCTCTACATCAAGAGCCACACAATAAAAAATGCAATGGAAACCAAAGCAAAAAGTCTATCAACCAAAGTTTCCATCACAAAAAAGCATCCAAAAGAAGCCAAAGTATGTCAAGCAGGTGTTGGTATCCAAAGAGCACATCCAAGTCAAAGACCCAGTTTGGATACATGAAACACGGGTTCAACCACAACAACAAAAGGTGACAGGGTGGATAGCATCGAATGAGTCAATCACAATTCAAGGCTACTTCCAAGGAAACATTAATGTTTGGGCCAAAAAGCCTAAAGTAACAACCTGGATGTACTCATGTCAAGAAAGAAGTTCTACAATGAGCGAACCAAGCTATCAACGGAATAAAAACAACTCAAGCAGGAGAAAGAACAACAAAAAAGGACAAAAGAAAAGACCTTCCAATAAAGCAACACAGCAAGTATGGGTACCAAAGTCAAACTTCAATGAAGCTACCCAACACAAACAGATGCAGCAGCGGATGGTTCTTGTCAAGCTACTTGAAGCACAAGGATTCTATGAAGGTAACACCCACATATGGTTACCCAAAATAGTTGCTTAACCTAGAGCCACTAAGACCAACCAAGTAGCAAAGGACCCCACACAAAGACAATCAACAACAACAAAGAGCCAATGGAGACCAATTACAACCAAGGCTGCTGCAATCTACAGATGGATACCTTGTCATCAATTACAAAAGTAAGGCTTTTACAACGGAAATCATCAGGTTTGGATACCAAATCCTAGTGTCCATCAAATTGTAGAAGAAGATAAAATGCCAAAGACGGTCACACAAGGACCAAAAACAAGATGGGTTCCAAAATTGCTAGTGGAAACTCAATCACAAAGAACCCACACATCTCGACAATCGCTTCTCATGGAAATTAATGCAAAGGCTACATCAAGCCCTATCAGAGCTGAAGGACTTTTTTTACAAAGAAGTATCAACATACAACAAGCAAGTCAAGAGGAGCCAAAATATGCCAACCTACTCGACAAAATGGTGGCATCCAAAGACCAACACAATGATAGAGTCCTTAATCTCAAGAACTTATGGCATTGGGTTTCAGGCCATGAACAGGTAAGTCCAAGTCGCCATTAAAAATACATGGCATAAAAGTCAAGAGTCGGGCATCTGAGCCACTAAATGAGCAAGGCATTCGTCCCAAAGCTTCTAGTAATATTCTTTGTGGTCTAAGAGTCTTAGCTATTCTAGGTACTGCTCAAGGTGGAGGAGTTGAACATATTTATGTTGTGTCGCTCATGCTGGTATAGGTGAGCATAAGAGTCCAAGTCTATGTATTTTAAGTTTGGTTAAGTGAAGAATAGAGTCCAAAAGACACTCACGCACTATGCATAGTGAGGAATGAGTGGAGAAGCTTCTACATCAAAAACCCTTCTTGGAAACGTGCAAGCTATTGAGACGTCCTTTGATGTCACATGTGCTACATTTGTTCCTTGAAGCACCCATCAACTCCATCTTTTACACTACATGCTTTTGTTTGAAAACTTCTCATTAGCATATAGAGTGTCCCATAATTGGCACTTACATTAGGCACTCTTCCTTTGTTTCTCCCAAGCACTCACCTTGCATGACAGGTACTTCGAGTCAAAATGCTCAACTCCAATAAGAGCGTATACCAAAGGCACTTTTTTCCCACTGGGTTTTTCCCTTTGGTCATCCAGGTTTTAAGACCCTCATCTAGACCTCATCATCAACTTCTTGTATATATTCCTTCTACATTGAACAATAAGGAAAGGGCTACCCAATCCATAAACAACAACTTGGAACAAAAACAGCAGGTCTCCATATGCTTATCAAGAGCATCTTTTATCTTCCAGGGTGACAACAAAGCTCCATCCAACAATGGCAAGTCAAAGAATGGCCTACAACATCAAGCAATGAGAAATTTAGCAAGCAAGCTATCCACAACAATCAAAAATAGCTCACACAGTGCTTCAACATTGGTGACCTATTGCAGACAAATCAAATTGCAGTGGACCTTGAGAGAATATCTATCATAAAGTCCACACCACAAGGAGGATCAGTTCTACACGATCAAACACTTCAACATCAATCTTTACGGCAACTAAGATTGACAACCAAGAGGCGAATGCAAACAAAAAGAAACGTTGCCTCGATAATCAAAGATCAAATCATGTATCAACAACATGACAACTATGCATCACTCAAGGAAGGGGGGGCGTCATCAACGACAACGGGCTTCCCAAGATGAAGACCCACCTTGAAGACAAAGCTAAAGACAACCCTATGAAAAGACTGCACAAGGTCGTGTCAAGGGACGACACGAGCTAGGAAGGGGGGAGTTTTTGGAGGTGATAACAACATACAAGTGCCCACCTAGCCAAGGCGCCTTTGAGTCAGCCGGCCAAAGTTTTGATGTGGTCACATTATTTTTCCGATGTTTAATACATCAAACCCTGTAAAAGTCTAATGACAATCGCCTATGTCAAGTCTGAGTCAAAGATGTAATTTTTCCAATGATGTATGTAAAGGTCCATGAGAAGTTGGCCGCCGGCCACTTTAGAAAGCCCTAGGTATATAATACACTAAGGTTAGTGGGAAAGGGAGATCATTTTTTGAAGATAAGGGACTACTGCGTTATGTACAGAGAGCTACCTCTTTGCTCCAACTTGTAATCATCGCTTCTGTGGCTACGGTAATCCAAATTCAGTTTTGTTTCTTGCATTGTGTTCCTCTTACTCTGCTCTTTCATTCAAGTGTAAGCATTCAAGATTCGTTGAAGGTTTCAGACGCATCCGTTTAGGCCTTAAATTGCTGTTTTGAGTGTTTATATGCGTATTTTATGTTGTTTTGACCCTAGGAGAGGCTTTAGGGACCCTAAAACGACCCATTAGGATCACCTGTTCGCTGTTTTTGCTGACTTTGGGATGAACGATCGCGATGGTGTACCTCTCCAGAATGCTATGACAGTGATAGGATATGTTCCTGATAGTACCCTGTAGCTTCCCTTCAAGTTTCGTGCGATTCTGATATGATTTGCATGGTGAACGGGCGTGATGACTGTAGAGCTGTGTAGAAGGACATAGGCAGATTACTTGGCTTTAGTGCATTTGATTTGCTTGTAGAGTTAGTAGTTGCATCTCTTCAAGTTCACTTCATTAGGATTGACACCCTAGTGAGTTTCCATGCCTCATCCGAGTCGCTTCCCCTGTATTGATAATTTTATGTTGATGCTTGAGAGATATGCTATGGACGTCCGTTGTGGTGACCCGCAAACAACGATCAATGTGCTCTACCTCATCAGGCAATGGGGGTTTTGAGCCAACCACACGAATTTTAACTACAGAGAACAAATGGAGAGAAACTAAGAGAGAATACTTAAATTTATATTGCCGGGAAAAAGATACAAAGATGCAATCTAAAAAAGATAGCATGAAAAAAAAAGATACAAAGCTTCAAGAAGCTAAAGCTTCCTGCATACTCTGGTTTTTGGGGGGAGTATGCCAGTACTTTCTTTGGGGTCCTGGGACAACTCATCCTCCATCTGATCTTTTCTCTTCTTCCACATCTCCATCGCTACAAATTGCAGGGTTGATTCCATTTCAGGATCCTCTACCACAGCTACACTATCCTCCTTATAGGCACCAGTACCTGGGCAGCATATTGTGACCACAATGAACACGGTGACCATGATTTAGACATGGGAGGAGACAGATATACAAAACTGACATTACCTTGGTTGCTTGTGGACGGAGTTGTCTCCTTCAAAACGTCGGTCACCACCCTCAATAGTTTTCCCACCTTCAAAGTTCTTGTACTTCAGCAGCATGACGTCAAGGTCAAATACCTTGTCCACATCGTGCATGAACGATGTGGAAGCTTCTTTCTCAGCCACTAGCTCAGCTGAACCAACACACACAATTAATCTTCACAACAATAGATTAGCATAAGTTCTATTGTATAAAATGACCAACCTACCTTCAAGCTCCTCATAAGAATTCCCAAGTGCCTAGCATCTTGCTATATGGGTTATCTCCCATTTACAGTCTGGTACAACACACTTGGGATTAGTCGCACTCACCAGTGAAAAGCAGAACAGATGGTATTTGTGGGCACACGAAGCTGAAAGACCCCGACCGCATATTTGCCCGACAGTTCTTGACCACATGCCACACAATTTCCAGACAATAATACAATATCCACACTAAATTTAGACTTGGAAGGTGGAGTGGACACAAGAAGGGCCCTGCCCTCTCTTTTCATGAACTTGCTGGACCCCTTCATGAAGGAGGCCTGCCTTCTGAACTCACCAAGGTCCCTGTCCATTTCTTGAACTGTTTTCTGTACAAACTTAGAAACAAAGGAAGATTATTGCATAACCAACCATAATAAGCAGGCACTTGCAAGCACCATGGAGCACTTGCTGGAACATTCAAGTACTTGGAGACACTTGCAAGTGCCTGCAAGTGCTCTATCTGTCCACTTGCAGCACTTTGAAAGGCACTTGCTAGCACTTGGAAGCTCTTTTTAGCACTTTGAAGAACTTGCATGGTTTTAAAAGTGGTTAAA
This sequence comes from Adiantum capillus-veneris, assembly GCF_014529385.1. Classification (NCBI taxonomy): domain Eukaryota; kingdom Viridiplantae; phylum Streptophyta; class Polypodiopsida; order Polypodiales; family Pteridaceae; genus Adiantum; species Adiantum capillus-veneris. The sequence goes on from NC_140944.1 coordinate 148,393,228, forward strand.
AGTGCTTAAAAGTGCTTCAAAGTGCTTCAAAGTGCTTTGAACTGATCGCAGAATAAACTTTTAAGCACTTTGAAAGCATTTTTAAGCAAATTTAAGCACTTTGAAGCACTTTCAACCGCTTGCAAAGTCCTGCAAGTGCTTGAAGGTGCTTCAAAGTGCTTTAATATCCTTGCAGGTGGTTCAAAGTGCTTGCAAGTACATAAAAGTTAGGCACTTTTTAGCACTTGCTAGCATTTGTAGGTGTTTACAAGTGCTTGGAAGTGCTTCCAGGTGCTCAATCTGTCCACTTGTAGCACTTTGAAAGGCACTTGCTAGCACTTCGAACCTCTTTTTAGCACTATGAATCAATTTCAAGCACTTGCAGGGTCTTAAAATTGGTTAAAAGTGCTTTAAAGTGCTTAAACGTCCCTCAAAGTGCTTTGAAGTGATTGAAGAAAGAGGAATATAGACTTCTCAGATGATGCAGATGTGCCAGAAAGTAGTCCCTGTGCAACTAAATGTAAAGCCAAAGAGGATGTGTCTTCTCTGGAAGACCCAGCTGCAACTGATGAGAGGCTGTTTGATTTTGCAGCATCTTGTGGTGCTGGGGACAAGTTTGATCTAGTTCATTCTATGTTTAATCCAAAGTTTGACATTGAAGACCTGTTAGCTCAACACAGTAATTTCTTGCAGTCCTACAAAGATAAGTTTGAAGTGATGGTGCAGGTAGGGAGGGTTGTTCTGCCCACTATGACTCTTGTGCATTTAAATGACTGTGGTGGAAAGGGACAGGGACTGAAGAAGTATAGGGAATTACCACCTTCTTGCCGACATTCAACCTGCCCTTTGCACCAAAAAGAATGCAAACTCATTCAAGAAGCTTTTGGCTTTATGATTTACCTGAACAGCCTGTTTGGATTCCTCATGCAGAATCTTGATGAGGTGTTAGAGGAGCAGGATGCAGCACTAGATGAATAATGCGAGGAGACAACTCATATACAAGAAGTCGAGGAGGTTGAAGATACAATCAACCTTGAGGTTGAGGAAATTGAAGTACAAAGAAGTAAGATGCTCTCTGTGAAAACCACAGAAATCAAACTTCCATTGGATGTCAGTAACTTCACTGAGAAGCATGCTCAGATGATGTTGCCTGATGTGCCTGACTTCAGGATTGGAGACAGGACCTATATCTTCTTACATGATGTGAAAAGCATCTTTTATTTAAGGGAGGATTTCTCCCTGGCTATTATTTCCAGAGTCCAAGAGGAGAGGAGTGGATTTGTTTCAGAGGATAGTAGTGATGATGAGGCAATGGAAACATCCAGCAATCCAATGGAATGCCTCCGAAGATGCTTTGAGAAAGCTGAAAAATACAAGAAGACACTACCTGATGAAGCCACCTTCCAAGCAATAAGACAAAGCCTAAGACCATCAACAAGTAACAAAGAAGTGGAGGATTGGTTTAACCATTCAGGTCAGGGGTCAACTACATCTGTAGACCTGTGGCAGGAAAACCTCTTTCTGCAGGGTGAGAACTTCATGGTAACTCTCTCTCTCTCTCTCTCTCTCTCTCTCTCTCTCTCTCTCTCTCTCTCTCTCTCTCTCTTTGTGTCACTTTTGACATGATATTGCAGTCTTGGATTGCTGACAAGGATGACTTCCTTCGGCAGCGGACTCGAGAGTATCGTGGAAGGGATGCAGCCCTAGCACAGTACCTTTCAAAGCTTTGCGAGTCGCCGATAGTAGTTTTTCACAATTCCATGTCACAAGAGGGCTCAATAGCAACTTACACATTCAAGACACTATCACGCTTCTTGGGTGGACCCGTGCTGCCCAAAAGTGCAGATAAAGTCATTCTTGTGGACAAAGTGTTTGCTAGAGACTGTTTTGGTTACTGCCCGGGCTATACACGTGGTCGGGCAGCATATTACTACACCTACACAGCAATGGCACTAGCTCTTGGTAGACAAAACCCAGATGAACTTTTAGAGTATGGCAAACATCTCATGATTTGTTACAAGGGTGACGTGCCAAAATACAAAATTGAACCTTCAAAATCTTGATACACTTCAAGTAGCAATTGTATAAGATCATGTATTACATAAATTTTGTACAATGTCATCCACTCAGAGTATCTTTCTCCACTTGTGATTCACATACACCATTGTCTCTCTCCACCTTTGTTGACTTTCATGAGCTCTGGAGTTGTTGTATGCCGTTGATCTTTTAACTTTTTGTTGTTGTAAATGTCTGATGGCTTGTGCTATTGCTGAATTTGCCAAGACTTCTTTTGCCTGCATTCGATGAATGATTCTACGATAGAACCATTCAAATAGTTCTCTCAAACTGTTAGCCTTGATTCGAGAGCCACCATGTCATGTGTGCCTGAAATAAGCATTTCTCGCCATGTAATGAGACTTTTCCATCCCTTGGGTATTCCATATTGCCGGGTTCCCATACTTTTGTATAAAATATGGTAAATGATTGAATATGATGTGCTGGATATGAAAACAGATTAGTTAGAATGTTTTACACTCACATATTTGCACATAAGAGAGAATGAAATACACGATAATACCATGTAGTGAGTAATCTGGGTGTCTGTCCATGCTGTCTTGAATGATTTTTTCAGAAGGTTGAGATTCTCCTTGAACTTGTTCATATCACCTTGTGACCAGTCATCTTTGTCGCACATCAAAAATAGGATGTCTATTGATCGCCAAACCTCAGCCTTCGCGTTACGAGTAGTTGGTTCTTGGTCTTTGACTGCAATATGTAGCTTTTTTCCAACTCTGATACTCTACCTTGCTAACATAAGATGTGTTATATATTTTTCCATGTTTTGTTAGCTTCGGATCTCTTGTACCTTGGGGTTTAGATAAAAACCTCCGTGCCTTCACCCCACCGGTGGATGGTTTGCATGGGACATCCTTCTCAGTAGTTGATCTCTTTTCATCCCGCTGGATTTTCACATTGCCACCATGAAGCCCCATATCCGACAGTACCATTTCTAAGCACTGCAGGGCTACTTGTCGTTCTGCCGAGTTCTTAATCTTCCAAGCAAACCCGATATATAAGTAGACGAATTTCTCCACAATTCTACAAAGGGCATGCATTGTACAAATGTGGACATTCACAAGTGGTATTTTCAAAACCGGTCGAAAAGCAGGATCCTCAATGTGACGTGTTGGAGCTTTTCGCCACCACTTTGGGTCCATGACCTTTGAAGGCTCCATGCAGAACAAACACGGTGACTTTGCCATTGCACCCATTCCACAATTATACATGCACTTTAATGTTTTGAGGTCACCTGCAAGATGCCACTGAACTTGAAAGTCTCCCCTTCCATCTAGACGTAGTACCTCTCCCTGATTAGTCTGTCGATCAATCACCTTCGGAATATTATTTTGATGGAACACCCAATATAGAATCTCATGATCTTCTTTCTTTACCTGCAACACAAAATAAATGAGACTTAAGTAGATGTGAACATTTGAGCTTACCTGAGAATCTCGCTTACCTCAAAGGCACCAAGCCACCATATATTAGATTCTGATTGAACACTAAAATATAAAGGATCATCACTGGGACACTTTGAGAGGGCTCTATTCATTAAAGTAATAGTAGCACGCTCTAGCTTTTTCTCTTTAACAAGCTTACACTCATCCAATTTTAACACAAAATGTAATACCCCTCGTGACTCTTCAAATGTGATGTTGTAAAACTCCACCATTCTCTTCTGTAATATCCGCACGTCCATAAAAATATTATTGAACTCATCATATGCCATGTTTGCTCCATGGCCACTGTAAGTTGCTTGAATATGAAAGGGTTGTCCAAGATAGTCTCCCTGTGCCTCGTTAAGCTGAAGGCTCTCTTTCCAAACACTTGAGGCTGATGGTAGAAGTTTGGATTTTATACCCTTCTTAACAAAGATGGATGAGACAGACTTTTGGATAGCCGAATATTCTCTTTTGCTTACACCAAGTGAATCAAGTGTGCCTTGTATCTCTTTTGCAGGCACTGAGTTCTCTGAAATAAAGCGGTCCACTACATTTCGTTGTAGGACCTTAAACTTCTTGTCATGTACTATATCTGCTTCCAGGCTTCTACTTATAAGTGGCTTCAATCTCTTTCCTATATTGGCTTTGGGGTCAATGTTTTCCTTGTCAGGATAGATTGAATCTCTACATGAAGACAATGCATAAGTAAATAACAGAAAATTTGCTTCACTAACACTATTTAGGCACATGAAAACAATGCATAACAAGAAAAAACAAAAAGATTACTTAACTAAGACAATGTAGCCAACCAAGAAGTATCACCTTAATGCTCGAATTCTTTTCTTGAGATCTCCTGATGCAACCTGTAATGTTTCAAGATTGCGCAATTTCTTCTTTCGGATACGAGCACCCAAGATGGTGTCCTTCATTTGACAACTTCGAACCTTTCCTTTCAGTTCTTGTACCTCTGTTTTATGTTGCAAAATGGTAACCTGATCTGTAGAATGTAAATGTGAAAGGCGAACAATCTCACATTGTTGAGCTTGGAGAATGCCCTTGTAAGTTTCAGCTTCTCTTGTAAGAGATTTACAATAACCCATAAGGCCCTTTTCTCCATCACCAGCAAAGGTCAATAAGCTTGTAGGATTGACAAACGGTGGAGATGCATTAGTCATTGGATTCTTAGGGTAGAGAGAGCCTCTCGTCCAGATATCTATGTGTTTAGCTCCCTGAGCTCTGAGCGTGTCTATGGAAGCGGGAGGTATATGTGTGTTTGTTTTACTACGCTTAATCAATGGTTGGTACTCATTGTCCAAATCAATGTGAAGGTGATATTTGGCTCGTTTCTGGGTAACATTTGTGCCATTTGAGGAGTGCGCCATTAGCCAAATGTGCAAGTTTAATGGAAAGTGAATAGCGGCTGCGCCTCTGTCCCTCCATGTTAGCCTCATTCCCTCCATATTGACGAGGTTCATTCAATGCAACTGAAAAGAGGATTATCTCTCAATCACTACGAACGAATGTTCAGAAGAGTAAGGAATCTACTTAAAGTACACTTTTTGAACTTTTACTATGAAAGAACCAGCTCTATTATTTGCCATTTTTTCTAGAGAGAGAGTGCAAAAAATACATTTTCTTAGAAGGCCCTCCAAATGACCTCCGAAATTCCCTAATGCCTCTATGATACCCTATTGAACTAAATAGCACCTATGGAAAAGTGCTATATAGCGCCTTATTGGACATGGATGCTAAGTATAATTTGCTATCATATGGAGTGTGGTGTAAGTTATTAGGAAAGCCATCTTTATGTGAGAGTATTATCCAAGTCAAGGGTCTCAACAAGAAAAAAACCACAGTTTTTGGAATCTGGCACATTTCTGTCAGTATTATGACAACGGGGTTGTAGCTCAAGACTTTTTGGTCATGCTTGCTGGAACTATGGAGGGTAATATAAACATAGGACGCACGTGGATGATAGACACCAAATGCACTATTGATTGGGGCACTGGGGGTGTCACAATGTAGAAACCAACTCTTAGCCCTGCTACTCAAGCATAGTCCCTGAGATACTATCTCTTAAGAAAATAAAACCCAGAACATTGCATGTCCAGGAGGTTGAACCTTATGTCCCTAGAGCCAACTCTCTAGAGCTTCAACTTTTGTAGTTGAAACAAATATTGAGACACACAAGATGCATCCTAATATAGCAAATAAAACATACAAGTGGGTCCCTAAAGCTTCTTTAGCGACCATTGCTAGTGCTAAAAAATAGGAGCCTGATAAGAGACGTCCCACTCGCCCCAAGAAATGTAAAGAAACATCGCGTTGGATTCCTAAAAAACTATTGGGAGCCCAAGGCTACTATGAAGGAAATGATCACATCTGGGTGCCTAAACGTAAAATGAGCTCTTACCTATCACCTGTCCCATGTGAGACCAATCTTGTAGCTCCCAAATAAATTGAAGATCGCAGAAAGGAAAAAATCACGGAATACCACATGCCCGCTCCTAAGCTAGTTTGGGTACCGAAGAAAGAACGATTTGTTCCAGCTAGCTCAAGAACATGGATGTCAAATGAAGCTTCTTGCTCTTCATGTAGTTTGTATACGGAAATAGAAGCTTTGACACAACCTCCACCTGCCATTGTACATATCCATACAAACAAGAAAGAGTTTGTACCTCCCGTTGTAAGTTCACCACCTACAACAACGTTGCCAATAAAATCATGGGAGAGTACCTTACCACCCTTGGGACTAGATGAAATGCCTAGGGAGGTCGAAAATTATTGGTCAAAGTCTTCGCCCAAGACAACTTAGAACAATTGGTTTCAAAAAGTGACGACATCAATACAAAAGGTATGTTCTACCCAAGGAAGGGGGGAGCGTTTCTGACATTCATCATTCACACTCACTCCCCTCTTAACCTTCCTCCCTGACCTCTCAATCTCCAATCTTAGGGAATGTATATATAGAGCCTTATACTCACAAAAAACAAAAATAAAGAAGTAGAAGAGCAAGAGCCACCATACAAAAATCTGGAAACCTACGAGCTCTAGTACATGACCCAAAATCATAAAAACACATTATGCACAAGGACACGACCTTTTGACACAACTGTTATAATATTTGCACTCTAACCATCATCTATCTGTGTGTATAGATATTGCTAGATCGCTAGAGTCATCCACTCCCACCTTGGATGAGAGGTACCCTCTTTACTTTTCACAAGTGTTTCACATGGTCTTTTCGGTGCTTGCCTGTGAATGGGATTTGGTAGGTACGATAGTATGTGAGACAAATTTCAAGGAGTTAGAATGGCCGATATGTCTCTTGACCACGACTGATCCATACTTAGTAGAGAGCATCTCTCCCATTGCACAAGCCTACCTTCTTGACCAAGATGACTATAGACGTCTAGTGATGTTCTTAGTAAACATTTGTGCCTCTAATGATGAGGAAGAGTTACATGATTACATAGATGGCACATATGGTCTCACGGATGATGACTTCATTTTTCTCAACAATGATGAGGATAGGGGTTTAGCCTTAGGGTTCCCCCCCAATCTCTACAATATCCTATTCCCTTGACTCTCTAGGGGGAGTGCAAATAATTAGGCTAGGGTTCCTTATGTTGTTTGATTTTGTTCAATAAGGGTTGGTGCCTCTTCCCACTGATGTGCCTCATAGAGGTATTCTTTGTGTTTTCTAGTGTGTCCAGGATGTTAGGACTTTGACCTTCATGGAGTCTTTCTCTCGTTTACCCTTCGAATCAAGTGTGATCATCAACACGAGCAGGTGTTTCTTGTCCATTAGCATTGCCCCTTATCTTTGTTTTTGCATCCATGTCTGTCTGGTTTAATTGTGATTGGTAGCACAATATTCCGCACGTTTGCTTAGATTAAACATTAGACTCTATATAATTTTCTGTCATAATCCCTTGTCTAGGTTTCAAAATCAAGCAGTCTGACTAAGCTAGTTTGACCAAGTTAGGAGTTATACCATGGGGAATGCCTTCCTAATAATCAATGGTTACTTTAGGCTCTTAATCCGATTTAGGCAGCATTGTGTGCAATGTACTAGGGCGTTCTAGTGGGATTAGTCCCTACTGACCTTTAGCTTAAGTGTTATACAGGGAGTTTACTAGTGTGATGAGCTTGGGGAGGGTAACAATGTTATATGCCCCCCAAAGTTACAAAATTAAAATGCTGAAAATGAACAAACAAAATAATCAAAAGTGCCACAATGTAAAATCTTAAGCTGAAAAGAAATCCCAGCTTGGCTTGGTACTTCACTCACATGTATCACCTATGGTACTAAAGCCCTAGAGGTTCCCAACGTGGGTTCTTTTCCTTGAAAAGAAAAAAACCCGAGGCATACAAAATAAGCTCACACACCAAAATTGAATCAATGTGAAAAGACTTTGGGGGGTCAAAAGAAAAGACCGGCAATGATTTCATGACCGATTCCTTTTATTGTAGCTTAACTACAAGGTCTTCTAGGTATACCCTCTAGTTAGCCCTTGAACATCAAATACTTTGCTCTCGCGATTAAACAACTTAATTGACCAGCAAAAATTGAGAAGCTTCCCCATGGACCTCTATCGCCTCTCGACTGTTAAGCTAGCCACCCAAAACTTGTTTAGACCTTTACAACTGTTTATGCGTTTAATTATATTATAGTTTAATGTTTACTGCTGACAAATTGTTTAATATTCAGTTACCAATCAAATTGTGTGTCTACAACTGCATATGTTTTTTAATTGAATATGAGAATGCAATTACTGTGCCAATTTTGGTTGATTTTGCAATGATTGAACAAGGTTAAGGATATTCAATCTCGGATGCTCTTCCACCTTCACGAACGAACTTCATCTCAATAGATTCTGAGGATGGAATCTACATCAGGAAGGGGGGCATGTTAACCGACAACGGTGACCCTTAACAGGCAGATGGTGGAGTCAATACTGGGCGAATAAGAAGCTTGGGGATTGCCCAACGCCCCCTATCGCTTGGTGTTGACCTTGGCGTAACCGACAATGGAGACCCTTTTGGTAATGTGATTACAATTCATGCAGAGGAGTCAATAGCGAGCGAATAGGAGGCTTGGGAACTACCCAACGCTCCCTATCGCTTGGTGTTGACCATGGTGTTAAAGACATTACATGCGACGATCGAGTCAGCACCAAGCAAATAGGAGGCTTGGTGACTGCCCAACGCTCCTTATTGCCTGGTTCTGACCTTGGTAAATGGACGTCGGCCCAGTAAACATCCATAAATATCCCATTTTTTTGAGTCAGGGATAGGGCTTGTCAATTCTATAAGTTCTTGGGTGATCGTCAATGAGAGGTGAACCACATATCTCATTTGATACACTTTGAGAAGCCACAGTGGGACCCATGTGTGAATGGGCCAAACTCTTATAAAAGGTCCATTTCACCTAAAAATCATCATTCTGAGAGGTGTAAGCTAAGAAGTGCTCTTGCTCCATCTCTGTCTCCTTCTCCTTTGTGTGCTCACAGGTGTGTATGTGTGTATGCTTGAGAGAGAGAGAGAGAGAGAGAGAGAGAGAGAGAGAGAGAGAAAGAGAGTGAGAGAGAGAGAGAGAGAGAGAGAGAGAGAGAGTGATCGAGCATCAGTGGCAGTGAGGCAGTTGAGCGCGGCATCGACGGCGGCTCCTTCTTCTTTGCAGCACAGGATCCTTCACGATGGAAGCATTGAGCGGTGAGTGACACACCATTGTTTCTTTGAGCTTGCTAGGCTCTTCTAGTTGTGTGTTTGCAACCCTTCAAGGCTCACACATGGTGCACAGGCAAGTCCCCAGCATTCGACACGTACTACAAAGCGTACAAATGTCCATAAGAACATTGCTTATACCCACCTCTCCCACAACATAAGGTTTCCAATGCATTCGGACTGAGTATGCATTATAGGGCCACATTGCATGGCCTGCATTAGCACAATGTTTCAAATCATGCACTGCACATACCCCAAGGCAATACACCATGGTCCAGGAGGACTCTGACTAGGAGGGGGGGAGGCATTCTTGATGCGGACCAAACAAGCTTTAAAGTATACAAAGGGCAATGTTTTTTATGATTTTAGGGTGTTTTACGTATGATTGCAAATTGTTTTGACAAACCAATGTATATATACCCTTATATATCATGATTCTACATATATGTGAGGCCGAACGCCAAAGATGGGCCTCTGTGTGTGTGTGTGTGTGTGTGTGTAACAATAACCATTTTTTGGATCAAATATTGGTACAACGGAGTAATCCAACCATAAAAATTACAAGTAAGTGGATATAGAGGAATTGTGGGATGTTTGTGATTTACTTTGATTTTGCGGGAATTTTTGGGTTGATTTTGCTATTTTACAATAAAAAATATTCAAAAATACACAAAGTAGGTGAAATGGTGCCGCAATGCAAAAAAAAAACTATGGCAATTATCAGTGACTACAGGAGAACCCACGATACATTGGAGTGAAATTATGAGAAAGTTTTGAAAAGCGTGTTTTTGCTAATTTCTGGCCAAAACGTCAAATTGATAGGAAACTGGGCGAAGGGACCCCAAACAACAAAATTTTTGAGCCCAAATCGTGTTTCGCAACAAGATAGCAACACGTGTCAAATTTCATGGCAAGTAGTTTCGTGACCCCCCGATATAAGGGTTTTATACATCACTTAGAAGCTCATTTCTACTATTTCACTAGTGAGAGCGAGCTCTAGCCACCTAGAGCGTACAGAGCTTCCGAGAGCCCATACACCATGCACATATTACTGATCCGGATCAGCTACGAGAGGTAGGCTCAAGACCTTGAAATTTTTCTGTTATTAATTAGTTAGGTCATGCACACTAGCCCCACCAACTGCACAAGGCAGGCAGGGTAGGCACCTATAGCACACGATAACTACCTAACCACTAATCGGGAGTGTACGAGAATTGATAGTGGGTTGACCCTAGGCTAGACAAAGACTCCTATGACCCAAACATCAGATAGGGAAAGCGGGTGAAAGTCGAGCATCTCGAGCCCCGCATAAGGCCACACAAGACAAGTTATAGGAATGCTTCCATATTTCAAGAATAGGTACTCCTCAATGAGCTCTATAAGTCTATGCAAGTCCCAGGATGAGACTACTTAAAGTATGCCAAAAGATTAGTTTTGGCATTGGACCCGCAAAGTGTCACTTGGCTCTCACGACCAAGTGGGGCATCTGTTTTCCACCAAACTTCACGAGCGGCTTATCCATGCCATCAACAAGCAAGCCTAATGGTGGGATACCATTAAAAATCATCCGCAGGCTATCAACCTAAGCACCGACGCTTTAGAGAGACAAATCACCAAACGGATCATCTTTAGAGCCAAGTGCTAACCAAACCACATGGCAAGGTTGTAAAGAATGAGGATGCAAGAGAGCTACACAAGACAAGTACAAAGCACATAGAGATGGAAAGCTTCTTCTTCTTCTTACAGAAAAGAGAGTACAAAATGACTTAGTGCTAAAACTGAAAAGTAGCACATATGTACATGCGGTCACTAAGTGTGAACTCGCTAGAAGCGTACTAGGCTGACACTATAAGTGTAGTCCAGTTGTAGAATCACTGGCAGAGATCCTCCGTGTCGGTCACCTAACGCGCCAGTGAGTAAATGTCGTAAGCGGCCAAGACCCGTAGTGGATGCCAGCTCAAGATGTAGAGCTCGACATCTCAACAAAGGTGCCTTAGGGTTATATTTTTTTGAGCATACCCTCATAATCATCATGCTTCAAATAGCCTATGCATCCAGTTTCATGAATTTTGGACCTAGGTAAGACATCCTATGCCCAGAAATGCAAGGCTGTGACATAGGAAAACAAATGGTTATAGACACCTCAAAAGTGGTCCAAACAAAGTGAAACTTGACTTATACAATGTCCATAGTATATGCATGCATGCTCAAAATCCATTGTTTTCAACTTTCATGGAATCCTTAAGCCTTCTTGAGCTTGTGTTTCAATTGTCAAGTCATTTGGATAGCTAAAAGTCAGTCTGCCCTCCATACTCCAAGAATACGCTAACTTTGGAAATTGAGTGCAACGGGATCTATGGAATCTAGAAAGTCCTCGGGAAAGAAAAAATGGATGTTGTTGAAGGACTACCTTGATCAAGCAGATCCCTACACCATATCGCCATAGACCTTGAGGCCTCCTACCTCATGGATGGAAGAGGCGATGCTCAATGAACAGGACATCAGGCTATATCAAGGGACATTCAAGGATCTAGAAGTAGAAGTACCAATGATCCCCCAAGAGATGATTGTACAACAATGCATTCAACACCTCTGTGCCCTAGTCAGGTCAATTACGTCCTTGGATTGACATATTTATGCTGGTTTGAGTTCTCGCTAGACTGCTTCGTCCAATCGCGACGATCCACCAACACTCCATTTGTGCTTATGTCATCGCAAATAGTCAAAATATTTTCATCTGCAGAGCACTCTCTTATTCACTTCTCTGTATGGACGCCATTCCAAAGACGTGATATGAGCATTGGACGCTCCACATGATGGACCATGTCAAGTGGATAACTAATGCCACAATGGGAGATATCCAAAATTGTTGCTTCTTCTATGACTTGTTGATTTGTAGCAGGTCCATGAAGTTATACTTTAAAAACTTTTGCAGAATACATGGGACCTTTGAAGGTTGGGTGGGTAACAACCACACGCTTGACGTGTGCTAGCTCATCTAGCTTCACCTAGTTGCGACGCGTGAATATTGAAAATTGTAGTTTTAGGAAAAATATATAATACTGGGGAAGAAGCTAAGAGGCGTCCAATGCAGCAATGTTAGACGCAACACGATCTGTGCTAGTGCCAATTGATGGATCTTCTACCATACTAGAGGTTCCTTCTTCTATCCTTGCATGCTTTGTTGACCTTTCTAGATTTTCCTTGCTCTTGGATTCTATATATAATTGTTGCACGAGCTGAATACGTGCAATTATATTTGGCAAGGAGGTAATATCTAGAATCTTCATCTCTTGAAATCTCCTCATAATTATTTTCCTAGTAAACTGCTTGACAAGATTTAATAATGATTTTGATGTTATCAGTGATATGTCAAAAGTAGTGGGTGCAAATGCCTTTTGGAGCTATTCAAATATCAACTGGATTAAAGTCAAAATGATCTTGAAAAAGGGCTTTGTAGAAGCAAGGTTTAGACTATGACAAAGCTCAGACTTTGACGTGTGGTGAGAGTGTTTCATTATGACCTTGCAGAAGATGATCTTTCAATGAGCTTTAGTGAGCCTAGTGTCTGCCATAGCTGCAAGCTATGAATGCAAACCATAAACACTATGATATACCATGATAAATGCCATAATAACTATGAAAGAATGTCAACCATAAACACTATGTATGATGTAGACCATGAACACTAAGAATGATTGCAAACTATACACTATGCAAGAGAGAGAGAGAGAGAGAGAGAGTAGTGAACATGCCATGAGTGTGAGGAACTCTCATCACAAGAACTAGACCCTGTTATGTGTGCAAGAGAAATATAGAGAGAACACCCACCTAAAAGGTCGGGTCAAAGTGTGCGTGAACAACCCACCTGAGTGAGGATGTCTCAACACTAGTCCTGGATGTTGTAATGTTGATTGATATTTTCTACTAACCTAATCCCTGATAAAGTGTGTGATGTACACTGTACAAATACCGGTGGATAGCTGTAACAATTTCAAATGTAGGTGAACTATCCCATGTATATACATCCAAGACATTACCAAGTCACCTATGAGTACCAATGGTGTCTATGGAATAAATAACACAAGCGATGTCAAAATCTAGAACGCAAGGTGGATGTGGAAAGATGCAAAAGCTAAAAGTGACAGTGTACAAATTCAGCCAAAGTCAGATGCTGTTTTTATAAAATACTTTTTCATTTAAAATGTTTTTTGATCTAAAATATTTTTGATCAAAAACTCTTTTGATTTAAAAAAAGTGAATTTACGAGTATTCTCGTTTTATTCACGATAACACCAAATAATTTTGTTTTATATGAATAAATTTTTCTATACGGGCGTATACATGCAACTTAGTAGATTGGTTACTTGAGTACTATTTTGTGATCTCTATAGCAAGGCAATTGAGTGTCGAGCAGAGATTTTGATCAACTGATCTTAGAGACATAGTCTACTTTTGCGGAAGCTATCTATTTTACAGGTAGTTCTATGTCAATGGTAACACAAGAGCCATGGAAGCATGAAAGGAAGGCGATCAATGAGTATGATGCTAGTTTTTGCCCTCCATCATATCATCAGATGCGCACAATGTTATTGGAAAGTTTTTTGTTACATTGAAAAGGAAGGTAATAGGTTGATCTTGAAATGAATTGCCAAACAAGATGTACTATAGTCAATGGTGAATTTGAATGTTTAGTGTAGGTTAATTAAGTTGATGCTATGCAATCCTCAAAGAGAATGCTTCATTAAAGCACTGGTGGCCAACTCGGGTGAGATCAAATTAGGACCTACATAGCTGATATCATAGGAGTGAGAATCTAATAAATAAGTGTCCCCAATGTAGTAAGTGTGATAATGGATAATGTAAATAACTATAGAGTAGCTAATCAACTCTTGGAGGAGTGCTTCCATAGCTCGCACACGTTTGTTTCAATGTAACTCAAATTTTGTGCTGCAACAAAAGATGTTATGTAGACAAGTTAAGAAAGGTGTTGAAATTCATTTTGAAGACAAAGCCTGTTTTGAATATGTGTCATCAATGTATGGCCACCATACTAAAGCTACCATGTGAAAAAAGGTTTTGCACAAGCTTCTAAATTGTGGAAAGTCTACTCTAAATAAAAAAGATGTTTTAGAGACATTTGTCTGTGCTTCTTTCTATGAGTAAGAAGCTAAGCAATCGAAAAGACTAGAAACAAAGGCTAGGCCTTTGAAAGTTCTCATTGATGACAAACAATTTTGGTCTGATGTGGGTGATACACACACGGTAATGAGACCTCTGATGACATCCTTGTGACAATTTGACCTTAATTTTACCAACATAGAGAAGGTGCATATGGACCAAAACAATGTTTCAAGTTTGAACTCTTCTTTGGAGATTACAAGCTACTTGATTAAGCCATGGAAAGCATTGTTTGATAAACTAAGAGGGATATCTTAAATAAGTACATGCATGCTTGAGAGATTAGTGTGTACAATCCATTGCATAGTGTTGCTTTCTTGATTGATCCTGAGTATTGAAAAATATACTATGATGAAATGGATGAAGAGATGATTGAAGACTATTAGATGTACTTTGTACACCCCATGATGATGCAACAAGCTCTACGATGAAGCCCCCCCCCCCCCCCCCCCTCTCTCTCTCTCTCTCTCTCTCTCTCACGAGCTTGCTATGGTGCTACAAAGAGGTGCCCGCTCTTGAAGCACAAAACATGTGTTGGTAATTTCACACCCTCTCCCGATTTGTAATTTCTTGAAAGATTTGAATTCCCTCCCGTAAAAACTGAACTCGGGATAAAAACTGAATTTGGGATCTTGAGTCTAGTTTTTAAAGGAATGGCCCAGATCCATTGGAGGTCCCAATTTGAATGTGGACCATAGATCCCATGGTTGGGACTTTATGGCACATAACGGGGAGGACAATCATATACCAATATATGTACATATAAACTCAACACTTAAAATGTAACGTAGCTTTTTGTAGTATTTCATGTCAAATTTTTGCATAAGGACACCTTACACCTTCTCAACTTCAATCACATTATCACCTTCAACAATCAGATCATCAACATAGAAGAAAATAATGACAATTCTTGCCTCATTCTTTTGCATGTACAATGAATGATCTACATCAAACACATGAAAGCAAAGAGAAACCAAAAATGCCACAACTCTTTCATATCATGCTCTTGGTGCTTGCTTCACCCTATACAATCCCTTATTTAACATGCATACAAGGTCATGTAACCTCACATTAACATAACCTTGTCGGTGCTCCATATACACCTCTTCTTGTAAATCACCATTCAAGAACACATGATTTATATCCATCTATTTCATGGCAAGCTACATAGCTATCATACATCAATCTCTACATACAATTTCTCACTCTCTTAGATCTATGTGGTCCTAGATCTATGTGGTCCAAGATCACTACTAGGTATCTTATTTCTACATACATTTTTCATGCACTTGGAATCTTCACAAAAGGTATGCCAAACTTCTCATCTACAATATGCTCAGTTTCACTATAATCACCATTATCATTTGCACTAAAACTAGGACTCACTCTTTCATGCAACCTGCCACTCCATGGTTTCCTCCTTGCGGTCTACTCAAAACCTATGACTTTGCACACACATTTTCTATAGCCACATTCTCTCTTACACCAGTCCCAAAGCCATTATTTACATCATGAAAAACTACCTCCTTGCTCAACCGCACTTGGCTTGTAATAGGATTATAGAATTTATACCCTTTTTGTTCCAACTGAATAATCAATGAACACACATTTTTCAGCCTTTAAATCAAGCTTAGTACAAAGCTCCTCCAACACATGCACCTATTTTGAAATACATCCAAAAACCTTCAAGTAAGAAAATTCTGATTTATTTCCACTAAGCTTCTCTTCAAGGATCATGTCATGCACTTCTACAGTAGGAGTCATGTTCATGACATGAATAGCTATAGAAATTTCTTTTGCCCAAAATCTACAAGGCATGCTCTTCTTATTTAACATAGCCCAAGAAACTTTTGCAATTTCCTATTCTTTTGCTTGGCAAATTTATTTTGTTGTGATCTATACCTCATGAAAATTGCCTCTAAATTCTATGAGTTTTAGAAAATTGATAAACTTATATTCTCCCTATCTTCTTCACAACTATAGCTTTGAAGTTTTAAAAGCTCCTAAACACCTCAATTTCTACTCCATAACTTAAACCCATAATTTTCTTGTATGGTCATTGATGAACCTAGCATAATATCCACTCAAAGATGCAATACTTGCCCCATACAACTAAGTGTAACACATTTTTGGTCACATGCTTATCATAAGGATATAACGCTTTTTTCAGTTTCCCAAGTTGACAGCCTCACATACTTTTTGTGTAAGGTCTCTACCTACCCTAGAGGAGGTATTCTCATGTAAAACCTTGAGCCCAAACTTTCATATGCAATCAATTCTATATTTAGAATTTTTTTGTGATTTTGTTGATGCTTAAGTGATGAGATCCTTGTTTATTTTTAATTATGATCAAATTCAAGTTTTGCAAAAACTTTCCAAAAATAGAAAGTTTTTGACCACCGGTCTAGTCTAGGATTGACTAGCTCGTTGAACTATGTACTGACCCAAATTTCCAAAAAAATAGGGACGGGACACTGAGGGCTGCTATTTATGGCAGGTAGGTGGGCCAGCACGCCTGCAAGTTTGTCGCGTGTTAGCAATTATTAGAATGAAAATCCGGTTAGTCTAGGCCAATTTATCCTAAGGTATGTGTACGGTATGGGTATGCATGTGCATGAGTGATCATGGTCATGTATGGTCGTGTGTGTGTGTCATGTATGCTCATGATGCATGGACATGGACATGGACATGAACATTGTTAGCATTGTGACAATTGTTAGGCCTAGTGTGAGAGACTAAGTGAGGTGTAGCATGGAGTGGGGAGTGAGTATGGGCAGTTAGGCCACCACCACACCCCCAAGAAAGCAAAAATGGAGCGCCAACATTCATCCCCCATTCGATTCTAGAGAGAGAGAGAGAGAGAGAGAGGGAGGGAGATGTGTATAGTGAGGGACACCTCACTAGGCCACCACTCAACACTAGCATGCCCACACTTGAGTATGCTTGTGAGTGAGCCTTATGTGTGTGTGTGTGTGTGTGTGGGCTTAGCCCAATCCAGGAATAGAAACTAGCATTGAACCAACTTGAGGGGGGAGCCTATATAAAAGAGGCCTCACACCCTCTAGAGAACACACATCCACAAGCTTTCACAAGGAGGTGCTGTTGTCGGAGATAACTCTTGGACAGAAACTCAACGAAGCCTAGCACACAACGGAGACCGCGTCTTGGGTAAAGTTCCTTGTGTTTATGCAATCTGTATGCATCCATAGCCTCTCCTCTCATAATAATTTATGTGAGCTTTATCTATTACTATCCTACTGCTAGCTGGCTACAATAACCCTTATATTCCATAGTATCTTTCATGTGTGCGGTTCACTAGTAGCTTCTCTTAATACATCCCTTAATCTCTCAACAAGTGTTCCCTTCTTATGTACATATTGGTGCATAGTCATGTCAAAAGTATTCTCTCTTTCTATGCACTTATGCGTGAAGTGGCAAGGTGACATAATTATCTTTTTATGCACATAAATTATTCTATGAATGCATATCCATGAGAAGGTTTATTTTCCCCTTTTTTTGTACTTTTAATGCAAAGTTGAGGCTATCTTTGGCATTATCAAGTCCCTCACTTGAGGAATCCAATGCATAGTCCATCTTGTTGATTCTTGTGATGGTTTTGTGCACACATGAGTGTCTAAATTTATCACAAGTAATCTAGCTCTATGAGCTTAATTTGATGAATTTTTCTCTCCAAAAAAACCTTGTGTTATTTTACTCACTAGTTGTGTGGAATTTTGATCCACGCATAGTCTCTTGTTTCCTATGGTAATTTACTAATCAAAGTAGTGAGAATGGTCCCAAAGAGGACTCGTTTTGGTGGTTCCAATGTCCACAAGACAGGGACAAGCAATGTGGCTACCAACGGAAAGGCTCCTATGAGGGAGGAAATACCGGCCGTCTCAGTAAGCGAGCGATGGAGCGAGAATTGATGAGGTAGGCTCAAAATCATTTTTTAATGTGGTATTGCATCATGGTAGTTAGGGAATTATTAAACTCCCCCAAAATGTGTTGGAAAAACCAACCAAAACAACAACATAAGCATTTAATTGTCTTTATTAAATTTGAACCTAAATTAAATAGGAAGGATTTGCTTTATGGAAAGACTCTTTGGGAGTAGGAAAGAATGGCTGCTAGCAAAACTTATCTTGACCGCATTTCATCTTGGGGAAGTAGCTCTGCAGATTGTTTAGATGCTGCCAAGCCTTGTAATAAGCTAGAATAAGTGATACTTTAGCATCTTAGAAGGCTACCCTTTGTAAATATTCCATCATGAATATAGTGAGGTTTGGCAAGCGTTCGCAGGTCGACAAATATTTTGGGACAGCTCATAGACCCAAGTCTGCTGAGATTTCTGATTCGGGCTCATTTCGGTCTCCCTTTCCACTCCAGGAAGGTCTGCACAGGCAATTTCGCCATTTTGTGCAGAATTTCTGTCAGTGCCAATTTTTGCATAACAGATGCCTTACAGTCTTCTACGGTTTGTGCTATATAGCACGTGTTGTTCCCGCTCCATTTCTCTTATTTTGGGGTAGTTTTCGCATCAGGTGCAACATTTACCATGGCTGACAACAACACCGATGTGTTTAAGATGTTTGCTGTTGAGGACAGGTTGGATGGGGACAATTACCCTATGTGGGCTTACACGATGCAACATGTTCTTGTGTCAAAGGGCGCATTGATGTATGTCCTAGTTCTGAGGATGCAGGCAATGTTGAGGATGTTGCAGGTCTTGCTGCAAGGATTACTACTATTAGAGTTGTTTTGCCTAGGGCAGAACAAGCTTGTTGGGATGTAAAGGATGCGCAGGATCATGCATTCATTGTGTTTTCTGTGAAGCGCACCATTGTTCCTCACATCCCTTCAACAAAATCTGCAAAACAGGCTTGGGATATATTGGATGGTCTTTATGCAAGTCGCAATGAGGCTAAAATTGCTTTGTTGCATAAAGAGCTGGAGTCGAAGATCATGCATGAGGCAGATGATATGGACACCTTCCTTGCTAGTGTCAAGGATATGCAGGTGAAGTTATTTCAGACAGTTCCCTTGTGCAGACTGTTCTTGATGCCTTACCAGATTCTTACCAGAATTTTGCTAGTACTTGGAGACTTATGACCCAAGGAAATCCAGAAGTTGTCAAGTTTGATGCATTATGCACATTGCTATTGCAAGAGTCACTTTCCAAAAAAAACAGGACTAGACAGCGTGCAGTTGAACAGGATTTTATTGCTTCTCAAAGAAAGGGTGGTAACAACAATGAAGCCACTTCTTATGGTTCTGCTGCGAGTGGCAAAACTTATGTTCCTAATGCTTTTGCTGGAAGCACTTCGTCTAGCAATTCTTGTGATAAGGGCAAAAACATGATGTGTTGCCATTATTGTAAAGCTAATGATCACTTGATCTAGCAGTGTCCTAAGTTGAAGGCCAAAGAGGCTAAGAAGAAAGAGGGTGGTTCCACTACAAATGCTAGTTCCACTACAAATGCAGCCATTGTTGAGTCTTTTTTTGAAAGGAAACTGTGATGCTGATGTCGATGCAGATAGGGCTTTTAGTGCAAAGTGCACTTACAATCTTGCTGTCCATGATGCATGCTTGTCAGTTGTTGCAGATTCACATGTGTGGTATTTCGACAGTGGTGCTACAAAGCACATTACCTCACATCGTGAATTGTTCACCTCTCTCAAATCTGTCCCTCATGGGAATTCAGTCACTTGTGCCAACAATGCCTTTTATCCGGTTCAAGGAGTTGGAAAGATTGTGCTTACTGTTTCAAATGTCAGTTCCTTCACACTTGTTGATGCACTTTATGTACCTAGGATCAAGAAGAATCTCTTATCTGTATCCGCACTTGCTAGACTTGGACTTGTAGTCAAATTTGTTGATGACAGATGTATAGTTCATGATCTCAGCTTTGATGATGAAAATGTTGCATATGGACTTTTGTGCCGCTGTATAAGCTCCTTTTGTATGACAAGTGTGGAAAAAAGTTTGCAAATGTTGTTGCAGATTCAAGGGCTATTTCAGATGCAAAACTTTGGCATGCACATTTTGGTCATCTAAATTTTGCCAGTTTGCTGCGTTTGCAGAAATCTGATATGGTTGCTTCTTTGCCGCCTCTTGAAGCACCTATCCAACATGTTTGTGGAGGTTGTATTTTGGGTAAGATGCAGCGTTCTAAGTTTCCAAAGGATGGTTCAGTTCGGGCTACATGCAAGTTGAAGCTTGTGCATAGTGATGTTTGTGGGCCCATGCAAACTCCGTCCTTGGGCAATTACCTTTACTTCGTGACTTTCATTGATGATTACTCCAGGCATGCATGGGTATTTTTGCTTATCCTAAGGTAACAAATTTCTACAGTATGTGTATGGTATGGGTATGCATGTGCATGAATGCTCATGGTCATAGATGGTCATGTGTGTGGGTGTCATGTATGTTGATGATGCATGGACATGGACATGAACATTGTTAGCATTGTTACAAGTGTTAGGCCTAGTGTAAGAGACTAAGTGAGGTGTAGCATGGAGTGGGGAGTGAGTATGGGCACTTAGGCCACCACCACACCCCCAAGATAGCAAAAATGGAGCGCCAAAATCCTTCCCTCATTCGATTCTAGAGAGAGAGAGTGAGAGAGGGAGATGTGGCAAGTGAGGGACACCTTACTAGGCCACCACTCAACACTAGCATGGACACACTCGAGTGTGCTTGTGAGTGAGCCTAGTGTGTGGGCTTAGCCCAAGTCCAGGAATAGCAACTAGCAAATAGCAACTCGAGTGTGCTTGTGAGTGAGCCTAGTGTATGTGTGTGTGTGTGTGGACTTAGCCCAAATCCAGGAATAGCAACTAGCATCAAACCAGCTTGAGGGGGGTGCCTATAAAAGAGAGGCCTCACACCCTCTAGAGCACACACATCCACAAGCTTTCACAAGGAGGTGCTGCTGCTGGAGATAACTCTTGGAGAGCAACTCAACGAAGCCTAGCACACAAGGGAGACCGTGTCTTGGGTAAAGTTCTTTGTGTTTATGCAATCTATATGCATCCATAGCCTCTCTTCTCGTGGAGGTTTATGTGAGCTTTATCTATTACTATCCTATTGCTAGCTGGCTACAACAACCCTTATATTCCATACTATCTTTCATGTGTGCAATTCACCAATAGCTTCTCTCTATTGGGTCGTACCCTCTTGTCGAATTAAGGTGAGTTATTACATCCCTTAATCTCTCAACAAGTGTTCCCTTCTTATGTACATATTGGTGCATAGTCATGTCAAAATTATTCTCTCTTTCTATGCACTTATGCGTGAAGTGGCAAGGTGATATAATTATCTTTTTATGCACATAAATTCTTTTATGAATGCATATTCATGAGAAGGTTTATTTTCCCTTTTCTTTTTGTACTTTTAATGCAAAGTTGAGGCTATCTTTGGCACTATCAAGTCCCTTACTTGAGGAAGCCAATGCATAGTCCATCTTGTTGATTCTTGTGATGGTTTGTGGACACATGAGTGTCTAAATCTATCACAACAAGTAATCTAGCTCTATGACTTTAATTTGATGAATTTTTCTTTCCAATAAAACCTTGTGTTATGTTACTCACTAATTGTGTGGAATTTTGATCCACACATAGTCTCTTGTTTCCTACGGTAATTTACTAATCAAAGTAGTGAGAATGGCCCCAAGACTCATTTCGGTGGTGCCAATGACCATGAGGCGGGGACAAGCAATGTGGCTACCAACGGAAAGGCTCCTATGAGGGAGGAAATACCATCCGTCTCACGAAGCGATGGAGCGAGAATTGATGAGGTAGGCTCAAAATCATTATTTTATGAGTAAGCATTGCATCACTCTAGTTAGGGAATTATTAAACTCCCCAAAAATGTCTTGGAAAAACCAACCAAAAAAAATGACATAAGCATTTAATTGTCTTTATTAATTTTGAACCTAAATTAATTAGGAAGGATTTGCTTTAAGGAAAGACTGTTTGGGAGTAGGAAAGAATGGCTGCTAGGAAAAGTTATCTCGACCGTGTTTCATTCATTATTCCAATCATTCACGGTCGAGATAGCCTGGATAGCCTGGTGTCACCACCTGGTTCAGTGAGAGTGAAGAAGCTCTCCAAAGTCAAAGATGACATCATGTTTGAGAAAGTACAAGTCATGATCAAAGTTGAACTTAGCAGTATGAGAGCAGAGACGGAAAAGGAGATGTACGCAGTCTTGGAATCGTTATAAAACGGACATAACTAGGAAACTTTGGATATTTGAAGAGGTGCTTCGTGAGACTCGATCCAAGTTGTACATTGAGCTGAAATGGGAGCTGCAAGGCTCTACCGCAACAGCCATGCATGTAGCAACATGTGTGATGCATAAGAAATTTGATGACATACTTTCCAACTTTGAGTCCTTAGCATCTCATCATTCCTGAACTTGGGGTCAAGTGTTCTCAACAAAGATGAAGGGTTGAGGGATTGGGAGAATCAATCCCACGATGGTTGATCATTGTGTAATCAAGGTCGATTTTTGGGTCACCACCACCTGACGGCGTTTGTACATATGACTTGGGGTAAATACAATTGTGGTTTGAGAATAGCGTGTCTATCTCTCCCTCTCTTCATTGTGTGTGTGTATTTTGAGTTCCATCTCTCTTGATTCCGCATGGCCAGAGGGCTGGTGCCTGTCCGGCTAAAGTAGCACAATCTTCTGGTGCAAGATGCCTTCTCAACTCGACATGTGGTGAACCCGACATGAAACAGTCGGAACGTGGAAGTGAGACTAATGGCTGATTGACAAGAGATAGGGATGCTATCAATGATGGATGAGATGGTTGATATGATGTAGAAGGTTTTGGCAAGAAGAGAAAGCCAAACAATAAATAAAAAAGCGATTGAAGAGGCAGTTGAAGAAGCACTAGATGCAGTGCTAAATGAGAGGAGTGTTTTTTACAGTTATGATCCGAGAGGATATATTAGGTGCTATGAAGCATCGAGGGGTTTTCGAAGACCAAATGATTGCAGATTTTAACTAATATCTTAAGAAAAGGTGAAAATAAGTTCTTTGATCATCCATGTGCATGCGGATGATCAAATGGATTTGATACTTGTCCATGATGTTGATATTTATGAACTTTTCAAGGCACCATATTTCATTATTACTTAGTATATAATAAGTGTTTGAGCTCTCTGATCATCTGCATCCAAGCGGATCATCAGAGAGCTCAACAACTGCTATGTTATATGTACTTTTGACACAATAGTTTAAAATGGACAATAAAATTATTGTATTTTGCGTTCCACTTTTATTTTACGCAGTAATAATTTTATAATAGCACTCTTGTCCTCCCTTTTTTATCAACATAATGAACGAAATACGTACATAATCAAATTTTTGTCTTTATCAAAACCATGATATAGCTAATCATCATAAATTTCATTGTTTAACAAAACATAAATAACCAAAAAAAGTGTTCATGATCTTCAATGGGTGGTCCGGTGAGCATTTTCGTTGACTCATTCAAAGATAGAAACAATCTTTAACATAGAAACTTATTGCATCCTATGATAAAAAGAGACAAATTGGAAAAAAAAGGCAAGGTCCAGAGTTTCCCCAATCGTCTTAACACAAAAAATAAAGAGGGGGCCAGAGCCCCCTGATTGTCTGTGTGCGCACGGACCATCGGGAGGCTCTGACACCCCTTTTTTTTCTAATGAGGGTCTATCTTGTATGTGCGAGGCGGCCCTAATTAAGGTGAGCAACAAACATAATTCAATGGTGAGCAAAAGACATGGCAGGCGTAGGAGCCTCCTGCTCGTCCGCACGCGCAGACCATCAAGAGGAATTTTGCAAATTTCAACCTCCACTTGCCTTCGCCTGCCTAGAAACCTACTTCTTGTGTTCGCAATCTAGTTTACTTCATAATGATGAGCAGCAACTATTACAGTAGTGGATTACTTCAGCATTGTTTGCACGCGTGGGGACAACCAACAATCGTCATGAAAGCACGAGTTCGCGATGGGCTTCTTGCACGGAATGTGGTACCCTCATGAATGCACAAGAAGTTCTTGATTTCCTGCTTCGTGGTTGCTATAGGTAGCTCTATTTTTGGCTATGATCTGGGAATCATGACGGTCTTTGGAATCGTGAAGTTCTTTAATTTGAGGTTTAGGAATTGCGTGTAATGGAATTTGCCTATTCAATTTGAGAGTAGCGGAATTTAATGAGAGTACTTTCAAGAAATGATTTTGTGAGCATAGCCGCTAGACATAATTGAAGATAGCAACATAATTAGAGCAATTAGTTAACTTGGCATGGACAATACTTTTGCAAGAGAGAGAATTTAGAGAACATGACAACAGTTGAGGACCGGATTTATGTGGAGCCGGTCCCCCCTCCAATAGGCATTTGTATTATGATTTCTACCATAAAGAGAGACTTGTTACAATACATTCTTTGTGTTCCTTGTGACCTAGGTGAAGCAATGAAGATGGAAAGCTTCATGCATCACCAACATAACATAAACTTGAAGAAAGCTTTAACTATCCCAAGCCTCAGTCCCAAGACCTCAAACACCTTCTAAGGTGGAGAGAGCTAGCAGGGAATGAGGGTAGGGAAGAGGAAGAAGAAACATTTCTTGGGAGAAAGAATTAGTTCCTCACTTATCATACTCTTGTTGCTAGCATACATAATAGCATAGTAATGAAGAAGAAGGAGATGGCAAGCTTAAGCATTGAAGCATGGCTCTTGGTTGGATTTGCACTCCATAGCCAAGAGTGTTGGTGTAGGCTCTCAACCTTTTCTTGCTTGGAGAGGGAGCTCTTTCACTTTGCATAGCACACAATCAGAGTGCTTGTGAGTGTGTGTGGGTGAGTATACCCCCTAAGCACCCCCCTAGCTTGCTTGGGTCGACCCCCCCTTGTAGCTCATGCTTGAAGCTCATTGGACCCCTCCAGGCCTAGCCAATCACAAGCAGAAGCCATTACAAGCAACACGGATAGCCTTGGGACAAGTGTCCCCCTTTCCCCTTTGAGAGAGAGGACTTGATAAATGCAAAAAAAATTAGATAATTCAAGTAGTTTATCATTGGACCCCTTTGAAGCCTAGCCAATAGGCTTCAAGCAACACATGAAGGTAACATGGGTAGGGACCTGACATGTGTCCTTGCTGCCTCTTCAAGCTGGGGCTTCCCTTGTGAGTGTGAGTGTGTGTTCTCTCTCTAATCCCTAGGAAAAGGGCTCGCCCCCCCTCTTGTAGGGATGCTTTTGACTTTAGGAGCTCAAGCACCTTAGTCATCAAGCATGACAAAGCACTTGGACTAGGGGGTATTCCCACAAGCATCTCAGGCAAGCATGTCAAGGCACCTCAAGCACCTTAATCAAGCGGCAAGTCAAGCACCTCAAGCACCTCCAGCACGACAAACACCTCAAGCACGACAAGCACCTCAAGCAGGACAAACAGCTCGAGCTTGGGCCGGGTTCCCACCTCAAGCTCAGCCCTAGCTTACCTAAGGTCAAAGGACTTTTACACACATTATTGGAAGTCTTCAATGAAGCTAACCCTAAGCTCCATTGGTTAGCGTTGCTCTTGATAGACCATCTCCCATTTGGGCCCCTTTACTATTGGCCCCGTGTTGAGATAGATCTATAAGCACATATCTATATCTTAACACTTGTTCCCGTTTATTCTCCCACATTAAGTGATCAATTTAATATGAGAAAATCATTTGGGTTGGTTAGATATTAGATTTTATGACATTACCTGTCTCTTGAAATCATAGTCGTCCTCGACTATGAGGTAGAAGAGATAAAGGC
This sequence comes from Adiantum capillus-veneris, assembly GCF_014529385.1. Lineage (NCBI taxonomy): Eukaryota > Viridiplantae > Streptophyta > Polypodiopsida > Polypodiales > Pteridaceae > Adiantum > Adiantum capillus-veneris. The sequence goes on from NC_140944.1 coordinate 148,419,416, forward strand.
TTAGTCATTAGTCAATCGTAGTTAGCGGGTAGAGGATCCCTTTTTTACCCTACGACATCTTTCCAAGATGGATGACTAATCCATTTGGTGCTTGGGAGACATAGCTGCCGCAAGCATGTCTGCTCTTTAGTCCATTTCATTCTCCCAAAGTAGAGTGACAAATTCTACTTGGTGTTTGAGAGACGTCGTCATCACAAACATGATTCTAAGCATGCATACTAGTTAAATTTGTGCACAATTAAAAAGAGGATTAGTCTTATAAGACAAAAACATGAGTCATTTAAAAGAGAGTTGTACATTTGCTTACTCTAATGTAGCATTGTAAGCATTGACAAGGTTCATACTATGCTTAAGTTGTACTCCTTGCATCCATTTAGCATCTTCAAAAGGATAATTTTTGAACTTAATAAGGTACCGTCGGATTATCTTACCATGTCGTAGTACCTTGTCTTCATGCCGAAGGACAGCTTCGGGTTGTTCCACCTCTTCTTGGTCTTCAACTTCGGGAGGGTCTTCAATAATTGGTTCAGTTGGTGGCTCTCCTTTGTAGGGCTTAAGTAGGCTTACATGAAAGTCATTGTGTATAAGCCAATGGTTGGGCAACTTGAGTTGATAAGCCGTCTCATTGATGGGCTTCAAGATTTGGAAAGGACCATAGTATCTTTTTGCTAGTGAGGCGGTCCGGGGCGGGCAACAAGAGAGGGAACCTCTAAACACCCCTCAAGGCTCCCGTGCTGCTCAATTGGGGCTGGGGCAACCACAAGCACAACACAACAACAAACCCACAGCCAAACCCAAACAAGATAGGGGCACCACCTAGTTATGGTATGCGAACTAGGACGCAAGAGAGATTTTGGTACAACCAAGAAGATGCACCACACAACACACACAAGCAACCTCACACCAAGACACACATGAAATGGACCAGAGAGAGCTAGAGAAAAGGGAAGAGAGAGAGGAAGGATCTTGCGTAATACCTTATTTGTGACTTGCAAATGGAGATGGTTCGTTATGATGCTATCGTAGAACTTGTACAAAACTCACTCAATGCTTAGTGATTGCTAAACATTGCCAAAACACACACACACACTGTCTTAGGGTGTGGGAGACCTCTCACCACAATACCCTCTTACAATGGACACAAAACTGGCAATGAAAAACACACTACAACACTTTCTAAAATCAAGATCAACCGATAAAAACTCAAAATACACAAGTCACCTTGAATTCACCAAACCGTATTGCACAAATGGAAGGACGAAGATTTGAACGTCGAATCACGTTTTTGATGCACCAAACATCAATTTATTGATGATGAAGGAGCATATACAATAGTGGTTTTGAGATTTGAGGAACTCATGCTCTCTCACTTGCAATGTGTAGCTTGAAGGCTTCTCTCACACCAAGAGTGAAGCTCACAAGTGGTTGCTACACCTAAGTCTCTCCTCACGCATAGAGTGTTGGGGTGCTATGTGAGATGTTGGAGGTTGTTTTACAACAAGGAGAGGGGCCTATTTATAGGTTGGAGACCCCTCATAAAGATTATTGGAAATCCTAATTTACAAGCTAACAAATCAGGATTATAATTTTTTTGAATATCAAAACATTGCGGACCTTCTTTGTCTGCTTGAGTCATGGGTGTGGGCTCAAGCGAGAGCATTATTGATGGTAGATAAGGTGAAAGTAAGTAAGGAGAGAGAGAGAGAGAGAGAGAGAGAGAGAGAGAGAGAGAGAGAGCGAGAGTTACTATACACATGTCTTGAGGTGAGGTGTCCTTTACTATTTTGTGTTAGTATGTTAGTGGTTAGTGTTAGTAATCACTAGAAAGTTAATGATATATTTACAATGGGTGGAATGGGGTGGATGGTTGAATGAAGTGAAAAAATCCTTGTGATGGTGAAGCTTGAAGAAGCTTTGGACTTACTTTGTGTAGGTTCTCAAAATGACTATCGATCTTCTTCTTCGTCTTCCCTTCTTTACGCCACCGCCGCCAAGGTTGATTATCGCGATGAGAATGATAATTTTGTTGATGAGATCTCTTGATTTGCAAAGTTTAAGCATGGTTTTACATGTTGAATTTCATGTATATAGAGAAGGGGTAAGATGGAATTGTACTTTGGAGATAATAGAGAGAGGCATAGAGATGGTGTATGTACATGTAGAGCTCATATGAGAGCTATGGGAGTAAGTGGGGAGGTTAATGGTGAATAAGGTGAGAGAAACCATTGAAGGTGCAGGTTTGAGTGAGGGATTGAGAGGAATGTGTGTGTGTGTGTGTAGAAGTGTGGAAAGAGGTGAGAGAAGACTATGGGCTACTTGTGAGAAAAGTGGGCAGACTGGGGTCCACTCAAAAAATAATATCTCACCGCTGGTAGCTCCAAAAATCATGAAAACATTTGAGGTGATTATTCAAAGCGTGGGCTACATTTTCTCTTTTGACCACCACTCCAAATTCGGAGTGGAGATGGATATTAAAAATCCCACCAAAATACCTGTTTTTTCTTCACAAAAAGTCTTCAGTGGCCCCCTCCTTTGTTGAATTTGTACAATGCATCCAAGAGTGAGCCCCTCCTTTGTCATATCATAATACAAAGCATCCAAGTTACCCTTGACACATGCATGGAGGAGGATTATTGGTGAATAAAGAAATATATACATGGTGGGACTAGTGTATGGACTATTCATGGACTTTAGCTCAATGAGCACATGGTGTTACAATAATGAGTAAAAATAATAATAAAAATATGAAGGAGTTATGGATATGGAAAGATATTTGAATCATATGATATGGTCCCTCTTTGAATTATTTTGGGTGAAAGAGGAAAAGGTATGCAAGTAAATAATATAATAAACGTGACCAATGAGTAGAAATCAATTTTTTGTTTTCACGAGGGTGAGGGTGAAAATGTGGGAGTGATTTGTATAAAGGAAAAATATAAGGTTAGAGTATGTACATATTGGGAAAAAATATACTTATGGTGTAAGAGGATGAAAGAAGGCATACACATGTTTAATAAAACACACACCTAAGTATAAATATTTAAATAAAATACCAGAATAATTATAAAAATCTCTATATTTAGGCCATATATATAATGCAATATTTACACACAAATGGGCCATAATATATTTTATTTTTTTGATGTTATTTATTTTTTTGACTCAACTAGGCCAGTGACTAGCTAGCTGAGGATTTTAAGAAGATATGGGAAAAGCCTCCTAACTCACACACGCCTATTTACAGTGAAATGGTAGGGATAGACATAGTGTTTGGGTGAATTTGGTAGGGTGAGGGAGCTTACTATGGCAATTATGGAAAGCCAAAAAACGGCTATCATTAGCCCCCCCCTTAGATAATGGTACATTCATGTACCATTTATCCGATCATACAACATGTACATTGTGTAACGTCTGTCTTTGTCTGCTCTCATCTTTGAAGAACCTTTGTTGTATGATTAAAAAACCTTGTGTGATATGAAAGGTTCTCGAGCCAATAGCATGATGAAATGAAGTGACGGAGTAAACCTCCTCCATCGAGAAAGTTTCCATAAGCACCCCCCAGGATCAAAGATCTTGAAATATCTTTCCCAAAGCGAGATGTATAGTATGGAATCACTTACTGATTTTGATTGAAGAAACTTGTAGATTTTACTGTTGTCCATCATTGCATCTATCACTATGAATGTGATATAAAAGATTGGTTGCTCTTCCTCTTGTGTAAAGTTGATGTATCTGCTACGATCTTCAAGATCTTGTATGAGCAAATTCCTGAACTGTAGCTCATAAATTTCATTCAACCTAGGTAGGCTCATCAAGTAAAAAATTATATGACCTTTATGATTTAGGAAAGCTTGATCCATGCTTCCAGCTGCTATTGGAAGATATTGCAAATAGTTTACCACATAAGTAGATAATAGATGAAGGTTTCTATTGCTTCCAACACATTGGAAGAGAATAGATTTTGGTACTGATTGATGAAATATCCACATGTAGCAATCAACAAGTTTTTCATCTATGATGAAGACCAGAAGCATCACAATGTGCGACCTCCATACACCAAAGAACCAAATGAAGAATATTTGGAAACATCCGTTTATCACCAAGTATTCATGTCCTCTTCGGCTTAAGAAGGTATGGTGTCCCCGATGAAAGGTATATGTGAAGAGAGGAGAAGTTGAACTTGAAGAGGTGAAACCCAATATGAAGATGATTGGGGCTTCAAAAGCTTGGATTTCCTTGCTAAGAGATTGTCCCATGAATGAATAGCCACCCACTAAAACACCATTGGAGAGAATGATAACCTTCTGATAGTTTCCTTTTATGATTTTATTTTTTACTACTCTCCCATGTTCTTCATTCCCTTCTAAGCCCCCCCTTTGCCAAGGTTGTAACTCCTCACATTGTACCACCTCAAAGGTTGATGGAGTACTGTTTGATTTTGTGAAACATTTTGCTTCTTGCATGATAGGTTCCTCTATGCTTAACATACATGGGTCATACCAATTCTTTTCAACATCCTCAAACACTTCTTCAAGATTATCCTCACCTGGATTCAACTCACACTCTTCTACTTTTTTTTGGAGTTGGCATTCCATGTACACAATCATCTCTTTATGATCAATGTGGTCTATGATCTCTCCACCTATGATTTCATCTTCTTCTTCACTCTCTTCTTTTAGACAAGATACACTCTCAGAACATTCCATAAGATCAAGGTTACCTTCAAGTTCTTCATTCTCCATAGAGTCATGTTGCACAAAAGCTTCGTCTGCTCGGACTAGAAATTGATCCTCCGCCAAAAGGTTGGATGTATCCATTATTGAATCATCAATGCCATTTGAGATATCTTTTGTCGATTTTTGCATGCTTGTGATAAAGGTAGAAGAAAGAGATTCCACATTTGAATCTTGGCCACACACTTTAGCACTTGAATAATCAGTTGGCATGTAAGTAACTTCTTCAACATTTGTCGGAGTAGAAGGAGACAAGTATGGCGAAGGAGATGACTCCTTGATAGAAACACTTTCATGATGGTTGGTTCTTCCAGCATGATGGAAACCATTTTTGATGTAGAAGTACTTGTGAAACTTCCTTCGGGAAATAGTGACCGCTTCTTCAAAGGTAGAGGGTCCACTACAAGTAACCTTAGTCTTTAGGAAAGGAGACAAACCCGAAATAAATTGATCCATTTTTACATAATCTGGAAATGTAGAACTAAATCCACATCCTTCCCATTGACGAGAAAAAATATCCTCATAAGCATAGTAGTCTTCACCATGTTGTTGAAGTCTCCGTAGTGAAGCCCATGCTTTCTCCGTTGTTGGAACTTTAGAGAATCTGGCCTTCAAAGCTTTGGAAATTTGGGTATACCCATCTTCAATCTGAGAAGACATACTCCAAAACCATTGCTCAGCGTTGCCTCTAAGGCATAGCAATAGAAAATCCCCTTTTTCAATGTCATCCCTTTTACCAAGGATATGACAAACCATTCTAAAATCAACAAGAAAATCATCAACATCTTCTTCTAGATTCCCGAAGAAGATTGGGATATCCTCAAAAGTATAGCGTGTCATAGTCTCTCAATGCTAGAACCACACAAAGATTAGTTCCAAACAATCATTTTCTCTAATGACATCAACTAACTACACAAAGTTTTGAAAGGTCTTTCAACATGAATTTTAGATTCTTATGCGAAAATGTTTTTTTCCTTTCTTATGTTATGCTAATCCAAACCATATTCTAAATCAATTTTTGTTGCCTTGAAATTAAACTCGATCATACAAGTTTTCATGATTCATATAATCTACTTGATTATGTTAAAATTCAAGCATTCATGCAATACAATAACAATAAACACAAAGTCACTCCTCAGTGGGGGCACCAAAATTGAGGCGGTCCGGGGCGGGCAACAAGAGAGGCAACCTCTAAACACCCCTCAAGGCTCCCGTGCTGCTCAATTGGGGCTGGGGCAACCACAAGCACAACACAACAACAAACCCACAGCCAAACCCAAACAAGATAGGGGCACCACCTAGTTATGGTATGCGAACTAGGACGCAAGAGAGATTTTGGTACAACCAAGAAGATGCACCACACAACACACACAAGCAATCTCACACCAAGACACACATGAAATGGACCAGAGAGAGCTAGAGCAAAGGGAAGAGAGAGAGGAAGGATCTTGCGTAATACCTTATTTGTGACTTGCAAATGGAGATGGTTCGTTATGATGCTATCGTAGAACTTGTACAAAACTCACTCAATGCTTAGTGATTGCTAAACATTGCCAAAACACACACACACACTGTCTTAGGGTGTGGGAGACCTCTCACCACAATACCCTCTTACAATGGACACAAAATTGGCAATGAAAAACACACTACAACACTTCCTAAAATCAAGATCAACCGATAAAAACTCAAAATACACAAGTCACCTTGAATTCACCAAACCGTATTGCACAAATAGAAGGACGAAGATTTGAACGTCGAATCAAGCCTTTGATGCACCAAACATCAATTTATTGATGATGAAGGAGCATATACAATAGTGGTTTTGAGATTTGTGGAACTCATGCTCTCTCACTTGCAATGTGTAGCTTGAAGGCTTCTCTCACACCAAGAGTGAAGCTCACAAGTGGTTGCTACACCTAAGTCTCTCCTCACGCATAGAGTGTTGGGGTGCTATGTGAGATGTTGGAGGTTGTTTTACAACAAGGAGAGGGGCCTATTTATAGGTTGGAGACCCCTCATAAAGATTATTGGAAATCCTAATTTACAAGCTAACAAATCAGGATTATAATTTTTTTGAATATCAAAACATTGCGGACCTTCTTTGTCTGCTTGAGTCATGGGTGTGGGCTCAAGCGAGAGCATTATTGATGGTAGATAAGGTGAAAGTAAGTAAGGAGAGAGAGAGAGAGAGAGAGAGAGAGAGAGAGAGAGAGAGAGCGAGAGTTACTATACACATGTCTTGAGGTGAGGTGTCCTTTACTATTTTGTGTTAGTATGTTAGTGGTTAGTGTTAGTAATCACTAGAAAGTTAATGATATATTTACAATGGGTGGAATGGGGTGGATGGTTGAATGAAGTGAAAAAATCCTTGTGATGGTGAAGCTTGAAGAAGCTTTGGACTTACTTTGTGTAGGTTCTCAAAATGACTATCGATCTTCTTCTTCGTCTTCCCTTCTTTACGCCACCGCCGCCAAGGTTGATTATCGCGATGAGAATGATAATTTTGTTGATGAGATCTCTTGATTTGCAAAGTTTAAGCATGGTTTACATGTTGAATTTCATGTATATAGAGAAGGGGTAAGATGGAATTGTACTTTGGAGATAATAGAGAGAGGCATAGAGATGGTGTATGTACATGTAGAGCTCATATGAGAGCTATGGGAGTAAGTGGGGAGGTTAATGGTGAATAAGGTGAGAGAAACCATTGAAGGTGCAGGTTTGAGTGAGGGATTGAGAGGAATGTGTGTGTGTGTGTGTAGAAGTGTGGAAAGAGGTGAGAGAAGACTATGGGCTACTTGTGAGAAAAGTGGGCAGACTGGGGTCCACTCAAAAAATAATATCTCACCGCTGGTAGCTCCAAAAATCATGAAAACATTTGAGGTGATTATTCAAAGCGTGGGCTACATTTTCTCTTTTGACCACCACTCCAAATTCGGAGTGGAGATGGATATTAAAAATCCCACCAAAATACCTGTTTTTTCTTCACAAAAAGTCTTCAGTGGCCCCCTCCTTTGTTGAATTTGTACAATGCATCCAAGAGTGAGCCCCTCCTTTGTCATATCATAATACAAAGCATCCAAGTTACCCTTGACACATGCATGGAGGAGGATTATTGGTGAATAAAGAAATATATACATGGTGGGACTAGTGTATGGACTATTCATGGACTTTAGCTCAATGAGCACATGGTGTTACAATAATGAGTAAAAATAATAATAAAAATATGAAGGAGTTATGGATATGGAAAGATATTGGAATCATATGATATGGTCCCTCTTTGAATTATTTTGGGTGAAAGAGGAAAAGGTATGCAAGTAAATAATATAATAAACGTAACCAATGAGTAGGAATCAATTTTTTGTTTTCACGAGGGTGAGGGTGAAAATGTGGGAGTGATTTGTATAAAGGAAAAATATAAGGTTAGAGTATGTACATATTGGGAAAAAATATACTTATGGTGTAAGAGGATGAAAGAAGGCATACACATGTTTAATAAAACACACACCTAAGTATAAATATTTAAATAAAATACCAGAATAATTATAAAAATCTCTATATTTAGGCCATATATATAATGCAATATTTACACACAAATGGGCCATAATATATTTTATTTTTTTGATGTTATTTATTTTTTTGACTCAACTAGGCCAGTGACTAGCTAGCTGAGGATTTTAAGAAGATATGGGAAAAGCCTCCTAACTCACACACGCCTATTTACAGTGAAATGGTAGGGATAGACATAGTGTTTGGGTGAATTTGGTAGGGTGAGGTAGCTTACTATGGCAATTATGGAAAGCCAAAAAACGGCTATCACTAGTTTAGCATAATACTTTTGATGGCCCGTAGGATTTTTGCCCGTCGTTTGCCTTAATCGAGCCTTAGGAAACTTGAGTAAGACCCAATCATTTTCTTTGAACATTAAGGCTCTTCTGTGCTTATCAGCAGTAGCTTTTTGCCTTTGTTGAGAGATGGCTATAGCCTCCCTAATCTTTCGAAAAGATTCTTGTAGGTCACGGCTATACTCATCGGCGGTGAAGATCTTCCCATGTACTTTGAGTAGCAAGGGACTTTTAGGTCTTCCCTCTATGATCTCGAAAGGTTCTTTCCCCGTAGAAGTATGTACAGTATTATTGTAGGCATACTCTACTAGAGGTAAATACTTTTCCCATTGTGAGCGTTGATCTACTTTGGTAACATAAGTCTTGAGTAGATCGAGTATCGTAAGATTGGCTATCTCACTTTGGCCATCCGTTTGTGGGTGATAGGCCGAAGAGAAATTCAATCTTGTTCCTAGATTTTCAAAGAGACCTTTCCAAAAATTACTGGTCATTCTAGGATCTCTATCTGACACGATGGATGTGGGTAATCCATGGTGCTTGAAAATCTGTGATATGAAGAGAGTTGCCATTTGATGTGCCTTAATAGTCTTTTTGACAGGAATAAAATGTGCTTGCTTGCTAAACCTGTCGACTATTGTCCATATTCCTGTATTCCCATGGATAGACTTGGGTAATCCAAAGATGAAATCCATGGATATACTCTCCCATGGTGAATTTGGAATAGGCAATGGCTGGAGTGATCCAGGTTGCTTCCCTCTATCATACTTGGTCTTTTGGCATACTACACATTTTGAAAAATACTCTTGTATGTCCACTTTCATGGTAGGCCAATAGAAATACGTCTCTACTCCTCGGAGAGTAGGTTGAATACCTCTATGCCGTGCATATGGAGGAGCATGGGATTCATACATAACCTTCTCACGAAGGGAATGGGTAACACATAGCCTATTGCCGTGGAGAAGATAACCATCCTGCAAGGTGAATGGTTCCTCTTTCTTCCCCAAAGCAAGGGCTGACATTATGTCTCTAAAGTCAGGGTCAGTAGCATACTCATCTATCATAGAGGATAGATCATTGTGAGTAGCTATAGACACCGCATTAACTTTTGGTCATCGTGAAAGTGCATCGGCAACTTGATTGTGCTTACCAGCTATGTGAGCAATATGGAAATTAAATTGCGAAAGAAAATTTGCCCACCTCATTTGTTTGTCGGAAAGTTTGGTTTGCGTCATGAAATACTTGAGACTTTGGTGGTCGATTCGTAGTATAAATGGAGTCCCCAATAGGTAGTGCTTCCATGTATCTAGGGCATGTAGAACAGCTAAAAGCTCTTTCTCATAAATGCCCAAGACTCGTTCATCACTATTGAGCCTTCGGCTCTCATATGCTATGGCATGCCCTTCTTGAAGCAAAACCGCTCCAAGGCAATCACCACAAGCATCACATTGGACCTCAAATGGTTTTGAGAGATCCGGAAGCACGAGGGCTGGTTGGGAAGTAAGCTTCTCTTTGAGTTTTTCAAAAGCATTTTGCTCCTTAGCAGTCCATACAAACTTAACGTTCTTCTTCGTTAAGTCGTGTAGTGGTCCTGCTACTTGAGAGAATTTTGCTATGAAGCGTCTATCGTATGCACACATACCAATAAAGCTTCTTAGCTCATGTAGATTCCTTGGTTTAGGCCATGATTTTATTACCTCTAACTTTGATGGATCCATACGAATACCATCGTGAGAGATAATATGACCTAGATATTGAATCTCTTGAAGGAAGAATTCACTTTTCTTTCGGTTGAGAAAAAGTTTGTTCTCCCTCAAGGCTTGAAAAATCACTTGGAGATGTTGCTTATGTTCCTCCAAAGACTTGGAGTAGATGATGATATCATCAAAGAACACTCCAGTGAATTTACGATATGGTCTAAAAATTTTCTCCATGACACGATTGAAAGTAGCTGGTGCATTAGTCAAGCCAAAAGGCATGACTAGATATTCATAAAGACCAAATGTTGTGCGAAACACGGTATTTAGGATATCTTCATCCACTATCCTTATTTGATGATAGCCACTCTTAAGGTCAATCCTACTGAAGTAGGTAGAGCCTTGTAGCTTATCAAACAGATCTTCTACCCGAGGCACGGAAAATCTGTTTTTGATAGTGATATGGTTTAGTGCTCGATAGTCCACACACATACGGTATGTACCATCTTTCTTTTGCACTAAAAGGACTGGAGAACAAAAGGGAGAGGAACTAGGCCTCACCATCCCTTTGTCTACCAATTCCTGTACTTGCCTCATAATCTCCTCTTGTTGAGCTTGTGAGACTCGATAAGGAGGTTTGTTAGGCGGTGAGCTTCCTGGAAGGAGCTCAATACGATGGCCATCATCCCCTCGTTTTGGAGGTAGGTCCATAGGGATATCATCGATGAACACATCTTGGAATCCTTTTAGAAAAGTAGACAAGTCTAACTCTTCTTGATTCCTATCATTTTCATTTGATGAAACATTATTAGCTTTTAGAGACTCTTTGACATAAATCATGTACGCATAAACTGAGCTCTTCATTGATTTATCAAAAGAAAGAGGATTTACAAGTGGAATAGTGCGACCACGCTCACTAGCATCTATATACATGTTCTTTCCCCTGTAGGTGAAGTAAATTCTCCTTTCAGGGAACTTCATGTTGGCAGCCATGCGATCAAACCATGGTGCCCCTAGGATAACATCCTGATGTTGGAGAGGAGAGATGAAGAAGTCTTCTTTGTCGACATAGCTTTGGACATGAAGCCTCAACTTCCCAATCAAGGGAGTAAAGGAGGCTTGTTGTCCCTTGAAAGCTGCATCAGCTGTTACTATATCTCCCATCTCAAAAGCTTGAATGCCCAACTTGGTGGCCAACTCTATTGATATGAAGTTGAGAGTAGAGCCAGGGTCAAACAAGATGAAGGCATCATGCTCTCTTACCTTTCCCCAAGCATAGGAGAGTGATGATCCTTTGCAATGAGCATCCTCTTTTGGAGCTTCGATGGTGGAAGCCCTAGGAGTCTCATTGCGAGTATTCTTCTTGGGGCAAGAACGATAGCCATGTCCTTGCTCCCCACACTTGAAACATTTATGGTCCTTGAAAAAAGCTTCAAGCTGTTCAGGAGAGAGTTTGTTTTTACCTTTGTAAACTCCCTCTCCTTGGACCGATTGTTGTTGTTGTTGTTGTTGTTGTTGTTGGAAGTGCCTTGGGAATTATTTTGAGCATTGGATTTCCCCTTTACATCATTTTTATCTTTGTTTTCCATGGGCTTGACATTACGTCTAGCCCCTTGATGGAAATTGATGTGTGAAGCAACCATGGTGTGGTGGATTACTTCGGTAATAGTACCAGGCCGTTGAGAGTTGATGTATTCGGCCATCTCTTCAGGTAATCCCGCATAGAATCGCTGTCTTTGCTCGGCAAAGTCTATCTTTTGAAAGACAGTAGCTTTGAGATGTAAATCTCAAAACTTGTCTACATACTTGTTGATAGACTCATGAGAGAGAAGCCTCAAGCCGCGCCATTCGGTAAGAACTTTATCTTTAGTATCACTTGGAAGAAATTGCTTCATGATGGAAACTCGTAGAGTTTTCCATGTCTTTGGGGCTTCTCCATTGCCACGAAGGCTAGCCCACCATTGACGAGCTGATTTTTGGAAGTTCATAGCTACATGGCGTAGCTTGGAGGACTCTCTGAAGCCCTCGTCCCCAAAGGACGCATCAAATTGCTGGATGAAGGCCAACACTTTGTCGGTAGCACCAAAGGTGCCATCGTAGGTGAGAAAAGAGATACTTTTTCCTCCCTCCTTGAACTTCTTTAGCTTTTGTGACCTTCGCCATGCAGGAAATGATTTGCGATGTCCTCCCCTCTTGTATTCTCTAGGAGAATAGCCATAACTTTCATCGGAAGAGGAGGAAGGTGAAGAAGAAGGAGAAGAGGGTGACCTATTCCTAGCCCTTTTCTTCCTTTGTTTCCTCTCTTGCCTTTCAGAGTGATGAGGAGAAGGACTATAGGTTGCTCTTTTCCTCTTGGGAGGAGTAGGCGATCGTCTAGACCGCCGTCTTCGTGGAGCCACCTCTTCAGAAGAACTTAGACTTTCATTGCTTTCTTTCTCTTTGGATTCCTCCTCTCGAATGGGAGAGAGTCTTCTTTTGGGGGTCTCTTCAAGAGGCCTCCTAAGCTCTCTCTCCTCTGGGAGAGGAAGGGAAATTCCATAAGCACGAAGTTGTTAAGTAACTTCGGCTTGCAAAACAGGGTTTCCCATAGCTTGTTGCAACCTAGTGATGAGATAATTCACAAACATGGGAGCATCATCATTAGCACCTTCATGTGCAAAATCAAATCTATCAATGTTCATTCTACTCTCTTGATTATTGTCAGCCATGTTAACAAAATTTATGTTTATACTTAGTGTATGCTTTGGCAATACAAAACCTTAGTTGCCACTCCTCTTAGCCTTTGAAAATCGGCTCTTAAGTATCTACACCCACGGCTCAAAGTGGTTAATTATAGAGAGTAGAGGAGTAGGTCTAACATAGCAGAGTTGCCAAGGGCTAGCTCCTTTCGGACTTCTTATGGCTAAATAATGGTAAAGCCGTAGGCAAGTCTAAAAAGACTCCATTATTAAGTCCAAAGCTCCCGAGGTGTGCACCATCCCCCACATAGTGGGCTTAACAAAACCGATATTAGATCACAGTTCCACTTACTCTATTATAATTAGCAACATCAACCATTTATAGGCTACTTAAGGGCCTCTCTTCTTAAGGAAGAAAAGAGAAACCAAATGCTCTGATACCAACATAATGGAATTTGCCTATTCAATTTGAGAGTAGCGGAATTTAATGAGAGTACTTTCAAGAAATGATTTTGTGAGCATAGCGGGTAGACATAATTGAAGATAGCAACATAATTAGAGAAATTAGTTAACTTGGCATGGACAATACTTTTGCAAGAGAGAGAATTTAGAGAACATGACAACAGTTGAGGACCGGATTTATGTGGAGCCGGTCCCCCCTCCAATAGGCATTTGTATTATGATTTCTACCATAAAGAGAGACTTGTTACAATACATTCTTTGTGTTCCTTGTGACCTAAGTGAAGCAATGAAGATGGAAAGCTTCATGCGTCACCAACATAACATAAACTTGAAGAAAGCTTTAACTATCCTAAGCCTCACTCCCAAGACCTCAAACACCTTCAAAGGTGGAGAGAGCTAGCAGGGAATGAGGGTAGGGAAGAGGAAGAAGAAACATTTCTTGGGAGAAAGAATTAGTTCCTCACTTATCATACTCTTGTTGCTAGCATACATAATAGCATAGTAATGAAGAAGAAGGAGATGGCAAGCTTAAGCATTGAAGCATGGCTCTTGGTTGGATTTGCACACCATAGCCAAGAGTGTTGGTGTAGGCTCTCAACCTTTTCTTGCTTGGAGAGGGAGCTCTTCCACTTTTCATAGCACACAATCAGAGTGCTTGTGAGTGTGTGTGGGTGAGTATACCCCCTAAGCACCCCCCTAGCTTGCTTGGGTCGACCCCCCCTTGTAGCTCATGCTTGAAGCTCATATGATCCCTCCAGGCCTAGCCAATCACAAGCAGAAGCCATTACAAGCAACAGGGATAGCCTTGGGACAAGTGTCCCCCTTTCCCCTTTGAGAGAGAGGACTTGATAAATGCAAAAACAATTAGATAATTCAAGTAATTTATCATTGGACCCCTTTGAAGCCTAGCCAATAGGCTTCAAGCAACACATGAAGGTAACATGGGTAGGGACCTGACATGTGTCCTTGCTGCCTCTTCAAGCTGGGGCTTCCCTTGTGAGTGTGAGTGTGTGTTCTCTCTCTAATCCCTAGGAAAAGGGCTCGCCCCCCCTCTTGTAGGGATGCTTTTGACTTTAGGAGCTCAAGCACCTTAGTCATCAAGCATGACAAAGCACTTGGACTAGGGGGTATTCCCACAAGCATCTCAGGCAAGCATGTCAAGGCACCTCAAGCACCTTAATCAAGCGGCAATTCAAGCACCTCCAGCACGACAAACACCTCAAGCACGACAAGCACCTCAAGCAGGACAAACACCTCGAGCTTGGGCCGGGTTCCCACCTCAAGCTCAGCCCTAGCTTACCTAAGGTCAAAGGACTTTTACACACATTATTGGAAGTCTTCAATGAAGCTAACCCTAAGCTCCAATGGTTAGCCTTGCTCTTGATAGACCATCTCCCATTTGGGCCCCTTTACTATTGGCCCCGTGTTGAGATAGATCTATAAGCACATATCTATATCTTAACACTTGTTCCCGTTTATTCTCCCACATTAAGTGATCAATTTAATATGAGAAAATCATTTGGGTTGGTTAGATATTAGATTTTATGACATTGCGTGTGTATGTGATCTGCCGCCACCACAACCACTATGGCACCTACGTCAACTTCTTCAAAATGATAGGAGAGGGTACGAGAGAGAACAACACCAACTTGCAAAAACATCCCCAACATAGTAGGACAAAGTGGTGGAGAGAGCATCTTGCTTAAAGTGTCTTCAACCTTGCAAGACAAGATCCCATCTTATGGCATAATTTATGAAGTCGCGGAGCGGAGCGTGGGTCGACTCTCTCTCACACACACACACACACAGAGTGAGCTTACACAGTACAGTACGCAGAGAACTGTTAGAAGGGTTATCTCCCAATACCTTAGTATTCACAAAGTATAAGTTAGTATATACAAAGAGTTAGAGGGAAGTGAGTTAGGCGGGCGGCCAGCCATATCCGCATAAGAGGCCACTTGGGCTTTAATCCCAACAACCTCCCACTTAAAGTCCAATGTGGCACTTTAAGTAACTGTAAATCTATGAACATAAATGTACAAAGATTTACATGGCTGCCATCTATCCAATGCCCAATAACTCACGACAATGCACAAAGCCCTCTCCTGGAAGTCCCTTTGTGAGTAGATCAGCAGGATTGTCCTTGGTGTGGATCTTCAGCAGTTGTATCTGCTTGCCTTCAAGTACTTCCCTAATGAAGTGATATTTCACATCAATATGCTTAGTCTTCGAATGGAACACTGGATTCTTTACCAATTGTATAGCACTTTGACTATCACAATATAACTCTGGCATATCTTCATTGATTCCCAAGTCTACAACCAATCTACCAAGCCAAATAGCTTCTTTGCATGCCTCATTTGCTGCAACATACTCAGCTTCTGTAGTAGACTGCGTAACACAATCTTGTAATCGAGATCGCCATGATATGGCACCTCCAGCCAATGTAAAGACATAGCCTGATGTAGATCTCCTCTTATCCAAGTCTCCTGCATAATCTGAGTCAGTGTATCCTCTAACACTCAAATCCTTACTACCATAGCATATGCGCATACTCTTTGTATGTTTTAAGTATCTCATGATACCTTTCACTGCCTCCCAATGTTTCTTGCCGGGATTTGACATATATCTGCTAACCACTCCCACTGCAAATGCAATATCCGGACGTGTAGCAATCATTGCATACATCAAACTACCCACTGCAGACGCATATGGAATCTTATCCATTTCAGCCTTTTCTTCCTCAGACACAGGACAATCTTGTTTGCTAAGTTTCACATATGGTGTCAATGGAACACTCAATGCCTTTCCCTTCTCCATATTGAAACGTTGCAAAACCTTGTCAATATACTCTGTTTGAGATAACCAAATCAACTTCTTTGATCTGTCTCTCTCAATGCGCATACCAAGTATATGACTTGCCTCACCCATGTCTTTCATGTCAAACGATTTTGCCATCTTTGACTTCAAAGCTGAAATTTCTTCCAAGTGTTTGCCAACAATCAACATGTCATCCACATACAAAATAAGGATCAGCCAACTGTTATCCTTAGCCTTCTTTGTATATAGACAGTGATCGAACTCACTACGTTTGTAGCCTTGAGAAAGCATAAACTGGTGGAACTTATGGTACCATGCCCTCGGTGATTGTTTTAAGCCATAAAGACTCTTTAACAACTGGCATACCAAATGTTCCATGCCTTTCTCAACAAACCCTTCTGGCTGCTGCATGTAAATTTCCACATCTAAATCACCATGCAAGAACGCTGTCTTGACATCCATTTGGTGCAACACCAAATCCAATATAGCAACCAATGCAAGAAAGCATCTCAATGTAGTCATCTTGACCACTGGAGAGAAGACTTCATCAAAGTCAATGCCTTGTTCTTGCTTAAAGCCCTTGGCAACAAGCCTTGCTTTGTACTTTGGCTGACTATCATGAGCGGTGATCTTATACCTGTAAACCCATTTACAAGGTAGAGCCTTTTTGCCCTGTGGTAATTTAACCAACTTCCATGTCTGGTTTTTATGCAGAGCTGTCATCTCTGACTGCATGGCCAACTGCCATTTTTTCGAGTCAACCACTTGTAATGCTTCCTTGTAACAAGATGGTTCTCCGCAATCTGTGAGCATGACATAATTTAGAGATGGCACATAACAATCAGGTGGTTTGGAGACACGCTCAGAACGTCTCACCACAACTGATTCTGCCTCTCTAGCCACTATAGGCTGTTCCTGAGCTTGACCATGCGGTCTTGATGTGCTAGCACTAGGTCCATCTTCCCTGAAGACAACTCTTCTGATCTCCTCTGTCTTCTGTGGCTTAGCGTGAAACTTGGCTTCATTGAAATGCACATCATTGCTACGAATAAGCTTTCTGGACTCAGGATCCCAAAGCCGGTAACCCATCTCGCCCGATTCTCCGTAGCCAAGAAATATACACTTCTTGCTCTTTGGTTCTAACTTATTTCTGAACTCCTTAGGAATATGGCTATAAGCTTCACAACCAATGACTCTGAGATGCTTATACAAAGGTGCCTTGCCTGTCCATAGCATCTCGGCCACTGCACTCTTATCCAGAACCCTACTAGGAGACCTGTTGATCAAATGGACTGCTGTAGCCACTGCTTCCGCCCAAAATCCATCAGGCAACTCAGCATTTGACAACATGCTTCTGACCTTCTCTTGTATGGTCCTATTCATACGTTCTGCAACCCCATTCTGTGAAGGATTATATGGTGCAGTAAGTTCCCGCTTAATCCCTTTTGCTTCACAAAAGTCTTGAAAAGCTTTGGAAACGTACTCTCCACCATTGTCAGTTCTCAAGCACTTCAACTTCTGACCACTCTGATTCTCCACCAGCTGCAAGAATGTCTTAAAGACCTTGAGCACCTCATCCTTGTGCTTCAAGAAGTAAACCCATACTTTGCGAGAATAGTCATCTATGAATGTACAAAAGTACGCTGCTCCCCCTAGTGACAAACTAGGCATTGGGCCGCATAGATCACTGTGTACAAGAGCTAACCGTTCGTCCCTACGATTCCTCTTTGATCTGTGCGGTTCCTGTGTTTGCTTACCATAAACACAATGCTCACAAAACTCAAAATCTTGAAATGAAAAGCCAGGCAAATAACCATAATGAGAAAGTATTTCCATTCCTCTTTTTGACATATGTCCCAACCTACGATGCCACAGTGACACACTTGGCTGCTCAATCACATTAATTACATGGTTTTTAACCTCTGAAACATGTAAAGTGTACAGAGTTCCTGACTTGCTGCCATGTGCTACAGTCATCGAACCTTTGGAGATCTTCCAAGCGCTGTTCCCAAAAACTGTCACATAACCCGCATCATCCAACTTCCCTGTACTAATCAAGCTCTTTCGGATTGCTGGAACATGTCTGACATTCTTGAGCCATAAAGAAGAGCCATTCTGAAACTTCAACTGCACATCTCCCACTCCAAGTATGTCACAAACTTGCTCATTGCCAAGTCTGACATAATCTTTAGTAGCCACATATGATGTAAACCACTCTTTGTGCAGAGAAACATGTAAAGATGACCCTGAGTCGATAATCCAATCACTCATAGCATGTCCATCCTCTGCAGTCAAGAAAACAGAATCAAGATTACTTGTAAGGAAGATGTCACCAGCTGCTATACCAGAATCACTGTCTGAACCAGATCCTGTGACATTCACCTCTTCAATCTTCACTGAACTCTTCTTTTCATCTTGCTCAGAACTCTTTGTTTTTCCTTTTTCTTGTTTCCACTTCGTACAGTCTCGCTTCATGTGACCCTTCTTGCCACAATGGTAGCATTCTATGTCATCCTTTGACTTCAAATCACGAGACTTACTTCGGTTTTGTGCCTTCTTACCCTTCTTCTCTTTAAACTGTTGTCTCCCTCGAACGACCAAAGCACTATTGCCTTTGCCTTTGGCAATGTTCTTCCTGTTCACTTCCTCTGTGAGCAAGCTGCCTTCTACATTGGCACTTGTAAGACCTTCTGGCGCGATAGAATTACTTAACGTTGTACGAAGAGTATCCCAACTGTCTGGCAAAGTGATTAAGAGAAACATAGCCTTCACTGAATCTGGAAAGACTATCTCCTGTGCTGTTAACTGGCTGAAAATTGTGTGAAATTCATTCAGATGATTTGACATGGCTGTCCCTTCCTTCATCTTCAAATCCACCAATTTCTTGAGCCAGTAAATCTGAGAAGCAGCACTTTGTTTCTCGTACATACCACATAGCTTTTGCCATATGCCATACGCTGTAGTCTCTTCTGCTACGTTGAAGTAAACATTTTCTGCCAGTGTCAGCATGATTGTGGAACAAGCTAACTCGTCAAGCTCTTCCCACTCATCTTCAGCCATACCTTCTGGTCTCTCCCCTTTGAGCTTCAGTGGCTTCACTTGTTTTTTCTGCACCAAAACCTGCCAAATCTGCTTCTTCCAGAATGGAAAGTTTGTGCCATCCAGCTTCTTTATGTTGTGAAGAGTCTCACTTTGAGAAGATGCCATATCTGCCAAACTGCTTACTCCTGAGAAAAATCCGGCAGAGTTTCCCCTGTAAACTGGCCTCTGTACACAGTAAACAAGCTGTAATCAACAAGCTGAACACCTCTCCTCAGGAACTGTCAGTATTTTGAAAATTTTTGACAGAGTCTTCCCTGTAAACTGAGCTATGGGAACCAAAAGATAGCTCAAAAAACAATCATAAATAGCTGACCAGTGACAAATCTAAAAAATCTCTGTAATATGCTGTCCTGTAAGCATACACTGTCTCCTCTCTGGGCAATGACAGAACCTGTATCTGTCTCAAGACTGAACCCTGAACAATGCCTCAACGGCCTGACGCATAAGATGCAATCCAGTGTCTACACAAAGTCATACATCCTAAGGGATAAGAGTCGCCGAAGAGGATGCGTGTAGAGGGGAACTCCAGCAACCTAATCCACCTCACACTGGGTAACCCAGCCCCCAGTGCTTGGCTTCAAAAAACCTCACACACGACCCTCTCAGATGGCTCAGTAAACTGCCCAGAACTAGCATACATCCTATAATAGACCAATCACTGTCCTATGACCGCTGCGGCGGTCTGTCTGCTAGCGTGACTCACAACTAGCAGACCCACAATCACAGTACATCAATCTGCAATACATGCCAGTGGTGTCAAGCCGTCGTATGGCAACACCTCCCCTGGAACCTCACAAGCACAAGAAGTAACAATGCAGACTGCAATATATATATCTGATGATATATATGTGTACCTGGTCTATAGATGATGCTCTGAAGACTAATAAGTGATGTATGTCGATGCCGATATTGATGTCGACCACCTCCTGCTTGCCAATCTACACAAGACGGATTTCTTTGCGGCTGAAATCTATCTTCTGTTGTAGTGCTCAGAACGAAATTCTGAGGGCATAAACGGCTTCCAAAGGGGGGTAAAACGACAGGTCACCTGCTGGAAACGCTCCCGGAACGCCGAGTGTGAATTTTCGAACTCCGGATCCAAAATCTGCCGAAAAAGTGCGCGCGCGCGCGATTGCGCAAATCCGCACTGAACCAAGGCTCTGATACCAATTGAAGTCGCGGAGCGGAGCGTGGGTCGACTCTCTCTCTCTCACACACACACACACACACAGTGAGCTTACATAGTACAGTACGCAGAGAACTGTTAGAAGGGTTATCTCCCAATACCTTAGTATTCACAAAGTATAAGTTAGTATATACAAAGAGTTAGAGGGAAGTGAGTTAGGCGGGCGGCCAGCCATATCTGCATAAGAGGCCACTTGGGCTTTAATCCCAACAATTTATGGTCTAAAGATCTTGGGTACAGGCTAGATGTCGGGGATGATTGAAGAAAGTGTCGTACAAACCCGTAGTTGTTGGAAAGGAAGCCGTGTGTTATTTCCATATTTGGATGTGAAAGGAACATTAATACGCAAGACATTGGCTCACCAGTGCTTTGCTCAATATGTCTGCCAAATATGGTGCCCTACCAAAATCATGAATAGTTCTTGAGGGGAAGGAAGATGTAGCCTATTGTAACTAGATATAAAGAGAAGTCCTTTCTCCAAGTGTATGCACCTTGAGGAGCTATGGATTTATGCAAGACCTTCACAAGGGTGATAGAATTCACAACATCGGGGTCTATTGGAGAAAGATGTCATGCTTGGTGATGCTTTCATTGATATGAATGCCAAACATGATGATCTTAAAAAAGCATAAAAAGTGCTTGATGGACATTCACTCTTGCATGCCATCTATCTTGCAACACGTTTATTACAAGATATTCCTAACATAGTTGTGGCAAGAAAGCTATGACCTTTCTTATCCTAATGCGAAGAGAGGGGCTTTCTCCGCATGCAATCATGTATGCTTACACCATGAAGGCATGTGGCCTTATGCTTGCAAGACCTTCACAAAGGTGAGAGAGCTCACCAATCATATTGGTAATTAGAGTTTTTTGGAGAAACATGATGTGCTTGATATTTGATTAATATGTATATCAAACGTATGTCCCTTACAAAAGCACATAAAGTTTATGATGAGATTTCTATCCAAAATGTTTTCTATTGGACCACAATGATGGCTCTTATGCCCAAAATTCTTGTGGCAGGAAAGTTGTCTTAACCAAAAAAAAAGGAAGACCTTTCTCCATATGCAATCACCAATGCTAGCACCTTGAGGGAATACTAGAGAAACATGTTGAGAATGGCAATGCTTTGGTTGTGGAAATTTAGCTTTGAGCTAACATATCTAGATGCAAAGAGAGGGGCTTTCTCCAAATTCAATGACATAAACTTGCACCATGAAGGCATGTGGTCATATGCAAGAACTTCACATGGGTGAGAGAATTCACAATGAGATTGTTAGTTAGAGTCTACTAGATAAAAATGGTGTTCTTGGTAGTGATTTGGTTGATATGTCTATTGAATGTAGTGCCCTTATGAAAGTAGAAGAAGTTGTTGAATAGATTTTTGGAACACATTGATTATAGGAGGATATGCCCAACATGGTTGTGGCACACCGATTTTGATTGGATGCAAAGGGAAGGTCTCTCTCTAGAAGAAATAAATTATGCTTGCACCTTAAGCTCCTATAACCTTACACAAGATGTTGACATGTATGAGAGAATTCTCAAATGAGTTTCCTTGTTAGGGGCTATTGGACAAAGATTTCTCTCTTGGCCGTGCTTTGTTTGAGATGTATGCGTAATGTGGTGTGATTATATAAAGCGCAAAAACTCCTTCATGGGTGTGTCTCTTGCAACCAACATGTTGGTTGCAAGAGATGACATATGCAATGTGTTGGTTGATGAATGATATGATCAACATGACTGTGGAAATGAATCTTTGGTCTATTTCAACCAAGCATCAAGTAAAGTCCTTTCTCCAAATACAAGAACCTATTCTTGCACCTTGAAATCTTGTGGCTGTATGCAAGACCTTCACATGGATGAAGAGTTCAGGATGAGGTTGCTAGTCAAAGACTATTTGAGAAATGTGTTATGCTTGGTAATGCTTTGGTCAATATGTATGCCAACCTTGGTGCCCTTATGAAAGCAAATAAAATTCTTGATGAATTTTCTATAGGAAATGTTTCCTCTTGGAACACATGAAGTGAAAGGTGTGCCCAACATAGATGTTGCAAGGAAACTCTTGGTTGTTTTAATCAGATGCAAAGTAAAGATTTCTTGCTAGATAAAATCTCTTGGAGTCCTCTTATAGGAGGATATTCCGAGCAAGAATTGCCAAGGAGGCAATGAGTTGTTTTTATTGGATGCATTAGTAGGGAACCTCCCCAATTGTGACGACTTTTCTTAGTGAGCTCAATGCATGTAGATACTAATAGTTTCTAGATAAGAACCAAATTATTTTTGATAGCATGAAGGGATAATTTGGCATTATATTAGACAAAGAGCACTACACTTTAATGGTTGATCTTTTTGGGCAAGCAAGGCATTTTGACAAAGCTATGAGAGTAATCAAGTCAATGACATCATCTAAATATGCTAATTTGGTCTGCTCTTCTAGGTGCTTGTAAAGATTAAAGAAATGTGGGAGATTGGACAACTAGCCTTTGAGTGTGCAATTGAATTCGCAAAACAGTGTTGCAGTATGTATGTAACATTCTCTAGATTTTTACCTGGCCTTGTGTGAAGTTAGAATTAAGTTTCGATCCCTATGCTTAGGGAAGGCATAGTGGTAGAGTAGGAAGCATGTATTATAGTAATGTGCACATAGTTGGACTTTAACCCAAATGACACATGACGTACAATCCACTAGCCTACCTTGACCCCCAATATATTTTACTCATTTTTGGAAAACCATGTAAGATGAATCCATCATTATGATGATTACACACACTACCCATCTTCACATTTGTATTCAAATCGATTACATTATTATGAAGTTGAGTTGTGTGCTATGTTTTTTCCTTAGAAACAAGGTTTTGGTGCTGACTTGATAATGCGATGTTACAAAAGTTATGGACACTTAAGAGACTTAAATTGAGTTGCAAGATTTGGATATAGCCATTGCAACAAATCAGACACTATTTTGCACCAAAATGATGACAAAAAGCTCGCAAAAAGCGAGACAAATACAAAAGCATGATATTAGAAGCTCACAAATATAATGTACTCATTCAAGGGTTTGTAGAGGAATTCTCCAACAATTGGGATGACTTTGCGAAAGCAGTCATAAAAGAAGGCTCGGATTATTTGCATTTGGAAATAAGAGGGTATGCTTCTAGAGATTTTATACAGGTTGAAAGTGTTCAAGATCTGCTGCAGATACCAAGTGTCTAAAAATTTATTGATGCAAAAATTGAAGTTGTCTTAGATGAATGTCTTCTACAAGATGACAAACCACTTTTGACTATTGATGAGGAAATAGCAGAATTTGTACTTGCAAAGATGACCTATCTTGATTTGCAGCAAAAGATTTGGGTTTTGGGGAATGAAGCTATAAAGCTTCAAAATTCACAGTGTGAAAACAATGAAGTGTTTATGGGTGCTATACAGGTTGAAGAGACACAAGAGGATAGGATAGAAGGGTAAGAGACCTACTCAGAGATGGTCTCTAATTTGGGTGACATTTTCAATCTGTGTGAAGATTCCAATAAAGATGCTTGCCAAGGAGTGCCTGTTATGCAAGGCGCTAAGAATTTGGGTTGTGTACAGATATGCGAACAATATCCAATGTCACGACACGGGTCCTACGGGCAGGGCCCTACCCTAAAGGGGGGTCACGGACCGCGGCCACGGGCCAGCTAGCAGTGTGGACAGGGGATCCTAGGGCTAAGAGCCTATAAGTATGGGCGGTTGGGTGGAGGATCCAGGTCTCTAGCTCCTAGGGTTCTTACATTGGTATCAGAGCTAAGTTTGGAAGGCAGGTCATGGTCCTCTCCACTTCTCCTTTTTTGCATGTTCATGCAAGAAAAATTACGAAGCTTGGTTGTGCGGGCATGGCCGCTTAGCAGGCACCGTAGTCGAGCTTGGCTCGTGTGCAGGGCCACTTGCAGCGAGAGAGGAGGGAACAGAGACCACGACCAAACACAGCCAGGGTGGGCTCATCTTGAGCAGGACGGGCTGGGGGACAATTCACGTCACAGGGGCGACCTCCGGGCAGCACTGCAACGCACGGAAATTCTCTTTCTCTCTCTCGCGCGGCACTCTGCTGCGCCATCGCCAGGCCTGGAGTTTTTTTTTTCCCACTTAAGCGCCCAAAGGCCTTTGCCCTTAGGGCAAAGGACATTTTTTTGTGTCCTCTAAGGATCAGTGCCCACCACGGGCTTCTGCAGCGGCGGCAGGTGACATGATGGACTACCTTGCATGTATCACTAACTAAAATACATCGGCCATGCAGCAAACAATAGACCCGAAACAACTGCAAAGTTTGGAAAGCTCGCATTCCTAAAAATGGTTTGAGATGTGATGGTCGAGCAAAGAAGTTTAGGTACACATACCATCGTGTTTGTTTGAGAAAGGGAACTTGTGCTTGCCAACCTCAGGTAAAGGTTCCAAACAAGGCTACTAGGCAAAGACAATGTTGATGCTCGGTTTAAGGTTCATGGAAGCTCGAGCATCAACACGACAAGTTTATACCGGTAAATTCTGAGGTAAGCCTTCAATTTCAATTGTATTTATCAATCTATTCAATACCTATTTGAATAAATATAGCATCAGTACAATCAGACATGCACGGCATGTCTTGAAAAGTTATCGTGCTACGTCTAAGCCGGATGTTTTGAGTCACTCCGGATTTGCAAATAGCTTTTCCATGCTTCGACAACCAATTTCAGGTGTGCGGGCAATTTAGTCACTCCAAACACAAGCACGGCTTGTGACAGGCGTTTTAAGCATTACACTTTTGTTGGCATCGAACCAATCCTGAACGTGCCAACATGACTCAAGCATGACATGAGTACCTGCCACCCTGATCTGTGGCACGGATCAATAGCAGTTCAATTATGATTCCCATGGAATCTCAAGGAGATCAGCACACCCTCTGACTCGACTTCATGAAGGGTGCACACAGCTCGGCATGGCTGACTTCTTGTCACTGCTTCCAGAAGCCGGCAAACATGCTCGACACACGGCACTAACCAATTTGAATTGAAATTGCTTGACAAGGTTATTTCATTACAGACAAGCGTATATGATATATGACGGTGTATATGACACACACGATAATTCTTTCTCACGCAATAGACAAGGCTATGAGCTTCATTTGAGCGAGTTTTCCTTGACATCTCTATTCAACTGGCTACAGGAGGATGACCAGGTTAGACCATGTTCAGTTTTGTTTATTTTTTCATGTTTACACCATTGATTGGAAAGTACTGCTTTTGTGCAACGCAAAGTGCTTTGATAATTTTATAGGAAGAAAGGCTTCTCCCTTGTGCCAAGGTCCTGCCCAATGACTTGGCATCAAGGGCATTGGCACACAAGTTTGGGAAACTGGCAAAATAGGGCATCTCACCTCATAGCATACCTACCAATTTAGATTGTGCAAGGCACTAATGGTTTTGCCTCTAACGTTTGAGGCTATCACTCTCGCCAAGGGCATAAAAGTATGTATGCAAGGCATGCTAACCAGGTGGCATGAATTCCACCGCTTCAGAGAATATGCTTCCGCTATCACACTAGACACTCTGTTCACTGACAACCTAAGTTCTGGATTGTTTAAATTTATGGTTGCAGTCACTGCACAATACCACTAAATGGAACCTAAATCTACGACTTATTTTACAGGCAAAGTGCCATATTATGTCATTTTTGCCAAGTCACGACCCCATACATGGTAAGTGGGGCAAGCTGTGGCTTGTGTTTTCTGTCCCCTCTCGCGATGAGAGCATTATATAGACAGATTGTGGAATGCTTATAAGACAAGCTGCAATTCAGGCATACGATGTCTAAGAGCACACCTTCTGGGCACACACTCTACAAAATTAAGGAAAGTTCCTCAGCCCAGCATGCTCTTCTTTTCTCTCTTTTTCTTATTTCTTCAAGGATAACGAAACTCTTTTAAGAAGCTTTTGCTACATATTCTACTTGTGAGTCAGCTTGAGCCAAGGTGCTCTAACTCACAAATAGCACGTGGATAAGATGCTACTCAAATTAGTCTTCATCGGTTCATCGATTGAACACTATTTTGCATAAGGGCTATGAGCCAAACAGGCTAAGAGCCAATGACAAGAGAAGGGTAAGAGCCAAGTATTGGCATCCTTTGGGTGATTGTTTTCAAGCGATACCCAAGGAGGTATACATCGCCGTTAATGGACAAGCAAGAGTCTTGTCATTACGGATGTTAACAGTGTCAATTTTTCCCCTACATGTTTTCAGTGCGATACTCAAGTTGAGTTTTTGATAAATCTTAAACTCACACCAGCTGCTCTCTACCACGGAGTATAGACGCAGCAATCATTTGTGACAGCATGGCTGTCCATAAGAGATTGGTAGTTCACTTGTGTGGGTCTCCTGCTCTCTCTATAGCACTACGGAGTGTCTATGGACAGGACTGTTTTGGGGTAAGACCCAACAGGTGAGTGCTACATCACAACTTCGGCATTGAGGATCACAGTTTGATCTCTCCCAGTTAGACTTTCATGGAAATAATTCTGCAATCTACCATGCGGTAGCAGACAACTTCAAATTTCAAGTTGATTTCAGTCATTACATACACAGTTAACTCTGTTGGTTACTATTACCTGCTAGTTGAGCAGTTTCTACAAAGGGTCTTACCAAAGGGTTTGACTATGTAGATTTTAACCAAAGGGGTTGGATTACGAGGGCAACACCCATGGTTCTCAGTGCACTGCTATTTGTTTTTTCAGGTTGGAGACGTGCTCCTCCCCATTTGCATATGAGTAAGTGAACATTACGTTCAAATCTACAGGTACACATCTATTGATTTGGTGTTATTCCATTTTTTGTATGCTTTGCTTGGTTTTTTTTTCAAGACGTATCAGCACGCTTGAATGTTACAAAGCCATGCCAAGGGCATGTCGGCACAAAGTATTTTGGACCAAGTGTTCAATCTACCTTTCTGCCTTATGATGTTACGAACCTACTTGTAGGGTTCGATTTGGCACATGTTGTCACATGGGATACAACATGGTCTAGGAACTCAAGGAGTTCGGTTTAGCCAGTGTGGAGCATGATAATGAGAGTCCCTCTCACTCTTGTCACAGAGTGTTATCAGCTACCTCCACACACAAGTAAAGCTCGTACTTGATGGATGTCACTTTTCCTGACATCCTTACTTGAGACATATTCCACATGTGGAGAATATGAGTCTCTGGGACTGACACTGGTGCCCAATTCTTAATGATGTGTCGCGACGAAGTCCCTAGGTGCTGGTCGCATCCATTCATTAGACCATTCGAAGCACACAGTATCCGGTACAATTTCAGTGGCCAAACATTGTCGGGTACTACGTACAGACTTGTTGTGATTACAAGTGCTGTGAAACCACCTTAACGGAGGGTTGTTTCTACATATAGAAAAGTCTGCTATGTTCATGAGAATGTCTCATGGTTGGTACCTAGGTGTGACCGGGTTGTCACATTCTATTATGGTCCAACTTTTGCTGCAAAGTATGCTACGTTCATGAGAGGGTCTCATGGTTGGTTCCTAGGTGTGACCGGGTTGTCACATTCTATTATGGTCCAACTTTTGTTGCAAGATTTTCACGTAAGTATAGTGGAAAGTCTCGTCATGGAATTGCGGTTCGGATATGTTTGTGTTAAATGCTTGCACACTAGGTGTTATGGGCCCTAGTGTTTAACACAAATTTATTCGGAGCGGCATGCAAATTCATGGACTTTATTGTTTCTGTAATTTTTTGCACTGTCAGTGCAATTTCTCTTGCAGATTTAGTATGAGTTTACACCCTGCCATACAAGGTGATGGCTAAGTATGGGTGTTTGTGATTGGATGCTTGAAACTCCAATCTGCTTTCAACCTAGTTGGTTGTCTCCATTCCATATTGAGTATATGGCTGGCTACTCAATGTTTGAGTCATGGTTTATCGTCAGTCGTGGAAGACTGTGTGTAAGTGGTTGGGGGAAGTACCTCACCCTTACTGCTGTTATTCATCCCGCGTAGGATGGGCAGCTTACAAGCATTCTATTTAGTGCTAAAGGATATGCAAAGTGCATACGTTAGTAAACCATGCTAAAGGATATGCAAAGTGCATACGTTAGTAAACCATGCTAAAGGATATGATAAGTGCATACATTAGCAAGAAGCGAAACAACTGGATCGGTTACCATTCTGGTTTGAAGTTTGCTTCATATGATGAAAGGCATGTTACGGCTAGTTTTAGTCATCAATTTTGATGGGGTTGGCTATTGGCAAGAAACCATAGCAAGTCAAGAACTTGGTTACTGCTGATGAGTATGTCAGCATAGTACTTTCATGGAAAGATGAGCCGAGGTTATATTGCACATTCAAGTACCTTCAGAAAGTCTGAAACCTGGGTATGTATTTAGACACCTCTTAGTTAGGATAACTCATTTAACATACTCAAGTGAGTTTTAAATGGAGTCTTCACATTATGTTGGTTATGGGTCTGTTAACCAAGACGGTTGTACAGGGACAACAATGTGAAAAATCGAGATGTTATTCTTGATTTCATTAAACCTCCCAATGAACCGGGTTCCGATTCAACAAACCGTTGGATCCATGAGGGATGCCACGGTGGAAAACATTAGTGTTCTTATGAAGATATCACCACTTGTGTTTTCGAGGACGAAAACTCTTCCAAAGGGGGGAGTAATGTCAGGACACGGGTACTACGGGCAGGGCCCTACCCTAAAGGGGGGTCACGGACCCCGGCCACGGGCCAGCTAGCAGTGTGGACAGGGGATCCTAGGGCTAAGAGCCTATAAGTATGGGCGGTTGGGTGGAGGATCCAGGTCTCTAGCTCCTAGGGTTCTTACATCCAAGGCATGAACGGATTTAGATCTTCTGTCACACGATAATTGCAAGTAGGTTTATGAGCATCTATCTACTATACATTAGAAGAGTTTACATGATGATGACTTGAAGCAAGAAGAGGATTCAAATTCTATGCCAAAGTCAGAGTTATGTAACAAGTCGAAGGGTTATGTTGATGACATGGAAAGATTCTATCTTTGAGAAGCATTCAGAATATTTTGATGCCGAGGTGCAGAGGTGTTTGAAAGAAGGTGAGAGGATAGAAGAGAGGTTTCTCATGCATAGGCTTAAAGGTTCTCTAGACGATATTTGGGTTGTTTTAAGATAGAAGATTTTGAACTTATAAGCCTTTTGGATGATGCTTTAGAAGGGTTTCAAGAAAGAAACAACAGGGGTTTCTCTCAAGCTGAAGAGAGGTGTGGTTTAGAGTCACAAGAAGATGATCGTGTAGACCTTATGAAACTTTTGGATGCAGCTTTAATGGGGTTTTGTGCTACCAATGATAAAGGCTTCTCTCAAAGATAACTACAGATGTGATCCAGTTCATAGTGTAGATGAGATTCCAAAAGATTTTGTATCTAGCAAAAATGCGTTTCAAGATGTTGTTCAATGATCAGGAGATTTAGGGATGGCTCAAAAAACTAGAGGGGGTGAAGCTTTTCTACCGAGGAAAAAGTTGAAGCAATTAAAGATGGCAAAAAGAAGATCTATATGGTTTTTTAAGGGTACAACTATGTCTTCAAGGACATAGATGTATATGATGCTACCTTATGATCCAAGAAGAATTGGAAGATACAAAGAGTTTCAAAGAAATTTCATAGGGTGCAGTGAGTTCCAAAGGGTTCCAAGGGTTCTAAGTGATTCTAAGGGTTCCATGAGTTTTGAATGCAGATATGTTTAATATCCGTTTGATCCAGGGGGCTCTTTGTTGATCAGATTTTTGTGCTCAATACAGACCAAGTTTTTGAGTTATCCATATAATCTTGGAGGAGGATGTGGATCAATAGCTAGAAGATGTAGAGATGGAGGAAGAGGACGACTCAGAGGAGGATGTGGATCAATAGCTAGAAGATGCAGAGATGGAGGAAGAGGACGAGTCAGAGGATGTACCAGACCAAGAGGAGTTCTAAATTGGCACATGTCGGAGGATGTGTAGGTTCAAAGGGGGTGGATGTCGTGTTTTTTATCTTCAAGAGGAGAATCTTGGCTTACTACGTAATTTGTCACTAGCTGTCGAGCTCCATCATGCTACCACAAAACTTGGGAAGAAGTTCAAGAATGATGAGATGCCGAAGGAAGAGGGAGATTTGCATGCATGAATCGAATGGCTACTTGTATGAAGATGAACATGAAGTGGAAAAAGGCACTAGGAGCGAGGGACGAGATTCTTGACATTGAAATCTTGACATGCTTCGATGATAAGAAATGTTGCTTCATAAGTAAGTAGTATATTGAAATTTCGACATAAAATTCTTGGGCCAAATTGATTGGACCAAACTGACTTTCAAAAAACTAAACTTGGGCAGCTAGATTAGACCAATTGTGAAATTTACATAAATTTTAAAGCAAAATCTCATGAAGTAATCAAGCAACAACGCACAGGTTTGACATGGAGAGTTCATGGACTTGGGGAGGCCCGTATGATGCGCGAAAGAAGAAGATGAAGAAGGGAAAAAGCATGAGCTCACCCCAGCGAGTTTGGCTTAAGCCTCGTCGGATTTGGTGAACCCCAAACTTAGTGCCATGTAATCAAGACGTTGTTCTCACGCGCTGTTTTTGGCCTTGTTTAAAAGCATATCAAACTTGGAGTTTATACTAGAGTAAAAAGCAAAGCAGGAGCTGAGTTTTTGACTAAAACAAGAGCCAAGTTTCCAAACAAATCAAGAGCCGAGTTTTTGATTAAAGCAAGAGCCGAGTTTTTGTAAAAAAAGACAAAGCTTATAAAAAGCAAAAGTAAAAGCCGGATGCCTGTTCCGTGCCTATATAAGAGTAGCTTAGGGTCAGAGAAATCCCGCGAGGGTTGATCACCGTGAACTCAGGGTCGGCGTTTGTATAGGCTATAGTTCTTGGGGTGAATACAATTGTGGTTTGAGAATACCGTGTCTATTTCTCCCTCTCGTCATGCCTTGGGCCTGCATATTCCAGTACATCAAGCAATCTCAACCGTCCATTGCATTAGCATTCTAACAGTGAACACGAAAAATGCATGCCGGTTTGGAATCTCCCTCACCCCCACTGTTCCGGGACAGGAACAGGCTCGGCCTCCGCCTCGCCTATTCCAGCCTGGAACAGAGGGGGTGAGGGAGATTCCCCATCTCTTCATTGTGTGTGTGTGTGTGTGTGTGTGTATTTTGAATTCCATCTCTCTTGATTCCGCGTCCCAGTGCCTGTCCGACTAAAGTAGCACGATCTTCCGGTGCTAGATTCCTTCTCGACCCGACACGGCAGTCCCAATATACAAATCGGATTCAATGGCAAGAAAGAAGCCTCGTGGTAATACCTCTAGAGGATCAAAAGGGGTGATTGTACTTTACACAGAGGAACGACACCATATCATATAAGTTACGAGAAAGGATGAACGTGCCTGCTATGGAGATTAGAATGCAGGTAGAAGACCATCACCCATTGCACATTACAGTATGCTACTTTGCACTCTCAAACTTTGCTCATGCTGGTCCGAATGGGCAGTCCCCATATGCGATCATGGATGAGGACATAATACACTATTCTCAAATGGGAGATGTCTTGCTTGCTGGGGACTTTAATGCAAGGACATAATTGTTGCAAGCTATCTTTTTTGAAAATTTGGCAGCTGGGATACGAGAATACGATCATATGGATCTTGGGATTGAAAGAATCTCGCAGGTTAAAGGAAAATGCACAGCTTACGGAGAATATCTTTTAGAGATGGGGGACTACGCACATGGACTAGCCATCCTTAATGGCACAACCAAATGGCCACGCTCAGGAGGGTTTACATGCTTCACACACAGCAATGACTTCAGTGCAGTAGACTATGTACTTGCACCACTTGACCTCATCCCACGCATTCAATAGCTTTGAGTGTCACCGAGGCTTATTGGGGCTACCATTGATCATGCTTATTTGTCTTTTGTGCTACTTTTTTGGTACTTGATGCAATCCATGGCAACCCAGCAAGGCCCGTCATACCCCCAAATATCATTTTACAAAGCAAACTGAAGAGGTATACACAGCTGAAATTTTCAAATTGTCATCGATAGAGATCCAAATGTTTCTTTGACAGAGTTGACGCAAGAGCTTACAAATGCACCTGCAAACACAGCCTTTCCTCATTCTTGGGGTGCGGAAAGAGAAAGGAAGGTCATTAGACCCCGAAATAGCTAGTACAACAATGAATGTCAAGAGATGAGGACCAAACTTTGCAAAGAAGTAGCAACAGGGATCATTACACATAGACAGTCACAAATAGCTTTTTCGCACCTTGTAAGGCGGAAGAAATGCACCTTTCTAGCCTGCCTTGAGCAGGAGTTATATGGAGTGTTTTTAGCTCAAGACTTCAAAGAAGCATGGTGGATCTTTGAAGATCAACAAGCTCCCATACCCATTACCTCTACTACGGAGACTTGGGGACAATATGCAACTAGTTTATATACGGTACCACATTAGTCCCCTCTACCATTGCCCTCAAGGCCCTGTCCTTAGATCTCTGCATTCTTTACTGAGATCATGATACATGAAGCCATTGATAGACTTCATACATGCAGAGCATATGATCACAAGGGGTTGGTTGTTGAGCCCCTGAGGCATGCACAAGGTACATTGGCACGCTTGTTGGCAAACATGTTTAACAGATTCGTAGTTGAGGGTTTCCCCGAGAGCTGGAGCTCTAACATCATTGTGCCAGTATTCAAGACAGGGGATCCTACGTCACTTGGTAATTATCTCACAATCATGGATGCCATACTTTGGCTAAACTCTATGCTTCTGTGCTTGAACACGAACTTAATCAATAGGCAGAGAAAGAGGATGGAAGAGGAAATGGGCAGGCTGGATTCAGAAGAGGTTTTGCTACCCTTGATCACATATTTACTCTTTGAGCCATCATTGAAGAGGGTCGAGCTCGTGGGTAGCGTATCTATTGTTGCTTTTTTTACTTTCACAAAGCCTTTGCCCACGATACCTAGAGCAAGCTGATGCACAGACTATATGATCTTGGTGTACAGAGGTGAGATTTCATGGGGTATCCTCGCATTATACGAGAGAGTAACAGGTAGAGTGCGCACAATTGAAGACCTCTCAGAGACTATTGACTCTAAGATTGGAGTGAAACAGGGTTGTCCACTCTCTCATATTCTTTTTGGCATGTATATTGATGAGGTTTTAGACTACATTGACAGAGATGGATACAGAGGTGAATTCTTATGAGGGACTTGGATACCCCTTGCTGTTGTATGCACATGACCTTCTCCTCATTTTTGAATCACCAGAAGGGTTACAGAGCCAGGTGAACACATTGGAGAGATACACCCATGATAGAGACCTGGCTGTGAACCTAAGCAAGACCATAATGATGATTTTCAATACTACAACAAAATGGGTTAGGGAATCAGCGCCAGTGTTTCTATGTGGTGAGGAAGAGGTGGAGCTCACTAAGAGTTACATTTATTTAGGGGTTGTCTTCACAGGACCCCGCTTCTCCATGAGAGAGGCAGCAGCCTCTAGCCTTACACGAGGATATGAAGCCCTCACATGGTTGGAGCAGATGTGTTCACTAGTTCAGTTCCAAGAGACCCAAACTAAGCTATGGCTGTTTGATACACTGGTGACATCCACACTGCTGTATGGAGTTTAGATTTGGGGACGGAGTCTTGACCACCGCATGCAATGTGGAGAAACCTTTGATGGGTGGAGGAGGATGGAGAAACTACTTGTCACTAGCTATGATCTCCAAGATGATCCGATGCAAGGCAGCAATACCCCATGAAATTGTTAGAGCAGAACTGACAGCTACTACGATGGTGGTTGAGGCACTTACCAGATCATCTATGTATGTACATGGCTTGTGGGATCTCCCACCTCATCAGTACGCTAGATTGGACCTCAAATCATCCCGTCAAATAGCTGTGGGGGGGACTCCAGCTGTTGGTATGCACAAATGTCAGTATGGTTTCAGTTACATGGTTTTCAGATGGATAGTTTACCATCCTTTCAGTACTCTTTGGGTGTACCATCTCTTGCATTGACTCGTCCGAAGATCAGCAGGATAGAAAGACATGATCGTACATACCTTGATACACAGAAGACCTGGTTGAGCCCCCTAGGAGTTGGAAAAGAAAATGGATTTTTATAGAGAGAATTTTCTTCAGACTGCCGAGGATGGCTTCTTTGTACGACCAAGATACATGGACTCACATCTCTGGCATGCGCTTTAATGTGTCCAAGATTATAGCACGCAGTTTGTAGGATTTAGGCTTACCCTTGAGGAAAATGTGCTACACGGTCTGAGAGACAAGAATCAAGTCAGTTCAAGAGATGTTTGACAAGTTCATAGAGGAATTTTCCAAGCGGGTATTTGCCCACAATACAGTCTCGCAAATCCATAAGTTCAAGCAAAAGGAAGGAGAGTCAGTTAGACAGGCAGGCTTGAGGCTCAAACGGCATGTAAATTTATGTCCAGTCAACAAGCTTCCTACGTAGTCAAGGTTGATGCTAATTTTCATCCAAGGGCTCAGAAATGTAGACAGAATATGCACATGAAGAGAACGGCGATGCTAAACGCGCTAGTCAAAGAGGCTTTATACTTTGTAGAAAATTGTGCGGTCTACAAAGAAGGTGATCACAAGGATCTAGATGACAACGCATCATTGCAGATCAGTAGCTTGAGATTGACAAGAACAATGCCTAGGGCACAACCGCCAATTAACAAGGATCAACTCATAGAGGAAGTGGTCAAACTGATCAATCCCCCAATACAACCAAAGAGATGCTATACATGCGGAGGGGATTACTTGTCACACCAATGCCCAGTGCTTCCTCATGCAGTAGCAGCGTTGAGACCACCCAAGTGGTGTGCAGTTGAGAAAAAATGTACCAATCATATGATAGAAGAGTGCTACTGCAACAAGGGATATGTGAGAGAGCAGTAGTACGTGCCTCCAGCATAAGTAGCACCCACACATGCACCACCACCACCAAGATACGCAACACAAAATCTACCAGGACCCATAGGGATAGAGAGGCTACACCCAGTGCTAGGGCAACAACCACCCTTTCTAGGAGCAAGACTAGTAGCAATTAGGTATACACATGCAATGGAAGAGAATGAGGAGACGGCTTTAGTGTGAGCTCCCCCATGTTACAAGATGAATCCGATGGGTATGCACCTAACACATGACACTATCCTCACAAAGAATCAATGGTGCCCAAAACATGGGGAGCTTTCAACCAGACATATATGACCTCCTCGGGGAAGAAAGATACAGCATGGATGAGTGCACGCTCATGTTCATAGCCAACAAAGGAATGATGCGATCTAAGCCAGCTTATCCTCAGAGACTAGCGCAAGCAACACAACCTCCAGTAAGAGGCCCATGCTACAAATGCGGCGGAGATCACATGATGAGGGATTACCCGCGCAAAGAAATCTTGCGAGTCAATGCCTATTGTAACAATTGTGGAATCACTCATCTGATAACTGATTGGCCTAAGCATCTAGAGCTAAAACCAAAGGCCACGTTGAACATAGTTGAGGCCATCCCTTTGGAAAGAAATTCAGAGAATGAGAATGTAGTGCCTATCCAAGTAGTGACTAGGGTGTAAGCGCAGAAGGCCATAGAGGAAGGCAAGACAGGGAATCCTAAGACGGACACGTCTTGTCAAGACACACAAATTAAGTAGAACAAATAGGAGAAAGGCTAGAATGAAGGCTAGGAAGGAGAGAGAGCAGAAAAGCCTAGTGAAGGAGCTTGAGCAAGCCCTTGGGGGGTGCACCTTTAAGAACCCCCCTATATAACGTGCATTCGTAGAGTATTTAAAAAACCCCTTTTTTAACATGTCTAAATCAATAAAATGACCCCTTATTTTAGGATTTTTTTCCAAAATGAAATTAAAAAACCCCTTTTGTTAAATTTCAAAATTTATTAGCCTTTAAAAACCCCTCCTGTTGAACTCACATGGTACATTAACATGTTATATTGTGCACCCCCGAGAATAAGCTAGGGAAAGGTTGAAGGAGCATGAGCAAAGATCAACACCATGCAAGAAAAAGACTCCTTCATCTATCACATAGCCAGTAGTAATTGAGGAGCCAAAGAGTGCGGACTCAGGAGGTTCAATTCTTGCAGAAAAGGTGAGTGAGCACTTTGATAG
This sequence comes from Adiantum capillus-veneris, assembly GCF_014529385.1. NCBI lineage: Eukaryota > Viridiplantae > Streptophyta > Polypodiopsida > Polypodiales > Pteridaceae > Adiantum > Adiantum capillus-veneris. The sequence continues at coordinate 148,456,136 of NC_140944.1, forward strand.
CCTCCTACAATCCTATAAAGCAAGGGTCAAGAGTGGTCAAATGCAAGAGCAGAGATGGATAACCTTCTTGTATGTTGAGTTAGAAAGGCAAAGGCTAGAGATCTGTCAAAAGCTCATTCACAAAGCACAAGCCCTGCTAGAACCACCATGTGAAAAGCCTAGCCCATTGATAGTTATCCCATCGTTCAAGAGCCTAAACAGCCAGAGACAGTGTACCTAGAAAAGGAGAAGACCCATAAGAGTGAGCCAAAAAAGAAAACGGCTACGAGGAAGGAAGAGAGATAGAGCCAAAGGATCCTAGGGTTGTCCCAAATATGGTAGATCAATCTTTTAGGGAGATCGCACAATAGGTACCAGTACTCGAGGATCATTGGCCAGAAGAGTTCTAGAGAGCAGTGAGACACACAAAGGATGAATGCGAAACATTTCCTTCTGCTCCCATAAAAGAATTTGAGGCAAGGTCACAAGCAAAACTAGAGTTGCAATTATATTATGAAGATAGGGTTCAGAGGTATTCATCTAGAGCCGACCACAATCCTTCGTGATGCTACCATCCTACATGGGTGAGTACAAGGCCAGATCAGACATCAAGAGCATGCCCTCACATAGACATCTAGCTCCTAAAGTCATAGATTCTAAGGGGTTAATGGATATCTTGTCGACACATGTGACTTGCGTCATCATGTTAGCAAAACTGTTGAAGATCCAACCAAATATGTGGTCAAAGGTAGGTGACTGCCTAGAGAAGTTCAGGTAAAGGACGCGGCATTGAAAATCAAGGAGGGCATCCAAGACCTACAAAGACTACATGCCAATACCCAGCTAATACCATTGAGCAAGGTAGGAGATTACTGCAAAGGTGAGGACGGTAACACAATACTGTCTGAGAATTTGAAGGGGTCAAAACCATGGCGGTCGTAGATAGTGGAGCAGATGTTGCCATTGCCACCATGAAAATTTGGAAACAAAGGGGAAATCCGACACTAAGGGCAACAAGAATGAAGGTGCAACTTGCAGATGGATACATAGAGAAACCCATAGGACTCCTAGAGAAAGTGGTAGTCACATCGTGCAAAATTGAATGCGAACACACTTTTGCAGTGGTAAAGTTTGGAAAGAAGAATAATTATGACATAAGCTTGGGTCGACCATTCATGGAATAGTTGAAGATGGTCCAAGATTGGGGTTATGATTATATCTACCTGCACCACATGGAGACTACTATGTGCATTAACCTAAAAAACCACAAATACGAGATGTCACCATATGACTCCTGTTAAGATTTCTATTCAGCTACAATAGAAGATTTTGGAATTCCAGCATGGCTAGATCAACCAAAGGAGTTGTGGTTGTGTGGGGCATCGCAATGCAGAAGCCTGAAAGGAGAAGATTGCATTCTAGAAAGGGCCCTAAAGGATAATCTTGAGCCTTTTCTGGAAGATGCCCTAAAACCGCTAGAATGGGAGCATATCCTAGCTACCATTGATGTGTGCACTACAGACGATTGCCCCACCAAGTTTTGTGATCCAGAAGAATGTTAGGATGTAGTCCCCTACTACATGCTAAGTGCAATTAAAGAATTGAAAGAGTCAAATCCACCCATCGAGACTAAACATGATTTAGATGACGAGAAGAACAAGAAGGTAGAAGAAGCCTTTTATGATTCGTTAGAGAACCTAGAACCCAAGATGATGCAGATGCAAGTGCTCAAACAATCAGAGTGGTGTGGAAGAGGCCAAGAACGTAGAACGGTTCTACGATTTGCCAAACCAAAAAACAAGCTGCCAACGCCACTACAAACGTAAGAAAGCCTTGAATCAAATGAGAAAAAAATTGATGACTAAGATCAAGGGCAAGACACTTTCTAATGCTTGTCAAAGTAATGGATTGTGTCAAGGACAAAGTCTTCGGATGTTTCCTAAGACAAGAGAGTCCAAACGCTGAAAAGAGTGCCAAGAGGCGACAAAAAAAGGCCACAAAAGCTAGTGAAACTAGCCAAAAGAGCAAAAAGAAAGATGAGCAAAAGCTAGACAAATTTGGAGAGTCGCAATGGACAAAGGTGGAGAGACGAAAGAAGTAAAAGGATGTTAGCGGGGTCGCCGCGACGGACGTCTGCAACATAGCACTTTTGTACTAGCATAATGTCAATATGCAAGGAAGCAACTTGGGATGGGGCACAGAGACTTAATGAGAGTGTCAATCTCACCAAAGTAAACTCAAGGGCTACTCGTTCTACGACAAAAGCAAATCAACCACTTCCTAGTCAGAGAATCAGTATGCGTCAAATCTCGCCACTTAATGTCATCACGCCTTTTCGGTATCCAAACGAATCCGGAATGCCACGAAACTTAAGGAGAGGTATCACAACACTTATGGGCTCAATCTTACCAAGTTCTGTCACCATATGGGAAGGTACATAAATCACAATCCATCACAAAAAATGTGCAGAAAACTGAAACAGAAGTACTTGGAAAGATCTTCCTTAAGCATAGAAACACTTATCCATGGTCAAAACATAAAAACACAGCCATTTTAACCCCCAAATCAATGCATTTAGCTCACAAACAATACATTGGGAACCACAATAGAATTAGAAATGATTACACTTAGATTGTAGAGCAAGAGAAAGGAACGCAATGTGCTATTCGGAATAGAATTCTGATTACCAGCTCAGGAGAAAAGAAGATTACAAGTTGTAGTCACAAGAAGCCTCCACAGTGCACGTTTTTTACTTCCTCCAGCTAATGATACTTCTTTTTTCAAAACTAACGGTTTTGACTTTAAAAGTTAAGGGGCTTTCCCATGGCCATACGGCCTCTTACAAGGGTGTAGACTCAGAGAAATAAAGAGGGTATTGTCTAATCACATCATGATTACAACTCATCTTAGCCTGAATTACATGGGTTTTTTCAAAAAAAAAAAAGTGTGCACATGGTTTAGTGTACATACACCTTTATGCGCCTGTATCCACCAAACATTCCCCCCTTCCTACTCATTGCACGTCCTCGTGCAAGCTGTCTCTGAGTGAGTTTACTTTACTGTCTTCTTTTTCGAGCGTTGTAGTGAGATTTCTGAATTTTTGAGCTCTTGCTTCAATCTCAACTTTGGTTGCCAGCTCTCTGAAGGGATTATTGCTGATGGTACTTTGGTAGGCGATGTGGCGAGCTAGCAGATCTTTCGTCATTGGATTGAATATGGAAGAGTCCACTTCGAAGAAACCTGTCATGAAAGCTTCCTTGAAGGTATGCATGTAATGAGAGGGCAGAAACATGACTCTTGCATATAATCCCATGATAACATTTTTGTTGGGGATTTCTGTCTCCATATTCCAGTAAATACCCCGCGTACCCTCGACAAAAACTTGCCAGGGATGCTCTGCTGCTTCAATGTCTCTGAAAGCTGTAATGCACGTGATGAGCATTTTGGCAATCTTTACAAGCATCTGACAAGCGAGATCTGGGATCTCTTTCATCATATTGATTACTCCTTTTAGAGTTTGCACCATGTATTGCTCGGATGGGGGGTTCTTATTAAGCAGTTTTGTGATTACCGGGTAGTTCAACACTGCCGGTCTTTTGCTTTGCCAACTATAGAAACTGTCCCAAGATCGCCATCTATTGATGGGACAGTAAGTGGGGTCGATCCTGAGATGTTGGGGGGCGTTCCTCTAATATGTTTCATTTGTTGGTCGCTGATGGAACCATTTTTTCCGCCAGAGTGGTTGATTGTCGAGGATAGCTTGAATCTGAAGGGCCGTAATCGGAACCTCTCTGTAGTCCCCTCCGCTGTTTGGTTCAAGTTCGGGGAGCATCTTTTGCTGCCATAATCAAACTTCTTGCCGCATCAATGGTAGTGCGATCATCTCATGCCCATGATTTTTTGCTACCTCATCTGGAGTGATCATGAGGAGGGAAGCCGATTCCAACACTTTTAGTTCATATTATATATACGCCTTGTGTGAAGGGTCCTTTACTTCTCAGATCCAGCGCTGAATTTCATCTTTTGCCGACTCTGAGGTGGATGTCGTTGCTGGATCTGCAGATTCTTGCGTGCCTTTCCAATGCTCGTAGTGGGCAACTCAGTTTGATGAGTTTCAAACACTGATTGTTCGAATCCTTCTCCCTACTCAAATTCCCCTGGATCCTATTGATACTTTGTTTGATTGGCTTTCAAAGTTGTTAATTCCCCTCTTGCCTCAGCCGATTGTCTCTTTAAGTCGTCGATTTCCTCATCTTGCCTTGTTGTAGGGCCCTATGACCTGCCATCATGATCTGTCTGTCATATTTCTCTTGTTTCAGGGCCTCTTTCAACTCTTTGCTTTCCTGGCTCAAGGAAGTAGATCCTGCAGTCGTCATTGAAGAGGAGGGTGTACCATGTATGGCCAAGAGCCGAGTTAGAGACCTGCTAACCACTGCATACGAGCCTTGTAGCTTCTCATTTTGTTCTTTTTCTCTGGTTAGCTCCTCCTCGAGGCGTTGCTGTTCGGTCTGCAATGCGGAGTTTGCCTCGTTGAATTGTTGCATTTCTTTGTAATAGTACGTTGCATTCTCTCATTCTCTCTGCAACTTCGATTGTGCCTAGACTTGTGCATTCTTTAGTGCTTCGATTTGTTGCTTTAACTGCAAGGATTCTGCTGGTGCTCTAGATGCTTCCCTTTTGTTGTCTTCTAACTCCAGCTCCTTTAGGTTGTAAAGAGCCCTTTTGACATTGGAACTGCATCTTGATCTGCTCTAAGTGATCATCAATGTCAAATGACTTAACTATCTCCGCTCCTTCTTTCATGGCCGCTTGTGTGCATGGCAATCTTGGCCTATGCTGGTCTTTTCGGCTGTGATCCGATTGCTTAGCCACCTCAGCTTGCTTTTCCTTTTGTTTCAAATCTTTTAAGGCATCAAAGGTTGTGGCAGGCTTTGTTTGTGACTCTGTTTTTTGATCCGTCTGCTTTCCTTCAACCCCTTGCTCCGACCGTCCTGTACTTTCTCCTTTCTCTTTTTTTGATGTCTCTGAAAGTGTCTCAGCATCCTTGGGAGAACTAAGGTCTTGACCTTGTTGGTCTTGTGTGTCGTGTTGTTCCTCTCCTTGCGAATGACTTTCCTCTTTTTACTCTTACTAGATTCTCAGATGATTCTAGATTATCGACATGTGGCTTCTTTGATTCTTCTTGCTGCCTCTATGCGCTGCCGCATGGCGGTGGCAATTTCCTGTTTTTCTTCACCTTCCATCCTCTTTTGTTGCTTGATCCTTTCCAAAGCCTTTGTTTGCCTGCATATCAGCGGAGCATTCTCGGCTTCATCGTCTTCTTTCTCATCATCCGCTTCTGTTTCTTGGGTTTGATGTTGATTTTTCTTTTGTTGGCGAAGTTTTTTCCTCAGTGCCTGAGCCTCTTCCATTGTCCTCCTGGCATGAGTAATGGGGATAGCTTCTGCCAAATGTGCAGCCTTTTTCTTCAACTGAGCATATCCCACGGTGCATGGGCTATCCTGCTCCTCCTCCGAAGATTGGTACTCAGAAGGAGTATCTCTGGGGTGGGACCCCTCTTCCTGGAAACTCTGCGCTTTGGCAGGTGGTAGATCATCATTCATTCCCAGTGCTTGATAGGCTATCCGTGTGAGCATTGGTCCCCCGTTCATGTAAGCTTTACTTCTTTGACTACCCTTCAGGTTTGCTTCCACAATTGTGTCAAGAAGATAGTTGCCAAAGTCGCAACTGACCACCCTGCCTTCAGCCAAGCCCATCGCCATTACCACTGCCATATGCAATAAAGGTTTAGTATATCTAGGCGGCTTTTGCACCTTGAAATGTTGTGATATAAGACGCATATGGCAGTTCCGTTTCCGAGTAGATCAAGTCTTGATACGTCAACTTGTGGCCTCATTGCTTCAAAAAGGCTTTATCATTGTCTATTGCCTTTGTTTTCTGCAATAGATTGTGCGTCCTCTGCGGCAGGTGGAGGTTCATTGATAATTTTTGCTATAATTTTTACCTTAACAACTGTCCCATCCTTGTCTGTCAGAGTTGCTCCCCCATTGTATTGAATTGAACTTATGAGCTCGTGAGCTCGTCTGAAGTCTGTTCTCCAAGGAGGCAATCGTAAGAAGTTGTCGAGCTGTAGGCACCTGACCCCTGCTTGCACTTCTGGTTTCTAGTGCAAAGTCCACATTTCTTGTGGAAAGATAGTGGTCTTTACAATTTCTCCGTCTGCTGCTGCTTGAAACCTTCCGATGAAGATGTTTGCTGGAATTGCTTCAAATACTTGTTCGATGAGGTGAGATTTCTCATTTGATGAGATATTGGTTATCTCGTAGGGTCCCACATTCCACTCCCTCTGTGCTTTCCTTCAAGGCATCTTGTTGCCAATTTTTGCAAGTGAAATCAGGTTTTAGCCATTGATCAAAATTGTCGGAAAGTGTAAACTTGACCATAAAATGAAAAAGTGAGCTTAACTTTGTCAAAACTACTCCAAATTTGACCAAATTTCACCAGTGCACCTAAGATTACTATAGGGCATAAGACTGTAATGTAACAGATGGATTTTGACAAAAAGGGACATGGATCACGATCCATGTTGGGAAGCATTTGAAAATTCTAACTTTGGCAAGTTGTTCCTAGGTATAAGGGGATGCTACTGAGCAATTTTCTCTGGATTTAGGGCTGAAGGTACATGGATCGCGATCCATGTTGGGCAATATTTTGGAAATTTGATGATACCATTTGGTAGGGTTCATCTTGATTATGACTTGGTCCAAAAAATTTGGGATTTGGATCAATGGTTTGACATTTGGGTTGAATTTTGAAAATCATGTACAGATTTAGTGATTTTGGCCTTTTGAAGGGGATTTTGGGATTCAAATGGCTTGAAACTCCATGGCTTGGCTTCTTGATCATACTGAATCAGATGGCATGGGTTTTACTTATTTTGGGCAAAAAGGTACATGGATCACAATCCATGTTGGGAAGAATTTTGATATAGTTTTTGGGCACATTTGTTCCTATAGGTTTTCCTAGTACACTAGTGAAATTTTTTCAACTTTGGACATGTTTTTCCATAGTTTGCTCCATTTTTTAGTTTATAGCCATATTTTTTCCGTTTTGACCAAATCTATTTCTGGCAACCACTTTTGGAGTCATGTTTTGCCTGAGATCTCTCCTTGCTTTGATTTCTGATGATTTAGGTCTGTAGTTCATAGCTTTGCTTGGTTCCTTGCCAATTTCCCCTAGACATTGAATTCTTTTGAGAAGGAAAATTGAATCCTGCAAGTTTCACCATTTTGCAAGTAAACTTTTGCTTAGTTTTGATCCATCACCATTCTTAGGTTACATTTGCTTGTTGATAGGCTTCGAGGAGAGTGTGAAGTTTCCCAAATAACTTTAGCAGTAATTTGACCAAAAGACCATTTACAAATTGAAAGTAGCAATCCAGGTGGGTTTGATGATCTTTAGAGCACTTTTTGTGATTATTTTGCAATACCAGTACTATTTGTATATTGTCCAGCTAGTGAGCCACTTTTATCCTGATTTTTGCAAAAAGGAACATGGATCGCGATCCATGTTGGGATGCTTTTTGAAAAACCAGTCTAGGAGTTTGTTCCTGACCCTCTATTGTTGCTCATGTAGAAGTTTTCATGATTTTAGGATTTGGGGAACATGGATAGCGATCCATATTCCAACACTTTTTTCTATTGTTTTTAGCTTGGCTGATTTTGTCAGCTAGTTGGGGTCTACTGATGAACTTTTTTTTGTTTTTGATGGGTTTTGGACTTCCTCATTGGCCCTGTTAGTTTGCCAATTTTGTGACCTTGTACTGCTTCGATTTGTTGTTTTGGTATTGTTGATGCAGTATGGGTCACACACACATGCTCTTGCAAGGTTAATGATCATACCTGTCAAATCTAGTGTAGTAAGATCCACCGAGGTGGTCACAGTGGGCAAAAGCAACTCCAAAAACTCTATGCTCCTCTGTGTGTGTGTGTGTGTGTGTGTGTGTGTGTGTGTGTGTGTGAGAATGCAAATGAGCTTCTGTTGCCCCTTTTGACTATATGATCCCAGTCTACCCGGAATGCCCCATTTATACTTACCTTCATTGCTCGTATCTTGTTGTTCATATCACCTGCAGTTCGAACCGTTCGTCATTCTGACACTCGGTTTACAAATGGCGTTCGATCTGCAATTTTGATCCTTCATAAGTTGGCTCAAAATTCATCTTGTGTTGAATTTTTCCATATTTGCCATGTTTGAAGTCCTCGCTTTGAAGTTTTGGCATTTGCTTTCAAAAGTTGATTCTAACTTTCCTGGCTCGACTTATCAATTTTTGTTGATTACCTGTCATTTTTTACTTTTTTGTAAAAGAAAATTATTTACAATGATTATTAGTTGGCCAAAAATTATCCAAAATTAGTGTCGTCTCCCTTATATACATACTCTTATTCTGATGATGACAGTATGGCTCATGATAATGCCAACTAAGAGTCTGTGAGGCTTTGAAAAACTTGAGTTTTTTAAAGAAAAGAAAACAAAAGAAGTAAGATGATAATAATGGTATATACAAAAGCCATATTTCCCCCTTCCTAGAGTGATTTGTCCGCAACGAACATGTGTCAGAGTGCTTGGGAATAAAGCATGTGTCTATGCATAGCCGTATAGTGTGGCTCTATGATGCTGATGGAGGATATGCATGAGAAAACAAAATGCTGTGCAAGAGATAGGTGCTGAACAATATGTTCAGTGGCTGTTGGTGGCAAGATTCCCTTGGAAGCTGCATGGTTCGAACAATAGTAATTGGAGAAGATACTCTTTGTGCTTGACTATGACCTGCAAAAGTTTTGATGTTGTCGGTGGGGTTGCTTTTTGGCATTTTTTGGGTTGCCATCGAAATTGCTTAGGTATGGATCCGCTAGAAGAGACATCGTGAAGGTGAGGTTGTTTTGGTTGCCATACCCATTTGAGTGTGTTTGGATGTCAAAGATAGTGGTCCATTCGGTTAGGCCATTTGACAACAGCGGTGGGCAATTTATGGTGGTTTAATTTCTGTGTAGGCAATGTAGGTTTACGTGTATTGATTTGTCGTTTAGTTTATCCACAATTTCCTAGGCTTGGTTTCCATGATTGATTTCTTAACCCATATTTTCGTGACCAATGTGGTGGATGATTGCTGAGCTGCTGCATGTGGTGATGGTAGAGGTTCCCATACATGGTCCGTTTGTACGAACGGCGTGGCTAGAGAGTGGTCCTCGTGTTCGATGAGTAAAGTGTTGTCCTGCCAGTTTGGTGTGGCTTGATAAGTGCGCATCCACAGCACTCCCAGAATAACTGCTTCGTTAAGATGTTGATCTTCGACCACATGAAATTGATGTGGATAAAATGTCCCATCAATGGTGATTGACAAATTTATGTGGCCTAGACTGTCCATAGTACCTTTGTTTGCGACTTTGAACCCCATAGTGTTGGGCATTAGAGGTTCCTGTGTGATTTTTCTGAAAGTGGAGTAAACCACATTAGCTCTGGCCCTTGTGTCCACTAACGCTCTTTCGGTGGTGCCGTCGGCAAGTTGTAACTGAATGCGTAGATCCATTCCTCATAACCATGTAGACACTGTTTGTATGGATGCTATCTGAGCATTCTTAATGGCCACGCCCTGTTGTTCTTTCCTCTGGAAGTTTTCTTGTTCCCTGCATTTTAATATTCCGAGTTTGGCTTCCTTCTGTGCTTGTTCACGAATGTCTTGTGCTTGACGTCTGCGTTGAGCTGCTGCATGGAGTGTTGCGAGTTCTTCTGGTGTCAGCAGAAGAATATATATCTTTAACTTGCAACCACTTGTCCAATTAGGCATCTCCTCTCTTGTGAATGTTGAAAGTTTGATGGCGCCACTTTGCGATATATCATGGATTACAAAAGGCCCCATTCCTCGCCTTTTGAGTTTTTTGGAGTGTTGTTTAAGGGTCACATACATGAGAAAGTAATCCTCTTTTTGGAACTCCTTACCAATCATGTGTTGATCATGGAAAGCTTTCATTTACTTTTTCTGAGCATATATCCCAGCTATCGCTTTAAGTCTAGTTTCATCTAATTGTTCTAGGGTGTCTAGTCTCTCCGATAGTTCATGGCCTGTCCATCCTAATTGTGTTGCCCCATTAAGGGATTTGATTAGGAATTCCAATTGTAGTATCGCATTAATCCCAAATACCAAGTTAAAGGGAGTCATTCGAATGGAAGTTTTAAAAGCTACGCGGTAAGCCCATAAGGTGGTGTGTAGCTTTTGATCCCAATCATTTCTTGAGTCACTGACTATCTTGGTGAGCATTGTGCATAGGATTTTGTTGGTACTCTTTGCCTGTCCATTGGCTTGTGGATGATAGGGTGGTGACTTGTGATGGACCACCATGGATTCATCAAGGAGGCTCTCAATGACATCGTTCACAAAGTGTGTTCCTCTATCGCTCACTATTTTGATTGGTAGTCCATACCACGTAAAGAAGTTTTCAAAAAGGAACTGAGTTGTAGTCCTTGCATCATTTTTTTGGGTTGCTTTTGCTTCCGCCCATTTCTTCATGTAGTATATTGCTACGATGATGTATTGTGCACGAGTCTTGTATCCTGGAGGTATGATGGGACCAATGAAGTCAATGCCCCATTTGGCAAAAGCACTACACCCATCATTGGCCTCAGTGGCATTTTATCTCTCCTTTGGGGTGGTTTTGTGCGTTGACATTCATCACATCGTTTGACATATGTCGCTGCATCCATGAACAGGGTTGGCCACCATATGCGTGAGTGTAGCACGAGATTTACCGTTTTATCAGCAGAGAAGTGTCCCCCGGGTTGTCCTGAGTGTGCTTGATCTAGGATGACATAATATTTGTTTTCTGTAGCACACAGCCGTAATTGTTTGTCCTTTCCATGCCTATACAGTTGGTTGGCAATGAGGAGATAGTGTTTGGCCTCTTCTTAGACAGTTTTCATTCTTGCTTTGCCCCATTCTGCTGGAAAGGTTTTGTTTTTTAAGTACTCAACTATGTGAGCACTCCATTAAGGTGCTTGTACTACACGAAACATGGTGGCATGTTCCACTGGGGCATGTATTATACAACTATCATAGGAGTTTACATATTTATGGACATTGTGTTGCATGTTTGGAAAGTAGACACACAGTCTTTATAACTGTTGGCTTGTCTGTGTTTCACCAGTGTGAAATCTCGTATTTTGTATATGAGCTTGTTTGAGGTAGTAGGTGGTATCTTCGGGTTGTACACATAGTCCCAGTATCCCATCCTTCCCGTGTCTGTACAGCCGGCTTGCTAAAAGTTGGAGATTTCGTGTTTGATGAATAATTGATGGTTGTCTTTCTATCTGCAATGAGCCGATTGTGAGTGGAGGAATGACCTCTTCTCTCCATCTCGGCACCATTTCTATGTTAAACAGATATGAATCAGGAAGGTCATCATCAACATCCTCAGGTGCTTCCCCATGAAATAGCGTGAAAGATGATCTGCTCTTTGGTGTGTGGTCCCCTTTTTTACGACCACCGTGAAGTCAAACTCAAGCAACAGTATAAACCAGCGAACAATTCTTCCAGTGTTGCAAGGTTTGTTTACTAGATACATCAGTGCTTGATGATCCACGAAGAAGACAAACTTGTTTGCTAGAAGATAGTGTCTAAATTTCTTGACAGCATAGATCATTCCCAGACCTTCTCTTTCCGTAGTGGTATAATTTCTCTCTGCATTATTTAGTTGCCGACTAGAGTAGCAAATGGGAAAATCCATTTTCTTCTCTCCTGGCTGGGCTAATCGGCACCCGATGGCATAGGTTGATGCATCCACATGGACATGAAAGATTTTGCTCTAGTCAGGGCCTTGCAAAATTGGAGCTGAAATTAAGTGTTGCTTCACTTTTTGGAAATCCTGCTCACATTCCTCAGTCCATTCGAACTTAGTTATGAGGGCGTACAATGGCTTAGCTATTACAACATACACATATATGAAACACCTATAGTATCCGCAATGTGCCATAAATGCTTGCACTTCTTTTATCTTCGTTGGTCTTGGTAGTGCAACAATTGTCTGCACCTTTTCTTGATCAATTGAAATTCCATTTCTGGACACAATGTGGCCCAAAATTCTACCCTATCTTACCATAAAGACGCATTTTGCCGGGTTTAAGCAAATACGATACGTTCTCATTTTTCAAAGACTTTTCCCAGATGAGTGATGTGGTCACTTCGTCAATGGGAATGAACACAAATATCATCCATGTAGAGCTCGAACACAAAGATCATCCATGTAGAGCTCCAGAAATTGTCTGAGATATTCTTTGAATGCGTGGGTCATTAGTCTTTGAAATGTGGTCGAGGCATTGGTCAAGCCGAAAGGCATTACCCTGTATGCAAATATACCCCACTCTGTCGCAAAAGTTTTCTTATGCCGATCTTCCACTTTAATCGTCAACTGGTTGCATTAGGAGATTTCAGAGGTCTTTTGGAGGGCCTTTTGGTAGAGAGAGGAAAATAAGCTCCTCCAATGAGAGAAGAGCCTACGTTACGTAGAAAAATAGATTGATATTAACAAAAATATAAAAGGTGTCCCTCTCCTCATTTAATAATCTAGTGGTCCTTGAAGACGAGCACTCTCTTTTATTTAATGCGAGCACCTTTTTCAGAAGGTAGATGCGGTGCATTTGATACGGGATACGTCATCACTAAAACTCAAAAAGTCACAAAACTATCAAGTGGTGGAAGATTTTGAAACTTTTGATACTGCCAATGCGTCCGGAACACACATATCTCCTAGAAATGAATGTCCAATTGCCTCGCTTAGACATCCAAAGAGGCCAAAAATGTCAAACACCCCTAAAAGAACATTTTACTAACGGCGCGCGAGGGGGCATTTCAAAATTTTGGAATGCCTCCTCGCGCGCCGTTAGTAAAAAGGCCCTTTTTCCCTCTTTTTAGGGAGCTTTTTGAGAGGAAAATGTCCAAAAACCTCTAAAAAGGGGCTTTTTGGAAAGATAAGTGTCCAAAAATCACTAAAAAGAGCTTTGTACTAACGGCGCGAGAGGGAGCATTCCCAAATTTTGGAATGCCTCCTCGCGCGCCGTTAGTAAAAAGGCCCTTTGTTCCTCTTTTTAGGGAGCTTTTTGAGAGAATAATGTCCAAAAACCTCTAAAAAGGGGCTTTTTGGAAAGATAAGTGTCCAAAAATCACTAAAAAAAGCTTTGCACTAACGGCGCGCGAGGGGGCATTCCAAAATTTTGGAATGCCTCCTCGCGCGCCGTTAGTAAAAGGGCCCTTTTTTCTTTTTTTTAGGGAGCTTTTTGAGAGGAAAATGTCCAAAAACCTCTAAAAAGGGGCTTTTTGGAAAGATAAGTGTCCAAAAACCCCCAAAAATGGGCTTTGTACTAACGGCGCGCAGAGGGGCATTCTAAAATTTTAGAATGCCTCCTCGCGCGCCTTTAGTAAAAAGCCCATTTTTGGGGGTTTTTTGACATTTTTTGCCTCTCCGGATGTCGGAATGAGACAAGTAGACATTCGTTTTTAAGGTATTTTGGCGTTCCGGATGCATTGGTGGTGTCAAAATACTCAAAATCTATCACTATTTTACAGTTTGTGACTTTTCAACTTTCAGTGATGACGTAAGCTGCATTGAATGCGCCGCACCTGCCTCCTGAAAAAGACGCTCGCATTAAATAAAAAAGTGACCGTTTTCAAGGACGATTGGGAATATAAATCTACTTTTCAGAGTGTCTGGTTGTCCTTTTGGACGTACTCACAAGGTGCAAGTGCATTTTAAAAAAAGTTTCTAGAGAGAGAAATACAATTTCTTACAAGGCCCTCCAAATGACCTCCGAAATTTTCTAATGTAGCCTGAGAACCCATCCAAGAAACTATAGGCCTCTTTCCCTGCTACCCTCTCAATAACATGATCGATTATTGGCAGTGGGTAGTTATCCCTGATGGTGGCTGCATTTACTTGTTTGAGGTTTACATAGACACGCAATTCGCCATTCTTTTTGGGTACCACCACAATCGGGGACACCCACTTGGTGTGCTCAATCTCGTAGATAAACTGAGCGTCCTTCACTTTGTCTATTTCCTCCTTGATTTTCTTTGCAAAAGTTTCATTGTACGTGTAAGGACGTTGTCTGCGTGGTATGGCACCACTCTTAAGGGGAATCATGTGCTGACATATCTCAGGATCTATCCCCTTTAGATCTTTGTATGACCATGCAAAGACATCTTTATATTGCGTGAGCGTATCGACTAGAAGTTGCTCTTCCTTTTCAGTAAGGTCCGTGGCAATATATGCCGGTTTAGGCTCCTCACCTGGTTCTACTAAGTTGATGCTTTTCGTGTTTTCAGGCCCATCATATGAAATTCCTGGTTCTTTGGGATCTCGTTTGGATTTTTGCACCACTATCTTCCTATCCTGAATGGTATACTTCTTATATTGGGAAGGTGCATCAAATTTATCATCAATTGATTCCTCGTCAGTTTCCATTTCTGTTGTCCAAAGTTCGTTCAAATCATTGTATTTGACTTTGCGCTCCATCTTGGACAACTTAAATGATTTTTTGGTATTTTTCTCTTTTTTTGGGTTTTTGTTTTGATGTTGTTTTGGTTGAGTCAGGTTTCATATATCGCTTTGATATCCTATCCTTGAGGCAATCAATCGCTTCGACTAATCTCAAGTACTACGTTTTGTCAGTTAATAGAGGTACTGAGTCCTTGTTGTGCTTGTTGTGGTTGTTCTGCGTTTATCTCGATACCTGCATTGTCTTCAAGGGTTTTTGTTTGGGAAATCATAGTAGATCACTCGTATATCCTTCCGTTGGATGATTTGACTCGAGCTACTAGACAGCTCATCGTTCGCATTATCCTCTAGCATCGTATCAGTTGAGTCTTGAAAACCTTCTTCTTCATCCATTTGGACAAGGTCTCTTACAGAGATTTCATCCACTATGCGTCGGCACTCGACCACCCCTTCCTTGTCAGGTACGTCTTCCTCTGTCTTCGGAGTTAGGCGGACATTCATCATCTGAAATGGAATGATACCATACCCTTCCTCATCACACAATTTGGTGAGGGTCGCCTCATTTACACAAACATCAAGAGTAGCTAGTATTTGTTGCCATCCAAACGGTTCAAACATCTCTTTTGGAAAAGGCTCTGGTATGTATGCTTCGTCTTGTGCAGTCCTATCAAGAATGCAGTCTTCATTTTTTAGACTTCCACAATTCGAAGCTTCTCCTGTCCATTGGTGAGCTTTGTCCTGGAGCCAAGCCAGTATTCCTCCTTCCTGGTCTTGTGGAATGCAAGTCTTCCCTGGGGTTCTTTCTACGTCTCTATAGCTATGATATGTGAAACTAATTTTCGTAGTGACATCCTTGTTCCTGAGATAAATATAGTCGTAGCCCCAATCTTGCACCATTTTGAGCTGACGCATGAATGGTCTGCCCAGTATGATATCGAAATTGCTGCTCTCATCGAAATCCATAATAGCAAAGGTGTGTTCATATGCAATTCCAGAAGAGGTTACTACAATTTGCTCCAAGATACCAATAGGTCTCTCCAGGTACCCATCTGCTAGTTGAAGTTTCATTCTAGTTTTTCTTAGAGCAAGTTTTCCCCATTTTTTCCACATTGCTTTGGTGGCTATGGCAATTCCAGCTCCACTATCCAATATCGCTACCAATTTTATGTCCTTGTACTCTACCAGTAGGGTAGCATTTCCTTCTTCACCTTCACAATAGTCCCCTACCTTGTTTAATGGCACTGGCTCATGTTTAGTTTGCTTCAAGGGTTGTGTCTTTAGTGTGTTTTGAGAAGCCTCGGGTGAAGGAATTACCAGCCCTATTTTTTTCAAAATTTTTGCGACCTCGTCCGAAAGATGCGGTCTAATATTCAATAACTCTGACAGAGTCAGTGTACAACGAATAGGGGATGACATCAGCTCGTGAAGAGTTTTAGTATCCATCATCTTAGGATTGGCTTTCCATTGAGATGGGACTTTACTTACCTCAGATTGAGTTTCAGGGTTACCAATAAATGAAGGTAAAGTCTTCAATGACTGTGGTTTACTATCTTCCGATATCGATGTGCCTACATTTCCATACAATGATCGGATGTCATTTGGGTAGAGCTCATGCTCCAGGTTGATTTTTGGGATAGGAGCTGACACAAGTGTGACACTTGCATCTTTTCTATTCCTAATCTGTTCCCATAGCTCTTGAGGCCATTGTTCTTCTACCTCCGGAATTGGCAGTGGTACTTGAGAATGTGTTCCATCTGTTGTATTGGCTACCACCCTCATATCCAACGGTGTTTCGTCTACAAGATTGGGTAGGTTATTATCTTCAATTCCCCTCTCCTCTAACTCCTGAATCTTTTCTCGTATGAGTACCTCGGTTTTTGGAGTCGTAGGAACTAATGGTTCCATAAGCGCTTGAGCGGCTTGAATGAGCTCTTTGCACATCTTTAGCCTCTCTTTCTCATGGCCTGGATGAGGGTACGTTAACCACCGATCCTCTTGGGTTTGGTTAGGCTTTAGCCTTGCCTTGTAAGCTTTCATAATTGCGTCCAAAGGTTTGAACACCATGTCTACTAAGACTGACCCTGTTGATGGCAGTTCCAACGGTTTCTTTATCTCGTTGTTGCCCTTAAGGTCTCTTTCCTTTGAAGTTGTTCCTCTTTTTTCAGCAATTTGGTTTCCAATGCCGTTTTTTCCTTTTCTTTTGGCTTTCATCTTGTTTTGTTTCGCCTTCCAAGATTTTCTAGGGGTTTGGACAGACAAGTTGTCTATCTCTGTTTGGCTGGCTAGGACGTTCCTTGCTACCTCATGTGATTGAGCTTTAGTGACCGCGTTTATCGGAATTTTCGTTTCTGTTTCCGATCCACTTGAGCTCGGCACAATCCCTATTTTGTTCATGGTTGCTTTTCCTTTGTTTTCGGGTTTTTTAGGCAGTGTGTAATAAAATGGTCAGTCGTGCATCCGTCACAGAATCCAAAAAATTTCACCCACTCTCCTTTGTTTGGACAAACTCTAGCCTAGTGATCACTGCCACATTCATAGCATGGTCCTACAGGTGGTGGAGAAGCTTGTGGAGCTCCTATCGGTTGTCCTGCTCTAGGAGGGTAGCCTCTAGGTTTGTAGCCCTGATTTTCCATAAACATGAGCATATTCTCATCGACCAAGTAATGATTTTTGGTTGGTTGTTCTATGTATGAGGGCTCGAACATTTTTTCCGAAATTATCCATGGATTATGTCTCTCTGGAGCATATGCATTCCTATCAATTTCCCTTTCATAAGTATTGTCTGAATCTTCTCGGTATGAGACTACTCTGATCAGAATGTGGTTCTATGGGTTGAGAAATCCTTACCATAGCTCTATTTTCCTGGGGTAAAGGAGGTTGATGTCCCAACACACATTGAGCTTTTTCTTGACCCAAGATTGCGTTATTTGGCCCCACTTGGTACCTTGGAGGGGGTGGAAGTTGTTGGGTGGATGCATGAATAGGTGGCCTGGTTTTAACCAGTTGAAAGTTTCTTTTGGAGGCTTAAAATTTAGGGGGTATGAAACTGGTGTTATGGGCAAGAATTGTTTGAATTAAATAATCATGTAGAGGATACAAAATTTTAATAATCGTGTGGAGGATTCAAAAACACGTGTGGAGCCCACGTTAGACGAATGTTCAGTCGAATGTTTGCATGACTGTACTTCTCCATATCTATGTGCCTTCCCTCCTTTTGCACCTTTCTCAGCTCACTCTACAACCCCCTATGCACGCTTCTTATTGTTCGCTATGGATAGAAACCTAAGAAAGAGCCCAAGGAATGAAGCCCGACAGGTCTCCCCCACAAAAACCCAACATTCTCCTATGAAGGTATGTCACCTCTCTCTGTCTCTTTGTGTGTTGTGTACAACGGACCTGTATGTGTAGTAGAGTATTGAGGTGTGGATATATTGAGTAATGAATATGGATTTATTCTTTTCAGAGACAGAAGTTACAGCCTCCTCCCAAAATCAACCGCTTTGTTCACCCCCAGGATGTGGAGGTGCCATTAAATGCATTCTGCACGACAAAGGAGGATTTTCACAGGGAATATGGGTTAAGTCTTGAGGGGAAAGATGTTAGGGAGTTGACAGATGCAGATGTGCCCATATCCGACTGGATGAAAGTTTTCACGTGTCTTCCAGTGAAGGAGAAAAAAGTGCCGATAAAAATAGCAAGGCCGGATCACAGGTCCGGTAAAGTGGGCCGAGTTTTCATGTGAGGTGGTGAAGAATGTGACCAATGAAGGTCACTTAGATAGGAAAAGAGAACAATGGAAGTTAGAGACTTCCCAAGTATCCACAGGAACCCCAAGTGGTTCTGCCATCTTGTTAGTAAATACCCCATCAGGAAGTACACCAGTCGGAAGTGGGCTATTTGTGACTACTCAGTTTGCATTTAGTGTTGAAGTATCCACTTCCTTGCAAGAACTACTTGTTGAGGTTAGAAAATCTCATGACAATGTATCAACCAAGTGTCAGAAGGCTAAGGATTCTGTGGTCAAATCTGTTGCTAATGTGCACCGTTGCAAGGGTGTCCTTGACACCATCCAAATGCACTTTCCTAACGATGCCAATGTACCAACAGGCTTGCTTGACAGGCTCCAAGAAAAATTTGACCAAGCAAAAGCCACCCTACAGCAGACACATGTATGCTTTTAAATCCATCTGATTGTAGTATAATACCTACAAAGTACTGGTTTGGATGTACAATATACTATAGTCTATATAATGTTGTGGAATGATTACACAATAATACCTATAAAGTAGATTGATTACTATAAATAATGGTAACATACCTGCAAAGTAACGGTTGCAATACCGGTATTGGTATTCTATTGGTGAACATGTTACTATAAGTTCTATCAATGATCACAATAACGGTATGAAAGCAACATAATATAGGTATAACAACAAAATAATACCAATATAGTAACAAAACATAACAGTAGTTTAGCACTAAAATAACGGTATGATTATAATAACCATATTGTACTGAAACTCTAATAGTGGAAATGGTATTATAAGTATTATGGATCTATCATACCGGGATGGGTAGAATGTGGTACCACAAAACCGAATAATAAAAAACCATAATAGTATGACAATAACATCAATTCAGTAAGGGTAGATGACAATACCGGTAGGATGTTATCATACCGGTAGGATTATATCCTACCGGTACGATTACATCCTACCGGTATGATTATATCCTACCGGTATGATTACATCTTACTGGTATGAATACATCTTACCGGTATGGTTATATCCTACCGGTATGGTTACATCCAAACGGTATGGTTAGATCCGACCGGTATGATTACACCCTAACGGTATGATAAAATCCAACCGGTTTGATGTTATCCTTCCGGCATAATGTTATCCTACCTGTATGATGTTACCGGATGTTTATCATACTGGTATGATGTTATACTATCCAGTATAATAACATCATACCGGTAGGATGTAGTCATACCGGTATGATAACATTATTATACCGATCTTCAAGCATTCATACCAATTTTATACCTGTTTGACATTGTCTGATAACTGAGGTCTCTTGCCTACAGGGAGAATTATCCAAATGCTTGGAGCGTGAGGAAACCTTTGGTCTCTGTGTCACGTTTGTGACAGACATGATTAGTCAACCAATGCTACCTGAAACCATAGTCTTTCCTGCACGAGTTTCAAATCCTGGACATAGTGTTGTTCTCATTGATGTGTGCAATGCTTGTGGTGTAAAAATTCATGATCACAATCGCTCAAGCCATGTTGTTCTATTGCCTTGTTCGCATGCATGGCATGCATTCTGCTATGCTTACTTGGCTGAGAAAGGAAAGTGCCTGCTTAAGGATTGCCCCGGAGTTATTTCTACAGAAGACCAATCCCTTCTAAAGAAGAAGCCAGTTGAACCATGCCCAATAACAAGTGAGAAAAATTTTTCAATGGGTAAGAAACACACCATGTTTTAATCAGGTGGTTGATTTTTGTCTTCTCTAATGTTTTTTCAGAGTCAAGCTGCTTCAGAACTACTGCCGGTAAAGACACAGGAACGATGCAGTGATGCCTGCATACAAGACACCTATGGAGGTTTTGCTTGATGAAAGTGTCCCTGGTAATGCTGAGAAACCTATTTCGGAAACAACAGAAGAAGTACAAAACTTTGAGATAAAGGAGCAGAGTACGACTGGTGCTGAAGGAAAAACCCAGAATGAGGAAGACGATGTGTTGCTAGACACTGGCGTGTGGGTGACAAGATCAAAAACCCCGAAAAAACGAGGCCAACGTGTCAAGAGTAATTTTTCTCATTGATTAAGGCTCATAAGTGATCTTTTGCTGCACAGCTTTCTAAAGCTGATGGTTGTGTAGATGTCAGGCTGGAGGGAAGTCCCGAGGAGACCCTTCTCAGCATATAAGAAAAGCAAAAAAAATAAAATCGAGAAGACTGCAGATGAGAAGTCTGAAATGGAGCAAAAAAGCAAGGAAGAGGAAGATACCTAGGGGCAGCCAGAAGAGGAGATGGACATAGAAGACACTAAGGAGATGCAGAATACCGGCACAAGTTCTGACCCTAAACCCAGAGCCTGCAAAAGATTATAGTTTGCCCCCCCTATGTTTCTTTTTATGTAACCACTTCTGAAATTAATATAACTTTCTTTCCCATTCGACGTCTCTTTCATCTTGTGCCTAATTTTTGAACATTGTGTATTTTTATTGTATGATTTCAATCTGTAGATATGTCATAATTGCATATTTAAATTTGAGTCTTGTGTAATTTTGCATCTATAGATATGTTTTCAGTTGAAGAATGGCACCTTGCAGATAGGTTCAGCGCTGACAAGCAGAATGGCAGGGCTAACATTCGTGCAATATGTAATTGGGTGTTGTCTCCTCCAGTGCTCGTGTTTCCTCTATGGTATAGACTATGTAAAAGAATCCCACTGATATGGCCAAGGCCACCACCTCCGTTGAGCGTCCAGTGTAGGGTTCTCATTTTGGACCTTAATGGCTTATTGCTCAAGAAATTTGATGAAAAATATGGTGAAGAATTTCCCTACTGGCCAGAAATGCGGTATGTTGTTAAAGGGGATACACAGTTTTGGGTAAGTCCCGATGCAGAAGTGTTTCTGAATTTTTGTTTCAGATGGTTCGAAGTGTGGATATGGAGCTGCTGCGAGTTTGAGAAGCTCAAACGCACGCTAACGACAGTGTTCCCAGACCACCACAAAAGATTCAATAGAGTGGTAAGTCAGGCACAGTGCACAAGGGCCCCTTTTAAATTAGGCGGGACAGATAAACCGGTGTTCCACAAGAATCTCGAAAATTTTCCTGACCTACCACCTGACACACTTATCTTTGATGATTCTAGATATAAGCTAATGTTTAATCCATTGGGGTCATTTCTTGTGTTTCCCAAGCTAGAAAAGCAGGCTAAAGAAGTGCGCGCCTGTTTTCTATCAAACAACCACTATCATAAACTGCCTGGCACACTAGTTGATCTCTAAGGACATAATTGAGTATACAAAGAGGACTGTAATTTGTGAAGACGGACAACCTGACGACACCTATGTGCGTCGTTTTTATTGGAAATGGCGGATTAACTTTTTCCAGAAGAAAGGAACAGATTTTTTTAATAGAACAAAAGCTTCATAAAGTCTGTGAAGTGGGCGACTTTTGTCGATGTATTTTTTTGTCGATGGATGTAAATGGAGAATTACTCATCCTTATTGTCAATCAATGTAACATAATTCATGTATAATACATTTACAAGCAAGTTGCAGGAAAATACGTTGTATTCTATATTTGAAGTATCTTGCAAATAAAAGGAGAGAGGGAGAGGGAGGGAGAGAGAGAGAGAGAGAGAGAGAGAGAGAGAGAGAGAGAGAGAGAGAGAGAGAGAGAGAGAGAGAGTCTGATACCAGTATGATATTGAGAAGTGGTTGGTATGATACCAGTATGATACTGAGAAGTGACTGGTATGATACCGGTATGATACTGAGAAGTGACTGAGAGAGAGAGAGAGAGAGAGAGAGAGAGAGAGAGAGAGGGAGAGAGGGACTTGTATGATACCGGTATGATACTGAGAAGTGATTGGTATGATACCGGTATGATACTGAGAAGTGTCTGGTATGATACCAGTATGATACTAAGAAGTGACCAGTATGATACTGAGAAGTGACAAAGAGAGAGAGAGAGAGATTCAGAGAAAGGGATTTTGCCATCATGTTTGTACTATTATTGTACTTATACTGTGATCTCCAACTTGTATGATACCAGTACAAAACCATTAAATTTCCGCCTTTATAGAACCAATTTATTTAAAACGTAAGGACATGTAGTGATTCAAAGGGATAAACAAAGACATTTTTATACTTTAAAAAGGAAGTTTGGACAAAAAATTTAAACAAACTGATTGCTACAACTCAAAAGGCATACTATTGTAGATAGACTCACTGACATCAAGTGATATTGTATATAGTTTTGAGTTGTTGGGATGGGGTATCATGGGGATTTTGATTGCCCGAACAAGATGTGAATATATGAACACCTCTGGCTTTTTGTCCAAAAGCTCGTAGGTTTGCTCATTTATCATACAATAGTAAAACCCTTTGATAGCATAGGATCCTCGCCCAATGATATTTCCCCAGTCATCTTCAGCGTCTGAATGAAACTCCTCAATAGCTGCAGTGCATTTCACTATATAGATATCCACTTTTTCTTCATTGTCATTTGGTGCGAGAACATCAAAATTATCACCAACAATAAGAGCTTGACTGAGGGTGTCATAGTGTCCTTCATATGCTGCATCGTCATTTATTTCATGGTCATCATCTTCCCCTTCTTCTGTGGGCTCCAAAATAAGGTATGTCGAGAAAGGAACGTGTGACTTGCTCACACATCTCCTCCACTTTTCCTGTTTACATGCACTACAGAAACAAGATAGTGAACGTGTTCTCAAAACAGTTGTCTCATGCTCTGAATATGCAGAAACAAAGGGCACTGAGTGGTTATTTTTTACAGCCTTCACATCCCAATTTTTTCCCCTTTTGACATCCCCCAATTCAATCACCCAAAAATCTTACTTACATAACGGGCGTGGGATGCATAGGTGGCTGTAGCACCATTTGACAAGTTCCATCTCAATAATGCCACAACATCTGCAGCACAATCTATCTTTGGGAAGTTTGGCTACAATTGGTATTGAGTTAAAGACCTTTTTATCACTGTTCCCGTACCGTCGTGTTCTCCCTTACAATGGCCGGATCCAAAAAAAGTTCCAAGATATTTTCCATCCCTAAAAACACTGTATCTGCATTTTATTCAATGGATAGAAGAAGATTAATATACTCTTGGCACAATAAAATTACCAAAAAAACACGTATTATAATATTACTGATGTTAGACAAGCATTTTATTACAACTTTAATGCCAATATTATGGGTCTCTATATTAAAACGACTTTCATATAATGTTTGTTAGAACATGGTATACCTGGCAAGGAAATAGAATGGTCTTCTTGCTTTGAATTGTGAAGCTGCTCCATCAGACCATACCCAATGACGCCTTATGTTTAGAACAAATTGCTTTAGCCATTCTGCATGTTTCAGAAAACAGTGTTGAACAAAATGTGTGTCATGTTGCTTGTCATCTGAAATGAAGAAGTGAATTGTCTTGTGGATGTCATCTGCATAATATAAAAATCATAAATTATTGAAGGCTTAATACAAAAGAAATAATACTGATCTAGGGTGATGTCGTTACCTACAATTTGGAAATATGTTATGTGCACAAAAATAGTTACTTGATTTGAATACCAGTGCATGGACTGAATCTCATTTTGTTCTTTGAAACTATAATTTTCAGCAAAGTCAACAACTGACACAACAACATCTTCTGGAAAGCTTTGTATACATTCCTTATATTGTTCTGCTTGCCATCTATACATAAAATTATGCATTATGTATTTCTTAAGATGGTCTTTGAACATGACTGAGAGATCCTGGCATGATATTTCCTTATGCAACAAGACTTTCATTTTCTTCTTCTGACCGTCACGCGTAGTTCCTACTTCTAGGTCCTCAAGAATCTTCACCACAACCTTTTTAGCAATAAATGCAGCCTCTGCAACACAAAAATCTAACTTATCCGAGCCACACCTTTTACATTGACCACTCAAGCAGGCAAGGGCATGGAAGGTGGACGTATCTGATTTTGGACACAGTATAGAGTCCAATAAGGCTGTTACACTCTTGATAGGGTTTTTTGGTGCCTTGCATCCACCATTGTCTTTGTATATGCTGCATTGACATTGGCAAGCTTTTCCATGCAGACCGAATACAGAACTTCGCATGTGATTTATGGCATCCTTTAGGAAGGACATTTGAACATGTGAAATGCAGCAACAAGTATATCGGTCTCTCAATTTCCGCACAAAATATGGCTTCATGTACTCAAATGCACGCTTCCTTATTACAATTTCAGGGTATTGTTCTTTGAAGTTGAGAAAGAGCTCCACCTACAATGAAAAACATATATGGTTAAAGAACATTGAAGAAAACTGCAGGTTTTTATTATCTTTGAAGAAAACTGTTACATTACTATAAACCAGTATTTTTATTTCAAATCAGTATGTTTTTTCACTTAATTGGTTAGGTAAACCAGTACATATGAACACATGTCCTTGGTACGTACCAGTGGTATATAAGTGTCAACCAGTTCAAATGTTCTTACTGCTGATGTAAACCCGTCTTTTCATTTAAAACCGGTATGTTATTTACCTAACCAATACATGTGAGCACTTAACCACGATGTATACCAGTGAGAAATAAGTGTTAAAAAAATGAAGACATGTCCTTGGTACGTACCAGTGGTATATAAGTGTCAACCAGTTCAAATGTGCTTACTGCTGATGTAAACTAGTCTTTTCATTTCAAACTAGTACATATGAACACATGTCCTTGGTACGTACCAGTGGTATATAAGTGTCAACCAGTTCAAATGTTCTTACTGCTGATGTAAACCAGTCTTTTCATTTAAAACCGGTATGTTATTTACCTAACCAGTACATGTGATCACTTAACCACGATGTATACCAGTGAGAAATACGTGTTAAAAATTTTTTACTGGATATGTAAACCAGTATTTTCCTTTCAAACCGATATGTTTTTCACCTATCTGACATGACAAACAGTACATGTGAACACTCGACCAGTACATGTGAACACTTAACCATGATGTATACCAGTGAGAAATAAGTGTTAAAAGTTTTTCACTGGTAATGTAAACCAGTTTTTTACCTAACTGGTATGACAAATAGTACATGTGAACACTCGACCAAGATGTTTACTGGCATAAAATTTTTAAACGGTTTTAAATTTATTTATTGGTTATGTAAACCGGTATTGTAATATCAAACCGCTATTAGTTTTTATATAACTGGTTATGTTAACACTAGAATGGTAACAGGACACTTTTATGTCCTTGGACACTTTTGTGTCCTGTTAAGTGACCATTTTGCTTGAATTATTTGAAGAGTATGAAAATGAATTTCTAGGTGCTATATATCCACAAAGTTGCCTTATGAGCTGAAAAAAACTTAGCATTTTTTTTTGAGTATCGATCTCACCATTAACCTTACTCTTGCACAACATTTTTAAACCTAAACTATGTGAAAAAAAGGGTCCTGTTTTTTGCTTTTTTTCAATTTTTGGCAACTATACCACTCTAAACTTCATGTTTGTGAGGTTTAGATGGCTAAAGGTTAGGCCTTCATAGTTCTCAACAAAGTGCTATATATCCACAAACTTGCCTTATGAGCTGAAAAAAACTTAGCATTTTTTTTTGAGTATCAATCTCACCATTAACCTTACTCTTGCACAACATTTTTGAACCTAAACTATGTAAAAAAAGGGTCCTGTTTTTGGCTTTTTTTTTCAATTTTTGGCAACTATACCACTCTAAACTTCATGTTTGTGAGGTTTAGATGGCTAAGGATTAGGCCTTCATAGTTCTCAACATGTTTTGATGCTTGTAGGGAGAGCTAAGTGTTAAAATTGAAAGCTATGACCAATTTACAAGAATTGCATAATCCTGTTTTTTGGCCAAAATTAGCACTTTTATGATTTTTTTGGTGGCTTTCTTGATATCCAAATTCAATTTTGATTGTGTAAGTGTAATGTATAACATAAATCTAATCTTCCTTGAGTTTTGGGGGAGCTAATATGCTATATAGCATAGTATATGATGATGGTTGAGTTTTTTGATTGCTAAAGAATACGATACAATTTAGAGTAGCAAGTATAACTTTCTCAATATTGCTAGTTTCTTAGGCCAATTGTGTGTATTTTGTAGGTAGTAACCATATCTAATCATAGACTATAAACTTGGCTAGATGTTGAGTAGTTTCTATGGGTTTCTAGAGGTCATAATGCTAAACCTAGTTTTTTCATGTTTGCTGTATTTAGCACTTTATCATTGCCCCCAAGGTTCCAATTGTAAGAGATCCATTATCCTTTTGACATGCTCCATGGCTCCTTTTGAATCCAGAGGCCCAAAGGGAACTAAGAAAACATGTATATAGTATCTGTATTGAGCGTAACTATAGAAACTTTGATGATAGGTCCGCAGAATGGCAAAAATGCAACTTTTTTGTACCTATCTTTTTGCCCAAAAAAAAATTAGTGAGGTAAAAGCAACCATATTTTTTGGTCACCAACCCATTGAAATTAACGGGGCATTTTATCTCATGTCCTACAAAAATCTCCACTCTTATTTATATGCAATCAACCGTAAGAAATTGTTGTTTTGGGCAAAATGCATTGGTCCATCAACTTTGAAAGCTTGTAGTGACCAAGGGATGAGAAAAATTACAAGTTTCTCATTTTTTCCATATGTAGTAGTTATTGAACTATAAGCATATGAAAGGATTTTTCAAAATGAGTGGATTTACTATGTTTTTGGAATTTTTTCCCAAAACCCTGAAAGGACACTTTTATGTCCTGTTAGGTTACCATTCTAGTGTTAAGTAGTATGTCTACTACATACCACATATACACTTGACCGAGCTGTAAACTACTGTGAAAATGTGTTAACCAGTTGAAATTAATTTAGTCCTTGTATAATCGGTTTTTTCATTTCAAACCGGTATTAGTAAGTGCATAATTGGTCGGGTTAACTAGTACATCTTTCACATACTACATATATACACTTGACCAAGTTCTATACTAGTGGGAAAAAAGTGTTAACCAGCTAAAATTAATCTACTGGCTATGTAAACCACTTTTTTCATTTAAAATCGGTATTAGTTATTACATAACTGGTTAGGTTAACCAGTACATCTTTCACATACCATATCAAGAGTTGTTTAAGATGCTTATACTGGTCATGGAAACCCATATCCGATATTTATCTACTTTTAACTAGGACCGAATACATATTCAATATTTCCATTCATAGTTTTTTCATGCTGCAACCATACTGCATACGCATACGACTATGAAAGTATGGTTCAAATATGGTAAAACTGCAACCATACTTTCATACTTGACCTCAGCCACTTGTGTATTAGTAAATACAAACTGCATTCGCTCAGCCCTTCCGATCTGTTGCATCGATTTCCACACTACAGATGTTCATGACCCATTGCATACAGAGAACCTAGTGCAAAGCTGCAAACTGTATTTGTTCAGCCAGTTGCATACAGAGAACCTAGCACAAACCTGCAAACTGAATTCGCTACTAGTGCTGACTCGGAGCTGTCAATATTGGGGAGCAACTACCATGTGGAAGAGATGAAGCAAGGCTGTGAAGCAAGGAAGGGCATACTATGAACGCTATGCAGGTAGGAGCAGACTCGCAAAGTACAATCGCTAAGAAATTTTGGGTTTTTAATTTTAGTCCCGTTTGTTTATACATATCATACGCATGTGAAAGTATGCATCTGCAAACGTATGTTTCAGCAAACCTACACGTATGATAAAAACTATGTTTCCATTTATATTCTCCTTCACATCCAATATTTATCTACTCTTAATCTAGGACCAAATACAGATTCCCCTTATTTCCATTTATAACTTCCTTCATATCCGATTTCATATCTACTCTTATCAACCCAATTATAGTGAATATAGGTCATGAATGCAAATATTAGAAAACAAAAATGGATGTAGTGAATCAAGTTATTACCTGAGATTGTTCAAGAAGATGCACAGGATGTTTGACATATGAATTTCTTCCAATACGCTTTCTGCACACATCCTTCTTATTGGGTGAAACACGAGTGTTAGACATCCAAAAAGAGAAGATCAACTCTTTCTCATCAGGTGTTATGAAACCACGATCCATGGGCTATCAAGCATACAAAGAGATTGGCAAATTGCCATCACCTACTTCCCTGAACCGATTCTTTGTAGCTATGAAGTTCCTCTTGTGCAATTTTAGCAATTTAGATGCAACTGAAACATCACTTTTGAGGTAGATGTACACTCAACATTCATAAGCATTGTGGTGATGAACCTTTTAAGAAAGAGCTCCTGTTTGCTCTTGGGTAATTTGATTGCATCTATTGTGTTGCGTATGGCTTCAACGAAGGTTGTTTGTGCCCTGGGAATTTCAAGGTCTCCAAGAGAAGGATGATTGACAAACTTGCACAAAATATCTGAGCGTGATGCAACATCGAGGGTCTTTGTATGCCGATTGAAGAGCATAACAAGGTCATTGCAAAGTCTTTGACGCTTTGCATCATCAGCACCATTTTGATCATTATCTTCCTCACGTGCTACCTGCTCAATCTTGTTCTTAGCACACTGCTCCCTCTTTCTCCTAGCATGATATTCCTTGACCGCATCAACATCATACCTAGCACACAGTTCACAGTGAAGCTGAGAGCAGTCACATACAGTGTGAGATTCTTGCTCCATGCTAGAGAGGGAGAGATTGAGCGAGGTGATAGGTCTACAGAGAGCAAGAGTAGTATATGACAGTAATAGATGTGTGATAGGCCTACAAAGTAAAACAGCAATCTGTGCTCCTACATAGAGAGTTAGAGAGAGACAAGAAAACGAGAGAGTGGGAAGACAAAGAGCTGGCTGACGTGCATAGTTAAGAGCTACAGAGCTGTCTTCTATATTTGAAAGAGAGGTGTGGAAATAGTAATGGTGTAAAGAGCTGGCTGACGTGCATAGTTAAGAGGTACAGAGCCGTCTTCTATATTTAACAAAAAGTTGTGGAAATTCTATATTTAATTAAAAATCTGCTCAAAAGAATATATCGAATTGAACTAATATAGATGGTTTTATGTACCGGTTATAAAACCTCTATCCGGGACAAGGTTTTTGGTCCACCTATTCATGCATCCACCCTGTTGTCCCCCATGTGGTCCGTATTGTCTCTCTCTAACATAGTTCCAATTACAGAAACATTCATGAGTTTCGTGGTTTGTTCATTTTTGTTTTGTTGCACACCATTTCAATTTTCACTGTGTGTTTACTCCTGGCCTTTGTCGAAGGTTGCACCACTGGTTGGATGGTCACCTCCACAAGTATCGCATTTTTGGGTGGGCAGTTGTCGTGTGTTTGGGTTCGTCCTATTTCCTTGGTTTATCCTCCTAATCACTTCCTCGATCATTCGATCAACATCCGGCACAGTTGGGTTTTGCCCTCCCAATTTTGTCATGGACTCACTCGTGGTTAAAGAGGTGCTACTAGTCCCCTGATTTGTGTCTTCAGTCACCTCCCCATATGCTTTGCAGTTATCTACAAGATACAACGCCTCTTTCGTGACTTGCTCAAAGGTTACACATGCTTTCAGGTGCAAGTCCTTCTTGAGCGTGTCATTTCACAATCCCTCTATGAAGAGGATTGATAGTCTTTCATCCTGAGGTAGTTCTCGAGCAGGGCATCTTTCTATGTACTACTTGAAACGAAGCGATGCTTCCTTCACTTTCTCTTTTTCTTTTTGCCTAAATGCATAGATCTGGGAGAAAGTGTTATGCTTGATCCCTCTTTTTGAGAATTCCTCAGCGAATTCTCGGAGAAATTGCTCAATACTTGGGAATTCCAAGTTGTTTAATGGTTGGAACCAAGTCAGGTCAGTACCTTCCAATGTCAACCCAAATCCTTCATATTGAGTGTGGAAATCAACTACCTATTCCGCTCTAAATACTTGTTTGAAGATTGAAACATGGGCATACGGATCTCCAGATGCATTATACTCTTTGGGTAAGAATTTTTCCACCTGAGATGGTCGCATACACCTGGCCTCTGCAACCATTCTAACAACTCCTAGTCCCCCTGAGGTGGCTTCTCTTGGTTCATAATCTCCTCTTGGTACTAACGTTATACGTTCATCAAGTCGATCTCATGTAATATTCGGAGGGATTCCAGTGGTATAAGTGAATTCAGGAACAGTGTTGTCCCTATGTGTGTTCATGGAAGCCCTAGTCGCCGTCAATCCTAAAGGTTCTGTTTTTGGAGCTCATTCATGTCCATAAGAATCCTCCAGTCTGGTTCTCAAGGGGCTCTCAACTACAGTCTCAGGTCTGATGCGAGTAGTCATGGTTTTTACCTCTTCCGGATTTACGTAGTATTGGTGGAGTGGTCCTCCAAAATATGTATATCTCTCTAACCCCTCCGATCCATTGGAGAGTACTTTTGGCCATACTTTTCCAATATGACCACCTGAATACTTATGCCCTCTGTATACGTGTAAACATACAAGTTTTTTCGGTTTGTTAATTCTTTCATGCGGGGCTCGTCACATCTGTAATAGAGTGTTTGTTCTCCATTATTGAACTTACAAAGCCCCACATATGTGTTGTCTGTGTTAAGGCGCTCTGTCTCATTGGTGTGTTTGAGTACCGTGTTTTGTTTCTCCATTTTGGGTGGTGCATTGGCCAGCTCATTATCTACTTTGTCCTTGGTGCCGGTCATTCCCCATTTATCCACAATAAAAGGGTTATGAACCACTAGGTACATCATTCCCTCTCGGTCAAAATATCTATCCCCGTCATAATCAACATCTACAAGGTCTCTGAACTCACTCCGCTTCTTTTCCAACTTAACACATTATCGGTCCATTCCATCCTTATAGATCTTGGCTTTAAGAACATTTTCCAATTCAAACTTCAAATACAACAATTTCACATTAGATGTAGGCTGAGAAGGACCTGCACCCATTGAAGTTGTTCCCTTAGGTTTTGACTTGTTAGAATCTTCAGTCATGAGGCCGTATGATCTCTCAGACAAAGTGTCAGAGAAACTCTCCTCTAAAATGGGTTCCAAAGGTGGTAGTGGTCTCTGATTCACACTTTCTTCCGTTGAGTGATTACTCCCTTGATCAAAGATGTTGGGGTTCCTATTCTAGTACAATCTTCCTAATCGTGGATTCATGAAGAATTGGTAACAAAAAATCCAAACCGAGTTACCTCATTAAATAGTTTCAATCTCCCGTTTGATCTTTCTTGTTGGGTAGTATCTTTTAGTACCTGCAACCTGCCAAGAATTTGCTTGATAGCTGCAAGTTTACAACTGTTCTTGTTAGTTCTTGCTTTTGCTCGACAAAACTTAGCACACTTCCCTACACAACCTCAACAATTTTGATCCAATTTCAATTTTGAGAGAAGCACCAAGTTGCTATGGACTAGCTCCTTGTATGGTAAGTTTCTGTCTCTGTTCTGACTCAGAGGTACATGGATCGCGATCCATGTTGAGAAGCCAATTGAACTTTTGTTGATATCATCAGTTTTAACATGATTAAGGTCTTTCAGTACCAATTTTTTCTGAAATGAATCTCTGGATTGAAGGCTAAGTTGATTTTGTCACTTTGCCTGAGCTTCTGTCAGTTCTGAGCTGTTGGAATGGTTTCTTGCATCCAATTTCAACTCTTGAAGGACCACTAGACTCTCTGTGATGCTCTCTAGCTATGGTACTAATTTGGTATCAATTTGTGTCAAGGGAACATGGATCGCGATCCATGTTCCTTTGTGTCAAGGGAACATGGATCGCGATCCATGTTCCTTTGTGTCAAAATACACTGAATTTTGTCCCACAGCTAGTCCTTGGCCTAGTGATGCTCACTATATGGTTTTTGAATGCCTTAACACTAGAATGGTAACCTAATAGGACATAAAAGTGTCCTTTCAAGGTTTTGGGAAAAATTTCCAAAACCATAATAGATCCAATCATTTTGAAAAATCCTTTCATGAAATTATAGTTCAATAACCTACTACATATGGAAAAAATGAGAAACTTGTAATTTTTCTCATCCCTTGGTCACTACAAGTCTCCAAAGTTGATGGACCAGTGCATTTTGCCCAAAATAGCAATTTCTTACGGTTGATTGCATATAAATAAGAGTGGAGATTTTTGTAGGACATGAGATAAAATGCCCCGTTAACTTCAATGGGTTGGTGACCAAAACATATGGTTGCTTTTACCTCACTAATTTTTTTTTGGGCAACAAAAATAGGTACAAAAAAGTTGCACTTTTGCCATTCTGCGGATCTGTCATCAAAGTTTCTATAGTCACACTCAATACAGATACTATATACATGTTTTCTTAGTTCCCTTTGGGCCTCTGGATTCAAAAGGAGCCATGGAGCATGTCAAAAGGATAATGGATCTCTTACAATTGGAACCTTGGGGGCAATGATAAAGTGCTAAATACAGCAAACATGAAAAAACTGGGTTTAGCATTATGACCTCTAGAAACCCATAGAAACTACTCAATATCTAGCCAAGTTTGTAGTCTATGATTAGATATGGTCACTACCTACAAAATACACACAATTGGCCTAAGAAACTAGCAATATTGAGAAAGTTATACTTTCTACTCTAAAATGTATCGTATTCTTCAGCAATCAAAAAACTCAACCATCATCATATTGTTGGGCTTTGGCGCGGAAGCGGATAGCTTCTCGTATAGACATAGCTAGGCAGATGAGGGAGCAAGGGAGAGAGGAGAGGAAAAGAAGACGTACTGTACAAATGTAAAGAGACTTAGATTAGATTTTCTGGTGCCTTATAAAGGCATTTACAAGCATAGGTTCACACTTTGTCCGCCCAAGTTGGGCTGACCCCAACAATTGCCCCCTTCAGCTAAACTTGGCATAGTCGTCATCACAACGCCCCCTTCAAACTAGATTCTCACTCTCATGACACACAGAGTTTTAGGTTTACTCTCAACCACAAGTTTTTGGTATACTCGTAAACCTTGAGTGTTAGGTTTTCTCACAACCAAGGGTTTTAGGTGTACCCATAACCTGACGCTACCAAGAGAGCCTCCCCTTTTTCGTAGGTGGAGGTAGGCATAGCAGCCAAAACACGGAGTTTTTGGTTTACTCCCAAACCCTAGAGTTTTTGGGTAACTCTAGCTAACCTTGGTTTTAGGTTTTCCCAATAACCTCATGAGAGCTACATTTACAACACAGGGCTTGTCATAGGGAAGGTCTTACCGCTGACACATGCGCGGCAGTGTCTAATCCCGTTAGTAAAGAATCTCAATGATATACGTCTTGACAAAAAATATCATCATACTCACGAAGACGGATGTAGGGTTCAATACCACGGGTTCAATTGACATATACATCAATATGGTTTGAAATACATCGCTTCATCATTTGTGCTTCATCATTGTGGTCGTTAAAGACAGCATGCACATTGCACACGTTGCTTTGTGTAAACCTCTTAAATGAAAGGCCATTTTGATGAAAAATAATAGTATTTGTGATAATACTTGAGAAATAGAATTCGCTGGCAAAGCAGCTGCCGTGAGAATTTGTCAATGCCTTTGTCAGCACTGATGTGTGTGTGTGTGCGTCATCGCTACCGTCTGCAGCTCGTAGCCTCTAGGCTCCATCTCCTTGCCTAAGGTGGGCCGCCTGCGAGCTCAATTTCCCTCGGCCTGTCCGTGACGCTCACCAGCATGGTGACCCGTGCCGGCCACCACGCGCCCCTCTGCAGTTCTCTCAAAGCCCTCTCTCATCGCGTGCTGCTGCTGCCCCTCTCTATCACTGGATCCAGGCATGAGCCTCATGCCTCCAATTCGCCATCTCTAGTTTCGTCTGCTCAGCCCCCGTGCTGTTGCCCTCGTCTCAAGGCTGGCTATGCCCCTTTGAGGCTTGTCTTCTCATGGGCCTTTGGCCTGTCGATCTCTTGACTGAGGCTATATTATCGAGGGGAAGATAGGAGAGCACCACTGGCGGGCACTGCTGCAACGGCCTTCTCGCTGCAACATTCAGCAGGCAATAGCTGAAGCCATGAATGAGATCTCCTAGAAGGTCAAAGCCGTGCATGCTGATGATGGCTCTCAAGAAGTCCCTTTGCTCTAGCAGCATTTGGTATGGCACAGACCAACCCCACTTCTTTGGCATCCCGTCTTCATACCTCAACTCATGAATACCTACAAGACCTTGCCCCAAAGCTCTAATACTAGTTGTTGGGCTTTGGCGCGGAAGCGGATAGCTTCTCGTATAGACATAGCTAGGGAGATGAGGGAGCAAGGGAGAGAGGAGAGGAAAAGAAGACGTACTGTAAAAATGTAAAGAGACTTAGATTAGATTTTCTTGTGCCTTATAAAGGCATTTACAAGCATAGGTTCACACTTTGTCAGCCCAAGTTGGGCTGACCCCAACACATATACTATGCTATATAGCATATTAGGTCCCCCAAAACTCAAGGAAGATTAGCTTTATGTTATACATTACACTTACACAATCAAAATTGAATTTGGATATCAAGAAAGCCACCAAAAAAATCATAAAAGTGCTAATTTTGGCCAAAAAACAGGATTATGCAATTCTTGTAAATTGGTCATAACTTTCAATTTTAACACTTAGCTCTCCCTACAAGCATCAAAACATGTTGAGAACTATGAAGGCCTAACCTCTAGCCATCTAAACCTCACAAACATGAAGTTTACAGTAGTATAGTTGCCAAAATTTGAAAAAAAGCCAAAAACAGGACTCGTTTTTTCACACAGTTTAGGTTCAACAATGTTGTGCAAGAGTAAGGTTAATGGTGAGATCGATACTAAAAAAAAAATGCCAAGTTTTTTTCAGCTCATAAGGCAACTTTGTGGATATATAGCACCTAGAAATTGATTTTCATACTCGTCAAATAATTCAAGCAAAATGGTCACTTAACAGGACACAAAAGTGTCCAAGGACATAAAAGTGTCTTGTTACCATTCTAGTGTTAAAGCTTTTTTGGACAGACAAAAGTCAGCTTTAGGGTTTATTTCAGTGGTTTCCTCCTTGATCTGATTTTTGCCACCTTTTTCCCTCTTTTGGAAATTTTTTGATAACGGTCCTTTAGGATAAAGTGCTCCAATTGTTATCACTTCCCTGCTTGTCTTTTATTAGCTCAAACTTCCAAAAAGATACATGGATTGCGATCCATGTTTGGCAAGATTTTGGACTGACACTTTGTGAGCTGATCACACAAGGTATGATGATGCTATTCCGCAAGTCTTTTTGGATTTGGTCAGTTTTTTCCAAGTGAGAAGCAGGATTTTGTGTCTGTTTTGTGGTTTTTTGCAAACCACTCCTTTTCTGGTATTTTGACCAGCTTTTTTCACTTTTTGTCTATGGCTCCTTTTGGAAAAGTTATTCTACTAGTAATCAAGAGTACACTGGTCAAATCCTAATGTCAGATGTCTACCTGGAACATGGATCGCGATCCATGTTGGGAAGCACCTGGGCATGAAATTTGGTTCTGTCCTTGGTTCTAGTTGGTACCAATTCTCATCCCTTTTTGGATTTGGGCAAATAAAAGTTCAGTTTTTCCCTTTTTTCCAAGGTTTTGGTATGCTCACCCCAATCTTTTGATTTTTATGATCTTCTAGCTCTCTTTTTCTCACCAAACTCAAGGTTCTGATGCCTGAGAGCCGTTCTAAGCAGAGGAAATAATTTTAGCACATTTTGCCAAAAAGTTATGTTACCATATACATGTGGTAGTGATGTGTGTGAACACACTAGGACCGCCGGGGCATTTTTTCCCTCTTTAGGAGGTTTTCCCCCCCATGCATTGTATATACGTACATCACTCCAGGGCTATCTATCTTTCCATTGCATACTAAGTAACACACTCTCTATTGTGTGCCTTGAGCTTCCTTCATCTTCTCCAAGCTGTGTGCGTTTCTCTGCAACCCTAATTCCAACAATTGGTATCAGAGCATGTTGCGTCCTCCTCGGCTTAGTCGCCAGCTGCTCTAGTACACGCCTGCTCACTTTCTCCGATTTCACTGAGATTTGGTGAGCGTTCACAGGTCAACAAATACTTCGGGTAAGCTCTTAGAGCTTAGTCTGCTCAGATTTTTTATTCGGGCTCATTTCGGCCTCTGTTTCCACTACAGGTAGTACTGCACAGGCTATTTCGTCATTTTGTGCAAAATTTTTGTCAGTGTCATTTTCTGCATAATAGGTGCCTTATAGTCTTCTACAGTTTGTGCTATATAGAACGTGTTGTTCCCGCTCCATTTCTCCTATTTTCGGGCAGTTTTCACATCAGGTGCAGCATTTACCATGGCTGACAACAACACAGATGTGTTCAAGATGTTTGTTGCTGCTGAGGACAGGTTGGATGGGGACAACTACCCTATGTGGGCTTATATGATGCAACATGTTCTTGTGTCAAAGGGCATCTGGAACATTATGCAGGGCATTGATGTACGTCCTGGTTCTGAAGATGTAGGCGATGTTGAGGATGTTGCAGGTCTTACTGCAAGGATTGCTGCTATTAGAGTTGTTTTCCCTACGGCAAAACAAGCTCGTTGGGATGTAAAGGATGCGCAGGCTCTTGCATTGATTGCGTTGTCTGTGAAGCGCACCATTGTTCCTCACATTTGTTCAGTAAAATCTACAAAACAGGCTTGGGATATTCTAGCAGGTATTTATGCAAGCCGCAATGAGGCTAAAATTGCTTTGCTGCGTAAAGAGTTGGAGTCGAAGATTATGCATGAGGAAGATGACATGGACACTTTTCTTGCTGGTGTCAAGGATATCAATGAGCAACTTATTTCTGCAGGTGAAGTCATTTCAGACAGTTCCCTTGTGCAGACTGTTCTTGATGCCTTACCAGATTCTTATCAGACTTTTGCTAGTACTTGGAGACTTATGACCCAAGGAAATCCTGAAGTTGTCAAGTTTGATGCATTTATGCACATTGCTCTTGCAAGAGTCAATTTCCAGAAAAAACAGGACTAGGCAGCGTGCAGTTGAACATGCTTTTATTGCTTCTCAAAGAAAGGGTGGTAACAGCAATGCGGCCACTTCTTATGGTTCTTCTACGAGTGGCAAAACTTCTGTTCCTAATGCTTCTGCTGGCAATTCTGGAGATAAGGGCAAAAAGAAGATGCGTTGCCATTATTGTAAAGCTAATGATCACTTAATCAAGTAGTATCCTAAGTTGAAGGCCAAAGAGGCTAAGAAGAAAGAGGGTGGTTCCACTGCAAATGCTGGTTCCACTACAAATGCAGCCATTTTTGAGTCTTCTGTGAAAGGAGACTGTGATGCTGATGTCGATGCAGAATGGGCTTTCAGCGCAGAGTGCACTTACAATCCTGATGTCCATGATGTATGCTTGTCGATTGTTGTAGATTCACATGTGTGGTATTTCGACAGTGGTGCTACAAAGCACATTACCTCACATCGTGAATTGTTTACCTCTCTCGAGTTTGTCCCTCATGGGAATTCAGTCACTTGTGCCAACAATGCCTCTTATCCTGTTCAGGGAGTTGGAAAGATTGTGCTTACTGCTGCAAATGGCAGTTCCTTCACACTTGTTGCACTTGTTGATGCACTTTATGTACCTGGGATCAAGAAGAATCTCTTGTCTATATCCGCACTTGCTAGACTTGGACTTGTAGTCAAATTTGTGGATGACAGATGTACAATTCATGATCTCAGTTTTGGTGATGAAATTTTTGCATCTGGCCTTTTGTGTCGTGGGCTGTATAAGCTCACTTTGTATGACAAGTGTGGACAAAATTTTGCAAATGCTATTGCAGATTCAAGAGCTATTTCAGATGCAAAACTTTGGCATGCACGTTTTGGTCATCTGAATTTTGCCAGTTTATTGTGTTTGCAGAAATCTGATATGGTTTCTTCTTTTCCGCCTCTTGAAGCACCTGTCAAACATGTTTGTGAAGGCTCTATTTTGGGTAAAATGCAGCGTTCTAAGTTTCCAAAGGATGGATTAGTTTGGGCCACATACAGGTTGCAGCTTGTGCATAGTGATATTTGTGGGCCCATGCAAACTCCGTCCTTGGGCAATTACCTATACTTCTTGAATTTCATTGATGATTACTTGAGGCATGCATGGGTATTTCCGCTTAAAGAGAAGTCAAAAGTTTTTATGTGCTTCAAACAATTTCTGGCTATGGCTGAAAATGTCTCGAAATGTACTATGGGCACCCTCCATTCTGATCGAGGAGGGGAGTATATGTCTCATGAATTTAATGCATTTCTAGCTAGTTGTGAGATAAAACACCAATGTACATTGCCTTATACACCTCAACAAAATGGTGTTGCTGAGAGGAAAAATAGGTCACTGATGGAAATGGCACGATGTATGGTCAAAAGTCAAGCTTTGCTGCATTCTTTTTGGCTTGAGGCCATCATGTGTGCCACTTATGTACTTAACAGGTGTCCTACAAAATCTTTGCAGCCTATTACTCAATATGAAGCATGGCATGATAGAAAGCCTTCTATTGAGCACATGCGTGTTTTTGGTTGTTTGGCAGATGCTTTGGTGCCACAAACACAGCGCAGAAAATTGGATGATACGGCTGTCAAATGTATTTTTGTTGGTTATGGTGCTGAAAGCAAAGGTTATAGGTTATATCACCCACAAACAAAGCGTATTCTAGTTTCACGGGATGTAGTGTTTGTGGAAGATTCTGTTCAACCCTTGCTGTCATGTACTAGAGACAGTATTCTAAGCTCACAGGACATTTAGGACACTTTGTTGCCTCTTTTCAGTGGTGGAACTACGAATGTAATTTCCAATGAGGCAAATGTACAGCCTATGGGGGTTTTTGAAAATGTTACAGATTAGCCTATTACTGATGCAGATGTACATGATGTACTTGATGAGGAAAGGGCTGAAAATGAGCAGGCTAGAGGTATGCCAAAATGGCTGGTGGACACTTTGCGTGACAATAAATTGGATGCACCTTTGTCTAGTCGTACTCGTTCAGACTCTCACCATGCATCTTATGCATCAGATTGTTATGCTTTGGCTGTGTCTAGCTTACATGATGTTGAGGAGCCTCTCTCTTTTGATGAAGCACAGAATTCAAAAAATTGGATGGCTGCCATGCAATCAGAATATAATGCACTTATAGAAAATGACACATGGACTTTATGTGATTTGCCTCCTGGCAAAAAGGCCATTGGTACGAAGGGGGTTTACAAGTTGAAACGCAAGCCGGATGCTGAGATCGATCGCCATAAGGCTCGACTTGTTGCAAAGGGTTATGCACAGCAAAAGGGAATAGATTATGAACAGACTTTTTCTCCCACTTGTCGTATGACTACTGTGCATTTTCTATGTGCATTGGCAGCTCATTTTGGTTGGGATGTACATCAATCAGACATTGTTACTGCTTTCTTGAATGGTGACATATTTGAGGAAGTTTATGTAACGCAGCCTCACGGTTTTTTCATAAAAGGACAAGAGGAAAATGTTAAGTATGGAGCCTGATTTACCCTTGTAATTTTTTGTGGTAAAAGCGCACATTTGTAAGGCCCCCATTATGAGGAGAAGTCATCGTGGGTGAAGGAAAATCACTCACCGGAAACCAAAATTTTCACGGACAAGAATCAGGGGCAACTTTAAAGGCCTCGGGGGCGGAGGGCCCCAAGACTTTTTTTTCGCCGGAATATTATGGTCGGTCGGCGGCCGGAAAGTGGTCGGAAAACAACCGGTCGGTTGGCCGGTGGTCGGAAGTCAATGGCCGGTGGCCGAATTCAAAAGCGGACTTGTCTTCTCAAGGGCGGCCACACATGGGCGGATTGGAGGGTCCGATTTGGACTTATTCGCACAAGGGCGGCTACACATGGTTGTCTCTCATAAGAGAGGGCAGCCCTTTTGGCCTATAAAAGGAGGCCATTTCTACACACGTTTCATAGTGTGAAGTTGATGCAACAAGGTGAGTGTGAGGTGGTGAGAGTGAAGCAAGGCGGGAGCTCCATTAAGGGTATAATCCCTTTGTAAACTACTTCTTGTTTTGAAGTACTAAAGCCATTGAGTGGCTGCTTTCCCGTGGACGTAGCCCACATTGGGTGAACCACGTATATCGTGTGTACTCTCTCTCTCTCTCTCTCTCTCTCTCTCTCTCTACTCTATAATCTCGTGTATATAAATCTGTCTCTCTCCATTAAGTAATCTACTCAATTATCTATTTAGCTACGTCTTATTTCCTAACAGAAAAAGTGTGCGGATGTAAGAAGGCTTTGTATGGGTTGAAGCAATCTCCTCGTGCTTGGTATGAGAAAGCTGACACTCATTTGTCTAAACGAGGCTTTCATAACAGTCCAACAGAAAGCACATTGTATGTAAAGCGTGAGGGTGATGCACTTCTCATTGTGGTTCTTTATGTAGATGATTTTCTGATCACTGGACCAAATGAGAGACATATTGCTGAATTTAAGGCTGATTTGAATGCTACTTTCAAGATGAAATATTTCGTTGTATTGCCTTGTGTCAGAAAAGTTACATAGAGACATTGCTATGTAATTTTGGACTTGAGGATTGCAAACCTATTGCCACTCTCATGGAAACAAGTTTGAAGTTGAGTCTACATGATGCTGGCGATCCTGCTGATCTCACTCTTTACCAAACTGCTGTTGGCTGCCTCATTTATGTATGCAACACAAGGACAGATATTCAATTTGTAGTCTCACAAGTTAGCAGATTTATGCATAGCCCATGGTCTAAGCATTGGCAGGCTGTCAAGAGGATTTTCCGCTACCTTAGTGGCACTTTACATCTTGGCTTGTTTTATCCCAAGGGGGGATCATTGCGGCTAGAATTACATGCTTTTTCGGACTCAGATTGGGCTGGTTGTTTTGACACGCGAGTGTCCATAAGTGGTTTATGTTTCATGCTTGGCAGTTCATGTATATCATGGTTGAGCAAGAAGCAACCTACTGTGGCCACTTCGAGTTGTGAGGCTGAGTACAGGGCAGTCTTCACAGCTACGGTTGAGTGTGTATGGCTCGGACGCCTTATGGCTGATTTGGGTGTTGGACACGACACTGCCAACACTATCTACACTGACAATCAAAGCGCATTGGCAGTTGCGAGGAGCCCAGTTTTTCATGCTTGCACAAAGCACATTGAGGTGCATTTCCACTATGTCAGGGAGAGGCTCTCAACAAGAGAGATCATCCTGGCTTATGTACCAACACAGGACAACCTTGCAGATCGTTTCACAAAGGCATTGTCTCGTGAGAAGCTTGAAGCTTTCCGCAAAGCTTTGGGCTTACTCCCCTTTGTGGACTGATCATGTCCTTAGGACATGGCACTTCCCTTTACTCATGTGCCAGCTCTCGTTCACCGCATCACTCTAGGGGGATTTGTTACCATATACATGTGGTAGTGATGTGTGTGAACACACTAGGACCACCGGGGCATCTTTTCCCTCTCTAGGAGGTTTTTTCCCCGTGCATTGTATATACGCCCATCACTCTAGGGCTATCTATCTTTCCATTGCATACTAAGTAACACACTCTCTATTGTGTGCCTTGAGCTTCCTTCGTCTTCTCCAAGATGTGTGCGTTTCTCTGCAACCCTAATTCCAACAAGGTACATGGACTGCGATCCATGTTTGGCAAGCAAATTGGTAGTTTTTTGCACAGTCTTTTCCAACAAGTGTTTTTATCCCCTTCTTGAAAGTTTTACTGGGTTTGGTCCAATTTTGAAGCTCTGACCATCACTTCTTCAATGTTTCCGAGTTATGGTCTTCAACACCAAAATAAGGTTTTTGACAGTTTTTCCCTCAACCCTTTTTGCCACAAATGATGGTGTAATTTGTTTCCTAACCTATTCCTATAACTGAAATGAATATGCAAACCTAATTGAATTTAGCAATACGGAAATAACAACAATGTGTGTGGTGGAACAGCCCTTTCCAAGCATGTGAAAAATCAAAGAACGAAATACTATCTTGTACTTCACTCACAGCTTTCTTTCCTCTTAAGGAATAGCACTGGCTAGTCTCGGACTCCAGTCTCTATCAAGCACTAAACCTATGTCTAGCTGCTTCACTGTCTATGGGTAAGCGGAACGGGTATCAAAAGCTTCAAGGGAGATTTCTTTTATTTTTATTTTCTGTACACTGAGTCACTCACCACCTCAGGATCGGTCTCCCCCGTAGCGGCGCCAACGTTAGTGGGTCACCGCGACTCGACGGATGTCTGCAGCATAGCTCTTTTGTACTAACATAATGTCAATATGCAAGGAAACGAGTCAGGATGGGGCACAGAGACTTAATGAGAGTGTCAATCTAACCAAAGTGAACTCAAGGGCTACTCGTTCTACGACAAAAACAAATCAACCACTTCCTAGTCAGACAATCAGTACGCATCCAATCTCACCACTTAACGTCATCACGCCTTTTCGGTATCGAAACAAATCCGGAATGCCAC
The DNA here is from genome assembly GCF_014529385.1 of Adiantum capillus-veneris. Lineage (NCBI taxonomy): Eukaryota > Viridiplantae > Streptophyta > Polypodiopsida > Polypodiales > Pteridaceae > Adiantum > Adiantum capillus-veneris. The sequence continues at coordinate 148,498,825 of NC_140944.1, forward strand.
GAAACTTAAGGAGAGGTTCACAACACTTATGGACTCAATCCTACCAAGTTCTGTCACCATCTGGGAAGGTACATAAATCACGATCCATCACAAAAAATGTGCAGAAAACTGAAATAGAAGTACTTGGAAAGATCTTCCTTAAGCATAGAAACACTTATCCATGGTCAAAACATCAAAAAACAACCCCCAAATCAATGCATTTAGCTCACAAACAATACGTTGCAAACCACAGCAGAATTGGAAATGATTACACTTAGATTGTAGAGCAAGAGACAAGTAACGCAATGTGCTATTCGGAATAGAATTCTGATTACCAGCTTAGGAGAAAAGAAGATTACAAGTTGTAGTCACAAGAAGCCTCCACAGTGCACGTTTTTTACTTCCTCCAGCTAATGATACTTCTTTTTTCAAAACTAAGGGTTTTGACTTTAAAAGTTAGGGGGCTTTCCCATGGCCATCCGGCCTCTTACAAGGGTGTAGACTCAGAGAAATAAAGAGGGTATTGTCTAATCACATCATGATTACAACTCATCTTAGGCTGAATTACATGGTTTTTTTTCAAAAAAATAGAGTGTTCACAGGGTTTGGTGTGCATACGCCTGTATGCGCCTGTATCCACCAAACAAAGGAGCTCAAGAACGCACTGAACGAGATGTGGAGGACAAAAATGGAGAGCGAGAGGGATGACACGGATGGTGTTAGTGTCCACTTTCACTTCAAGAAGTTTACCATACATGAGAAGAAGATTGTGGTAGCACAACCCATGAGAGAGCGGAAAGAGGACGAGTTCTATGATGGGCCTGAGAATGCAAAGAAGATTGGTTTAGTAGGTCCAAGAGAGGATCCAAAGCCAGCCTATATCATTATGGATTTGAGTGCATAAGAGGAAGAACTACTCATTAGCCTTCTCAAGAAGTATAGAGATGCGTTTTCCTTGTCATATGATGACCTGAAGGGAGTGGACCTAAAAATATTCCATTATACAATCCCCTTGAAGCCAGATGCCAAGCCTAGTAGACAACATCCTTATACCTATAATGATACTTTTGCAAAGCGCATCAAAGAGGAGATTGAGAAGCTAAAATAATGGATCACATGGACTGGGTATCACCAATCAAGGTAGTTCCCAAGAAGAACGGTAAATTGAGAGTGTGTGTCAACCTCAAAAAGTTCAATGCAGCCACGATAAGGGACAACTATCCCTTACCAATCACAGAGCATGTGCTCAAGAGAGTAGCCAGAAAACAAGCGTACTCATTTGTAGATGGATTATCATGCTACAGTAAGTTAGCCATCAAGCCAGAAGACCAGTACAAGACGACATTTGCCACTGAGTGGGGGGTCTATGCTACTGACTAATGCCATTTGGATTGACCAATGCCCTAGCCACTTTTCAAAGGCTTATGGACCAAGCGTTCAAGGAATACCTACAAATATTCTTGGAAATTTACATGGATGACCTTTGTGTTTATTCTCTTCTAAGAGTAGAACACATTGAGCATCTAAGAAAGGTATTTGAGAAGTGGTGCAGGTGTGTTCATGGTTAGACAAAGCAGAATCCTAAGGCATATTGTATGAGAAAACAGGATATCCACGGATCTTGAAACAATTCTAGTGATAGTATAATTTTCAAGCCTAGGAATGCAAAGCAAGTGCAATCATTCATGCATTAGGGGGAGGATGGGCTTTGGAAGGGCCCTTTATCTTGGCAGTCAAAGGAATTAACCATTTTTGCTTAGCTAATGTGTATGGTCCCCAATGGCTATATTTTTGAATTCAAAATTAAAATGAAAAGTGAATTTGAAATTGGTATAGAAAAACTATATGATGTGATAAATCTATGGAAAGCTCTTGGCATGTAGAGTCTAAATCTATGTTCTCCGCAAAGTTTTGACCATGTATGTGAAAGTTATGATGGTCCAAGAATTGAAAAAGTCACTCCCTACCTATTTGGGAGGGAAAATTAGTCAACGGCCACCTCTTCCAAACCCAACATTCTTGTACACATGGCACATAGCCATTTGCCCTTTCCTTTAGCACCCCTTACGTATGCTACCAAGATAAAGGGCCCTTCCAAAGCTCATCCTCCCCCTAATGGGGCATTGTAGGTATTACAAGAGGTTTATCTACATGTATGCAAATCATGTTTGTATGGACCAAGGAATGTGAAGCTTCATTTAAGAAGCTCAAGGAAGCTTTGATATACCACCTGTGTTGAAAGCATCAAATTGGGAAAAGATATTTTATGTACACATAGATGCTTCAGCATTTGCAATAGGGTGTATATTAGTGCAATAGAGTTTGACTTTATGGCAGTGGTTATGAAAGAAAAACCTCATCAGAGAGCAGACCACCTTTCACGATTGAAAAATGGGGAAGCTCCAACGGGAATAGACGATGATTTGGATGAGACCTACCTCTTAAACATTGAGATGGTTCCAAAGTGGTCGCGAATGATTGTAGATTTTCTAAGCTACAACATAAATTTTGACGAAACAGAACCCTCCACCAAACAACAAATGATTATGCAAATCTTAAAGTTTTCAAATTATTGCCGGACGCTTGTATCATTATGGATCAGATGGGATTCTACACTTGTGCATAAGCCCGGAGGAATACGAGACATATCCATCAAAATCACATGTGCAAAACCTAGGTTCCCATTGTACAAAAGAGAAGACCTACCAACGCTTACAAAGACTTGGAGTGTATTGGCCGTGTATGCAAACAGATGTTCATGAATACGTCAATAATTGTGACAAGTGCAAGGCCAAACCACCAGTGGAATACGCCACATTATTCCAAGTAACCATATTTGATTCAAGGACAGATTGGGATCAAAAATTACATTCCACATTATGGGCATATAGAATGGCCTACAAAATGTCACTTGGAACGACACCTTATAACATGGTGTTTGGACTTAATGCAATATTCCTTATAGAATTTTTAATCCCAATTCTAAGAATCACAAAAGAATTAGAGTGGACAGGACACGAATTGTCTTCTAGGATTGATGAGCTAGAAAAGTTGGATGAGCTTTGCTTAAAAGCTGTAGCCGGCCTTTATGCCAACAAAAGAAGACCAAAAGAAATTTTTGATAAGCATGTAAGATCAACAGAATTCAAGACTGGAGATTATGTGTCGGTTTATACATTGAATAACACGCAAAAAAATTGAAAAGGCGAGGGATGGGACTATTTGTGATTAAGGATCTATCACCATGTGGGGCATTCAAACTGGAAACATTAGAGGGAGAAGAGATGCCTAATTGGATTAGTGGATGCTGGCTAAAGAAATATTATATGCCACTACCCAAGACATGCTTCAAAATCTCCATGAGGAGAAAAAGAGAACTCAAGAGAAGGCACGGATTGTTCAAGAAGCCCAAGACGAAGCACAAGAACAAGTTGCCCAAAGACAACTTCAACAACAATAACGCCTTCAAGCTCTAAGGTAGAAGAGGATGAGGTAGAAGAGGATAGACAACTTCAACAACAATAACGCCTTCAAGCTCTAAGTCACATTGGATGAGGTAGAAGAGGATAGAGTAGACATTGTAATTCAGGTTCAAGTGGGCAATAACCAAGTTCCAGTAGTTGCACTTGTGGACTCAGGACCTCAAGAAAATGTGATTTTGCAAAGTCTATACAAGTAGCTTGCCCACAAGGATCTCCAAACAACAAGTTAGAAAATTAAGAGCTACACAGGACATAAAACAAGGGCAGTTGGAATTGTTGTACTTCCAATTCAAATCAAAGATCAGGTTTATCCTCACAAATGTTAGGTAGTCAAGGATAATGATGCAACAAATTAGTTGTTGCTTGGACAACCATGTCAAAGGACTTACAATGTGCAAATTTATTGGCAATAAGAGGGAATCCATGGATGCAATCAAGACAACTCAACCTTGATTCCGTTTTCCAAGCAACATCTACAGGTAACCCAAGAACTTAAAGAAAACAAAGGAGACAAACGAAAACAGTTCATGCATCCCAAGTCATCCACATGGGTACCAAAAACACCCAAAGAGGATGTTTCCAGTCCAAAGGTTACCATTCAACCTTGTCACAAGCAGAGGCCATCTCAAAAATCCTAGCAAAACCAAGCCTCAAGACAAATATGGGTACCAAAAGATTGACAGAGCTCATCCACAACATGGATTCGCAAACAGCACATCTCTCCCCAAAAAAACAAAAATCTACTAGCCAAAAAGTCCACAGACAACCAAAGGTCAACAGAAGTAGAAGCCTTGATACCCAACAACAGAAGAAATTTGGGTGCCCAAACCAATCGTGGATGCCCAGAGAAACAATCAATTTATTTGGGTACCGAAGAAGTTGCAACCCTTCAAGCACACAAAAATCGCAACCCAACCACAACCAAAGAAAGTTCCAAGACAAGCTACAGCACACCGCATAAGGACACAAGTATGGATACCAAAGTCATTGGTCAAGGCACAGGAACATCAAGCATACATTTGGATATCGAAGCCCAAGCCTAGGCCAGTAACAACAACACCAAGTAAGCCAAGGACTCCAACAACCAAGGAGGCATGGCTTCCCAAGCTGCAAATCAATCCACCCACCTAAGAAAACAAAGTACATTAACTTTTCATCAAAGAGAGGGAACAAGTGCTTCAAGTCATGTTACACGATGAACGGTCGCTCAAACGACAATCGCAATCATTAGCAAAGAAGCTGCGACAACAAATGCCCATAAGCACACGGCTTATAACCTCCATCTTGCATAACATCAAATTTTCCATGCATAATATGCAAAGCATGAATAGGGCCACCCAACATGGCCTTGCATTTAGGCACTTCTATTGAACTCCCATGCACTGCACATGTGACGACCAAACGTTGTTACGCGCACTTTGAAAAACGCTATTTTTTGTATGTATTGTAAATATGGGCACATGTGTGGATTATATGATGGAATGTTGGCCTTCTTCTCATGGAATTTTGAACTCTTTTTAAAAGTCATGTGCACATGCAAGGCAAGTTGCCTGGACGATGCCAGAAAATGGGCTAGTTTTAGCCCTTCTAGTGTCAGTTTTTGGTGTTGTAAGATATATAAGTGAGTTTTTTGTCATAAGCAGGGGGTGCTTGCTAGGATCAAAACATTAAATAAAATTTCAGGTTCAGTTCGTGGTGACCTGTGTGGTTTCTGTCTTCCCTGCTTTTGCTCTCGTCTTATATCTGCTTGCCTAGCCTTGCCGGGACAACTCTCTGTTCTTGCATATCTTGTGTATATCTTCATATGAAGTCTAAAAAGAGCATGTGCATAGGTTCTTTTGTTGGTGTTTGAAGCTTTCTTTCAAGCCCTCAAGTGCTTTTTTTGGAGTTTTGAAGTGTGGGTTATGAGCAATTTCCAGCAGTGTTGTTTCTATGGCAATTTGGACAGGATTGTGGAGAGCAAGTGTGATTGTTTGGTGTATGGAAATTGTGGGATCTAAGTTCTTTATTGTGGTTTTGGGGTCTTGAATTGATGAAGTGACATCCATTTCCCTCAAGTGCATTGGTGGGTGTGTGTTGTACATCCATGCCGGAGTTGGTGTCTTCTGCTATCTGTTGTGGTCTCCTAGGTGGGCGTGAAATTCCTGGAAGACCTGTGGTGGTTCCTGAAGAGGGTTGTTGAAGGCTACCTTGAGAGGTTTTGTGAATGTGATTGGAGTCTTGAACGCTATTGGGAAGCATTGCTATACAGGTCTCTTTGTCTTTTGTTCTCCCAACAACGTCCAGGAGGACTCCTTCGTGGGAGGGGGGAGGCATTTCATGCGAATCCAAGTCAAAGAGAAACGGGCAATGTTTTCACTTTGAAATTTTCCTTTGATCGATTTTCACTTGTGAATGCTAAAAATCAATGGCCTTACTAGTCTAAAGATGAGATCATGTCAAAATCTTGAGCAATTTCCCTTACCCCTATGTATATACCATAATTTTCATATTTTACAATTTTAAAGCGCGTTAATTGGTCAGAAATCACCAAACAATGATAAAAATATACCAATTATAACCCAGATAGGGTTTATATAGCTGCAAAAGGATTTCTCAAGTGTTGAGTTATTTATCATAATTGATGGGTAATTTTCAGCCTAATTTTGCTAATTTTCAGGCCAATTTTTAGATTTTTAAGGGACTTTTTTGTATTTTTTGGTAGAAGTTGCCATAAGAGATCACAAAATGCAAGAAAGATTTTGGAGCCAAATGCCAAAATTCCAAAGCAAGAGGAATTCCCAAAAAAAGTTTGGAAGCAATCGAAGGATGTCAAATTTTTACTTAAAACCGTGGGCAGCTTGAACGGTCATTCGGCCATATCTCGAGCATCCGATGTGCAAATAAGAAAGTGAAGACCCACAGAGAGTTTGGGAACAATGATAGCAAAAGCTAATAGGGGTTTCAAGGAGCACTAGGCACCTATACTAACCTAGGGAGATTTTCCCATTCATTCTCACTTCTGCCTTGTGTGTGTGTGTGTGTGTGTGTGTGTGTGTGTGTGTGTGTGTGTGTGTGTGAGAGAGAGAGAGAGAGAGAGAGAGAGAGAGAGAGAGAGAGAGAGAGAGAGAGAGAGAGAGAGAGAGAGAGAGAGAGAGAGAGAGACAACATAGAGAGTCCACATTCGGAGCATCAGTACCACCGTCTCACTGACTTCCAATCGACATACATTATGAGTGGTGAGTCCTCTACCCTACAAATAACATTTGCACATACTCTAACCACTAGCACGTCACCCGCACCGTGAGAACAAGACGTAGACACACCACTTAGAAACCTGAGCATTATAGCCTAACCACGTAATCGAATGAAGAGTGCACACCAGGGAAGTGATGGACATGGGCAAGGCAAACCACAGGTACAATCTAGGATTGAAATGGGGCCTATCGAACCAAACGTGCTTTGCATATTTGGACACACAGGTATTGCCAACACCTACCCACCAGGGACCCATATAGGCATGATCATTCAATTTGGAGCACTAAAAGATCCCTAAACAAGGAAAAATTAGTAAAAGGCCAAAATTCACTCTCACTGCCAATGCAAGAACCCAAACTTTGAATTGTAGGTACCGGAATGCTCCAAGGATCAAGGAATCATGATATGCCAATGTAATCCCAAACATTCAATAGTGCCACCAACCGGGGTTTGTTCCACATGGAGTTTTTTTATCAAATAATTGGAGACAGGGATCATAGGTCATTGCTTACCCACAGGAAGTGGTTGCACTCAATTTGGATCATCCAGAGAAGGAATAAAGAAACCAAACAACCAGATCCAGGCCTCCAATGGTCAAAATAGGACATAGGGTTTCCAAAGCCATAAATTTTGATACCATAAGCTCCGCTATGCTTATAGCAACCACATGGAGAAGAAACTAGGGCAAAAATCCACTTAGATTTCAAATGGAGCCCAAAGACACGATTTTGAGCGTTTTTTGACAACAATTGGGGACATGGCTAAACCATAGGTGTAAATTGACAATGGTAGTCCCTTACAGCTAATAGACCCTAGACAAGCCACAGGATGAGTTTGAAGCCAGTCCAAAAACCATAAGTAGAAAAATTATGGCGAAAGGGACTTCTGGTAGTGCAAAAAATTCAAATAAGGACAAAACAGGAAAATGCATCGTGAAATCACAGGGTCAAAGTGATTTACATGCCAAGAGGAGACAAAGGGTCTTAAAATCATGCATAAAAGGCAAAGTGTCACCAGTCGCGGTTGTGCTGACACTCACCCCACTCACAGAAAGATAGTCAAAATCACCTAGGCATGTTGGTAGTTCAGAGAATCCCCTTGACATGTAGAATCCAAACATGAACCCCAAACAAGCCAAAAACAAGTGTGGTGGAAAAAGTGCCAAGGAGTTAGTTTCCAAAAGAGCCAAAACATTGTTTTGGGCCAAAGTTGAAGAAATGGTGATCCAAATCATGAAACCAAGATATATCTGAGCTCATCAGGCCATGAACGTACGGCCCAAGGGTACCAAGCGTGGTTGTCGCCACCCTACTCAATTCACAATTTGGTTGATCCCAATGCATAGTCTACCTCACTAGGATCCCAGATCCACTTTTATAGCTCAAAATTTTCACTCATACACTAACTTATTGACAATTTATTTAGAGAAGTACTAACTACCATAAAAATCACTAATCCTTTGAATTCTAGAAGATGCGTCATCGCGCGTCAGCTCAACATGGAAAACATCATGGGGGTAATCCATGCTTCGTCGAATGAAACCATCCAGATCGCGCACGGACAAAGAATATTCACAACCACATGGAAGGATGACAACGGAAAGAGATGGGAGGCGCCTCACATGCCTTGAGCGTTCAAGACAGTCGCCTACATGCCTGATCAAGCGGACAAGGCCATAGCCAGACTAGAGCTTGACGAATTCCTCTCAGCACCTATAGTCATGGCTGATTACAAGCGAGCACATGAAGTATTGACAACCCTCGAGAAGGAAGGGACTGACAGAGCCACAACTATAGTAACAGGTGCACAATTAGGCGAGCAAAGGGAGATAGTTATTACCCCATAAGTGATCGCCAATATCACTCATCTCATGACAGGCGAACCTGTGAAATCTCAAGGCTACTCTGATGAAGAGATAAGCACTATTAAGTTGCCTACATTCCAGTCAATAAAAGAAAGGAAGATGGCACACCTCACGAGAGTATTGCACCATCGCTTCCACTTTGACTGACAAACCAGATACACTAGGCCAGATAGGAACTTGGCCTCAACCTTGCACAAAGTGGTGCAAATTAGATGAGTGGCTTCCATTGACTTGGCTAAGTGGGTTTTTGACAGGCTAGTAAGTTCAGCAGAAAAGAAGCAATGGGAAAGCAAAACAGGAATTCCCCTACTAGGATAAGGGAGCCAGTTTAGAGGCGTTTTGTGGAAACGTGATATTTTTGGGAAGGATTTTGCAAATCTCATCATTTTCAATATTTACGCATTGCACGAGACTCCTTATGAAAAGGAGAATCAAATGATACCAAAATCAATATTTTTTAGATTTTGTTTGAATGCTTTATTTGAAGAAATTCAGCTTTTGAGGCTTTTTGAAGCATTAGAGACACTCAAGGCCCAGTAATGGTACACTTTCCAGTAAATCACAACATGACACATAAGCAACATTCGAAGAATATTTCAAATTTCTTGCCTCTCAATTAGGGGTGGGTATGTGTGTAACGTGGGGGTCAAAAAATTTCGTCTCTAAACTGGCTCCCTTACCCTAGCTGGAGCTGAGATGTTAACAAAGCTTGTTGACCATCTGCTAAGAGAATAAGACATGCTAAGAGATGCCTCACTCTCAAATGAGTGGAAGGAACTTATTAGAACACACCCCAAATACAAGGCTTCTATAGCAACAACCCCAACTAGACCACTCACGCTAAGAAAACAACTCAAGCCAAGTATCTAAGAGATGAGGGAGATAGCAACTCTGAAGGAAAGGGATCCATGTGTGATCCAAAGAAATTAGTAGAACTCCACCAGCCACAAGAAGAGGGACAACAAGAACGGAAACCGACGACGGTGCTCGAGCAAAAGATAGACCGAAAGGAGGCCAGAGGCAAGGCAAATCATGAAGAGCGCTAGCGGAAGCAAGAGTCCAAGGAGGCTTAGCAGGCGAAGAGGCCCCATGAGAAGCAACAAAGACAAGAAAGAGTGTAGAGCCTAGCTGATATGATATGCCAAAAAATCAAGGAAAGGACCGGCTCCTCAAAAGCAAATGTCATTTCACCCTCAGAATTGGAATCAGCAACAAAAAGAGCTAGGACTACACTGGAAGAAGGAAGTCTGGAGCTAGAATGAGAAAGAAGAACCAAAAGGAGGTTGTACCACCACCAAACTACTGATGAGGTGCCTGTTGACCCAAAGGGCAAGGAATAGGTAGAGGAGGAAGTGGCACCAATGGAGCTACCACCAGAAGTTCAAGAGAAGCTAATAGAGAAAACAACTGAATTGTTGGCAAGTTTAGTAGACCTCACTCCTACAAGCCCTCTTCCAACTCTTGGTGATATCAAAGATGTACCACTCAATGAGATGATCAAGGGAATGGAAGTCAATGACAACTCACAAAATTCTATGGAACCACCCCAAGCGCCAATAGATCATGTTAGTCCTGTAGCTGCATACCTGGATCTACTTGTAGCAGGCTACAAAGTGGATGAAGCCAAGGAATCCATAGGCTTCAGTCTTGAGGCAATACAGGAAGCAAAGGACGGCCAACCTAAGGGCTTGCAAACACCGCAAGAAAACCCGATGACAGATGAGCCTATTCATGAGATAGCAAAAAATGAACAGAGATATGCACAACAAGTTTTACAATTTTTCTCACCTAGAAAAACATGGTGTTAATTTTGACATTCACACTTGAAAGTGTGAATAACAATTTTCTCACTATCAAAGTACAATTTATGGTGTGAATCTTCTATTTTTCACATGTTTATTGTTGTCACACCCCCATTCCATAGTAATAAAAAAATGCATCACAATTGTAAGTAAAAAAAGCAAAATCTTTAGGTGTTATAATCTATTTCATACATCAAAATTATTTCTACTTTCAAGTTACTATAATGAATTATTTTACACATTGTTGTTCCAAGGTACTTAGTGCAAAATTTTTCACAATGAAAAACATTCTTACATGTAGTTCTAGTGTGTATCTTTTACACCATAGTTCTTATTGATAAATATTTCTATGAAGATAGCTTTTTGAGTATGGTTAATTTATCCTTTTTACAAAAGCATAAAGATCCATATAGAAAATTTTTCTACCAATAAAATATTGACAATAAGAGGAAGCCCTTTTTAGAAAACATAAATATTGGGGGTGGGTGTGAGATCCAGGGGGAGATCGGAGATCGGAGAGAGAGAGAGAGAGAGAGAGAGAGAGAGAGAGAGAGAGATCAGAGAGAGGTGGGGTGAGGAGGGGGGCAGACTGATCTTGATAAAGCTTGATTAGCTTAATTCACAACCGGTTCAAAGGTTTCCTCAAAAAAGATAGCTCTACATTGAGGGTGCCAATAAATAACCAAGTTGAAATTCATGGTGGGTGTGGTGAAAAAGTAGAGATGGAGTAATGTGGCTTAAGCATCTACAATAATATTGTCGGTGAATGTGGCCTTTGTGTGGAGGTGAGAGGAAAATAATGAGCTAGAAATTGACATTTCTTTACCTTTTAAATTTAAATGCTAAGTACGAAGAATATGATACATTTTTTAGAAGTGTAGAATCAGTAGTAAGAGTGAAACCTTAAATTTTTTAGCTTGTAAAACATGCTAAATTTATTATAAGATATGTTTTAGCTATTACAAGGCCACTCTCAAAGGTGCACTTTTGACATACAAATTTTTAAAAAGAAAAGAAAATCAAGCTAGAGAACCAGCTTCACAAATAGTAGGAATGCAAAGCTTCAAATGATGTATCACACATTTTGATAAAAAAGAAAAGAATTGATTTTTTTTTGAATTCGTTATGTTTTCACACATTTTTCTATCATTTTGAATACACTTAATAACATGAGATCAAGTGAAATGAAGATGGACATAAATGCAAATTAAATATTACAATACAAAGGAGCATATTTATAAGATTAAGCCGAACACAAAACTTTTGATTGAGTTCTACCATGTATATCCAAATAAGTTTACAACATTCTACAAAAAGGTGAGACTCATCATCCAAATCTCTTCATAAATATTCTTCAAAAGAAACCATTTCCTCTCTTGGAAGCCAACAAGTAAAAATACCATCCTCTCGTCCAACATTAGACACTGGAGACCATCCTTGCAACACTTTAATTTAAACATATGTTCCACTCGTGCCAAGAGTTGTCTTCATTTTGAAGCTCCCAATACTCGTTGAATGGTTCCATCTTTAAGATTCCAATTATGACAGTATGTTATTGTTTGTCAACATTGATCACCACAACAATTTGAGAGGAAGAACCAATGTCAGGTGTTAACCCTAAACACACATTCCTATCACCTACGACGGACGCTGTATTATTTATTTGGTAGAGTCAGGTATCGGGCTTGTCAGTCCAATAGGAAATTTATTTGGTAGAGTCAGGTATCGGGCTTGTCAGTCCAATAGGAAAAAGGGTAAGAGTGATCGCCGATGAGAGGCGCACTCTAACTGGAACATTCAAGGGATTAGTTGGCTAAGCATGGGCGCCCAAGTGTGAATGGAGAGAGCTCATCTAAGAGTCAACTAAACCTAAAATTCACTCGTTCTCTCATTTGTGCAATTGAAGAGTGCTCTTGCTCCATCTCCATCTTCTTCTTCTTCATCACCTTGTGTGTGTATGAGTGAGTGAGAGAGAGAGAGAGAGAGAGAGAGAGAGAGAGAGAGAGAGTGCGATCGAGCATTGCGACGGCACGATGGCGGCGAGGCGGTTGAGCGCGGCGTAGCGGTGTCTCCCTCTTCTTTGCGGCAAGGAATCCTCCATGACAGCAAGCGTAGAGTGGTGAGTGGCACACCATCGTCTTCTTTGAGCTTACTAGTTTAGGGTAGTTGCATGCTTGGAGCCATCTGTGGCTCGCACACAGTGTATTGGCAAGTTCCTTGCATTGACACATGCAACAAACGCACACATTTTTGGCACCGTTGCCAGGGAAATGGCATACACTAAGCTTGAGTGGCACTCTGTGCTTCTTTGGGGTGCAATTTCAATTGTAGGAAAGGTAGGGCAGGAAGGTGTGTGTGTTGAGAAGAAGGATTTTGTTTTGCTACTGTGTATTTCTTTGTTAATGAGGTTTTGAAAGGTACTGTGTTTTCTCTGTGATAAGGTATTAGTATTAAGGTTGTTAGTTTTGTGTAATGTAAAGTACAGTAAGTAGGAAGTAGATATGTTAGAGCTAATGAAGTGTGTTACTGTGTAACAGTAGGTGTATTAGTTGTAAGTAGGTAGATAGAGTGTATGTGTGTGCTCGCACGCAGGACGCGACGACCTTATCCCAAAAAAAAAAATAAAAAAAAAATAAAAATTAAAGGTAGGACAGGGATCGAGAATATCTCCTAGACCCCAGCCCAAGCTCACGCTCAGGCTCAGGCCTCAGTCACATTTTAAAATTACATATTTTAGCCTCATACGTAGCTAAAAATCGACTTTTTTGAGGATCAACGGAGCTTCAGGTGACTATGCGTTGTGCTCTAAAGCACACTACGAACCTCTGAGTGATACGCTCATTTCGAGCTATCACACACTTTAATAAAAAAACCAAAAATTAAAAAAACATAAAAAAACGAGTGAAAACGGACGCCTAAAAAAGTAAGCGATTAATCTTCAAGGTTATTCGCCGACGCTTGTAGGGTGCCAAAGGCACATGCATCTGCATTTTGGTCATGTGCTAGAGATGGAGCAACTAGAGAGAATTTCAACTTACGCGAGTTCTCATTATCCACCTACCTTAGATTACGGGCCCTCGACGGGGACCCAAGGTAGTACAAACCAAGACCCAAACATAACGGTTAGTGACTCTTCCTCTGACTACGATGTCATGGAGGGTTTCCCAATGCCTAATCCCGATAGCTCAAGCCAATCCATACATGCCATGGGCCCACGGTCCGGGCCGAGTGTGCTTAGCTGCTTGAAGGAAACCTTTAGTAGAGCCACTCGCTCCGAACATGGAGCTAATGATGTAAATGAGGGGTATGGGGAATCAAATTCTCCATTCATGACCAATGTAGACCCTATGCCCTTAGAGAATGTGCACATGAATACTCCATTCACTACACCCCCTGACTCTTCAGAACTATTCCTCTCTGAGGTTATATTACCTGATGGTAGAAGCCTTGCTGAAGTGCAAGAGGTTGAGTGGTATATCCTTGCAACAAGGGAAAAGGAAATCGAGAGCTTACGCAAGGCGGAGCAACGAAGAGAGTTAAAAGAAAAAGCCCCTATGTCAATATCCTAGCTAGGAGAGCAATCGAGTGCTCCTAACTTAGCAACCGCTAAGGGCCAACCCCTAGAAAGCAACATTGCATCTAGCTCAGAGGACACCCCTAGCACCTCAATCTTAGATGGAGCGTTCCTAAATGAGGATTGGGAGTACGAACAACAGAAACTGTAACCAACCTATACACAGGTCACACCTAGCATGTGAGTTGGTTAGATGTACTACAATCCACAATGGGTGCTACTAGTGTGGAGGAAAAAAAACAAAGAGTTTGTGAGGTCATCCATAGGGTCATTGAGTTAGAGAGACAGAACAAGGGGATCAACATGCCTTCTATGGGTCTCATGAGATTCTTGGATATAGGAAAGGCTAAACAACTGACCTTTATCGCAAATGGAGACTCCCTCGGTAAGTCCGATGGATCCTCCACATGAAAGCCATGGGTCTCAGTGCAATCTAAGCCGACAAGTGATAGCTTTACCTTTCCAAGTCTAGCTCATCTTTCCCTTGATGACACCATGGCTACAATGCTACCCCAATGATGGGCATGCCAAGAAATACACCACGGACCTCATTTGTTAGTAAAGCACCACTACATGGTAGTTCAATGCCTGCAATAGTACCTACAAGTGTGTACCGCCTGCTCACTTAGGTGAGTTGGAAACATTTTCTCAAGCTATTGGTCGATCTATTGGTGAGAATATGCGTAACACGCCTGATAGAGAGCCTAGGAGTAAGGCAGTACAAATAGCCAAGCTCACACAAAAATTTAGTGGAGACGGGGCTGTGAGAAAGCATATCGAAGTGTTTGAACAAATATGCAATTCTCTAGGAGAACACAATGACCTGCATAAGAATAATGCTTTAAGCCTAACCTTAAGTGGGAAGGCAGGGGATTGGTATAGAACCCTAAGGGTGGAAGAAAAAACAATTTACCCTACTCTTAGGAAACTGTTCTTGAAGGAATACATACGAGAGGGAGTGCTTTGGGGTGTAGCCTCTCAGCTCTAGAAAGCCCAACGAGAGGAAGGAGAGTCGGTGAGAGACTTTATTAGTCGCCTGAAGCATTTGAATTCTCGTTGTAATCCAAATGAGCGCTTCAATAATAATCAATTGCTTGATAGATTCATTAGGGGATTACGCCATGAGGATATCTACAATGGCCTAGTCATTAGAGGTATCACCACTTGGGAAGCAGTCACCACCAATGCGATCCAATTGGAGGATAATTTAATGATTCAAGAAGAAACAGTGTCTGTTGAGCCTAAATCTATTAGCTCGTAAGCATCGGGCATCAGCCAATGACCCTAAAGCCTATTGCTAAGGAGCCAAGGATATCTGAGATGACTTTAGCAGATCTCACCAAGGCTATTCAAGAGAGTCTTAGAGACAATCGTGCTCCACAAAACAATCATATGTATCCAAGAAGGGAGCAACAATGGTACTCAGTATGCTACGGACCGCATAGTACCAATGAATGCCCTACTTTTGAAGTAAAATTCAATGGGAATTGCAATGCCTGTGGAAGGTGTGGTCATCAATCTAAGGATTTCATAGTATTTAAGTGCGCGATGGCCAATAGACCAACCTTAGCATGGACAGACACACCTCAAATTCCTGCATTGATGCCGACCCCACCTCTTGAACAAACAACACAACACATAGTCCCTAGGGCCCAAAATGTTGCTCAAACAACACCCTTACCACCTCCACTGCTAGGACCGCAACTAGCACATCCGAGAATCACTTCTGTGAATCAAGTGGGTTGTGAGTCATCCATTGCTTGTTTGGAAGGCTGTGAGGAAGATATAGACCCTAATATTGCCTATGGGATGGATGCGCTTGAAGAAAGTACACAATACTACATGCAGGACTAGTGGGGACAAGTCAAACCTATTTATCAAGTAGTTTCCCTTGCTGCAGAGGCCAAAATATCAATTACACTTCTAAGAGACCACCTCTTCAATGCTATGAGTGTGGAGGTCCACATCATGTAGCCGAATGTCCTATTAGGCTACAAAAGAACACCACACTGATGCAAACCAATCAAGCGAGCACGTCTACAATGCCGATACTCATGTGTAATCGATGTGGCATAGATCATTTGATTGCCCAATGTCCAAATAATCCAAATGCAACGAAGATCACGCTATTAAACTTGATTGAGGTTACCGAGGAGCCATCACAAAGTACACCTGTGGTACCAGTAAACTACTCACACGATCAATGCTCCAAAAAAAAAAAAAAAATCTTGAGGAAAGACACACAGCATCAATTGCCCAATCTCAGAGAAAGAAGAAAACACGAAGGAAGAGATCGCAAAAAGCAGTGAAGTCAAACCCCAGTTCAAAGACCAACATAGGGATTGGTGACAACCCCGTATATGTGAACGATGCTGAAGAGGATTCTGATTGAGACCAAAACGACCACTAAGATAGAAACCAACAAGTGATCTTCATGAGCCACAATGGCCAGGATCCAAGAAGAAGATATGAACTTATCCAGACCCTACAGAGGAGATTGAGCGAGTCAAGCAAAGGAGTTTGGTAGAAGATACCCAAAGGGATCTAGAACCAGCACCTAGGCACATCCAGATTACAGACACCTTGTTCCCTACACAACAACAACCTCACCAAGTCCATAGACCCTTAGCCATACCTAGTGTCATCCAAGAAGAAAGTGATTTAAAGTCATGGGAAAGTGGGCGTACTCACTTCTTGATGGAAAGAATGTTTACAGAGGGACTACCTGATCCTATCAAAGAAATGGAGATCCCATCTTCCCCATGTCAAGGGACTAAAGCCCAAAAGGTGATGTTAAATATTGCCAAATTGATGGATTTCATGTCTTCATAAGTTAGAACCACCATCATGTCCAAACTATATAAAGACCCTGAGCTAGTCTTAGCTGTTCGAGTCTTCCTCAATGGAGAACTAAAGTTTGAGATACCACAATTTGTACAGATGGATGGAGCTGGGGAGATGCCAATAGAGGAGGAACACTTAGATACACAACCCAACCTAGATGAGAACCTTGTTATAGAAATACCTGTAACAAATTGGGACAATACTTTGAGGGTGATGAATCCAATGCGACCATACCAATCACTACTAAGGGATTAACTGTGAAGGGAATCCTTGATGGTGGCGCTAGGGTTAGCATTGTGCCTAAAAATATCTAGGAAACTATGGGAAGACCTCACCTTGCGACCACAACCATAGTAGTGAAGATGGCCAATGGGTCTATTGTTAAACCTATTGGGATGCTAGAAGATCTCAAGATCCAGGTCTTTGGACATAAAATAAGGATTACCTTCATTGTTATGGATTTCTCCAAACACACTATGGCATCGGAGATGATCTTAGGACGTCCTTTCATGAGGGAAGGAAAAATGGTGCATGACTGGTCTAAAAACCATGTCTACTTGCAGTTCCTAGATTTTGTCATTCGAGTGAATCTTGTGATTGGTCGAGCACATCCTCTAGGAAACAGGTTTATAATTGATCATAGATCTGACACCACAGTTCACTCGGCACCATTGCAGTATTGTTACACGTGTAAAGCGGACACTGATGCTGGGGAAGATTCTCCTTATATGGATGTACTACCTGGGATGACTGAGTCGGACAATGTGGATTGGGTCCACCTAGCAGCAACCATAGATACTTGGGGAAATAGGGGGACGACCTGGGTAACACTTGAGGGGGATGAAATGCCACCACTCGTACCCTTAAATATGCTAGAAGCAATGCATATGGCTTCTGATGACCTACAAGATGAAGGTTTGACTGGCATTGGAACCAGTGGCGCCTCACAAGACTATAGCCCACACAATTTGGGATCAAAATCGTCAATTGAAATTGACTCTGAGGACAAAGAATCTGAGTTAAATCTTAGTGAAAATGTGGGGACAAACCATTCAGGGCCCAGTGGTACCCCAGATGACAATCTATCCAGGGGAGCAGAAGACACAAGAAGCGATTCATCTAGTGACTCTTCACTAGAAATCGGTTGTAATAAAAAATTAGACAAGAAGAGTAAGAGATATAAGAGGCGATGAGAAATCTACCGTAGAATGGCTTAACTATATAGGGGCATGTGATGCTCATCAAAAGTTGGTAGATAAATGGGGTGAATACCTTCAAAGCGTTATGTGGTGTAGCCCACAACCCATTGACATCACACAACTAGAGGCTACAGAGAAGCCAAAGTTGGGCGGTAACGTAAGGAGACGACAAAATCGAGAGTTGGCTCAACAACAAAAGGAATCAGAAGTGAAATCACACTCCACAGAACAACAGGACCCCACAAACTTACACCCTGTACACCTGAACATTTTAAATCCTATACCACAGAGGAATGTCAGGTTGTGTATATAAAGGTCAAAGAAAACCTATCGATGGGAGCAATGGAGTCTATGAAGGTCCAGTGATAGTTAAGGAAATAGAGTTAGCAAACCCAGGAGAAGAGTCTAAACCTGTTTTCATTGCCCAAGATCTGACAGAAATTGAGGAGTGTGTACTTAAAGAACTTCTCAAGGAATTCAGGGATATATTTGCATGGACATATCATGATATGAAAGGTGTTCCACCTTCCGTGGTGCAACACACAATCCCCATGACTAGCATGCTAAACCAGTTTAGCAATGACCCTACCCAATGAATCCTAAATATACAAAAATCGTTCAAGAAGAGATTGAAAAGCTTGTGGAATGCGGATTCATATACCCTATTGAGCACTCAGAATGGGTGTCTCCAATAGTGATTGTGCCAAAAAAGAATGGGAAACTCAGAGTGTGCGTGGATCTCAAGAAGGTCAATGCTGCCACTAGGAGGGACCATTACCCCTTGCCATATTCAGAACATGTGCTTGAAAGAGTTGCAGGGAAGAAAGCTTATAGCTTTTTAGATGGGTACTCTGGCTACAATTAAATCACAATTGCACTGGAGCGCCAAGCTAAAACAACCTTTATAACCGAATTTGGAGTGTTTGCATTTCGTGTTATGGCTTTTGGCTTAACCAATGCCCCTGCTACCTTTCAAAGATTAATAAACACTGCTTTTAGAGAATATTTGAGGGAGTTTTGTGAAGCTTTCTTAGATGACCTTTGTGTTTATTTCTCTTGGAAAGAACATCTATCATGCTTACGGAAAGTGTTTGAGAAGTGTAGATTGTATCGCATCTGCTTAAACCCTTTCAAATGCCAATTTTGGGTTAAACATGGAGTCATTTTAGGGCATATAGTCTCCAAAAATAAGATTTCCACATATGAGAGCAAAATTGAAGCCACTGCTGAATTGCCACCACCTACAAACTATAAAGGAGTTCAAAGGTTCAAGGGCCATGTTGGTTATTACCGACGGTTTATTTTAAACTTTGTTGAGATAGCTCGTCCTTTGTACAAGCTTCTTATTGAGTTCCAATGGACCGCGGAGTGTGACCATGCTTATGAGTCATTGAAAAAGGCCTTGACTAGTGCTCCTATTCTACGAGTGTCCAATTGGAATGTAATTTTCCATGTGCATATTGATGCATCGAACTTTGCTATTGGGTGTGTTCTATCTCAACCAGGAGAACATAAATTGGACTACCCCATTAGCTTTGTAAGTTGTCAATTGAATGATGCCGAGAGAAACTACACCACTACAAAGCGAGAAGGTTTAGGTATGATTTATGCAGTGAAAACATTTTTCTACTACCTTCTGGCCAACAAGTTTGTTTTCTATGTTGATCATCAAGCCTTGTTGTATCTAATAAATAAACCTTGTTCCACGGGAATAATTCACGATGGTTGTTAATTCTCCTTGAGTTTGATTTTACCCTTGTGGTGAGACCTGGTAAAAGACATGTCATGGCGGATCATTTGTCTCGCATACCCAATGGTGAAGCCCCTACTGGAGTCGATGATGATTTACCCGATACTTCTCTATTTCTAGTCAAAACCGTACCTGAATGGAGTGAGAAGATTGTGAACTTTCTAGTTAATGGTTTTCCACCCAAAGAGCTTCGTAAGGACATAGCTCAAAAACTGTTAAAAGAATGTGAACCTTACTCCCTCATTGCAGGAACTCTCTACAGGATAGGGAAGGATGATATTATGAGATATTGTGCCCCTAAGGATGAGTGTTTATACATACTGCAAGAAACCCACATGGGTATAGCCGGAGGACATTTCTCAGGGGAACTAATAGCTAGAAAGGTGTTGCAATCAGGCTATTGGTGGCCTACCTTATTCAAGGATGCATCACATTTTGCAAAAGGATATGATGAATGCCAACATTACAAGATCACACAACGAAAGGATAGGATGCCCTTACATCCTGTTAAAGTGACTCAACCATTTGCAAAATGGGGTTTGGACTCTGTAGGCCCAATTAGTCCGGCAACTCATAGCACTCAATTTGATATATTATCGTTGCCATTGACTATGTGACAAAGTGGACGGAATCCAGGGCGACACATAAGGCCGATGCTAGGTCAACTGCCAAGTTTCTCTTTGAGAACATTATTATAAGATTTGGTTGCTCCTTTCATATTGCGAGTGAAAATGGTACTCATTTTATAAATGGAGTAATAAAAGAACTCACTACCAACTTTATGATAGCTCACCATAAGCACATCTTATTATCCACAAGCAAATGGCCAAGCTGAGAGCACCAACAAGACCTTAATCTCTATCTAACCAAAACGGTGGAAGCTCATCGCACAGATTGGGATTTAAAGCTTACATAAGCTCTATGGGATTATCGTACTGCATACAAAGTTTCCATTAACTACACACCATTTAAGATGGTGTATGGCCAAGAAGCCGTTATGCCATGGGAGTTTGTCATTCCTAGTCTTCGAGTAGCTTCTCAAGAAGTTTGGGATGGTAACCCCTTAGTTGAGCGATTATATATCCTTGAAAGGCTGGATGAATGAAGGCAATTAGCTGTGAAAAATGCACTTGAGGAGAAAGATAGGAGGAAGAAATGGTTTGACTGTCATCTAAAGAACAAAGATATCAATGTTGGTGATAAAGTCCTTATGTATGGAGTGCATAACAAAAATAAAAAGCTGAAATATGCGGAAAAAGGACCATATAGAGTATGTGAGATCACCCCACAAGGAACCATTCGTGTGGATGCTCTTGATGGAGTTGAAACCATTGGATTTCTCAATGGGAGAAAATTTAAAAGATACTATGATCCTTTAAGCCAAGAGGAGATACGTGCCATCCATACAAAAAACGCAGCCAAGGAACAAACAGGATTGAAAAAGATACAAGCTCAAGTTGAGGCTAAGGAGCGACAACAACGCATAAGACGAAAACGAGAGGCTAACCTTGGAGTCACACATGCATTCCACGTTGAAACTCACGAGGATTGGTTGGACTCTGACACACCTCTACGATACCCTATTAAGCTAAACAACACCTATGGAAAAGTGCTATAACACCTTATTGGACACGGATGCTAACTATAATCTGTTATCATGTGGGGTGTGGTGTCAGTTAGGGAAGCCACCTCTATCTGAAAGTATTATCCAATTCAAGGGTGTCAACAAGAGAAAAACTGCCCTTTTTGGAATCTGGCACACTTTAGTCAGTTATGACAATGGGGTTGTAGCTCAAGACTTTTTGGTCATGCCTGTTGGAACTATGGAGGGTAATATAAACCTAGGATGCACGTGGATGATAGCCACCAAATGCACTACTGATTGGGGGACAGGGGGTGTCACAACACAGAAACCAACTCTTAGCCGTGCCACTCAAGCCATAGTCCCTGAGATATTGCCTCTTAAGGAAATAAAACCCAAAACATTGGATGTCCAAGAGGTTGAACCATATGCCCCATAGCCCAAATCTCTAGAGCTTCAACTGATGTGGTTGAAATAAATCTTGAGACACACAAGACCCATCCCAATATAACAAAGAAAACATACAAGTGGGTCCCTAAAGCTTCTTTAGCAACCATAGCTAGTGCTAAAAGACACGAGCCTGGTAAGAGACGCCCCATTCGCCCCAAGAAATGTAAAGAAACGTTGCGTTGGATTCCTAAAAAGCTATTGGAAGCCCAAGGCTACTATGAAGGAAATGATCAAATCCGGATGCCAAAACGTAAATTGTGCTCTTACTTGTCACCGGGCCCATGTGATCTCAATCTTGTGGATCTAAAACAAATTGAAGATCGCAAAAAGAAAAAAATCACGGAATGGTACACACCTGCTCCAGAGCTAGTTTGGATACCAAAGAAAGAACGATTTGTTCCACCTATCTTATGAGCAGGGAAATCAAATGAAGCTTCTTGCTCTTTGTGTAGTTCCTATACAAAAATAGAAGTTTTGACACAACCTCCACCTACCATTGTACATATCCATACTTTTAGGAAATAAGACGTAGCTAAATAGATATTTGAGTAGATTACTTAATGGAGAGAGATAGATTTCACACACAAGAGATTATAGAGTAGAGAGAGAGAGAGTACACACGATATACGTGGTTCACCCAATGTGGGCTACGTCCATGGGAAAGCAGCAACTCAATGGCTTTAGCACTTCAAAAGAAGAAGTAGTTTACAAAGGGATTAAACCCTTAATAGAGCTCCCGCCTTGCTTCACTCTCACCACCTCACACTCACCTTGTTGCATCAACTTCACAATATGAAATGTATGTAGAAATGGCCTCCTTTTATAGGCCAAAAGGGATGCCCTCTCTTATGAGAGGCAGCCATGTGTAGCCACCCTTGTGCGAATAAGTCCAAATCGAACCCTCCAATCCGCCCATGTGTGGCCGCCCTTGAGAAGACAAATCCGCTTTTGAATTCGGCCACCAGCCATTGAATTCGGCCACCTGCCACTGGCCAACCGACGGTTGTTTTTCGACCACTATCTGGCCGCCGTCTGGACATAATATTCCGGTGAAAAGGAATATTCCGGCGAGGGAACAAAAAATTCTCGGGGGCTTCCGCCCCCGAGACTCCTAAAGTTGTCCCTGATTCTTGGCCGTGAAAATTTTGGTTTCCGGTGAGTGATTTTCCTTCACGCATGATGGCTTCTCCTCATAATGGGGCCTTACAAATGTGCGCATTTACCACAGAAAATTACAAGGGTAAATCAGGCTCCATACTTAACAATCTCCCACTTGGAGACTGATCTCCAAACCAAACCTATGACTGCTTTCCATTCTGGCTTCTTATCCTTGAATGCCGATTGAAGATGAGAAAAAGCTCAACTTCTCCTTGTTGACCACCTTTGTAAACATGTCTGCAGGATTTTCACTTGTATGCACCTTTCCTAGCTTTAACTGTCCCTCTTCCAAAAGAGTGCGTATGAAGTGATATCTCACCTCAATGTGCTTTGTCCTTGAATGAAAGGCTGAGTTCTTCGCAAGATGGATAGCGCTTTGGTTATCACTGTACAAGACACAATTGTCTTGTTTGAATCCAAGCTCTTCTAAGAATCTGTGAAGCCAGAGAATTTATTTGCTTGCCTCCGTCATTGCTACATACTCTGCTTCCGTGGTAGAAAGTGAAACCACTTTTTGCAGCTTTGAAGCCCAGCTTACTGTTGTGCCTCCAACCGTGAACATATAGCCAGTAGTGCTCCTTCGAGTATCTTTGTCACCTGCCATATCTGCATCAGCATACCCTTCTAGAAAAATATCAGTTTCTCCAAAATACAAAGCATTTGTTGTTGTCCCTTTTAGATACCTAAGTATCCACTTCATAGCTTGCCAATGCTCTTTACCTGGGTTGTCCATGAACCTACTCACAACTCCCACTGCATGTGCAATGTCTGGCCTTGTCCAGACCATAGCATACATTAGAGAACCTACCGCTGCAGCATATGGAACTTTAGACATATAGGCTATCTCCTCTTGTGTCTTTGGACACATATCCTTCGTTAGTTTAAATCATGAGCAGCCACAAGGCTTAAGACAAGCCTAATTGAGTTCATTTTTACAACAGGAGAAAATATTTTATTGAAGTCAATACCTTTCTTTTGAGAAAACCCTTTTACCACAAGCCTAGACTTGTACCTTTTCTTCCCACCTTCTTCTTCCTTCATCTTGTACACCCATTTGTTTTGAAGTGCCCGCTTACCTTTAGGCAACTCAACCAACTCCCATGTTTGGTTGCGATGTAGTGAGTCCATCTCTACTTGCATGCTCTTCGTCCATTCGTCTTTGGATTCATGTTGCATAGCTTCTTCGTATGATTCCGGCTCTCCAGAATCCGAGATCAAGAGATGGTTGAAGGAAGGAACAAACATTTCTGGAGGTCTACTTGCTCTTGTAGATCTTGGGGGAATAGGTTGAGGCTCCTCATTTGGTTGACGTTGTTTCACATTGTCACCGTTTGCAGTCCTTGAGTCTTCACCGTCCTCAAGCTCCATATACTCATCACTTGTTTCTTTTGTTTGTTTTCTTTCCAAGTAATCTTTGTACATATTTTGTTCGTTAAAAATTACATCCCTACTCCTTAAGATTTTACCATCTTCAGGATTCCATAGGCGATACCCAAACTCACCTTCTCCATAGCCAATAAAGAAACACTTTTTAGACTTTGCATCTAGCTTTGATCTTAGGCTTCTATCTATGTGCATGAAAGCCTCACACCCAAACACTTTGAGAAATGCATAATTCACCGGTTTACCAGTCCATGCCTCTTCTGGAACTCCCCCATCCAATGCCGTTGAGGGTGATCGGTTGATTAAGTACACAGACGTACTTACAGCTTCCGCCCAAAGCTCAAGCGGTAGGCCTGCATGTAGCCGCATGCTTCGTGTTCGCTCCATGATTGTCCTGTTCATCCTTTCCGAAATCCCATTTTGTTGAGGTGTCCTTGGGGTTGTCCTTTGCCTCCGAATGCCATTGCTAGCACAAAAGCTTTCAGAATCTTGGCTGCAATATTCACCTCCATTGTCGGATCTGAGGCATTTAACCTTGGTACCTGTTTCATTCTCCACAAAGGCTTTCCACCTTTGAAATATGAAAAATACATCGGATTTATTCTTCATGACATAAACCCATGTTTTTCTAGTCGCATCATCTATGAATGTTACATAGTAGAATGAGCCACCATGTGATGGTGTACTTGCAAGACCCCAAACATCATAATGAACCAACTCAAGTTTTTTATTTTTTCTTTCATTTTTCCTGATTTTTGAAATTTCACCCTCTTTTGTTTACCATAAACACAATCTTCACAGAACTCTAAGTCCACTTCTTTCAAACCTGGTAGAAGCTTCTTTGTTTGAAGGATTTGCATTCCTTTGGCACTCATATGCCCAAGCCGGTAGTGCCACACCGCACTGTCAACTTTTGTAGTTGCTGCACAAGCTGAAGGTTGCGTGCTAACAGTACACAAGTAAAGTGTACCGACCTTTTCTCCTTTGGCAACCACCAAAGATCCCTTAGAGATCTTCCACCATTTGTTTCCGAATGCAATGTTTTGACCTTCATCGTCTAATTGTCCTGTAGAGATCAAATTTTTGCGAAGAGAAGGAACATGCCTAACATCTTTAAGCTTCCATTCATTTCCATTAATTTTGACAGAAACTGTACCTTTGCCGACAATCTCACAAGCTTCATCATCTCCCAAGTATACATACCCAAAATTACCTTTGGTGTAATCTTGGAAATGTTGCTTGTGTGGTGTCACATGGAATGAAGCCCCGGAATCTACTATTCAGGAATTAGACACATTGTCTAATGAGAGAATTAGAGCATCTTGCTCCACTTTACCGGCCACATTGGCCTCCGATGTTGGCTTGTTGTCTTGAGACTCTGACTCCTTCTTCTTCTTGGACCAACAATCCTTCTTGATGTGGCCCTTCTTGCTGTAGTTCCAACATTCAAGAACTGACTTTGTGCGTGACTTGCTCCGCCTTGAGCGATCACGACCCTTTTGGTTTTTGAACCTCTCTTTAGGCCTTCCTCTTGTTTCTACTGACAGTGCAACACTTGATGATTCTCCTGTGCTTCTCCTTCGTATTTTCTCGCTTAGGAGAACACCCACAACATCATCAAACTTAAGAGTATTTGTGCCAGAAATAGAATTACTTATAGCCATCACAAGGCTGTCCCAACTATCCGGTAGAGATGATAGTATAAGGAGAGCTCGCACTTCGTCATCGAAATTGATTTTCACCAATTGAAGTTGACTTATGTTTATGTTAAAGTCATTTAGGTGTTCTGCAACTGAACCATTCTCTGCCATCTTTAGATTGAATAAGCGCTTCATAAGAAATACCTTATTGGATGCCGATGGTTTCTCGTAGAAGTCGTCAAGTGACTTCATCAAGTCCTCCGTGGTCTTCATCTCTGAAACATTGAAGGCCACCATTGACTCTAAGCTTAACCGGATTTTTCCCAGTGCCTTTCGATCAAGAACAATCCATGCTTCATCTGCCATCGTTGCGGGCTTCTTTGCAAGACCGCCTAGTGGAAAAAAGAGGTCCTTCTGGTAGAGATAGTTTTCAATCTGCATCTTCCAATGTTAGTAGTTTTTGCCTTCCTCCGCCATAACTCCCACTCAATTCAAGGAATCCTTTCCTTCCTCCGCCATAACTCCCACTCAATTCAAGGAATCCTTTCCTTGGGATAATTTAGCTACGAGCAAACCTTGCTCTGATACCAGTTGTTAGGAAATAAGATGTAGCTAAATAGATATTTGAGTAGATTACTTAATGGAGAGAGATAGATTTCACACACAAGAGATTATAGAGTAGAGAGAGAGAGAGAGAGAGAGAGAGAGAGAGAGAGTACACACGATATACGTGGTTCACCCAATGTGGGCTACGTCCACGGGAAAGCGGCCACTCAATGGCTTTAGCACTTCAAAAGAAGAAGTAGCTTACAAAGGGATTAAACCCTTAATAGAGCTCCCGCCTTGCTTCACTCTCACCACCTCACACTCACCTTGTTGCATCAACTTCACACTATGAAATGTGTGTAGAAATGGCCTCCTTTTATAAGCCAAAAGGGCTGCCCTCTCTTATGAGAGGCAGCCATGTGTAGCCGCCCTTGTGCGAATAAGTCCAAATCGGACCCTCCAATCCGCCCATGTGTGGCCGCCCTTGAGAAGACAAGTCTGTTTTTGAATTCGGCCACCGGCCCACCGGCCATTGACTTTCTACCACCGGTCACCGGCCATCAGCCAACCGATGGTTGTTTTCCGACCACTATCTGGCCGCCGTCCGGCCATAATATTCCGGTGAAAAGAAATATTCCGGCGAGGGAAAAAATAAGTCTTGGGGGCTTCCGCCCCCGAGGCCCCTAATGTTGCCCCTGATTCTTGGCCGTGAAAATTTTGGTTTTCGGTGAGTGATTTTCCTTCACGCACGATGGCTTCTCTTCACAATGGGGCCTTACAAATGTACGCATTTACCACAAAAAATTACAAGGGTAAATTAAGCTCCATACATAACACTAGGTTGGTAACCTAGTAGGACATAAAAGTGTCCTTTCAGGGTTTTGAAAAAAACCTCCAAAACCATAGTAGATCCACTCATTTTGTAAAATCCTTTCATGAGGTTATAGTTCAAGGCCTACTACACATGGAAAAAATAAGAAACTTGTAAAATTTCTCATCTTTTGGTCACACCAAGCCTCCAAAGTTGATGGACCAGTACATTTTCATCAAAACAGTCATTTCTTACGTTTTGTTGCATAAAAATAAGATTAGGGATTTTTGTAGGAGTTGAGATAAATTCCCTAGTTAACTTCAATGGGTTGGTGATCAGAACATATGATTGCTTCTCACTCACTATTTTTTGTTTTGCCAAAAGAAATAGGTACAAAAAATTTGAATTTTTACCATTCCTCAAACCTATCATCAAAGTTTCTACAGCCACGCTCAATACAAATAATATATGCATGTTTTCTTAGTTCCCTATTGTCCTTTAGGTTCATAAGGAGCCATGGAGCATGTCAAAAGAATAATACATCTCTTACCAAGGGGAATCTTGGGGACAAAGATGAAGTGCTAAATCCAGCAAACATGAAAAAACTGGGTTCAACATTATGAGTTGTAGAATCCCATAGAAACTATTCAATATCTAGCCAAATTTGATCCTTATGACTAGATATGGTTACTACCTACAAAATGCATGTAGTTGTCACAAGAAACTAACAATATTGAAAAAGCTATACTTGATATACTAGAATGTTTCGTTTTCTTCTATAATTGAAAAAATCAACCATCGTTGTCTACTATGAAAAATAGGGTACTAGGTGCCCCAAAACTCAAGGAATATTAGCTTTATGTTACAATATGCGACATAGAGAATCAAAACTGCATTTGGATATTATGAAAGCCACCAAAAAAATCATAGAAGAGGTAAAATTGGCTAAAAAACAGGATTTGATAATTTTTGTAATTTGGTCATAACTTACAACTTTAACATTTATTTCTCCCTAGAAGCATCAGGACATTTTGAGGACTACTAAAGATAGTTCTCTAGCATTATAGACCTCACAAACATGAATTCTAGAGTGGTATAGTTGCAAAAAGTTGAAAAAAGCCAAAAACAGGACCCGTTTTTTCACACAGTTTAGGTTGTGAAATGTTGTGCAAGGACAAGGTTAAAGATGGAATTGATATTCCAAAAAAATGTCAAGTGTTTTTCAGCTCATGAGACAACTTTCTAGACAGATAGCACCTCCAAATCCATTTTGAAACTCTTGACATAATTCAAGGAAAATGGTCACTTCACAAGACATAAAAGTGTCCCGGGACATAAAAGTGTCCCATTACCAACCTAGTGTTAACACATACAAGCAAGAAATAGTTTGCACCTCCCATTGTAAGTTCACCACCTACAACAATGTTGCAAATACAATCCTGGGAGAGTACCTTACCACCCTTGCAACTAGATGAAACGCATAGGGTGGTCGAAAACTATTGGTTAAAGCCTTCACCTATAACAACTTGGAACAACTGGTTTCAAAGGGTGACAACATCATTCCAAAAGGTAACAAATTGGAACAACTGGTTTCAAAGGCTGACATCCATCATTCACTTGCTTCCCTCTCAACCTTCCTCCTTGACCTCTCAATCTCCAATCTTAGGGAATGTATATAGCCTTATACTCACAAAAACAAGATAAAAAAGTAAAAGAGCAAGAGCCATGACACAAAATCATAAAAACACATTATGCACAAGAACATGACCTTGTAATATTTGCACTCTAACCATCATCTATTTGCGTGTACAGATATGGCTAGTACGCTAGAGTCATCCACTTCTGCCTTGGGTGAGAGGTACCCTCGTTACTTTTCACAAATGTTTCACATGGTCTTTTCGATACTTGCCTGTGAATGGGATTTGGTAGGTACACTAGCATGTGAGAGGATTTTCGAGGAGTTAGAATGGCTGATACGTCTCTTGACCATGACTGATCCATACTTAGTAGATAGTGTATCTCCCATTGCACAAGACTATCTTTTTGACCAAGATGACTATAGGCGTCTAGTGACCTTCTTAGTAAACATTGGTGCCTCTGATGATGAAGAAGATTTGCATGATTATACGGATGGCACATATGGTCGCACAGATGATGACTTTGTTTTTCTCGACGACGAGGATAGGGGTTTAGCCTTAGGGTTTCCCCCCAATCTCTGCAATATCCTATTCCCTTGATTCTCTAGGTGGAGTGCAAATAATTAGGGTAGGGTTCCTTATGTTTTTTTGTTGTGTTCAATAAGTGTTGATACCTTTTCCCACTAATGTGCCTCCTAGAGGTATTCTTTGTGTTTCCTAGTGTGTATAGGAACGTGTTGCTGTTGTTAGGATCTGGACCTTCATAGAATCTTTCTCTCGTTCACACTTCAAATCAAGCACGACCATCAACACAAACAGGTGTTTCTTGTCCATTAGCATTGCCCCTTATCTTTTTGCATCCATGTTTGTTTGCTTTAATTGTGATTGGTAGCATAATATTCAATCCATTTCCTTAGTATCAAACATTAAATTCAATGTAATTTTTTGTCATAATCACTTGTCTAGGTTTTAAAATCAAGCAGTCCGACTAAGCGAGTTTGACCAATCTAGGCGTTAGAGATCTTCTCTTAATACCATGGGGAATGCCTTCCTAATAATTAATGGTTACTTAGGTTCTTAATCCGATTTAGGCAGCATTGTGTGAAATGTACTAGGGCTTTCTAGTGGGCTTAGTCCCCATTGACCTTTATCTTAAGTATTATAAAGGGAGTTTACTAGTGTGATGAGCGTGGGGAGGGTAACAGTGTTATATGACCCCCCAAAATTACAAAATTAAAATGCTGAAAATGAACAAACAAAAAATCAAAGTGCCACAATGTAAAATCTTAAGCTGGAAGAGAAAACTCATCTTGATTTGGTACTCCACTCACATGTATCGCATATGGTACTAGAGCCCTAGAGGTTCCCAGTGTGGGCGCTTTTCCTTGAAAAGCAAAAAATCCCCAAGGCATACAAAATAAGCACACACATCAAAATTGAATCATTGTGAAAAGACTTTGGGGGGTGAAAGAAAAGGTAATCAGTCAGGTGATGATTTCATGAGAAATTCCTTTTATCATAGCTTAACTGCAAGGTCAGCCCTCGGACATGAAATACTTGGCTCTCGCGATTAAACAACTTAATTGACCACAGAAAATTGAGAAGCTTACCCATGGTATTAATAGTCGATCTTTAGTGCCTTTCAACCGTTAAATCAGCGACCCCAGACTTGTTTTATTTTTTACCTTTACAAATGTTTATGCGTTTGATTATATTACAATTTAATGTTTATTGCTGACAAATGGTTTAAAATTCTATTACCAATCAAATTGTCTGCCCACAACTGCATATGCTTTTTAAATGTTTATGAGAATGCAATTATTGTACCAATGTTGTTTGATTTTGCAGTGACTCAAGGAGGCTCAAATGCTCTTCCACCTCAACGAACGAGCTTCAACTCAATAGCTTCCGAGGACGGAATCTACATTAGGAAGGGGGGCATGTTAACCCTCACGTACATTCCTATTACCTACGACGGACACTGTATTATTTATTTGGTAGAGTCACGTATCGCGCTTGTCTGTCCAATAGGAAAAGGGTAAGAGTGATCGCCAATGAGAGGTGCACTCTAACTGGAACATTCAAGGGATTAGTTGGCTAAGCATGGGCGTCCAAGTGTGAATGGGACGAGCTCATATAAAAGTCAACTAAACCTAAAATTCACTCATTCTCTCATTTGTGCAATTGAAGAGTGATCTTGCTCCATCTCCATTTGTCTTCTTCTTCATCTCCTTGTGTGTGTGTGTGTATGCATGAGAGAGAGAGAGAGAGAGAGAGAGAGAGAGAAAGAGAGAGAGAAAGAGAGAGAGTTCGATTGAGTATTGTGGCGGCATGACAACGGCGAGGCGGTTGAGTGCGGTGTAGCGGCGTCTCCCTCTTCTTCGCGGAAAGGAATCCTCCACGACAGCAAGCATAGAGGGGTGAGTGACACACCACTATCTTCTTTGAGATTACTAGTTTAGGCTAGTTGCATGCTTGGAGCTCTCTTCGCGGAAAGGAATCCTCCACGACAGCAAGCATAGAGGGGTGAGTGACACACCACTGTCTTCTTTGAGATTACTAGTTTAGGCTAGTTGCATGCTTGGAGCTATCTGTGGCTCGCACACAGTGTATTGGCAAGTTCCTTGCATTGACACGTGCGATAGATGCGCACATCAGGAGACTGAATTACAGTTAAAACTACATCTCCCTTTTCCATCCACGGTCGAGTACATCCTGGGTAACCGGGCTGTAGCAAACGCTTCCTAAAAATAATGTCACTCATTTCATAGATCACTTGTTTCTTAGCAGGTTTCAAAGGTAAGAGAAAACACTTATGCAAGATTTGACTTGTTGGGAGCATACACAACTTTCGATGCGTAAATATCCTATTAGAGATGTGGGATGGGTGTCTAACCTCACTCCTATCTTATTGCAGATTTAACAAGAACCACGATTAAATTGTCAATCCATGGGATGAAGCTGACTCGACTAGTGCATAAAGGCTACAAGATGACAATCTCTCGGAAAAAAACTAACAACTCGCATCTAACTCAAGTTACACTCAAGTGACTGAAATCACTAAAAGCCAATCGCTCATCGACAAACAAATCACATCCGTTACAACATCAAATGACATCCGAACATAACGAAACTTCTAGGACAAGTTTATAAGACCTAAGCACACATGCTTACAGTCTCAAATCTCACTTTAGGTCAAGTGCAAACATTGTGATTATTAACAACAGTGGATTTTTGACCTAGTCGTTTTCGACCCAGAATACATCTAAATGCTTAGCAATGATGCCCCAATACCCCGCCTATGCTTAGTTTTTTATTTTGAAGTGTATATTCCTACTTATGATGAAATTAGGCTGCGGGTCGGTGACGCCAAAAGCTACAAAATACTGTGAAGTGTTTACGTCAATGCGTAGAGTCTTACTTGCGGTTACAATGCAACAAACGCGATTGCAATGTGACAACCGGGGAGGGAGTAGGAAGCACGAGAAGGAGAGAAGTGAGTGCCATTATCTTTCGTTGTGTATTTCATCATCCAAAACTTGAAATTAACTTACAAAAATTGTCTCTATACCTTAAACAAGGTTTTTGGTGGTCAAAACTAATAATATGGGAGATCTAACTAAAGATGGTTAATGACAACTTAATACAATCTAGAAGCTTGTAGCCCCGGCTCATCAATTACAAGGTTTATCTGAAAAATAGGAGTTACAATATTCCCAATTTATCAAAAATACTAAGTGTTTTTACAATGAGAGCTCCGAAAAATGGTATCCGAGTTAGCTTGCTGCTAACATTCCCCCTCCTCACCTGTGTCGTCCCTTAAAACAGCTTTATGGGTTGAAATAGTCATCGGGTTGACGGTTGGCGAGGCGATCTTTAAGTGCGTGCAGAGCCTTTTTGTATATGATCTTTCTCTCTTTATCTGGCACCTACAAAAACTGCATAGTGACTCTGTTTTTAAGCTCCACTGTGGAGTAGCCTACAAATCTCGAAGTTAGGTTGCTGATCACTGGCTAAAATTTGCAAGGTCCTTTCCTTGAGCTTGGCGACTGCGTTTGTAGGAGTTCTTTTCTCCTTCAAACCTGGCCTGTTTTTGTTGTGGCTCCACTTGATGTGTTGCCATGGCTTTTCTTTTCATTTTCTCGATTCGTGCTCTTCTTTCCTTATTATCGGAGCTTTCACTACTGTGCCATTCTGGTGAGCTCTCAACAGACTTTTCATCAGACTTGTATGTTCTCTTGGTAGATCTTGTGGCTCGAGGGGAAGGTTGTGCTGACACAATTCAAGTGTTCTGATCTGGGACAGGCGGCAAGTTGTCGGCCATGCCGATAGCATGGTAGGCAATTTTGGTTAGAACCTCTGGTGCTCCCAGATATGTTATTTTTCCTTCTTTATTTGTCCCCTTCAATGTGGACAACGTGTACTGCGCGTGGCCTATAGGTTGCCAGGTTGTTGACTTGAGAACTTGTGTAAATGTTGTGGCAACAACATGATTGGGTGTAGTGTACCTTGGCGGTCTCTTGGCAAGTAAGTGGAAGTGTTGGTGGTATAATCTTGCAGGTTCTTCCATCTATTTTTGGATGAGATCCGCAAATGCCGCAGCGGTGCTTTCCTTGGTGAAGGTTCCTGTAGTCTTTCTATCTCTTGCCCTCATTGTCATTCCTTCGGTTGGCAGTTTGAGAGCGTTTGCCACTATTTATTTTGTAATTACTACTTCTACCTTGTTCCCTTGCTGTTCAGAGATCTGCGCTGTCCCATCTTCTTTGATTGTGGACAAGATCTCATAAGCTTTTTGGAAATCCACTCCACATGGCTCTTGCTCGTAAAATTCTTAGAGCCCAAGCCTTATGTTGGCTTCTTTTGTGTCGGGCTTTGCAGCGACATCATAAACTTCTTTTGGTAGAAGTTGCAGTTCTACCTGATGTCCTTCTTCGCTCTTGAATCTACCTGAACACTATTGTGTTATGCTCTTCAAGTTGTCCTTTCCACAGGTAGGTCGCTTTGGTAGTCTTGACTGAACTGGGGTCCAGTTGGTATGGTGGTAGCTCTTGCAGATTCACCTTTTGCGAGAGCTTCTTCTTAGCCTTCTTTCCAGCTTGCATGGATCCTGTTAAGTGAATAGAGTGTCAAAGTTAGCAAATTTGACAGATTATTCTTTGAATTGTCCTTCACTCTGAAATGCTGACAAATTGAGTCCAATTTGCTTCAAATCAATTTTTGAACATGCATAGATGCATAAAAACATGTAAAGATCAAGATTATGAACTCAAAACAAAAAATGCAACAAAAGTAAATAATCGTGATTATTTACAACTGAGCAATTTTTTTAATTTTTTGTAAATTTGACATTATAGGCTTGAAATATATACCAAATAGATACTCTGAGTGAATTATGGGCTCATTTGAGTGCACAGGATGAAAATGGTGCCAGATTTAGGCTTTAGGTCTCTTAAACAGTAGATGTATAGGAATTTTGAGATTTTGAGCTCCAAATTTGTTCAAACTTGGCTAGTGGGATTAGAACATCATGTACTTTGGTCCCATGATGGCAAAGTTGCAAGCTTCTCCCATTTTGGCCAAAAAGTAAATAATCGTGATTATTAACTTTTTTTTAGCAAAATGAACATTTTTTGGTACAAGATGGTTCTAGGCATGGTATAGACCCTGTGTATGTGATATGAGGTGATTTGGATAAAAAAATGTGGCTCATAACTCAGAATTTGGCTTGCAAGGACTTCTTTGTGTTTTTTGGCAATTTTTTAAGTTATAATTGATTATTTTGGCTCACTTGAAATTTGGCATGTAATAGGTGTGTACAAGTGATAGGTGAGGTGATGATATAATTTTGAAGCCAAAATATTGCAAAAGTAAATAATCACGATTATTCACAACAGTCAACATTTTCTTGCAAAACTTGGAAATTTTGACAAACACATTCTATACACCTAAAAGAAGTCCTAAATTGAATTTGGTAAATTTTGGTCTTGCCGGCATCACTTCATGCTTTGTCGACTCTGAAATCACCGATTTTTGTGACTACATGGCATGTAGTGTTGGTTAGTCAATTTTGAGGCTATGGACTTGTCCGCAACATACTCGTGAAGCAACTTATCCAATTTTGGCCCATTTGGAGTCAGTTTGACCTCGTATATCGAATTTGACGCTTTGTAGCCTTCAAACCGTTTTCTGCTTTTCAAGGGCTTAGCTTGATTGAATTTATGAAACCAATCATATACATTGTGTATAGACCTCATATGCAAGCTTTTTGCGGAGTCAGAATACAATTCTAACATCAGCCAAAAACCTAGCTTTTCTACTTGGGACCCCCTCGACCCTTGCCGAATGGTCAACTATTGATATAGAAGTGTTCTATTATGCTGGGGCATGCTATAGTTCAAATCTCGACCGATTTGGTTGAGCTTATATGCCTCTATGGTTGATTTTTGGTCGTAGGTCTTCGTGCACTGCTCGGATTCTAGGGTTTTTTCCAAGGGTTTAGACTAGCTACTACCGGCCGTACAAAATGGATCATTGATAACTATAGAACTTACTCCTCATGTCTCGTGTGAGATGGCACTGAAAACAGGCAACTGTAGACTCCGAAAAGTGTGCAGGAAGAAGTCAAAAGGCTCTCTTTCCAAAGGCAACAAGTGGAAATGACGTGATTTTAGCCTAGCTTGGGTATCTATACTCGGACTTTCCGAACCATTTTTCTCAAAATTCCCCTGTTAGTCCTACTAGACCGTGAAATCTGGCCGCCTAATTTAAGCTTCCCGCTTCCATCTGTCGATTTCATTGAAATTTTTGTGCTTGTCCGCCTTGTCTTTCTTATCACCACGTGTCTTCATTTATTTCATCTGAGCTCATTTGCTATTTATGATTAATTTTTGACATATTTATTGAAAACATCAAAGAAAATAACAAAATACGCTAAAAAAGCAAAGTGAAAATCCAATAATTAAGAAAATCCATTGAAAAACATAACTTTATTGTTTTTTGTTGGATTTCTCCATTTTTAAGTCTCAATATCAAGAAAAATGATGAAAAATAACCAAAAAGGACTATTTTTTGATGATCTTTTGATAGCATGTACACTATTTACACTCATTGGGGAGATATCATCAGTTAATTTTCCCGTGTTGATGAATTATAAGGGCATTATTAAATAATTTTTCAAAAATCACACGTTACCATCAAACTTTTTCCTCCCTCTTCAAACTTTTTCCACCCTTAATTACTTAGTTCCCTTCCACCCCTCCTAGATGGCGTACTCCGGGACGACTGTGTGTATGGGTTGAACAATTGTGTCTTATGCATAGCCTTGGTTGGCTCTACCATGCTTTGAAGATCAATGCAGTTCAAAACATTATGTTGTGCAAGATTTGGGCCTTGAGTGATTAACTCAAGGGTTTCTGATGTTGAGGCTTTCTGATGCTGTCTTCCATAGAGCAAATCTTGTAGCTTGTGTGCTCTTTGCTTGATTGTACCATCCGGAGGCTTTAGCACATTGATTTCCTGAGCTGTTGGTGTCAATAATGGTTGTTGTTGAGCTTTTTCTCGCCATTGGTAGCTTGGTTTGCTTGGTGCAGAATGGTGTGGTGGAGTCTTCTGAGACTTAACTCTCCATTGCTTGATTGGTTTTATATTTTGCGGAGAAGATAAGTGCTTTTTTTTATTCCAAATCCATTTCATGATAGGTTCCTTGCGTGGAGATGATTGTCTGTGTATTTTGAACCTTGTAACCTCCTTTGGTACTATGAGTGATGTTTTGGGCACCCAGATTTGAATCGGCTTGTCCTTAAGCTGTGCTTTTGGTACCCAAATTTGCTTGACTCCTTGCATGCTACTTGTAGTATTCACTTTTCTAGAGGATGGAGAAGATTGATTGCTTCATGATTTGCTCTACTGTTAATTGCCTTTACATTCCTCCTTGCTTGGTGCAATTGGAACAATGAGTTGTCCCCCTTTAGGTGATAGCTTGAGCTGATTGGTATCCCAATCTGGTACTGCCTTGTATGTTCGCATCCAGAGAATTCCAAGAATCATTGTCTCATTCATGTGTTTGTCTGGTAAGCATACAAATTGATGAGGACATGAACATCCATGTACTATCACATTCAAGTTGACTACTCCCAATGTTGATCACAATTGGAGACACCCAATCTGTGTGTTCAATTTCATAGATGAATTCAACTTCCTTTAGTTTTTCTATCTCTTCTTAATCTTCCTGGAAAATGTTTCATTATATGTGTATGGCCTTTGTCTACTTGGCTCCGCATCATCTCTCATGGGTATGATATATTGACAGAATTCTGGATCAACACCCTTGAGATACTTATAAGACCAAGCAAAGATATCTCAGTATTCCTTCACTAAGCTTAAAAAAAATATCTTCTTCTTGTTCTGTTAGGTCATTTGCAATGTAGGCAGGCATAGGCTCTTCTCCTGGTTGAGCTATATCTTTTTTTTTTTGCGTTTTCAAGTCCTTCATAGAACTTGCCTTGTTTTCATAATTCCCTAACAGGTTGTTCGATTATGATTTTTTGGTCTTGGAGATTATATTTCTTGTAATGGGATGGAACACTCATTACATCTTTACCATCCTCTTTTGTGGTTTCCATTTCGGTCGTATAGATCTCCTTTAGATCTTTTTTCAACTCTTGATACTTCTTTTTTCACTCAACTCGTGTCATGGTTGACTCCTTGTCCTGTTTTTTAGGTTTTTCTTGAGTTTCTTTTCTCGTTTTTCTTGATGTTTTTGAAATTTCTGGACTTTTGTTTGAAGGATATCTACCAGTGATTTTGTCCTTGACACAATCATGTGCATCTATCTGCATAAGGAACTGTGTTCTACTGGAGACTAATGACATAGGTCTAGTTCACGTTTCTTGTGTCTCTTTTTTGTCTATACCATTTATATCTTCTCGGGTTTTGATTAGGAAAGTCAAAAAACTTTTCCTCCCTTCTTTTCATAAGTAGCCTAGCTCTCACATGTTCTTTTTTTGACCCCGAATCATTTGAGGTAGCTGAATATTCTTCTAGCTCATCTGTTGCATCGTAGTAGAGGTCTGAAAAGACTTGTTGAGCTTTCATCAAGTCCTTGGGTTTGTGAATTTCATCTTCAATGTGAAAGGTTGAGATCATTTTTATGGGAATTATTTCATAGCCGTCCTCATTGCAAAATTGAGTAGTCATAGACGTATTTACACATGCATCCATTGTCGCTAAAATTAGAGTCCACTCAAATGGCTCAAACAAATGATCTGGAAAGCGTTCAGGTACATATGCTTCGTCTGTGCAATCTCTTTCTAAGATACATTTTTCTCATTTTAAGCTCTCGTTTTTTGAAGCTCCGCACATCCAAATAGGAATGTCTTTGTGCAACCAAGATGGAAGCTTAGTTTCAACCGAAGAGACTGAATCGAACTCTTGTATGGGTGTTTTCATGACATCTCTATAAGTGTGATCTTTTAGTAACCCTTGTGATTGATCCCACTTGCTTCAAGTACAGATAATTGTTTCCCTAATCTTGGATGAGTTGTACCTGTCGCATGAAAGGTCTTCCCAATATGATCTCGTAATTGAGTTTCTTCCCAAAGTCTACTATGGCAAAAGTGTGTTGATATTTAATCCCACAATAATTAACTATCACTTTTTCAAGCAATCTTAAGGGTCTTTCAATGTGTCCATCAACCAATTGAAATTTCATTTGATTTTGTCTAATGGTTGGTTGTACCCAGGATTCCCATATTTCTTTCGTGGCTATGGATATGCCTGCTCCACTATCTAGTATTGCCATGGTTTCTATGTCATTATATTTCACTGGAAGGGTGGTGTTTCCTTCTTCCCCTTCGTAGTATTCTCCGACTTTGTTCATTGGAACAAAGAGAATTTCTTTGTCGTCCATTTCGTGTTTCAATTTTCCCAATTTTTTTACGATTAGTCCCGTTATTCCCACCTTCTCTAGAGTTTTCTGTAGATCATTCCATAAATATGGTATGAGTTTTAACAGTTCTCCCAAAGTAAGAGTGCATTGGATGGGTGTAGACATGATTGAATGAATGTTGTCTACATCTAGGGTTTGTTCCGCTATTTTTACTTGAGTGGTCTTACACACTATGGATTCATCTTTGTTATCTCCCAAGTAGGAGGGTAATGTTTTCAAGGTCAATGGTTTAGACATTCCTGAAGCTTCAGATCCACAATCCCCATACAAGGATTGTACATCAATGTCCATTTCAAGAGGTAGATTGTCTAACCAAACTTCCTCTATAGGAGCTGATTTTAGCGTTAGGCTCCCATCATTGATTTCTCTAACTTTTTCCCATAAGTGTCCTGGCTGGTCTTCTTCTACGAAAGGAATTCCATCTAAGGCATCTTCGTTGTCCAATACAATAAGTTCTGTCTCTTTGGTTTCAAGGTGGGGTTTTACCACCACTTTGGATTTTTCTAGATTGTCTTTTACCACAAACTCCTCACGTTTTGTCATACTTTCGAGCTTGAGTTTTTGTTTTTCCAGCATCTCTTGCGTGATTCTTACCAAATTTTGATAAGCTTCAAGATTAGCTGCTTCCATGTCTAGAAGAGGATAGTTTTTTCATTAGTTCTCCATCTTTTGGCATGTTTTAAGTCCTGCTTGGTATGCTTCCAAGGCTGCATTAATAGGCTAAAAAACATTTTCAACCAAAATTGATCCTCCCAAATTCATGGTTGTTTCTTTGAATTCACTTCCAGTTTCTTTCACCTTTTCCTAGAATAGCTTTTTTGCTTTCTCCTCGATTTCAGTCCGTTGTGTTTGTTTTCTCATCTTATAACTTTTGCTTCTGCTTCTTTTGGTCTTTTGAGAGGAAATTTTTGTAATCTCCAAATCATCAGAGGAGTTTTGTTAGCCTGAGCTCTAGTGATTACCTTGATTGGAACAATCGGTTCACTCTCAGATAAGCTACTAGGTATCACATGGACTACGTTCACTACTGTTTTACCCTTGTTTAAAGGATTTTAAGGATAATCTTCCGGGAAGTGTCCTCCCTTTTTGCAACATTGGATGCAATAAGCTTCAACTAGCTTGAGGTTTTTGTTAGGCTCTGGGAATTCATTTTTTCAGTGATCATCTGCACCACAGTTATGAGAGTTTCCCATTCTTGGCTTAATCATGGGTCTTACCATAGGAGGTCTGACACCTTGATTAGCTATATAATACATTGGTGCAAGCTCTGATGGAACATAGTCACAGATTCCTCCATTGGTGGTGGATGTGAATTATACCAATCTCCTTCTATCATTACTGTAGATAGACTAGGCTCAGCATAGGGTGTAACAGGCACTAGTGCTTGTTCATCTATAACTCCCTCTAGATGCATGTACTGCATTATGTCCTAGATACGGAGGTTGTTGACCCAACACGGGTTAAGGTCTTTCCATACCCATCGGTGGTCTTTGAGCTGGGGCCATATTAGGCTGATATCTGTATATGGGTTGTCCTTGTGGCCTCATAGGCACATACTGAACATTCCCATAATACTTTGGTAGGTAATAGAACTCGTTGGTCTCATGGTTGGTCAATTTACCCTCCATTGCACACCATTTTTGTGGCCTAATTGGTTGTCCTTGTTGAGGTATCCCTTGTCCTGGTCCCCTCATAGGTGCTTTTTGCATGTTGTTCATCAAGTCATTCATCCTTTTGAGCATGTCTTTTATGGCTGAAAGTGGTGTTGCAGCAGCCGTTCCCACTTGTGCTAGTTTGGTGGATGTTGTTTTCTCACTTTGGTTATCCTTAGGGACATCAGCTGCATTGAAAATATCACAATTGTCTCCTAAGTCAATAGCATTAGACACACACTCTTCTAGGGTTTTATGCTTCTTGCTATACAGTCATGAAGTTCTTTGTTTAGCAGTCCCTCTAGAAACAATGATACCAGTCGTTCTTCCGCAGGTATCTCTAGCTCTGGGCATCTTGCAATGTATTGTTTCATTCGAGTTGTACCATCCCTAACAAACTCACCTTGTTTCTATTTAAAGCTATAGATTTGAGGTATTGTATTGTGTTTGATCCCCGTTTTGGAACAAGAAGCTACAAATCCTTGAGCTAATGTGTTTGCGTCCATGATTGACCTTGGTGGAATGTTTTGGAACCATGTCAATGCTTTTCCGTCTAATGTCATTTCAAACCCCTCGAATTGAGTATGGAAATTGAATATGCGTTCTGCTCTTAGCACTTGCTTAAAGCTTGCTAAGTGGTTGTATGGATCCCCCGATCCACTGTATTTTCTGACCCATTTATGAAAATCAGCTGGTCAGACACGTCTATTTGATTCAACTCCCGATCTCCTGGCAGTTGTTCTTGTTTTGAGTCCTTCAAACCAGTCTGTTGGAAATAGTGACTCATGTAGCCCTAGACTAGCTTTACTGCCACCCTGTTTTCTTCGTGATGAGGTGGTTTTTGGTTTCTTAACATTACTCTCAAAAGATCTCTCACGGTGTTCTTCTCTTGGAATTAGTTTCTGGTCCTTGTCCCAATATCCAATCCTTGATGAAATACCCTTGATATTTGGTTTTTTCTACCTCCTCCAGAGTCATCATAACAAAGTTGTTGTTATAAAAATCCTAAACAGGTAGGTGGGTAGATCTACTGATCCCTTATCTTTGATTTTGAAGATATAGATGATCTTCATGGGTGTTAATTGTCCCGATTTGGCATGCGAAGTCCACAGAAGATCGTTTACATTTCTATTCTCCCAACAATAGACTCCGATCCTAGGACTATCCGTACTAAGCCGTTTCAAGGGCTCCAAATCAACTTGATCATATCCCTCGAATTCTAAAGTTTGTGGTCCTTCTTTTGCTGACATATCTGGGATTACGATGTTTACTTCTAACTCCCATTTGTCTATCATGTCAGGGTTTTCAACTTGTAAATACTGATTTCTGTTTCTATCCATGTACATTTTTCCTTGTTTGTTTTCCTTGATCTCTTCTTCAAACTCAATACCATGGTCATCAATGCAAATAGCATACTCTTCGTTAGGATCCAGATAAACATGAGCTCCATGGCGATTAGTCTTATAAAATGAGAGTATATGTTTATAGCGCACTGTCGTTGTGGTTTCTGAGTAAGTCGAGTAAGAAGACATTTTAGATGTTGAATCTGAGAAAGTGTCTGAGACTTCTTCAAAGATAGTGTGCAAGGAATTGCCTTGATTCACGCTTTCTTCGATGGATACTCTTCTGTAGGTTTCTCAAAATATGCCTTGGTTTCTTAGTACACGACCAGATCTAAGGTTCATAAAGACTGGTGAAACCTTGGATAGAGTACTTACCTTTGGACTGACTTGTTGTCAATTTCCACTTGACTTGATTGCAACTTCTGTCAAATTGCCGATTCCTTGTCTGCAACCTGATTTCTGTATCAATTTTGATCAAGCTAGCTATTCTTTCACAAAGACGGTATAGTTTTTGACACTAGACTGGTAACCTAACAGGACATAAAAGTGTCCTTTCAGGGTTTTGGAAAAAATTTCCAAAACCATAGTAGATCCACTCATTTTAAAAAATCCTTTCATGAGCTTATAGTTCAAGGACTACTACATATGAAAAAATGAGAAACT
Source organism: Adiantum capillus-veneris (assembly GCF_014529385.1). Lineage (NCBI taxonomy): Eukaryota > Viridiplantae > Streptophyta > Polypodiopsida > Polypodiales > Pteridaceae > Adiantum > Adiantum capillus-veneris. The sequence continues at coordinate 148,541,367 of NC_140944.1, forward strand.
TGTAAGGTTTCTCATCCCTTAGTCACTACAAGCCGCCAAAGTTGATGGACCAGTGCATTTTGCCCAAAACAGCAATTTCTTACGGTTCATTGCATATAAATAAGAGTGCGGATTTTTGTAAGCCATGAGATAAAATGCCCCGTTAACTTTGATGGGTTGCCGATCAAAACATATGGTTGCTTTTACCTCACTAATTTTTTTTGGGCAAAAAAATAGGTACAAAAAAGTTACATTTTGCCATTTTGTGGACCTATCATCAAAGTTTCTATAGTCACGCTCAATACAGATACTATATACATGTTTTCTTAGTTCCCTTTGGAACTTTAGATTCAAAAGGAACCATGGAGCATGTCAAAAGGATAATGGATCTCTTACTAAGTGGAACCCTAGGGGCAATGATAAAGTGCTAAATACAGCAAACATGAAAAAACTGGGTTTAGCATTATGACCTCTAGAAACCCATAGAAACTACTCAATATCTAGCCAAGTTTGTATTTTATGATTAGATATGGTTACTACCTACAAAATACACACAATTTGCCTAAGAAACTATCAATATTGAGAAAGTTATACTTTGCTACTCTAAAATGTCTCGTATTCTTCAGCAATAAAAAACTCAACCATCATCATATACTATGCTATCTGGTGTATTAGGTCCCCCAAAACTCAAGGAAGATTAACTTTATGTTATACAATACACTTACGCAATCAAAATTGAATTTGGATATCAAGAAAGCCATCCAAAAAATCATAAAAGTGCTAATTTTGGCCAAAAACAGGATTATGCACTTCTTGTAAGTTGGTCATAACTTTCAATTTTGACACTTAGCTCTCCCTACAAGCATCAAAACATGTCAAGAACTATAAAGTCTTATCCTCTAGCAATCTAAACCTCACAAACATGAAGTTTAGAGTGGTATAGTTGCAAAAAATTGAAAAAAAAACCAAAATCAGGACCCGTTTTTTCACACAGTTTAGGTTCAAAAATGTTGTGCAAGAGTAAGGTTAATGGTGAGTCGATACTCCAAAAAAAATGTCAAGTTTTTTTCAGATCATAAGGCAACTTTGTGGATATATATCACCTAGAAATTCATTTTCATACTCTTCAAATAATTCAAGAAAAATGGTCACTTAACAGGACACAAAAGTATCCAAGGACATAAAAGTGTCGTGTTACCATTCTAGTGCTAACTATTGTGATTGGTTTGTGTGTATCACTTCAATTCGAGCTATGGAAGTGAGCAATTGAGACTTTCAAATTCCACTTTTGCAAAAAATGAAAGGACTAATCTGCAACCTGAAAATTGAGTGAACATGTACCAATTTAATTCCGATTAAACCCAACTTTTCCCGATGGCTTAGTTTTATGTTGGTCTAACACTGTACAAGTTCAAAAGTCAAAATTGGTGTCTCTGTGTAACAGTAGTAAATAATCGTGATTATTTACTTTTCTCAAATTTTTGCACTTTTTGGCTTGATTTGCCAAGTAAAAAACCTGTTAAAGTCCTTAGACTAGTTTCAACAAGTTTGAACAAAATATGTTCAAGTTTATCAATTGTTTCGTGTCCGCAGACTCTGATAATTTGGCTTAAGTCTCACTTTTGTGATCCAATTTTCACCAAAATTGATTTGTGTGGTCTACTTGATATGCTTGACCTTGTGGTATACTCAAATATGCAAGATCGTCAATTTTTAAAGCAGATGTAAATAATCGTGAATATTTTTACTCCAATTAATTTTCTACAAGTTTTTGTCCCAACCTTGACACAGATCTGTTAAGCACTTCAACTTAAGGTCCCTAAACACAGATCTGTTAAGCACTTCAACTTAAGGTCCCTAGCCAAGTTTCATCAAGTTTGGACAATTTTTGTTCAAATGGTCATCAGTTGTCTAGTTCGTAGACTGACTTTGCAAATTTGGTCACAGTTTTCAATCCAATGATCCAAATCTTACCAAATTTGGTTTGTGGGCTTATTACAACATGCTAAAGCTAGTGGTATGCCAACTTAGTAAAAAAAGTTTAAAAATGGGGTAGATGTAAATAATCATGATTATTTACAATTGACAACTTTTTGTGTCTTCTTGGTAAAGTGAGCGTGTACACATGTCTATCACATCAATATAAGCTTATGAATCAAATTTCATTGAGTTTGGACAATTTTTTCCCCAATTTACACTCAAGTTTCCAAAAGCCAATACAAACTTTAGTTTTTACCCAATTGTCTGCCAGTTTGGTGATCCAAATCTATGTGCTTTTACAAAAGTTGTTTGTACACATGCAATGAATCATTGGTATCAAGCTTGGTCAAATTTGAGCTGAAAGTAAATAATCACCATTATTTACTTTATGCCCAAAATGAACACTTTTTTACTTTTTTTTAATGGACTGTCTTTTTAGGAGCTATTTTAAGCCTATGAACCAAGTCAAAACTTCATTTGCTCTAAAATATCAAGAAAAAAAGTAAATAATCTGAGTTTTTTCAAACTCTTGAAATTTTTACCTCAATGTGTCATTGAGCTTACCCACTTGTTCATACAACTTTTAAGCATACTTTCTAGTCGGATTGAGTGGTTTGGAGTCTTTTCATGCTATTTCTAGCTGTAGACCTAAAATTCTACAACTTCAAATAAAAACTCACAATGATTCTTTCGGGCTAGACATGTACCTATTAACCACACCAACTGCATGAGCAAGATCTGGACGTGTAGACACCATGGAAAAACATCAAGGAACCAACAGCTGACGCATAGGGAATCTGAGACATCTCTGCAGTCTCCAAGTCTGTTTGAGGGTAGTCATCATGGCTGAGTTTTACATATGGAGGCAACGGGGTACTAATGGCCTTCCCCCCTTCCATATGCAAACGCTCAAGCACCCTGCCAATGTACTCTTTCTGACTAAGAAATAGCACCCTGCGAGAATGATCACGAGTGATCCACATACCCAAAATATGACTTGCATCCCCAAGATCCTTCATGGCGAAGGTCTCATGTAGCCTATGTTTCAAGGCATCCACTTCAAAAATACACTTCTCTGCGATCAGCATGTCATCCACAAACAAAACCAAAACAATGAGATTGCCATCTACAGCCTTGCAAGTATAGAGGCATGGGTCCTCATGACTGCGTACATATCCCTCTGAACTCATGAATGCATCAAACTTACGATACCATTCATGAGATGATTGCTTCAGCCTATACAAGGTTTCAAGAAGCCGGCATACCATCTTCTTTGAACCATGAACAACAAACCCACTTGGTTTCTCCATGTACAAATCCTCATGCAAGTCCGTATGTAAGAAAGATGTCTTTACATCCATTTGCTTCAACTCCATGTCTTTTGTAGCTACCAAGGCAAGCAACACACGCAAAGTAGATATCTTCACCCTGGGGAGAAGATCTCATCGAAATCAATGCCCTTCTGATGCTTGAATCCTTTAGCCACAAGCCTTGCCTGGTACCTAGGCTTTGCATCCGGTGAACACAATTTTATCTTGTAAACCCACTTGCATGGCAGTACCGTCTTATCGTCTAGCAAAGGAGTAAGCTCCCATGTATTGTTTCGGATCAACGAATCCATGTCTGACTGCATAGCTTGCTCCCACTTGAGCTTGCCAACACTAGACATGGCCTCATCATAACATGATGGCTCCTCACAATCAATCAATAATACATAATGCATAGAAGGCACAAAATGCTGAGGCTATCTCACACGCCGCTTTGAACTCCTAAAAACCTGTACAGGAGGTGCATCTGGCTGTCCCACATCTCTATGATCTCCCAACAAGGGTTGATCTCCCATCTGAGGGTCAATGGGCTGCCCACGAGCAGCCATGGGACCATCATACCGATGACCATCCTCCTCAAATATCACACGCCGAACCTCAACCGTTTGCGGTGATGCTCTATACATAGAGTCCTCATGAAAAACAACATCATGGCTGCGCACAATCTTCTTGTCAATAGGATCCCACAATCGATAACCCATCTCACCAGAGCTACCATAACCCAAGAAGATACATCTCTTGCTTTTTAGATCCAATTTGCTGCATTTTGCCTTAGGTACATGTACATAAGCTTCACAACCAAGAACACGAAGATGACCATACAAAGGTGGAAAACGTGTCCATACCTCTTCAAGCACTTTAAAGCCCAAAGGAACACTAGGTGAACAATTTATCAAATGTACAAAAGTGGCAACTGCTTCAACCCAAGAAGCATCCGACACACCAGTCATAAAAAGCATACTACGGACTTTCTCCAGTATAGTCTTGGTCATGCACTCTACCACACCATTTTGAGGAGGTGTAAAGGGAGCACTAAGCTCACACTGTATACCCTTCTCAACACATAACATAGTGAAATCATGAGACATAAATTTACCCCATTATTCATACGTAAGCACTTCAACCGTACAACCTGCTTGGTTTTCAACAAGAGCCAACCATTGCTTGAATACATCAAACACCATATCCTTCTTACGAATGGGGTATGCCCATACCTTCCTGCTAGCATCATCAATGAACGTAACAAAGTACATAGAACTTCCAAGAGAAGCATTGGGCATTGGCCCACATACATCATTAAGCACCAAAGCTAGCTTTTCCAAAGATCTGTGTGGAACACTCTTCTTATGAGAAGATGTTGGACGGATACGCCGCAACGGACGTCAACATAGTGAGAACTCACCTAACAAGATTTGTCATCTAAGGACGAAGCTCGACCCGCAGGCGTGTGGAAGCAAGTATAAGGTGTCAACCTACACTCGACCGACTCCTAACTAATTCCTACAGAGGTCTCTACCCAATGTCTAAGTCACAGCCTTCAAGAGTGCATAAGAGGAAACTTCCTACAACGCTTTCTAGAGCCGAACACCCATCAGACAATCTCGAAACACCACAGAAGTTGAAGGAGACTCTACTATCACCAATAGGTCGCTCTCCCTAAGGTCTATGAACCAAAACCCCAACCCAAAACACACGGTGCAAAATCACGTAGGATGTCTGGCCGAAATTTGCAGGTCTTTGCTTTCAAAATCTAAAGTTCCTAATGTGTAGCTCTACTCAATGTGAACGCATGGATATGCTGCAATGCAAAATCGGACAACGTATGCTCACCAAATCACCAGCTGAAGCTCATAGAAGGAGCTCACAAAACTGGACCGTACGCGCGCAATGTAGGTACCAGCGCGTATCTCTTGTCGGGGACAACATGCTGCACTTCTCCCCACTCAATTCCGACCACCGGTGCACACGTAGCGTCAAGATGAAGTTCACACTCTCTCTCGTACATAGTACGCTCACTCACAGACTTCCAAAAAACTTTTTAAAAATGACAAAAGGTTTTCCATTAAGGTCAAAAAGTGGTATAAATACCTTACAATTCTCAAACCCTAAAGTTCCAAATCAACCATCTACTCAATCTAACTATCAAAACTGGGATACAATCTGGAAACTTATGTAAGCCCCAATATTTACAAGGTGAAATGTCGAGTTTTCTCAATAAATGAATAATTACAAAAAAAATGATAATCTGCCGAGAAGTCAGTTTCCGTAGGGTGTGTCCAGCTTCTAACACTCCCCCCCTCCTCGCTCATGTCATCCCCGACATGGCCGTTGAGCTGCTTCTTCATCTTATGGTATCGCACATATTGAGCAGCGATTCATATCTTGCATGTAGATTCATCATTGTTGGGCCGAAAATATCAGTGTTTATGGTGAATAAGCCGATGTAGAACGCTTCTTTAAAGGCCTGGAGGTGATAGGATGGCAGAAACATTATCCTTTGATACAATGGATGTATCACCTCCTTGGAAGGCTGACCAGACAGATCATAGGCACATCTATAAGTATCTTGGAAGAAGAAGATATTGTCTATCACCTGGCCTTGCTTGAATGTCTCAAATACTGCTAAAAGAGTTTTACAGATTTTCTTCATCATGATGCACGTAAGGTCAGGTGAGCCAGTGAACAATTTGATGGCGCCCGTTAGGGTTTTCACCATGTATTGGACAATTATTCTCTCAGTTGCCTTCAAGCCCGGCAGCTTAGGATAATTCAGCCAAGTGGTTTGGCTCCTTTGTAATATCTCCTGGGCCTTCCACGTCCCGATCCTTGGTAGAGGACAAAAGCTGAGGTTGTCTCTGATGTTTTTGGTTGCCTCTACCAAATGGATTAGGTACTGTGGATACTTCGTCATCCACGCCTTCCTCCATTTTGGCTGAGAGTCAATTATTAACCTGGCCCCTTCTGGCTGGGAGATATCTGCGTTGTAGAGTGGAACTGTCGGCTCTTCTCTAATCCTCTTATTGATGGTGGCGGCTTCATACTTTAGCAAAGGATATGGGAGAGAGGGCTGAAGCCATTCGCGCCTGAGGTTGCTGGCGTCAATCTTCTGGATGGTCATGGATTTGAAAACCCTTTGCTCCCATTCCAAGGCTTCCTTAGTCGTCTCTCTGATCTCCACCTTTATTGCTTTACGCAACTTTTCTTCCTCTTCTTGTGTCAGATCTTGTGGCTCTTGAGAGGATCCTACTAGGATTTCCGCTTGCATAGGTGTGTCCACAGGATCTGCCACATTTTCTAAATCTATGCCCTCAGTGGCCGCTGGCCCTGTGCCTTCTTGCTCTCTGGATTACTGTCCTCTTAGCTCCTCAATCTGCTTTAGGAGTTTCTGTTTTTCTGTTTTAGCTTCTTCTCCCATGTTCACGAGGAGGTCATTCAGCTCGGCGTTTATCTTCTCCGCCTCCTTGAGCTTTCTTTTGATACTTTCTAATTCCTCTCGCATGGATTTTTGTTCTTCTTCCATTCGTGTTTGCATAACAATTGACCCTTCTACCATCATCAATTGTTGCTTTTTCTCTAGAGTCAGCTCTTTCTGAAGTTCTGTCATCTGTTCTTCATAAATTTGGCTTTCCGTAGTGATGTGAGTCGAGCTAGTAGCTCTGACTCTGGCGGGAGATGCCCGTAGCCTCTGGATGGTTTGATATTTCACTTTAAGCTGGTCCTTGAGCTCAAGGACCTCATCCTGGCTGGCTTCTTGATCTATCTCCGCCTTTTCTTTGGCGTTTTGCATTGCTTCAACTTCTTTGGACTCCTCAGCCAGCCGTAGGGTCAGGTTATCATTTTCCCTCTCCGCATCTATCAATGATTTGCTGAGTTGCTTACACTCCTCTTAGACTCCTTTCATTCTTTGGGCTGCTGCTTGGTTTTCTTTTTCCATTTCTTGGCATCTTTGCAATGCCTTTGCTAAACTGGCCTGTAGCTCCGCTTCTCTCTCTTTCTGATTTTGACTTTGTCTTTGTAAAGAGTCTACTTCCAGCTTTATCTTCACTTCAGTGGCCTTGAGAGTTGTCGTCTCACTTTCTGAGGCCATGGACTGCGCTCTTAACCCGGTTAACTTTGTCATCACCACATCCCAATCATTGGAGGGCGGGTGCAGGTCCACTGTATCTGTGGCCATCTCCTTTAGTTCCACTAACCTGATGCTTTGCATTTGCTCCTTAGGCCCTATGCTTGCCAAGTCGAATGCAATTGTGGAAGCCTCTTCTTTTGTGTATCCTGCAGCTAGCAGGTCCAGAAATGTGTTGTATGCTTCATGTGGCTTTGGCTCCTCACTCTTGGGTTTAACCTCTTCCCTCTCCTGGATTTGTTCTCTCTTGGACTCTTCCTGGCCTTCGTGGTCGTCTTCCTTCTCTTTATCTTCTTGTGGAGAGCTGCGAGGAGGTGGTGAGGGCGGTGGGCTTGACTCAGGGCTGGCCGGTAGAGATGTAGGCTTTTTCTTTAAATCTCAATCTGCCTTTGTCTTCCTTTCTCTCTCTTGGCTCTCCTGCTCGTCTAGCAGTTTCTGTCGTACTTGCTCCACTTCCTCTCCTGTAAAAGGTACATATGGAATATTTTCTGATGTGGCATCAAGAATGTCAAAATTTTTAATGTAATCTTCGAATCTGTCCCTTTGCACCCTTCGGGATGATCCCGACATTGCTTCTAGAGACGGCTTCCAGAGTTCACTCAAATCGCCTTTAGGGGCCCTTTCTGCTCTGAAGCTCTCCATCAGCCGCTCTAGTCTTGCCGCTTTTGTGACTTTGTCTCTTTTTTCGGCACTTGGACAAATTCTTTCTTTCCCTTCTTTTGCTCTGGCTGCTCTTCTTGAACAGGCTCTAGCGGTCATTTCAATCCTGTGGCAACCCTTGGTGCTTTTTGTGGCTCGTCTTCTTTGTCTTCTTTGAGCCTCAACTAGTCGTTTTGTGATGGAGGGTCAGGCCATCTTCCTTTTGCGTGCAATGCCCCATAAATCACCTTAGTGATTAGTTCTCCTGTCACAATATATGTGGGCTTCTTGTTACCCATCTTCACTAGGTTGTCATGTATATATGCTGCATGATTGATTAGCCTTGGAGTGCTCCTGGCGGCATTATGTACTATTGTGGCCACTTCGTACACATATGGAAGTATTGGTTGTAAAACTGACTCATGATTGCCACTTTTGGGTTGGCAATATCTTCAAAAGTGTAGTTATTTTTCTTCTCAGTGTACACCTTGACATCATCTCTTCTTTTAGTTACATTATCCCCATTGTTGGAGAGGTCTAGTGCATCTGCTATAACTTGCTCGGTGATGAATATTTATGTTTCTGGCCTGCCTTGCAGATCGGTTACTATGGCCACTCCATCTTCTTTTATTGTTGTCACAAACTCCCAGACTCTCTTTATGTCAACCCCCGCCGGCACTGCTTCAAAATAGCTGTGGAGATCAATCTTCTCCAAGTACCCGGCCATCTTGCTTCTTACGAACTCATTGAGTTCCCGCGGTAGCATTGGTAGCTCGATCACATTCCCTTCAGTGTCTTTGAACACTCCTTGGTAGATCTTTAGGTCGTTGGACTCTAGCAGATCTTCTTGGATCCATGTGCTGGTGCACATTAGTGTTCCTTCTGGTATGACGAAGGGCTCCACTTCTTCTAGGTAATGCTTAATGGTCATTGTTTTCTTCCTTGCCGGTGACTTTGCGACTGCCATAGATCCTGTTGCACTCAGTATTTCGAAGTTAGCGTTTTTTCCATATTAGCTGAGAAACTGAGTTTTATCTATCCAAATGACTTGAAATTTGAAAATAAAGCTTAAAAGGAACTTGTGAAACTGTGCATGTGCTCATAGTGCAATTTTGGCCAAAAATTTCACTCTAGACATCCTACGCGTAGGATGTCTTTTTCATCAGAATTGGGTGATACTTGACATGATGGTAGTCCTTGGCCTATAGAACACTCATGACCATGGTAAACGAGTTTATCACAACACAGGTGTACCAAAAAGAGTACTTCTTGTCACTTTCCATGAAAGTATCATGCTGATATAACTCATCAGCCAATTTTAAGTCCTTGACTTTGTCCCAATTTTCATCATCAGTAAATAACCCCACCCTAAAGAGTGTTCAAGGTTGAGAACCTGAGTTATACATGAAGAGACTACCCAGTCGCAACATGCGTTAACTGATAGTAAGTAAACTCCAAACCAGAAAGGTAACCGATCCAGTTGTTTCACTTCTTGCTAACGTATGCACTTAGCATATCCTTTAGCGTGGTTTACTAACGTATGCATTTTGCATATCCTTTAGTACTAAATAGAATGCTTGTAAATTGCCCATCCTACGCGGGATGAATAGCAGCAGTAAGAGTGAGGTGCTTTCCCCCTTCCACTTACAGACAGTCACCCACGACTGACGACAACTATGACTCAATCATTGAGTATCCATCCATATACTCGATATGGAATGGAGACAACCAACTAGGTTGAAAGCAGATTAGAGTTTCAAGCAGCCAATCACAAACACCCATACTTAGCCATCACCTTGTATGGCAGGGTGTAAACTCATACTAAGTCTGCAAGAGAGGTTGCACTGGCAATGCAAAAAATTGCAGAAACAATAATGTCTAGGAATTTGCATGCCGCTCCGAATAAATTTGTGGTAAACACTAGGGCCCATAACACCTAATGTGCATGCATTTAACACAAACATATCCGAACCGCAATTCCATGACAAGACTTTCCACGGTACGTACATGAAAATTTTGCAACAAATTTGGACCATAATAGAATGTGACAACCCGATCACACCTAGGTACCAACCATGAGACATTCTCATGTACATAGCATACTTAGCTATATGTAGAAACGACCCTCCGTTAAGGTGGTTTCACAGCACTTGGAATCGTAACAAGTTTGTACTTAGTACCCGACAATTTCTGGCCACTGAAATTGCTCCTGATACTGTGTACTTAAAATGGTCGAACCAATGGATGCGACTAGCACCTAGGGACTTCGTCGCGATACATTGGTAAAAAGTTGGCGCCAGTGTCAGTCCAAGAGACTCATATTCTCCACAGGTGGAATATGTCTCAAACAAGGATATCAAGAAAAGCGACATCCATCAAGTACGAGCTAGTACTTGTGTGTGGAGGTAACTGCATACACTCCGCGCCAAGAGTGAGAGGGACCCTCATTGTCATGCTCCACACTGACTAAACTGAACTCCTTGAGTTCCTAGACCATGTTGTATCCTATGTGACAACATGTGCCAAATCGAACCCTACAACCAGGTTCGTAACAGCATAAGGTATAGTGAACACTACGGTCCAAAATACTCTATTCACGTACCCATAGTCAAACGGAGAGGAGCCTGTGTAGTGTTTTTGGGCTCAAAAAGTGTATCTTGGAGGTGTTGGGGTTCAAAATTGATTAGAATGGCTTCAAAATTGGTATATGAGCTCTTGAAGATGATGTGATTGGATCTGGAATGGACAAACATCCTCTGTAGGCCAAAAATGTCAAATAGACATCCTACGCGTAGGATGTCTACTTCACCAAATTTTTCTTGTGACCACACAGATTGGTTGGTTATGTGCTTGTGAATGTGTTGTGCAAGTTTCATGTGATTTGGACAGATTTGGTAGGTCTATGGCCCATTATTGCCTCTATGCCCTAACTTTGCGTTTTTCATACATATGAGGTCAATTTTGGTCCAAATGTGATGAAACTTGGTGGCTAGCATGTAAAGGTCATTCAAAAAATGTGTGTGATGAAAAATTTTGGGATCTGTGCCTAGAAATGCCCTTGAGACATCCTACGCGTAGGATGTCCCCTGATGATTTTTTCATGCATTTTGTCACTAGTGCCTGCCCTTGGTCCCTCTGAGTCCCTTTTAAGCCTAATTTCAACAAAAAAGTCAAATGGATAGAAAGTAACTACCTATGTAGACTTCAGAGCCTCCGAGCCATTTTCTAACTTTTGGAGTGCTTTTTGGCGATGAAATTTCTTGAAGTTGGCCTCCATAGCTTCCCGATCCCTTGGGGATCCTTGCCATATGGTTTTTGTCGACTTTAGCTTTACTGGAGCTTCATTTGGCAATTTGTCACTCTAGAAGCACCCGTGGTTGCGTTTACATATCTTCGATGATTTGTGGTGGTCTACCACCATAGGAATTGGTTGTTGATGGTCTAGAAAAGCCGCTCGTGAAGTTTGGTGGCAAACGGGCATGCGGTTTGGCCGTGAGAGCTATTTGACGCTTTGTGTGTCTGATGCCGTTTTTGAAGTTTAGTGCCGCTTCGGGTCACTTTTTGGTCATGTGGGCCACATGGACTTGTCGAGCATGTCAAGATGCTCCTACCCATGAATTTTGGTAGCATTTGGGCGCCTTTTCACCGATTTCCCATTTGGTGGCCTCTTGCGGGATTCTAGGAATTAGGGTTTTTCCCAATGGTTTTCTACTGCCTTTGGACATCCAAGACTGGTCTCCTATGCTAGGCTAAGCTGCCGATGAAGTCTCATTGCTTTTGGGTTAGTCTAGGTGGCTGCCTCTACTTGTAGGTCTCTACCGCTCGCTTTATGTGTGAACCCTACGCTAGTTTTCGAGACCAAACGACAAACATGCGCGAAAATCTCAAGGTGGTGAGCCTACCTCTCATGTCTGAAGCCCGTCGGGTAGTCGTGCGCGTCGTAGAAGCTGTTAGAGGGTACGTTCGCTCTAGGTGGCAGAAGCTCTCTCCAAAAGGTCAATAGTGAAAATGAGCTAAAAATGAAGTGAAAATTTCTTATAATGGGGGTCCCCAAACCAATTTTCATGAAATTTCGGAAGCAAACGGTGAAAGATATCAAAGGGACCTTTGGTGGTTTCCAAGGGAGAAAAGGTCGGTACACTTTACTTGTGTACTGCTAGCACGTAATCTTCAACTTGTGCAATAGCTACAGAAGTGATAGTACGGTGTGGCACTATCGACTTGGGCATATGAGTGCCAAAGGAATGCAAATCCTTCAAACAAAATCTTCTACCAGGTTTGAAAGAAGTGGACTTAGAGTTCTGTGAAGATTGTGTTTATGGTAAACAAAAGAGGGTAAAATTTTAAAAATCAAAAAATGAAAGAAAAAATAGAAAACTTGAGTTGGTTCATTCTGATGTTTGGGGTCCTGCAAGTACACCATCACTCGGTGGCTCATTGTATTATGTAACATTCATAGATGATGTGACTAGGAAAACATGGGTTTATGTCATGAGAAGAATGAGTTTTCCATATTTCAAAGGTGGAAAGCCTTTGTGGAGAATGAAGTAGGTACCAAGGTTAAATGCCCCAGATCCGACAATGGAGGTGAATATTACAGCCAAGCTTTTGAAAGCTTTTGTGCTAGCAATGGAATTCGGAGGCAAAAGACAACTCCAAGGACACCTCAACAAAATGGGATTTTAGAAAGGATGAATAGGACAATCATGGAGCGAGCACGAAGTATGCGGCTACATGCACCCCTACCGCTTGAGCTTTGGCCGGAAGCTGTAAGTACGCTTGTGTACTTAATCAACTGGTCACCCTTAACGGCTTTGGATGGGGGAGTTCCAGAAGAGGCATGGACATGTAAACCGGTGAATTATACATTTATCAAAGTGTTTGGGTGTGAGGCTTTCATGCACATAGATAGAAGCTTAAGATCAAAGCTAGATGCAAACTCCAAAAAGTGTTTCTTCATTGGCTATGGAGAAGGTGGCTTTGGGTATCACCTATGGAATCCTGCAGATGGTAAAATCTTTAGGAGTAGGGATGTAATTTTTAACCAAAAAAATATGTACAAAGATTATTTGGAAAGAAAACAAACAAAAGAAACAGGTGATGAGTACATGGAGCTTGAGGATGGTGAAGACTCAAGGACAACAAACGGTGACAATGTGCAATAATGTCAACTAAATGAGGAGCCTCAACCTATTCCCCAAAGATCTACAAGAGCAAGTAGACCTCTTGGAAGGTTCATTCCTTATTTCAACCATCTCTTGATCTCAGATTCTGGAGAACCGGAATCATACGAAGAAGCTATGCAACAAAAATCCAAAGAAGAAAGGATGAAGAGCATGCAAGTGGAGATGGACTCATTACATCACAACCAAACTTGGGAGGCGGTTGACTTGCCTAAAGGTAAGCGGGGACTTCAGAACAAATGGGTGTATAAGCTGAAGGAAGAAGAAGGTAGGAAGAAAAGGTACAAGTCTAGGCTTGTGGTAAAAGGGTTTTCTCAAAAGAAAGGTATTAACTTCAATGAAATATTTTCTCCTGTTGTAAAAATGAATTCAATTAAGATTGTTTTAATCCTTGTGGTTGCTCATGATCTAAATCTTGAGCAAATGGATGTAAATACGGCATTCCCTCATGGTGACTTAGAGGAGGAAATTTACATGCTTCAACCAAAGGGGTATGAAGTAAAAGGTAAGGAGAAAATGGTTTGCAAATTAAAGAAGAGCTTGTCTTTTTTAAAGCAAGCATCAAGACAATGGTACTTGAAGTTCGATCGATGGATGTTAGATCATGGATTCACAAGATGCAACTTGGATCACTACGTCTACACGAAGAATTTGGGAGATGGGAAGTTCAACATCCTAATGTTGTATGTTGATGACATGCTGATTGCAAGTGCTAACATGCAGGACATCAAAGAACTAAACGAGGAGCTGTCTAAATCTTTTTCAATGAAAGATTTAGGTGGTGCAAAGAGGATACTTGGTATGAAGATATGAAGGGACAGGACGAAGAAGACAATAAATCTATCTCAAGAGGATTACATCAAGAAGGTACTAGAAAGGTTCCCAATGAAAAATGCAAAAACAGTTTCTACACCTTTGGCTGGTCACTTTAAAGTAACCAAGGATATATGTCCAAAGACACAAGAGGAGATAGCCTATGTGTCTAAAGTTCCATATGCTGCATGCGGTAGGTTCTCTTATGTATGGTATAGTCTGGACAAGGCCAGACATTGCACATGTAGTGGGACTTGTAAGTAGGTTCATGGACAACCCAGGTAAAGAGCACTGGCAAGCTATGAAGTGGATACTTAGGTATCTAAAAGGGACAACAACAAATGCTTTGTATTTTGGAGGAACTGATATTTTTCTGGAAGGGTATGCTGATGCAGATATGGCAGGTGACAAAGATACTTGAAGGTGCACTACTGGCTATGTCTTCATGGTTGGAGGCATAGCAGTAAGATGGGCTTCAAAGCTGCAAAAAGTGGTCTCTCTTTCTACCACGCAAGTAGAGTATGTAGCAATGATGGAGGTAGGCAAAGAAACTTTGTGGCTTCACAGATTCTAAGAAGAGCTTGGATTCAAACAAGACAATTGTGTCTTGTATAGTGATAGCCAAAGTGCCATCCATCTTGCAAAGAACTCAACCTTTCATTCAAGGACAAAGCACTTTGAGGTGAGATATCAATTCATACGCACTCTTTTGGAAGAGGGACAACTAAAGCTAGGAAAGGTGAATACAAGTGAAAATCCTACATACATGTCTACAAAGGTGGTCAATAAGTAGAAGTTGAGCTTTTGATCATCTTCAATTGGCATTCAAGGATAAAAAGACAGGATGAAAAGGAGTCACATGTTTGGTTTGGAGATCAGTCTCCAAGTGAGAGATTGTTAAGTATGGAGCCTGACTTACCCCTTATAATTTTTTGTATTAAAAACACACATTGTAAGGCCCCCATTATGAGGAAAATCCATCGTGTGTTAAGAAAAATCACTCGTCGGAAAACAAAATCACTTGCCGGAAACCAAAGTTTTCACAGTCATCCGGAATATTCATTTTCGTCAAAATATTATGGGCGGAGGAAAGTGGTCAAAAAACGGCCGGTCGTTTGACCGGTTCGACGGTGGCTGATAGTCAATGGCCGGTGGTTGGTGGTTGAAATTCAATGGCCAGTGGACCATTTCAAAGGAGGGCTTGTCTTCTCAAGGGCGGTCACACATGGGCGGATTGGAGGGTCCAATTTGGACTTATCTACACAAGGGTGGCAACACATGGCTGCCTCTCATGAAAGAGCGCATCCCTTTTGGCCTATAAAAGGAGGCCATTGCTACACACATTTCATAGTGTGAAGTTGATACAACAAGGTGGGTGTGAGGTGGTGAGAGTGAAGCAAAGTAGGAGCTCTATTAAGGGTATAATCCAAGTTGTAACCTACATCTTGTTTGAAGTACTAAATCCATTAAGTGGATGCTTTCCCGTGGATGTAGCCCATATTGGGTGAACCACGTATATCATGTGTACTCTCTCTCTCTCTCCTCTCTCTCTCTCTCTACTCTATAATCTCTTGTGTGTGAAAATTATCTCTCTCCATTAAGTAATCTACTCAATTATCTACTTAGCTACGCCCTATTTCCTAACAGAACTTCCCCATATTAAATGATCGGTTTAACATGAGAAAATCATTTGGAAGAATTAAATATTAGTTTTTATGACATTACCTCTCTCTTGAAATCATATTCGTCCTCGACTATGAGGTAGAGAAGATAAAGCCTAGTCATTAGTCCATTTGCTAACGGGAGAGGACCCCTATTTTACCCCATGACATCGTCCCAGAATGGATGACTAGTTCATTTGGTTCTTGAGAGTGTTAGTTTCCGCAAGCATGTCTGCACATTAGTCCGTATCAATCTTCCATAGTAGAGTGACAAGATCTACTTGGTGTTCGGGAGGCGTTGTCTCCGCAAACATGATCCTAAGCATGCATACTCATGAACATGTGCGCACAATAAAGCAAAAGAGAGTCTTATATGACAAAAACTTTGTTCATTTAAACATTTTTACATTTTCTTACTTTAGGGAAGCATTGTAAGCATTGAAAAGGTTTAGATTTTCCTTTAATTGTATGCCTTGCATCCATCTAGCATCTTCAAAACGATAGTTCTTAAGCTTAATAAGATACCGTCAAATAATCTTACCGCCTCTCAATACCTTGCCTTCCTGTAGGAGAATGGACTCGGGTTGCAGCACCTCTTCTTGGCCCTTGATCTCTAGTGGGTCTTCAATGGTTGATTCATGGTGTGGCTCACCTTTGTAAGGCTTCAAGACGCTCACATGAAAAGCATTGTGTATGAGCCAATGGTTGGGTAACTTGAGTTGATAGGCCATCTCATTGATAGGCCTAAGAATCTGGAAGGGACCATATTACCTTTTTTGCTAACTTAGCATAGTGCTTTTAGTGTCCTGTAGGATTCTTGCCCGTTGTGTGCCTTAATCGACCCTTGGGAAACTTGAGCAAGACCCAATCATTTTCTTTTAAGGCTTGAGCTCTTCTGTGCTTATGAGAAGTAGCATTTTGCCTTTGCTGTGAGATAGAGATATCATCCTTAATCTTTTGGAAAGATTCTTGTAGGTCTCGAGCTATACTCATCTGCAGTGAAGATCTTCCCGTGTACCTTAAGTAGCAGGGGACTTTTGGATCTTCCCTCAATTACCTCCAAAGGTGCTTTTTCAATGGAGGTATGTACAATGTTATTGTAGGCATACTCCACCAACGATAAGTACTTCTCCCATTGGGACCTTTGATCTACTTCCGTTACATAGGATTTTAGTAGATCAAGGATTGCTAGGTTAGCTATTTCACTTTGGCCATCCGTTTGCGGATGATAGACCAAAGAGAAGTTTAGCCTTATTCCTAAATTCTCAAAGAGACCCTTCCAAAAATTATTGGTCATTCTAGGATCTATATCCGACACTATGGACATTGGCAAGCCATGGTACTTGAAGATTTGTGATATAAAGAGGGTTGCCATTTGATAGGCTTTGATAGTCTTTTTGATAGGTATGAAATGTGCTTGTTTGCTAAACATGTCTACTATCGTCCATATTCTTGTATTCCCATGGATAGACTTGGGCAATCCAAAGATAAAATCCATGGATATGCTCTCCCATGGTGAATTAGGGATTGGCAAGGGTTGAAGCAATCCAGATTGCTTCCCTCTATCAAACTTCGTCTTTTGGCATACCACACATTTTGAATCATACTCTTGTGTGTTTGCTTTCATGGAAGGCCCATAGAAATATGTTTCTATCCCTTTTAGGGTAGACTGAATCCCTCTATGCCCCGCATAAGGAGGAGCATGATATTCATACATCACTTTCTCACGTAGTAAGTTAGTAATGCATAGTCTATTGCTATAGAGAAGATACCCATCTTGTAAGGTAAATTTTTCTTTTTTCTTCCCTAGTGTAAGGGCTGAAATCATATCTCTAAAATTGGGATCAATAGTGTACTCATCTATCATAGAAGATAGACCATTGTGAGTTGCTATGGAAACCGCATTCACTCTCGGTCATCTTGAGAGTGCATCGGCTACTTGATTATGCTTGCCAGCAATTTGAGCAATATGAAAATTAAATTGTAAAAGGAAATTTGAGAAATAGAGCTCTTTATTAACTTATTGAAAGCTTGCTTATGTACAAGAGGTATGGTACTACCCAACTCCTTAGCATCTATGTACATATCTTTTTCCCTGAACCTAAAGTAGATTTGCCTTTTAGGGAATTTAACATTGGAAGCCATGCAATCAAATCATGGTGCCCCGAGGATTACATCGTCGTGCTTGAGAGGAGAGATAAAGAAATCCTCCTTGTCCACATAGCTTTGGACGTGGAGCCTCATTTTCCCTATTAAGGAAGTGACTGTGGCTTCTTGCCCCTTGAAAGCACATCTCCCATCTCATAGGCTTGGATGCCTAGCTTGGTGGCCAACTTTGTGGATATGAAATTGTGAGTAGGACCATGGTCAAAGAGAATAAAAGCATCATGTTCTCTTACTTTCCCCAAGCATGGCATAGAGGAGATCCTTTGTGATGAGTATCCTCTTCTTCAATTTCAACCAAGGTAGCTCTTGTTGGATTAAAGGCCAGTGTGTCTAGCTGCCCGTTGTTCAGCCGCCTATGTACAACCATTATTTTACTCATTCATAACAACTATACTCATAACTCCACATTGCAGTATGAGTACTGCCCCGCCACACACGGTGTCTGTCTCCTTCTTCGTGCTTGCTCTCTACGTGTGTGCTCTCCGATCCCAACAAGTGGTATCAAAGCTTGGTAGTGAGAGCATTGAGAGCTTCATCATCATTGTTGAGTGTGCTAAAAATTGATGTTGCTTTATTGTCGATTTTTGGTTTCATGCACACACGCATTTCTAAAGAGGAGAAGGTTTTTCCGAGCTTGGCATTGGGAGGTTCAACAGTCCGCGAGTGTTTTCACGAGGTGTCCTGGGTGTCTTGAGGTTTAACCCCCTTTTGGAGCCATTCCTACCATCAGAAACCCCATCCGAGCTACAGACTAGGAGCTGCATTTTTTTCAGCTCTCTTTGGTAGTTTTTTGTTGCAGAGCTTCCATAGCCATTACAGGTGCCATTGCTGTAGTGTCTTCCACTTACATGAGGTCACGGCTCATTTGAGAGTGTGTAGCCTCTTCTTGGAGTGGCCTCATACACACAAATAGAGTGGGAGTTTGGCAGCATTGTCTTCTTCGACTACAATTGTAGGTACAGGTAAAGGTTACAGGGAGCTTTGGATACAGGTTTCTTTTGTGGTTATAAAACATGTATTTTGACTACGGGACAGCCATGTATATGGTTGTGGTTTGAGAGGGAGCTTCTACTTTTTTGGGAAAACAGTTTATGCGTGTTCTTGAGCTACAGGTTTACATCGTCTATGTATGTTGATGGATGTGGATATGGCAGTTTGACAGACACTCTTTATGCATGATATTGTGGAGATTTGGTTCACTTATACATAGAGCAAGTTTTCTCTTGCTTGCAATGTTGCAGTTTGAGTACAGACAGGTATTTGGTTGCCAGTAGAGATTGGGTTTTGTTGAGCTTGTGCATTGGTTATATGCTCCTTTGGATCCAATTATGCTCACAAATTTGTGTAAGCTTGGTCATCTTATGTCTCTGTTGTGGCTATTCAGACATGGAGTATGTTTATGCCTCTATGACAACTCATTGTTGATGCATTTTGTGGTAGGGTTTTCCTAGGCCGGTTGAGTTACAGGTGTCATAGGTTTATGCATTTTTTTGTGGATTTCTACGTACGTTTTTTGACCATATTATGGGCTGATTTATATTTATATGTTTGCTCTTTGGTTAAGAAGCAAGTGTTGTCAGATTTGAAGGTGTTTTTACTTCTCACGTTGCCTGAGTCATGGTACACATTTAGGACAGCCATAAGTAACTCGGTTCCTGCGGATGAGTTGACAAGTACTAATGTGGAGTCTAGTCTTCTCACGAAAGAGATTAATCGAAAGAATAATGCAGGTAGTAAGTCTTCTAGTGCAATGGTTGTCAGAGGCAAGACTATGGACAAGTATAAGTCCAACAGGGGTAAATCTAGAAGAAAGTCCCGTGCAGGCACACGTAAAAAGGATGTGGAATGTTTTCTTTGTGGTAGGAAAGGCCATTTCAAGAAGGATTTCTACAAATGGAAAAGGGAAAATGGATATGGTAACAAGAAAGACCATGATGCTAAGGACAAGCCTAAGTCCAATGTCAAGATTGAGGAGTTGAATGCAACACATGGAGAGTGTAGCTCTCAAGATGACCATGTATGTGCTCCGACTAGTGCTACTAGTGAAGAGCTTGGTGATGTGTTGCTTGCCTTCCTCTTTTGATGATGCTTTTCTTCTCACTCATGAGAGTCACTATGCCTATGGATTGGGTCATTGCTAGTGGTGCTTCTTTTCATGTTACACCTCATAGGTCGTGGTTTCATGACTATGATGCTTCAAGCACAAGTACTGTCACGATTTCCGATGGGCGTTCTATGTAGATTCATGGCATTGGGGATATTCATTTGGCTATGCCAAACTCTACTACGTCATGTGTCGGATCTTGCAAAAATCTTGATTAGTGTGGGTCAATCGGATTCACTTGGTTTCAATGTATCTTTTGGTGATGGAGGTTGGAAGCTCACGAAGGGTAGCCTTGTTCTGGTTAAAGGTTCTAAGAGGAATACGTTGTATTCCCTTTGTGTAGCTAGTGTGGCTAATCACATTGTGGGGATCACTGAGAAACCTCCTACTTCTTTATGGCATCAGCATTTGGGGCATATGTCACCGAAAGGTTTGAAGTTGGCACGTGCGGACTACATTCTTGTTTCAGATTTTGGTGGTTTTGAGTTTTGTGAGCATTGCCTTTATGGTCGACATTCTCGGTCTTCTATTAGAATCTGGACACACCCTACGAAAACTGACTTCTCGGCAGAATATCATTTTTTTTTGTAATTATTCATTTATTGAGAAAACTCGACATTTCACCTTGTAAATATTGGGGCTTACAGAAGTTTCCAGATTGTATCCCAGTTTTGATAGTTAGATTGAGTAGATGGTTGATTTGGAACTTTAGGGTTTGAGAATTGTAAGGTATTTATACCACTTTTTGACCTTAAAGGAAAACCTTTTGTCATTTTTTAAAAAGTTTTTTGGAAGTCTGTGAGTGAGCGTACTGTGTACGAGAGAGTGTGTGAACTTCATCTTGACGCTACGTGTGCACCAGTGGTCAGAATTGAGTGCGGAGAAGTGCAACGTGTTGCCCCCAACAAGAGCTATGAGCCAATACCTACATTGCGCCCGTACGGTCCGGTTTTGCGAGCTCCTTCTACGAGCTTCATCTGGTGATTTGGTGAGCATTCATTGTCCGATTTTGCATTGCAGCATATCCATGCGTTCACATTGAGTAGAGCTACACATTAGGCACTTTAGATTTCGAAAACAAAGACCTGAAAATTTTGGCCAGACGTCCTACGTGATTTTCCATCGGGTGTTTTGGGTTGGGGTTTTGGTTCATAGACCTTAGGGAGAGCGACCTATTGGTGATAGTAGGGTCTCCTTCAAGTTCTGTGGTGTTTCGAGATTGTTTGATCGGTGTTCGGCTCTAGAAAGCGTTGTAGGATGTTTCCTCTTATGCACTCTTGAAGGCTGTGACTTAGACATTGGGTAGAGACCTCTGTAGGAATTAGTTAGGAGTCGGTCGAGTGTAGGTTGACACCTTATACTTGCTTCCACGCGCCTACGGGTTGAGCTTCATCCTTAGCTGACAAATCTTGTTAGGTGAGTTCTTGCTTTGCTGACATTTGTTGCGGAGTATCCGTCCAACATTGGCGTCGCTACCGGGGACGAAAACCTTAGGTTATAGGTGACCGAGACTAGTCCTTGAGGATAGGGATTTTTGGCTTGCCAAGAGTCTCGTTTTACATTTAGATAGTACCACAGGGTGGAGGACTCTGTAGGTCTTAGAGGGAGTCTAGGAAGCGTGTGTTTGGCCTAGATCCTTCGACTTAGGTAGATTTAGGTAGACTAAGATAGTTTTAGGTATTAGTTGAGTTCTTGAGTAGGAGTTGGAGTGATAGAAGCGGTGAGAGGAGAACTTGAGAGTCCGGAGATGCCAGAAAGCAACCAAAACACCATTATCACCATTTCACATGATAAGTAGGAGTAGAGTAAGTAGGACATCATGATTCAGGATCTAGAGCACTTCATGCATGTATACTTTCTTGGTAAATTCATCACAAGTTTGTAAAAAATGCAAAAGTGTGTTTGAAAGCTTAAGTGAAGTCCAAAAGTTATTGTGAGTGTTTCTTATAGAGCTACAAAGCATCAAGAGCATTTGTGTTTGGAAAAAAATTAATTTCAAGCCAGGAGACATCCTACGCGTAGGATATCTATAGGCTAATCTGGTGGGAATTTTGGGATTTTGAGTTGACCAGTGTATTCAGAAGGTGGGGTTCACCCTATTTTCAACTGGAAAGTGGAAATTTGACCATATCTTGACAGGATAAGGCTAGATAGAGTGAAATTGCCAGACATCCTACCCAAATTGTGCCAAAGCATTATTTTAAGACCAAAACCATATGATGGCTGCATGAGCATGATTTGCATGATATATTGAGTGACTGAGAGGGGTTTCATCTCATTTGGGTGAGAAAATTTGGGTTCAAAGCGGACTTTAGCACTTTTGACTGAAAAAGGCAAGAACAACTAAAATTGGGGACTTTTGAAATCCAAACCAAAATCTAAGCATACCACTGGGTTGCTCACATCAAGGGGAAGCTGTGGGTCAAGTCTGGGGTCAAACAGGCCAAAAAGACATCCTACACATAGGATGTCTTCTGTGTGATTTTACACTCCAAACCTAATTTTGAGCATACCAAAGTGATCAGCAACTCAAGGGAAGCCTATGTTTTGAATTTGAAGCCATTCTGATGAAAAAGACATCCTAAGTGTAGGATGTCTAAAGCAAGAAATCAAAGCCAAATACTGACAGTGGCCATAGCAAGGTGTTGTATAGCCTGAAGCAAGCCCCCTAGTCAATTTTGGTCCAAATTGGAGTCCAAATCAAGATCAGCAACAGGCTATCGGAACAGACTTCTGATCCATTGACCAGCTTATAGGTGTCCAAATCAAAAAGTAAAAACAGTTGTAGACTCAGCACATCAAGGGGAATCCATAGTGCAAAAATCCACGCAAAACAAAGCAGGGGACATACTACGCGTAGGATGTCTATTGGGGCCTACTGAAGAGAAAATTTGACTGGGCTTAGATAGTGAGATTCCATTTGGCTTAACACTAGAATGGTAACCTAACAGGACATAAAAGTGTCCTTTCAGGGTTTTGGGAAAAAATTCCAAAACCATAGTAGATCCACTCATTTTGAAAAATCCTTTCATGAGCTTATAGTTCAATAACTACTACATATGGAGAAAAATGAGAAACTTGTTATTTTTCTCATCCCTTGGTCACTACAAGCCTCCAAAGTTGATGGACCAGTGCATTTTGCCCAAAATAGCAATTTCTTACGGTTGATTGCATATAAATAAGAGTGGAGATTTTTGTAGGACATAAGATAAAATGCCCCGTTAACTTCAATGGGTTGGTGACCAAAACATATGGTTTCTTTTACCTCACTATTTTTTTTTTGGGAAAAAAAATAGGTACAAAAAAGTTGCATTTTTGCCATTCTGCGGACCTATCATCAAAGTTTCTATAGTCACGCTCAATACAGATACTATATACATGTTTTCTTTGTTCCCTTTGGGCCTCTGGATCCAAAAGGAGCCATGGAGCATGTCAAAAGGATAATGGATCTCTTACAATTGGAACCTTGGGGGCAATGATAAAGTGCTAAATACAGCAAACATGAAAAAACTGGGTGACCTCTAGAAACCTGTAGAAACTACTCAATATCTAGCCAAGTTTGTAGTCTATGATTACATATGTCACTACCTACAAAATACACACAATTGGCCTAAGAAACTAGCAATATTGAGAAAGTTATACTTGCTACTCTAAAATGTATCGTATTCTTTAGCAACAATCAAAAAACTCAACCATCATCATATACTATGCTATATAGCATATTAGGTCCCCCAAAACTCAAGGAAGATTAGCTTTATGTTATACATTACACTTACACAATCAAAATTGAATTTGGATATCAAGAAAGCCACCAAAAAAATCATAAAAGTGCTAATTTTGGCCAAAAAACATGATTATGCAATTCTTGTAAATTGGTCATAACTTTCAATTTTAACACTTAGCTCTCCCTACAAGCATCAAAACATGTTGAGAACTATGAAGGTGTAACCTCTAGCCATCTAAACCTCACAAACATGAAGTTTAGAGTGGTATAGTTGCCAAAAATTGAAAAAAAATCCAAAAACAGGACCCGTTTTTTCACACAGGTTAGGTTCAAAAATGTTGTGCAA
This sequence comes from Adiantum capillus-veneris, assembly GCF_014529385.1. Classification (NCBI taxonomy): domain Eukaryota; kingdom Viridiplantae; phylum Streptophyta; class Polypodiopsida; order Polypodiales; family Pteridaceae; genus Adiantum; species Adiantum capillus-veneris. The sequence continues at coordinate 148,565,413 of NC_140944.1, forward strand.
GAGTAAGGTTAATGGTGAGATCGATACTCAAAAAAAAATGCTAAGTTTTTTTCAGTTCATAAGGCAACTTTGTGGATATATAGCACCGAGAAATTCATTTTCGTACTCTTCAAATAATTCAAGCAAAAGGGTCACTTAACAGGACACAAAAGTGTCCAAGGACATAAAAGTGTCCTATTACCATTCTAGTGTTAAGGGTTCCAAAACTTCTTTTAGAAGTGAATTTGGACCTTGTTTGTCCATTTGATGGAGCAAAGAATGAATTCAAACTTTTTCACGTAAATTGAGCAACATCCGAGGGAAGTGCAGTTCTAGATTAGCAGACCTAATCCAAAACATCAGTAGTGTATAAAATACATTAGTTGTTGAGATTAACTCTCCAGTTATACCAATCATTACTAAGATAACCTGTAGCAGATAAATGCTTTGATTCAATTGCCGAAATTCAACGCTTGTGTACAGGTATATTCAGCACAGCAAAGCAAGAAGTTGTGCGGAGACTGATCCTTTGCCAGGTGAGTGGTTGGATTTGTGGTAAATTGCATTGATAAGTTTGATGAATTTAAGATCAGGAAGATACATTTTTAGAGACCAGAAGGTGGCAGGTGACCAAGGTAGCTCAGTGTCCACCGAGGAGAGTGTAACTCAGGCAAGGCTAGATCCACTAGCACCGATTATTGAGGAAGGTAGTGATACTGACACTTCGTCAAACAAATCTTTCTTCATGATGGGTAGTCAACAGCCAAGAGGTTTCACCTATGACGAACCAATGCCAGGAGGAAGCACCTCCCTAAATCCTTTGAATGATTCCAAGCTCAATGTGATCTTCTTAGAGGGAACTAACTCGAGGGGAGCCCTAGTCTATTCTGACTATCGAGGACGCAAGTACATTTGTATCGAAGAGAGGCCGGCTCAGAGATTGGAGATAATTTGAGTCTATGATGATGGAGATAGATTCCGAGACGAAAAAGGGAACCACTATCTGATAGTCAGTAACCCTGAAGATTACAACAGATATGGAGATAATGTGGCAAAAGGGAAAATGGTTTCAGAAGCTCAAGAACCGCCACCAAACATTGATCGGCCCGGAGCTATTTTCATGTATGATAAGAAAACAACCAGGGTTCCAACGTATAATGAGAACGTGGGAATCTACAAGCATGAGAGTGAGGGTATAGTCGCTTACTTTTGCAGCAAAGAACCATACTTAAATGAATTAAGCAAAGACAAGGTTCTTTACCTATTCTCTTATGAAACTGCTATGGGGAAGGGTATAGTTCTTGTTGATAGATACGGGCGAGAATACCAACGTATTCTCCCAGAGGAGGTAGAAAAGGCAACAGGTTCAGGAGCATCAACATATGCCCCTGAGGAAGTGCCAAGAGCCACCTACACTCCAAGCAAGTCGACAAATCCCTTTTCTGAAGAGTATGACGCTACCTCACATTCCACCTGACCGTAGGCATTCAACAACCAAAACCAACCAGCAAACCAGCCATCATTGCAGGCATGGCTTCGACAAAGTGCAACATTGGAACAAGACCAAAACCGATATGGTTATCAAGCCGCACGAGGGCCAAGGGATCTGCAAGAACCACCACTCTATTCAAGGTATCAAGGAGAGAGTAAGGCAAAGACTCAAGGGTCAACAGATCCTGGAGGACCCCATGATAGAACGAATTCGAAGAGATGAACCATCTCTGGAAAGAACTGTTAGAAATTATGGCTTAGGAGCACCACTGGGAGAGGAACCAGCCTACTATAGAAGACCTGAGGAGCTATATCGATTAGGACGTGGAGATCCAATGATGATGCGGTTTGTAGACCATCATAGAATAGACCTTCTCAAGTGCAAAAATGGGTAAACAAGAAATACACAGGAAACAGAGACCCAAGAGATCATGTAGCAACCTTTGTGCGTGTAATTAGAGCCGAAGAGGTGTTAGACTTCCCTACCCAATTTGCAGGGTTTGGACTAACCCTAGAGGATGACGCTGCTACTTGGTTTGACTCTGTAGAGCGTAGAGACTTTGAGTCTATGGAGGAAGTGTTTGACGAGTTTATCGAGGAATTCTCACAAAGGGGGATAGATCATAATATCGTCTCAAAAATCCACAAATTCAAACAGAAAGATGGGGAATCTGTACGAAAGGCAACCCTAAGACTAAAAAGATATGTTAAGTTATGTCATGTGGAAGAACTGCCAACTCAGTACAGACTAATGCTTATATTCATCCAAGGACTAAGGAATGCGGATCTCCAGAAAGACTTACATATGAAGAGGAGCACGACGTTGAATGAGTTGACCAAGGAGGCTCTTTACCTTGTGGACAATTGTGCGGTCTACAAAGAGGGGGAGTTCAAGGACCATGACGGCGATTCATCTTCACAACAAAGTGGAAGCAAGTCTTCTAAGTCAGCACCAAAAGGAGAACCAAGAGCTGCTTGTAGATGAAGTGCTAAAAATAATTAACTTGTACACAAAACGTACACCAAACCCCAGGCTAAACAACCCAAGTGGTGTGCTATTGAACAAAAATGGACAAACCATGGGACCGAGGAATGTTATTATAACAAGGGATATGTGAGAGAGAGACCTTACGCTCCCCAAGCTCAGGTAGCTTCTCCTCAATTTCCACCCATGCCTAGGTATCAAGTAGGAAACCTACCAGGACGTGTAGGTGTAGAAAGACCACAACCGGTGTTAGGGCAACAACCACCCCTACCAGGATTACGACCAGTCGGTATAAGATACACACCAACCGTAACCGAATCAGAGGATAAGGCTTTGGTGCCTATGCATGCATATTATGAAGATCCCAACGGGTATGCGGCAAACTCTGCCTATTATCCACCGAAAGAACCCTCGACACAAAAACCATGGAGCATGATAGGAAGTACAAGACCACCAATAGCTGCACATGCACCAGGAGAAGGGAGATATAGCTTAGATGAACGAACATTGTTGTTCATAGCCAACGGAGGCATGGGCGGATAGAGACATGCATACCAACAAAGGGGAGCTCAAGGAGCACCTCAACAACCCAAGGGACCCTGCTACAAGTGTGGTGGAGACCATGTGGTGGAGACCATTGGCTAAGAGACTGTCCTCATGATGAAATCATTAGAGTCAACGCATATTGCGCAAAGTGTGGAGTTACTCATTTGATTCCCGATTGCCCTAAAAACCCGAGAAAAGGAGCAAAAACCACCTTGAACATGCTAGAAACAGTTCCTTCCTGTGGAGGGTCATAAAATGAAACAATCATACCTATTCAGGCAGTGACACGAGCCCAAGCTCAAAGAATGACGAACGAATACATAATGGAAGAGCCAAAAACTGATGCCCAAAGTTCAGAAACAAAAAAAGAGAAGCACTTGGAAAGCTAGAAAGGCGTGTGTGAAAGCCAGGAAAGAACGAGAGCAAACAGCTCTATCCGAGGAGTTGAAACATACAAAGGATAGATTAGAGAGGCTAGAGGATCTAGCTAGCTTAAGCTCACACACCACGGAAACCATAGCACCCAAGGAAATAGCAGAGCCCAAAAGTGCAGGATCAGGAGGATATGTACTGGCAGACAAGGTAAATGAGCAGTTGGATGTGCTTCTAAAAGCCTATGAAGCCAGACTCAAAAAGAACCAAACCCAGGAGCAAAGGTGGAGGACTTATCCATATGCGGAAATAGAAAAACAAAGGTTGGAAATTTGTAAAAAGATGATTGAAACAGCTCAATCATTGATGAAAGACCCGCTGGTAAACCTGCAAATTGGCATGAAGCACAAGCTCCAGCCCCTATCCAACCAACTTTAGAGGAACAAGTAAGAACAAAGTAAAGACTCACTAATGCCTATGAGTCCAGAGGAGAACCTATCATAGTGCCAAATACAATAGATGAGGCAAGTGACGGGTTCCAGCCTAAAACATTGACAGAAATGGGTAAGGACTGTAACGGTCTAGATGATCTGTGGAAGCAAATCCGTGAGGCCAACGAGGCTAACAGGATGAGTAACCACATGAATAGCACGAGAAAACAGAAGAATGTGATCTTACCTCCTATTGAAGAATTTGAGGCAAGGTCACAAATGAACTTTCAGATACATTCAGAAGGGGGAGACCAGGGATCAATTAGTTCGGAACACAGCCAACCAGAGTCGTTGAAAACATTACCCTCTTACCTAGGAGAGTATGAAGCCAATTCTGAAGTGAGAACAATCCCATCAAAGACTTTCTTCTAACAAAGTGATGGATTCACAAGGATTGACTGAGTTATTGTCCACCCCGGTGGCATGCACAATCACATTAGCCGAACTCCTAAGGTTACGACCAAACATGTGGACCACAGTGGGTAAATGCTTAGAAAAATTTGGAGTAAGAGACCCCACCTTGAGGCTACAGGAAGGGATCAGAGAGTTAGACAGGCCTCAACTAAACACTAGGCTAGTACCATTAAACAAGGTTGGAGAGTATTGCGAGGGAGAAGATGGAAACACCACGCTACTAGTAGAATTCCAAGGAGTAGTTTCCAAATCTATTCTTGACAGTGGAGCGGGAGTTGCTATCGCCACCAAGGAAATCTAAAGAAAATGGGGAAAACCAGCTTTAAGAGCTACCAGAATGAAAAAGCAAATGGGGTTCATGGAGAAGCCTCTAGGACTCTTAGAAAAAGTGATTGTCACTTCGTGCGGGATTGAGTATGAGCATACATTTGCAATAGTCGATTTCGACAAAAAGAACAATTATGAGATAATCTTGGGAAGACAATTCATGCGACAATTGAAGATGGTCCAAGATTGGGGTTACAACCACATATACCTCAGACATGGCGAGACAACAACTAAAATACACCTGAAAGACCATAGTTACAAAGATGTGAACCAAACACCTGTCGAAGAGTTTGATTCAGCTACAGTAGCAGGATCGGAACTCCCAGCATGGTTAGGGAAACAAAAAGAGCTATGGATGTGTGGAGCTTCACATTGTGGAAGCTTAAGAAGGGAGGAATGCGTCTTAGAAAGAGCGATCGAGGACAAGGAGTATATTCCGGAACCTTTCCTTGAAGATGCCTTGGAACCTCTAGAATGGGAACACATACTAGCAACATTGGATGTCTGTACCATTACAGATAGTCCAACAACAAAATTTTGCGATAGGGATGGCTATGATGTGCTATCCTACTACATGGTAAGCATTATACCTAGAGAAGATGAGACGATAGAACCACCAGAACAAGAAGGGTTTCATAACTCCTCTGAACATCTAGAAGTAAATGATGATGCAGATAATGAGTGTTCAGACACCTCAAGTGAGCGTGGAAGGGAAACTGAGAATATCAAGTTTTATGATTTTGCTAATCAGCACCCTAGACGCCAGGAATGCTATAGGAGGAAACGAGCAGGAAACAAAGTGAGAGAGAACCTGATGTCTAGGATAAAAGGTAAAACTCACTATTTGATGCTTGTAAAAGCAGAGGATTGCGTAAAAGATCAAATATCAGGAAGATTCTCAAAAGATCGAAGGGAAAGAACACGAGAGAAAATAAAACAGGTAAGAAAAGCTTAAACAGAAACAAAAATCTCAAAAATAAAAAAAAGAAACAACAAAAGACCAAGAGTGGACCAAACTGGAGCGTAAACAGAAATACCAAGAACTGAAACGGTCTTTATGCGTGATATGGACTACTGAAGAAGATAGTGATGGTAAAGGGGAGTCAGAAAAGGGAAACATGAATGTACCATCACACTATCGGAAATTTACCATCCAGGACAGAAAAATCATCATGATGCCACCAGTCAGGGAAAGAACCAACCAAGAATCTTACGATGGGCCAGAAAATGAAAAAAGGATAGACCTCGCAGAACCAGGTGAAAAGCCTCAGTCGGTCTATATAGCAAACGATTTAGAGCCTGAAGAAGAAGAACGACTAACACAACTTCTCAAGAAATATAAAGATGTGTTTGCATGGTCCTACAAAGACCTGAAAGGAGTTGATCCATCAATATGCCAACATACAATTCCTTTGAAATTGGATGCAAAACCTAGCAAACAACGTCCTTATACATACAATGATACATTTGCTAAACGAACCAAAGAAGAAATTGATAAGCTGATGGAAGCTGAATTCATCTATGAAATTGAACATACAGATTGGGTGTCACCCATTGTGGTAGTTCCCAAAAAGAACGAAAAACTGTGAGTGTGTGTAAACCTCAAAAAGGTAAATGCAGCCACCATAAGGGATAATTATCCCTTGCCCATCACAGAACATGTACTTGAGCGGGTGGCTGGAAAACGAGCTTATTCCTTTCTGGATGGGTTTTTAGGATACAACCAACTGACAATTGCAAGGGAGGATCAACACAAAACAGCGTTTGCCACAGAATGGGAAATTTATGCGTATTGAGTTATGTCGTTTGGCTTAACTAATTTCCCAACTACCTTCCAAAGGTTAATGATGCACACGTTCAAAGAATACCTGAGAATATTCTTAGAAATATACATGGATGATCGTTGTGTACACTCTCTACTACGAGAGGAACATATTGACCATTTGCAAAAGGTCTTTGAAAAATGCAAAACATATTGAATTTGTCTTAACCCAGAAAAGTGTATCTTTATGGTTAAACAAGGCCGCATCTTAGGACACATTGTCTCAAGAAATGGCATAACCACTGACCTAGACAAAGTCAAAGTCATAGTAGACCTACCCAGGCCTACTAATGCTAAACAAGTGCAATCCTTCATGGGACACTGCAGATATTATCGAAGATTCATATACATGTATGCAGTCATTGCACAACCTCTGTATCGTTTGCTAGTCAATTTCGATTGGACCGAGGAGTGTGAAAATTCATTCCAAAAGCTGAAGGAAAACCTTATATCAACACCTGTACTTAAAGCACCAGATTGGGAAAAGATATTCCATGTTCACATTGATGCTTTTGCATATGCAATCGGGAGTATTCTGGCTCAACCTGGAGACGGAACAATGGATTTTCCAGTATGTTATGCAAGCCGACAGTTAAACAGTGCGGAAAAGAACTACACAACCACGGAACGAGAAGGATTAGGAATGATTTATGCTGTGAAGAAATTTCGGCATTATTTGCTCGCAGACAAATTTGTGTTCTTTACAGATCGTCAAGCCCTTTTGTATCTAGTAAATAAACCATGCAATACAGGGAGAATTGTACGCTGGTTTATTATATTTCTAGAGTTTGATTTCACAATGGTGGTCAAAAAGGGTAAAACCCATCTACGAGCAGATCATCTTTCAAGGATACACAACAAGGAAGCTCCTGAAGGAGTAGACGATGACATACTAGATGCTTATCTTTTCAATATTGAAATGATACCCAAATGGTCACAGGAAATTGCTAGCATTCTTTCCTTTGGAAGTAGGTTTGATAATACGGAATACAAATCCAAACAACAAACAATTCGACAAACAAAAAACTTTTGGTTGATAGCAGGACGGCTGTATCATCTAGGATCGGACCAAATCCTACGATTATGTATAAATCCGAAAGAATTCGAGTGCTATCTTGAAGAAGCACATGTCCAGGATTGTGCATTTCATTGTTCAACAGAGTGAAAACACACCAGAGACTGAAACAGGTAGGGGTTTATTGGCCAACTATGTATGCGGACACCCATTCTTATGTTACCAATTGTACTATATGTAGTGCCAAACGACCAGTGGATCACGCAACATTGTTTCACGTAAACATTGCACCTGCATGGAGTCAATATATCATTGATTTCTTAACTACTAGGACGTTTCCTGAGAATATCACAAGAGCACGGAAAAGGGCTATAGAGCTGGAAGCTCGCAACTTTCAGTTAATTGGGAACCAACTCTATAACCGAGGAAAGGACAATCAACTTAGAATCTGTGCAAGTGAAAGCGAATACCTGCTGATTATAGAACATGCACATAGCGGAATAAGTGGAGCCCATTTTTCGGGCGATAAGACGACAAAAATTGTCTTAACCGTGGGAATATGGTGGCCTACACTGCATATGGAGGCTGAAGAGTTTGTAAAGTGTTGTGACGCATGTCAGCGCACCAAGGTGCCGATAATAAAGAGAGATGAGATGCCACTACAGCCAATGATGGGAGCAAGAGCATTTGCAAGGAATTCATGGTCATACATAGGAAATATGCTCCATACCATCCACAGGCAAATGGACAAGCTGAGGCCACAAATAAAACACTATGCACGGTTCTCACTAAAATAGTGTCAGAGTCCAAAACAGATTGGGATCAGTAGCTACACTCAACCCTATGGGCGTACAAGGTAGCTTACAAAACATCGATAGGAACAACACCGTACAACATGGTGTTTGGCCTAAATGGTATACTACCCATAGAGTTTTTAATTCCAACTCTACGAGTAGCAAAACGCTTAGAATGGACAGGACATGAGATCTCTTCAAGAATAGATGATCTTGAAAATCTAGATGAACTCTGCTTGAGACCTGTAGCTTTAATCTATGCTAAAAAGAGAAGACAAAAAGAGTTTTTTGACAAGCATGTGCGCACTAAAGAGTTCAAAACACGTGATTATGTACTTGTTTATACTTTGAAACAACATGCCAAGAAACTTAAAAAGTGAGGGATGGGACCCTTTGTGATTAGTGATCTATCACAAAGCGGAGCTGTCAATCTTGCTACATTAGCAGGTAAAGAAATACCGAACTGGATTAGTGGATGTTGACTGAAGAAATATCATTTACCACTCACACAAGATATGGTTCAACAAATTCATCAAGGAAAACAACGAATGAAGGAGAAACAGAGAGTACGAGAAGAAGCTCAAGCAGAAGCAAAAGAACGCATTGCAAAACGAAGACTTCTGCGACAACAACAACTAAGTGGAGCACCATTGTGAATCAATGCCATTCGACTAACAAAGTTGGATGAAGACACAGTGGAGCCAATAATTGCAGTCAAACTGGGTACCAATCAAGTTGGATCGACGGCATTGCTTAACTCTAGAGCTCAAGAAAATTTGATCTCTTACGGAGTATACCAACAACTCAAATCCACAAGTCAACTTCATCCTACTCCTCAAGTGCTGGAAACTAGTACATCACACTCGTTGAAAACATTGGGCTGGACTATATTGCATGTACAGGTACATCAATATATTTATCCACACAAATTGTATGTAGCCGAGGATGAAAGCACACAACACCCAATGATGTTGGGACAACCTTGGCAAAAGGAGTACAATGTGCAGATAGATTGGAATGCGAATGCAGTCAAAATTCAGCATACACAAGAACAACAGGTAATAGCCTTTGCTCAGCAATACCGGAATAATCAGCTGCCAGCCATGCAATCACTGGAAAAAGCGCCAAAAGCAAGAGTTCCACCAAAGAACAACATGATACCCAAGGCCAACAGACAGGTAAAATCCAACCATGCTAACTACATACATACGAAGTCACCGACCGAAGTGCAAAGATCTAGGTTACCAAAACGAGGGAAACAAGTATGGATACGGAAGGATATAAATGACATGGCAGACCAAAAACAATGCAATGAAAGAATTCAACCGAAGCAGATAGTTCAACGAAAAACCAAGGGCATAAAACAAATATGGATCCCAAAGAAAATGCTCACCAATAACCCAAATGTTACTCGCATTTGGATACCGAAACAAAAGCAAAAGGAACTCCCTTCAGTACAAGCAACAATGGAAGGCAGACACTGCATTTGAAAAAGGACAACCGACTTATGTGGATGCCAATCCGCAACAAAACAGTGGCAACAAAGAAAGTAGAAAAACACCTACAAAAACCGGCAAAAACAAGCTTCCAATGGAAAGCAAAAGAAATACGGTCCACGGCCGTTCCGGCCAAGCCAATCCTCTCCACAGAAACAACTATGGCTATATCAACATTAGCGGAAAAACGATTTCCTTTTGCAACAAAGACAATTAAACAGAGAGCAGTAGAGTTACAGTTGTTACTTGCAGAGAAAACAGGAAACCTCGACGGCGAATGCCAATAATCATCTTGTTATTCCCTTCTCTTGCACAACATTGATTTTTCCATGCATTGACCGAGTATGCATAAATTAGGGCCACATTAATCGGCCAAGCATTAGCACAAATGTTTCAACCTATGCACGATACATACTCTGAGGCGATACCTTGTCGTCCGAGAGGACTCCGGCTAGGAGGGGGGGAGGCATTCTCAAATGCGGAACCGATAGCAAAAAAAGCAAAAAAGGACATCATTTTCGACTATTTTAAGGGTTGTTGTTTGATTGCAAAACTTTTTGGACTAACCCAAGTACATATGCCCTTATACAGCATGTATCTATAGGTATAGGGGGCCAAACGCCAAATCAAGACCCTAGGTGTGTGTATATAAGTAGAAATAGCCATTTTTTGGGCAAAATATTGGTAAAATGGAGAAATCCGGCCATAAAAATTGCATGTGAGTGTATGTAATGTTTGGCGGTGATGTTTGTGATTTATTATGATTTTTAGGGATTTTGTGGGTTTGATTGTTATTTTCCTCTTAGTTTTGCTAATTTTCAGCAGAAAAACTTCAAAAATACAAAAAGCAGGTGAAAAACAACCGTAATGAAAAACAAAAAATATGGGGATGATCATTGACTATAGGACAACCTTTTTTGCAGTGGGGGTGCAATTATGAGACTAGAGCGGAAAGCGTGTTTTGGCCAGATTTTGACCGAAATGCCAAATTAATGCAATGTTGTCATCCTTATCGTCCAATTGTCCTGTAGAGATCAATTTTTTGTGAAGAGAAGGAACATGCCTAACATCTTTAAGCTTCCATTCATTTTCGTCAACAGTTTTGACACAAGCTGTACCTTTGCCGATAATTTCACGAGCTTCATCATCTCCCAAGTATACATACCCAAAATTACCTTTGGTGTAATCTTGGAAATGTTGCTTGTGTGGTGTCGTATGGAATGAAGCCCTGGAATCTACTATCTAGGAATTAGACACATTGTCTAATGAGAGAATTAGAGCATCTTGCTCTACTTTACTTGCCACATTGGCTTCCGATGTTGTCTTGAGACTCTGACTCCTTCTTCTTCTTGGACCAACAATCCTTCTTAACTTGGCCCTTCTCGCCACAGTTCCAACATTCAAGAAATGACTTTGTGCGTGACTTGCTTCGTCTTGAGCGATCGTGACCCTTTTGGTTTTTGAACCTCTCCTTAGGCCTTCCTCTTGTTTCCACTGACAATGTAGCACTTGATGATTCTCATGTGCTTCTCCTTTGCATTTCCTTGCTTAGGAGAACACCCACAACATTATTAAACTTAAGAGTATTTGTGCCAGAAATAGAATTACTTACAGCCATCATAAGGCTGTCCCAACTATCGAGTAGAGACAATAGTATAAGGAGAGCTTGCACTTCGTCATCGAAATTTATTTTCACCGATCAAAGTTGACTTATGTTGGAGTTAAAGTCATTTAGGTGTTCTGCAACTGAACCATTCTATGCCATCTTTAGATTGAACAAGCTCTTCATGAGAAAGACCTTATTGGATGCCGATCATTTATCGTAGAAGTCATCAAGTCCTCCATGGTCTTCATCTCCAAAACGTTGAAGGCCACCGTTGACGCCAAGCTTAACAGGATTGTTCCCAGTGCCTTTTGATCAAGGACAATCCATGCTTCATTTGCCATTGTTGCGGTCTTCTTTGCAAGACCGCCTAGTGGCAAATAGAGGTCCTTCTGGTAGCGATAGTCTTCAATTTGCATCTTCCAATGTTGGTAGCTCTTGCCGTTGAACTTCTCAATCTTGAGCTTCCCTTCCTCCGTCATTACTCCCACTCAGTTCAAGGAATCCTTTCCATGAGATAATTTAGCTACGAGCAAACCTTGATTTGATACCAGTTGTGTTAAGAAATAGGACGTAGCTAAGTAGATAATTGAGTAGATTACTTAATGGAGAGAGATAATTTTCACACACAAGAGATTATAGAGTAGAGAGAGAGAGAGAGAGAGAGAGAGAGAGAGAGAGTACACACGATATATGTGGTTCACCCAATGTGGGCTACATCCACGGAAAAGCAGCCACTTAATGGCTTTAGTACTTCAAACAAGAAGTACGTTACAAAGGGATTATTCCCTTAATACAGCTCCCGTCTTTCTTCACTCTCACCACCTCACACCCACCTTGTTGTATCAACTTCACACTATGAAATGTATGTAGAAATGGCCTCCTTTTATAGGCCAAAAGTGTTGCCCTCTCTTATGAGAGGCAGACATGTGTAGCCGCCCTTGTGTAGATAAGCCTAAATCAGACCCTCCAATCTGCCCATGTGTGGCCGCCCTTGAGAAGAAAAGTCCTCCTTTGAAATCGGCCACCGGCCAAACGATCGACCGTTTTCTGACCACTTTCTGTCCGCCATCCGGCCATAATATTTCGACAAAAATGAATATTTCGGTTGGCTGTGAAAATTTTGGTTTTCGGCGAGCGAGTAATTTTGTTTCCTATGAGTGATTTTTCTTAATGCACAATGGCTTCTCCTCATAATGGGGGCCTTACAAATGTGCATTTTTAATACGGAAAATTACAAGGGGTAAATCAGGCTCCATACTTCACAAGTACTAGGGGAGTAAAAGCTAGAATATTGGTAAGGATGCCAGACTAGTCTCTGCAAGGATCCAAAGGAGGGAAAATAGGGATCGAAAGGGGGATAGTATGCAAAATATCAATGTACTTCAATGGGGACAAAAAGACCTAAGGTTCAACCCCAGTAAGACTTCCATGGGCTAAAGTTCCTAATAAATTATTGCTGTCCAAAGGCCAATGTAGGGGAAAATTGGATGGTCATGGGAAGACTAAAAAGTATTCCCACATCCATATCAAGGAGGGGGCGAGCCATGAGAGTAGGGGATGAGAGAGAATCACACACATACACACTCCAAGGCTTCCCCTTTACACAAAGGGAATACTGGACACATGCCAAGCTCCTAGGCCACTTGTCCCAATCTCCCCTCAAATCCTATTGGATGGCCATAGAGGTGGACCAATGAGGATTAGGCCAGAGTAAATTTATTCTAATTAATTTAAATACACTTGATAAAAGAACCAATGAAAATTAAGCTCCATAGAAGACTATTGGACAGTCTACCAAGGTCCAATGAGCATTCAATAACCCATTGGCTTGCCTGACTCCTATTGGCCAAAAACCTTAGAGGTTCAATGAGAGTTTAATTGAATTATTTAATTTCCTAAATCTCTTGCTAAAGGGGAAAGAGGGACACTTGTCAAAGGCTCTCCATTTGACCTCTAATTTTGTATTGGCTAAGCTTGTCATGAGCCAATGAGGGGCCAGCAAGAGGAAATAGAAAGAGGGGTCGACCAAGAGAGAGAGGGGGCTGATTTTGCAAAGGCACTATGACTATGGCACACACACTTACACAAACTCATGTGTAAAGTAAAGAAGACTATCTCCTTCTCAAGTATTAATGGAAAGCCCATCATCTACTCCAAACTTGTGAGAAGGGAGGCGTACACCAACAACTCTTGGCTTTGTGATGCAAATCCAACGCCAAGCTCCAATGCATGCTCATCTCCTCTACCATGATAATTACTAAGCTATGCTAAGCTATTGAGAGTGATTATGTGAGAAGAAATACTTCTTTCTCGTAAGAATACTTCTTCTTCCTCTACATCTACTCTCATACCCCGCTAGCTCTCACCATCTTTGAAGGTGTGTGAGGTCTTGGGTCTGAGACCGTGAGGGAATTGATGTTGTGTTTTTCAAGTGTAATCTTGGTGCTTGAAGCTTCCATCTTCATTGCACCAGCAAATTATTGAAGGAAAAAAAGTATTGTATTGTAAAATGTCTCCATTGATGGGGGAAACCTATAATACAAATCCTTTTGGAGGCAGGACCGGTAAATCCAGTCCTCAACTATTGTCAATTGTTCTATTTCTCTCTCCTTTTAAGTATTCTCAATGCCAAATTAGCTAGGTGTAAATTTCTATGTTGCTTTCTCAATTAAGTACTCTCTCTATGCTCGTTAGGAACTTTTTCTTAATGAAATGCTCACTGTGTTATCAATTTCCGCTACACACAAGTTACTAGTGCATTAAATGTTACATCTTCACGGAATACATCAACATAATCTTTCAACCAGTCAGGGTGAAAGTTTGAGTCTAATTTTTCCACCTTATTGAGCTTAACCGTATAGATCTATTGACCCTTCCTAAGACCCTTCAAAAGTCTACTAGCCCTTACTAAGTGAGCTGTAGGTTTGCCATTTTTCCCTTTTCATTTCCAAGGTCATCACTAAAGGTGAAATTCCCTTGTGCACAATGAATGTGAGCTTGGTTCTTTTTCAACCAATCCATTCCCAATATTCCATCGTAGAGTCCTAGAGGTAAAGTATGAAATTGTGGGGAAGTAGAGTATCCCCCTAGTTCAAAGTATACAGGACCTGTTGTATACTGAGTTAGGACCTCCTTCCCGTTTGCTAACTCTACAACTAATCACTTTGCAGGGTATTGGTTTAGTTCAACTTCTTCATGCACTAAGGAGAAAGAAAAGAGTGTGTGCTTTCACAGTCTATTAAAAATTCAACTTTTTCACCTTGGCAAGATCCTAGTGCTTGGATAACTGCATATTGCTGGCGAGCACCAGGATTGTCGATGGCAACATGCAACACTGCTCTTTTATCTGCTTCATCTCCTATAGTTGGTTGTCCTATCGCAGCATTGACGATGCACATAATCATAAAATCAACAATTATCAAAACTTGGCAGAAGGTTGCTTTGCAAGTTGCAAAATGAGGTTCATCAGTGCGATTTCCGCAGTAGAGTCTCCTTATGTGTATCCTTCTTGTGTGTGTCTAGGGCCTAGGGGCTAGGATCTTATATAGGCCCCCACAAGTTCATCAAGCTCACACAAATTTCCTAGTTGCTAACGTGATTTGGGGGAATGGGGAGTGTATCCATACTCCCTCACACTTGTCCTCTAGGCCATACTCACCTCACCCTACCATGCTCTCCACACTTGGATAAGTGGAAAGTGCCATGCTTGATCAACTTTCTACTCTCTCTCACACTCTCCTAGACCTACTTCTAGCGCTCCCCTAGGTCTAATTGGGAGTGGAATAGTGTCTAGAGAGCCCATACCACCTCCCCCATGCTTGCCACACCTCACCAAGGTTACCTAATGGACTGACACACCTCTCCACACCTCCACCTGACACTTGGCAAGTGACTACCCATGCACCTCACACTTATGGGCATACATGGCATACATGGGCATGTCCCCATACTCTCATGAATGCACATGCACCCATACCTATACATCCATAACTTAGGGATTAATTTAAATAGTCTAACTTAAGCTTGAAATAAATTTGAATAGTCTAGAATAAATTATATCAACCTAGACACATCAGAATTTCATTTTGAAAAACGCTAAAGCAAGACGGACTCTCAAGTGACTCCTCTATGCACTAGACAAGACTACCTGCCATAAATAGCAATTCTCAAAGGCGGTCCCTATTTACTAGGAAACTTCGGACGGGGTATAATTTGACGAGCCGGTTGCCCCTAGCTAGGTGTAAGATCCCAAAAACTTACTTTTTTGGAAATTTTTTCCAAAAGAAACTTACATCATTCTTGACAATTAGACGACATCAGAATAGAAAAACTACCAAAAATAGTAACTTTTTAGCTAGCAATATGCCTTATCAAGATGTTACATAAGAACTCCCTCTATCAGGGTAGCAGAGACCTTACAAGAGCAATGACAAAAAATCAAATTGCAGAGCCATGTATGGGTGTATGCTTATGTGTGTGTGTGTGTGTGTGTGTGTGTGTGTGTTTGTGTTTGTTTGTGGAAACATAGATTTATATTTGGTTATGCACCCACTATTAAGCATTGATGACGTTAGTGGAGATGGCATAGTATCAAGTCAGTACTATGCATAATGGAGTTAATGGTTATACAATCTTGTTGTTAACTACCATGACCTTGTATCTACATGCTTTTTTATGGGTGAACACGGGCTTTTTGGATTTTCCTAGGTATATTTTATATTTGTACTAGTAGACATGATGATTTCATAGTGTGAAATTATCACCGGATAAATATCTCCTACCTTTGGTGGTGCGTATGCATTTCTTCTTATAGTACATATGTTTTTATAGAATCCTAGTCATAATAATTTGGATCCTGATAAGAGATATATCAATACAAGCTTCTATAAACAATTATTTCCTCCTTATGCATTGGTGTTTGTAGCCCAACACAGGCTCTCTAAACCTGACTGCATTTAGTATTGTCTCGTTTGATATCTCAAGTGTCGTAGGTGTGCTTGTTGCAAATCAGAAGTGTGGTGCTGATGGAGATGAAGAGAGAGAAACATACACGCATGCATGTGCATACCCCTTGAGAGGGAGGGTGTTATGCAGAGAAGGAGAGATGGAGAGTGAGAGCAAAGATGGAGATGAAAAACAGCAACACGAGACAGAGGCAAAGGCTACTCCCCCATGCGGAAGCACAAATAAAAGAGAGTCTATGCTCCCATCTAAGACCTATTTATATTGATGAGAGAAGAGATACATAAATAGAGAGTGTCTCTTCTAAACTTAGAGAGGTCTCTTACAATTTTCTCCTAAAATAACTAAATCCCCCACATGGAAGCATAAATAAAAGAGACCCTATGCTCCCATCTGAGACCTGTTTATATTGATGAAAGAAGAGCTACATAAATAGAGAGTGTCTCCTTTAAGCTTAGAGAGGTCTCTTATAGTTTGCTCCTAAGATAACTAAAAATCCTTATCTAGTGATGCATCTCATGTAGGCCATCAGATCTTTGTGATGATCCAATGGTGGAGGATGTTGCCTCCCTCAACCTTAGACCTTGTCCTACATATCATAACATAGAGAGAAGCATCATTTCACTAGATACAACATACTCCCATGTTGAAGAGAAACTATCCTCAATTGCATGATAGATATTAGTCTATAATAGACAAAAGATACTTTAAAGTAGTCAAGTCTTGGAATAAGCATCATGCTTTCATTCCTTAACACCTACTATAACATTACTATAAAATATTAGCATTATTATATCCAATCATCAATCACATATGGCCACTAGCTAGTAGCATCTTGCCCACATTCAGCTGTCTTGACTTGCTTCACCGCAAAAACACGATACTTATAATCTAATTGTTCAAATTTATTGTTTACATCTAGCATTCCATCCATGACCCTGTTACCACCAAGCGACTACCTTTTATGTAGCCATGGGCCAAGCTTGTCGAACCCGCTAGTAGTGTGGCCGGGATTGTTGGTCAGGTAGGAATGGTTAAGAGTGATCGCCGATCAGAGACGCACTCTAAAACTGGAGCCTATAATGTTTGGGTAAGATTGGCTAAGTGTGGGCGTCCAAATGTGAACGGGCAAGCCCATATAAAAGTCAATTTAAACCTAAAATACCTCATTCTCTCATTTGTGCAATGCAAGAAGAGTGCTCTTGCTCCATCTCCTTCTCCTTCTCCTTTGTGTACTAGTGTGTGTGTGTGCACTTGAGAGAGAGAGAGAGAGAGAGAGAGAGAGAGAGAGAGAGAGAGAGAGAGAGAGAGAGAGAGAGAGAGAGAGAGATAGATAGATAGATAGATAGATAGTTCTATTATCGTCCTGGGAGGTCAAATATGACCTATGGGACCAAATGAACATGTCACGTGGTGTGAGTGGAGTTCATAAGTGACTCTCGATGCTCAAAAATGGCTGAAATGAGCATCGCAATAGAGAGTCCACATCGTGGTTGGGAGAGGAAGGTATGTAGGGAGAGCTCATGGCTGAATATATGGGGAAAAGAGGACCTAATGTGGTCAAAAGCTGAGCACTCAAGTAGTGTGTGGTACTCACTCTCTCGCACTTGACGAGGGCATAAGGTGCAAAGTCGATGACACTCCTCGCCAGTGCCCCAACGTCCTGTCTCACAGCGTAGAGAATGGGAGCTAAGACGAATGGAGGCAATGGTGCGGATCGCACTCAACGGGATGGGCTCAAGGATGTAGGAATGGGTTCGGTTACCTCGTTCCGAGAAGAAGAGAGATTTGTAGTTTGGGGCAACGTGTGTGGTGTAATGGCTGAAGCGAAAACCTCCAGATTTCTCCCAAGCCATGATACATTGGCGTTGTAAGAAGGCCTCATTAACTTGGGAGTCGATCGACGCATCCTTGACCAAGTGACATGCATCCCATCTTCCAAACCATTTCTTGATATCAAGCATCCACCCCGAACTTAGTATTTTGCTCTTGCATGTCTTTTGAACCTTTTGACTTGCTTCATATGCGATTCTAGGAAGTCGATGCAAAGGGCTACGTTGTGTCTTACGCATGTACTCCACAACCCTTTCCATGCCCAAGACCTCAATGGGAAGCGATCCGGACTCAAGAAGTAAGAGCATGTAGGGTGTTTGTGTCTTGACTTGGAGAAAGTTGGTGAGAAAACGCTTTTGGACATTCTCAAACTCTTTCCAAGTAGACTTCCCGATGCTTCCACCCCACACCTCCACTCCATAAAGAAGCACCGGTGTCACCAATGTGTCAAAGAGGTACTTTTTGAGAGCCCAACACTTGATCTCTCCTACATTGCACATGTTCTCAAATGCATAATAAGCCCTCTTTCCGGCTTCCAAGCGACGCATTGCACAATCCTTCCATTTATGATTGGATGGAACCTCAAGGCCAAGGTACTTGAAGTGATCTACCACTTCAAGTTTCTCATTGTTGTATACAATGCATGGATTTTCGTCATTGAGGGTCTTTACAAGCATAACCTTGGTTTTGGATCCATTCACGATCAGCCCGCTATGTAGGCAAAAGCGTTCCAAGACACTCATAAGCTTTTGTGCATCTTCTAAGGTATGTGCCAAGAGCACTACATCATCGGCATAAAGCAAAAGCATGATCACCGCATTTCCAATCTTAACCTCTTCTATGCCTTCTTGCTGCATAAAATCAAGAACCATGTATTCCAATTCATCAATGAGTAGCCCAAAGAGGGTTGGGGAAAGTGGGCATCCTTGTTTGACACCAATAGTGCTTGCAAAAAATTCTGAAATTCCATCTCCCATACGTAATCGACATATCACTTTTTGGTAGAAGCGAAAGACTGCATGCATAAATTCTCTCGGCACTTGAAGGCTTTGCATACGTCTCCAAAGATTTCCTCGCGGTACCATGTCAAAAGCTTTCTTGAAATCCACAAAGCAACAATACAACTTTTTTCCTTTCAATCGAGACGCTTCCATAAGAACTCGAAGAGTGACAAGGTGATCAATAGTGCTATGATGCTTTCGAAAACTTGCTTGGCCAAGCGCACATTTGCCATTCTTTTCAGCCCATTCACTTATCTTCATCTCCATGATACATCCAAATAACTTTGCCATCAAAGAACCAACCATTATAGTGCGATAGTTGTTCACATTGTTTACATCTCCTCCTTTGTGCAAAGGTTTGATCCAATTTGCACTCCAATCATGAGGCATGCCATACTGAAGTGCAAGGTTAAACATATCGCATATCCAATATCGTGTTTTCTTGCTTGTCCATTTAATCATTTCAGCCTTGACACCTTGAAGGTCACCTGCCTTGCGAGTAGCAAGTTTCTCAAGCGCGCGGCATACATCTTCAATGGTAAAGAAGGGAGACATAAATGGAAGGGAGCTACAACCCTCCATCTTATCAACATTGGGTTGCTCATAGAGGTTCTTACAATGCATATACATATCCTCAAGAGTCAAGTCACCAAAGCTCTCAACGCGCTTGCCTTTTAGATTTTGCCAAAACTTGCCACATGCATGTGCTTTCTCTTGTGCTAAAAGAAGTTGTTTTTCGACTTCCCACCTTCTCCTCTTCTTTTGAACAAGTGCTTTGTATGTGTGTGAACATTCCAAGTAAACTTCCTTGTCTTTGATTGCATCCAATCTTAGCAAGTGTTTTCGGGCTTGACTACATTCCATGTCAAACCATTTCTTCTTGGTGGTACCCTTCTTAGACCTTTTGCAAGACATGTGTTTCGCCGAAAAGCATTCCTTCGCACAAGAGAAAATTACTTCTTTGAAAACTTTCCACTTGCATTCTAATGTTGGGCTCCCTTGATGCTCTATCATGCTTAACATTTGGTCCACCATATCAGCATATATAAGTGCTCGTTTGAAGTCTAGACGTAGGTACAAATGATTCACATCATGATTGGAGGCTACATGCTCGGGCCGTTTACCACACTTGAGGTCAATACATAACATCCTATGATCCGATTCCGGATTCCATTCACCAAGTGTAAAGCTTTGTATGCATTCTTGGAGCCATATGTGGCTCGCACACAGTGTTGGGCAAGTCCGTTGCTTCGATACGTGCGGCAAAAGCCCACATTTTTTGTGCCGTTGCCAGGGAATCGCCCTGCACTAAGCTCAAGAGGCACTCTATGCTTCTTCTATGAGTGTTTGTGTTAGGAAGGAAGAGAAAGAAGAAGAAGTTATTTTTTGCAATTTTTAATTTCCTGTATAATCTCTACTTTCTGCCAATGTCTGCTTTTACACAGTTTTTTTTTTAATTTGCACAGTTAGTAGTTAGTGTGTTAGTAGTGAATGAGTGTTTTCTGCCAATGTCTGCTTGCACACAGTCTTTACATAGTTAGTGAATAGCTTGTTTTCTGCCAATGTCTTCTTTTACACAGTTTTTTATTTGCACAGTTAGTAGTTAGTGTGTTAGGTAGTGAATGAGTAAGCAGTTAGCAGAGTAGCTAGCTGTAGAGATAAGGTTAGGTTAGTTAGGAGAGTAGGTAAAGGAGTAGGTTAGCCCTTGTAAACACAATACAATCTTAGTCTTCTTTTCCAATCTTTATCCCTCCCAACCCCCAAACCCCCCGCGGCCCCCCTCCCACGAAAGTTTTTCACGCTAAAATGTAATGTTTTTCAATAAGTAAAAAACGAAAATAATTTAAGCATGAGGCGTGAGTGTGCTCTATGAAAATTTTGGATTGGGATGGTGATCATTTTTCCCTAAGCCGAAGCCCAGCCCCAAGCCTCAGTCCTCAGTCTTATGATATATACTAGATTCACTCTTACATATATATACCCTACCCCCACAAGAAGGAATGAGGGAATGTGGGACAAGTTCCTCAAGTCCTCCACCATCCCCTTCACACTCACCCTTTGGACTTACTAATTCTAGTTCTCTCCCCACCTAGGAAAAGACTAGACTCACTCTTACATATATATACCCTACCCCGACAAGAAGGAATGAGGGAATATGGGACAAGTTCCTCAAGTCCTCCACCATCCCCTTCACACTCACCCTTTGGACTTACTAATTCTAGTTCTCTCCCCACCTAGGAAAAGACTAGTTTTAAGATTTCGAGGACTATACGTAACCAAATCGGGGAGTGTAAAGCACGAAACGTCCCTCTAGACAAGACGCTTGTTTTGAGCTATCGCACGTTGTATTTTGTGACTTGATTTTAAAAAGGGACCAAAAATACCAAAAACTTGGGTTGTAAACACCTAAAAAACTAGGTGAGCGGTCTTCACGGGCATTCACCAACACCTCTAGAGTGTTGAGGTCACATGCACCTACACTCTGGTTGTGTGCTAGAGGAAAATCACACCAAGAGTGTCTCCGTTTATGCGGGCACTCATTATTCCTCTACCTTAGACTCAAGGCCCTCAACGGGAACCCAAGGTAGTACCACTCACGATCTGCATATAGCGTCTAGTGACTCTTCCTCTGACTACGACGTCATGGAGGGTTACCCAATGCCTAATCCTGATAGCTCAAGCCAAGACATGCATGCCATGGGCCCACGGTCTGAGCTGAGCGTGCTTAGCCGCTTGAAGGAAACATTTAGTAGAGCCACTCGCTCCAAACATGTAGCTAACGATGTAAATGAGGGGGTGGGGAAGTAAATTCTCCATTCATGACCAAGGTAGACCCTATGCCCTTAGAGAGTGTGCACGTGAATGCTCCATTTACTACACCCCCTGACTCTTCAGAGCTATTCCCCTGCGAGGTTATATTACCTGATGGTAGAAGCCTTGCCGAAGTGCAAGAGGTTGAGTGATATATCATTGCGGCTAGGGAAAAAGAAATCGAGAGCTTACGCAAGGCAGAGCAACAAAGAGAGTTAAAAATGAAAGCCCCTATGTCAATATCCTTGCTATGAGAGCAATCAAGTGCTCATGAATTAGTGACAAAACTAAGGGTCAACCCATAGAGAGCCACATTGCATCTAGTTCAAAAGACACCCCTAGCACCTCAATCCTAGATGGAGCGTACCTATACACAGTTCACACCTGTCACGTGGGTTGGTTAGATGTCCTACAATCCACAACGGGTGCCACTAGTGTAGAGGATCAACAACAATGAGTTTGTGAGGTCATCCATAGGGTTATTGAGCTAGAGAGACAAAACAAGGGGATCCACATGCCTTCAATGGTTCTCATGAGATTCTTGGATACAGGGAAGGCTAAACAACCAACCTTATTGAAAATGGAGACTCCCTCAGTACGTCCGATGGATCCTCGATATGTTGTTTTTCCAGGAGTCTCAGTGCAATCTGAGCACACAAGTGATAGCTTTACTTTTCTGAGTCTAGCTCATCTTTCCCTTCATAACACCACGGCTACCATGCCTACCCCAATGATGGGCATGCCAAGAAACACGCCATGGACCTCATTTGTTAGTAAAGCACCGCTACATGGTAGCTCAATGCCTCCAACAGTACCTACAAGTGTGTACCAAATGTATACACCTATAGGTCCTCGTACTCATGTAGCCCCTACCCCTCCCATTGTTCCAACAACCTATGCTTCACAACCACAACACCCAAGCTCTTATTTCCATGGGACCATACCGGATAGCATTAGCATGTCACATCTGACATCTGTTATGCCTAGGGCCACACATATGAATTTTGGGCCCCGTACCAAACTACGAACCCAAGGGCTTCCTATGCGCCAAGCCCAATGCCAATACCTACTCCACATGTAGTCTATGGAGCATCTTCACCCACGATGCCTGCTCACTTAGGTGACTTGGCAACATTCGCTCAAGATATTGGTCGATCTATTGTTGAGAATATGCATAGCACGTCTGATAGAGAACCTAGAAGTAAGGCAGTACAAATAGCCAAGCTCACACAAAAATTTAGTGGAGACGGGGATGTGAGAAATCATATCAAAGTGTTTGAACAAATATGCAATTATTTAGGAGAACACAATGACCTGCAGAAGAGTAATTCTTTAAGCCTAACTTTAAGTGGGAAGGCTGAGGATTGGTATAGAACCCTAAGGGTGGAAGAAAAAATGATTTACCCTACTCATAGGAGACTGTTCTTGAAAGAATACATACGAGAGGGAGTGCTTTGGGGTGTAGCCTCTCAGCTTGAGAAATCCCAATGAGAGGAAGGAGAGTTGGTGAGAGACTTTATTAATCGCGAGTCCAAATGAGCTCTTCAATAATAATCAATTGCTTGATAGATTCATTAGGGGATTATGACATGAGGATATCTATAATGTCCTAGTCATTAGAGGTATCACCACTTGTAATTATCCTCCAATTACATGATTCAAGGAGAAAGAGTGTCTGTTGAGCCTAAATCTTTTAGCTCGCAAGCATCGGGGCATCAGCCAATGACCCTAAAGACTATTGCTAAGGAGCCAAAGATATCTGAGATGACTTTAGCAGATCTCACCAAGGCTATTCAAGAGAGTCTTAGAGACAATCGTGCTCCGCAAAACAATCATATGTATCCAAAAAGGGAGAAACAATGGTGCTCAGTATGCTATGGTCCGCAAAGTTGTTAAGTATGGATCCTGATTTACCCCTTGTAATTTTTTGTATTAAAAACGCACATTTGTAAGACCCCCATTATGAGGAGAAGCCATCGTGCATGAAGAAAAATTACTCACCAAAAAACAAAATCACTCGTCGGAAACCAATATTTGCACGGGGCCAGTCTCGAGCAAACCTCGAGACTCTCTTTGTAGGAATATTATGGTAGGACAGTGGTCGGAAAGTGATCAAAAAACAGTCGGTCATATGGCCGATTTGTCCGTGGCTGGTAGTCAATAGCTGGTGGCGATAGTTGGAGTTCAATGGCCGGTGGTTGGTGGCCGAATTCAATTTCCAATGTCCAATTTCAAAGGAGGACTTGTCTTCTCAAGGGCGGCCACATATGGGCGGATTTGAGGGTCCGATTTGGACTTATCTACACAAGGGCGGCTACACATGGCTGCCTCTCATGAGAGAGGGCAACCCTTTTGGCCTATAAAAGGAGGCCATTTCTACACACATTTCACAGTGTGAAGTTGATGCAACAAGATGGGTGTGAGGTCGTGAGAGTGAAGCAAGGCGGGAGCTCTATTAAGGGTATAATCCCTTTGTAACCTACTTCTTGTTTGAAGTACTAAAGCCATTGAGTGGCTGCTTTCCCGTGGATGTAGCCCACATTGGGTGAACCATGTATATCGTATGATCTCTCTCTCTCTCTCTCTCTCTCTCTCTCTCTCTCTCTCTCTCTCTCTCTCTCTCTCTCTCTCTCTACTCTATAATCTCTCATGTGTGAAAATTTCTCTCTCCCCATTGAGTAAGCTAATCAAATATCTATTTAGCTCATCATATTTCCTAACAACTGATATTAGAGCAAGGTTTGCTCATAGCTAAATTATCTCAAGGAAAGGATTCCTTGAATTGAGTGGGAGTTATTGCGGAGGAAGGGAAGCTCAATATTGAGAGATGCAAATTGAAGACTATCTCTACCAAAAGGACCTCTATTTGCTACTAGGCGGTCTTGCAAAGAAGCCCACAATGATGGCAGATGAAGCATGGATTGTCCTTGATTGAAAGGCACTAGGAAAAATCCGGTTAAGCTTGGCGTCAATGGTGACCTTCAACGTTTTGGAGATGAAGACCACGGAGGACTTGATGAAGTCACTTGACAACTTCTACGAGAAACCATCGGCATCCAATAAGGTATTTCTCATGAAGCGCTTGTTCAATTTAAAGATGACAATGAATGGTTCAGTTGCAGAACACCTAAATGACTTTAACACAAACATAACTCAACTTCAATCGGTGAAAATCAATTTTGATGACGAAGTGCGAGCTCCGCCCATACTATCATCTCTACCAGATAGTTGGGACAGCCTTGTGATGGCTGTAAGTAATTCTATCTCTGGCAGAAATACTCTTAAGTTTGATGATGTTGTGGGTGTTCTCCTAAGAGAGGAAATGCAAAGGAGAAGCACAACAGAATCATCAAGTGTTGCACTATAAGTGGAAACAAGAGGAAGACCTAAGGACAGGTTTAAAAACCAAAAGGGTCGTGATCGCTCAAGGTGGAGCAAGTTACGCACAGTCAGTTCTTGAATGTTGGAACTGTGGCAAAAAGGGCCACATCAAGAAGGATTGTTGGTCCAAGAAGAAGAAGTAGACAGAGTCTCAAGACAACAAGCCAACATTAGAGGCCAATGTGACAAGTAAAGTAGAGCAAGATGCTCTCATTAGATAATGTGTCTAATTCCTGGATATTAGATTCCGGGGCTTCATTCCATGCGACACCACACAAGCAACATTTCCAAGATTAAACCAAAAACATATTTGGGTATTATACTTGGGAGATGATGAAGCTTCTGAAATTGTCGACAAAGGTACAGTTTGTGTCAAAACTACTAATGGAAATGAATGGAAGCTTAAAGATGTTAGGCATATTCCTTGTCTTTGCAAAAATTTGATCTCTATAGAACAATTGGACGATGAAGGTCACAACATTACATTCGGAAGCAAATGGTGGAAGATCTCAAGGCGATCTTTGGTGGTTGCCAAGGGAGAAAAGGTCGGTACACTTTACTTGTGTATTGTTAGCACGCAATCTTCAACTTGTGCAATAGCTACGAAAGTTGACACTACGGTGTGGCACTATCGGCCTGGGCATATGAGTGCCAAAGGAATGCAAATCCTTCAAACAAAGAAGCTTCTAACAGGTTTGAAAGAAGTGGACTTAGAGTTCTGTGAAGATTGTGTTTATAGTAAACAAAAGAGGGTAAAATTTCAAAAATCAGGAAATGAAAGAAAAAATTAAAAACTTGAGTTGGTTCATTCTAGTGTTTGGGGTCCTGCAAGTACACCATCACTTGGTGGCTCATTGTACTATGTAACATTCATAGACGATGCGACTAGAAAAACATGGGTTTATGTCATGAAGAATAAGTCCGATGTGTTTTCCATATTTCAAAGGTGGAAAGACTTTGTGGAGAATGAAGCAGGTACCAAGGTTAAGTGCCTCATATCTGACAATGAAGGTGAATATTGCAGCCAAGCTTTTGAAAGCTTTTGTGCTAGCAATGGTATTCGGAGGCAAAGGAAAATCCCATTGAACACCTCAAGAAAATGGGATTTTGGAAAGGATGAGTAGGACTATCATCGAGCGAGCATGAATCATGTGGCTACATGTAGGCCTACCGCTTGAGCTTTGGGCGGAAGCAGTAAGTACATCTTTGTACTTAATCAACCGGTCACCCTTAACGGCATTGGATGGGGGAGTTCAGAGGAGGCATGGATAGGTAAACCAGTGAACTATTCATCTCTCAAAGTGCTTGGGTGTGAAGCTTTCATGCATATAGATATAATTTTAAGGTCAAAGCTAGATGCAAAGTCCAAAAAGTGTTTCTTCATCGGCTATGGAAAAGGTGACTTTAGGTATCGCCTATGGAGTCCTGAAGATGGTAAAATATTTACGAGTAGGGATGTAATTTCTAATAAACAAAATATGTACAAAAATTACTTGGAAGAAAACAAACAAAAGAAACACGTGATGAGTACATGGAGCTTGAGGATGGTGAAGACTCAAGGAGTGAAAATGGTGACAATGTGCAACAACGTCAACGAAATGAGGAGCCTCAACCTATTCCCTAAAGATCCGCAAGAGCAGGTAGACCTCCAGAAAGGTTTTTTCCTTCCTTCAACTATCTCTTGATCTCATATTCTGGAGAGCTAGAATCATATGTAGAAGCTATGCATCACAAATCCAAATAAGAATGGATGAAGAGCTTGCAAGTGGATATGGACTCACTACATCACAACCAAACATGGGAGTTGGTTGAGCTGCCTAAAGGTAAGTAGGCACTGCAAAACAAATGGGTGTATAACGTGAAGGAAGAAGAAGGTGGGAAAAAAAGCTACAAGTCTAGGCTTGTGGTAAAAGGGTTTTCTCAAAAAAAAGGTATTGACTTCAATAAAATATTTTCTCATGTTGTAAAAATGAACTCAATTAGGCTTGTCTTAAGCCTTGTGGCTGCTCATGATTTAAATCTTGAGCAAATCAATGTAAATACCGCATTCCTTTATGGTGACTTAGAGGAGGAAATTTACATGCTTCAACCAAAGGGGTATGAAGTAAGGGGTAAGGAGAAAATGGTTTGCAGATTAAAGAAGAGCTTGTATGGTTTAAAGCAAGCATCAAAACAATGCTACTTGAAGTTTGATCGATGGATGTTGGATCATGGATTCACAAGATGCAACTCGGATCACTACGTCTACATGAAGAATTTGGGAGTGGGAAGTTCATCATCCTAATGTTGTATGTTGATGACCTGTTGATTGCAAGTGCTAACATGCAGGACATCAAAGACCTAAAAGAGGAGCTGTCTAAATCTTTTTCAATGAAAGATTTATGTGTTGCAAAGAGGATACTTGGTATGAAGATATCAAAGGACAAGACGAAGAAGACAATAAAGATATCTCAAGAGGATTACATCAAGAAGGTACTAGAAATGTTTGCAATGCAAAATGCAAAAATGGTTTCTAAACCTTTGGCTGGTCACTTTAAACTAACCAAGGATATGTGTCCAAAGACACAAGAGGAGATAGTCTATATGTCTAAAGTTCCATATGCTGCAGCGGTAGGTTCTCTAATGTATGCTATGGTCTGGACAAGGCCAGATATTACACATGCAGTGGGAATTGTAAGTAGGTTCATGGACAACCCAGGTAAAGAGCATTGGCAAGCTATGAAGTGGATACTTAGGTATCTAAAAGGGACAATAACAAATGCTTTGTATTTTGGAGGAACTGATATTTTTCTGGAAGGGTATGATGATGCAGATATGACAGGTAACAAAGATACTCAAAGGAGCACTACTGGCTATGTCTTCACGGTTGGAGGAATAACAGTAAGCTGGGCTTCAAAGCTGCAGAAAGTGGTCTCACTTTCTACCACAGAAGCCGAGTATGTCGCAATGATGGAGGCAAGCAAAGAAATTATGTGGCTTCACAGATTCTTAGAAGAGCTTGGATTCAAACAAGAAAATTGTGTCTTGTATAGTGATAGCCAAAGCGCTATCCATCTTGCAAAGAATTCAGCCTTTCATTCAAGGACAAAGCACATTGAGGTGAGATATCACTTCATACGCACTCTTTTGGAAGAGGGACACCTAAAGCTAGGGAAGGTGCATACAAGTAAAAATCCTACAGACATGTTTACAAATGTGGTCAACAAGGAGAAGTTGAGATTTTGCTCCATTACAAGAGGCTATTCATATTAGCGACGCTCACACATCGACGCTCAAAAAAAAAATCCCGGCGTCGCTATGAGCGTCGCAAATTTCTTTGGAAATTTGCGACGCTCATAGCGACGCCGACTGGGCTAAAAAAATAACAGAGCGCGCCCAAAAACTCAGATCTCAGATCTGAGTTTTTCGGCGCCCTCAAGCAAGGAGCAGGTAACGCTCTCCCTCTCTCTCTCTCTCTCTCTCTCTCTCTCTCTCTCTTTTTCTTCTCCACACACACACACACACACGAGGAGAGGAAGGAGAGCCAGGTATGCTCTTTCCCTCTCCTCACTCTCATGTTCCCTTCCCCTCTTTCTCTCTCCCTCTCTCTCTCTCACACACACACATACACACACACATAGTGTTTTTGAGAGAGAGAGAGAGAGAGAGAGAGAGAGTACAAACATAAACAAAAACGCACACACACATACATAAACAAAGAATGCACACACACATTCAGAGAGGAAAAGAGAGAGAGAGCATGCATAAACAAAAAACGCACGCATTGAGAGAGGAAAAGAGAGAGAGAACATGCATAAACAAAAAACGCACACATTGAGAGAGGAAAAGAGAGAGAAAACATGCATACGATCCAAAAAAACGCACACACATTGAGAGAGAAAGAGAGAGAAACTAATTTAACGTCGTAGGAAACTAATTAAAATTAAAAGACCTAAAGATCTAGCCGACGAGGAGTTGAACTCAAGACCTATTAGTCAAGAGGGAAATGGCATAACCAATCTATCATACTTGGCATG
Organism: Adiantum capillus-veneris; assembly: GCF_014529385.1. Classification (NCBI taxonomy): domain Eukaryota; kingdom Viridiplantae; phylum Streptophyta; class Polypodiopsida; order Polypodiales; family Pteridaceae; genus Adiantum; species Adiantum capillus-veneris. The sequence goes on from NC_140944.1 coordinate 148,594,755, forward strand.
GGTGATAGAAAGGTTATACCATTTATCTCTTTTTATTGGCACACACATCCACACACGCGCACACACACAAGAAGAAGAGAGTTATAACGTCGTAGGAAACTATCCTAAAAGACGTTAAATATTAGGTTAGATGTAGACTTACGTTAAATTAGATTTAGGTTTATTTAAGTTAAATTAGATTAGATTTAGGATTGTTTTTAATTAGATTTACGTTTATTTACGCTAGATTTAGATTTACGTTATATTAGATTAGATTTAGGTCTCCATAGACTGCGATGCCTGCATGAAGCGGGTGAAGAAAGCCCTCAATGGAATATAGGGTATTGCTGCCTTCACTCATGGTGGGCTCCGTCGATCCCAAAGTACTGGTGAAATGTCTTCAGAAGATAGGGAAGAAGGTGGATCTTCAGGGCGGCAAGAGTCACTACATCCCCGACACAATGACCATCTAGACAACCTCTAGTCATTCAACAGCAACTTCAAAGTTAGTAACAAGAGCAAGAACGGTCTAAAGGGCCAATTGCTGTCGTCAGATGTGGATGGAGATGAGGCAGCGTCACCGCCGGAAGTTAAATCTCACATCTTTAGTGATGAGAATGCCAACTCTTGCCGAGTTATGTGAAAAATTATGTGTTAAATCAGTTTTAAGGTTCTTATAATCCCTGTTAGTTTAGTTCTTTGTTTTTAATATAACATAATTTACGATAGATTTAGATTTATGTTATATTAGATTAGACTTAGGTTTATTTAGGTTTACCCACACACACACACACACACACACACACACACACACACACACACACACACACACACACACACACAAGAAGAAGAGAGTTTTAACGTCGTAGGAAACTATCCCAAAAGACGTTAAAGATTAGGTTAGATGTAGACTTACGTTAAATTAGATTTAGGTTTATTTTTAGTTAGATTTACGCTTATTTACGTTAGATCGAGTCCACGCAAGAATTACTTACGGTTTAGGGTTTAGAGTTAGACGAACAGTGAAAAGATCTACTGTGAAAAGATGTTAAGATGCTGTGAAGTGCTACAGCTAGAGAAGAGGCAAAGGGGTTTTGTCCACTACATGCAGTATCATGTAGACGTGGGTCTGTAGATTTCTTGTACCCACAAATATAGGTATTGACCAATAAAGACGAGATTATAACCCGGTGGTTCTGATCTCCGTGCACCTCTAGACCGAGGTGTGCGGGGATTGGACATGACTAGAGAATGTGAGGTAAAGAGACAGAGAGAGAGAGAGAGAGAGAGAGAGAGAGAGAGAGAGAGAGAGAGAGAGAGAGAGAGAGAGAGAGAGAGAGAGAGAGAGAGAGAGAGAGATAAGACAAAGAATGCCAATAGAATATTAAATTTGTTGTCCAGGTTATAAGATTTTTATCCTCATTATGAGTAGTGACGAGGATGTGGGACCGTCCAACCGAAACACCTATCTCTCAATGAGGGTCTTATGTCCTTGTAATCAATGCAAGCATGCTGTGCGACGGACAAGACGTTTTTCTTTGCAGCACGTTCGCGAATTTGGCGAGTTCGATCCATCTATTATAGATCGAGTTGTTGCCAATTATAAATCGTCGGACTCTGACGCTGGCCAACAAGCAGCAATCTTGCAACCCAATAGACGTGTTCGCAGGCGCTTTGGTCAAGCAGCATATGTGAGGCCACAAGATGTAGCCTCTGACAGCTCGGGGGATGATCATGCAGAGCACATTCCCAACGAGGCAATGTTTGAGCCCGAGATTGATGAAATGATCGAGACAATCATGGATTCAGAAAGGCTTATCTATGATGATATGAAAAGTGAAGCCGATACGCCATTGTATAATGGAGCACGTATGTCTAGATTGAAAGCACTCCTGGTTCTTCTCAACATGCAGGCAAAGTTTGGATGGAGTGACACTAGCGTCACAGCGCTTTTTAGGTGATCTATTACAATTAGTTTACTTTAATAAAACTCTAAATGTATAATGATCTGATAGATTTTTACACGACTGTATCGTATTTTTATGTTGTGTAGATTGCTTAAAGAGCACATACTACCAGCTGACAATGTGATGCCAGATTCCCGAGATGAAGCAAGAAAGATTTTGCGAAACTTGGGGATGGATTACAATTCTATCCACGCTTGTCCTAATGACTCCATTCTTTTCAGAGGGGAATACATAGACATGGAGAAGTGTCCGAAATGTGATTCCGAAAGATATCGAGTAGATCTCCACGGGACAAAAATTCCACAAAAGGTTTTGCGACATTTTCCTCTGCTTCCTCGCATCAAGCATTTCTTCGAATGTAAGTCCATGGCCGCCCTAGCATCATGGCATGAGGAGAATAAATCTTCGGATGGTGTGCTACGAATTCCTGCAGATTGCGCAGCCTGTAAACATATAGATGGAACATGGTCGGATTTTGCCAGGGAAGCTCAAAATTTGCGCTTAGGCCTGGCTATGGATGGCGTAAATCCATTTGGTCAAAGATCAACATCTTACAGTGTATGGCCCGTTGTCATCGTCAACTACAACATTCCCCCGTGGTTGACTACGAAGAAGGGGCACCTATGGCTAAGCTTGATTGTGCCAGGGCGATATAAAGTGGAGAATATGGATGTGTATCTTCGTCCACTATTGGAAGAGCTACAACAATTGTGGATTGGCATAGAGGTGGTGGATATGAGCCGACACACAGGACGAAGGAATTCTTTGATCAGAGGCATTCTAATGTGGACCATGCATGACTATCCCGGGCTAACAGAATTCTCAGGTGATCTATTGTCACTCCTCACTCAGACACTGTAAATCTTGTTTTTTCCCATAGTTGATCTATTATCATGTGTATACATGCAGGGCTTCAAACAAGCGGATACAGAGCATGTGTCACATGTGGACCTAAGCTGAATGCACGTAGGGCGCCCTCACTGAAGAAGAAAATCTACGAAGGTCATCAAGCGTATCTTCCAGAGAATCATGTGTTATGCGACGGCTTTTTGGGAAGAGAGCCACCAAGGATGTCTGCACAAGCATGGTTAGAGCAGAAGGAGATGTGCGATGACGGATTGCCTCCAGGGATGAAGAGACTATCTCTATGGTACGAGTTACCATACTGGCCCCGACTCATGATCAATCACTTGCTCGATCCAATGCACATATTCAAGAATGTGGGTAATCTACTATGGGACCATCTGACCGGCAAGAAAGATACTTTGGGAGCCAGAGTTGACCTTAGAAATGTGGATCGTATGGAGCAATATTGGCCGCAAACAGCGTCTGATGGATTGATAAAACTCCCTAAAGCACCATGGATTTTCACAGGAGCCCAAGAACTCAAAGTAAAAGAGACCATTCGATCTTTGCGGACCCCCACTGGCGTAATGCACTTGCTCCGAACGTGTTTTACTAAAGACGGAAAGCTTACCAGTTTGAAGTCACACGATTGGCATAAAATGTGTCAGGTACGTTCATAGTGGACTTTAATATCATTGCATAAAATGTGGACTTTAATATCATTGCTGCACATACTTTACAGTTTATTTTACCGGTTGCCATTGAGGGATGTTTGTCTCTCGACATCCGTAACACAATCTACAAACTTGCAAAGCTGGTGCAATGGATCTCACAAAACGAGATCAACGTAGACTCCATACCATTCGCCAAACTAAATGCTGCGGAGCTTGTGTGCATGTTTGAGAAACATTTTCCTACTACCATGCTAACCATTCAGGTGCATCTTCTTGTTCACATAGTTGATGAGGTGGAAATAGCTGACACAGTTCATTCCAGATGGATGTTCTTCTTAGAACGTTTCATGAAAACGCTTAAGGGATATGTGCGTCAAAAGGCACGTCCGGAGGGTAGCATGGCAGAAGGTTGGTTGGTATCAGAGTCCCTAGTGTACATTGGAGAGTGGCTAGATGGATTTGATAAAGCCCGGGACACGCTATGGCGAACCATAGATGATGAGCGCATATCTGGGATTGTCATGTGCAATCTCGGTGTTGAGAAGAAGATGACGGAAGATCTAGAGGCTAAAATCAACCGATTTTGCATGCTTCACAATCCAGTGATGCAAAAGTGGATTTCACAATATGAGGATGCAAAGCAAGAGCGACAAAGGGCACGAATCGAGTGGAGATGGGGAAGACGACCACCGATGCACTATCCGACGGGTCTGGAGAGCCTACCAACCTTCATGAGCTTAAGATGGTTGCACAACCAATTGAAAAGCGCACAACAATGCGGTGACGAAGTGACTGAGGAAGAGTGGGAGTACTCTCGGGGTTGCGCGACCAAGGTAAGTTTGCAATGTACGGCATGCTAGTGACTTTATTTCTAAACATTTGAACGGCCACTCATAATCTTTGTTCATTGTAGTATAAGTCATACACAGCAGCATGGTGTAAAGGTCGACATTTTAGGGTGGAACGGATCGACAAAAAGCGTTTTACTAAAGATTGTGGAATCATGGCAAAATTTGAATAGTCTAGTCGACGACGTTCCTCTGATGCAGATCCTGTGGTGGCGGAACTCACTTACTTCGGCACGCTGCAAGAGATTGTGAGGATCGATTACAGAGGATTTTTTGTCGACTTGTTCGACGTGCAATGGTTCAAGATAATCATGGAGGGTCGCAACGCTACTGTGCGTAGAGGAGAGTCTGGTTTTCTTGAGGTGGATTCTACTAAGAAATGGACTGACCTAAGAGACACTTTTGTACTACCAGAGCATTGTGAACAAGTAAGTATGTAAATAGTTAACATCCCCCTTTTACAAGTTATGTGCTTGAAAGCTCTCATGTAAGTTATGTGGCTCTGGCAGGTAATATTTCATCCTACAAAGTCTACATCAAACTAGTGGTACGTCATAGAGGTAGCCCCTCATAGTGCAAGGACGTATTGAGGCGGTCTGGGGCGGGCAACAAGGAGAGTGGCCTCCAAGCACTCTTCTAGGGTCCCATGCTGCTCAATTGGGTTGGGGTTGGAAAAAAACAACAAACACACACACAAACCCGCAACCTAACCCTACACAAATTTGGGGCACCACCTAGTTTTGGATGCGAACTAGGACGCGTAGAGAGAGAGAGAGAGAGAGAGATAGTGCTCGGGCTGCTTTGAAACGTATCGGCAATGATCAAGCAAACACACCTATATATTTAAGAAAGAGAGAGAAAGGGGGAGGGGGTGCTTGTTGCATTAATACCTTCTTACAAATCTGTCATGACAAATCAAAGTGAGATTAGTATTTGTTCAACATAGCTTGCGTAAATTTCACCACAACACATCACAAGAAAAGCCACCCCAATCACTGTCTTAAGGCCAGGGGAGTCCTCTCCACCCTGTCGCCCTCTTACAGTATGTGGGATTTATGGCTAGATTGATGACAACACCAGAGACAAGCTATCAAGAACTTAACAAAAAACACCAAGACACTTACGCATCATTGTTGTCCATTACTTCACGTTGGAAGGGAGACAAAGTATCCAAGCTTAGTCCAAATCCACCCTCCTTGATTCAGCAAATGTTGGGCTTACACTAGTAGGAGAAATGATAGATTTCCTACTCTCAATTGAATGATCACTCTCTCTTACAATGGCATAGAGTTCCCTTGCTAATCACCCCTAATACAACACATACATATGCCTAATGCCAATGAGATTCCACTCAAGAGCTCCTTCTCAAGAGGTTGAGCTTGGCTTCTCAAGCTATAGCATAGTGCTCTTTCTTCTCCCCCCTTTTTGTGGTAGCTACACCCTCCTTTTATAGAAATTTTGAAGGCTAGGGATACTCCTCTAACCATGGTTGGGTTAGATTTTCAGCAGTTTATCTAATTTCTTTTGCTTGGAATTATCAAGAAGTTGGTGGGGAAAGAGAGAGGAGAGAAATGGAGGTGATAGGACTTTTCATAGTGGGTTAGTGTTAGTAGAGTTAGTATTAATTTACAAATGGAATTGGATATTTACAATGGGAGTATCCATGTGGGATACAAATAAGGAAGAAAAACTCTTAAGAGGTAAGAAAAGGTGGATTTCTTACAAGGTTGATGCTCCAAGTGTCTTGAGTAGGGCCAATTTTGACGCTTGTTGACGGTCCACTAGCTTTGACGGTACATTTTTTCTCCACTCTTGACCTTCGTTGAGAGACAAGGTAATTAAAGCTGAGTAATCAACCACCATGATGCTGTCTTTTAAGAGAAGAGGCTGAATTTTGTGGTTTTTTTGATAGATATGGGTAATTTGGAGGAGGAAAAATGAGACTAGGTGGTCAATTTTGGAATGTAAATTGTGTGTGGGAGGTATGAGTTCACCATGGTTTCTCTTATTCTTCAAGGTTGAGGAGAAGGTGAGTAGGGTGCAGAGAGGAGTGGTGAGAGAGGTGGGGATGATGAGTGGAGAAGTGTGTGTGAAAGAGGAAAATGATAAAGTGGAAGAGAGAGTGTGGCTGCATAGCATGGGAAAACTGGGGTCCACTAATAAAATCATAGCTCACAGCTTATAGCTCAAAAAAATATGTAAAAATTTGAGGCAAAAGTTCAGCCCACGAGCTACAACTTTTGTTTGTATCACCTTTTCAAATTCGGAGAGCAAGTGAACTTTAAAAATTCAGCAAAACCGACCGTTTTTTCCACTGCACAAGGTCCTTGTGGGGTCCTTCTTTGGATGATTCTTTTGGATACCTCCAAGAGTGAGCCCTCCATAGTGCATGTATGCATGCCACCTACCCTTGACCTTATTTGGTAGATCTACAATTGAAGATATTGTTGAGATTATGATATAAGTGAATAGTAAAACTAAGAAAATCAAATATTGAGGGGTCTAAAAAATATGTACATGTCAAATATAAATAATATAAGTGGAAAAAATATAAAGGGGTCAAAAGAAATCTCTCTCATTATGAGGCTACCATAAAAAGATAAATATTTTTGGTGTTCTAATTTTTTAGGAAAAAAAACAAAATAGATGTAGGAAGGGAAAAATCACAATAGTGAAAAAATATACACATAAATAAAACTAGTTTTTTTGGATTTTTGTTGGGGTGGAGTTACACCAAATATAAGAGAAGCTTACATGAAAAAATTTCTATATGGAATAAAGAGTATAAAAAATGGTGAGAAAAATTGTGGTAATGGTGAGACAATGTACAGAGCATAAATAACACACACCTAGGTAAAAATATTTAAATAAATACCAAAATAATTATGAAAAATCTTTTATTTAGGCCCTATATACAAAGAAATATTTACATACGCATGGGCCATAATATACTTATATTTTTTATTTTTTTTATTTTTTTTGGCTCAACTAGCCCAATGCCTAGCTAATTGAGGGTTTTTTATTTCAGTAAGGAGATATGGGAAAAGTCCCGTGACTCACGCACGCCTATGTACAGTGAAATGGTAGGGATAGCCACAGTGTTTGGGTGATTTTGGTAGGGTGAGGTAACTCACTGTGGCAATTACAAAGAGCCGAAAAAACGGCTATCATTAGTCCTCCCCCTGGATGATGGTATATTCATGTACCATCATAGAGCATCTTTTCCAAAGAGAGTGCTTCAGAGTCCTTGACGAGATTTTTTTTGTTTGGCCCCTCAGAATTTTGGCTGGAGTTACACTTATGCTTCATGTAACAATAGTTACATGAGACAGCGGCCTTTGGATAGATCTTTGGTAGATCCTTTGGTAGAAGGCGACTCAAATAGGGCTTCAAGCGATACCCGTTTACCTTCCTGGAGTGCTCTTTACCATTCAAGTCCATAAGCTGATAGTAACTAGAATTGAAAGCCTTCTTGACTATGTATGGCCCTTGCCATCTAGTTTCAAACTTGGCATCAAAACGATTATCGAGTCGATTGTCATACCTTAGCACAAGATCTCCTTCATTGATGCCTTTGTCCTTCAGTTTCTTGTCGTGCCTTTCTTTCGCTTGTGTGGCTTTCCTCTTGTAGCACTCATATGCTGCTTCTCTTTTCCACTCAAGCTCCACTAACATAAGAAGTCGATCCATCCATACCTCTTGATCATCTTGTGCTCCTTTGCCATGAAGTCGCATTGTTGGAATGTTGAGCTCGATAGGCTGCAAAGCCTCTTGACCATAGACCAAGTGAAATGGTGTGAACTCCGTGGCTTCCCTATATGTGGTTCGATACGCCCACAAGGCACCATCCAAGAAGTCATCCCACAACTTTGTCTTATTTTTCACCATCTTTCTAATGATGCCTGCAATGACACCATTAGCTTTTTCTACCAAACCATTTGATTGGGGATAGTAGGGTGTACTGTGACGATGTAGAATGCGAAGTTCTTCACAGACTTCTGTGAGCAATCCTTTTCTAAACCCTGGACCATTATCAGAAACAATCTCCAAAGGTGTGACAAATCTACAACAAATGTGAGTGTGGACGAATTTGCTCACTGTCCTCTCATTTACCTTTGCCACACTTTGTGCTTCCACCCACCTAGTCATGTAGTCTACAGCCACTAGAATGTAGAGTTTACCATTCTTTGTCCTAGGCAGAGGACCCATAGCATCAATGCCCCACTTTTCAAAGGGTCCATTTGCAAGCACTATTTGCCTCGGGCCATGCACCAACCTTCTATTTCCATTCATCTGACAATTGTGACAACTTTTACACCAATGTTGGACATCCACATGTAGACTTGGCCAAACATACCCCGCAAGCAAAATCTTCTTCACAGTTAATTCTTGGGAAAAATGACCACCACATGCCTCTTCATGCAAACCTTTTAGAATGGCTGGAATCTCCGCGATAGTTGGTACTCTTCTGCACACTTGATCCTTCCCTCTTTGATAGAGGGAGCCTTCTAGGAAGAGATATGCGCTTGCCTTCTTCATGAGTCTCCTCTTCTGAGCCTTCGTGAAGTCTTGTGGAAACTCGCCCTCCAAAATGTAGCTAATAATGGGAGTCAATGACTCCAACCCCTGGTATCTCGGTTGCTTGACAGTTGCTGCCACCATGATGACCTGCACTTCTTTCTCAACGCATGTAACTAATTGTTGTGCAAGTAAATCGGCATCTTCATTTTGTTTCCTAGGAATATGATATAGTTGCACTTCTTCAAATTGATTAAACAATCTACGAATGGCATGAACTTTTGTCCGTAAGCTTTCATTCTTGCATGCCCAAATGCCTAAAATTTGTTTAACAATGAGAAGTGCATCTCCCTTTACCATGAGGCGTTGTATCCCTTGGCCAATGCACATCTTCAAACCATGAATTAGTGTGTCGTATTCTGCTTCATTGTTGCTAGCTGAACTTGGTAGATTGAACTTCTCTTTTATGACCACCTCTCCACTTGGGTTGAGCAACACTAGCCCTCCCCCTGCTTTTCCTGTGGCTTGACGAAAAGCTCCATCAAAGAACAAGGTAAAAGCATTAGGAATACTTTTTGGTGGTGGTAATGGTAGGGTCTTTACTTCAGGCACCTTAATCTCCTTTTCATGCACCCTATAAGTGAGAATCCCTGCCAATTGTGCACGCACACTATCTTCTACCTTGAAAGAGTATTGAAACTCTTGCAACTCCATAATCCACTTTAAGATCCTAGTACTAAGATTCATTTGAGATGACACCCAAGGGAACAAATTCTCTGCAATGAGAATTACAAAAGGTTTTGGTAGCAGGTAGGATCTAAACTTTCTCACCGCAAACATGAGAGAAAGCATCATGAGTTCTGCTTCTGTGTAGTCTCTCTCCAAAGCATCATGACCCTACTAGCAAAGTAGATGGGTCGCATCCTTGTACTGTGGGGATCTTGTTGTAGCAACACAGCACCAATTGTTTCCCTTCCAACACTAGAGCTAACAAAGAATGTGTACTCCCAACAAGGAGGCATGAGTGTTGGTAGCTCTGACAAAATGACTTTAATGTTACAAAAATACTCTTCAAGCTCATCAGACCATGCAAATTCTACTTGTTGTGTCAACTTTTGCAAAGGATGAAGCAACTCCGAAGCTAAGTGAATAAAGCGTGACATATACTTCACTTTTTGAATGAATGATATGACCTCTTTGAGATTCTTGGGTGAGGGGAGCTCAATAAGAGCCTTTGCCTTTGAAGGATCCACCTCAATGCCTTTATAGGAAACCTTGTGACCAAGCAAGATCACTTCATCCTCAGCTATGTGACACTTGTCGGGGTTGAGTTGACCTCCCATGTCATAGAGCTTCTTTAAACCTTCTTCTACCCTTTGTAGATGCAATGATTTTGAGCTATAAATGCAAAAATCATCAATAAAAACCCTAATGGACTTTCCAAAGAATGCTTGAAACACCATGTTCGAGAAGCGTTGGAAAGTTGCAAGAGCATTTGTCAGACCAAATGGCATGACTCTAAAAGCATAACAACCCCAAGGAGTGATAAAGGTTGTTTTCAATTGATCCTCCAATGCAATCCCTATTTGAAAGTAACCTGAGTAACCATCGCACACAGTGTACTTCTCATGACCAGCTACCTCATTTAGTATCTCATCCTGGAATGGGAGGGGAAAGTGATCTCTCTTTGTTGCCTCATTGAGGGGACGGTAATCCACACACACCCTCCACTTGCCATTTTTCTTAGGAGTGACAACAACAGGAGAGACCCACTCTGAATTCTCCACTGGATAAATGAAACCTGCTGCTAGAAGCTTTCTTACCTCCTTAAGTAGAGCCTGTTCCTTTATAACTCCTAGCCTTCGTAGCTTCTGAGCTTTAGGTGTGGCCTCAGGCTTTAACTCAATCTTGTGTTGAACAACATCTACCCCACGTACGTCGGTGTAGTCTTTAGCAAAAAGCCTAGGAAACTTCCTTAGCACACATTTGAACTCCTCTCTTTCATCCTTTGTAAGTGTTGTTGATAGCATACCTCCCAGCATCCCTTCATCTTGAACACCTTCGTTCTCTTGAGGACCTACCTCCTCCAAGCCTTGACAAGAGGTCTCTTGGTTGCTTGGCTTAAACCTTACCCCCATGACTTCGATGGAAGACTCCTCTTCAGTAATGTTGCCGCTACTTTCTTCTTCTGAAGTGCTATCGGTCCAACCTTCTTCCGTCTCACTTTGAGATGATTCTTCATGGAGCTCCTCTTGGCGTTGCTCCTTCATGTCAAAGACAACCTTCTTATGATTGTCATTCCTGCAAATTAATTTCCCACTCTCCCAATCCTGCAAAGCTCGCATTTTCATTAGCCATGGTCTTCCTAGGATAAATGGATAACCACTTCCCTTGGTCGACATAACATAAAAATCCACCGCTTTCTTAATGCCAAAGGCCTCTACAAAGACATTTTTACAAATGCCTACACACCTAGCCTTGCTATTGTTTGCCATCTTGACTTTGATTTCAGGTGTCTCATGGATGTGCATGCCTAGTCTTTGCATGAGTCCCTCTGTCATGATGCAAATTTGTGCACCCCCATCCACTAGACCTTTCCTAACCAATCTTCCTTTGATGTAACAGTCTAGCACCGGTGTAATGTCCTCATTCATTTCAGCTTGTGCAATTTTTACAACAGGCACACTCTCTTTTACCTTTCTCCTAGTGCTAACTGCCCTTGTTAAATCCCTCCTTACTTGTGGACATAATGCAAGAAATTGAGGCCATGAAATATCAGGACCCTTACCTCTCATGTCTTCCAACAAGTTGTACGGAGCCATACCATGTCCAAGAGGGAAGTCTTGGAGGTTGATACGACGTCGAATCCTCTTGGTTTCCTTGGTCTCCTTTGCCTTTTTGCCTTGTCCATGGTCACTCTGTGATGTGACTCCTTCTTTCTCTTTACCTTTCCCTCGGCCACGCTTAATGCCATTGGCTTCCATGTCAACCTCATTTGAATTTGTCACCTCTACCACATGCACATTTGGATCTGGCAAAGGTGGAACTCCTTCTACCCCTTGTGGAGGTGGTCTTGGTCCATTTGGCCTTTGTAGAAGCCTTGGTTGTTGACCAGCTCCTTCTCCTGCATTCATCACTGGGTAATTCAAGTTAGGTCTCCCTGGCTCTCCACGGGGCCAAGGACAATTATACATCCCATGTCCAGACTCTCCGCAATTCCAACATTGCAAGACTCTCCTAGTTCGTGGCTCTCTCTCTTATGACTTCTTTGCTTGTCCCTTTGGACCTACAGCTTGTGCAAGGTGAATTGACAGGCTGCTTAAAGATTCATTTAACTTCTCAATCACTTCAGCCGTTACCTCAGGAAGCTCCCTAGATGTTGATGCTTGTGACTTACCTTTGGGTCTAAGACCTTCTATTGGAACCTCTCTCCTTAAGCACTTGAGTTTCCTATACTTCTCAGCAGCCCTAGTTTCCGCTGCATCAAAAGGAGCAGGTGCACCCGCCTCAACTTTTTCCTTAAGGTCAGGAAAGAGTCCGACTATGAAACTCTCCTTCTTTAAAAATTCTGCACCATCACCAGGGTTAGCAACATTTCGTATCCATAGAGCCCAAAGACGTAGAAACTATTGCTTGTACAAGTAGTAGTCATCTAAGTCTTTTTGTTTATGAGAAACAATGTCTTGCCATAGTTTTTGAGTGTTTTGGGGATCAAAGAAGTATCTCTTAAAACGATTCAAAACTTCTGTGTAATTCCCCTTAACTTCCTCAGGCAAAGAGTCAAACCAAGTACTAGCATCTTTCCTAAGGACCACCTCAAACATTTCTACACGTTCTTGATCGGTTACTATCCTCTTGATACGGCAAGACATCTTGAAATTTGCTAAAAATAATTCTGCATCCTCTCCAGGATCTCCAAAGAAAAGAGGATATCCAGACATTTGGCGTTGGCTCTCCATTATTATGAAAGATTACAACACGAGTTACAATAAGGGATACAATAGAGATTTAGAACCACTCGCCTGCAAATGAAGAAGTAAGAAAATACCACTCTAGGTTTTCTTCTTCAGCTATCCAAGCTTCAATGAGGTCTCGATTTGTTTGATCAAAACAAAAAGGTAGACTATTGATGAGCTCTAAGAAGGGTTGAAATTCTTCAAAGCTAAGGCGATAAACATAAATCTCTAGAACTTCATTTTCTGGATCCAAAAGAGCAACCACGTCCCAAGTGATAAATTGCACTTGCTCTACAATTCCCAACGCACAAGCGGTTTGTATAAAAACTAGATCTTCATGCTCGTCGAAGGCCGTGAGAAAGTAGCAATTGACTAGGAGCTCCTTTCCTTCGAGTTCCACACAGTCGAAGTGAGGCAACCTTCTCACAATTTCATAAAGAACATCCTCATCAAGTCCAATAAAGTTTGCAAGATTTAAAGACTCCACTTGTGCTACAAAATTCCTGGACAAAAACTCCTTAGGATTATGGTTAAATCATTCAAAAGCATAAAGAGATTTACAATGTCTCTATGAACAAAGTGTCATAGAAAGTAGAGAAGGATGATAATTTATACAAATTTGCAATCTTCTCTATGCTCTCTTTATTAAGACAAGCTCTGAATAGCTCCCTATCTCCTTTGTTGAAAGCGAAAGGAAGACTATTAATAAGACGCAAATGAGGGAAAAATTCACCAAATTTGAGTCTATGAAGCATGAACTCTGGCCGCAAGTTTCCTGAAGAGTCTTCCTCAATGGTGAAATGCACTCGCCAAACGCCAAATTTCACTCTATTTACCAATCTCAGGGCACACACTAGTTGGATGAATGCGCGGTCTTCCTTAGTGCCTAACAACAAGAGGAAAATGGAATCCACGCGTAGGACCTTCCATCTTAACTTCACCACCCTCTTGTTATGAGGGAGACGCCTTACTACTTGCTCCTGCAACTCAATTGGTAATAGAGCTAGATCTCTAAGGATTGAACTTTCACTGCACACACATTCCCAGTTAGAACAAATGATCGTTTTTTTGTTTCTTGTAACAACTTGGACAAAGAAAAAACAAACATACACACTATTTTTCCGGGCTGCACTTCATTTTAAAATAAAATGAACACGTGTACATCAAAAGAAGTGTGGTAGTTGATGAGAGGTAGAATGACAGGGTTTGGTGATGCAAGAATTTCTCCTACTCTTTGGGCACCAAACATGAACACCATTCGTTGTTGAAAATGGATCTTTCTACTAATTGCAACGTTTATTCTAATATGTGGAGTAAAATGAAAGGGAAAAACCTCTATTCCTGGGCCATTATCCATGGCCTATGCATGTCCTAATGCTTAAAATAACACAAAAATATAGACGTCCAAGCTAATATCGTACCTAATGAGAGGCAAAATAAAAGGATTTACCGAAGTGTTTATCTCGGCTAACCTAAGAGGACCTAAAATTCTATGAATTACTCGCTGAAACTGCAACTTAGTACTAACAATTATGTGTACCTTTTGCCTTGCAATGGGAATGAAGGGATCATACAAATTCTCGTGATTCATGCAAGCTACTTGATTATGCTAAAGGTTGAGCCTTCACAAAACATACACAAGCCTGTCCTCAGTGGGGGCACCAATTTGAGGCGGTCTGGGGCGGGCAACAAGGAGAGTGGCCTCCAAGCACTCTTCTAGGCTCCCATGCTGCTCAATTGGGTTGGGGTTGGAAAAAAACAACAAACACACACACAAACCCGCAACCTAACCCTACACAAATTTGGGGCACCACCTAGTTTTGGATGCGAACTAGGACGCGTAGAGAGAGAGAGAGAGAGAGAGAGAGAGAGAGAGAGAGAGAGAGAGAGAGAGAGAGAGAGAGAGAGAGATAGTGCTCGGGATGCTTTGAAACGTATCGGCAATGATCAAGCAAACACACCTATATATTTAAGAAGGAGAGAGAAAGGGGGAGGGGGTGCTTGTTGCATTAATACCTTCTTACAAATCTGTCATGACAAATCAAAGTGAGATTAGTATTTGTTCAACATAGCTTGCGTAAATTTCACCACAACACATCACAAGAAAAGCCACCCCAATCACTGTCTTAAGGCCAGGGGAGTCCTCTCCACCCTGTCGCCCTCTTACAGTATGTGGGATTTATGGCTAGATTGATGACAACACCAGAGACAAGCTATCAAGAACTTAACAAAAAACACCAAGACACTTACGCATCATTGTTGTCCATTACTTCACGTTGGAAGGGAGACAAAGTATCCAAGCTTAGTCCAAATCCACCCTCCTTGATTCAGCAAATGTTGGGCTTACACTAGTAGGAGAAATGATAGATTTCCTACTCTCAATTGAATGATCACTCTCTCTTACAATGGCATAGAGTTCCCTTGCTAATCACCCCTAATACAACACATACATATGCCTAATGCCAATGAGATTCCACTCAAGAGCTCCTTCTCAAGAGGTTGAGCTTGGCTTCTCAAGCTATAGCATAGTGCTCTTTCTTCTCCCCCCTTTTTGTGGTAGCTACACCCTCCTTTTATAGAAATTTTGAAGGCTAGGGTTACTCCTCTAACCATGGTTGGGTTAGATTTTCAGCAATTTATCTAATTTCTTTTGCTTGGAATTATCAAGAAGTTGGTGGGGAAAGAGAGAGGAGAGAAATGGAGGTGATAGGACTTTTCATAGTGGGTTAGTGTTAGTAGAGTTAGTATTAATTTACAAATGGAATTGGATATTTAGAATGGGAGTATCCATGTAGGATACAAATAAGGAAGAAAAACTCTTAAGAGGTAAGAAAAGGTGGATTTCTTACAAGGTTGATGCTCCAAGTGTCTTGAGTAGGGCCAATTTTGACGCTTGTTGATGGTCCACTAGCCTTTGACGGTACATTTTTTCTTCACTCTTGACCTTCCTTGAGAGACAAGGTAATTGAAGCTGAGTAATTATCAACCACCATGATGCTGTCTTTTAAGAGAAGAGGCTGAATTTTGTGGTTTTTTTGATAGATATGGGTAATTTGGAGGAGGAAAAATGAGACTAGGTGGTCAATTTTGGAATGAAATTGTGTATGGGAGGTATGAGTTCACCATGGTTTCTCTTATTCTTCAAGGTTGAGGAGAAGGTGAGTAGGGTGCAGAGAGGTGGAGATGATGAGTGGAGAAGTCTGTGTGAAAGAGGAATATGATAAAGTGGAAGAGAGAGTGTGGCTGCATAGCATGGGAAAACTGGGGTCCACTAATAAAATCATAGCTCACAGCTCATAGCTTAAAAAAATATGAAAAACTTTGAGGCAAAAGTTCAGCCCACGAGCTACAACTTTTGTTTGTATCACCTTTTCAAATTCGGAGAGCAAGTGAACTTTAAAAATTCAGCAAAACCGACCGTTTTTTCCACTGCACAAGGTCCTTGTGGGGTCCTTCTTTGGATGATTCTTTTGAATACCTCCAAGAGTGAGCCCTCCATAGTGCATGTATGCATGCCACCTACCCTTGACCTTATTTGGTAGATCTACAATTGAAGATATTGTTAAGATCATGATATAAGTGAATAGTACAACTAAGAAAATCAAATATTGAGGGGTCTAAAAAATATGTACATGTCAAATATAAATAATATAAGTGGAAAAAATATAAAGGGGTCAAAAGAAATCTCTCTCATTATGAGGCTACCATAAAAAGATAAATATTTTTGGTGTTCTAATTTTTTAGGCAAAAAAAACAAAATAGATGTAGGAAGGGAAAAATCACAATAGTGAAAAAATATACACATAAATAAAACTAGTTTTTTTGGATTTTTGTTGGGGTGGAGTTACACCAAATATAAGAGAAGCTTACATGAAAAAATTTCTATATGGAATAAAGAGTATGAAAAATGGTGAGAAAAATTGTGGTAATGGTGAGACAATGTACAGAGCATAAATAACACACACCTAGGTAAAAATATTTAAATAAATACCAAAATAATTATGAAAAAATCTTTTATTTAGGCCCTATATACAAAGAAATATTTACATACGCATGGGCCATAATATACTTATATTTTTTATATTTTTTGGCTCAACTAGCCCAATGCCTAGCTAATTGAGGGTTTTTTATTTCAGTAAGGAGATATGGGAAAAGTCCCGTGACTCACGCACGCCTATGTACAGTGAAATGGTAGGGATAGCCAAAATGTTTGGGTGATTTTGGTAGGGTGAGGTAACTCACTGTGGCAATTACAAAGAGCCAAAAGAACGGCTATCAGTATGAAGGCTACCATGTGCCAATCACAAAGGCATCAATGGAGGAGATCAGAGAAGATGCTCAATCAGAAGCCGCTGCGGTGGTGCCAGACGAGCATCAAGATGCTACTACTCTATATGGGGTGCATGCAAAGGAGCTACAAAATGAAACAGAGGATATGTGTTTAAACGGAGAGCTCTATATAGATATAGGAAGTTATGCTGAGTTATGCGAGGATGAGAGAGAGATCTCTTAAAGCCACAAATATTGTATTTGAACAATTTTGCTCCGTGTTGTAAAAGCTCTGGCTCTCTAAGTACCTTCCATGGTGTATAACGCTCTTTTCTACTCGCGCTCACATCTTTTGATTGAAAATTCTAAGTTTTCGACTTGCCTCTTCTATCACTCAATTCATTGCGTCATTGTATTTATATGCGTCATTACGTCATTGTATTTAATGGTCTTTGCGTCATTGTCTACTCTATTCATTCAATATTAAGTTTAAATATTTGTGTGTTTAATGCAGGTATGGATGATGAGGAGTTTCTTTCTTCTTTGTCACCGCAGCAGAGACAGTGGTACGTGGAGCGTCATCGCTCTAGCGCATCATCGCGCGTTCCTACTCCATCCGCATCTCCCTCTCTTTCAGAGCATTCGGCGCGCTCTGAAGCTTCGGCGTCGACGAGACGATCTTCACACTCGTCTAGACACCGGCGCTCTAGTGGTGGCGGTGGCGGTGGCGGTTGTTCTGGGGATTCCTCCGCCGATGCCTCCACACCGCCTCGTGTTCGACGAGGCTCTTTACCCTCCCCTTCTTTGCCCACCCCCACACCAGCCACAGCATCACCATCTACGCCAGGTTTTGCGCGGCTGACTGTTCCTAGCAGCTACACACCTCTACCTACTCCGCCAGGAGCCACCCCACTCGACACTCCTCGCTTCGGGGCCGAGACGCCGGTGGAGACACTTGATGTCCGTACCCCCATCGACACGCCGCTAGAGACCCCTGTCGGGACACCCAGGTTCACGCGTCATCGGCCAGAGGGCTTGCCTTACTCCGTCGACTTCAGCGGCAGCATCATCATGGATGATGACGGCAAGAAGGTGATCTCGCGCATGCATGGTCTTTGCTCTCAGCTGTTTAGACACTACATACTAAACAAATGGAGTGAAGTACCAAGTGATTTAAAAAACAGAGTCATCAGCATACTTCATGATGAGTTTCCCGTTCCAACACGGGATCAACGCTTCAATGAATACCTAATGAAGATTCGAATGCGCGAATACTGCAAACACAAGCGTTCCAAAGTGCAAAAAGCAATCAAGAATGGGTGGAACAGGCTAGATTGGCTGGCCAAAGAAGATTGGAAGAATGCGAAGAAAGCAGCGCGCGAGAATCCCGACAAGTGGAAGCAACAAAAGGATGCAGCCAGAGCGCGAGTAGAGGCAGGGAGCTCGCACCACTTGGGGAGCGATGGATGGGCATCATTTGAGGCCGATTTTGTAAGTGTTTTCGCATTGCTCTTTATGTTCGATAGTTTAGGGTTTATGAGTTTTTTAATTCTAACATAATGAAATCTTTGTATGTTTTGACAGTGGTCGATGACAGGACGTGATCCCACACCGTACGAGCACGAGTACGAAGGCAGGAAGGGCTTAAACGCCCTGATGGACATTCTCTGTTCTCGTGGCGGCATGGTTAGTATTAGGTTTTACTCTTTTCTATTTTTTGTATTGTTTTATAAATGTCGTTATATGTTTATATATACTTACTGAAGGCTGTCTTATTGTCTTTTTTGCAGAATCCGACAGATACGCCGCTTGGACGCGATGAGACGTCTGACTAGACGACGTCAGTTTAGCCGTAGCTAGATAGCATTAGTTTAGGGTTTCTCATAGCTTATGTATCATGAGACGGATTCTATACGTCTTTTTGAACCATGTATATTATTACATTTGTCACCGCAGTTCCTTTTGCCAATCAATTCTTTATGCCTATGATATTGTACAATTGTCATTATTACATTTGCCAATCAATTCATTTTGCCTATGATGTGTACAATTGTCAATTTTACGCTTGTCAATTTTGCAAACAATGCGTCTTGTGGGTGACTATTTTGGGTCTATTATCTACCCTTGCACTTTTTTTAAAAAGTGAATCAAGTACAATATGGTTGATGGGTGGCAGGGCATTCAATGCCCTGTCACCAAAAAAAAATTCTCTCGGGCGTCGCTATAACCGTCGCTATTTATGGCTCTGTAGCGTCGCTATGAGCGTCGCTATAGTCTTCTGTGTAAACGTCGCTATAACCGTCGCTATGAGCGTCGCTATGAGCGTCTCTATATAGCAACGCTTATAGCAACGCATTTAGCGACGCCTATAGCGACGCATATAGCGACGCTCTCGTAGCGATGCTCGTAGCGACGGTTATAGCGACGCCGGGGGTTATAAAAACCCAGTGTATTTCCGTCGCTAACAGCGTCACAAGAGCACACAACCTCTTGTAGTGCTCATCTTCAATTGGCATTCAAGGATAAGAAGCCAGGATGGAAAGCAGTTCACAGGTTTGGTTTGGAGATCAGTCTCCAAGTGGGAGATTGTTAAGTATGGAGCTTGATTTACCCCTTGTAATTTTTTGTACTAAAAACACACATTTGTAAGGCCACCGTTATGGGGAGAAGCCATCATGCATGAAGAAAAATAACTCGCCTTCAAACAAAATCACTCGCCGAAAACTAAAATTTTCACGGCCAATCCCGAGCAAAGCTCAAGGTTGACTTTTCCGGATGATTATGGCCAGATGGCGGTCGAAAAGTGGTCGAAAAACGATCGGTCATTTGGCCGGTGGCTGGTAGTCAATGGCTCGTGGCCGATAGTTGCAAGTCAATGGCCGGTGGTGGCCGGTGGCCGATTTCAAAGGAGGACTTGTCTTCTCAAGGGCGGCCACACATGGGCGGATTGGAGGGTCCGATTTGGAGTTATCTACACAAGGGCGGCTACACATGGATTCCTCTCATGAGAGAGGGCATCCCTTTTGGCCTTTAAAGGAGGCCATTTCTACACACATTTCATAGTGTGAAGTTGATGCAACAAGGTAGGTGAGGTGGTGAGAGTGAAGCAATGCGGGAGCTCTATTAAGGGTATAATCCCTTTGTACCTACTTCTTGTTTGAAGTACTAAAGCCATTGAGTGGCTGCTTTCCTGTGGACGTAGCCCACATTGGGTGAACCACGTATATTGTGTGTGCTCTCTCTCTCTCTACTCTACAATCTCTCGTGTGTGAAAATTTCTCTCTCCCCATTAAGTAAGCTACTCAAATATCCATTTAGCTACATCATATTTCCTAACGATAGTACCAGCGAATGCCCTACTTTTAGAGTGAAATTCAATGGGAATTTCAATGCCTGTGGGAGGTATGATTATCAACCTAAGGATTGCATGGTATTTAAGCGTGTAATGGCCAATAGACCAACCTTAGTATGGACAGATGCACCTCGAGTGCCTGCATTGATGCCGGCCCCACCTCTTGAACAAACGTCACAACACATGGTCCCTACATGGTCCCTAGGGCCCAAAATGTTGCTCAAACAACACCCTTACCACCTCCAGTGCTAGGACCGCAACCACCACATCTGAGAATCACTTCTGTGAATCAAGTGGGTTGTGAGTCATATATTGCTTATTTGGAAGGATGTGAGGAAGATATATGCCCTAATATTGCCTATGGGATTGATGCGCTTAAAGAAGGTCCACAATACTACATGGAGGACTATTAGGGACAATTCAAACCTGTCTATCAAGTAGCTGCTCTTGCTGCAAGATGCCAAAATATCAATTAAACTGCTAAGAGACCACCTCTTCAATGCTATGAGTGTAGAGGTCCACATCGTGTGTCCGAGTGTCCTATTAGGCTACAAAATAATGCCACACTAATACAAACCAATCAAGCAAACACGTCTACAATGCCAATACTCATGTGTAATCGATGTGGCATAGATCATTTGATTGCCCAATGTCAGATTAATTCAAATGCACCGAAGATCACGCCATTAAACTTGATTGAGGTTACTGAGGAGCCATCACAAAGTACACCTGTGGTACCAGTAAACGTACTCACACGATCAATGCTCCAAAACAAAATTATATTATGGAAGAAAGAGACACGGCATCAATTGTCCAATCTCAGAAGAAGAAGAAAACACGAAAGAAGATACCGCAAAAAGCAACGAATTCAGACCCCAGCTCAAAGAGTAACATAGGAACTGGTGACGACCCCATATATATGAACGACACTGAAGAGGATTCTGATTCAGGTGAGACCATGGAAGCCAAAACGAACACTAGGAAAGAAACCAACAAGGAAGATTGTCATGAGCCGCAATGGCTAGGATCCAAGAAGAAGATAGGAACTTATCCAAACCCTACAGAGCAGATCGAGCGGGTCAAGCAATTAAGGAGTTTGGTAGAAGAAGATACCCAAATGGATCTAGAGTCAGCACTAGGAAGATCTAGTTTACACACACAGTGTTCCCTACGCAACAACAACCTCAAAAAATCCATAGATATATCCCTAACCAACCTAGTGTCATCCAAGAAGAAAGTGACTTAAAGTCATGGGAAAGTGGGCGTACTCACTTCTTGTTGGAAAGAATGTTTACACAGGGACTACCTGACCCTATCAAAGAAATGGAGATCCCATCTTCCCCACGTTAAGGGACTAAAGCCCAAAAGGTGCCATTAAATATTGCCAAATTGATGGATTTCATGGCTTCTGAAGTTAGAATCACCATCATGTCCAAACTGTATGGAGACCCTAAGCTATTCTTAGCTCTTCGAGTTGTCCTCAATGGAGAACTAAAAGTCAGGCTACCACAATTTGCACAAATGGATGGAGTTAGGGAGATGCCAATAGAGGAGGAACACTTAGATCCACAACCCAACCTAGATAAGAACCCTATTGTAGAAATACTTGTTAACAAGTTGGGACAATACTTTGAGGGAGATGAATCCAATGCAAGTATACCAATCACTACCAAGGGATTAACTGTGAAGGAAATCCTTGATGGTGGCGCTAGGGTTAGCATTGTGACTAAAAAATGTTGGGAAACTATGGGAAGACCTCACCTTGCGACCACAACCATAGTAGTAAAGATGGCCAATGGGTCTATTGTTAAACCTATTGGGATGCTAGAAGATCTCAAGATCAAGGTCTTTTGACATAAAATAAGAATTACCTTCATTGTTATGGATTTCTCCAAGCACACTATGGCATCTAAGATGATCTTAGAACGTCCTTTCATGAGGGAAGCAAAAATGGTGCATGACTGGTCTAAAAACCATGTCTACTTGCAGTTCCAAGATTTTGTCATTCGAGGGGATCTTGTAACCGGTCGAGGGGAAACAGGTTTATAATTGATCAGAGATCTAACACCACATTTCACTCTGCCCCATTACAGTATTGTTACACGTAAAGTGGACACTAATGTTGGGGAAGATTCTCCGTATATGGATGTACTACTCTGGGACCAACCCCCTCACCATGTGCTCCATGGCGTGAGTGCACAAATGCAAGTTCTTATTTGAGTGTGGGAGAGAGAGAGAGAGAGAGAGAGAGAGAGAGGGAGGAGAGAGAGAGAGAGAGAGAGAGATGTCGAGTTTCAACATATCTATGCCTGCATGGGGGCCGTAATGCTTCTCGACTCTCTAAGGATCGCCTGCCTCCTGCTTCACAGGTCCCTTTTTGACCCTTGATATATGGCCTTGCCTAAGGACCCTAATGATGAAGTGTCTTCTTCTGTTCTTGGTGGTGAGGATGTGCCTTTTGACTCTTTGGCCATGACTGAAGCTCTACGTGACTCTCTTATCACGAGGACATCCAGCCAGGCCAAGATTTTATAGATGGATTGTAATGGACAAGATTTTATATTCTCAGTCTGGCCTTTATGAGGTGCTTTTTTTCAAGAAGGATGACAAGAAGTCCTTTCTTACTTCATGGGTTTAGATGGATTGTAATGGAAAAGATTTTATATTCTCGGTCTGGCCTTTATGAGGTGCTTTTTTTCAAGAAGGATGACAAGAAGTCCTTTCTTACTTCATCCACCATAATTCTTTGTGGCCAGGTAGTTCATGTTTTTGCAGTGGGGCAGCCTGTTAGGAAAATTAAGCACAAGCTTATGAGAAAATGTTCTATATAGGGTGAGCTTCTTGACCTTCCCTCTTATGTATGGCCCTGTATTATAGAGATTATCTTTCCTTGGGCAAAGTCCTGTTTAGCCCTACGATAAACTGTCCCAACAGAAACAAAGCCTATTTTGTGGGAAACTGATAGAGAATTTCCCTCTTCTTCTAAATGTATATGCCCCTAATGAGAGTAAGGGAAGAGTCTCTCTTTGGAATTAGTGTTTGGAATTAAATTTAAAAATGCAGGGATATTGGGAGGAGACTTTAATATTGGTACATTGGCTGAGGATATCACCTCTATCTCCTCAGTAATTGGGGTGAATGAATCCAAGGTGAGGGACAAGCTAGCTAGGAAATTTATGCTCATTAATGCCTGGGATGGTAACTCTTTTCGGGCTGGGTATATATTTCACTCCTTGTCTCATCAATCTTCCGGTCTAGACTTGATAGGGCTTATTTTATGAAAATAGACTGGCTGCCTTCTAAGAAAACATGCTATGTCGATATGGCCATGGTCTTGTCTGATCATTTTCCCATCTATTGTTCATTATTTGATGTTGAAATGTACTCTTTTGCTTTTGGGGATAGAAGACCAATAACAAGCATGTTGGACAATCCTCATTTTCAAAAGGATGTGCAGGATATGATTGTCAGATTCAAGTCCTCTTTCTCTTATCATATTTATGTTTGGATGCACATTTGCTTAGAACTTCAACACATTATTAGGAAGGCAGGGAAAAAGGAAGCTGCCAGGGCTAGGGAGAAATGTAAGGTTGCTCAATTAATTGTTCAACATCTTGCTCAACAGGTTAAAGTCTCTAAATTGTGTCAAATGGATCTTGAGAACTTGCAACAGTCCAAAGAGGTGTTGCTTAAAAATGAAGAAGGAAAAGCAACAAGGTGCAGGTTTCTATGTAGAGTTCATGCTTTGCAATATTGTAAAGACACATCTAAATGTTTATTTAACAAATTTAAGGCTAGAAGGAAGAGGGATCTGATGCACTCTTTGCAAGCTGGAGGATGGTTCTAAAGTAAAAAACCATGCACATAATATGAGGTACGTACTGTGAATCCTTTTATGGGAAACTTTTGGGAGGTAATGTCCTATTGATAGGGATGCAGTTGTTAAGGACTTGTTATTACAGACTGTGGATGCATGTATTGAGCAGTCTGCTGCTAACAGGATGGAGTCAC
This sequence comes from Adiantum capillus-veneris, assembly GCF_014529385.1. NCBI lineage: Eukaryota > Viridiplantae > Streptophyta > Polypodiopsida > Polypodiales > Pteridaceae > Adiantum > Adiantum capillus-veneris. Next base: position 148,619,175 of record NC_140944.1, read on the forward strand.
CTTTTGAGGTGGTTGAGATCAAATATGCCCTTGCTAAATTGGGAAATGAAAAAATACATGGAATTTGTGGTGTATCCAAAGAGTTTGTTCTCAAATTTTGGAAGGAATTATAGGATATTGTTATGGCTCTTATCAATGGTTCATGGGCTGCTCATTACATGGGCCCATGCCTAAAATGAGGAATTATAAAGCCTATTCCCAAATAGGCCTTTCCTCAAAAAATTGACCAGTGGTGGAGACCTATCACCATGATGGGCATTATATAAAAGCTCTTGGCTAAGGCTGTTGGTCTCATACTCAGCCCATTGCTCAGGAAGTTCAACAATAAAGCTCAATCTATGTTCATTAGTGGAAGATCCATCTTTCACAACATCTTGAGAGTGCATATTGACATTGAACATGCTTAGAGGTCTAAGAAAGATATGGTCATGTTGCAAGTGGACTTTGAGAATTGACATAGTTCAATGGGACTTTATTGTTGGGGTGCTCAAGAAAGTGGGATTTAGCCCTAGAATTGTAAGTACATGGGTCCTATGGGCAAGGCCATTGGCATGGTCGGACAGTGTGTACGCTAGGGGGAGGAGTGAAAGGGCGGTGGTAATGCGTGTGCTAGTCTCCACCCAGCCGTGCTATCTTATAGGCTTCCCCTAGTGTACACACTGTCTGGCTGTGCCGATGGCCTTGCCCATAGGACCCATTCCTTACATTACCCCCCCCCCCCCCCCCCTTGGAGAATCATTTTTGTCCTCGACAAAAAATGTAGGAAAATGTTTCTTAAGTACGGAGACATTTTCTCATGTAGAACCTTCTTCAGGTCTATCTAGCCATTTTACCAACACCTGTCGTCTAATGATGTCTGGTGCGAAGCTCATGAGAATCCAAAATCTTTTCGGGCTCATGAGGAATGCTTGGCAGTTCGATAAGGTCAACTAACATACCTGTGTCAATGAAGTTATCATTCTGTCCTAGCTATTTTCGTAAACGGCTAACATGAAAAACAGGATGAACTCGTGAGTGCTCTGGGAGAGCTAACTTATAGGCAACTTGACCTATACGTTTGAGAATGGTAAGACGGTCCACAATAGCGTGGTGAAAGTTTAGCAACTTTTCCCGTCTTCAGACTTTCTGAATGCTCCAGAACTTTGAGGAAAACCTTGTCTCCTTCTTTGAAAGTAGCAAGACGATGATGCTCATCTGCGTACTTCTTATATCGATCTTGAGCTTGCTTAACATTCTGTCGAGTAACTAGAAGCATGTCAAAATGGCCTTGGAGAAAATCCTTCACTTGTTGTATCTTCTCCTTAGCCAACCCCACCATAACGGGTGATCTAGGTTGAAATCCATATAAAAGCATAAATGGACTAAACTCTGTAGTCACATGCTTTGAACTATTATAAGCAAATTCCAATATAGATAAGTAGTCTTCCCAATTGGTTTGCTTCTTGCTAATGTATGCTCGTAGCATATCCTCTAGCACTTTATTAACTGTTTCTGTTTGACCATCCATTTATGGATGATTAGCCGTACTTAGATTAAGTTTAGTCTCCAACTTTTGGAACACAGCTCTCCAGAAGTGATTATCGACCTTTCGATCTCTAAAACTAATGATACTAGCTAGAAGAGCGTAGAGTTTATATATATGCTCTACAAATACCCATGCTAATTCCGGTGTCTTAACGGTAGTCTTAGTGGGAATGAATCAATCCATCTTTGTGAGACGGTCTACAATTACCCAAATGGCATCATGGCCACGATTTATAGTAGGTAGTCCTACTAGCTTGAGGCGCTCTGCCTTATTAACTTGGCAAGGTTGGCAGTTTAGTACTTACTCCTGAACATAATGATGTAAACCCGGCCAATAAAATTATCGTGGAACTAAGGCATATGTCTTTTGAATACGTAAATGACTAGCACTTGGACTATCATGACACTCAAATAAGATTTGGCACCTAGTGTTTGAGTCCTTTGGCACACATACTCTACCTTTGTGGAGTAAGTAGCCATCATAAATGGAAAAATTCTTCCATTGCTTAAGCTCTTCTTGAGTAGAGGTGGATCTCTGTGTGCTGGAGTTTTTATCTGCGCGTGCAGAGACATGTTGATCTGGCTGTTCAGAGACATGTGAGTGTGAAGGATCACTTTTTAAAACTGCACTCCGTTGATCATGTGCACACTTGCCACGTAATGACTCCAAAAATCCACTCTTTAGTTTCGTGAAAGCAAGTGAATTAATTTGAGGCATCTGACTTAATGCATCCGCTACTACATTATATCGCCCCTTGCGATATCGTAGCTTACAATAATAATCTTGAAGGATTTTTTCCCATCTAGCTTTATGCACCTTCAAGTCTGTTTTAGTAAACCATTTGATACTCTCATGGTCAAAAACTACTTCAAACTCGTCACCATATAAGTAGTGTCGCCACTTTCGTAAAGCGTGAATTATGGCATAGACCTCTTGCTTATAAACAGAATAATTCTGTTGAGCTCTATCTAAATTTTTACTTTCAAAGGCTATAGGTCTTCCCTCCTGGAGCAGTACCGCACCAATGGCTTTATCACTAGCATCAATCTCTACCACAAACGGCTTAAGTGGGTCGATGATTGCTAGGATGGGAGGAGTGGCTATAACTACCTTAAGCTATTCAAACTGCGTCTTTGGGATTCTTCCCAAGAAAAGGTTTTACCTTTTTCTTTAAGTTGATCCATCATAGGAACAATGATTTTGGCATAGTCACGGATATATTGTTGATAAAATCCAGCCATGCCTAAAAAATATTTGAAGCTCCTCAACCGTGTTGGGATGTGGCCATCGAAGAATGGTAGCGACCTTGTCAGTGTCCATCTTGATGCCAGAATAAGAGATTACATGACCGAGGTAATGTATCTCTGTTTTAAAGAAATCACATGTGCTTTGCGTAGCATACAATGCATGAGCTCGTAGTTGTTCAAACACTAATCGTAAGTGTTCTCTATGTTCATCTTCAGTCTTACTGTAAAGAGAATGTCATCAAGGAAAACTACAACAAATTTTCCAAGATAGGGACATAAGACACTATCCATGAGTGTCATAAATGTAGTTAGAGCATTGGTTAGACCAAAAGGCATAACCAAAAATTCAAAATGCCCAAACCGTGTTCTCAAGGCAGTTTTGGAGATATCTTGCAGTAGGATACGTACCTGTTGGTATCCTGAACAAAGATCTATCTTTGTATAGTATCTTGCCCCGTGGAGTTGATCAAACAACTCATCCACTCGAGGCAAAGGATACTTGTTCTTGATGGTTATCGCATTTAATCCGTGATAATCTACGCACATGCGCATACCATCTTTCTTTTTTACCAATAGAATTGGTGATGCCCAAGGCAAAGTACTAGGTCTAATGAAACCACGAGCGAGGTAGTCAGCCAACTGACTCTCAACCTCCTTGGATTCTCTAGCACTCATACAATAAGGTGGTTTACTCACCGGTTTAGTGCCTGACAACATGTATGCCATGCTGCACATCACGTGTAGGGGGTAAACCAGGTGGTAAATCACTTGATAACACATCACTATACTTCGTGAGTAAGTGAGTCAACTTTTGCCGTGCAAAAGGAGAAAGTAAACTAGAGTTATGCTGGGATGGAGAATCTTGTAATTCCTATAATGTTTGTTTTACAACAATTGCACGTTGCTCTACAGAATTAAAATTGAGAGCACTTTGCTCGTTAGTTTTGTTAACACTTTGTTTATCAGTAGAATTCATTGCACTTTGCATACCATTACTAGAATTCACCGCACTTTGCTCTTGAGAATTCAGAAGACTTGGAGACAAGTAGTAACACAAAAAGACTTCATCTATTAAATCTGATTTCTGGAAAATAGAAAGCGTGGCTGTACATATAAGAGGTGCAGATTGTATATTTTTCTCACCAAGCAAAAGCACATGTTTACCATTGGCCATAAAGGATAAGGAGTTCTGTTCATAACTAGTGTGCAATGTGTTTCTTAAACCATGCAGCCACTCCCATCCTAAAACTACATCAGCACGGTCCATGTTCATAACTTGGAAGTCAAGGGTCATCGTATAATCTTGAACAATAAGCTCAACCCCTTGAACTATCGTGTCCCATACTTCTTTATCATTCCCAGAAATCTGCTCCACCACATACTTGTGAGAGCAGGGAGTTTGTGTAAGCGTCAATTTCTTGACTAGCTTATAGTTCAAGAAGTTATGAGTTGCACCATCATCCACTAAAATACGAACACGTTGTCCGTTAATAGTGCCATGCATGCGAATCAAATCATGGGGGCCAAAGGTGGGCTGCCACATTGAAGCAGGCACACAACACTTGTGCTTTTCTTCTATATTAAGAACCTCTACAACACAATATTTAGGAGATGAATCTAATGTGAGGTGTTGCACCCTATGCATGGCCTTTTCTTTGCCTTGCAAAAGAGGACAATCTTTCTTGTTATGTCGGTCCGAAAGACATCTAAAACACAAATTGTGTTTCTCTGCACGCTCAAAATCAGGAGTGCTGAGAGACCCACGTGAAGTATCTCGTGATTGCTTAGGCTTCTTAGCCTCTTGTGGGTGTGGAGAGGTAGATTGTCTCTTATTCCTCTTGGAACGTGTGTGAGATCTACCTCACCATTGGCTCTTAGCCACATTGCTGAGAGGCCAGACATGCGGCATGCATCCCATGCTAGCCAATTCTTATCTTCTTCATTGGAGTCCAAAAACTCTTTGGAGAAAGAAGCTTGAAACATAGCCCAAGATGGAGGTCGAGCATCTATTGGAAATGTCATCCACCACTTAAAGGCCTTGCCTTTAAGAGATAGACTTGTTTCCACAACCGTGTTTATATCCGAGGTGTGTCTCAATCGATGAATATCACTCCATTTGTGTAAGAACATATTGACCGCATCCTTGTTGCGATCACGCTCTTCCCCGTGAAATTCAGGAATGGCGATATTCTTAAGTACTGCATTGCTACCTTCTGCATCTTCTTCTGCAGCACTTGTCTCTTGGACTCCTTGAGTTGTGCGACTTGGTTCCCTTGAACCATTCCACTTGTGGCTCCTTGAGTCATCTGTGAATTCATAACTTTCACAAGTAACTCTGTAAGATTGGTAACATCTGCATTGAGTGAAGAGAGGTTGCTTTCAAGTACCCTTTGGTGATGTTCCAAAGTCTTGAAAGAAGTCATATCTACAAGCCCATGATCTCCTAGATCATCATCATCATGCATATTAGTGTCAGCAGCACCCATGGTGCCCTGATTTTGATCTACGTGCTCAAAATCAAACGTGTGTGTAGGTGAAGTATCCTCACTAGCCATGGTAAACGCGCACTAATGCAAAGAGAGAAAAAAAAATGACAACTTGTACCTTGAGAAATTGAAGTCTTTGTGTTTTGTATGCTCCGTGTTTTGTGTTGCATACGAATCTCGCCTTGCGGGAATTTGAGTGCTTCACTTGTCGTTCGTTGTAAGAACACCTTTGATGATTCTTAACAAAAACCAGTCGTTTTTGTGAAGGCTTTTGTTCACTTTGAAGCTACCTCCTTGAGGAAAAAAGAATTTTTGGAGGAAAACTTGCCTTCCTCCAAGCAGTGAAAAGGAAGGGTGAAGCTACTTCCTTGAAGTTTGAAGCTTTTCCTTTACTTCTAGTTTTCTTTCAACACAAGTAGGCTATCTTTCCTTATTATAAAAAGGGTCAATAGCTTGATGGTAAAGTATTGGCCTCTTACCCTCTTGGGGTAGGTTCAACCCTCCTTCATGCAAGGGTTAAGCGGGCATTCATGTGCGCGGAGCCAATGGCACCAACAGAAGCCTTCGGAGCCTCGGTGTTGTCGAGTTGCCAATCGAGTTTGCCTTGGTCGTCCGCCTTGGTCGTGCACTATGGATGGCGTAAATGAGGCGGCCGCGGTCGGCTGTCGCTATCCACGTGCTGCACACTAGAAAGCATGTCTATCTTCTTTTTTTGCACGGCGGAAACGTCGTTGTCTATGGAACGTGGGAGAGAAGCAGAGCGTCGCACACACATGCAACCCGCTTTTTTCCTCCTCCCAAAAACATCTCGGATACCAGTGAAAGGGCAGTGGTAATGCTTGTGCTAGTCTCCACCCAATCGTGCTATCTTATAGCCTCCCTCTAGCGTACACACTGTCCGGCCGTGTCGGTGGCCTTGCCCATAGGACCCATGTCCTTACAAGAATGGTGAACTGTATCTTTATGCTAGGCAAAGATGCATGGTCCAGAGTTTTGAAATGGGAACATATCTTGTAAGGTGCCTGTGGGATAGTCTGTTAGGTAAGGGTGTCCTCTTAGTCCTCTTTTATTTGCAGTGGCTACACATTCTTTTTTCTCTTATTTAGATTCCTTGGTGAGTCAAAAGGTGATCAGGGTCTATTCATTGGTGCTTGTCAGCTGGTGGGTCTGGGCTTTGCTAATGAAACTTTTATGTTTCTTATAGCATATAAAATGATAATCACTAGATGCATGACTGCATTGGGCAAATTTTCTGTTGCTTTTGGTCCGCAAATTAACATGTTGAAGTCTGCACTTACAGACATTTCAGTTGTGAATTTCCATGCATTAATTTGGAGGGAAAAGAGGCTGCCCAAAGGCCATATTTTCAGGCATTTTGGCTACCGTGTGTGGATGTGTCCCGAGTTGATCTTCAAAAGTGGGTCTTAAAAAGAGTTTACCATAAAGTGGCATCATGGCATTGTGAGGTGTGGCCTTTGCATGCTAGAATGAGGATAGTTCAGCAAATTCTCATGCCTTATCTATTGTTCTTTTTGCCTGCATTCCTTGGTCTCAAAAGAATCTGCAAAAATTTAACTCTATCATGAACATGTGTGTTTGGAGATGTAAGAAGCCTTCATCTGTGTGGGTGTCTTGGGAAGTTATGGAAAAGCCTAAAAGTATAGGGGGTTGTGGGATCCTTAATCTGGGTGTTCATGCTTTGGCCAAAAGAGCTACATTTATTTAATTCATCTTTGAAGCCCAGCATGCATGGGCTGTTTGTCTTTGGTCTTTGGTCAGGTCTACCCTTATCAAAACTGGTTTTCACATCTCTAATATGCTTGTATGCTCATGGAAGTTGGTTTTTAGATTTTTGATATGGCAAGGAAGAATGAAATATATGGGGAACTCTTTATCTGTTGAAAATATATTCTGGAGCTTTGTGTTTAAAGTTCCACCTGCTAAATGTTTGGGACAAAATGCCCTTTCTTTAGTTTAAAAAGGGCATTTGCTTCATCGATCGAGTTGTGGACTCTGACTCTAGGTTTAAAGCTTTTTGATAGCTAAAAGACACTTCCAGTTGTAGTATGGCTTCAGGATTCCATGGAGTTGACTCTATGATTTTGTTAACCATCCTCAAGTGCCAATAAATGTGGATGAGCAGGAGAGATTCAGAGACTGGTCCTTTCCAGACACTCATAAGAATTGGTGGATAGCTCAGACTAGAGACTTTTACAGGGAACTCTTCCTCCAGATTTTATTCATGACACATTGTAATAAAATATGGCATGTAAATTATGACTCAGTATGGTGGTGTCAGACCTTTACTAGAATCTAAAATTTTAAAATTATGTATATATTGCAAGTGTTTTGGTGGAGATGCCTGGTTGGGGGTCTACCAACTGCTGATGTTATGTTGAAAAAAGAGCTAGGAAGTGGGAAGTGTCCCAGATGTGGGAAATTGGAAAATGTTAGACATCTGTTTTGGTATTGCCCTGTTGTGGCTGAGTGGTGGAATTGGGCCAGATACTGGTGGTCAGTCACGTGGGGAGTCAAAGTTACCAAATTTAAGGGTCTATTTGGATTATTTTCTTCTAAGAATGATGCTAAAGCTTTTTGTCTGTCAATTAATGTATGGTTCATGTGGTTCATTTTGGATATGAGAAATAAAGCAATGTATGAACATGCTCTTTTGTATGTTGCTTCATTTCCTACACATCTTATAAAGATCATAGTCTGTTTGGCTAATGAGGACCTCAGGCAGAGGTGCATCAAGATAGCGAGAGATGTAAATATATAACATAATTTCCACGAAGAGAGAGAGAGAGAGAGACAGAGAGGAGAGTGCTCATCTAGCAGTGAAATAAAGAAATAATCTGTAAATTTACTTCATTGACTTTTATAGTTACGCATTCTATTTATTTGTTATTTAACTTTAAATTGATGGCGCTCATTGCTCGTGAGTCCTATTGTCATTGCGTCACCATCCATTGCCAAAGATTCTCTTGGGCATTGGATGCATGATATGATTGGGATCGATGAGCATTGGACACTTTGGTAATATGGCACTTAAGAGTGATGTTGCCACGAGATCTTTCTCTTGCTTTACCCGCCTCCACACTATCTCGCACGGGCATGCTCAAATGGATCGATGGCTGAGGTGATCTGGGCCGTCGGATGCGCATTTGGTAAATTCAAAGCGTTTGGTAATTTCGAGAAGAAAAGTAAATTTGGGCAGGCTTGTAAATTAGTGTCTATCCGCACCCCATGTCTCGAACCCCAGACCTCCCCACCACGAGCCATGTGCACTAACCACTACACCCTCATGCGTATGTTGAAATATAGGAGATTCGAGTATGTCATATTGTAAATGTGGGCCGATCAGTAAATTTGGGGCAAATTTGTAAATTCGGGAAAATTGGTAAATTCGGGGCAACCTCAATTCTGACGGTCCATAATTGATGCGCATCGCCTTTTCCTCCTCCACCATTGATCCCATTTGACCATGCCCGTGTGAGATAGTGATGAAGACCTACCCGTGAGAGCATGATAAAATTGATTAAATATCTCAGGCAATGCATTGCTCTTGGTTGGCCCCAACCATGGGATCCCAACCATGGGATCAATGGCTCTTGTGCAAAATCAAGGGCATTCGCAGATCTCTTCCGTCGATGCATAAAAACTAAACTCGGGATCCCGAGTTTAGTTTTTATGGTGGGGTCCACAAAAACTTAACTCAGGATCCCAAGTTTAGTTTTTATGTTGAAATATATTGTTTTGAGTTTAAGCTTATGAAAAAACACATCTATTTCAAGAAAGCGCACGTAGGCGTGATGGTTAAGCCCCCGGAATCTCAAGCTAGTGGTGAGGGTTCAAATCTAGGCTGGGGAAGCGCGGGCATCCCGAGATTAGCCCCCTTGTGGCCGGTAAAAACTAAACTCGGGATCCCGAGTTTAGTTTTAACAGATCGATGGTCCAGATTGATCTTTCACTTGGGACCATTGATCCCATGGTTGGGACCCCGTGGCATTTAAAGGGGAGGTTGTCCCACCTCTATGATGTGTATGCTTGAAATAAATGTTTTTGTCTTGATAATGAGAGTGCTCCATTCCTTGGGTACTTCATAGCACTAGTGACCCATAAATTTCAAGGAACTAGGGTCCGTTTGTGTGTGAAGGATGTGCCGCAAACAAGAAAAAATCTACTATTTGCACTATTGAAGTTAAGCACAAACCTAAAGATTTTTTATGATGTAGTGTGTGACCTACGTGTCTCCCCATGCATCTGCCATATGCTTGGTGAAAGCAAAGTGTAAATGTGAACACAATTTGAGAGGGATGCATGTCAAGGAGCAACTTCCAATCTGGGTCCTCCTTATCACAAAAGGGCATGGCCCTCTGATCACAACTCATAATAACATTGAACCATTGCATGATATTCTTAAGAGGAGGATTATGACCATGAGTTGTCTATGTGGAGGTAGTTCCACCTTGTTGCATCTTGCCTTGCATTTTTGTAGCTTTGCCTTTTGGGGCCTTTCCCTTTCCCTTACTAGCCTTGAGGTCAGCAACATCGGTGTCAATGAGCACCTGTGAATGATAGCAATACATGGAAGGAAATAGAGTATCTACATCACCCCTTGCATCCCAACACACACTTTAGATTCTTTAGTCCCCCCCTAGTGCCACTCAATGTTGTAAGTGCCATATCTTGGCACATATAATCTTTGACCATATTGTTGGAGCGCAATGATGCTTGGGATATGTTTGCAATCCAAAAACCACTCTAAGATATCAACTTGTGTGGAAATTCTGCTATGACAGACCACGAAGTACTTTTGTCACATTGCACGCCAAAGTATTCTTCCTTCTGTGTTTGTCCTTCTTCAAGTGGTTCTAAAATCTTACCCTCCAAGGCTCTATTCATCAAAGTTACTGACTCTCTGCAAACCATGCCCTTTTACTACCCACCACTCATCCAACTTAAGCACAAAGATGGCCTTCCTTATGAATTCTTCAATAATGAGCCCATAGACATGATTTGTTTCCCTCTTCAATGGCTCCATATTTGCATAAATTGTTGAAAGTTTTGTACTAAAAGAAATGAAAGGGAAGCATAGGCATTGCTTCTTCCACCAACTTAAAACCACCAAACTTAGAGGTAATGTCACGGATGCCATAGTAATGTTGTACGATGTTGTAGAAGCCATCGAACCTCACAACCCTCCTCTAGTTGATGAGCCAAAAGACATGGAAACTGACACTGTCAAGGGGGTCGAGGAGGACCTCTTGGAGTACGACAAAGATGGTCATAACCTAGTAGACCCTACCAACCTCCTATCAGGCATGAATCTCTCCAACGAGACATTTTTAATATTTTGTTGCCAAATTGACCACCTTAGAGAAGGTACAGGCCGATATAGTCAGGATGCTATAGGGAATCTTTACACATTTTAAATGCTTTGATGGGTACTTTGGCTAGCACTCCCCTCCCTCATAGTAGGCAAGCTCCTGTGGTGCAGGTTGCTCGTGGTCATGGGAGGATAGGCCAATCGCCTATAGGGCCATCCACAAAGATAGCCTCATTTCTTATAATAAAGGACTTAAAGCCACCTAGTTTGGAGGCAAGGAAAAGGAGCAAAACAAGGATTCTATGAATATGTTCCTTGCAAAATGGTCAATTTTGCATGCATGACATCAATAGTATAGTCAGGTGCAGCCCCTAGAGGCTAGCCTCTCGTGATCAACAAAGCATACAAATGTTGGACAAGTTTGACCACTCATCCTATCACTTGGACGGAGTTTGAAACACTGTTTTAAAAACAAAATTTTGTCTATTAATGAGGCAGAGAGAACCTTGGAGTTATGAGGCAAGTGCTCGATGGAAAACAAGTCCACAACTAAGTGCATCTCATACTATAGGGAGATAGTGCTAAAGTCAAAAGGAATTGTTGCATCCAAGATGCTACGAAGCTTTAAGAGAGGCCTCATGGATTACTACCTTGAGTACATTGAGCCTCTTTAGCCAAAGGACTTATCCAAGGAAATCAAGTATGCATAGATATATAATGACATTAAGTCCCATGGTGCATGAGATGGTGTTGATAGGACTGAGGGTAAAGAGAGAAGGGTAGCTCCATCAGCAATGTAGGACTACAAGGCTTTGCTTGAATTTTAGGAAATGCACGTGACTAGGGAAGATGTTATCTAGGCAGGGAGTGGCTGTATAACTTGAGCCCTAGTCTAGCTTGGAGTTGTTTGCATAATACGCTACAGATTTTTGCATAATACGTTATAGTTCTAGCATGGAGGTAGGGTCATTATGAGGGTTCAAGCCAACTACCTGAACACCCATTAATAACCCAACAATTGACTACTAACTTATTATCTTATTCTTTGGTATAATAAAAGAATAAGGAGCAGTGAGCATAACTCTCACTCTGTGCTCCACCACATAGCTCTGTTTCTCTCTTCTTCTTTTTCTTCCTCATCGCACTTGCACTTGCACTTGCTCATGCACTCACACTCACACACACCACCATGCACCTCACAACTGGTATAGGTTAGAGTGGAAGCTTGGAGGAGAGCTGGAGTCACCTCAAAGAGGTAGAGAAGTAGGTTGCTCAGATTTTGGCAGCTTGCCACCAATCTGGTATTTTGGCCATAACTTGAGCTAGGAAGCTCCAATTTCAAAAAGTGTTTTATCTGCATGTAGCTTGCTTCAAGTTGCACAACTTGTTAGATGAACTTGAGAGCTGATTTGGAGTGCTATTGTGTCACAATAAAAGAATATAGAGCTTGACCTATGAAGCTTAGAGCTAGAGCTTGAAAGTTGAAGTTTGTGATTGAGGAGCTTGAAGGGCCTGGGACGATAGTCTAGATCAGCCCACACACAACTTGGTAGCTAATCTGTGTAGCAGAGAGGGTACACTTGAACCCATGTACATTTTTGGCTACCCAGAGGTAGCCCACAGCTTGCACACATAGGTAGAGAGAGAGTTTGTTTGGGCATAGTGATGGAAAGAGGTGTTTGATCACTCTCGTAGAGGAAGATACAGTGCTTAGAGCAGCCACACACATCAGATCAAAGGATTTTGGATCAGCCCATAGGTGTCAGTATGTCTAGTATGTGTGCTCGATTTTAAATAGTGTAGAGCTGGAATTTCACTACGATGCTCACAGCCTCACACTTTTGGTGAAGTAAAAGAAGTAGCCGAACATGCATTGCAGCTCGCGAGGAGAAGCGGGGGCATGTGGGGTTGTGCAACCCACCCTCTTTCTCTCCCTCTCTTAGGCCGCGCACATGCAGGCAAATTCAGCCCCGGCCGGTGGAGATTCCAGGCGACCCCACCTCCAAGTTGGACAGTAGCGCACCGCAGCTGGAACGTGCTTCCACCGCAGCTATCGGAAAGCAACGAGGCTCCCCTAGCCGTTTGCAACGGTGCACCTGCGATTCCGTGCTATTTTTAAGAGTCGCTGCATGTGCAAGCTCCGACTTTTCGCCTGCCCCTGCTCGCCATATTGCATGTACATAAACGGCAAGCCAACAGTTGCACTGCCCTGCGAAATCACACAGGCTGCGCTCTCTTTACATCAATGGCTGCCTACTGCGCCAAAGGCCTTGCCTCCTCTCCACTTCCTACCTCGGCAACGTCCCTGTGAGTTCTGCTGCAACTCCTGTGAATTCTACTGCAACCAAACTCAATAGCGCTTGTTAACTGCTGCAACCAAAGTAAATAGCCATTGCGTGAGTTAACATTAAGGTATCCGTGAGTTTTACACTGCTGCAGTCCATGCCACACTTGTTTGTTGCCCGCCATGCTTACTACACGCTATTTTTGCTGCTCCATACTGCAGTTTCTTCACAAGCGGACCTCAGCAACTCGGTATTGATTTACTTAGCAGCAACACCTTCGACTTGACTCAGCAGTGCTACTTCTACCCAGCTGCGCTCTCACTATCTGACATCTCGAAAGGTAATTTCAACAACTCACTCCTGCTAATGTTCAGTGCTGCAATCAGTTCTTCTGCTTTATTAAATTATCATATCAACAATAATTATTCACTGCTGCTAATGTTCAGTGATGCAATCACTTCTTTTGCTTTAGTAAATTATCATAATGCTACAGAGAGCTACTGTATAGTGCACTACTAACTAGGTTGTAAATGGGAAATGCAAACGTGGACATGCATCACATGTTGCCTATAACGAACACTCACGCAGGACAATGCCCCCCTCCACGAGAAAAGGCAATCCCAAACGTTTCACGTGGTGTGCGAGTGCCTCAACAAAAGTTACCTCAGGTAGAGTGATAGTGTAACTTCATTGCATTCCAATAATGTTTTGTCAAAACGTCTACTTTAAATTTGATTTTTTCATTCAACTTCGTATTAGTCCATAGTTAGCTTGCTTGCGTATCACTTTCCATAATTTGTTGTCAAAATACTCATTCCTAGATTGGCATCAGGTCCTCCTAGTGGAGGAACAATTGCCAAACCTATTCCTACGTATGCCCATACCACCGCCATGGCCCATTTCAAGTAGCACATGCTCTCCATCAGACGATGACTGTGAGGAGTTTGTCCCGTTGTCTCAAGAGGTCAACCGCATGAACACATTTGCTCTTCCCCGTGCCATGGACTTTATGCCCAATGGAGGAACAATAGCTCCTCCTCCTCCAAAGCCTACTAAGGTTGTTAAGGTCATGATCGAATCTCAGGATGTGGACATGACAACTGGGATTGAGCAACCAAGTGCTACTCATATTGAGCAGCCATTAGCAGCACTAGCCAAGAGCAGCCGACTGCCAATGTGTCTCAAAAGGCAAGCAAGCGGCCTAGGCAATTGTCTGTCACCTGGGATAATGACACTACCCGTGCTCTAATAAGGATTTACGACGAACAATGGAATCACATCAACAAGGGCAAATTCTGATTTAAGGACTAGGAGGCCGTGGTTTTGAATCTGAATGCTGAGATGGATACCACTTACAACACCGAGATTGCAAAACACCGAATTGATACCCTCAAGAAGATGTACAAAAAAGAGAAGCTGAAATCTTCTTCCATCGGTGCAAGTCCAACCACGTGGTCGTGCTTTGACATCCTGGATGTGATGTGGTGCAAGACCCCTAGATGTACTGGCTTAGCGGGGGGTTTGGACAATGATGGGCCTGCAAAGGGAAATGAAGACATTTTGAATGACCTTGAATGACCTCTATGCCAATCCACAATTGTTGTAGCTCTTCCAATAGTGGACGAAGATACACATCCATATTCCCCACTTTATATCGCCCTGGCACAATCAAGCTTAGCCATAGGTGCCCCTTCTTCGTAGTCAACCACGGTGGAATGTTGTAGTTGACGATGACAACGGGCCATACACTGTAAGATGTTGATCTTTGACCAAATGGATTTACGCCATCCATAGCCAGGCCTAAGCGCAAATTTCGAGCTTCCCTGGCAAAATCCGACCATGTTCGATCTATATGTTTCCACGCTACGCAATCTGCAGGAATTCGTAGCACACCATCCGAAGATTTATTCTCCTCATGCCATGATGCTAGGGCGGCCATGGACTTACATTCGAAGAAATGCTTGATGCGAGGAAGCAGAGGGAAATGTCGCAAAACCTTTTGTGGAATTTTTGTCCCGTGGAGATCTACTCGATATCTTTCGGAATCACATTTCGGACACTTCGCCATGTCTATGTATTCCCCTTTGAAAAGAATGCAGTCATTAGGACAAGCGTGGATAGAATTGTAATCCATCCCCAAGTTTCGCAAAATCTTTCTTGCTTCATCTCGGGAATCTGGCATCACATTGTCAGCTGGTAGTATGTGCTCTTTCAGCAATCTACACAACATAAAAATATGATACAGTCGTGTAAAAATCTATCAGATCATTATACATTTAGAGTTTTATTAAAGTAAACTAATTGTAATAGATCACCTGAAAAGCGCTGTGACGCTAGTGTCACTCCATCCAAACTTTGCCTGCATGTTGAGAAGAACCAGGAGTGCTTTCAATCTAGACATACGTGCTTCATTATACAATGGCGTATCGGCTTCACTTTTCATATCATCATAGATAAGCCTTTCTGAATCCATGATCGTCTCGATCATTTCATCAATCTCGGGCTCAAACATTGCCTCGTTGGGAATGTGCTCTGCATGATCATCCCCCGAGCTGTCAGAGGCTACATCTTGTGGCCTCACATATGCTGCTTGACCAAAGCGCCTGCGAACACGTCTATTGGGTTGCAAGATTGCTGCTTGTTGGCCAGCGTCAGAGTCCGACGAGTTATAATTGGCAACAACTCGATCTATAATAGATGGATCGAACTCGCCAAATTCGCGAACGTGCTGCAAAGAAATACATCTTGTCCGTCGCACAGCATGCTTGCATTGATTACAAGGACATAAGACCCTCGTTGAGAGATAGGTGTTTCGGTTGGACGGTCCCACATCCTCGTCGCTACTCATAATGAGGATAAAAAACTTATAACCTGGACAAAAAATTTAATATTCTATTGGCATTCTTCGTCTTATCTCTCTCTCTCTCTCTCTCTCTCTCTCTCTCTCTCTCTCTCTCTCTCTCTCTTTACCTCACATTCTCTAGTCATGTCCAATCCCCGCACACCTCGGTCTAGAGGTGCACGGAGATCAGAACCACCGGGTTATAATCTCGTCTTTATTGGTCAATACCTATATTTGTGGGTACAAGAAATCTACACACCCACGTCTACATGATACTGTATGTAGTGGACAAAACCCCTTTGCCTCTTCTCTAGCTGTAGCACTTCACAGCATCTTAACATCTTTTCACAGTAGATCTTTTCACTGTTCGTCTAACTCTAAACCCTAAACCGTAAGTAATTCTTGCGTGGACTCGATCTAACGTAAATAAGCGTAAATCTAAATAAACGTAAATCTAACTAAAAATAAACCTAAATCTAATTTAACGTAAGTCTACATCTAACCTAATCTTTAACGTCTTTTGGGATAGTTTCCTACGACGTTAAAACTCTCTTCTTCTTGTGTGTGTGTGGGTAAACCTAAATAAACCTAAGTCTAATCTAATATAACATAAATCTAAATCTAACGTAAATTATGTTATATTAAAAACAAAGAACTAAACTAACAGGGATTATAAGAACCTTAAAACTGATTTAACACATAATTTTTCATATAACTCGGCAAGAGTTGGCATTCTCATCACTAAAGATGTGAGAGTTAACTTCCAGCGGTGACGCTGCCTCATCTCCATCCACATCTGACGACAGCAATTGGCCCTTTAGACCGTTCTTGCTCTTGTTACTAACTTTGAAGTTGCTTTTGAATGACTAGAGGTTGTCTAGATGGTCATTGTGTCGGGGATGTAGTGACTCTTGCCGCCCTGAAGATCCACCTTCTTCCCTATCTTCTGAAGACATTTCACCAGTACTTTTGGATCGACGGAGCCCACCATGAGTGAAGGCAGCAATACCCTATATTCCATTGAGGGCTTTCTTCACCCGCTTCATGCAGGCATCGCAGTCTATGGAGACCTAAATCTAATCTAATATAACGTAAATCTAAATCTAGCGTAAATAAACGTAAATCTAGTTAAAAATAAACCTAAATCTAATTTAATGTAAGTCTACATATAACCTAATCTTTAACGTCTTTTAAGATAGTTTCCTACG
The DNA here is from genome assembly GCF_014529385.1 of Adiantum capillus-veneris. Lineage (NCBI taxonomy): Eukaryota > Viridiplantae > Streptophyta > Polypodiopsida > Polypodiales > Pteridaceae > Adiantum > Adiantum capillus-veneris. The sequence continues at coordinate 148,636,097 of NC_140944.1, forward strand.
ACGTTATAGCTCTCTTCTTCTTGTGTGTGTGCGCGTGTGTGGATGTGTGTGCCAATAAAAAGAGATAAATGGTATAACCTTTCTATCACCCATGCCAAGTATGATAGATTGATTATGCCATTTCCCTCTTGAATAATAGGTCTTGAGTTCAACTCCTCGTCGGCTAGATCTTTAGGTCTTTTAATTTTAATTAGTTTCCTACGACGTTAAATTAGTTTCTCTCTCGTTCTCTCTCAATGTGTGTGCGTTTTTTTGGATCGTATGCATGTTTTCTCTCTCTTTTCCTCTCTCAATGTGTGCGTTTTTTGTTTATGCATGTTCTCTCTCTCTTTTCCTCTCTCAATGCGTGCGTTTTTTGTTTATGCATGCTCTCTCTCTCTTTTTCTCTCTCAATGTGTGTGTGCATTCTTTGTTTATGTATGTGTGTGTGCGTTTTTGTTTTTGTTTGTACATTCTCTCTCTCTCTCTCTCTCTCTCTCTCTCTCTCTCTCTCTCTCTCTCAAAAACACTATGTGTGTGTGTATGTGTGTGTGTGAGAGAGAGAGAGAGAGGGAGAGAGAAAGAGGGGAAGGGAACATGAGAATGAGGAGAGGGAAGGAGCATACCTGGCTCTCCTTCCTCTCCTCGTGTGTGTGTGTGTGTGTGTGTGTGGAGAAGAAAAAGAGAGAGAGAGAGAGAGAGAGAGAGAGAGAGAGTGAGGGAGAGCGTTACCTGCTCCTTGCTTGAGGGCGCCGAAAAACTCAGATCTGAGATCTGAGTTTTTGGGCGCGCTCGGTTATTTTTTTAGCCTAGCCGGCGTCGCTATGAGCGTCGCAAATTTACAAAGAAATTTGCGACGCTCATAGCGACGCCGGGAATTTTTTTTCTAAGCGTCGTTGTGTGAGCGTCGCTAATATGAATAGCCTCTTGTAGTGAAAGAGGTCACCCTCTTCTCCATCTTCATCAACTTCCTCATATTCCAATGAAGGTAGCGGCTCTTCTCTCAAAGAGCCCCGGAGGAAAGGCCATCGCAAGTTCTATCCGGTATGGAGAAGGTCCAAGAAGCTAAAGAAGTTCAAAGAGGGAGGGAAGAACACCACTTTCCTTGCCTATGCTGGCACCTTTGGTGCTATGGACAAGGTATTGGCCTTCATCCAACAACTTGATGCGGCCTTTGGTGATGAGGGATTCACAGAGTCCTCTAAACTGCGTCAAGTATCTATGCATTACCAAAGTTCCGCTCGACAATGGTGGGATAGCCTACAAGCCCAAAGAAAATCTCCAAAGACATGGAAGGGTTTAAGAGCCTCCATCATAAAACAGTTTCTGGCAAGCAACGCTCAAGAAAATGTCCTCACAAAATGGCAAAACTTGAAACTCTCTCCCTACGAGTCTATCCAAAAGTATGTAGATAAGTTTTGGGATTTATTTCTCGAAGCCACTATCTACAAAAAGATAGACTTTGGGGAGCAAGAGCAACAATTATGTGCGGGTATTTTTGAAGAGAAGGCCGAGTATATTAACTCACAAAGGCCTAATACCATATCGACGGTCATACATCATACATGGTCGCCTCTCAAATCGATTCCCAACAAGGGGTTAAGAAAAACTCTAAACCCATGGAAGTGAAGGATCAAAATGAGCCTAGAGGGAGGACTAATGCTCAAACTTCCTCCAAAGGCAACTCTAGCAACACCGATAACAAAGCTAAGGAGAAAGGAGTCTATAAAGGTAAGAATAAACTCTCTGCAATAGAGCTAGAGTGTTATCGTAAGGATAACAAATTCTACAAGTGTGGACAACAAGGGCATGTCTATCGTGCTTGTCCCCAAAGAAATGCACGCAACAAGCCACCTTGAGTTTCTATGTTGGAAACTCCAAAAGAGGATGCTTATAGAAAAAGGCTTTTGTTTTTTCCTATGCTAGGAGATATGTACATACATGTTTATGAGTCGGGTAGTATCCTATCCCTTGTAAATATGCATGCTTTCACAAGTTAATGAAAATTTATATTTTCATATATATGATTTCTGTTAGAAAGTCTATAAATGAATTTAATGTTTCAACCAATAACAATATTATTAAATTAAAAAAAAAACGGGAATCAAGAGGAATTAGAATTGTCTTAATTCCTAAATGGATTCCAAAATGTTTTTATTGATGATATCCCCGTGAGCTATCTCCACAATGAGGGGACAATAGCCATACAATGGAGCTTTTACCATGAAGCTCACTGCCTAATAAGCCTCCTTATTGAGCTTTACAAGATCCACAAGAGGAGTTCGAAAAGGCAATAACATGGACTGGTAAGTTTCGAGAGAGATTCAATAATTAGGTCACATTATCTCTAAAGGTGGTATTTCTATGGATCCACAAAAAGTAGAGGTAATAAAAGATGGCCTAATCCAAGGAATCTACATGAGTTGCAAAGCTCTAAAGGTATGAGTGCATACTAAAGATGCTTCATAGGAAAAATCCATGCTTATAGCAGGTCCAATACATGACTTAACAAAGAAGAACGTTAAGTATACATGGACCGCAAAGAGAGAAAAATATTTCTAAAAAGTTTAAAGAGAAACTTATTTCTCAACTTATGGGATCTCTCAAAGCTATTTGAGGTCCAATGTAATGCCTGGATGATTGCCTTTGAGCAAAACTTTGCTTCAAGAAGGGAATACCATAGCATACGAGATTCAAAGACTCATCTCCGATGAGCGAATGTTGGTCATATACAAAAGGACCTATGAGCTGTTTTAAATGCTCTAGACACATGGAAGTACTTCTTGCGGACTCCATTCATGATGCAAACCAAGCTCTCGGACAATCAAATGAGGTAGGAAAATTTCTTTTTGCAATTTAAATTCTACTTTTCTCACATTGCTGGCAAGCACAATCATGTAGCCGATGCACTTTCCCAATGGCCAAGGGTAGATAGGATATCAATAGCAACTTACAATGAGCTATGTTTTATGATAGTTAAATATGCTTCTAACCCAGGCTTTAGGGATATGATAATAGCCTTACAAATGGAAGAAAAAGAACCACTCGCGTAAAAGGATGGTTATCTTCCATACCTCAATAGGCTATATCTTCCTTACTTCCCATGCTCCTTCCATATGCGGAGCAAAGGGAAATTCGAATTTACTCTGTTAGGAGTAAAAGCATACTTGTATTGGCTTACCAAGAAACAATAACATACAAGAGAATGTTTCAAAATGTATGGTATACCAAAAGATGAAGTATGAAAAAAGGACCATGGCTTGCCAACATCCAATTGTGTCGAATACAAATCCTACTATGACCACTAATTTTTGATAGAGTCTCTATCAGAATTAGAGTAATCCTCTTATGTCGGCCTACTATTCCAACGGATGGCCAAAAGCAAAGTTACAAAACTAATGATCCTTGATCTACTAAAAGCCTATGATTCGAAGTAGATCAATGCTCAAAATGAGAGAAGTACTTATCTTAACAACAGTATGTCTCTAATAACGTGAACATACTTCTAAGGAGAAACTACCTTTCGAGGCTAAAGACGGAAGATCCAAAAGTCCCTTGTAGCTTAAGATACCTGGGAAGATCTTCATTGCAAAGGAGTATAGCCGAGATCAAAAAGAATCTTTTTACAAGATTAAACAGGCTATATCTATTTATTAGCTAGGCAAAAGAGGCTCCTGCCGTTAGGCACAAAAGAGCCTTATCCTTTTATATATAAAAAAAAAGAGGTTGGGTCTTACTAAACTTTCCCAAGGCTCATCTAAGGCAAATTACACACAAATGAAGACCCGCCACAGATCAAGGATGAAGCAGAGAAGCTCCAACCCAAGTTCATCCTTCAACAAGAAGACAAGGTATTAAGAAATGGTAAGATTACTGACAGTATCTTATTTAATTATCCTTTCAAAGATGCTAAATGCATGCAAAGAACATGGCTTAAGGATAATATGAACCTTGTTAATGATGCTTACAATGACACAAAAGAGTAAGCAAATGTAAAAGAAATGCATTTTAAATGATCAATGTTTTTGTCTTATAGGACTCCCTTTTTATATTTTGTGCACAAATTTTAAAGTATGCATACTGAGGATCATGTTTGTGATGACTACGTCTCCCAAACACCAAGTAGAACTTGTCACTCTACTTTGGAAGTATGATATGGACTAAAAAGAGCAGACATGCTTGCGGCAGACAATGTCTCTCAAGCACCAAGTGGATTAGTCATCCACTCTAGAATGATGTCGTAGGGTAAAAATGGATCCTCTACCCGCTAAGACCAATGGACTAATGGGTGAGACTTTACCATCTCTACCTCATAGTCGAGGACGACTATGATTTCAAGAGAGAGGTAATGTCGTAAAAATTAATATCTATCCAACCCAAATGATTTTCTCATATTAAACTGATCACTTAATGTGGGAGAATACACGGGAACAAGGGTTAAGATATAGACATGTGCTTATAGATCTATCTCAACACGGGGCCAATGGTTAAGGGCCCCAAATGAGAGATGGTCTATCAAAGAGCAAGGCTAACCAATGGAGCATAAGACCTTAGGGTTAGCTTCATTGAAGACCTCCAATAATGTGTGTAAAAGTCCTTTGACCTTAGGCAAGCTAGGGTTGAGCTTGAGGTGGGAACCCGGCCTAAGCTCGAGGTGCTTGTCCTGCTTGAGGTGCTTGAGGTGCTTGACATGTTTGAGGTGCTTGATTAAGATGCTTGAGGTGCTTGACTGGCTCCATGCTTGAGGTGCTTCACTTGCTACATGATTAAGGTGCTTAAAGTGCCTTGAGATGCTTGCCTGAGATGCTTGCCTGAGATGCTTGTGGGAACACCCCCTAGTTCAAGTGCTTTGTCATGCTTGATGACTAAGGGGCTTGCTCATCCAAAGTCAAAAAGATCCCTACAAGGAGGGGGGTGAGCCTACAAAGGGGGGGATGAGAGAGAACACACACACACACACACACACACAAGGGAAGCCCCAGCTTGAAGAGGCAGCAAGGACACTTGTCAAGTTCCTCCCCATGTTGCCCTCATGGTGTGCCTGAAGCCTATTGGATGGCCACCCAAGGGGTCCAATGATAATTTAGGATATTTAATTAATTGATTTTGCATTTATCAAGTCCTCTCTCTCAAAGGGGAAAGGGGGACACTTGTCCCAAGGCTACCCATGTTGCTTGTAATGGCTCCTGCTTGTGATTGGCTAGGCCTGGAGGGGTCCAATGAGCTTCAAGCATGAGCTACAAGGGGGGGTCGACCCAAGCAAGCTAGGGGGGTGCTTAGGGGGTATACTCACCCACACACACTCACAAACACTCTCATTGTGTGCTATGCAAAGTGCAAGAGCTCCATCTCCTTCTCCAAGCTCCTTGAGAAGTTGAGAGCCTACACCAACTCTCTTGGCTATGGAATGCAAATCCAACCAAGAGCTATGCTTCAATGCTTAAGCTTTCCATATCCTCCTTCTTCATTACTATGCTATTATGTATGCTAGCAACAAGAGTATGATAAGTGAGGAACTACTTCTTTCTCCTATGAAATGTTTCTTCTTCCTCTTCCCTACCCTCATTCCCTGCTAGCTCTCTCCACCTTCGAAGGTGTTTGAGGTCTTGGGACTGAGGCTTGGGATAGTTAAATCTTTCTACAAGTGCATGTTATGCTTATTGCAAGAAGGCTAATGGTTTATTGCAAGTAGATTAATTACTTAATGCAAGTAGAATAATTGTATTGCAAAGTAGATTAATTATTGCTTTAAGCACAAGTTGATGCATAAAAAGTATACATCTTCATGCACTCAAATGATTTAGGGAACACAAAGATTAATGATGTTCACAAGTTCTTGATTGTTTCCAAGCTAAGATTGATTGTTGAAATTATGCAAAAGCTTGGTGTGTGAACCTTTCATCTTCATATTGCCAAGGAGGTCTCAAGGAACACAAAGATTGTATTGTACCAAGTCTCTCTTAATGAGAGAATCTATAATACAAATGCCTTTTGGAGGGGGGACCGGCTCCACATAAATCCGGTCCTCAACTGTTGTCATATTCTCTACACTCTCTCTCTTGTAAAAGTATTGTTCATGCCTAGTTAATTAAGTGTTATGATAGAGTTTCTACTACCAATTAAGTTCACCCTCTATGCTCTCAAAATTGCTCACTCTAATTCTCTTAATTCCGCTATTCTCTAAGTTCATAGGCCATTCCCATTACAGAGGGAGTGAGTGGTAGCAAGGCAAAGCAGTCAAAGCAGTCTCTCTTAGGAGTTGTGAATCGGACCATGGGTGAGGGCATGACCAAGTTATGCGATACACTACGCGATGTGGAAGATAAACACAATGCGACATTGAGAGAACTAGAGGCGTCAAGGCATGCATTAGAGGAGCGCCTACTTCGAATCTGGGAGGAGGAGGACACAAAACGGCAACAAATTTACCTCTCCACTCAATTGGCCGAGCTTGCCAAGATTCTAGCTAAAGTCCAGGATTAGTAAGTAAATGTAATATTCTCTTGCAAGGCTGCAAACCTTATTTATTATCATCAAACTCATGAGTGTATACTTTCTACTTTGCAGGCAGCAACAAAGTAGCTGGATTTTGAAGCATCCCTAAATTTTTGATTGCATAAGGTTACCCTTTTAACTTCAAATCGATTTAAACTGGCTTTAATGTTTGACTATAAATTTTATGAGTAGTCTTGTCAGTGTAGGATGGAAAATTTGCATATATTTTGGCTACTACATTCCTTCTCTATATGCATGGAAGATCAACCATTTTGGCGACGCCGTCCACTTCCATACGCGAGAAACAAGATACACTTGAATTCCATGTTGTACTTCATGTACTTCATGATGTGGGGAGTTTTCATGAGTTTATTGGAGCCTGATGCATGGCACTACGGGCCTCGTCAATGGTGGGTGTTTCCAAGGCAGGACGTTTTTTGGACCTCAATTCATTGTCGCCTATGGTCCGAGCCAATCTAAATAATCGGCACAAGTATTTATTTGCATATCACATGTCTTATGAGTCTTTCAATGCACTCTTAAGCATAGTAGAGCCTTTCTTACCTTGTAGTGGTGAATTTTTTGTCCGTGCTCCCATAGCTAGTGATTTAGCACTAGCATGTGTACTGTGGAGACTAGCGTATGGTCATTATTCCAAATCAATACTTGTCTTTACCCTATCGGGGAGTCCAGTATACGGAAGTACACCATGATTATATGCCGCATTTTAAGCCAACGTAGCATGTTGAAGCGCTTTCGTATTTGCATACCCGAGGGTGCTAGGCTTAAAAGCATAATTGATGGATTTGAAGCTATTATAGGGCTTCCACAAGTAGCAGGTGCCATAGATGGAACACATATTGGACTCCAAAGGAAGCCATCAAAGGATAAATTTCCAGCACAATACATTTGCAGACATGGGTTTCCTAGCATTCTTCTACAAGGGATAGTCGACTCCCGTAAACTTTTTTGGAGTGTAGTATGTGTTGCCCCCGATAGCACGCATGACTCAACGCACTTCAAAGAATGTAGTCTTTACCAACAGTTGAAGAGTGATCGAGCCCTCTCCAGCCCCACAATTCAACTGCAAGGCGAATGCATCCGACCCTACTTGATTGCAGACTCGGCTTCAAAGCCACAACTTTTTTGGTGAAGCCCTTTCGTTCGAAAGGTGGCCAACACTTAATTCAAAAGCAGCACTTCGATAGGAATCTTTCAAAAGGCAGAGTAAAAGTGGAGAATGTGTTTGGTATCTTGAAGAATAGATGGCGCATAGTTCGCAAGTTGAATGTCGATCTGGCAATAGCACCCACAGTGATAGACGCTTGCTGCCTCTTGCACAACTTTGTGCAGCTACGCGGGGAGGTTGAACCAAATGAGCAGGTTGAAATGATGGAGAGCCTCTGCGCGGTGAGCATTAGAACTCTGAATCAAGAGAGAGAGCTTTGCGTGTTAGAGCAACTTTATTTAGAAACCATGCCTTGCAAAGCATATGAAGGCAAGCGAACATGCTACAAAATGACGGGACATTCCAATGAAATTATGAAGGTTAGGTTACTGACAAAATTTTGTTTCTTGACTCAATAGTTTTTTCTTTTGATATACTTGCTAGTTTGTTCGTTTTGTAGATCACTCCTAACTGTTTTGCAGGTTGCTGAAGGCTTGTTGGATGCATTATTTCTCCAAAGATTACAGGAAAAAATTGTAGTTTTTATATCGAGCTTATTGTTAAACATTATGATCATCTCGTTTGTATTTACTATTGATCCCATGTGCCCTTCGGGCTTTCCTTTCCAAGTACAATCGACATTTATGTTTTCCTGCCTCTGGTTCTTTTTAAGCAATATCACCATTTCTTTTCTTACAATGAGGTATGCAACATTGCTTGTTTAATAATGTGGTATCTCACAGCTTGAGTAGGCTACTATTGTATGAAGCAAATATTGTTTAACAAAGAGGTATGGCACTGCTTGAGCAGCCTATTGTTGTACCCTGCATTTCTTGTTTAACATCTGGTGTGTCCTATGGAGTCCAACAAAGACAGTGAACAAAAGGGCAGTGTGAGGGCGAGAGGGGACAGTCGTTTGCAGGGTGGTTATGCATGCAGGAGAGGCAGCCAAGGCATGAGGCATTGTGCAGGATCCTTGGAGGCTATGCAGGAGGCCGCCTTGCAGAAGAATTGTGATGGGCTGCAATACATGGGCTGAAGGCCGCTGGGTGTGCCAGTGACAGTATGTAGGTAGGGTCGAAGTTGAGCTGCTCGCAGTAGAGTGAATGTCATCTCCAAAGACCACAATTGGTCATGCTCCTCTTATGATAAGGGATCGGGAGGCACTGTCATTGGCATACCTCTTACATGGAAAGTAAATACAGACAAATCAAGTAGAGGTACCTATTGGGTAGGAGTGGCTGTTGAGTCACGAGTGCAATTTATGATTTTGTCTGTCTACGCAGGGGGTTCTATCAGAGACAGAACCCAACTCTAGCAGCAACTCTCTACTCTAAATGAGCCCACCATTCTCATAGGGGACTTCAACATGGTAGAGAGTATAGAAGACCGATTTCCTCTGAGGGGTAATGTGATCAATGGAGCAAAAAGACATGAATGGAATCGATTAAAGGAACACCTTGACCTTTGGGATGTCGGCTCTCCTGGGGAATTCACTTGGCAGAATTACTCTAGAGATCCTAATGCTAGAAAAGCAAGGTTAGATAGATGCTACCTAAGCACTTCATTGGCCAGAAGCTTCAACAGAATCAAGGCCAAACCTAGGATCACTTCTTGCACCTCAGATCATTATCCTCTAGTTATAACCCTAGACGACAAATGTAAGAAAATAATGATCACACGGACCCTTCCCTGTTTCAATTGGAAGAAGTACAGACCATCATAAAGTTAATCTGGGTACAGGCCTTCTCCAAGGGTTTCACTCCCTCCAAGGCATGGACAGTAGCTACATATAACACTCCCAAATATCTGATAATGTTCAGAAAGAAAGTTGCAAAAATAAGAAGGAAACGCAAAGACCAAATCTATAGCGAATTGGCTGAGTTGGAAGGTAGCAAAAGCCTGAACACTGATATTCAGGACAAGATTGCTACACTGAGGCACCAACTCCGGTTTGAGGAGGATCTCACCCTCAAACATGCGGCAGTTTTCTTTAGGGACTGGTGGGCAGGCAAAGTTGAGAAACCTACTAAAGAAATGTTTCAAATTCTCAGAAAGAAACATAGTAGACAGTCCATCCCATTGTTGGGGGGTCAGAACGGCAAGGCCCTCAATGAAAGTGAAAATCTAGCTATTGCCAAGGAGCATTTCTCCTCGCTTTTCAATCCCAAGGAAACTCTGAATGATGAGGTAATCTCTGCCCGAGCCGCAATCAGACAGTCTAGAAAACAAGTGATCCCCCCTCACTTAGTAGTACAACTAGATTCAGGTATCACTGTAGGGAAAATTAAGAAAGCCATTGAGTCCTTAAAGCCGAAGAAGACTCCAGGCCTTGATGGACTCCCGACAGAGTTCTACCAGACCTTTAAGGAAGTGCTTTCTCCCATACTTCTTAAAGTCTGGGAAGAATCAGTCAAACATGGCGCCCTACCAGTATAGCTCAATACTGGAGTCATCAAACTTCTTCACAAGAAGGGGCCCAAAGAGATCATTGCAAACTGGCGACCTCTCACCATGCTAAATTTAGCCTACAAAATATTCACCAAAGCTGTTGCTATTAGGATATCCCCAGCCCTTGCTGAATGGCTGTGCACATAACAGAAAGGATTCATCAAAGGCAGGAGAATCATGGAAGCAGTCATCGCATTGTGGGAAGGAATAGAGCACGCAGAAGACACTCGCCAAGATTTTGTTTTTGTCAAAGTCGACTTCAACAAAGCCTATGACAGACTGGAATGGACTTTCATACTCGGCTGTTTAGCCATGATGGGTTTTGGACCAGGAATAATCAGATTCGTGAAGACCCTGCTAGGGAACGCCCAGGCAAGAGTAGCAGTAAATAATGGCATCTCGAAACTCTTCCCTCTCAATCGGTCAATTAGGCAAGGATGCCCCCTTGCCCCCCTACTCTTTGCCACTGTTGCAGAATCTCTCAATTGGCTGGTCAAAACCAGAATGCAGGAAGGGATTCTCAAAGGAATATTGCTACCAGACGGCAGGCAGCAATGCCTGTCTCAATTTGCTGACGACACCAATGGTCTGCTCAATAATGACGAACAGACACTCCAAAGCTTTAGGAAATGTCTGAAGACATTCTGCACAGCCTGTGGTTCTAAGATCAATCATGCTAAAACCGGAATCAGGGCTTCCCTCTCTCCACTTCCTAGATGGATCACAGAGCAAGGATGCACAGTCCTTCAAGATGGGGTCATCTTCAGACTTTTAGGTATTCCATTTGGCTTTAAAATTTCCATGGCCCAAAGTTGGCAATGGGTTTTGGATCGCTTCTCCTCCAAATTAGATCAATGGAATGGGTTCCAGCCCAACATCGCAGGAAGAGCACTGGTCATCAAGCATTTTTTCTCTTGCTATGTGCTTTTTTCTCTCTCCTGCTGGAGACCCCCGGACTCACACCTAAAGGAAATAACCCGAGCATGTAGAAATTGCCTTTGGTCGGGGGACCCACTGAGAAAGTCCTAGCTAAGGTAAGTTGGGACATTTGCTGCCTACCCAAGGCTCAAGGAGGACTTGGACTCCCCAACTTCAGCAAATGGGCGGACAAGCTGGCAGTGAAACTCATCCTCAGGGCATTAGACAATCCAGAAGAGGAATGGGCAACATTGCTATTCAGAAATATCAACAAATTTTCAATTAAAGGTTATAAGGGGATGCTCCCTCTACCCTGTATCTCCATATTCTTTGGCCTTGAGGAGATAACCCCTAGTGGTTCCCCCCTTCTCAGATCAGTGTGGGGAGCCTGGAACGGATATAGAGAGCATTTAAGAGTAAACTGGGACTCCAAACACAGCGACTACCTAAGAACCCACGAATCGTTGTGGTGGGCTATGCCTCCTATCCCCCCCCCCCCCCCCCCCCCCCCCCCCCCCCCCCCTCAGCCAGGCACATATTAGGACAACCAAACACATCCTCAACAAAGGAATCTCAACCTGGAAAAACCTGTGGCACAATCTCGAGCACAGGTGGCTCTCCCTTACCGAACTCACCAGTCGTTACCCCTTGCAACCTTGGGAAATAGCACTTATAGAAAGATAGAAGGCTCTCTTCCCAAAGGAACTAGAATGGACCCTCTTGAGTGAAAGCGACCCCTCCCCCAAGGCTTTCCACTGGGCAAATGGGAGCGCTTTTCCCAACCCCCCTACTCTGAACCCAATCCTGAAAGAACCTCTGCACATCTTCTTAACAGGAAATGGAAAGTTGCACTTAATTGTAGGCAATGGACTTTCAAAATCCAAGCCTTGTGGAATAGGGGTATCCCCGCAAAGCATTCCGTCCTACTCTGGCTAATTTTGCACAGAGCAGTCTGGACAGGTCATAGAATGAAGAGTGCTGGCCTAGGAAACAGAGCTTGCTTACGGTGCAACAGAGTCGAAGAGGACATCCCCCACCTGTTCATTAACTGTCCTAAAAGCTTAGAAATTTTGGCCCCTCTTAATGCAGGTCTAGGGTTCACACCCAGTTGGAAGCAACTTCTTCTAGGAGATTCAGTTTCTTTATTGTCGGTTTTTTGGAATAGGATAAGAGGGGAGTTCTTTTGGATCATTTGGTCTGACCGAAATGACAGGTTGTTTAACAGGGATTACCAAACTAAAAGTCTGAGAGAAAATTTTCACTGCTTTTCCCTACAGGTTAACCAGCTAAAGCTTGATCAATGTAGAGTGTACGAAGCAAGCTTCAAGGTGCTTACTGACTGCATGAGCTATTACAATAGCGCCAACATAAACAAGCAACAAGAGGTTCTCCTTGATGGATCTTACACACACATGCAAAGGATGCTTGATGAATGCAGAATGGACGTTGAAAGGCTACGAAGGCTACACAGCAATGGGATACGTCTGGTCGTCCGCATGCAGGATCTTTTAGAAAACCTGACAGCTTAAATGCCCTGTAAGCAAAATGGTGTTGATGATCCCCAATTTTTTGTAATTACCTTTGAATGTAAATCGGTGCTATCGGATCATATGGAAGCAACATTTTGTAAAGCCCCACAATGTAATTTTGTTCTCTACTTAATATAACGCTCTCACGCCCTTTATGGTTTGTTTTTTTTTTTTTTTTAAAGATTGTGTACAAACTTTCTCCTATATGTTGTGGTCCTTTCGAAATCTCCAAGAAAATTTGGGATGTAGCTTATAAAGTCAAGTTAATGGGGAGTTCTCATCCTGTCTTCCATTTTAGCAAATTGAAAATCAATCCACGGTTAGAGAGAGTTTCTCTAGAGATTTCAGTGGTTTTGATAAGCTAAACGAACACTCCACATAGACCTAAAAAGATTCTAAGATATCGTGATAGACAAAGTCAACATAAAGTGTACCAAGAGGAACTCATTAAGTGGATGAACATGATGAGCAAGCAACTACTTGGAAACGCGAGAGCGTAATTACCAAGAGGTTTCCCCATTTTGTTTTCGAGAGCAAAAACTCTTCTTAATGGGAGGGGGTTAGTCTGTTGTAGCTTATAATGGCTCGTGATGAAGACAGCCAATTGGGGTTCTCTGGCAGAAGCACCAGAGGAATCGTTGGTTTGAGGTGGATGACCGACGGACGGACGGGCTTGTGTAGGCAAGTAGGCCAAGCTGGGTGGAGAGCTGACAATTGTCCCCTCCATGTAGACACCCGTAGTTGCGTTATGGAGATGTATAACAGAGTCTCTCTCTCTCTCTCTCTCTCTCTCTCTCTCTCTCTCTCTCTCTCTCTCTCTCTCTCTCTCTCTCTCTCTCTCTCTCTCTCTCTCTCTCTCTCTCTCTCTCTCTCTCTCTCTCTCTCTCTCTCTCTCTCTCTCAATTGAAAACCGCCTTTAGTGTATTTTAAGGACAAAACTTTTAAAATTTTAGACCAGTTTTGAGGGTCATCTTGAAAGGGTGTGCACACGAGAGGTGAGCTTGACGCAATAGTAAGAAAATCTTACGTGGCATTCACTTTTGAGATGCCATGCCAGATTTGTTAAACTAGCACATGACAAGGTTATGGCTTGGCAATAGAGAAGAACACAACTCACGAGAGAGAACGGTTTGCTCGTCTATAGAAGGCACCCAGCTGCATCACGTGCGCAAGATGGCTCTGACAGTGTTTTTGCGGCAAGAGATTTTTCCTGCATATGCAAGACCTTTAAAGAACAGTAGTTAAATTTTAAGAATATAGTAAACCCGATAAAACCTGTATAAAGGAATGTTGTCCTTGCTTGGTTCCTGAAAATGGTTATTGTGAAAGCACATGAGCATTTTGGCTTGGCTGGAAACTTGTCCCGCTTTCTCTAGGAGGTGACACCCAAGTAGGTTTCGCGGACATGAAAGGTTGAAAACTACATAGTGAACTACACTTTTTGAACTATTTTGAGATGCTTTTGTTGATGTTGCGAGATGTTGGACTTAGCCTCGTATCGTTGCCCTACTTTTTCAGTTGCATGCTACATCTCCAATACTCCCAAAAATTACTATTTCTTTTGATGTTGCGTCAAAGGTGCTCTCCATGTACGAGCACTTTGAGTAATGCTCTCTCTCTCTCTCTCTCTCTCTCTCTCTCTCTCTCTCTCTCTCTCTCTCTCTCACACACACACACACACACACACACACACACACACACACACATGTCACACATGTCACACACACACACACACACATAAATGTGCATAGACGTTAGAACCCACGCCGTACCTTCAAAGCTTTGAAAGGGGTCGCACATGAAGTTTACACCCTCTCCAAAACGATGATGATGGAAGTTTAGGGGCTTGCCGCCAGAGGTGCATCACATGCTCTGTTTTGCGACATTTCCTCTCTCACAAGATAACTTCTAAAGTTGGACGTTGGTGGTAATGTACTCCTTTCACATTTTACGGCTTGATGTAGTGTGTGAAAGATTCCCCAAATTTCCTATTTTTTATGAAGTCACTTGCGGACCCTTCGACTGCATCAATTTATAAAATTATTTGCAATGTGAACCACTTTTCAGCATGGGGTCAAAATAGAAATTATGTGAGGGACCAGGGCGCTTGACTCTTGGCTTTTAGAGACACCTTGCAAAGGAGTCCAACTGCCCGAGTAGGTAGAGGACTGTGTCACTGCATTGTGATTGTGTCAACTACAAAACAACTCACACACACACAAACACCCACACACACACACACACACACACACTACTACCCCCACACAAGAGTATAGTGATAGTGTTGAGGTTGCAAGACACCCACGCACACACACTTACTCTCACACACACACAAACACAATGGGAGGGGGTAATCTCTTGTAGCTTATAATGGCTCGTGAGATGACGACGGCCAACTGGGGTTCTCTGGCAGAAGCACCAGAGGAATCGTGGGGTTAAAACTGGGCTTGTGTGGGTAGGTAGGCCAAGCTGGGTGGAGAGATGACAATTGTTCCCTCCATGTAGACACTCGTAGTTGGGTTATGGAGATGTATAACAGACACTCTCTCTCTCTCTCTCTCTCTCTCTCTCTCTCTCTCTCTCTCTCTCTCTCTCTCTCTCTCTCTCTCTCTCTCTCTCTCTCTCTCTCTCTCTCTCTCTCTCTCTCTCTCTCTTCATTGAAAACCACCTTTAATGTATTTTTAAGGACAAAACTTTTAAAATTTTAGACCAGTATTGAGGGTCATCTTGAAAGGGTGCACACAAGAGGAGAGCTTGACGCAGCAATAAGAAAATCTTATGTGGCAATCACTTTTGAGATGCCGTATCAGATTTGTTAAAGTAGCATAGGACGAGGTTATGGCTTGGCAATAAATGGAAATCCCACAAATGAGATGGAAATCCCACAAATAATGTCTTTAAAAATGAAAACTACCTTAAATTTAAGGCATTGGGATAAATGTTAGGCTACATAGATGCTCAAGGGATTGAACATCTAAATGGTTTAGACGTATATAAACAACCTTGCTAAATGACTGAGTCATAATCGCTTGAAAGCATTGAGCTGAGAAGAAAATGCTTAGCTAAATAAATGCTCAAGGAACTAAGCATACGAGGATGAGGAACTGAGAATACGAGGATCAGAACTCATGCTGCCCAAACTTATGCATAATGATGTAATCAATGGTTACTAGGATGGGAAATTGCACTATTGGAAGCAAATATGCATCCTAAAAAGGGTGTTATAGCGACAAAAGTTGGATCTTCGTAGTAAAGATAACTTTATAATAAGTGTGACACTGAGAAAGCTAATGGAAATCTCCAATTCAAATGATAAGCTAGGGTTGACTACTGGCTTGAGATGGAGTTCTCAAGGTATAAAACCCTTATTAAATCTCTTGTTTAAACTAAAAGAGATTGCCAAAAATTTTAAGAGAACCGCTTCATTTTGTAATAGAGTTTCTCTTATGCCACGGATAGGTCTCTAGTTTCTTGTGAAGGTGGTTCTCTCTCTAGGAACAGAAAGAGTAATGTGCGTGTAGCCAATGATCACTTTGGTGGTAATTTACTGGTATGGGACATGTAAATTGCCATTGAATTGACTGTAGCCTTGGTGGAATGGGACACCAAGATGTGTGCACGGGCACTGACTCTTTGGCAGCTTGATACACTCTATCCGCGGTGTCCAAGTGTGATCTTATTAACTTTGTCTGCAATGACGAGTGTGATTTTGATACACTATGTCCGTAGTGACAAATGTACAATTTTAATGTGGACGTTGCAAATATGGATAGACTTAATTATTTTTGGAGTTTGGAGAAACTCTAGAAACTTGAGTGCGAGCACATTCAAGATGACATAGACATAATCAATATAATGCACGTAATGGAGCTAACTCCAAAGTGATCTAGATTAGCAAGCCATTGGATTGGTCGACTTAAATGCGTAGGGGATGCCTTACGCATTTGAAAAGCATAGTCTTTCTCAAGAAGTGGACTCTTCTTAAATGTACCAACACCATTGGTGACGCCTTAGGTCATTTGGAAAGCGTAGTCTTTCCTAAGAGGCGGAGTCTTCTTAAATATAACACAATCAGGAAAGCATGGTCTTTCCATGTGAAGCGCAGTGTTCTATTGGTTATAGTTGACATTTCAAAAGCATAGCTTTTTTGGAGTTGAAGTTAGGTTTCACAGAGGGACATCTGAACCAAGTTCAATTAAATGGTTGGCTATCATATGTTCACGACATGTAGAACCTCTAGGATTGAGTGGAGAAATCACCATAAGAGGGTCTCTACATTGCATTACATTGAGTGGAATTTCACTTCAGACAGGCCACATTTTTAAATCGGTACCAATATAAATATTAAACCTTGTGTACCATAGTAGGATTGGATATTGAGTTGGAAAACTCAAAATATATCCTAACATATTTGATGACTTGTAGACTCAGAGTCCAGGACTGAACCGGAGTGTTCAGCGGAGTAATTTCTACCTAGACGAGCTTGAGGTGAGCTGCATCACATACTTGGAATAAGCTCTTCAAACCATATGACTTGTTTCATTTGGCCAGTGATATTTGATAACAAGCATGCACTTCACGGAGTTGAAGTATGATGCTAGTGACTTTACGTCCCAAATTTTACTTATAGAGTCATTGATTAGTGTGATCTAGTTGGCAGAGCCTCCACCTGACTTTTACACTAGTTATATTTGATCTTATATTGTATGGATCCAGAATTTGGTTGTAGCAACCACATTTTGTGTTGGAATGCACAACATAGAGGTCAGATTTGTTACTTAGGAAAAGTAACAAGAATTTTATACATCATATATTTGATATAATGTTTGTATGGGAAGCCTACTCGGAGGTTGATCTTATTAGGTACGTAGATATCTATATAAGCCTTAAAGTACTAGTGGTACTGAAATTACTGTGTATAACATTGTGGAGTTTGTATCCATCCATAGAGATGAAACTCCGCATTGAGTGTACCAACTGACCTATCTTGCAGATCTATTTAATCCATAGAGATATTTCGTGTGGTTCTTGCGGAGCATGCATATGAATTGTGTAAAATTGTATCTTTGTTAGTTAACTGATCATATTTGGGCAGAGATTGCCACTTGGGAAGACAAGTAGGTAGTTTTTTCCATATGATTAGGAGGCAGTAAAATATAATTGTAGTTACTCTTCGTAACATATACACGATAAGGTCCTATGGTGTTGTCATCATGAGGTACTTTGATGAAGATAGTCACCATGAATATATCTGCAAAATTGTACACCTAATACCATGTGTGGTTTCAGGCAACTTAACAGCTTCGTAAAGGCTATATCACTATCCGTAGTTGATAGTGATAAAATTAGTACATTGGCTTAGATGCATGTAACTACATAAAAAATTTAAACCAGAATAGTATGCTTAACACTAGGTTGGTAACCTAACAGGACATAAAAGTGTCCTTTCAAGGTTTTGAAAAAAACCTCCAGAACCATAGTAGATCCACTCATTTTGTAAAATCCTTTCATGAGGTTATAGTTCAAGGCCTACTACACATGGAAAAAATAAGAAACTTGTAAAATTTCTCATCTTTTGGTCACACCAAGCCTCCAAAGTTGATGGACCAGTACATTTTCATAAAAACAGTCATTTCTTACGTTTTGTTGCATAAAAATAAGATTAGGGATTTTTGTAGGACTTGAGATAAATTCCCTAGTTAACTTCAATGGGTTGGTGATTTGAACATATGATTGCTTCTCACTCACTATTTTTTGTTTTTCCAAAAGAAATAGGTACAAAAAAGTTGAATTTTTACCATTTTGCAAACCTATCATCAAAGTTTCTATAGCCACACTCAATACAAATAATATATGCATGTTTTCTTAGTTCCCTATTGTCCTTTAGGTTCATAAGGAGCCATGGAGCATGTCAAAAGTATAATACATCTCTTGCCAAGGGGAATCTTGGGGACAAAGATGAAGTGCTAAATACAACAAACATGAAAAAAATGGGCTCAACATTATGAGTTGTAGAATCCCATAGAAACTATTTAATATCTAGCCAAATTTGATCCTTATGACTAGATATGGTTACTACCTACAAAATGCATGTAGTTGTCACAAGAAACTAACAATATTGAAAAAGTTATACTTGATATAGTAGAATGTTTCCTTTTCTTTTATAATTGAAAAAATCAACCATCGTTGTCTACTATGCAAAATAGGGTATTAGGTGCCCCAAAACTCAAGGAATATTAGCTTTATGTTACCATATGCGACATAGAAAATCAAAACTGCATTTGGATATCATGAAAGCCACCAAAAAAATCATAGAAGAGCTAAAATTGGCTAAAAAACAGGATTTAAAAATTTTTGTAATTTGGTCATAACTTACAACTTGAACATTTGTTTCTCCCTAGAAGCATCAAGACATGTTGAGGACTACTAAGGATAGTTCTCTAGCATTATAGACCTCACAAACATGAATTATAGAGTGATATAGTTGCAAAAAGCCAAAAACAGGACCCGTTTTTTCACACAATTTAGGTTGTGAAATGTTGTGCAAGGACAAGGTTAAATATGGAATTAATATTCCAAAAAAATGTCGAGTTTTTTTCAGCTCATGAGACAACTTTCTAGACATATAGCACCTCAAAATCCATTTTGAAACTCTTGACATAATTCAAGGAAAATGGTCACTTAACAGGACATAAAAGTGTCCCATTACCAACCTAGTGTTAAATGTCTTATGCATTACACTTATATGTTGTGTGTAGACACATGTTACTAAACGTTTCAAAATCTTTACTCAAAACAAATACTCTACAGAAGCTATGGCAACGGGATAGCTTGTCAAGCGTATCTTCCTCGCTCTCATTTCTTGCTCACCGGGGACAAGATGTCATCTCAGCCCCCCTGTAATGGAAATGGCCTATGAACTTTGAGAATAGCGGAATTAACAGAATTAGAGTGAGCATTTTTGTGAGATTACTTTGAGAACATAGAGGGTGAACTTAATTGATGGTAGCAACATGAACATAGTACTTAATTAACTTGGCATGAACAATACTTTTGCAAGAGAGAGAGAGAGTATTAGAGAACATGACAATACCGTTAATCTTCCCATATTAAATAATCATTTTGATATGAGAAAATCATTTGGTAAAGTTAGATATTATATTTTATAACATTACCACTCTCTTGGAATCATAGTCGTCCGCGACTATGATTACTACGAGGTAGAGAAGATAGAGCCTAGTCATAGTCGTAGTAATCATAGCCGTCCTCGACTATGATTACTACGAGGTAGAGAAGATAGAGCCTAGTCATTAAGAAATTTCGGAGGTCATTTGGAGGGCCTTCTAAGAAAATGTATTTTTTGCACTCTCTCTCTAGAAAATATGGCAAATAATAGAGGCGGGTTTATCATGGTAAAAGTTCAAAAAGTGTACTTTAAGTAGATTTTTTACCCTTCTGAACATTCATCCGTAATGATTAAGGGATAATCTTCTTTTCAGTTGCATTGAATGAACCTCGTCAACATGAAGGGAATGAGGCTAACATGGAGGGACGAAGCCGCAGCCGCCTATTCACTTTTCATTAAACCTGCGCCTTGGCTAATGGCGTGTTGGGGTATAAAGCCCAATGTGGTCGCCCAAGTAAGTGGGCGGGCCGCCAGGTATGTACACATATTCTTTTGTAAAAACCTAATAAGAACTCACTATGCTCTACACATTACAGTAGAGCGAGTTCACCATATCGTCGTGCTCTTCTTCTCGCACTCTCTCTCGCATCGCACTTCCGCTCGTACTCCTTCAACTGGTATCAGAGCTCAGATCGAGGCTCGGGGCAGCACTGCAGGAGGCTAGAGTCACCAACTCAGATTGGAGTGAAATTCGACAGGCGAAGACACGGTCCCAAATCTCGTGGAAGAGCCCGAAGGCCTTGGTGTTGTCAGAATTTCATTCTGAGGTCATCTCGGCCACCGTTTGGCTTCGACAAAGGTCTGCACATGCCATTTTCAACTACGTGGTCTCGACGGGTGCAGATCCGACTTTGCAAATTTGGGATTTTCGGCCTACGACATTCAGGTGCTAAGGATATCGACACTCCCAGAGTGTTGATTTGTGGCTGTCTACACATCGAAGGACGGCTCACAGTTCTTGGAGGCGTGTCACATACGACACGGGCGCATTTACACACAGACTGTAGGCGACATCCACTAGTTCATCAGGTAGCTTGTGTTTGCTGCTTGATATTCCAGATTTCATCATGACATTGCAGGTACTTTCACATGCGATGTATTGTCAGAGATGATGTATGTTTGTTGAGGGTTTGCTGACTGTGAGTCACGCAGTAAACAACCGCCACAGCGGGTACAACATACAGTGGGAAATTTGTGGATGTATGACTTTGTGGGAAGTCTATGTACTGTCAGATTTACTATAGCCTTTGTTGAGGTTCGAGTGAGGTTTTGTTGAGCTGGGGGATTCTCGAATGTTGAGATCCTTTCGGTGATACAGGTCTTGGAGCGATCCCTCGAGCACCCTTAGAGAGGCAGCTAGGATGTATTGACTGTGAGTTAGACAGTTGGGATTGCATCTTTGCTTTACTGCCGTTGAGGCATTGTCGTAGTCTATGCTTACAGGACAGTGAGAGGACAGTCATAGACAGTACAGGTGCAGGACATGTTTACCCGTAGCTTACAGTGTCAGAGAGACAGTGTTTTTGAGCTGTTTTTGGTCTGTTTTTGAGTACACCAGAGCCATTTTACAAAGGAGACTCTGCCAAAATTTATGCAGAATCTGAAGCTTTGTTGGTTCATTTGACAGGTTGATATTGGGTCAGAGGTCAATTTACAGGGGAAACTCTACCGAATTTTTCCCAAAAAGTAAACTACTGTGAAGCGTAGCTATGGCTGGATCACAGGACACTGCTCTTTACAATATCAAGAAGCTGGATGGAACCAATTTCCCATTGTGGAAGAAGCAGATTTGGCACGTGTTGGTACAAAAGAAGCAGATAAAACCTATAAAGCTCAAGGGGATAAAACCAGAAGATATGGACGAAGATGAATGGAGCGAAATGGATGAATTGACACTTTCTACCATTATGCTGACTTTGGCAGAAAGCGTTTACTTCAATGTAGCAGACGAGATGTCGGCTTATCAAGCATGGTTAAAGCTGAGTGATCTTTATGAGAAGCAGAGTGCAGCTTCACAGGTATACTGGCTTAAGAAGCTTGTTGACTTGAAGATGAAAGAAGGGACACCTATGTCCAATCATCTGAATGAATTCAACACAATCTATAGTCAGTTGTCAGCTCAAGGTGTCAAGTTTGATGAACCTGTTAGAGCTATGTTCCTGTTGATCACATTGCCGGAAAGTTGGGACACTTTTCGCACAGCTTTGAGTAATTCTGCACCTCCAGATGGTTTGAACATAGCAGGTGTAGAAGGAAGTCTGCTTACTGAAGAAACCAATAGAAAGACAATGGACAAAGGCAAAGGAACAGCCTTAGTTGTCAGGGGAAGGACCAAAGAAAAGTACAAAGGTGGAAAGAGGAATCAGTCTCGTAGCAAGTCCCGCAGTGCTAAAGGCAAGAGTGACATAGAATGCTACCATTGTGGCAAGAAGGGTCACATGAAAAGAGACTGCAGAGAATGGAAAGCAGAAAAAGGCAAAGAGAAAGCTGAAGACCATGGTGAGAAGAACAAGTCCTCAGTGAAGATTCAAGAAATAAATGTGACAAACATTGTTGCAGAGGATGACAGTCTAGTGTCAGGAGACATCTACTTCTTGAAAAATACAATGGACTCAGCTCTTCTTACAACATCTGATGGAAATGCACTGAGTGACTGGATTATAGACTCGGGGCATCACTTCATGTGTCTCCAAACAAGGAGTGGTTTACCTCTTATGTGACCACTAAAGATCATGTTCGGCTAGGCAATGGGCAGACATGTGAGATCTTAGGTGTTGGAGATGTTCTATTGAAGTTTCAGAATGGCTCTTCTTTCACGCTGAAGAATGTGAGACATGTTCCCGCAATTACAAAGAGCTTGATCAGCATAGGTTTACTTGATGATGCTGGCTACGTCACCACTTTTGGACAGAACATGTGGAAGATATCCAAGGGTTCTATGACAATAGCACATGGAGTAAAGTCTGGAGGACTTTACATGATTTATGTATCAAATGTCTCTAAAAATGTAATCAATGTAACCGAGCAGCCGAACGTTTCTTTGTGGCATAGCCGGTTAGGACATATGTCCAAGAAGGGGATGGAAATCTTGTCTCGTTTTGGTTATTTGCCTGGCTTTTCATTTAATGATTTTCAATTATGTGAACATTGTCTGTATGGTAAGCAAACACAACAGCCACATAAGCATAGAAGCAGTAGAAGAGATACACAGTTGGAACTTGTTCATAGTGATTTGTGTGGACCTATGCCTAACCTATCTCTAGGGGGAGCTTCTTACTTTATGACATTTATAGATGATTACTTGAGGAAAGTATGGGTTTACTTTCTCAAGCACAAGGATGAAGCGTTTAGTGTTTTCAAAACGTTTGTGACACTTGTGGAGAATCAGAGTGGCAAGAAGCTTAAATGCTTACGCACTGACAATGGTGGAGAGTATGTTTCAAAGGCCTTTCAGGAATTTTGTGAGTCAAAAGGTATAAAACGTGAACTTACTGCTCCTTACAATCCTCCTCAAAATGGTGTTGCTGAGAGGATGAATAGGACCATACAAGAGAAGGTCAGAAGTATGTTGTCTAATGCACAGCTGCCAAATGGGTTTTGGGCTGAAGCTGTATCAACAGCTGTTCATCTTGTAAATAGATCTCCTAGCAAGGTTTTGCAGAAGAATTCAGTGCCAGAGATGGTATGGTCAGGCAAAATGCCCTCATACAAGCATCTCAGAGTCTTTGGCTGTGAGGCATATACTCACGTTCCAAAGGAATTTAGGAACAAACTTGAGCCAAAGAGTAGAAAGTGCATCTTTCTAGGCTATGGTAATTCTGGTGAGATGGGGTACAGACTTTGGGATCCCGAATCCAGAAAGGTTGTCCGCAGCAATGATGTTCACTTTAATGAATCCAAATATCATTCTAAACCAGAGAGGGTTGAGGAGATTAGAAGAGTTGTCTTCCAAGAAGATGGACCTACACGTGCAAGACAAAATGTCAGGGCTCAAGAGGAGCAAGGACAGGATAGAGTGGAATCACAGGTTGTGGCTGAGCCTGAGCCACCTATTGTGCGTAGATCTGGACGTGTCACGCGACCTCCTGATAGGTTTGTTCCATCTATGAACTATGTCATGTTGACTGATTGCAATGAGCCTTCATGTTACAAGGAAGCAGTGCAAATGAAGGACTCCGGGAATTGGCAATTGGCCATGCAGTCAGAGATGACAGCTCTGCATAAAAACAAGACATGGAAGCTAGTTAAATTACCACGGGGCGAAAAGGCTCTACCCTGTAAATGGGTTTACAGGTATAAGATCACCGCTCATGATAGTCAGCCAAAGTACAAAGCAAGGCTTGTTGCCAAGGGCTTTAAGCAAGAACAAGGCATTGACTTTGATGAAGTCTTCTCTCCGGTGGTCAAAATGACTACATTGAGATGCTTTCTTGCATTGGTTGCCATATTAGATTTGGTGTTGCACCAAATGGATGTCAAGACAACGTCTTGCATGGTGATTTAGATGTGGAAATTTACATGCAGCAACCAGAAGGGTTTGTTGATAAAGGCAAGGAATATTGGGTATGCCAGTTGTTAAAGAGTCTTTATGGCTTAAAACAATCACCGAGGGCATGGTACCATAAATTCCACAAGTTTATGCTTTCTCAAGGCTACAAACGTAGTGAGTTCGATCACTGTCTATATACAAAGAAGGCTAAGGATGGTAGTTGGCTGATCCTTATTTTGTATGTGGATGACATGTTGATTGTTGGCAAGCACTTGGAAGCAATTTCAGCTTTGAAGTCAAAGATGGCAAAATCGTTTGACATGAAAGACATGGGTGAGGCAAGTCATATACTTGGTATGCGCATTGAGAGAGACAGATCAAAGAAGTTGATTTGGTTATCTCAAACAGAGTATATTGACAAGGTTTTGCAACGTTTCAATATGGAGAAGGGAAAGGAATTGAGTGTTCCATTGCCACCATATGTGAAACTTAGCAAACAAGATTGTCCTGTGCCTGAGGAAGAACAAGCTGAAATGGATAAGATTCCATATGCGTCTGCAGTGGGTAGTTTGATGTATGCAATGATTGCTACTCTCCCAGACATTGCATTTGCAGTGGGAGTAGTAAGTCGATACATGTCAAACCCAGGCAAGAAACATTGGGAGGCAGTGAAAGGAATATTGAGATACCTGAAAGCTACAAAGAGTATGCGTATATGCTATGGGAGTCATGAGCTAAGTGTAAAGGGTTTTACAGACTCAGATTATGCAGGTGACTTAGACAACCGAAGGTCTACGTCAGGGTATGTCTTTACATTGGTTGGTGGAGCAGTATCATGGCGTTCTAGATTACAAGATTGTGTTACTCAGTCTACTACAGAGGCTGAATATGTTGCAGCATCAGAGGCATGCAAAGAATCAATTTGGCTTAATCGACTAGTAACAGATTTGGGAATCAAAGAAGAGATGCCTGTGTTATATTGTGATAGTCAAAGTGCTATACAATTGGCTCGCAATCCAGTTTATCACTCAAAGACAAAGCATGTGGATGTGAAGTATCATTTCATCAGGGAAATGCTCGAGGATAAGCAACTTCAGCTTGTCAAAGTTCACACCACAGAAAATCCTGCTGATCTACTTACAAAAGGACTTCCCTGAGAGAGCTTTGCCCGTTTTCGCAAGCAGTTAGGTGTAGGGTAGTACATCACTTCTCTACATCTTTTGTATATTAGCTTGTATAGTAGCTTCTCTCACACTTAAAGTACCACATTGGACTTTAAGTGGGAGGTTGTTGGGGTATAAAGCCCAATGTGGTCGCCCACGTAAGTGGGCGGGCCGCCAGGTATGTACACATATTCTTTTGTAAAAACCTAATAAGAACTCACTATGCTCTACACATTATAGTAGAGCGAGTTCACCATATCGTCGTGCTCTTCTTCTCGCACTCTCTCTCGCGTCGCACTTCCGCTCGTACTCCTTCATGGGGCACTCCTCAAATGGCACAAATCTTACGCAAAAACGAGCCAAATATCACCTTCACATTGATTTGGACAACGAGTACCAACCATTGATTAAGCGGAGTAAAGCAAACACACATATACCTCCCGCATCCATAGACACGGTCAGAGCTCAGGGAGCTAAACACATAGATACATGGACGAGAGGCATTCTCTATCCTAAGAATCCAATGACTAATGTGTCTCCAGCATTTGTCAATCCTACAAGCTTATTGACCTTTGCTGGTGATGGAGAAAACGGCCTTCTCGTTTATTGTAAATCTCTTACAAGGCAAGCTGAAACTTATAAGGGCATTCTCCAAGCTCAACAATGTGAGATTGTTCGTCTTTCACATTTTCATTCTACAGATTAGGTTACCATTTTACAACACAAAACAGAGGTACAGGAACTGAAAGTAAAGGTACGAAGTTGTCAAATGAAGGACACCATCTTGGGTGGTCGTATCTGAAAGAAGAAATTGCGCAATCTTGAAACATTGCAGGTTGCATCCGGAGGTCTCAAGAAAAGAATCCGAGCATTAAGGTGATGCTTCTTGGTTGACTAAATAGTCTTAGTTCAGTAAATTTTTTGTTTTTTTAGTTATGTATTGTTTTCATGTGCCTAAATAGTGTTAGTTAAGTAAATTTTCTATTATTTACTTATGCATTGTCTTCATGTAGAGATTCAATCTATCCTGACAAGGAAAACATTGACCCCAAAGCCAATATAGGAAAGAGATTGAAGCCACTTATAAGTAGAAGCCTTGCAGCAGATATAGTACATGACAAGAAGTTTAAGGTCCTACAGCAAAATGGAGTGGCGCTTTATTTCAGAGAACTCAGTGCCTGCAAAAGAGATACAAGGCACACTTGATTCACTTGGTGTAAGCAAAAGAGGATATTCGGCTATACAGAAATCGGTCTCATCCATCTTTGTTAAGAAGAGAATAAAATCCAAACTTTTACCATCAGCCTCAAGTGTTTGGAAAGAGAGGCTTCAGCTTAACGACGCACAGGGAGAATATCCTGGACAGCCGTTTCATATTAAAGCAACTTATAATGGCCATGGAGCAAACATAGCATATGATGAGCTCAATAATATTTTTATGGACCTATAGATGTTGCAGAAAACAATGGTGGAGTTTTACAACATCACATTTGAAGAGTCACGAGGGGTATTACATTTTGTGTTGAAACTGGATGAGTATGAGCTTGTTAAAGACAAGAAGCTAGAGCGTGTTACTATTACTTTAATTAATAGAGCCCTCTCAAAGTGTCCCATTGATGATCCTTTGTATTTTAGTGTTTAATCAGAATCTAACATATGGTGGCTTGGTGCTTTTGAGGTAAGCGAGATTCTCAGCTGAGCTCAAATGTTCACATCTACTTAAGTATCATTTATTTTGTGTTGCACGTAAAGAAAGAAGATCATGAGATTCTATATTGGGTGTTCCATCAAACTAATGTTCCAGAGGTGATTGATCGACAGACTAACCAAGGAGAGGTACTACGTCTAGATGGAAGGGGAGACTTTCAAGTTCAGTGGCATCTTGCAGGTGACTTCAAAACATTAAAGTGCATGTATAATTGTGGAATGGGTGCAATGGCAAAGTCGCCGTGTTTGTTCTGCATGGAGCCTACAAAGGTCATGGACCCAAAGTGGTGGAGAAAAGCTCCAACACGTCACATTGAGGACCCTGTTTTTCGATCGGTTTTGAAAATACCACTTCTGAATGTCCACATATGTACAATGCATGCCCTTTGAAGAATTGTGGAGAAATTTGTCTACTTATATATCGGGTTTGCTTGGAAAATTAAGAACTCAGCATAGCGACATGTGGCCCTGCAGTGCTTAGAATTGGTACTGTCGGATATGGGCTTCATGGTGGCAATGTGAAAATCCAGCGGGATGAAAAGAGATCAACTGCTGAGAAGATGTCCCATGAAAACCATCCATCGGTGGGGTGAAGGCACGGAGGTTTTTAACTAAACCCCAAGGAATACGAGATCCGAAGCTAACAAAGCATGGAAAAATATATAACACATCTTATGTTAGCAAGGTAGAGTATCAGAGCTGGAAAAAGCTACATATTGCAGTCAAAGATCAAGAACCAACTACTCATAACACGAAGGCTGAGGTTTGGCGATCGATAGACATGCTATTTTTGATGTGCGACAAAGATGACTCGTCACAAGGTGATATGAACAAGTTCAAGGAGAATCTCAACCTTCTCAAGAAATCATTCAAGACAGCATGGACAGACACCCAGATTACTCACCACATGGTATTATTGTATATTTGATTCTCTTTTATGTGTAACTATGTGAGTGTAAAACATCTAAGTAATCTGTTTTCATATCCAGCACATCATTTTCAATCATTTACCATATTCTATACAATGGGAACCCGGCCACATGGAATACCCAAGGGATGGAAAAGTCTCATTACATGGCCAGAAATGCCTATTTCAGGCACACACGACATGGTGGCTCTCGAATCAAGGCTAACAGTTTGAGAGAACTATTTGAATGGTTCTATCGTAGAATCATTCATCGAAGCAAAAGAAGTCTTGGCCTCTTCAGCAATAGCACAAGCCATCAGACATTTACAACAAAATAAAATTAAAAGATCAATGGCATACAACAACTCCGGTGCTCATGAAGGTCAACGAAGGTGGAGAGAGACAATGGTGTATGTGAACCACAAGTGGAGAAAGATACTCTGAGTGGATGACATTGTACAAAATTTCAATATTTCTGTAATACATGATCTTAATACAATTGCTACTTGAAGTGTATCAAGATTTTGAAGGTTCAATTTTGTTTTTTGGCACATCACCCTTGTAACGAATCATGAGATGTTGCCATACTCTAAAAGTTCATCCGGGTTTTGTCTGCCAAGAACTAGTGCCATTGCTGTGTAAGTGTAGTAATACGCCGCCCGACCACCTGTATAGCCCGGGCAATAACTAAAACAATCTCTGAAAAACACTTAGTCCACAAGAATGACTTTATCTGCACTTTTGGGCAGCACGGGTCCACCCAAGAAGCGTGATAGTGTCTTTAATGTGTAAGTTGTTGATGTACCCTCTTGTGAAATTCCATTGTGAAAAACTATTATCGGCGACTCGCAAAGCTTCGGAAGGTACTGTGCTAGGGCCACATCCCTTCCACGATACTCTCGAGTCCACCGTCGAAGGAAGTCATTCTTGTCAGCAATCCAACACTGCACATATCTTGTCTGAGTAAGTGAGTCACACACACACACACACACACACACACACACACACACACACACAGAGTTATCATGAAGCTCTCATCCTGCAAAAAGAGGTTTTTCTGCCACAGGTCCACAGACGTAGTTGACTCCTGACCTGAATGGTTAAACCAATCCTCCACTTCTTTGTGACTTGTTGATGGTCCTAGGCTTTGTCTTATTGCTTGGAAGGTGGATTCATCTGGTAGTGTCTCCTTGTATTTTTCAGCTTTCTCAAAGCAACTTCAGAGGCATTCCATTGGATTGTTGGATGTTTGCATTGCCTCATCATCGCTACTATCCTCTAAAACAAATCCACTCCTCTCCTCTTGGATTCTGGAAATGATAGCCAGGGAGAAGTCCTCCCTTAAATAAAAGATGCTTTGCACATCATGTAAAAAGATATAGGTCTTGTCTCCAATCCTAAACTCAGGCACAGCAGGCAACATCATCTGAGCATGCTTCTCAGTGAAGTTACTGACATCCGAGGGTAGTTTGGTTTTTGTTGTTTTCACAGAGAGCATCTGACTTCTTTGAACTTCAATTGCCTCAACCTCAAGGTCTACTGTATCTTCAACCTCCTCGACTTCTTGTATGTGTGTTGTCTCCTCGCATTCTTCATCTGGTGTTGCGTCCTGCTCCTCTATCACCTCATCAGAATTCTTCATGTGAATTCCAAACAGGTTGTTCAGGTAAATCATAAAGCCAAAGGATTCCTGAATAAGTTTGCACTCTTTTTGGTGCAAAGGGCAAGCTGAATGTCGGCAAGCAGGTGGTAATTCCCTATACTCCTTTAGTCCCTGTCCTTTTTCACCGCAGTCATTTGAATGAACCATAGCCATACTGGGCAGAACAACCCTCCCTACCTACACCATAAGTTCAAATTGATCTCTGTAGGGCTGCAAGAATTCACTGTGCTGAGCTAAAAGGTCTTCAATATCAAATTAAACATAGAATGAACTAGATCATATTTGTCCCCAGCACCACACGATGCTGCAAAATCGAACAGCCTCTCATCAGTTACAACTGGCTCTTCCAGAGAAGGCACATCCTCTTTGGCTTTACCTTTACTTGCACAAGGACTGCTTGCTGGGAGATGTGCATCATCTGAGAAGTCTATATTCCTCTTTCAAGTATTTTTCTTGACAAGTACTGTAGAGGGTGAGGGAGCCTTGTAGGGTGAGGGATACTCTTGGCCAAACGACCTCTCTGGGTCCGGTTTTAGTCTCTTATGCCTACTGGACCTTAATCCTATTCATCAGGAAACAATGTCAAGTCTTTGTTTTCTCTCTCTCTCTCTCTCTCTCTCTCTCTCTCTCTCTCTCTCTCTCTCTCTCTCTCTCTCTCTCCAAAGCACACCAAAAAACACACAGAGACAGACACACACACACTCTCTCTCTCTCTCTATAAAGCACACCAAAACACACACACACACAAACTCACTCTCTCTCTCTCTCTCTCTCTCTCTCTCTCTCTCTCTCTCTCTCTCTCTCTAAAGCACACCAAAAAACACAGACACATACTCTCTCTCTCTCTCTCTCTCTCTCTCTCTCTCTCTCTCTCTCTCTCTCTCTCTCTCTCTCTCTCTCTCTCTCTCTCTCTCTCTCTGCCTCTCCACGGTACTAAAGGCGCGCGTAGAGACTTCCAAAGAGTACTTGGTTGTCTCTGCGTGCCTTTAGTACAGAGATAAAGAGAGAGAGAGACAGAGACAGAGAGAGAATGTGTGTGTGTGTGTGTGTCTGTGTGCACTCCTGTGTCTGTGTGTGTATCTTTGTCTATCTATGTGTGTATGTGTGTGTGTGTGTGTGTGTGTTCAATAGTATAGATTTGTTTGTTTCCACACACACACACACACACACACACACTGCTAGCTATTGTTAGAAATAGAGAGAGAGATAGAGTGAAAGAGATGACCTTTTGTGGGGGGAGTTTGCAGAAACTCCATGGGAGGTGTCTGCGCCATTGCTCTCTCTCTCTCTCTTTCTCTCTCTCTCTCTCCCTCTCTCTCTCTCTCTCTCTCTCTCTCTCTCTCTCTCTCTCTCTCTCTCTCTCTCTCTGTAAGGATAATGTGGTTTCTACATCTCCTATCATGCAAGCCGTTGTCCAAGCAAAGAATGTAGAGAATGTGGACACTCAAGAATTGCAAGAATGACAAAAACGCTCAAAGAACATCGTCATTCGTGGAATCAAGGAGGAAAGCATGGAAACACCCCAATCTCTTGCGGTTGCTATTGAAGAGTTTTTTGCTACACACTTTGGCATGTCAGAAATCATGGCTTATGGTGCACATCGAGTTGGAAAACAAGGAGTACCTCACTCAGGAGAAAGACCTATTGTATGTACCATGGCTGATGAGGTAAAGAGAAAGATCATTCTTGACAATGGTTGGATCTACCTCAAAGGAACGGGTTGTAATGTATATGAGGATCGCACTCTTATGCAACAAAATGTACGTCGCAAGGCATATGAGGAAAGAAGCAAGAAGGTTAAGGTATCATCTCAAGAAGAAAAGCCACTTGAGGAGGATGCAAGTCCACCCAACAAATAGGGACACATGATCTATGAGACCAACTCACGCTTGCGAATAATCTTTTGGAATTGTAAACACAGGTATCCATGGAATGTGGGAATTGGCATTGATGAGCTTACCAATGACTCCGATGTGATACTTCTTGTCGAAACATGGGAGCATGATGCGCAACAAATTCTTGGATTTGACAAATACGATGTGCATTCTTTGATGTGGGCCAAAATGCAAAGCAACGAAGAGGCCAAGGAGGCGTATCATATATGACCAAAAATGGTTTGAAAGATGTTTCCATTGTCAAAGAAGATAAGTATAAACGCTAATTATGGCTGAAAATCATCCCACCAAATGGTCAAGTCATGTTTGTGGCTGGTTGCTACATTCCTCACTATGACTCCAACTTTTATGCTCGCTTGAATATGGATAGAGATCAGCCTTTTGTTGAACTAGAGGAAGAAATTGCTCATTACAAGGATCAAGGTGAAGTCATTGTTTTTGGAGACATGAATGCTCGCACAAATATGTTACAACACGACACACAACAAGTCGACATGCCGCATGTCTCAAGAAGAATGGATGACTCATACATGTATAACGGAAGTTATAATGATGCAAAAGAAGTGGATCACCATGGAAAGTCACTTCTACATATGTGCAATAGTACCGGAATGCTCATTGCAAATGGTGTATCTCTATGGCAAGGCACCAATGACTTTACATGTAGAAAGCACAATGGTGATAGCGTGATTGACTATATGTTGTTCTCGGAAGCCACTCTAGAATGCATACAAAGCTTTACACTTGGTGAATGGAATCCGGAATCAGATCATAGGATGTTATGTATTGACCTCAAGTGTGGTAAACGGCCCGAGCATGTAGCCTCCAATCATGATGTGAATCATTTGTACCTACATCTAGACTTCAAACGAGCACTTATATATGATGATATGGTGGACCAAATGGTAAGCATGATAGAGCATCAAGAGAGCCCAACATTAGAATGCAAGTGGAAAGTTTTCAAAGAAGTGATTTGCTCTTGTGCGAAGGAGTGCTTTTCGGTGAAACACATGTCTTGCAAAAGTTCTAAGAAGGGTAGCACCAAGAAGAAATGGTTTGACATGGAATGTAGTCAAGCCCGAAAACACTTGCTAAGATTGGATGCAATCAAAGACAAGGAAGTTTACTTGGAATATTCACACACATACAAAGAACTTGTTCAAAAGAAGAGGAGAAGGTGGGAAAACAACTTCTTTTAGCGCAAGAGAAAGCACATGCATGTGGCAAGTTTTGGAAAAATCTAAAAGGCAAGCGCGTTGAGAGCTTTGGTGACTTGACTCTTGAGGATATGTATATGCATTGCAAGAACCTCTATGAGAAACCCGATGTTGATAAGATGGAGTGTTGTAGCTCCCTTCCGTTTATGTCTCCCTTCTTTACCATTGAAGATGTATGCCGAGCGCTTGAGAAACTTGCTACTCGCAAGGCAGGTGACCTTCAAAGTCTCAAGGCTGAAATGATTAAATGGACAAGCAAGAAAACACGATATTGGATATGCGATATGTTTAACCTTGCACTTCAGTATGGCATGCCTCATGATTGGAGTTCAAATTGGACCAAACCTTTGCACAAAGGAGGAGATGTAAACAATGTGAACAACTATCGCACTATAATGGTTGGTTCTTTGATGGCAAAGTTATTTGGATGTATCATGGAGATGAAGATAAGTGAATGGGCTGAAAAGAATGGCAAACGTGCGTTTGGCCAAGCAGGTTTTCGAAAGCATCATAGCACTATTGATCACCTTGTCACTCTTCGAGTTCTTATGGAAGCGTCTCGATTGAAAGGAAAAAAGTTGCATTGTTGCTTTGTGGATTTCAAGAAAGCTTTTGACATGGTACCGCGAGGAAATCTTTGGAGACGTATGCAAAGCCTTCAAGTGCCGAGAGAATTTATGCATGCAGTCTTTTGCATCTACCAAAAAGTGATATGTCAATTACGTATGGGAGATGGAATTTCAAAATTTTTTGCAAGCACCATTGGTGTCCAACGAGGATGCCCACTTTCCCCAACCCTCTTTGGGCTACTCATTGATGAATTGGAATGCATGGTTCTTGATTTTATACAGCAAGAAGGCATAGAAGAGGTTAAGATCGAAAATGCGATGATCATGCTTTTGCTTTATGCCGATGATGTAGTGCTCTTGGCACATACCTTAGATGATTCACAAAAGCTTATGAGTGTCATGGAACGCTTTTGCCTACATAGCGGGCTGATCGTGAATGGATCCAAAACCAAGGTTATGCTTGTAAAGACCGTCAATGATGAAAATCCATGCATTGTATACAACAATGAGCAACTTGAAGTGGTAGATCACTTCAAGTACCTTGGCGTTGAGGTTCCATCCAATCATAAATGGAAGGATTGTGCAATGTGTCGCTTGGAAGCCGGAAAGAGGGCTTATTATGCATTTGAGAACATGTGCAATGCTAGAGAGATCAAGTGTTGGGCTCTCAAAAAGTACCTCTTTGACACATTGGTGACACTAGTGCTTCTTTATGGAGTGGAGGTGTGGGGTGGAAGCATCGGGAAGTCTACTTGGAAAGAGTTTGAGAATGTCCAAAAGCGTGTTCTCACCAACTTTCTCCAAGTCAAGACACAAACACCCTACATGCTCTTACTTCTTGAGTCCGGATCGCTTCTCATTGAGGTCTTGGGCATGCAAAGGGTTATGGAGTACATGCGTAAGACACAACGTAGCCCTTTGCATCGACTTCCTAGAATCGCATATGAAGCAAGTCAAAAGGTTCAAAAGACATGCAAGAGCAAAATACTAAGTTCGGGGTGGATGCTTGACATCAAGAAATTGTTTGGAAGATGGGATGCATGTCACTTGGTCAAGGATGCGTCGATCCACTCCCGAGTTAATGAGGCCTTCTTACAACACCAATGTATCACGGCTTGGGAGAAATCCGGAGGTTCTCGCTTTAGCCATTACACCACACACGTTGCCCCAAAGTACAAATCTCTCTTCTTCTCTGAACGAGGTAACCGAACCCATCCCTACATCCTTGAGCCCATCCCGTTGAGTGCGATCCGCACCATTGCCTCCATTCGTCTTAGCTCCCATTCTCTACGCTGCGAGACAGGACGTTGGGGCACTGGCGAGGAGTGTCATCGACTTTGCACCTTATGCCCTCGTCAAGTGCGAGAGAGTGAGTACCACACACTACTTGAGTCCTCAGCTTTTGACCACATTAGGTCCTCTTTTCCCCATATATTCATCCATGAGCTCTCCCTACATACCTTCCTCTCCCAACCACGATGTGGACTCTCTATTGCGACGCTCATTTCAGCCATTTTTGAGCATCGAGAGTCACTTATGACCTCCACTCACACCACGTGACATGTTCATTTGGTCCCATAGGTCATATTTGACCTCCGAGGACGATAATAGAACTCTCTCTCTCTCTCTCTCTCTCTCTCTCTCTCTCTCTCTCTCTCTCTCTCTCTCTCTCTCTCTCTCTCTCTCTCTCTCTCTCTCTATCTATCTATCTATCTATCTATCTATCCCTGTCTCTTTGACAAGAATCAGTCCCTCTCTCTCTCTGTGGCAGTAATGAGTCTCTCTCTCTCTCTCTCTCTCTCTCTCTCTCTCTCTCTCTCTCTCTCTCTCTCTCTCTCTCCAAATCTACAAACCCTAACGCTCTTCCTACACGTAGAAAGTCTCTCTCTACTCGCGTGTTCTGGGCAGCATAGACTTCCTACGCTTTTAAAGACCCTCTACGTGCCTTTTGCAAATCTTCTTAAGACCCTCTACACGCCTTGTAGACTCCCCCTCCTTTTGGCTTTTAGCTCATCAACCTACAAGCGAAGCAAGCATCTCATTACATGTGTAACTATCTAGTGTGACAGTGTTTCTTTCTCTTTCAAGATTCTCTCGTCTCTCTCTCTCTCTCTCTCTCTCTCTCTCTCTCTCTCTCTCTCTCTCTCTCTCTCTCTCTCCTAGTACCCTACCCTCTTTCTCTCTCTCCATAGGTAGCAGGGGTCGCCACATTTGTGGCTCGGGTTCGATGGATCCACCTACCGAAGGGGAAGGGCCGGGTGTAGATAGCTACACCACCCCAAAAAAAACAACATCTACATTTAAACGGAGAAACAAAGATACTGTACTATCACCGGGATCCTTACGAGTTGGGAAAACCTCCAGGATACATGATGAGCTAATGATGGAGAAGGTCCAGGTGATGCTCTAATCAGAGCTAAAATATATAAGGGATGACATCAGGAAGGAAATGCACGCGAGCGCTGAGAGCTACAGGAATTCCATGTATGGAGACATGATGAGAGAACTAAGGAGAGAGATCAAGGGGATACAGAATGAAGAAATTCAGATCTGAAAATAGAATTACGAAACCTAATCAAGGCCGAAGTAAATGTAACAGAATGCGTTATGCAAAAGAAACTCGATGAGGCAGTAGCAAGTTTTGAAGCATGGAGAACAAATATGGAAAAGCACATGGGGAAAAAAGATGCAATAATCGAGGAGCTAAAAGGAGAACTTGCGGCTTGCAAATTTGCAACTAAGGAGAAGGGAGATGACCAACCTTCTGTGCTGAAGGAGCTCGAGGACATGAAGGATCAGATGAAAGCTCTACGGGAAGGAGATGAACAAAAATCAAAAACGGCATCTTCGTGGGCAGAACGTCTTTTTAAGACACAAGAAAAGGTTGATGAAGCAGAGAAATGGATTGAGGATGCAAAGAAAGGGAAGGCCCAGATGCCTGAGACCACACCTACATCTACCATTATTAATATGACCATTGAGGAAGAGCAGAAAAGGAAGAATCGGGCTCTGCATGTGCGGGTCACAAGAGTCAAAGACAAAGAGAATGTAGATGAAGAAGTGCAGGAATTGTTGCAACGCATGGGCATCACAGAGCCTACTCACACAAGTGCATGGAGAGTGGGCAAGAAAGGAATCGATGAGAAGGGAAACGTAAAGGATAGGGCACTTATTCTTCGCTTCCCGAATATAGAAATAAGGAAAGAATTTCTAAAGAAGAGGCCAACTCTTAAGAAAACCGGTATTTTCCTGGGAGTGTTGGGATTAAGGCCTATGTGCCTTGACCAGTCGCCCAGGTCATGGGCACCCGCCCACTGTTACCCTATACTTATAGTGAGTATACTGTATAGGGGGAGCTGCCACTTCACAGTCTCCCCACCCACATTGTGTGTGTGTCTCCTTCTCTCTCTCTCTCACTCTCCGTCTGTGGTGCTCCCCAATCCCCTTCAATTGGTATCAGAGCTATGGTGGCCGCGGAGAGCACGACAACTTTGAGAGCTTCGAGGCGATAGCTCGCTCGCTCTCGACTGTAGAGAGATTAAGAAAGCTTGGAAGCTTTGTGAGAATGCAATGGGAGCTTGTGAGCTCATTTGAGAGTGATGTATGCTCTTGTGGAAGCTCAGAAAGGAGTGTGTAAGTGAAGGTGCTGCCCTAAAACTGTGTGCACAGCAGCACAATTTTTTTCAGATTCGTTTTTCTCCTTTTTGAAATGCAGATCTGAGAATTCTGTCCGCCTAGCCCATCCGTTTCGACGTGGTCTACAACTTTGCAGAAGAAACTTTTTGCAAATTCCTCACCGTTTTGCTGATATTCAGCTCAGACTGACTGTATACAGAAATTCCAGATTTTTTGTTGTCGCATTGTGTGCGAGTTTGATGCACTTTTGGAAGCACGGGAGATGCTTGAAGTTGAGTGCATAAATTCTGAGCTGAAGATGCAATTGCAGCTTGTGTTAAGCTTGTGGTTTGAGGGTTTTTTGGTAGACTTGGGCAACGAAGTACGGACGTGTTTCCACACCACCGAAGCGGTCTCTTGAGAGACGCATGTTTTTGGAGCACACAGGTGGAGCTTCTTTCACTAGTTTTCACAGGATACTTTGGCAGTGATTTTGTGCTTGGATTCATGGTCTTTGCGGATGGTTTGCATATGGTTATGGCACATGGTTGATGCCCATTATATATGCATTTTGGCGAGCACTTTCAAGTGTCGGTAAGCTCTCTTGAGAGCATTGTTTTCGCATTGATCAAGTTTTCGGATTGCAAATCTTTTGGCGTTTGTTTATGCGCAGTCACTCCGTTGATGTACGTTGTATGTGAAAATGTGGAGCCATTTTGGTCTTTCTACTCATTCGCATTGAGTAGTGTTATGGTTTATGGTAGAGATTGTACTTGAGTTTTTTGCTCAGTTTTTAGGGGAAATTCTGTCGGATTTTTCCCAGATTCTCGCCATAGTTTGTGATCGAGTGTTTACTCTCACTTTGGCAGGTTCTGTCAGTTTGGACACAGTTTTGTGTTTTTGTATCCACTCTCGCAAGAGTGAGGAGTTGTGTATCTTTCTTTGCTTGAGACAGTGGTTTGCTCTCGGGTGGGAGAGTCTTGTGATCTCGAGCATTGTTTGCCATAGTTTTGCAGAGCTTATGCATGTATGTTGAGTGTAGTTTGATGCGCATTGATTGCTCATTGTATTGAGCTTGCAGGACAATGGTTATTTTGTGTTGATAGCCATAGTGCGTCGAAACTCTGGCGAAATTTTCCCAGGACTTTTATGCGTATCATTTATGCGATCTAGGTAGAGATTGCGGGTTGCACTCAGCATTTGCGTACGGTGTTCTCTGCAGGTGGGAGATTTGTGCATGTGTATGCATGGATACCGCATAGTGTGGGCTTGGTGATTAGCTCACAGATTGCAGTGTGATACTAGAGTAGGCGAGGCTTGTATTGACATTGCGGGAGCTCTATTTTGGAGTGTGTCTCACAGGTTTTACATTGTGTTTCTGGCCATATTTGTAGACAGTTTCCAAGTGTTGTTGGTGAGGTGGTTTTGCTTTCTATTTTGCTACATTCTGCTCATGGCAGAGACAGGTGATTGCTCAGATTATGATCTCTCCGAAATGTGCATGTTTGATGGGTCAGACTTTGCAGCATGGAGAGAGTGTATGCTTGATGCATTGACACAACGAGGGTTGCATCGACCATTGAGTGGTGATGCAGGTAGACCTTCAAACATGTCTGACGATCAGTGGCAGGAGCTAGAGGAGATGGCACTATCTACGCTCTCTTTGCACCTTGCAGAATCTGTATATGCTCTTGTTATGTATGAGACTACTTCGAGAGCACTTTGGCGCATATTACATGATATGTATGATAGATCTGAGTCATCAAGGACTCGTGTGAGACATGTACATTCACGAGTACGCCGACAGGTGATATGTTGGTATTATGGTCATTCTGGACACGTTAGACGGCGCTGTTTTCGTCGTATGCAACATCGTAGGAGACATGGCAGTCTCAGAGATGTATGTAGTGATGCCATGGAATCAGTTGCTTTGACAGTTGAGGCAGATGTAGTGTCGAATTATACTGGTGACGGGGATGTCACTTTTACCTCGAGCTATGCACGAGATGCTATACATGTGGATAGTGCACTCCCTTCGTAGTGGTTGCTAGACGCAGATGCTATGTTTCATGTCACGCCGCATCGTGAATGGTTTTGTAGCTATTCTAGCGGGATGCTTGGCAGTGTACGTTTGACCGATGGATCGGTGCATGCGATAGCAGGTGCAGGAGATGTGAGACTGTCATTACCGAGTGGTGCATCTTACTTGTTACGACATGTGCGCTATGTACCAGATTTGACAGTGAGTTTGATCTCGATTGGTCATCTTAGAGATTGTGGATGTCAGATTTCGCTACGAGAGCGAGATTTTGTGATGCATTTGGGTTCGCTAGTGATTGCGAGAGGTGCCAAGAGTGGTACAGGTTACCCATTGCATGTGGATCACGGGAGAGACGGTGTTGTCTCTATGATCATGCAGCCAGGTATAGAGCGAGAGAGTAGGGGAGTCTCTTTTGCTTGTGGGTTGCAGGATGCTTTCCATGGAGTGCAGAGCAGTGACCTTGTTGTGCAGGTTACGTCTACGGATGCACAGGTAGAGCGGGACATCTCTAGTGAGTCACAACAGGATGAGTCATCAGAGGTGATGACAGAGATGACTCACATGGATGCTGAGATGTCAGCTATTGTGGAGTCATTTCTTGATATGCTTATGCCAGAGCTTGATGCAGATTCAGCACAGATGGATACTCTTGGTACACATGTGATATGTGGTGGGCACAAGGAGTCACTCCAGAGCTCGGAGTCAGAGTGCCATGGTCTCTATTATAGGGGACATGATTGCCATGAGTTGAGTTCTGAGTTGGAGGTGGTAGAGGTTACCAGGGTTGCATCAACGTTCGGTGTCCTCATGTACGAGATGCTGATCTCGAGGCCCGATATAACAGCTGCAGTGGGAGCATTTGTAGCAGGGTTGATTAGTTGTTCGATGACTGATCACGGCATAGAGCATAGGGGAGGTTTGCAGGTATTGGACCGATACTTGCAGGAGTGCATGAGCTCTCATAGACTATTTGCAGAGCTTGGAGCTAGCTCTGTGTGGCTTCCACAGCGGTATGTTTTTCTATCAGTAGAGCCGAATGCACTAGCTCATCGAGAGTCAGTGGGCATAGGTTGAGAGAATCTCTCACCTTCTATTAGTTGTACACTAGTAGATCTTGCTTAAAGGCACATTGGCCTTTAAGTGGGAGGTTGTTGGGGTTCATGCCCATGTGCCTTGACCGGTCGCCCAGGTCATGGGTGCCCGCCCACTGTTACCCTATACTTATAGTGAGTATACTGTATAGGGGGAGCTGCCACTTCACAGTCTCCCCACCCACATTGTGTGTGTGTCTCCTTCTCTCTCTCTCACTCTCCGTCTGTGGTGCTCCCCGATCCCCTTCAGGGAGATGACCTTACATTGGCACAAGTGGCACACATGCAAGAGTTGATGCCAGAGATCAGGGCAGCAAGAGAAAAGGGGAAAATCACCTTTTATAGAGGAGGGAAAGTAGTGGTTCTGGAAAAACGCTCATCGTGACGGTACAAGACCTATGGGGCGACGCTCCGGATAGCGGCGTGGAATTGTAATGGATCATATAGGCTAGATGTAGGTGCCTTTGAAGACAGCTTTAGGGACAGAGACATAGTTTTCTACTCAGAGACACACCAGATACCGGGACATCTTATGCCAAATGTGAAGGGTTATTTATGGGAAACAGCTAGTCGACCAGACAAGAGATCTGTACGGGGTAGCCGGGGTTCAGGAGGAGTAGCAGTCTTATTTAAAGAGGAGCTGAAACCACTACTACAGATTATCAGGAAAGATGAGCAAGCAAGGTATATGTGGGTGAGAATGAGAGCCGAGACAGGTAGATTTCTATATATCGCTATATGCTACTTCCCTCCAAGTACATCAGTCTACTCCTCACCTAAAGGACAATCCCCTTTCTCCATATTGAATAATAACATATGGGAGTTCTCTAGAGATGGAGACATCGTTCTCTTAGGAGACTTTAATGCCAGAACGGCCAACTCTCAAGCAATATTCTATGATACTTCTGAGGAAATGCTCAAAGAAGTGGATTTATCACAGAGGGGGCTTACTAGAACCTCACAGGATAACGAACACACTGAATATGCGAGACATCTCATGGAGATGGCAACTATACATGGTTTGGCCATACGTAATGGTCTAGAGAATTTCCCTTTATCTGGGGGATTCACATGCTTCCCGCACAGGCATGGGGCCAGTACAGTGGATTATGTCATGACTTCACCAAGATTTATTTCTAATATCGAGGACTTTAAGGTGGGACCCAGACCGGTTGGGATTGCAGTGGATCATGCTCTCTTGACCTTATCAATCTCCTTCCAATACAATGCCTCTCAAGTACAAAGGAAGAAGACACACACAAGATATACTTTCGCACCAGAGACTGATTCAGTCTATGTGGAAAAGATCTATGATAGGATGTGGGCAGCCGAGCCAGTATATATTGTAGAGGAGATTACTTCTCAGTTAACAGAGATACTACATGGAGCAGCACAAGAGGCATACCCACATACTAAACCTGATCAGAAGAGAGGATCTGGGAACATGCCTCAAAACAGTTGGTATGACGAGGAATGCAGAGAGACGAGAACCCAGGTCTAGAAAGAGCTTTCACTTGGGATCATCACATATAAGCAGTCTCGGATTGCTCTTCGACGTATAGTACGTTGCAAGAAAAGGTCATTTTTAGCCAAACTGGAGAAGGATTTATATCAGCTCTTCTTGAGTCACGACTCACATGAGGCCTAGCATTTATTTCACGAGCACTCACCGCCTCCGACGATTACTTCTCCTGAGATTTGGGTTCAATATGTAACATCATTATATATGGTATCTGGATAGCCTCCATTAGTAGATCCGCTAGAGCCATGCCCTGCTACTAGTACTTTCTTTACTACGGAAATGGTGAAAAAAGCCATTGATAAGATGAAGACAAGAAGAGCATATGATCATGATGGTTTAGTAGCAGAACATCTGATCCATGCCAGGGATATACTTTCAGAAGTCCTTGCTCGTCTGTTTAATCGGGTCATGTGTGAAGGATTACCTGAATCTTGGAAATTATCTACTATCGTACCTATTTTCAAGTCAGGGGATCCTATGATACTATGGAACTACCGTACCATTATGGTAGGTCACACATTGACCCGACTGTACGCATCCATTCTTGAACAAAAATTGAGTAGATGGGCAAAGAATGAGGGCATAAGGGAAACAAGACAAGCTGGATTCAGCAGGGGTTATTCCACTTTAGATCATATTCTTACGCTCAGAGCCATTATTGAGGAAGGAAGAGCAAGCAGGATAAGGATGTATTGTTTCTTTGTGGATTTTCGGAAAGCTTTTGATACAGTACCAAGGGCCAGATTGATGCGCAGTATACAAGAGTTAGGGGTCCCCAAAGATATTATTTGGGGGATCATGGACTTATACGGGTCAGTAACTGGTTATGTACGTACTCCATAAGGGGATTCAGACATTGTTCATTCCACCATTGGAGTAAAGCACGGATGCCCACTATCCCCTACTTTATTTGGTATGTACATAGATGAGGTATCAGATTACATTGATAGAGAGGGTGACAGAGGTGCTCAACTTGCAAGGTCATGGATCCCTTTTTTGTTGTATGCAGATGATATTTTATTGATAGCAGAATCACCAGATGGAATGCAGAGGCAGCTAGATGCATTACATAAATTCGCGGAGGACTGTGGACTGTCGGTAAACTTGGGTAAAACCAAAGTTATTGTGTTTAACACCACACCGCAGTGGGTTAGGAGATCAGCACCTACATTTGCATATGGCCAGGATACAGTAGAGTACACAGATGCATACACATACCTTGGTGTGGTATTTGTAGGACCGAAGTTTACTCTTAAGAAAGCAGCGGATGCTAGATTGTCCAGAGCCTCTGCGGCCTTGGGAGGGTTGGAGAGGATGTGTTCACAAGTGCAGTTTCAGGAACCACGAACAAAACTTTGGCTCTTTCATACTGTGGTGGCTTCGGCTATGCTTTATGGGGTCCAGATTTGGGAACCATCTATGGATCAGGATAATTGGCAGTCAATGGAGAGACCTTTGGTATCTATGATTTCCCGAATGATTAGAGCCAAGGCCTCTGTACCACACGCGATTACCCGAGAAAAACTAGCTACCCCTCCGATAGAAATTGAAGCTCTTACCAGATCAGTGTCCTTTATACATGGTTTGTGGGATACAAATAATTGCCGATATACTAGACTGGCCCTCGAATCCTCTCGACAATTAGCAATGAAAGGGGATACATCATGATGGTATGCGCAACTGTCCTCGTGGTTTCAGAGACACGGGTTCAGTATGGAAAGATTACCCCCCTTCCAATACTCTCTTGCAGCTCCATCACTGGCAATTACACAAACGAAGATTAATAAAATCATCCGTCAGGATCTTATACAGCTGGATACTAAGAGGACATTTGTAGACCCTACACAAGAATTGGGCACGAAGATGGCCGACTACAAAGAAAACTTCCTACATCTATCTGAAGATGGATTTGTGATTCGCCCGAGCTACATGGATACCCACTTGTCTCATGGTTTGATATGTGCTATTGGTCAAATTCGTACATCCTCACACCAGCTGGAAATTGAATTTGGCAGATTTAGGGGAATCCCACCTGAGAGCAGAATTTGCAAGTTATGCGGAATGGAGCCGAAGATAGAATTACACTACATATGCCATTGCACCGTATACTATGATATACGTGGGCGTTTCCATTGCCTATTTATAGAAGGCTTTGGACCTCTAGATAGAGTCATGCAATACCAAGATCAAAGATGCTTAGGCTTGTACCTATTGGAACTACATCGGCACAGGGATAATCTAATGAGAAGACAAAGAGCACTACAACCTCAGAGGCAGATCACAGATTTCTTTGGATCGAGAGAAGCAGGAGTGGAAGGAGAAGCAAGAGGCCAGCAGCTAGCACAAAGGAGTACCCACATTCATACCAAAGGCACCCTCATTGACAGGGAGATTGAGCTTAGGAAATCGAGACGACCACGATCGAGATGCAGAAGCACACTTCACCGGAGGAGACTACAACAAAGGATTAGAAGCATTCTAGCCAGACACCCAAAATGCTCCTAAGAAGTTTATTTAATACTTTGTATTTAGTTTTTCACATTTATTTTCACACTTAGTACTTTGGTACTAAGGTACCCAGACATTGTAACAGATTCACCACTTTTGTATCAGTTTGGTTTCATGGGTCATTCTGGCCTTTTGAAGACGTTAATATAACATTTCATTTCATTTCTCTCTCTCTCTCTCTCTCTCTCTCTCTCTCTCTCTCTCTCTCTCTCTCTCTCTCTCTCTCTCTCTCTCTCCACGTATAACGGTTAACACCCGGCGGCGCCCCAC
This sequence comes from Adiantum capillus-veneris, assembly GCF_014529385.1. NCBI lineage: Eukaryota > Viridiplantae > Streptophyta > Polypodiopsida > Polypodiales > Pteridaceae > Adiantum > Adiantum capillus-veneris. The sequence continues at coordinate 148,680,480 of NC_140944.1, forward strand.
GTGTTCATTAAAATAGAATCTCTACGGAATGATGCCGCACGTTCGGTCATTTAATGCGGCGGGATTCATTAGTAAGTGACACCTAAAAAGTATGAGAGAGAAAGAGAGACACCGAGAGAGTGAAAGAGAGTGAGAGAAGGAGAAACTGAGCGTGCGTCTGCGTCTGCGAGGACAGAGAGAACGTGAAAAAGAGACTGTGTCTACGTCTTCTACCAAGGTTTGGCCTTCTCTCTCTCTCTCTCTCTCTCTCTCTCTCTCTCTCTCTCTCTCTCTCTCTCTCTCTCTCTCTCTCTCTCTCTCTCTCTCTCTCTCTCTCTCTCTCTCTCTCTGTCACGGGCAATTTCCATATCTCTCTCTCTCTCTCTCTCTCTCTCTCTCTCTCTGTGTGTGTGTGTGTGTGTGTGTGTGTGTGTGTGTGTGTGTGTGTGTGTGTGTGTGTGTGTGTGTGTGTGTGTGTGTGTGTGTGTGTGTGTGTGTGTGTGTGTGTACTAAAGGCGCGCGGAGACAGCCAACTACTCTTTGGATGTCTCTACGCGCACCTTTAGTACTGTGGAGAGGCAAGGAGAATGAGTGAGAGAGAGGGAGAGTGTCTCTGGTGTGTGTGTGTGTGTGTGTGTGTGTGTGTGTGTGTGTGTGTGTGTGTGTGTGTGTGTGTGTGTGTGTGTGTGTGTTTGTTTGTGTTTTTTGGTCTGCTTTGGAGAGAGAGAGAGAGAGAGAGTTTGTGTGTGTGTGTGTGTTATAGAGAGAGGGAGAAATAGGTGGAGACAGGGGGGAAGGAGAGAGAGAGAGAGAGAGAGTGTGTGTTCTCTCTCTCTCTCTCTCTCTCTCTCTCTCTCTCTCTCTCTCTCTCTCTCTCTCTCTCTCTCTCTCTCTCTCTCTCTCTCTCTCTCTCTCTCTCTCTCTCTCTCTCTCTCTCTCTCTCTCGGCGCACGCCTCACTAACGGTGCGCGGAGGCGTATTTTATCGTCAAAAATTTCTTTCACACGCGCCGTTAGTAATGAGATAAGTTTTGGTGAGAGACAGGGAGAGTTTTTTGGGGGGGGGGGGGGAGAGAGAGAGAGAGAGTTTTAGAGAGAGAGAGAGAGAGAGAGAGAGAGAGAGAGAGACACTCTTCTATTTGTATACAGTGGAATGGCTAGAACAAAGGCCATTGCAAGAAAGGGGGGCAAGGGATCAAAGTTAGCAGCTAAGGCAAGTAGCAGATCTGTAACCCCAAAGAAGAGATCTGAAAAACCAAGTAAAAATTTGAAAGGTCCAAAGATGAAGAAGTTACAGAGCTGCATCGGACTTTTCAAAGAAATCAGGAAGGCGCAGAAATGTGTTGCTTTGTGCATACCAAAGCTGCCCTTCCGGAGGATGGTGAGGTCCATTTGTGAGGAAGCAACCTGGGGCACTAAAAGGTGGAAAGTGGTTGCACTGATGACTCTACAAGAAGCAGCAGAGGACTTCCTGCTTGAGTACTTCAGTGACATGACCATTGTAGCAATCCATGCCCACAGGGTGACTGTAATGGACAAAGACAGCGAGACACTAAAAAGGGTAAGGTGGAGGTATGACAAACTTCTGGTACCCAATGACTGCAGGGATAAGAAAATGAGAGAAATTTTGCTATTCCCCCCTGAACTATTGCCACAAGTCACAGTTGTAGATGTCACACATGATGTTAATATAAGGGCAAAGGGCAGAGACGGTTGCTCGCCAAACAGAAGACATAAGGGAAGCAGAACTTGAGGAGAAAACCAAAGTAGCAGTGGAGTCCCATAGGCAAAGAGAATGCAATGTGACCCGATCCATAGATGCCAACAACAAAGATACTCTACTTTCAATGAAGGATGGTTTGCTCGCAGAGATACCATTTATAGATGGACCAGAAAGCTGGCTCTAGATACATTGGACATTAATATATTGTTGGATCCAGATGCTCAGATATCAGATACAATTATCTACTTTTGTCTTAAGTAAGTTTGAATATTTTGCTAACTTTGAAAACTCAAATGATAAGTGTACTAAATGAGGTACACTCCTTGCAGTTTGATCAAGAGTCAACTTCCACCACACACCCACACGGAGGTGTTTCTTCTTGATCCACAAATGTCTGTGATTATTAGACAGAAGAACAGTCCATCTGGCACATTCGAAAGTTGGTTTCTCCACTATGCTATGCTGGAAGTAACCGTCATCATCTTTCCTTATGATAACAACCATCACTGGAGTCTCATATGCCTTGATGTTGACCAGCCAGCAGTGTGGATGTTCAATTCAATAAAAGGAACCCACCCTGAAATTAGGCTGTAAGTGTTATGTATCAGAAGTGTTTCTCATGGATATCCATGTAAATTTGAAAGCCTCAAGCTAACATCCTGATACTCCTTTATGCAGTTGTGTAAAGAGATTATTGCTTGCTTATGGCAAGCTATGTGGAAGGTACGAACTATACAAGGCCCCAATCAAAGATGTGCCTGTACCAAATCAAACCGATGCAACTTCTTGCGGCTGGAGATGTCTTCTCCATGCAGAATATGTCCTGCAAAGCTACTTTGCATTACAACCTTTCATGACTAAGGTAACCATTTGGCAATGCATTCAGTCAGTTTTGGTTTTCTTTATACAATACTTCTCACCATGTGGTCTTTCAATTTTGCAGAGTGCTGTGCAAAACTACACATATGATTATTTGCAAAGATATGAGGCAACTCTAATACAACACCTGCTCACTATGTCCAACCCCAGAGAAGCTGAAGATAGCTGCTTGGACGACCGCACAATCGATATGACAATACGTGACGAGCCACCACCAAAAGCCCCTGCATCAGATATAGTGGAACCACAACGGGCCGAGGGGGTCATACCAGCCAAAGATGAAAGGGTCGAGGATGCAGAAAGTCCAAACGAGGCTATGCAAGGTGCTAGTGTACAAGCAGAGGGGCTTATGGAGGAGACAATGAAAGAGGCAAGTAGGCCAGTGGAGGAGCCAAAAAAGCCCATGGAGGAAACCCTGGATGAGGCAAGGATGGATGAGGAAAGCAGGCCTATGGATGAGGCAATCCGGCCAATGGAGGAGCCCCAAAAGGATATGGATGAGGTAAGCCGGCCAACGGAGGGTGAGGAAAAGACCTTGGAGGAAACCCTGGATGAGGAAGAAAGAGCCATGGGGGAGACCCTTGATGAAGATGAGAACGATGACTACGACGACGAAGCAAAAGCAGAGGATAGCAAAAACTACAACAACACTATGGAGACTCAGTATAGACCCTTGCTACCTGTAGATATGGTTGTTCCGGTAATGTCTATTCAAGTATGGCAAAATATGTTTAGCTTCTAACTACTTATATGTACTTGTCAACTTTTACAGAGGTTGATTATCTTGGACATCAATGGATTGCTGCTGATGCACATGCCTCTGGGTATAGCAGACACCTATGAGGATTTGCAAACATTTTGGATGGGTACTTGTCGAGTTGTGGTTCGTCCAAGAACAAAAGAATTTATTCAGTTTCTTCTTCCACGCTTCAAAGTTGCCGTATGGTCTTCAATGCAAAGGCAAAACTCCTCGCCACTAGTTACAATAGTTTGTAGTGTATCCGATGCTGATACGGCAGATTTTGCCTTTTTGTATGATCAGAGAAAATGTGTTACCGCCGTCGAGGGCCACTACCACCCTAAAAAACCCAACTTACATCTTTTGTACAAACCGTTCAGCCAAATCGACGTACCCTTTGATGCAAATCATACACTACTGATTGATGATACTCCAGAAAAGGGAGACCTAAATCCACCAGGAACAACTTTCTCACCACCCTCTTTTGAGGGGCATACCTTTGATTTTTACCTTGAAGACATTTTGATTCCATACTTACAGAAATTGTATCTCACTCCATTGTTCACGAACGAGTTTTTACTTTCTAATGAATTAAGATGACTCTTCTATCACGTCTTTGTGTTGCCTTACATTGAGAGAGAGAGAGAGAGAGAGAGAGAGAGAGAGAGAGAGAGAGAGAGAGAGATGTGGCAATGGCTAAAGAAATGTATTCCAAGAACACTTATATTCATAGACCACAATTGACAAATGAGCTCAAAAAAACTTCATGTATTGAAAGTCACTCATATACACTTGGGTTCACAAGAATCTCTATTACATTGACACTATTTCAACCCGACCATCCAACTCTTTGCACAAAATATCTTTCTCCCTATGCCGCATCAGCTTACGACCAGCTAGGAAAAAGGAAACATTTGAAAGGTCCATGTCCATTGACTCTTCAATTATGTCGTGCCGAAACTGCAGAAGACTGTATAGCTCCCTTATTGTAACCACCAACATTAGGCCATGCTCTTTAAAACACTTCCACATCCATAGCAGGATTCCAAACCTGCAGAAACCTGGTCCATAGGAATGTACTTACCTTTGAGCATTTGTGATCGCATATACAAAAAGGAGACTAACAGTGATTGTTTTGCAATCATGTACTTGACAACTAGAGTGTCAAGCGCGACCTCACACCGTATGCCAATCTCTTCCTTTACATACCATCCTCTTTCAAGAATTTTGTCACAGGATGACTGCTGAAATGACTTGCACATGAACATAGTTTTCATAACACGTATATTGTAGTTATGAAACAAATCTATGAACAGTGCAGCAGGACAAAAGTTTGCAATTCTAACCAGTTTGGTGGGAATAGAGCTACGTAGAGACCTCTATATATCCTTGTAGAGCTTACTTCACATTGCCTCCACCATTGTTTTCTCAGGAACTGGCCAGTCCATAGTGTTCCAGTCGGTTGGTAGAGGCACTTTCACCAACATGCCATTCTTATTCCTTGGGCAGAGTTGGTAGAAGTGGTCATAGAAAAATATTCCTTCATCACCCAGGCTTTTTCTGGTTCTCTCTGAATACTATAGAGAACCAATGTGGGCATGAACGACAAGGAAGAGGCCTATTATGCACTCCACAGGCTCCCATTGCTCATAAGAAGAGGGATAAACATCTGCAAAATATATAACAAGAGTTAAACTAAGAGTATCAATAAGTGAAAATGACAAATCTAATGTAGTTGAGATGTGAAGAATGGAGCCATTGCTCATAAGAAGAGGGATAAACGTTGCAAAATATATAACAAAAGTTAAACTGAGAGTATCAATAAGTGAAATGGCAAATCAAATGCAGTTGAGATGTGAAGAATACTTACAATTGCAACGTGGTTGATGTATATCTGACACATTTTCACCGTTTGCTATCACGTCTGGATGGGTAAATACATGCTGAACAAGAACTTCCTTTATAGATCTTTTGCCGATTTCAACTTTGAAATCCAACACTCTGGCCTTCCATGCTGAGCGGTAAACATTGATAGCACTAGACCTCTTGGCTCTTCTTGGTTGCATTAGGACCCATGAACCTTTGTTTATCCTTTGTCCAACCCATTGGTTCTCTGCACTTATTGAAGTTGATATTGTAATTGATGATATGCTACTACTTGGCCTTCTAGGCAAAGTGCAGGTGTTTCTAGTTGGTGTGAGAGACCATAAACACCTAGAGCTTCTTGGGTGGGAAGACATGGAAGCCATAGCTCTGAGAGAAAAGCTTTAGTGGAGGGAGATTCACTTTGAAAGAATCCTAATAGAGGGAAAGTGTTTTACAATTCCAATATCTTGTGTGGGCTTAATGGCCACCCTCCAGTACGTTAATGACCATAAGAGAATATCAGCAGTGGGACCACACATGCACCTATCAGCTCGGTAAAAGCAAAGAAGTTACGATGCCACAATCCTATATTCATGAAATTTGTTAAAATATTTTCCTATTTCTTGAGTATTTCCACGTATTTTCCTACGTAACGTAGCCCTCAAGCTCATTGGACGCGCTCTATTTTCTCTCTCTTTCATATGGCCCTCCAAATGACCTCCGAAATTTCCTAATGCATTAGTCCATGTTTCTTAGTGGGTAGATTATCCCTTTTTACCCTACGACATCATTCCAAAATGGAAGGCTAATCCATTTGGTGCTCGAGATACTTAGCTGCCGCTAGCATGTCTTCTCTTTCGTCCATATCATACTTCCAAAGTAGAGTGACAAGTTATACTTGGTGTTTGGGAGACATCGTCACCACAAACATGATCCTAAGCTTGCATACTAAGCCAAACATTGCTCCAAACATTGCTAGCAAGCACAATCAAGTGGTCGACAAATGCTCCAAACATTGCTAGCAAGAACAATCAAGTGGTCGATGCACTTTCACAATGGCCAAGGTGGTGTCTATAGCAACTCACAATGATCTGCCTTTTATGATAAATGAGTGTGCTACTGTCCAAGACTTTTAGGTAATTACAGCCTTTGCATTAGGGAAGGAAAAAAGAACCATTAACCTTGAAGGATGGTTATCTTCCAAACGCAATAGGCTATGTGTTACTCACCCATACAATAAGAAAGTCAAGTATGAATCCCATGCTTCTCATTATGCGGGGCAAAGAAGGATTCCATAATCTACTCTTTGAGGAGTAGAAATGTATTTCGGTTGGTCTACCATGAAAAGTAAACATAAAAGAGTATGTTTAAATGTGTGGTATACCCAATATTAAAATTTGATTGAGGGAAGCAACTTGGATTGTTTTAGTCGCCGATAGGCTTAGCAAGAAAACACACTCTATACCTATCAAAAAGACTATTAAGGCACATCAAACTGCAACCCTCTTTAGATCTCAAATCTTCAAGTATCATGGCTTGCCAACATCCATAGTGTCGCACAAAGATCCTAGAATGACCACTAATTTCTAGAAGGGTCTCTTTGAGAATCTAGGAAGTAGATTAAATTTATCTTTTGGCCTATCATCCACAAACGGATAACCAAAGTGAAATAAATAATCTAACGATTTTTGAGTCTACTAAAAGCCTATGTCATGGAAGTAGACCAACGTTCTCAATGAGAGAAGTACCTACCTCTTATAGAGTATGCGTACAATGACATTGTACATACTTCTATGAGGAAAGTACCTTTCAAGGTTAAAGAGGGAAGATCAAAAAGTCGCTTACTACTTAGAGTACATGGGAATATCTTCGCTCTGCTAATGAATATAGCCGAGACTCACAAGAAACTTTTCCAAAGATCAAAGAGGTTATATCCATCTCAAAGAAAAGGCAAAAAGAGATGCTGCTAATAAGCACAAAAGAGCCTTAGCCTTTAAGAAAAATGATTGGGTCCTGCTAAAGTTTCTCAAGGCTCATCTAAGGCATACTACGGGCAAGAATCCTATGAGCCACCAAGAGTATCATGCTAAACTAGCAAAAAGATACTATGGTTCTTTTTAAATTCTTAAGCCAATCAATGAGATGGCTTATCAATTAAAGTTTCCCAACCATTGGCTCATTCACAATGTTAACCATGTGAGTCTACTCAGGCCTTACAAAGGAGAGCCACAAAAAGAACCAATAATGGAGGACCCGCCACAGATTGAAGATCAAGAAGAGGTGTTGCAACCCGAATCGATTCTTCGACACACGAAGACAAGGTACTAAGAAACGATAAGATTATCCAATGATATCTTGTTAATTTTAAGAATTGTACTTTTAAAGATGCTAGATGGATGCAAGGAACCTAGATTAAGGATAATATGAACCTTGTCAATGCTTACAATGCTACACTAGAGTAAGAAAATAAAATGCATTTTAAATGAACAATGTTTTTGTCTTATAAATACTGATTCTCTTTCTTTTATTGTGCACAAAATTTAAGAAGTATGCATGCTTAAGATCATGTTTGTGGTGATGACGTCTCCCGAACACCAAGTAGAACTTGTCACTCTACTTTGGAAGTATGATATAGACTAAAGAGCAGACATGCTTGCAGTAGCTAAGTCTCTCAAAGCACCAAATGGATTAGTCATCCATTCTGGAATGATTTTGTAGGGTAAAAAGGGATCCTCTACCCACTAAGAAACATGGACTAATGACTAGGCTTTATCTTCTCTATCTCATAATCGAGGATGACTATGATTTCAAGAGAGAGGTAATGTCATAAAATATAATATCGAACTTTACCAAATGATTTTCTCATATTAAACTGATCACTTAATATGGGAAGATAAAAGGGAAACAAGAGTTAGGATATATATATGTGCTTCTATACATATCTCAACAGGGGACCAAAAGGAGCAATGGTTGCATCTCAATAGGGGTCCAAAAGGAGACGGTCTACCAAAGAGCAATGTACAATAAGTGCTTCTAAATTTACCTCAACAAGGGACCAAGAGGCGAGATGGTTACATCTCAAAAGGGGTCCAAACGGAGGTAGTCTATCAAAGAGCAATGCGCATCTAATGGATCTTAAAAGACCTTAGGGTTAGCTTCATTAAAGACCTTCAAAAGTTAGTGTTAAAAAGTCTTTTGACCTTATTCAAGTTAGGGCTAACCTTGAGATGGGAATCCTACCCAAGCATGAGGTGCTAAGATGCTTAATGTGGTTGTGAGAACCTTGCCCAAAGCTTGAGGTAATTTTTATGCTTAAATGACTAAGGTTTTTGAAATGTTAAATTCAAAGATAAATTCTCAAGAAGCATGAACGTTTCCATGCTTGATTGACTAAGGCTTGAAGTATTCAATTCAAAACAAATAACTTAAGAATCATAAAAGACACATGCTTGTTTGATTGACTAAGTCTTTGAAGTATTCAGTTCACCAAATGACTTAATAAGCATAAAAGATACATGTTCAAATGATCCTCCACATGTGACTCTCATGATGTGCTTGAATGCTATTGGATAGGTTTTAAAGGGGTCCAATAAAAATTTAGATACATAAAAATAAATAATTAGATTCTTTCTCTCAACGAGGAAAAAGAGGACACATGTCCAAATGAAATAATGAAATAATACGAGAGAGAGAGAGAGAGAGAGAGAGAGAGTGGACCGAGCATGAGAGGGGGGATATACTCGCCCACACACATACACACACATTCTCTCATTGTGTGGAGTGCAAAGTGCAAGAGCTCCATCTCCTTTTCCAAGTTTGTTGAGAAGTGGAGAGCCTACACCAATACTCTTGGCTATGGAATGCAAACCCAACCAAGAGCCATGCTTCAATGCTTATGCTTTCCATCTTCTTGATATTCATTACTATGCTATGCTAAGCAAGAAGAGTGATGAAAAGTGAGGAACTATTTCTTTCTCCTATGAATGATTCTTCTTCCTCTTCCCTACCCTCATTCCCCACTAGCTCTCTCCACCTTCAAAGGTGTTTGAGGCCGTGGGACTGAGGCTTGGGATGGTTAATGCTTTTTGCAAAGTTTATGTTATGCTCGTGATGCATGAAGATTTCCATATTCATAGCATCACCACGGTCACAAGGAACCCAAAGATTGTATTGTAACAAGTCTCTTGATGGGAGAATCTATAATACAAACGCCTTTTGGAGGGGGGACCGGCTCCAAGTAAATCCGGTCCTCAACTATTGTCATGTTCTCTAATACTCTCTCTCTCTCTCTCTCTCTCTCTCTCTCTCTCTTGCAAAAGTATTATTTATGCCAAGTTAATTAAGTACTATTTTCATGTTGCTACCATCAATTAAGTTCACCTTCTATGTTCTCAAAGTAATCTCACAAAAATGCTCACTCTAATTCTCTTAATTCCGTTATTCTCAAAGTTCAAAGGCCATTCACATTACACAAGTTCACCTCTTGGATCCAGGAATTCTCCAAAGACTTAACTCCTGCCCAAATCCTGGGTCAATGCAGTAAAACGCAAGCAATCTACTCTTATTCACTTCAGAAAACTTGTGTCTATGATCAGGAAAACAAGAAAAGATGCTATTTACAACGAACTGGTGCTGCTGGAATCTGACACCAATTGCGACATGGCTGCCCAATCCAAAATAACCACACTCAAGAATCAACTCAGAACTGAGAAGGACCTCACACTTCTCCATTTGGCCTCTTTCTTTAGGGACTGGTGGGCAGGAAAAGTCGAAAGACCAACCAAAGAAATGTTCAAGAGCCTTAGGAAAAAACACCAAAGAGAGATCATTCCCCTATTCACTTCCAATGTGGGCACGGCTACTTCTCAAGAGGAAAATCTCCAGTTTACCCGAGAATAATTTTCCAATCTCTTCAGCCTTCCAGAAAGACTCGCTGACTCTACCTTAAGACCCAAAAACTCTATTTGGAAGTGTAAAGAGCCGGTCATCCCCCCAGGAGTAGCCAAATAGCTTGACTCCAACCTCACCCTTGAAGAGATTAAAAGGACGATCGACGCACTTAAAACCAAAAAAGCACATGGGCAAGATGGGCTCCCATAAGAATTTACCACACTTTCAGAGACACTCTAGCCCCTATGCTCTTGTTGGTCTGGGAAGAATCCGTGAAGCACCAAGCTTTACCCACATCTATACATATAGGGATAATCAAACTGCTCCACAAACGGGTTTTAGAGCAAATTTGTCTAGCTGGCATCCTCTTACCATGCTGACCTCAGCCTACAAAATATTTGCAAAGGCTATCTCCCTGAGGATCACCCCTGCCCTCATGACCTAGATTTGCAAGGAGCAGAAAGGGCTCATCAAGGGAAGAAGAATCAGGAAGCAGTAATTGCCTTGTAGGAAGGTATCCAGCACGCCGAAGCATCAGGTCAGGACTTTGTGTTTGTAAAGGTGGACTTTGATAAGGCCTACGACCGGTTGGAATGGACCTTCATCACTAAAAGCCTTCTTATGATGGGATTTGGTCCAAACTTGGTAAGGTTTGTGAAAACTCTCATGGGGGATGTGCTTGCAAGGATTGCTATCAAGAATTCCATCTTAGAGCCTTTTATCTTATCGAGATCAGTTAGGCAAGGTTTCCCCATGGCACCTCTTTTATTTGCAGTTGTAGCAGCTATTGCCCTTAATTGGCTCATCAAAGACAGAATGGCTAAAGGAATCATCAAAGGAGTGGCTACTCCTAATGGGAAACAACAATGCCTTTCTCAGTTTGCAGACGACCACAATGCTCTTCTCCACAATGACAACTAATCCTTAGAAAACTTTTGGGAATGTCTTAACATCTTTTGCACCGCCTCAAGATTCAAATCAACAATGAAAAAACAAGGGTTAGGTCTTCAACATCTCCCATTCCTGACTCGATGCTTGCTCAAGGGTGCAAACTAATTGAAGAAGGAGTCGTGTTTTGACTTTTAGGTATCCCCATGGGGTTCAACGTTACATTAGGGCAAAGATGGCAGTGGATCAAGGACAGATTTTTTCTCAAACTTAATAAATGGGCAGGGTTTCAAGCATCTATCTCGAGAAGAGATCTCGTGATCAAGCACTTTATGTCAGCCTACGTCCTTTTCTTTCTCTTCTACTAGAAACCACCCGCTCATCATATGAAAGACATCACCAAAGCATGTAGAAACTTCCTATGGGCTAGAGATCCCTACAAGAGAGGACTAGGTAAAGTTAATTGGCCCACTTGCTGCTTACCCAAGGAATTAGGAGGTCTGGGGGTGATAAACATAGGTTATTGGGCTGACAAGCTTGCTGCCAGATCTATTCTTTGAGCTCTACCTCAAACTGAGGAGGAATGGGCAACTTTTCTTTTCAGAGACCTGGAGCAGTTTCACCTCAAAGGAGCGAGAGGATGGAACAAGCTTCCTTGGATAACCATCTTCTTCGGTCAATTCCCCATCTCTCCCAAAGGGTCTGACTCGACCAAATCACTATGGGGAGCTTGGGAAAAATACCGCCAACTAATCAGAATAAACTGCTCCTCTAAGGATAGCTGGCCTCTAAGAGCCATTGACTCTATTTGGTGGTCACTCCCACCAATATAGCCCATTGAAATGGGGTATATTCGAACTGCCCTCAGAATCCACAACAAAGGAATCAGAAGGTGGGATGACATCTGGAACCTCTCAGAACATAAATGGATGACTACCAACGAGCTTTTCAATAAGGCACCTCTATAACCTTGGGAGGTTCAACTCATCCAGTCAAGGCTAACTCAATTTCCTAAGGAGATGGTATGGACTTTGTCCTTCAACGACAACCCTGCCCCCAAGGCCCTTGGGAGGTTCAACTCATCCAGCCAAGGCTAACTCAATTTCCTAAGGAGATGGTATGGACTCCGTCCTTCAAAGACAACCCTGCCCCCAAGGCCCTCTACTGGAAATCAGGCACTAAGCTCGAATTCCCTCCAATGCTCCTTCCTCCATTGAAAGAGCCTATTCACGTTACTCTCAACCGAAGGTGGAATGTATCTCTTGATAGGAGACAATGGAAGTTCCAATTCCAAACCTTATGGAACCCTGCCATCTTGCCAAAACACTCAGTTCTGCTCTGGCTTGTCCTTCACAAGGCCCTTGCCACAAGTCAGAAACTCAACAAATCAGGTATGAGAGATGAAGACTGCACTCGCTGCCGCCACCATGCCCCATTTGTTTTTGAATTGTCAATTCAGTAAGATTATTCTTGGCCCTCTGATAAAAGCATTGTATTCACTCCTAGCTAGAAGCAAATAATACTAGGGGATAATGTGCGAATTTTCATTGTTTTATGGAATAAAATCAGAGCTGAGTTTTTATGGGTTATTTGGATGGAAATGATTAAAAGGATTTTTGACATTACTTACCAGACCCTGGGTCTGAGAAAACTACTCTCACATGTGAATTTGCAGGTTAATCAACTCAAGCTCGAGAAATTCAAGATATATAAGGCCAACTATAAAGTGCTGATGGATTGCAGAGGCTACTACAACATGGCTAATATCGTCAAACTACATGAGATATTGCTGGATGGTTCTGTGGATTATCTTGAAAAAATGATGGATGAATGTAAAGATGACGTGGAAGTGCATGGTAGAAAATACTCCACAAGTGTTAGGTTGACTCAACACCTTGAAGATCTGCTCAATGAGCTCCCCAACATGCCATAGATTGTACTTAGGTTTTTCCTCCTCCTTACTGCAAAATGTAATCGGTATACTGCTTTTTGTAACCAGGGTCAAAGACAGAATGACTATCCCAATGCTTTTTGCTGGACTGGTTTTTGTAATTTCATTCTCTCTTTAATATAATACTCTCTCGCTTTTATGAAAAAAAAAGAACTTTTCAAAATGACACTTGAAAGTACACGTTGAAAGCATGTAGTTTTCTAGAAAGTTCTATGTAGCACGTTGCTTGCTAGCACTCATGTTTTTTAGGACAAAAACCTTCTCTAGAAAGGGGAAAAACAAAATTTTGCACATGGTTGACACATGGTATGGTGTCCCTGGAGAATTCTATGAGATGCATGACCTTGTGCGCAGGTACACCATGATATGAAGATGAGGTTATGGTTAGATGAACGGTCATAGTGTACAAGATGCCTTTCATTATGAAGATGAATTATTGGCTTGAGCGTAGTCTCTAATTAAGTGTTGCAGTGACCTACTTCCTGGTTAGCTGTAGAGCTAATGTAGAGGGTTATATTTGGAAGGCCAAGGTGCACGGAGATGTGCCAGTACTTCCACAAAGGTCGAGGTGCACAAAGTTGCACTAGGGTTACTGCATGGAGTTGCATGTCCAGATTCATGTGCTGCAATGCAATACGTGTATATAGCAGGATTAGTCCATCTATTGGATGTTCCTGAGGGGAAATGGAAGATAGTTTTCATGAATACCATACCCAAGACAAGTCAAGGAACTGACTTAGTATGGGTGGTTATGGATATATTTAATAAGCATGAGGGACTTGGACAGACGTAAATGAAGAAGTTGCTACTAAGCAACGCCATTGTGCGACTACCAACAAGTTTTCCCATTTGTTTTCGAGGACGAAAAGTCTTCTTCTTGGGGGGGGGGAGGTAATTTCATGTAGCATGTAATGGCTTTGACCTAGACCGACCACCCTCTGGCCGTAGAGCCAAGAGGGTGGAGTTCATGGGGAGACCGCTCGGGCCGGAGTGCCTGGGCGGCTAGACGAATGTGGATGGCATGCCACTCTATATAAGGTCCAGGGTGAGGGACAACCTCACCATTCTCATGGTTGGGTGGAGAGCAGTCGGACTACCCTCTATTTCATTGTGTGTGTTTAGTGCACGCTCGGAGTGGCGTATTAGCTATGCACGTAGTGGTGTAGGTACTGTAGGTACTCGTGTAGGTATTACACGCATCTGACAATCCCCAAAAATTACTATTTCTTTTGATGTTGCGTCATAGGTGCTCTCCATGTGCGAGCACTTTGAATAATGCTCTCTCTCTCTCTCTCTCTCTCTCTCTCTCTCTCTCTCTCTCTCTCTCTCTCTCTCTCTCTCTCTCTCTCTCTCTCACACACACACACACACACACACACACACACACACACACACACACACACATAGATGTTAGAACCCACGCTATCCCTTCCAAGCTTTAAAAGGGGTCGTACATGAAGTTTACACCCTCTCCAAAACAATGATGATGGTCTCCAAAACAATGATGATGGAAGTGTAGGGGCTTGCCACTAGAGGTGCATCAAATGCTCTGTTTTGCGACATTTCCTCTCTCACAAGATAACTTGGGGGACGTTGGTGGTAATGTAGTGGATATGTACTCCTTTCACGGCTTGATGTAGCGTTTGAAAGATTCCCCAAATTTCCTTTTTTTTAATGACGTCACATGCGGCCCTTCCTCCGATTGCATCAGTTTATTAAATTATTTGCCTTGTGAACCAATTTTCAGCATGAGGTCGAAATAGATTTTTTTATGTGAGGGACCAGGGCGCTTGACTCTTGACTTTTAGAGCCACCTTAAGCAAGGTTCAGACTGCACAATACATGTAAAGGAGTATGAGCGAAAAAGTTTCCTTTTGGTTCACACTTTTGGAAATGAACTAGAAAAGAAAAAGATCTTGATTTGACATCCAAAGCTGATTGGTGTTGTGGTTAGTCTACCGGCTTTTCACTTTTGCAGAGAGAAGGTTCAAATCTTGTGAAATCTCTTCCTGCACGTGGAACGTGGAAGTCCGTTGCTCTTCCGGTCTCATGAGGGCGGAACAAGTTTTGCAAATGATGTTCCGCTTACATGTAAAGAAATCCAATCAATGCCTTCCATGTCAGCTAATCCTTTTCAACTGTGATGGATTTCCAGAGAGTCTGAACCCACCCTTACATCATTGGCATCTGCAAAGGGGAGCGACTCGCGAGTCCAGCTGCCGGAGTCACTTTTAGAGCCACTTTATAACATTATTGGTGTCCACTCTAATAGAGCTGAGTCCCACTTGGGACTTTGGGGACATAGGGAACTTAGCCATCACATTTAATGCAAAAAGTAGATTGGCTATAGCCTGTGGAAGCTCTCCAACTCATCTTGGCATTTAGTGCAGAGACCTGGAACTTTGGGTCAAAAAGGAATCTAACCTGTTGTACAAGTACCAAGTGCTACAAAACTTGGGTGATTTACATGTTTTTGTAGCACTTAGAGCACATAGCATAGGTCCCATCCATGTGCTCTATGTATTGTATGCGTTTAGTGGGACATGGCTCTTACATTGCCTCAACACTAAGTAACACATAGCATTAAACCGGGGGGGGGAAGGGAATCGATGGCCCGAAAGTGGACGCAGGAAGGCCGAGGCGGATTAAAGCCGGACGCACGAGAATCGAGGCAAAATGGGGACATGCCAACGCAAAAAATGGGGTGTGAGTCGACCCGATTTGAACTTGAGGCCTCGTTGGTCAGATTGAAACACATGGGCTAACCATCTCACCCGTGCGCACAAGTTCTTATCTTAGATCGTTTTTATTGAATTTTATTATTAAAACATAAACTGTTCGGGTTTAATTCGTGGTCGGATTTAATTTTTAAGTGTATATCTACGACTGCGATCTCCTTCATTTTTGTGCGCGAATTTCTTTGCTATGTGCTACTTAGTCCTGAGTGCAAGCGAGTCCAGCTGCCCGCGTAGAGACTGGGTCAGTGCACTTCTTCCCCGCCACACAATACTATTGAGGCACACTACTGTGGGAGTGAAAGGCCAGGGGGCCTCCCACTATCAGAGGCGCAAAAGTTAAACATTAAGACATTGTGTGTATGTATGTGTTACACAGAGAAGTAGAGAGGAGTAGATACACAGAGGAAGAGAGAGACGCGAGACACGATAGCGTGTGAATGATTGGTTGTGTTGTTTGATTGATTACAAGGTAGTTAAATAGGCTTGTGACGTGAGGTTTGAATGTGTACTCACATCTCTTGAATTCTCGAGGCATTAGGCTGGAGTTAATTATTTTTAATTCCAATATCCCCCCTCAACTAAATGCCGAGAGAAGGATTTTATTGTGTATGAGAAGTGCCTAGATGGGTTGGTAAGTGCTTTCTGTTTTTGGTTCCATCAAACGATGGAGGTGCATGAAAGAAAAATTTTACTTTAGCTTTCAATTGGGTTTTCTGCACAATCAATCAGGTTCAAGCGGAAAGGTGTTAAGTGGAAATGTTCGATGTCGGGGTTTCATCTCGATTCTCGCACGAGAATCAAGTTCTTCAACTGCATGTTGAGATCGAATGACTTTCTTCAATTGATCCCCCCTTCGACCGAAAACATGTGCATTAGATTTTGCTTCAGATTGGCTTTTGGTGAAGAAGATAAGTAGGAGTCCAAGTATTTGAGCATGATGAAGACTTTGGACCATTGGAAGGATCGTCACGTCGATGATTTTGAATTCCAAAATTGCGGCACAATGTTGGCTTTCGCTTGCGAGAAGTGCGACAGCAATAGTTGCAAATGGGGACTCTGTCATAGCATTCGCAAACATCCATCTTTGAGATTTGTATTGCCATATTTTCATAGAGGCCATCACTTTGGAGACGGTTACCATATAGGCCATCATCTGTCAGCTTCATCTTTTTTATTATCAGCAGGTTCATACTTGGCTGCATCATTCAAGGTGGGTACTTCATCACCAGGACTGGATGTGAGACAGGTACATCAGCATTTTCATCTGCAGTAGGGGTAGGGACTTCATCTTCCTTTTCATCTTCTGCATCGGCTGCAGGTTCATTGTCCGGCAAACAGGTCGGCTTCTCGACATGTATTAGCTATTGATTGCGGCTGCACGTCTGCATGAAGTTGGGCAATAGCAGGTCCATCTGCAAAGGGAAATTGCACTCGAAATTGCCTACTTTGAAAGTCATGTCTGGCATCACCATCATTGGCGGAAATTGTGGCTATATCAGGGTTGACGGCAGTGCCGGTTGTTGCAGGGTTGGTGCCACTTGTGGTTGCCGAAATGGCTGCATTGTTGGAGGCTACACTGGCGGCAGATGAGAAACTGGTCGCAGCAGAAGTTATGGCAGCGTTGGCGTCAGCAAGGGCATCTGGTTTGTCCATTGATTCAGAAGCATAAAACCTTTCGAACATGGCGAGGATTCTCTCAGGAGAATGATGCGCATTGGTTGGAGTTGGGCATCCAGCAGCGGGATTTATTTGAGTAGTAGAAAGAGGGACTTGGAAAGTCGCTTGCAGAGGGGCTGCCCTATTGCCTTCAGCAGCACCGCAGAGAGTGTGATTAGAGAAATCATCACTATTGCCAACAATGGGCAAGAATTGCAGGGCTCTCTCATTGCGTGCAGGCTGCAGGTGCAGCGTGGCGATTGTTGAAGCCTCGTGCATGGTGCAATGCAGGGTATCGTCGACAGACTAAGGCTGCAGCAGGTCCCGGACCCGACGATTGATACCATGTTGACAGGATGGCCCAGGAGGGCGTACACTATCAGAGGCGTAGAAGTTAAACATTAAGACATTGTGTGTATGTGTGTGTTACACAGAGAAGTAGAGAGGAGCAGATACACAGAGGAAGAGAGAGACGCGAGACACGAGAGGGTGAATGATTGGTTGTGTTGTTTGATTGATTACAAGGTAGTTAAATAGGCTTGTGACGTGAGGGTTGAATGGGTACTCACGTCTCTTGAATTCTCGAGGCATTAGGCTAGAGTTAATTATTTTTAATTCCAATAACTACTACCCCTACGCAAGAGTACAGTGATAGAGTTGAGGAGTCCTGAGGGCGAGTGAGTCCAGCTGCCCGCGTAGAGACTGGGTCAGTGCACTTCTTCCCCGCTACACAGTACTGTTGAGGCACACTAATACCCCCACGCAAGAGTACAGTGATAGTGTTGAGGTTGCAAGACACCCACACACACACACGCAGTGCGCACATACACACTCACTCACTCCTCCTTTTCTTGCCAAACTCCAATTACATCCTGCAAGCATGCTGCACCACTCAGACATGAGCCTCTCCCCCCAGCATGATGTTTTTCTATCTCACAGCGGTGCACAGAAGGGCTTCGTCACGGATCTCTGTCGCGAACTCAAGAGCTGTGGCTTCCTCCCCTTCTTTGACAAGAATCGCGACAGCCTGCCTCTGGCCGAAAGCTTCCCCCGACACATTTTTGCTGCTGCCTCCACTTGTAGCCTAGCTTTGGTTATTCTGTCAGATGAGTACTTGTCTTCTAGGTGGCCCACGATTGAGCTCTGTGAATTCTTCAAAAACAGTCCTAAGGTCAAGATCCTTCCCAACTTCTTTGACCTCTCTCCTTCTGACCTGAAGAAAAAGAAGAGCAACAAGAGAAAGTGGGTAAATAAGTGGAAGTCCTTTGCTAAATCAAATTCTCGTATCGTCGTCTCCCACTGGAAAGAGGCTCTGAAGTATTTGTGCTCAATAAATGGTGTCATCTATGGCGGCACTGCTATAGAGGGAGAGCAGAGCTTCATAGAAAGGATCATAGAAAGCATTCGGACTGTTGTGCCACTAAGCAATATTTATTGTGGGAGTGAAAGGCCAAGGGGCCTCCCACTGGGCCTCCCACTATCAGAGGCGTAGAAGTTAAACATTAAGACATTGTGTGTGTGTGTGTGTTACACAGAGAAGGAGAGAGAGAAAGATACACAGAGGTAGAGAGAGACACAGAGATAAGTGGTTAAGTAGTTGCATTGATTCGCGTGTATTGATCTGGTTACAACAGGGTTCTTCATATAGAAACTGAGTGGGTGTGATTTGAAGAGGTGTGGTGCCTCTTGGTGTTACAAGGCATGACAACTGGATTAATATTTATTTATTCCAACATCCCCCCCATCCTAATGCCTCCAGAATTCAAGAGACGTGAGTACCCATTCAAACCTCACGTCACAAGCCTATTTAACTACCCTGTGATCTATCAAACATCACAACCAATCATTCAGACCCTATCGTGTCATACCTCGTGACACCAAGAGGCACCACACCTCTTCAAATCACACCCACTCAGTTTCTATATGAAGAACCCCGTTGTAACCAAATCAATACACGCAAATCAATGCAACTACTTAACCACCTATCTTTGCGTCTCTCTCTCTCTCTCTCTCTCTCTCTCTCTCTCTCTCTCTCTCTCCTATGAATACACACTAATGTAATCAAACATACTTCCTTGTGCCTCTGATAGTGGGAGGCAACCTGGCCTTCCTCTCCCACATGGTATCAATCGCCAGTATTCTCCTCTCCATGCTTATGACGCTGCCTCTTCTTGTCCATACCCTGAATGCTCGCAAGATCTTATTGGCCCCTGGTAAGCAGGTTCGGCGCGTCATCCTGAAGCACCATGCCCAACTTCCAGCCCTTTCGGCCCTGCCATTCCTGCGCGCACTAGCCGAGCGTCGCTTAATCTTGCGCCTGCCAAATGCCTGTGCAGATGACTCCTCAACCTGCAAAGCCCAGCCAGTCCCACGACTTGCCTCTTTCAATGCTGCTCTGGCTGAGCCTAACCAAGGAACCAATCAAGGCCTCCTTCATGCGCCTAATATAGCCAACTCTTTCGAATTGAAGAACCTGAAGAAAGAGGCCGCCTCCCAAACATCGGCTCCTAAAGATGCCCAATACTCACATGGCGGCCCCCTCTTCTGCAAATGTCTTGAAGCTTCTGCGCTTGGCACGGAAGCCTTCTCAAACATGCCCTGCCTCTGCCTTGATTCACACAAGTGTCAATATGCTGCGGCTCTCTCCAGAGGTGATTTTCAAACGCTTGCAAATGACTCTGCGGTCGAGGTCTTGCCGACTGATGCAGATGAAGTTGTTCCTGCTGCAGCCCATGATGAGGAAGTAATTATAACCACCTTCCTTGGATCCCTGATGGAGCCCCTACATCCAACAGATGGAGTCGACCTTGCTGCTACTGAAATAAAGGCAGAATCTGATGCAGACACCATTGAAGAAGATGATGAACGACGTCTAACATGCGGCTGCCACGAGCCAGATCCTGCTGTTTTACCCCTTTTGGCAGCCGATGTTCAATTCTGACTCTTGCATGAACCTGTTCCTGCTGTTGCCATGCATGTAGCGGCTACTCCAGCAAATGATGTTAATGAACTACAACTTGCAATCGACCACCCTGCACCTGTTGAAGAATCCACTTTGATACCTCAATTTGTGCCAGCAGAGGTATTATCAATGTTTGCAGACGATGGCCTACAAGGTTCCCGTCTCTTGGTTAACTTCTTGGGTCTGATCATCCCAACTCTTTGCAAGGCAGTGGTCTCTCATGTTCCATGGGCTTTCTATCCCATCTGCAGGGTTGATGATGCGGATCGAGATGAAGATCCAGTAATCGCAGCACAGTGTTTCCCACGTTTGATGGAAGTTCTCAGCAGAGCTCCTTCTCTTTATACATTGGACATTTCTCGGGCTTATGATGCTATGCCTTTTCATGCTGAGAACCTCTCTTCTCCTGAAGCAGTTTCCACTTCTTTCCCTGCTCGGTCCCATGCCAGCACTGTTTCTACTCCCAGAGCTGCAGTTGACAATGAAGCGGAAGCTGCCCAAATTTTGGTGTTTCTTGATGTCTTGCAGAACTTGATTTATGCTCCTTATCCTATGGTCAAGGTTCTACCCTTTTCAATGGTGCAATCATTGCAATGTTTGAGAACAGCCCAAGCCCAAATGAAATCCTACAGCACCAACTCACAAAGCCATTTTGAAGGCTCACTTGGTGCAAATGGAGCAGTCCTAACACATGCAGATGACATTGTTAAAGAAATGGTGGCAACATTCGTTCTCTTGCTTCTAACCCTTCCTGTTTCCGTGCATTCAACAAGTTTTAGTTGAAGGGGCGAAAGCTACATGAGTCGACCTCAACTTGTCTCATGTAAGATGGAATACCAAATTGATGCTGATTCTCGTGCCAGATTCAAGATGAAACCTTGCCATCAAATGTTCACCTTCAACTCTTTCCTGATTGATCCTGGTTGATGAAGAGTCTATGCTCACTTTCAAGCTAGACTAGTATTTTATTTTGTGCACCTCCATCCCTTGATGGAACAAAAACAGAAAGCACTTTCCAACCTATCTAGGCACTTCTCATGCACAATAATCTCTCTTGGCATTCAACTGAGGGGGGATGTTGGAATAAATAAATAATCCAGTTGTCATGCCTCGTGACACCAAGAGGCACCACACCTCTTCAAATCACACCTACTCAGTTTCTATATGAAGAACCATGTTGTCACCAGATCAATACACGCGAATCAACGCAACTACTTAACCACCTCTCTCTGCGTCTCTCTCTCTCTGTCTTCTCTGAATACACACTAATGTAATCAAACATGCTTCCTTGTGCCTCTGATAGTGGGAGGCCTCGTGGCCTTCCTCTCCCACATTTATGACACTAGCGATTATATGCAAGGAGGCGATCGTCTTCTTTGGGCAAGTTTCTCACTAGTCAATGTACATCATTTTCACTTTCTTCGGTTAATTAAGTTAAGTGGCTTACTTTGACTCCTCCACTAACTAAATGTTGCAGATTATTCTAAAAAAGTTTGGAGAGATGGAGTCAGGCGGGGAGCACGGACGGGAACATAAACCCCTAATTAATGAGGGCCCATCTACTGCAAATTCTCTAGCATTTATCTTGGGCATTTACGGACTTCCTGGAAGCGGAAAGTCTACTTTATGCAGAAGCTTGCACGGACATTTCTCTCGTCGATATCCTGCTGGAAAATGCCTCTACTTGAATCTTCCAACCAATCCCAACGATTCAGATCTCCTGAATGAAATAAGTCGCACCTTCGATCTCCCCACATCAGTAGCGCACATTGATCAGGTAAATCGCAGTTGGGCTCTCCCATCATCTTCATTTGATGCTATGCATGCTGTTCATCAAGGACGTAGTCTCGTACGTGGCAACCTTATGCAATACTTGAATTGGATAGACGAATCTACGAAGTATGACATAAGATTAAGCACTAATTGCATACACCACACATTGTTTGCTCTAATTTTACTGCTAAACTTGATTGTGAGGTGTAGGTGATGTCTCTATTAAAGAATCATTCGCTAGCTAGGAAGTCCATCTTTTTAGGGGTGGACAACATCTGTGACAAGTCATGTGAAGTAGTGCGAAGAATCCTCCATTCCGTCATGGGGCCAGGTAGCAGAATAGTCATGGTAGCTCACACACTTGAACTTTTAAAGCCAGCACTACCTGTCAGTCCACTTCCGGGACATGAACGATTGACTTGCATATGTGACACTATTCCCATGCCCACCATAAATGAAGAGGAAGCAACAAACCTCTTGATAGCACAGGGATGTGGCATTACGGCCGGACGGCAGCAATTCGATCTCATGAAAGAGAAGGACAAAGGTTGAGGGTTGTGCGCTTTTCTGGTTTTCGCGATGCGAAGTACTCTAACAACCGATTGTTGTACTTACCTTTGGTGGTAAAGGCAATGGGTGTCATGCTTGCAAGGTATGAGGACGACATAGGTGGATGGGCACGTGGTCAGGAGAAGTTTTGGAGCTCACTTGATGATGAAAATCTGAAGGTATATAGGGACAGTGTGGTTTACGAGCTTATTTGGGAGAGCTTCAAGCACTCACTAGATGAACAGCTACAATTACTGTTTGTAGATGTGGCTCTCTATCTTCAACCTTCGAGAGTCCGTGAATTTCATACAGCTTGTTCCATTCTCGGCTCCATGCATGGAGAAGATGACGCAGAAATAAACAAACGGGTTCGTTGCATTGATAATTGTTTTAGCCTTTGTCCCATCAATCTCTTTTCTTGTTTGGTTTTGTATAAGCTGGTGTGACTCAATTCTTATATGACATCTCATGCATTTGGCAGTTGAAAGATCTCAAAAGGCTGTGCTTCATCGACAGTGGAAGCATATATGGTGGTATCTTTGTCCATGATGTGTATGTGGAGTTTGCCAAGAGTATCCAGAGGAAGGGAATCATGATGTGTTCGTGGTCATATCTATGGAATGAAGACATCCAGTGGGACAAAGGAGATGTGGGATTAATGGAGCTGGCCGAGGAGAAGAATGCGCAAAGGCCTGTAAGAGCCATCACTTTTGAAGTGAAAGAGGGGTGTGAGAGGATTATTTTGAAGGGCTTCTCAAGCCTGAAAGCTCTTGTTCTGAGACAGTGTGAATCGTTGGTGGCATTGCGGATGGCAGGTTTAACCTCTCTTGCGATTCTGGACATCACAGGCTATGATCAAGTGCCACCAAGGCTGGAGTGCTTTGATGATGACCCTTATGCTTCTGTGCGGAATGTGAAAAGGTTTATTCTGCAACCTGCACTTGCAGTAGGTAGTGTCACTAAGAAGCAGCAGGAACGGGACGTGGATCTGTCGTACCTGGATTATACTTGGGCAGCTCCATCTTGAATACATTGCTCCACGGCATGCAGATGCTTAATTATGTCCCAGCTTTTGTGAAGAGGCCATGGAGCTTGGAGCTTGCAAAACACATGACAGGATTGCGGGTGTTACGATTGGAGGGAACAGGTGTGCCGAATTTAGAGGACATGGGCAGCTGCAGATGGTCGCATTTGCAGGAGCTTCATGTGTGAGAAGAGTTCCTGGAAGGGATTATGCTTGGTACTCTCCCAGCTCTAAGGAAGTTTCACTCTTATTGAAACCAGAAGACAATTGCTGGTGGAGGGCAAAGACATACTGAAGGGATGCCCGGCCTTGCAGGACGTGGATGTGACTTCTGACCTTTTTAATAACGTCAAACTAATGAAACCAACTTGGAGGGGCCTACGGAAGCTAAGTCTGTCCGGTGTCACGTTTGCCATGGAGCTTGAAGATGCAATCGCATCCGCAGCGCACACTCTCGAGCAACTAAAGATTGAGCATTGTGGCAAGATTGAGAGAGTGAATATCTCTGCCGGGCAGCTTCCGAGCCTCACGCATCTCACCATCCGCCGTTGTCCAGCGGTCGTGGAGGTCAACTTTGGGTCGCAGGCCCTTCCTTCCGAGCTTGACGAGCCTGCAAGTGTTCGCTGTGTCCGAGATGTGTGTTCTGAGTGGGCTTGAGGAATTGAGGCTGCTACAGGAATTAGAACTAGATTGTTGCTCAATGCTGCAGCCCAGCAGCTGTACTCTTACTGGTTTGGTTCGCTTGAAAGAATTGAGACTTCGGCAGCTGCAGCCTTGTGCGTGGAAGTTGCATAGAGCCCTGGATTTCAATAGTGCCGGATTTGAGGGGTTGAGCAACTTGGAGAGGCTGCAGATTGCTGCAGTGGACATGAACCGTAGAACGGCCCCCATCAACCTTGCAAGCCTGACAAATTTGGTGAATTTGACGACTGATGGAGCACTGTTGCTGGAGGGCGTGCACAGCCTACGTAGGTTGGAAATTCTCTACCTAGGTTGGAAAGTCTCTACAGAGGAGCACTATATCTGGATGCGGCCTGAGCTGGGTACCTTCCACTTGGACAAATTTCCAGCAAAGCAGCTCAGGACGTTATGGATAATCGGAGTCCAACACTTAAGGCGATTGGCTGGCATTGAGTGCCTCATCCATCTTAAAAATTTTCATTTGAGGGAATGTCCGCTACTGGAGGAGCTGCCTTCCTTGCACGCCCTGCGTGACATGAGAGATTTCGAAATAACAGAGTGTGAAAAGCTCAAAGCTGTGCAAGGGTGTGATGAAATGAGAAACCTGGTGCGGGTAATTTTCTACGAGTGTCAGAGCATGGAGCAGCTGCCATTCAAGGACATGTATGCGCTCGGGTGCACTCATCCTCACTTGACAATTCTCCACGTCAGCGGCTGCGGGTTCCCGACGGATACATTCAAAAGAGAGCTGCTGATGGATTGGCCGGCACGGGTGACAATTCTTTTGGGGCGGGCCTTGCTATATCAGTTAATCTGGGAATGGATGTCTGATCGTTCGTCTTCAGAGGTAATAAGATGTATTTAGTTTTTCTGTCTACAAATATATATATATATATATATATATATATATTATTTTTTTATTTTTTTTTTATTTATTGTGCGAGCGCGTGAGGATTATATATTTGTGTGTGTACAGGTGAGAAAGGAAGGGTTGGAGGAGGCCATAGTCTCATATGCTTGCTCTCGCTATTCACTCTTTTCCCTGCTCACGATTTCCTTGATTTAGAAACTTCTCGTGCGTGGAGCATACTTGCGAAACGCGCAGTTGCAGGCAAGCTAAAGAAGGGTCTCCTCACCCCCTCACTGCTTGCTTACCTTTCTAAACGTGTCCAAGGTGACGGAATTGATTGGTTCTATAAACAAGAAATAAGATCAAATGTGAAAAGCTTGCTCACACTATCTTATGAGTATGGGGTACCCAGCTGTAAAATATGAGAAAATCTCCCCTTAAAAGAGAATATGCGTTTTCGAGCGCAGAGAGCGTGAGAGAAGGTCGCGCACGAGCAAATGGCAGAAGCTAATGGCCATGGACCAATGCAGCGGCGGCAGAAGCTGATGGCCATGCTCTGTAGCAAAAGCCTCGAGCGCAGGTCACGAGCTTTAGGCAACTGCATGGGAGGCAAGTGTCGCGTGCAAGAGAGCAGCTCATGCTACAGCCCCGTAGCCTTGCAGGGCAGCGACAATGCCGATGCAGATTCCTGCATACAGAAGACGTGCAGAAGCGTGACGCAATCTTTTTTTGAGATTAATGTGCAACCCGTTCTGCATATGAAAGCAGTTGTCCTTGTGGTTTACGGTGCCTTGAAGTGTGTCATTCATTGCTATCTGCGCATATTCGAACCTCAGGCTCCCTTTTGGAAGGTCCTTGTAAAGGGATATTGGGCGAGGCAAATGCGCTCAATTCCAAGGATTCGGAAGAATCTTGGAACAAATGAATAAAATGAAACTAGAGCCAGGAGAGAGAGGGTAAGACCATCCTTTTTTACACTTTTTGGCCTCTCCCAAGGGCTAAGATCTTAGTGATGTCTTACCTTCTTTACGTGTCTTAAAGGGCCAAGACCTTAGTGATGTTTCCTCTCCTTTTTGGCTTCTAAAAGAAACCCTTAGTGTTGGATTGGGTTAGGGTGACTTTCATAGTTTTCACGTCTCGAAGGGCCAAGACCTTAGTGATGCTTCCTCTCCTTTTTGGCTTCTAAAAGAAACCCTTAGTGTTGGATTGGGTTAGGGTGACTTTCATAGTTTTCACTGCATGATAAAGACTTACCTTTCATTTCACATCCTATCTTTACTTTTCTTGCATTCTAATTTCTATTGTTTTAGAATGCTAGGTAGCATTTACTTCCTCTGCATGCTTGAAAATGACTTTAGAGATCAAAACATTAAACAAAATATTCATAGGAGTTGGATCTTATGATGCAGTCTTCTAGAAAGTCCTTTTTCTCTAAGCGGCAAGTTTTCTCCTTATACAAATACAAAATGGAAATACCATTAGAAATTTTTAAATTTGTAAAATATTGGAACTATTTTTTAGTATATTTTATCGGGTTTTTTTTGCTTTGCTTAATCTCAATTTTCAATCGGCTTAAGCCTAAGTTCAAACACATCTTTCTCAAACTCTGAGGTATTGATAAACGATTCTCTCATTTGAGGATTTCAAAAAAAAAATCACTTCACTTAATTGTTTAATTATTTTGTATGCTTATTTGAAAGCATTAAAATATTCTTTTGTTTTGATTTTCAATGTGTTTTTATTTTACTTCCTTTCTGTTTTATTTTGTTTCAAAATACTAATGTGCAATGTGCACCAATTACCTTATTATTGGGATGGGGCCCTTTCATAATATATAAGCCATTTGCGAGTAGCGAGTGCCAACTAGAAGAACATAAAAAAATGGCTTGATTGAGATTTACTTTAAATGTTATTTAAATTTTATTTGTTTTCTCTCACATAGTCTTATGTAGACCATAATAAACTTTCACATTGTTTTTTTGGGACTCCATAAGGCCATTGTAAAAGGGTTACATTTTGAGTGCAATTGTGGACCATTGGTTAAAAAGCTTGTTGATTAGTGATACATGGCAACAAACTATCTTTTTTCACTTTTTAAAAGAAGTCGAGATGTGTTGGGTTAGGATACTTTCAATGTTTTCAGTGATGATTGAGACTTACCTTAAATGTTATTTTGGTTTTAAAGTATTAAATAGATATTTTTATTTCATCTTAATTCTAATAAGTTCTATACTACATACATACACATACACACACATATATATTAATTAGTTATATATATATATTAATATTAATGAGCAAACCATGATAAAGAGAGAAAAAACTGGTGCAATGATGTCAAAACTTAGCTCAAAAATTCTACAAATTTCAAAAAATTTACTAGTATATTTGGTTTGCTTCTTTGTGAGGAGGACACTCGATCGCTTAATAAAAGAGACATTCTTGAATAGTGCTTCACCTTATATAATTCTAGTTAAACTCAGCCTAAAGATTTTATTACTTTCTTATTGTTTTAGAAAGCCATCATGATTCTTTCACTTATTTTTTAAAGTGAAAAACAAGAAATATTTTTTGATAAATGTTTTTTTGAAAAGGGCCTCAAAGCTCACGTTCTCATTGGTAAGGGCCTCAAAGCTCAAGTTCTCATTGGTTATTAATTAAAGGAGTGCTCATTTCTTGAAAAGTTAAAATGTATGTAAGGAATGACGTGTGTTACTTGAACTTTGGAGAGCGTAGAGGGCCTCAATTACACTAATGCCCTCATAATTACATGCACTTTGTGAGCACAACTTTGCAAACACTTACAAGCTACATGCTAGTCATGTGAGAGAGTCATTGCGAATTGGGATCTTTAGGGTTGTAGCAGAGAGAAGGTGAGTTCTAGCAGGGCTTGTAATGTGGTTGATTAAGAAGGATGGGCCCAAGCCCTATTGAGAGCAATTGATTGAAGAGCATGCATCTCACTAACCCATTATTTTGTGAATAAAAGATTTAAGCCACGTAAGCGTGATTGGGCTAGAGTTGCACATGTAATATGGTTCCGAAAACTTGGATATTATTATTCTTTTTGGTACATTGTAAGGATGCAAAAAAGGTAGGTGTGAAAAATTTGCTATGGAGATGTAGAATCTTGTGCACAGATGCTGTTCAGTTTAAATGTATACCTAATGACCCCACTAAGTGCTCCTGCTACCAAAATTCAAAATTGGAGCGAAGGTAGGCTCGTCTGTTGTAGTTGGCTAGACTTGGTTGCTGGTGTGGTGGTGGATTTAGGAGGAGGGTTGCGAGTTGTGCTGAGGCACGATCAAGATCTAGTGAAGGCTATGTTAGGTAAGTGCTTGACGAAGGCATGGATGTGGGACAACGCCCTGCCACTAGTAGTAGAGTGGCTAGTCATAGTGGAACAATTGGGCCAATTGCAGCTCAGTGTCATCCACGTAATTTAGCTTAGCGCCAGTTGCATCGCCCTATCAAGATTGATCGTGACGCTGTTGGGTGCGGAGCAAGTGGTCCTCATTGATTGCCTCAACGCATAAATGGTTGTGGTCTATAAGCCATTGTGAGCGTCAACAGATTAGATGAGGGCGTATGGTGTCGATGTTAGATGTATCGTAGGACGTGGAGTCTCTGTCATTCTTGTGCCACTGTGTACTGCGATTGAGTGGCCTCATTGTCTCATTCTATCGTTTTATAAACAACACTTGGTGATGGACACCGCCAGGTGCTATTGTCGGTGCACAATGTGCCCTTCATTAACCTGCCCCACTACACTTTGCCCTCTCCTTGGCATCATCCCGACTGTCATGGCGAGTATGGCATGTCAAATCTCTATTATCGAAGCTTACTTATATTGCTATATGGCGCTATAACACCCTATAACTCAAAGGATTGGATCATTAGATGTCTCAAAGATCTTAAAGTTTGCATGGCCACATCCAGTGTTGTGAAAAAGTTATTTTCCTAAACTTACAAAAATCCCTATACTCCTCCCACAAGAGAAAATTTTGAAAGCTTGGTGAGGTTTTTGCTATTTTACACTATTTTCCCCTTATTCTAGGTATCTCTTTGCTTAGCTCTTAATTACCATATTGAGATTCCCGATAGAGAGATGTATGTTGAGACACATTTTTCCCAAACATTGGTTATAGCTCAAAGGTTTTGGCTGCAAATGTTGTGCATGAGGCCTTTGCTAGCTGCATTGTGAAATGATGTGGTAGCTAGTACTTTGGACTAAGTGTTTATGAAGAAATTATTTTACCAAACATACACAAATCCATTTAGCAATCTAAGCAGTTTTTTTCCTTTTGCCTATCCTTCCAATCGGCCATTTTGAATTCTTTAATCGGATTAATAAATTCTCACAATTGTTGTTCTAGGATAGTCCTTTGTCAGATGGTCTCCACCACATTTGTAACTGTCATAAAATTTGATATCTAACCAACCCAAATGATTTTCTCATTTTAAACTGATCATTTAATGTGGGAGAATAAATGGGAACAAGGGTTAAGATATAGACATGTGCTTATAGATCTATCTCAACACAGGGCCAATGGTAAAGGGGCCCAAATGAGAGATGGTCTATCAAAGAGCGAGTCTAACCAATGGAGCATAAGACCTTAGGGTTAGCTTCATTGAAGACCTCCAATAGTTAATGTAAAATTTCTTTGACCTTAGGTAGGTTAGGGTTGAGCTTGAGGTGGACCTGGCCCAAGCTTAAGGTGCTTGAGGTGCTTGATGACTAAGGTGCTTGAGGTGCTTGATGATTGAGATGCTTGATGACTGGGATGCTTGAGGTGCTTGTCATGCTTGAGATGCTAGGGTTGTACTTGAGGTGGGAACCCGGCCCAAGCTTGTGGTGGGAACCGGGCCCAAGGTTGAGTGGCTTGAGGTGTACAAAATTCAACACCATTCCCTACAAGGAGAGGGCGAGCCTTACAAGGGGTGGGATGAGAGAGAACACCCACACACTCACTCAAGGCAAGATTGGTACAAAGAAAGCAAAAGGGACACTTATCAAGTTCCTCCTCATGTTGCCCTCATGGTGTACCTGAAGCTTATCGATTGGCCACCCAAGGGGTCCAATGATAATTTAGAAGATTTAATTAATTGTTGTAGCATTTATCAAGTCCTTTCTCTCAAAGGGGAAAGAGGACCACTTGTCCCAAGGCTACCCTTGTTACTTGATTTACCTCATGCTTGTGATTGGCTAGGCCTAGAGGGGTCCAATGAGCTTCAAGAATGAGCTACAAGGGGGGGTCGAGCAAGGAAGCTGTAACTAAGTCAAACTTTGTAAATAATTAATTTATTTACGGAAAAAGAATTATCTAATTAGTTGTGTGCACACCAGAATAGACCTAGCAGTTCTAAGGCCTCAGGTGAGCCTAAATGCGGGCCAAAACACCTCAAAGGGACCTTAGCAGAAATTACCCCGAAGCCCTAGTGATTGGGAAATCGGGTCTTCAGAAAGAGGTAAGCAGTAGCCTCAGATTTTAGGCTCAGAAAAATACGCGCGTCAGTACAAGCACATGAATGAGATGGGGTCCTTAGAACAGTTACCCTAAGGCTAATAAAGCCTTAGGGTAAGTTTCGTTAAATTAAATTTAACGGTCCGTGCCCGGGCGGGCGGACGAACAAGTGTGAACAGGTAAAGGCGGTGCAGTGCCAGTGCGGCATTGCACCGGCAGACCTTTGGTGTTCTCACAAAAGAATCATTGGTAGCATTTGTTAGTTAGTTGCACATTTTTAATTAATGAGCTAGAAGTTTTTAAAGTCAAAAGTTGAATGGTTTTTAAGTTTTTAAAGTAAGTGTGTCAAGTGGCACACTTACCAATGTAAGCTTTCACTCTCACTCTCCCTTATCTCCTAGCGCCCCCTCTTCATGCATGAAGCCTATTTAAGAGCATCAACGTCCCCTTCACAAGGGCTGGCAGTGCACCTACCCCCCCCTAATGTGAGCGTGCTCTACGCGGTGGAGCCCTCCATTGAAGCTTGAGAGCAGCCCCTTGTAACATATGTGGTAGCCTTGTGCTCCCATTGTCAAGAACAAGGGATCTCACAGTCATAGACACCTTCTGGTGAAGTTTCATCGCGAGAATCTGTCGTAGACGCTCTCCTAGCAGAGTGCGGCGGCTGTAATTCTCTGTTTTCAGCTCCTAATCACCTCGATTAGGGTTGTTTTCAGCAGATCAACCATAGAAATTCTCTTCTCTCTCCTTATCCTAAGCCTATATCAAGTTTGGTGAGATTCCATCGCGAAGAAGACCTCTGTTTCGGCGTAGGGGTGTGCATAGGTAAGAATTTCAGGTTATGTGCAGAAAATTACAGCAAGCATGTGCATGTGCATTTTGCTTGTTTTTCTTTTGTGTTCGATGCATGAATGAATGAGCATGAAGGCAACACGTAACGGAAGATGCTCTCCTCTGTGAGAGCTTCCGAGGAGCTGTTTTGGAAGATAGACTCTCTTTTCGAGAGCTTCCAACCAGTCTCGCAGAAGAGGGAAAATCCCCTAAGCAGAAAGAAAGTGGAAACACTTTCTCAGTCAGTAGTCAGAGCAGAACAGAAGAAAGAATAGAGGACGGGCGTATGTCCCGTTCCTGTGCTTGTAAAGATTCTCCCTTAGTAATAAAGATATTCTCTTTATGGGGGGGGACCAGCCCATCTTCTGGTCCCCAATGAAGTGTCAAGTTTTCTCCATCCCTCTAATTCTCTTGAGTATTTGAAGTGCAATCAAACGTCAGTTTACGCTTCCGTATTTTTTTACACAGTGGTATCAGAGCAAGGTCCTCTCTCTCTTCCTGAAGGGATTGACGACTCTTGGCAGACTGCAGAAATGGGAGGACGCGAGATAGAGTTCTCTCTCCTTCAACAGCAGGTGGAAGAGTTGTAGAAAGCTCTCTCCCATCCAGAAGTCCAAAAGATTCTCCATACTCTTGAAAAAGGGAAGGAGAACATGCCGATGGGGTCGGGAGAAATCCCGCAGAACCCAAAGGCGCCACAACCAAGAAAAGATCCCTTGATTGGAACTTCCCGCATGCACGAGAGGCAGAAGAAACCTCCAGAACGTCATGTGCGGTTTAATCCAAAAGTTCCAGAGCAGGATTCCCCTGATTCCCCTCAGTTCTCTTTCATGAAGGATCTGGATGACATAGTTGCTCCTGAAGACATGTTTCTCGACGATCCGTCGCAGCAAGAAGTGCATTCAAGGGAAAGGACTCCTGTCCACAAGGAGTCTAAGCATAGAAAGAAGGAGCACCATAAGAAGAAGCACCACAGGCAGAAAACATTCAAGTCGGGAGATAAAGATGTGAAATTCGACACCTACAATGGACGGCGTGATAATGACAAAGCTTTGGCTTTCATCCGCCAATTTGAAGTTGCATTTGCAGAAGGGAATTTTAAGGAAATATCCAAGCTTCGCCATGTCAGTTTGTACCTGAAAGGCACTGCCAGTAATTGGTGGTTAATCCTTATCCTGGAAGATCGCAAACCCCAAGATTGGACCGCTTTCAAGAAGGAGTTCTACGCACAGTTCCTCCCTCAAGACTATGAGGAAGAGGTAAAGAAAGAGTGGGATAGACTTTCACAGTCGGAGAACGAAACTGTTCCACGCTATGTGGATAGGTTTTGGGACGTTCTCTTGAAAGTCACTCCATTCAAGAAGATTGACGATTCGGAAAAGATGCGCAAGTTTGAAGCAGGACTGCATGAAGCCTTGCAAAAGGCTATGAAGCTTTACCCTCGAGGTAACTTGCAGATACTTATGAAATCAGCCCACATGGCTGATGGAATACATGACAAGGGTACTCCCAGGAAGATGGAGCAAAGTACTTACCATGCCAAAAAGAGAAATATGACAGACATAAAGTTTATGGCAAGCTTCAGCCGCTCCCTATGCCTAACACGCCATGGGAAAGTATTGCCATGGATTTTATTACGGATCTTCCTAGATCCAAGAATAGAAATGATGCAATCTGGACTATAGTAGACAGATTCAGTAAGCAAGCCCATTTTCTTCCAGTAAAGAAGACGATCAAAGCTGATCACATTGCTAGAATATTTCTACCTCAGATTTTTAAACACCATGGATTGCCAAAGACTATTGTGAGCGACAGAGATCCCCGCATGACTAGTCTATTTTGGCAGGCATTGTTCAAAAACTTGGGAACTAAGCTTGATTTTTCATCAGCTTATCATCCTCAAACAAATGGTCAAAGAGAAATCGCTAATGCCACTGTTTTAGATCTCCTCAAGTGCTACATTTCGGAACGACAATCCGAATGGGAACAATACTTACCAATAGTTGAGTTTGCGTATAATAATACCATACATTCCTCAACTGGTAAATCCCCCTTCGAAATTATTTATGGGAAGCCACTCTTACTTCCTATTATGGTAACCAAAGAAAACATCTTCGCCGCAGATGAATTTGTGCGCAATATTGATGTTGCCCA
Source organism: Adiantum capillus-veneris (assembly GCF_014529385.1). Lineage (NCBI taxonomy): Eukaryota > Viridiplantae > Streptophyta > Polypodiopsida > Polypodiales > Pteridaceae > Adiantum > Adiantum capillus-veneris. The sequence continues at coordinate 148,714,077 of NC_140944.1, forward strand.
TCAACAAGTAAAGCAAGCGATTCTTCGTACTCAAGAGCAACAGAAGAGAAAAGCAGACAAGCACAGAAGGAATCTCAATCTTGAAAAAGGACAATATGTCCTGCTTCGGTTTGAGAAAGCTAGATTGAAAACACGGGTCGGCAAAGGGAAAGTTGTCAAACTTTCCCATAGATTTTACGGCCCTTTCAAAATTACAGATAAAGTCAATGACGTGACTTTCAGATTGGATTTGCCTTCTCACTAGCGCATCCATAATGCTTTTCATGTCAGTCTCCTCCGACCATATGTTGGACCTCCTCCAGTGGCGCCCGTACAAGAAGATCCTCCAGAAGTCAAAGAGACTGAGGAAATCCTTCAACCTGAACAGATAATACACCACTCGGAGAGACAACTCAAGTCGGGGAGTCTACATCGAAAGTATTTAGTCAAGTTCAAGAATTACACTCCTTTAGATGCAAAGTGGATGACTGAGTCCGATCTTAAGGACTACCCCGACATCTCGCACAGTTATGTTGACGCTCTACAGTTGAGGTCAACTGTTTAGAACCAAGAGGGATGTAACTAAGTCAAACTTTGTAAATAATTAATTTATTTACGAGAAAAGAATTATCTAATTAGTTGTGTGCACACCAGAATAGACCTAGCAGTTCTAAGGCCTCAGGTGAGCCTAAATGCGGGCCAGAACACCTCAAAGGGACCTTAGCAGAAATTACCCCGAAGCCCTAGTGATTGGAAAATCGGGTCTTCAGAAACGGGTAAGCAGTAGTCTCAGATTTTAGGCTCAGAAAAATACGCGCGTCAGTACAAGCACATGAATGAGATGGGGTCCTTAGAACACTTACCCTAAGGCTAATAAAGCTAATAAAGCCTTAGGGTAAGTTTCGTTAAATTAAATTTAACGGTTGTGCCCGGGCGGACGGCCAGACAAGTGTGAACAGGTAAAGGCAGTGCAATGCCAGTGCGGCATTGCGCCGGCAGACCTTTGGTGCTCTCACAAAAGAATCATTGGTAGCATTTGTTAGTTAGTTGCACATTTTTAATTAATGAGCTAGACGTTTTTAAAGTCAAAAGTTGAATGGTTTTTAAGTTTTTAAAGTAAGTGTGCCAAGTGGCACACTTACCATGCAAGCTTTCACTCTCACTCTCCCTTATCTCTTAGCGCCCCCTCTTCATGCATGAAGCCTATTTAAGAGCATCAGCGTCCCCTTCACAAGGGCTGGCAGTGCACCTACCCCCCTCTAATGTGAGCGTGCTCTACGCGGTGGAGCCCTCCATTGAAGCTTGAGAGCAGCCCCTTGTGACATATGTGCTATCCTTGTGCTCCCATTGTCAAGAACAAGGGATCTCATAGTCATAGACACCTTCTGGTGAAGTTTGCTCTCCTAGCAGAGTGCGGCGGCTGTAATTCTCTGTTTTCAGCTCCTAATCACCTCGATTAGGGTTGTTTTCAACAGATCAACCATAGAAATTCTCTTCTCTCTCCTTATCCTAAGCCTATATCAAGTTTGGTGAGATTCCATCGCGAAGAAGACCTCTGTTTCGGCGTAGGGGTGTGCATAGGTAAGAATTTCAGGTTATGTGCAGAAAATTACAGCAAGCATGTGCATGTGCATTTTGCTTGTTTTTCTTTTGTGTTCGATGCATGAATGAATGAGCATGAAGGCAACACGTAACGGAAGATGCTCTCCTCTGTGAGAGCTTCCGAGGAGCTGTTTTGGAAGATAGACTCTCTTTTCGAGAGCTTCCAACCAGTCTCGTAGAAGAGGGGAAATCCCCTAAGCAGAAAGAAAGTGGAAACACTTTCTCAGTCAGTAGTCACAGCAGAACAGAAGAAAGAATAGAGGACGGGCGTATGCCCTGTTCCTGTGCTTGTAAAGATTCTCCCTTAGTAATAAAGATATTCTCTTTATGGGGGGGGGGGACCAGCCCATCTTCTGGTCCCCAATGAAGTGTCAAGTTTTCTCCCTCCCTCTAATTCTCTTGAGTATTTGAAGTGCAATTAAACGTCAGTTTACGCTTTCTTATTTCTGTGATAGAAGCTAGGGGCTTTCTTAGGGGTATACTCTCCCACACACACTCAACATACTCTCATTGTGTGAAGTGCAAAGTCTCTCTCCTTCTCCAAGCAAGTAGAGAGGTTGAGAGCCTACACCAACACTGTTGGCTATAAAATGCAAATCCAACCAAGAGCCATGCTTCAATGCTTAAGCTGGCCATCTTCTCCATCTTCATTACTATGCTATTATGTATGCTAGCAAGAAGAGTGATCAAAATACAAATGCCTATTGGAGGGAGGACCGGCTCCACATAAATACGGTCCTCAATTGTTGTCATGTTCTCTAAATTCTCTCTTTTGCAAAAGTAGTGTTCATGCCGAGTTAACTAAATGCTATGTTTATGTTGATACCATCAATAATGTTCACCCGTTATGCTCACAAAGTAATTTCACAAAAGTACTCTCTCTAATTTCCACTACTCTCAGATTTATCATTAGGAAAAATTTGGACTCACAAAAGGGCCTTATAAGGAGTTTGACTTCCTCTCTCATATCCAAAACGGGCGTGTGATAAGTTTTTTGCAAATCATCTCTAAACTTAGCGGAGATTTGACAGTTAGAATCTACTCTTCAAGCTCTTTCTATTGATATATAGCACGACGCGATTCCTCATATTTTGAAAGATTCTTTTTTTTATTTTCTTGTGATGTGACAATTCCGTTTAGAATCTAGAGAATCAAAAATAAAATCTTTCAAAAATATGAAGAATCTCGTGGCGTGCTATATATCAATAGAAAGAGTTTGAAGGGTAGATTCTAACTGCCAAATCTACGCCAAGTTTAGAGTTGATTTGCAAAAATTTTACTGCACGCTCGTTTTGGACATGAGAGAGGAAGTCAAACTCCTTATAAGGCCTCTTTGTGAGTCCAAATTTTTCCTAATGACGCCAATTCCATTACATTGGTATCAAAGCATTTGGTTTCTCTTTTCTTACTTAAGAAGAGAGGTCCTTAAGTAGCCTATAAATGGTTGTTTTTGTTAATAATATTAGGGTAAGTGGAACTGCGATCTATTATCGGTTTTGTTGAGCCCACTATGTGGATATGGTGCACACCTTGGGAGCTTTGGACTTAATAATTAAGTTTTTTAGACTTTTCTACGGCTTTACCATTATTGATCTATAAGAAGTCCAAAAGGAGCTAGCCCTCGGCAACTCTGCTATGTTAGACCTACTCTACTACTCTCTATAATTAACCACTTCGAGCCGTGGGTGTAGATACTTAAGAGCCGATTTTCAAAGGCTAAGAGGAGTGGCAACTAAGGTTTTGAATTGCCAAAGCATACGCTAAGTACGTATAAAAATTTTGTTAACATGGTTGACAATAACCAAGAGAGTAGAATGAACATTGATAGCTTTGATTTTTCACATGAAGGTGCTAATGATGATGCTTCCATGTTTGTGAATTATCTCGTAACTAGGTTGCAACAAGCTATGCCTGCTTTGTAAGCCGAAGTTACTCAACAACTTCGCGGTTATGGGATCTCCATTCCTCTTCAAGAGGAGAGAGAGCTTAGGAGGCCTCTTGAAGAGACCCCCAAAAGAAGACTCTCTCCCATACGAGAGGACGAATCCAAAGAGCAAGAAAGCAATCAAACTAAGTTCCTCTGAAGATGTGGCTCCACGAAGACGGCGGTCTAAACGATCGCCCACTCCTTCGAAGAGGAAAAGATCAACACACAGTCCTTCTCCTCGTCATTCCGAAAGGGAAGAAAGGAAACAAAGGAAGAAAAGGGCTAGAAAGAGGTCACCATTTTCTCCTTCTTCTTCACCTTCCTCCTCTTCCGATGAAATCTATGGCTATTCTCCTAGAGAATATAGGAGCGGAGGACATCGCAAATCATACCCTGCATGGCGAAGGTCACAAAAGCTAAAGAAGTTCAAAGAGGGAGGAAAGAGTATCTCTTTTCTCACCTATGATGGCACCTTTGGTGGTACTAACAAAGTGTTGGCCTTCATCCAGCAATTTGATGCGGCCTTTGGAGATGAGGGCTTCACAGAGTCCTCCAAGCTACACCATGTAGCTATGAACTTCCAAAAATCGGCTTGTCAGTGGTGGAAGCTATGGCTATTCTCCTAGAGAATACAGGAGGGGAGGACATCGCAAATCATACCCTGCATGGCGAAGGTCACAAAAGCTAAAGAAGTTTCTCCCCTGTGATGGCATCTTTGGTGGTACTAACAAAGTGTTGGCCTTCATCCAGCAATTTGATGTGGCCTTTGGAGACGAGGGCTTCACAGAGTCCTCCAAGCTACGCTATGTAGCTATGAACTTCCAAAAATCAGCTCATCAATGGTGGGCTAGCCTTTGTGGCAACAGCGAAACCCCAAAGACATGGAAAACTCTACGAGTTTCCATCATGAAGAAAGTCTTTGCAAGCGATGCAAAGGACAAAATGCTCACCGAATGGCGCATCTTGAAGCTTCTCTCTCATGAGTCTATCCACAAGTATGTAGAAAAATTTTGGGACTTACATCTCAAGGCTACTGTCTTTCAAAAGATAGACTTTGTTGAGCAAAAGCAACAATTTTGTGCGGGATTACCTGAAGAGATGGCCGAATACATCAACTCTCAACGGCCTGGTTCTATCACCGAAGGAATCCATCACATCATGGTTGCTTCACGTATCAATTTTCATCAATGGGCTAGACGGAATGTCAAACCCATGGAAAACAGAGACAAAAATGATGCAAAGGGGAATACCAATGCTCAAAATTCTTCCCAAGGCACTTCCAACAACAACAACAATCGGTCCAAGGAGAAGGAAGTTTACAAAGGCAAAAACAAACTCTCGCTTGAAGAGCTTGAAGCTTTTTGCAATGACCATACGTGTTTCAAGTGTGGGGAGCAAGGACATGGCTATCGTGTTAAGTATGGAGCCTGATTTACCCCTTGTAATTTTCTGTGGTAAAAACGTATATTTGTAAGGCTCCCATTATGAGGAGAAACCATAGTGCGTGAAGGAAAATCACTCGCCGGAGATAAAAATCACTTGCCGGAAACCAAAATTCTCACGTCAGAATATTCCTTTTCGTCGGAATATTATGGCCGGACGGCAGCCGAAAAGTGGTCGAAAAACGACCGATCGGTTGGCCGGTGGCCGATGGTCGGAAGTCAATGACCGGTGGTCGGTGGCCAAATTCAATGGCTGGTGGCCAAAATTCAAAAGCGGACTTGTCTTCTCAAGGGTGGCCACACATGGGTGGATAAGAGGGTCCGATTTGGACTTATCTATACAAGGGTGGCTACACACGGCTATCTCTCATGAGAGAGGGAAGCCCTTTTGGCCTATAAAAGGAGGCCATTTCTACACACATTTGATAGTGTCCAGTTGATGCAATAAGGTGAGTGTAAGGTGGTGAGAGTGAAGCAAGGGGAGCTCTATTAAGGGTATAATCCCTTTGTAAACTACTTCTTGTTTTGAAGTACTAAAGCCATTGAGTTGTTGCTTTCCCATGGACGTAGCCCACATTGGGTGAACCACGTATATCGTGTGTACTCTCTCTCTCTACTCTATAATCTCTTGTGTGTGAAATCCATCTCTCTCTATTAAGTAATCTACTCAAATATCCATTTAGCTACGTCTTATTTCCTAATATATCGTTCTTGTCCCAAGAAGAATACTTGCAATGAGACTCCTAGGGATTCCACCATCGAAGCTCCAAAAGAGGATGCTCATTGCAAAGGATCATCACTTTCCTATGCTTGGGGAAAGGTAAGAGGGCATGATGCCTTCTTCTTGTTTGACCCTGGCTCTACTCACAACTTCATATCACGGAGTTGGCCACCAAGTTAGGCATTCAAGCTTTCGAGATGGGAGATATTGTAATGGCTGACATAGCTTTGAAGGGACAGCAAGCCTCCATTACTCCCTTGATTGGGAAGTTAAGGGTTCATGTCCAAAGCTATGTCGACAAAGAATACTTTTTCATATCTCCTCTCCAACATGAGGATGCTATTCTAGGGGCACCATGATTTGATCGCATGGTTGCCAATATGAAGTTCCCTGAAAGGAGAATCTACTTCACCTACAGGGGAAAGAACATGTATATAGATGCTAGTGAGCGTGGTCGCACTATTCCACTTGTAAATCCTCCTGCTTTTGATAAATCAATGAAGAGCTCAATTTTTGCGTACATGATTTTTGTCAAAGAGTCTCTAAAAGATCCTAATCTTTCATCAAATGTAAATGATAGGAATCAAGAATAGTTAGAAACTAGTCTAATTTTTTAAAATGATTCCAAGATGTGTTCATCAATGATATCCCTATGGACTTACCTCCAAAATGAGGGGATGATCACCATCGCATTGAGCTCCTTCCAGGAATCTCACGGCCTAACAAGCCTCCTTATCAAGTTTATCAAGCTCAACAAGAGGAGATCATGAGGCAAGTACAGGAATTGGTAGACAAAGGGATGGTGAGGCCTAGTTCCTCTCCCTTTTGTTCTCCAGTCCTTTTAGTGGAAAAGAAAGATGGTACATACCATATGTGTGTGGACTATCGAGCACTAAACCATATCACTATCAAAAATAGATTTCCCATGCCTCGGGTAGAAGATTTGTTTAATAAGCTAGAAGGCTCTACCTACTTCAGTAGGATTGATCTTAAAAGTGGCTATCATCAAATAAGGATAGTGGATAAAGATATCCTAAAGACCGCGTTTCACACAATGTTTGGTCTTTATGAATATCTAGTTATTTCTTTTGGCTTGACTAATGCACCAGCTACGTTTAATCGTCTAATGGAGAAAATTTTTAGACCTTACCGCAAATTCATTGGAGTGTTCTTTGATAATATCATCATCTATTCCAAGTCTTTGGAGGAACATAAGCAACATCTTTAAGTGATTTTTCAAGCATTGAGGGGAAACAAGCTTTTTCTCAACCAAAAGAAAAGCGAATTTTTTCTCCTAGAGATTCAATACCTAGGTCATATTATCTGTCAAGATGGTATCCGTATGGATCCATTGAAGTTAGAGGTAATAAAAGCATGGCCTAATCCAAGGAATCTACATGATCTAAGAAGCTTTATTGGTATGTGTGCATACTATAAAAGCTTCATAGTAAAATTCTCTCAAATAGCAGAACCACTACATGACTTAACTAAGAAGAACGTTAAGTATGTATGGACTGCTAAGGAGAAAAATGCTTTTGACAAGCTCAAGGAGAATCTCACCTCCCAACCAGTCCTCATGCTTTCGGATCTCCCAAAGCCATTGAGGTCCAATGTGATGCTTGTGGTGATTGCCTTGGAGCAGTTTTGCTTCAAGAAGGGCATGCCATAGCATATGAGAGCCGAAGGCTCAATACCGATGAACGAGTCTTGAGCATTTATGAGAAAGATCTTTTAGCTAATCTATATGCTCTGGATACATGGAAGCACTATTTATTGGGGACTCCATTTATTCTACGAACCGACCACCAAAGTCTCAAGTATTTCATGACGCAAACCAAGCTTTCCGACAAACAAATGAGGTGGACAAAATTTCTTTCGTAATTTAGTTTCCATATTTCTCACATTGCTGGTAAGCGCAAGCAAGTGGCTGATGCACTTTCACGATGATCAACTCACAATGATCTATCCTCTATATGATAGATGAGTATGCTACTCACCCTGACTTTAGAGACATAATGTCAGCCCTTGCTTTGGGGAAGAAAGAGGAACCATTCACCTTGCAGGTTGGTTATCTTCTCCACGGCTATAGGCTATGTGTTACCCATTCTCTTCGTGAGAAAGTTATGTATGAATCCCATGCTCCTCCCTATGGCAGGGCATAGAGGTATTCAACCTACTCTTCGAGGAGTAGAGACGTATCTCTATTGGCCTACCATGAAAGTGAACATACAAGAGTATACCAAAAGACCAAGTATGATAGAGGGAAGCAACCTGGATTACTCCATCCATTGCCTATCCCAAATTCACCATGGGAGAGTATATCCATGGATTTCATCTTTGAATTACCCAATTCTATCCATGGGAATACGGGAATATGGATAATAGTCGACAGGTTTAGCAAACAATCACACTTTATTCCTGTCAAAAAGACTCTTAAGGCAACCAAATGGCAACTCTCTTCATATGTCAAATTTTCAAACACCATGGATTACCAACATCCATCGTGTCAGATAGAGATCCTAGAATGACCAGTAATTTTTGGAAAGGTCTCTTTGAAAATCTAGGAATAAGATTGAATTTCTCTTCGGTCTATCACCCACAAACGGATGGCCAAAGTGAGATAGCCAATCTTACGATACTCGATCTACTCAAGACTTATGTTAGCGAAGTAGATCAACGCTCACAATGGGAAAAGTGCTTACCTCTTGTAGAGTATGCCTACAATAATACTGTACATACTTCTACTAGAAAAGAACCTTTTGAGATCATTGAGGGAAGAACTAAAAGTCCCTTGCTACTCAAAGTACATGGGAAGATCTTCGTTGTCGATGAGTATAGCCGTGACCTACAAGAATCTTTTCAAAAGATTAAGGAGGCTATATCCATCTTTCAACAAAGGCAAAAAGTTGTTGCTGACAAGCACAGAAGGACCTTAACGTTCAAAGAAAATGATTGGGTCTTACTTAAGTTTCCTAAGGCTTGATTAAGACAAACGACGGACATAAAAGAGGTGCTACAACCCGAAGCTATCCTTTGACATGAAGACAAGGGACTACGACATGGTAAGATTATCCGACGGTATCTTATTAAGTTCAAAAATTATCCTTTTGAAGATGCTAGATGGATGCAAGGAATACAGCTTAAGGATAGTATGAATCTTGTCAATGCTTACAATGCTACATTAGAGTAAGCAAATGTACAAATTCTTTTAAATGACCCATATTTTTGTCTTATAAAACTAGTTCTCTTTTTAATTGTGCACAAATTTAAATAGTATACGTTGCTTAGACTCATGTTTGTGATGACGATGTCTCTCAAATACCAAGTAGAATTTTTCACCCTACTTTGGGAGAATGAAATGGACTAAAGAGCAGACATGCTTGTGGAAGCTATGTCTCCCAAGCATCAAATGGATTCATCATTCCTCTTGGAAAGATGTCATAGGGTAAAAAGGGATCCTCTACCTGCTATGTAAGATTGACTAATAAATAAGACTTTATCTCTTCTATCTCATAGTCGAGGATGACTATGATTTCAAGAGAAAGGTAGTGTCATAAAATCTAATATCTAACCAACCCAAATGATTTTCTCATATTAAATTGATCATTTAATGTGGGAGAATAAACGGGAACAAGGGTTAAGGTATAGACATGTGCTTATAGATCTATCTCAACACAGGGCCAATGGTAAAGGGGTCCAAATGAGAGATGATCTATCAAAGAGCAAGGCTAACCAAGGGTGCATAAGACCTTAGGGCTAGCTTCATTGAAGACCTCCAATAGTTAGTGTAAAAGTCTCGAGCTGAGCTTGAGGTGGGAACCCGGTCCAAGCTTAAGGTGCTTGAGTGAGGTGCTTGATGACTAAGGTGCTTGAGGTGCTTGATGATTGAGATGCTTGAGGTGCTTGATGACTGGGATGCTTGAGGTGCTTGTGATTCTTGAGATGATAGGGTTGTACTTGAGGTGGGAACCCGGCCCAAGCTTGAGGGGCTTAAGAGCCAAGCCTGTGGTGGGAACCGGGCCCAAGGTTGAGTGGCTTGAGGTATACAAAATTCAACACTATTCCCTACAAGGAGGGGGATGAGATAGAGAACACCCACACACTCACTCAAGGAAAGCTTGGTATAAAGAAAGCAAAAGGGACACTTGTCAAGCTCCTCCTCATGTTGCCCTCTTGGTGTACCTGAAGTCTATTGATTGGCCACCTGTTAGTAGCAAGCTAAGTCGGATCACATTTTTCGGAGCTTTCATTGTAAAAACAATTATTACCTTGATGAATTGAGAATATTGTAATTCTTATTTTTCAGATAAACTTGGTAATTGATGAGCCGGGGCTACAAGCTTCCAGATTGTATCAACCTGTCTTTACTTAGAGCTCTCAGATTATTAGTTTTGACCACTAAAAACTTTGGCTAAGGTATAAAAGCCAATTTTTATAATTTTTTTATATGTTTTGGATACTAGAAACATAGTGTGATCTAACGGCCCTCACTTCTCTACTTCTCGTGCTTCCTACTCCCTTCCCGAGTGTCACATTGCAGTCGCGTCTGTTGCGTTGCAATCGTAGGTAAGAGCTCTACGCATTGACATAAGCATTTCATGGTATTTTGTAGCTTTTGGCGTCGTCGATGTTGGGGTATAAAGCCCAATGTGGTCGCCCAGGTAAGTGGGCGGGCCGCCAGGTATGTACACATATTATTTTGTAAAAACCTAATAAGAACTCACTATGCTCTACACATTACAGTAGAGCGAGTTCACCATATCGTCGTGCTCTTCTTCTCGCACTCTCTCTCGCATCGCACTTCCGCTCGTACTCCTTCAACTAGTATCAGAGCTCAGATCGAGGCTCGGGGCAGCACTGCAGGAGGCTAGAGTCACCAACTCAGATTGGAGTGAAATTCGACAGGCGAAGACACGGTCCCAAATCTCGTGGAAGAGCCCGAAGGCCTTGGTGTTGTCAGAATTTCATTCTGAGGTCATCTCGGCCACCGTTTGGCTTCGACAAAGGTCTGCACATGCCATTTTCAACTACGTGGTCTCGACGGGTGCAGATCCGACTTTGCAAATTTGGGGTTTTCGGCCTACGACATTCAGGTGCTAAGGATATCGACACTCCCAGAGTGTTGATTTGTGGCTGTCTACACATCGAAGGACGGCTCACAGTTCTTGGAGGCGTGTCACATACGACACGGGCGCATTTACACACAGACTGTAGGCGACATCCACTAGTTCATCAGGTAGCTTGTGTTTGCTGCTTGATATTCCAGATTTCATCCTGACATTGCAGGTACTTTCACATGCGATGTATTGTCAGAGATGATGTATGTTTGTTGAGGGTTTGCTGACTGTGAGTCACGCAGTAAACAACCGCCACAGCGGGTACAACATACAGTGGGAAATTTGTGGATGTATGACTTTGTGGGAAGTCTATGTACTGTCAGATTTACTATAGCCTTTGTTGAGGTTCGAGTGAGGTTTTGTTGAGCTGGGGGATTCTCGAATGTTGAGATCCTTTCGGTGATACAGGTCTTGGAGCGATCCCTCGAGCACCCTTAGATAGGCAGCTAGGATGTATTGACTGTGAGTTAGACAGTTGGGATTGCATCTTTGCTTTACTTCCGTTGAGGCATTGTCGTAGTCTATGCTTACAGGACAGTGACAGGACAGTCAGAGACAGTACAGGTGCAGGACATGTTTACTTGCAGCTTACAGTGTCAGAGAGACAGTGTTTTTGAGCTGTTTTTGGTTTGTTTTTGAGTACACCAGAGCCATTTTACAAAGGAGACTCTGCCAAAATTTATGCAGAATCTGAAGCTTTCTTGGTTCATTTGACAGGTTGATATTGGGTCAGAGGTCAATTTACAGGGGAAACTCTACCGAATTTTTCCCAGGAAGTAAACTACTGTGAAGCGTAGCTATGGCTGGATCACAGGACACTGCTCTTTACAATATCAAGAAGCTGGATGGAACCAATTTCCCATTGTGGAAGAAGCAGATTTGGCACGTGTTGGTACAAAAGAAGCAGATAAACCTATAAAGCTCAAGGGGATAAAACCAGAAGATATGGACGAAGATGAATGGAGCAAAATGGATGAATTGACACTTTCTACCATTATGCTGACTTTGGCAGAAAGCGTTTACTTCAATGTAGCAGACGAGATGTCGGCTTATCAAGCATGGTTAAAGCTGAGTGATCTTTATGAGAAGCAGAGTGCAGCTTCACAGGTATACTGGCTTAAGAAGCTTGTTGACTTGAAGATGAAAGAAGGGACACCTATGTCCAATCATCTGAATGAATTCAACACAATCTATAGTCAGTTGTCAGCTCAAGGTGTCAAGTTTGATGAACCTGTTAGAGCTATGTTCCTGTTGATCACATTGCCGGAAAGTTGGGACACTTTTCGCACAGCTTTGAGTAATTCTGCACCTCCAGATGGTTTGAACATAGCAGGTGTAGAAGGAAGTCTGCTTACTGAAGAAACCAATAGAAAGACAATGGACAAAGGCAAAGGAACAGCCTTAGTTGTCAGGGGAAGGACCAAAGAAAAGTACAAAGGTGGAAAGAGGAATCAGTCTCGTAGCAAGTCCCGCAGTGCTAAAGGCAAGAGTGACATAGAATGCTACCATTGTGGCAAGAAGGGTCACATGAAAAGAGACTGCAGAGAATGGAAAGCAGAAAATGGCAAAGAGAAAGCTGAAGACCATGGTGAGAAGAACAAGTCCTCAGTGAAGATTCAAGAAATAAATGTGACAAACACTGTTGCAGAGGATGACATTCTAGTGTCAGGAGACATCTACTTCTTGAAAAATACAATGGACTCAGCTCTTCTTACAGCATCTGATGGAAATGCACTGAGTGACTGGATTATAGACTCAGGGGCATCACTTCATGTGTCTCCAAACAAGGAGTGGTTTACCTCTTATGTGACCACTAAAGATCATGTTCGGCTAGGCAATGGGCAGACATGTGAGATCTTAGGTGTTGGAGATGTTCTATTGAAGTTTCAGAATGGCTCTTCTTTCACGCTGAAGAATGTGAGACATGTTCCCGCAATTACAAAGAGCTTGATCAGCACAGGTTTACTTGATGATGCTGGCTACGTCACCACTTTTGGACAAAACATGTGGAAGATATCCAAGGGTTCTATGACAATAGCACATGGAGTAAAGTCTGGAGGACTTTACATGATTTATGTATCAAATCTCTCTAAAAATGTAATCAATGTAACCGAGCAGCCGAACGTTTCTTTGTGGCATAGCCGGTTAGGACATATGTCCAAGAAGGGGATGGAAATCTTGTCTCGTTCTGGTTATTTGCCTGGCTTTTCATTTAATGATTTTCAATTCTGTGAACATTGTCTGTATGGTAAGCAAACACAACAGCCACATAAGCATAGAAGCAGTAGAAGAGATACACAGTTGGCACTTGTTCATAGTGATTTGTGTGGACCTATGCCTAACCTATCTCTAGGGGGAGCTTCTTACTTTATGACATTTATAGATGATTACTCAAGGAAAGTATGGGTTTACTTTCTCAAGCACAAGGATGAAGCATTTAGTGTTTTCAAAACGTTTGTGACACTTGTGGAGAATCAGAGTGGCAAGAAGCTTAAATGCTTACGCACTGACAATGGTGGAGAGTATGTTTCAAAGGCCTTTCAGGACTTTTGTGAGTCAAAAGGTATAAAACGTGAACTTATTGCTCCTTACAATCCTCCTCAAAATGGTGTTGCTGAGAGGATGAATAGGACCATACAAGAGAAGGTCAGAAGTATGTTGTCTAATGCACAGCTGCCAAATGGGTTTTGGGCTGAAGCTGTATCAACAGCTGTTCATCTTGTAAATAGATCTCCTAGCAAGGTTTTGCAGAAGGATTCAGTGCCAGAGATGGTATGGTCAGGCAAAATGCCCTCATACAAGCATCTCAGAGTCTTTGGCTGTGAGGCATATACTCACGTTCCAAAGGAATTTAGGAACAAACTTGAGCCAAAGAGTAGAAAGTGCATCTTTCTAGGCTATGGTAATTCTGGTGAGATGGGGTACAGACTTTGGGATCCCGAATCCAGAAAGGTTGTTCGCAGCAATGATGTTCACTTTAATGAATCCAAATATCATTCTAAACCAGAGAGGGTTGAGGAGATTAGAAGAGTTGTCTTCCAAGAAGATGGACCTGCACGTGCAAGACAACATGTCAGGGCTCAAGAGGAGCAAAGACAGGATAGAGTGGAACCACAGGTTGTGGCTGAGCCTGACCCACCTATTGTGCGTAGATCTGGATGTGTCACGCGACCTCCTTATAGGTTTGTTCCATCTATGAACTATGTCATGTTGACTGATTGCAATGAGCCTTCATGTTACAAGGAAGCAATGCAAATGAAGGACTCCGGGAATTGGCAATTGGCCATGCAGTCAGAGATGACAGCTCTGCATAAAAACAAGACATGGAATCTAGTTAAATTACCACAGGGCAAAAAGGCTCTACCTTGTAAATGGGTTTACAGGTATAAGATCACCGCTCATGATAGTCAGCCGAAGTACAAAGCAAGGCTTGTTGCCAAGGGCTTTAAGCAAGAACAAGGCATTGACTTTGATGAAGTCTTCTCTCCGGTGGTCAAGATGACTACATTGAGATGCTTTCTTGCATTGGTTGCCATATTAGATTTGGTGTTGCACCAAATGGATGTCAAGACAGCGTTCTTGCATGGTGATTTAGATGTGGAAATTTACATGCAGCAGCCAGAAGGGTTTGTTGAGAAAGGCAAGGAAGATTGGGTATGCTAGTTGTTAAAGAGTCTTTATGGCTTAAAACAATCACCGAGGGCATGGTACCATAAATTCCACAAGTTTATGCTTTCTCAAGGCTACAAACGTAGTGAGTTCGATCACTGTCTATATACAAAGAAGGCTAAGGATGGTAGTTGGCTGATCCTTATTTTGTATGTGGATGACATGTTGATTGCTGGCAAGCACTTGGAAGAAATTTCAGCTTTGAAGTCAAAGATGGCAAAATCGTTTGACATGAAAGACATGAGTGAGGCAAGTCATATACTTGGTATGCGCATTGAGAGATACAGATCAAAGAAGTTGATTTGGTTATCTCAAACAGAGTATATTGACAAGGTTTTGCAACGTTTCAATATGGAGAAGGGAAAGGCACTGAGTGTTCCATTGCCACCATATGTGAAACTTAGCAAACAAGATTGTCCTGTGTCTGAGGAAGAACAGGCTGAAATGGATAAGATTCCATATGCGTCTGCAGTGGGTAGTTTGATGTATGCAATGATTTCTACTCGCCCAGACATTGCATTTGCAGTGGGAGTAGTAAGTTGATACATGTCAAACCCAGGCAAGAAACATTGGGAGGCAGTGAAAGGAATATTGAGATACCTGAAAACTACAAAGAGTATGCGTATATGCTATGGGAGTCAGGAGCTAAGTGTAAAGGGTTTTACAAACTCAGATTATGCAGGTGACTTAGACAACCGAAGGTCTACGTCAGGGTATGTCTTTACATTGGCTGGTGGAGCAGTATCATGGCGTTCTAGATTACAAGATTGTGTTACTCAGTCTACTACAGAGGCTGAATATGTTGCAGCATCAGAGGCATGCAAAGAATCAATTTGGCTTAATCGACTAGTAACAGATTTGGGAATCAAAGAAGAGATGTCTGTGTTATATTGTGATAGTCAAAGTGCTATACAATTGGCTCGCAATCCAGTTTATCACTCAAAGACAAAGCATGTGGATGTGAAGTATCATTTCATCAGGGAAATGCTCGAGGATAAGCAACTTCAGCTTGTCAAAGTTCACACCACAGAAAATCCTGCTGATCTACTTACAAAAGGACTTCCCTCAGAGAGCTTTGCGCATTTTCGCAAGCAGTTAGGTGTAGGGTAGTACATCACTTCTCTACATCTCTTGTATATTAGCTTGTATAGTAGCTTCTCTCACACTTAAAGTACCACATTGGACTTTAAGTGGGAGGTTGTTGGGGTATAAAGCCCAATGTGGTCGCCCACGTAAGTGGGCGGGCCGCCAGGTATGTACACATATTCTTTTGTAAAAACCTAATAAGAACTCACTATGCTCTACACATTACAGTAGAGCGAGTTCACCATATCGTCGTGCTCTTCTTCTCGCACTCTCTCTTGCGTCGCACTTCCGCTCGTACTCCTTGAGTCGACCTGTGGCCTAATTTCATCATAAGTAGGAATTTAAGTTTTAAAAGAAAAAATAAGTATAGGCGGGTTATTGGGGCATCATTGCTAAGCATATAGATGCCTTCTGGATCGAAAACGACTAGGTCAAAAACTCACTACTATTAATAATCGTGATTTTGCCCTTGACATAAAGTGAGATTTGAGACCATAAGCATGTGTGCTTTGTTCTTATAAACATGTCGTAGAAGTTTCGTAATGTTTGGATGTCGTTTGATGCTGTAACGGATGTGACTTGTTTATCGATGAGCGATTAGTTTTTGGTGATTTCAGTCATTTGAGTGTAATCTGAGTTAGATGCGAGTTGTTTATTGTTTTCCAACAGATTGACAACCTCTTGTAGCCTCTATGCACTGGTCGAATCAGCTTCGTCCCATGGATTGACATTTATATTCGTGGTTCTCGCTATGTCTGCAATAAGATATGAGTGAGGTTAGACACCTGTCGCATATTTGGCGTCGCTGCCGGGGATTGAAGAGACCTAAACTAGAAAAAAATACGAGCGTCTTGTGAAGTTATCCTTTAACTTCCTCTAGGATCTTCTAGAGTCAAAACTTCGTTTTTTAAACCGCATAACGTTTTTTGTTGTGTAGAGGTAGCTTGGAAATAAGTCGTACTTGTGAGTACCAATAGAATTGTAGGATTGTAAAATTAGATTAATATTTTGAGAATGATTGATTGATAAGACAAGCCTTAAGATCAAGGCTCATAAAATCATAAAAAACAAGAAAATGAGTGTTGGTAGACACTTTCCAAAACCCCATTGCAGTAGAATCTAGGAGTAGGGTAAGCAGAATCCGAGGTGGATTTTAAGACATTGTACTAGAAATAGCACCAGAAGACTGTCAACCACTCAATTCAATTGGATAGTATGCTTTAAAAGTGGTATGAACTAGTGGGTAAGCTCAAGGACACATTGAGGTAAAAATTTCAAGAGTTTATAAAAGCTCATATTATTTACTTTTTCTTGACATTTTAGGTCAAATTAAGCTTTGACTTGACTCAGAGGCTTAAAATAGCTCATTAAAAGACTGTCCAAGTAAAAAGTTCAAAAAATATTCATTTTAGGACTAAAGTAAATAATCGTGATTATTTACTTTCAGCTTAAAAGTGACCAAGGTTGATACCAGAGACTCTTGTACAAATAACTTTTGCAAAGGCCCATAGAATTTGGATCACCAATTTGACCAAAAACAAGGTAAGAACTAAATTCTGTACTGACTTTCGAAAACTTGAGTGTAAATTAAGAAAATTTTGTTCAAACTCAATGAAACGCTTATATTGATGTGATAGACAAGTGTACATACTCAGTTGACCAAAAAGATGCAAAATTTTGTCAGAAGTAAATAATCGTGATTATTTATTTTTGTCCCATTTTCAAATTTTTTGACCAAGTCAATATACCAATAGCTTTAGCATGTCGTATTAAGCCCACAAACCAAATTTGGTAAGATTTGGATCATTGGATAGAAATTTGTGGCCAAAATTACAAAGTTAGTCTGCAGATACAAAATTGATGAACATTTGAACAAGAATTGTCCAAACTTGATGAAATTTGGCTAGGGAGCTTAAGTTAAGCTGCTTAACAGATCTATGTCAAGATTGTTGCAAAAACTTGCAAAAAAATAGCAGGAGTAAATAATCGCGATTATTTATATCTGCTACCAAATTTGATATTCTTGCACATTTGAGAATTCCACAAGGTCAAGCATATCAAGTAGACCACACAAATCAATTTTGGTGAAATTTGGATCACAAAAATTGAGATTTAAGCGAGATTCTTAAAAACTGAGTCTGCAGACACGAAACAGTTTGATAACGTGAACAAATTTTGTCCAAACTTAGTGAAACTTGTCCAGAGACCTTAACAAGTTGCATAATTGGCAAATCAAGACAAAAAGTGTAAAAAACTGAGGAAAGTAAATAATCACGATTATTTACTACTGCTACACAGAGACCATTTTTTACTTTTGAACTTGTACAATGCTAGACCAACATAATACATGGCCACCACGCAATTTTGGGTTCAATCGGATCAAAATTAGTAAGTTTACTCAATTTCTAGGTTGCAGATTAGTCCTTTGGTTTTTTGCAAAAGTAGAATATGAAAGTCTCAAATGCTGACTCACTTGGCTCAATTTGAAGTGATATACATAGACCAATCACAATACTTGGCAAGAATTGTACAGTCTGTCTGAAAGAATAGCTAACTTGATTAAAAATGATACAGGAATCACGTTGCCGACAAGGAATTGAAAGCTTGACAAAAATTGACAAGAAGTCAATCCGATGCTAAGTACTCTATCCAAGGCTTCACAAGTCTATATGAACCTTAGATCTGGTCATATACTAGCAAATCAAGGCATATTTGGAGAGACCGCTAGTAGAGTATCCACCAAAGAGAGTGTAAACCAAGGAGATCACTTGCACACTATCTTTGAAGAAGTCTCATACACTTTTTCAGAATCAACATCTGAAATTTCTTCCTATTCAGCTCATTCAGAAACCGGAACGACAGTGTGATATAAACACATACTCTCTTTTTATAAGACTAATCGCCATGGACCTCAGGTTTACATGGATCCTAATGAAGAGTATTACATTCGCATTGATGACCATGACATAGAGTTTGAAGAGGAAATTAGGGCAAATAAACAAGGAAATATGTACATGGATAGAAACGGAACTCACAAGTTGGAAACCCTGACGTGATAGACAAATGAGGGTTAGAAGTAAATACCATAATTTGAGATATGACAGCAAAAGAAGGACCACCAACTTTAGAATTCGAAGGATACGATCAAGTTGATTTGAAGCCTTTGAAACGGCTTAGTACGGATAATCTTAGGATCGGAGTCTATTATTGGGAGGATAGAAACATCAAAGATCTCCTATGGACTTCTCATACCAAATCAGGACAATTAACACCCATGAAGATCATTTATATTTTCAAAATCAAAGACAAGGATTCAACAGATCTATTGACCTATCTGTTTAGGGATCGTTATAACAATAACTTTGTTATGATGACTCCTGAAGAGATGGAACAGACCAAATATCAAGGGTACTCCATAAGGAATTGGATATTGGGCCATGGACCAAAAACTATTCCACGAGAAGAACTCCGTGAGAGATCTTTTGAGAGTAATGTTAAGAAACCAGAAACCACCTCATCATGAAGAAAACCGGGTGACACTACAAACAGTCCAGGGCTACATGAATCACTATTTTCAATAGACTGGTTTGAAGGACTCAGAACAGAACCAACTGCTAGGAGACCGGGAGTTGAACCAAATAGATGTGTCAAACCAGCTGATTTTCAGAAATGGGTCAAAAAATATAGTGGATCTTTGGATCCATATGACCACTTAGCAAGCTTTAAGTAAGTGCTAAGAGCAGAATGAATATTTGATTTCCATACTCAATTCGAGGGATTTGGAATGACATTAGAAGGAAAAGAATTGACATGGTTCCAAAACATTCCACCAAGGTCAATCATGGACTTAAATACATTAGCTCAAGGGTTTGTAGCTGCATGTTCGAAAACGGGAATCAAACACAATACGGTAGCTCAAATCTATAGCTTCAAACAGAAACAAGATGAGTCTGCTAGGGATTGTCCAACTAGAATGAAAAAATACATTGCAAGATTCCCAGAGCTCTAGATACCTATAGAGGAAAGACTAGTATCATTGTTTCTAGAGGGACTGCTAAACAAAGAACTTCATGCTATATTGTATAGCAAGAAGCATACGACCCTAGAAGAGTGTGTGTCAGAATGCTATTGACTTAGGAGACAATTGTGATATTTTCAACGAAGAAGATGTCCCTAAGGATAACCAAATCGAGAAAACATCATCCACCAAACCGGAACAAGTGGGAACGGCTGCTGTAGCACCGCTTTTAGCCATAGAAGATATGCTCAAAAGAATGAATAACATGCAAAAAGCACCTATGAGGGGACCATGACAAGGGATTCCTCAACCGGGACAACCAATTAGGCCGCAGAAATGGTGTGCAATCGAGGGTAAATGGACCCACCATGAGACCAATGAGTGCTATTACCAACCAAAGTATGATGGGAATGTTCAATACATGCCTATGAAGCCACAAGGACAACCCATCTACAGATATCAGCCTAATATGGCCCCATCTCAAAGACCACCGATGGGTGTGGAAAGACCTCAACCCGTGTTGGGTTAACAACCTCCATATCTTGGTCATAATGCAGTACCTGTAAAGTACATGCATCCAAAGGGAATCATAGATGAACAAGCACTAGTGCATGTTACATCCTATGTTGAGCTTAGTCTATCTACCATAATGGTAGAAGGAGATTGGTATAATTCACATCCACCACCAATGGAAGAACCTATGACTTATACTACACCAGATCTTGCACCGATGTATTATGTAGCTAATCAAGGTGTTAGACCTCCGATGGTAAGACCCGTGAATAAGCCAAGAACGAAAAACTGTCATAATTGTGGTGCAGATGATCATTGGAAAAACGAATGCCCAGAGCCTGACAAGAACCTCAAGCCAGTTGAAGCTTATTGCATATAATGTTGCAAAAAGGGAGGACACTTCCCTGAAGATTGTCCAAAAAATCCTTTGAACATGGGTAAAACAATAGTGAACGTAGTCCAAGTGATACCTAAGCTCGTTTGAGAGTGAACCAATTGTTCCAATCAAGGTAATCACCAGAGCCCAGGCTAAGAAGAAGAAACATAACTCCTCTGATGATTTTGAGAATAGTAAAATTTCCTCCCAAAAGACCAAAAGAAACAGAAGCAAAAGGTATGAAATGAGAAAACAGAAACAACGGTCTGAAATCGACAAGAAAGCAAAGAAACTATTCGAGTAAAAGGTGAAAGAAAGTGGAAGTGAAATCAAGGAAACCACTGTGAAATCTGGAGGATCAATTTTGGTAGACAAAATTTTTGAGCCAATTAATGCAGCCTTGGAAGCTTACCAAGCGGGACTTAAAGCAGGCCAAAACATGGAAAACAAATGGAAAAACTATCCTTCTCCAAATATGGAGGCAGCTACACTTGAAGCTTATCAAAATTTGGTAAGAATTACTCAAGAGATGCTGGAAAAACAAAAACCCAAGCTCGAGAGTATGGCAAAACCTGAGGAGCTTGTGGTAGAAACCAGTAAAGAAAAATTTGAAGTGGTAGTAGAATCCCACCTTGAAACAAAAGAGCCAGAACTTATAGTGCCGGACAACGAAGATGTCTTAGATAAAATTCCATTCGTAGAAGATGATTGGCCAGGACACTTATGGAAAAATTTAGAGAAATTAATGATGGGAGCCTAACTTTGAAGTCAGTTCTTATAGAGAAAGTTTGGTTAGACAACTTACCTCCTGATATGGACATGGATGTACAATCCTTGTATGGGGATTGCGGATCTGAAGCTTCAAGAATGTCTAAATCATTGAATTTGAAAACACTACCCTCTTACTTGGGAGATAACGAAGATGAATCCATAGTGTGTAAAACCACTCAAATAAAAGGAGCAGAACAGACCCTAAAGGTAGACAACATCCATTCAATCATGTCTACACCCATTCAATGCACTCTTACTTTAAGAGAACTGTTGAAAATCAGACCATATTTGTGGAATGATCTATAAAAAACTCTAGAGAAGGTGCGGATAACGGGGCTAATCGACAAAAAAATTAGGAAAATTAAAACACAATTGGATAACAAAGAAATTCGATATGTTCCAATGAAGAAATGCGAAGAATACTACGAAGGGGAAGAAGGAAACACAACCCTTCCAGTGAAATATAATGACATAGAAACCATGGCAATACTGGATAGTGGGGCAGGCATAGCCATAGCCACGAAAACAATATGGGAATCATGGGGACAACTAGCCATTAGACAAACTCGAATGAAATTTCAATTGGCTGATGGACACATCGAAAGACCCTTAGGACTGCTTGAAAAAGTGATAGTTAATTCCTATGGGATTGAATACCAACACACTTTTTCCATAGTAGACTTTGGAAAGAAACTCAATTACGAAATCATATTGGGAAGACCTTTCATGCGACAAGTACAACTCATCCAAGATTGGGGAAACAATTATCTATGCTTGAAACAAGTGGGATCAATAACAAGGGTTAATCTTAAAGATCACACTTTTAGAGACGTCATGAAAACACCCATACAAGAATTTGATTCAGTCCCTTCGGCTGAAACTAAGACAATCAGACATTTTTACTGCTTTCTTGAATGGTGACATATTTGAGGAAGTTTATGTAACGCAGCCTCACGGTTTTGTCAAGAAAGGACAAGAGGACAAAGTGTGAAGATGTAAGAAGGCTTTGTATGGGTTGAAGCAATCTCCTTGTGCTTGGTATGAGAAAGTTGACACTCATTTGGTCAAACAAGGTTTTCGTAAAAGTCCAACAGAAAGCACATTGCATGTAAAGCGTGAGGGTGATATACTTCCCATCGTGGTTCTCTATGTCGATGATTTGTTGTGATCACTGGACCAAATGAGAGACATATTATTGAATTTAAGACTGATTTGAATGCTACTTTCAAGATGAAAGATTTGGGACTGCTGCATCATTACTTGGGTATACAGTTTAAGCAGTGTGATGGTGGTATTGCCTTGTGTCAGAGAAGTTACATAGAGACATTGCTATATAAGTTTGGACTTGAGGATTTCAAACCTATTGCCACTCCCATTGAATAGGTTTGAAGTTGAGTCTACATGATGCTGGTGATCCTGCTGATGTCACTCTTTACCAAACTGTTGTCGGTTGCCTCATTTATGTATGCAACACGAGGCCGGATATTCAGTTTGCAAGCTCACAGGTCAGTAGATTTATGCATAGCCCAAGGTCTAAGAATTGGCAAGCTGTCCAGAGGATTTTTCGCTACCTTGGTGGCACTTTACATCTTGGATTGTTTTATCCCAAGGGGGGATCGTTTCCGCCAAACTTACATGCTTTTTCGGACTCATACTGGGCTGCTTGTTTTGACACGCGTGTCCACAAGTGGGTTCTGTTTTATGCTTGGCAGTTTCATGTATATCATGGTTGAGCAAGAAGCAACCTATTGTGGCCACTTCGAGTTGTGAGGCTGAGTACAAGGAAGTCTTCACAGCTACGATTGAGTGTGTATGGCTCAGACGCCTTATGGCTGATTTGGGTGTTGGACAGGACAATGCCAACACTATCTACACTGACAGTCAGAGCGCATTGGCAATTGTGAGGAACCCAATTTTTCATGCTTGCACAAAGCACATTGAGGTGCATTACCACTATGTCAGGGAAAGGTCTCAGCAGGAGAGGTCAGCTTGGCTTATGTGCCAACACAGGACAACTTTGCAGATCTTTTCACAAAGGCATTGTCTTGTGAGAAGCTTGAAGCTTTCTGCAAAGCTTTGGGCTTACTCCCCTTTGTGGACTGATCATGTCCTCAGGGCATGACACTTCCCTTTACTCATGTGCCAGCTCTCGTTCACCGCATCACTCCAGGGGGGATTTGTTACCATATACATGTGGTAGTGGTGTGAACACACTAGGACCTCCTGGGCATTTTTTCCCTCTTTAAAAGGTTTTTTTCTTCTGTGCATTGTATATACGCCCATCACTCTAGGGCTATCTCTCTTTCCATTGCACACTCAATTGTGTGCCTTGAGCTTCCTTCGTCTTCTCCAAGCTGTGTGCACCCTAATTCCAACAAAAATTGATAAAGCCTTTTGACTAGAGCTTTACAAGGCTATTAAGAGATAATATACAAAAATTGGGAGATTTTAACTTGGTTAGGTCATCCTAAGATCATATCAAGTATTTAGGTTAAGAAATCAAAATCTTGCCTAGAAAACCAAAACAAGGGTCCAAATCAAGTGAAAATTGTTGTATAGGGAGTGCAAGGCATAAGGAATCTATGTGTGAGGAGGTAGAAGAAAAATTAGCAGACTTGACTACTGAGTGAAATTCTGGAAATCAATTGTGTATAAACTTGTTTTCTCCACAATTTAGTTACAACCCTTGAGAACAGACTAGCCATTTGTGTATATACAAGAGGAGTCCAGCACATGACAGACGGGAAGAAATCAATTTAGGTACGCTTTCAAGTTTGCAATCCTGATTACCGTTCCATATGTATTTGAGATCAAGAAATGTTTTCAAACCAGGAGCTAAGAGCGTAAAATAGTGTTAACCAATTTGATTAGATCCCTTGACAACTATACAAGAAGACTCTAGTACTTTGTCTAAGTATTCCCTTTACGACACGACTGCCGAAGGGTCAACAATGAGAATTCATAGTGAAAACATGGTCACAGATACCTCAGGTACCTTTGTTGAGACCAATAAGATTGAGCTAGAGATAAAATATCCTGATCGACACAGTGCAAGCATATATCAGGATGTAAATGGTAAGTACTATTACCAAGGTGGAGATGTATTGAACATTCCTCCTAAAAGGGTTGATGTTTATTACAACTCCAAGTGCTATGTGGATATAAATGATGTGGAGTACTATGCAGTTGAGGATCTTGATTCTATAGACTCTATCAGATGAATCCTAGTGACCAATGAGGATGCGGAGGTGCCCGAGCAACCTCCTACAATACCTAAGGCTGATTTGAGAGGAACCGTTAAGGCTAGAGAGTCCTAATAGACCATGTGTTAGATGGATTGTGTGAGATAGAAAGAGAGACCAATGGAACTTTCTACAAGTGTTTAGACCGAAGAGCAAGGTATCAGTTAGAAAGAGAGACCAATGGCACTTTCTACGAGTGTTTAGACCCAAGAGCAAGGGAGTTGACTCATTTAAAGTATCTTTATGTCTATGCTGATCAGAGTCAAGCGAGTTCCCCAAGTCTAGCTTTGGATAAATATGAATGGAAATATTGACGAGCATCGCAAGTAGATTTAAATCAATTTCATGATGAATGGCATGCCAGTCTTTGAAGTGGTATAGGTAAATCATACACCATCGCAAATAGTTGAAGAAGAACAAGTAGCTGAATCTCAAATTGAGAGAGTGTGGCTTAAACCACGAAAGAGCAATAAAAAAAGACAAGGTAGTAATTGTTGGAATGAGCATGAAAGAACCATCTAGGAGTGTTCAAGCTCCAAGTATGGTAGTAGAAACATCGGGGACAAGAGGTGGACATTCGGTCAACATAGGACCAATATATCCACATGTTCAAGTGGAAACCATTAGAGCACTTGCGTCAAGAACAACATCAGATGGTACACGTGTAGGTAGAAAGAGTTAATCACCAAGAAGATGGACGAGCTGTAGAAGTAAATGATGTAAGTGATTCCCCATGAGGAAGATTGTTTGGGGAAGGCAAGTAAGGCAATCCAAGGTAGCTAAATGGGTAAACAAGATATTTTTAAGATCAAAAGACCTATCTGCTCATGTGGCAAGCTTCATGCAAGTAGTAGAAGCCAAGATTGTGAATGATCCAAGGATGCAATGCCAAGAGTTTGGAATGACCCTAGAGGGAGACACTACACATTGATTCCAATTCTTGAAACATGTGACATTTGCTGACATGGAAGAATTCTATAAAGAATTCACGGGAGGGTTCTCCAAGAGGCATAGAATACAACTCTTACTCTCACATTATCAATTTTGAACAAGAGCCTAAGGAATCTGTAATGGACGCATTGCAATGCATGAAAAGATATGTTAAAAGATGCCGTATGGAAGAACTTCCTACAGAGGCCAGGATAGTTAGCAGATTTATCACAGGCTTGAGAAGTGAGGTGCTGAAACTGAATTTGTCGTAAAAAAATGGGACACCTTAGATGAGGTCATGAAGGAGGCCATAGACATGGTGGACAACTACAAAATATTTGAGGATGATGTGGAGAACTTAGATGAGGTCATGAAGGAGGCCATAGACATGGTGGACAACTACAAAATGATGTGGAGAAGAATAGCAATAGAAAGAGCTCTAATTCAAGTGAGACTTCCTCTGTCAAGACTACTAAAAAGCAAGAAGGAATAGTGAATTATGAACAATTGATGGAAGAGATTTTACGACAAGTCCATGAAAGAACAACATTGTAGAAGCCAAAATAATGTTATACTTTTGGTGGGTATCATTTATCTAAGGATTGTCCAACATTAGTATAGAGGCCGTTATAATGGTGTGACATCGAGAAGAAGTGGACGAGCCATACGACAGGATAGTGCAATTACAAGAAGAATTATGTCAGAGGGAGACCAATGGGACCAACAATAGCAGCACCACCACAACCAAGATATGCACTAGGACCAGTGTTATGAGGAAATATCATTGTTAGAGATGTGCTCAAGAGGGCATGTACATGCTCCTGCGATACCTCAGATGATGCACAAAGGACCATTTAGTTGGGATTAAATATTGATAATGTTTATTGCACTTGGAGGACCAAAACCAAGACATTCATATCCTTCAAAGCAATACAGTGTAATTCTACACCTTTACGACCTTGTTACTGTAATGGAATTGGCCTATTAACTTGAGAGTAGTAGAAATTAGAGAGAGTACTTTTGTGAAATTACTTTGTGAACATAGCGGGTGAACATAATTGATGGTAGCAACATAAACATAGCATTTAGTTAACTTGGCATGAGAAATACTTTTGCAAGAGAGAGAATTTAGAGAACATGACAACAATTGAGGACCGGATTTATGTGGAGTCGGTCCCTCCTCCAATAGGCATTTTTATTATGATTTCTCCCTTGTTACAATACAATCTTTGTGTTCATTGTGACCTAGGTGATGCAATGAAGGTGGAAAGCTTCATGCATCACGAGCATAACATAAACTTTGAAGAAAGAATTAACTATTTCAAGCCTCAGTCCCAAGACCTGAAAGACATTAGAAGGTGGAGAGAGCTAGCAGGGAATGAGGGTAGGAAAGAGGAAGAAGAAACATTTCATAGGAGAAAGAACTAGTTCCTCACATATCATCCCTCTTCTTGCTAGCATACATAATAGCATAGTGATGAAGATGGAGAAGATGGCCAGCTTAAGCATTGAAGCATGGATCTTGGTTGGATTTGCATTCCATAGCCATGAGTGTTGGTGTAGGCTCTCAACCTCTCTACTTGCTTGGATAAGGAGAGGGAGATCTTGCACTTTTCACTTTACACAATGAGAGTGTGTGTGGAGTGTGTGGGAGAGTATACCCCCTAAGCAAGCCCCTAGCTTCCTTGGTCGACCCCCCTTGTAGCTCATGCTTGAAGCTCATGGACCCCTCCTCCAGGCCTAGCCAATCACAAGCAGGAGGTAAATCAAGTAACAAGGGTAGCCTTGGACAAGTGTCCCCTTTGCCCTTTGAGAGAGAGGACTTGATAAATGCTAAAATAATTAATTAAATCTTCTAAATTATCATTGGACCCCTTGGGTGGTGTGGGACGGGTGTCTAACCTCACTCCTATCTTATTGCAGACATAGCGAGAACCATGAATATAATTGTCAATCCATGGGATGAAGCTGACTCGACTAGTGTATAGAGGCTACAAGAGATTGTCAATCTCTTAGAAAACAACAAACAACTCGCATCTAACTCAGGTTACACTCAAATGACTGAAATCACCAAAAGCTAATCTCTCATCGGTAAACAAATCACATCCGTTACAGCATCAAACGACATCCAAACGTTATGAAACTTCTAGGACATGTTTATAATATCTAAGCACACATTCTTATGGTCTCAAATCTCACTTTAGGTCAAGTGCAAAAATCACGATTATTAACAACAGTGAGTTTTTGACCTAGTCGTTTTTTATCTAGAATGCATCTAAATGCTTAGCAATGATGCCCCAATACCCCGCCTATGCTTAGTTTTTTATTTTAAAGCTTAAATTCCTACTTATGATGAAATTATGCCACAGGTCGGTGATGGAAAAAGCTACAAAATACCATGAAATGTTTACGTCAATGCGTAGAGATCTTACCTGCGGTTGCAAGGCAACAAACGTGACTGCAATGTGACAACCAAGAAGGAAGTAGGCAGTGCAAGAAGGAGAGAAGTGAGCGCTGTTAGCTCACGCTGTGTTTCTGTTATCCAAAACTTATAAAAACTTACAAAAATTGGCTTTTATACCTTAGCCAATATTTTTGGTGGTCAAAACTAATAATCTAGGAGCTCTAACTAAAGACAGGTTGATACAATCTAGAAGCTTATAGCCTCGGCTTATCAATTAGCAAGTTTATATGGAAAATAGGAGTTACAATTCCCGATTCATCAAAATAATAATTGTTTTTACACTGAAAGCTCCGAAAAATGTGATCCAAGTTAGCTTGCTGCTAACATTCCTCCCCTACACACCTGTGTCGTCTCGTGACACAGCTTTATGGGTTGAAGTAATCTTCGGGCTGATGGCTGGCGAGGTGGTCTTTCAGTGCATGTAAGGCTTTCTCATATCTGATCTTTCTTTCTTTGTCTGGAACCTGCAAGAATTGCATGGTGACCTTGTTTTTGAGCTCAATGGCTGAGTAGCCAACAAATCTGGAGGTTAGGTTGATTATCACTAGCCCAAATATTTTCTTTCACCAAGTGAAGACCCTATATAAAATTCTTCCTCAAACGCCAACATATTGCTAGATGGCAAGAACATGCATCGGGTATAAAAGCCGTAAAGAACTTCTTCAGAAGGTTGGCCGTTTAGGTTGTAGCAAAGACCCTTATTGCCCTCGAGGAATGACATCCACGGTGCTCCTACTTGCTCTGGCTTGTGAAAAGCTTCAATGCATGTGAGCAGCATTCGGCAAATTTTGTAGAGCATGGCACATGAGAGATCAGGGAGACTTTTGAAGAATGGCATGGCGCATGTTAGGGTTTTCACCATGTATTCCTCTGTCGGTGTTCTCTGCTCTGGAGATGGAAATCTTGGATAATTCAGTCATGTAGGCCGCTTCTTATTCAGTGCTTCATGTGCTTTCCATGTCCTTACCCGCGGTACAGGACAAAAGGTTGGGTCCTTTTGAAGGGTTGCGGGTGCTCTTGTGAACAGAATCAGATATCGTGGATTTTTATTGAGCCAGTTCTTTCTCCACTTGGTGGACTTCCTCTTCGCCTTCTGTTTGCATGTCTTTATATAGTCTTTCTTTGACCTGTAAAAGCTCTACCTTGATCAAGGGATATGGCAATGATTGTTGATGCCATCATGCATTGATTTGGTTGGGAGTGAGTTGAGTGACATTAATTGTATGGAGAACTCTCAACTCCCAATCCATCATTGCTTTTCATTTTTCATTTGTTTCTTGAGAAACCTGTTCTTTGAGTGCATCCTCCTCATCTTTAGACAACTGGACCATAGGCAATTGCTCTGCATCTATTAGTGGTACTTGAAAGTCTTCTTCTTGTAGACTTCTGTCGGCTGTGTTTCCATCTTAGTAAAAGAGACTGATGGAATTTCAACATTTGGTTGCTTTGAGGTACCAGCTTCTTCTTATGTCTCTTGTTGTCCCTCTCGCAACAACTGATTGACTCGCTTGAGCTCTGTTATCTCCTTGAGCAATTGTTCTTCTCATTGTACCCGCATCATTGAAAAGTCTCTTCGTTGTGACTGCTCTAGCTTTAGCTCTAGCTCAAGATTTTTATTCTTCTTTTCCAATGCCTTATATACTTTGTCTGTACCTTTGATCGAGGAAACTGTAGGAGTTTCCCTTATCTGTCTCAAGAAATCTACCTGATCATTGATCCTTTGCTCTGTATATTGTAGAGATGCGTTTTCTACGTCAAGCTGCACTTGGATCTTTTGTACTAATAGACTTGTGGTTAAGAGTTCATTTGTTATCTCTGGAATCGAATATTATGCATGAGGAAGATGATATGGACACTTTCCTTGTTGGTGTCAAGGATATCAATGAGCAACTTATTTTTGCAGGTGAAGACATTTTAGACAGTTCCCTTGTGCAGACTAATCTTGATGCCTTACCAGATTCTTACCAGACTTTAGCTAGTACTTGGAGACTTATGACCCAAGGAAACCCTGAAGTTGTCAAGTTTGATGCATTATGCACATTGCTGTTGCAAGAGTCACTTTCCAGAAAAACAAGACTAGGTAGCGTGCAGTTGAACAGGCTTTTATTGCTACTCAAAGAGAGGGTGGTAACAGCAATGCAGCCACTTCTTATGGTTCTGTTGCGAGTGGCAAACTTCTATTCCTAATGCTTCTGCTGGCAGCAATTTGTCTGGAAATTTTGGTGATAAGGGAAAAAAGAGATACGTTGCCATTATTGTAAAGCTAATGATCACTTGATCAAGCAGTGTCTTAAGTTGAAGGCCAAAGAGGCTAAGAAGAAAGAGGGTGGTTCCACTGCAAATGCTGGTTCCACTACAAATGCAGCCATTGTTGAATTTTCTATGAAAGGAGACTGTGATGTTGATGTTGATGCAGAATGGTCTTTTCGTGTAGAGTGCACTTACAATCCTGTTGTCCATGATGCATGCATGTCAGTTGCTGTAGATTCACATGTGTGGTATTTTGACAGTGGTGCTATAAGCACATTACCTCACATCGTGAATTGTTCACCTCTCTCGAGTCTGTCCCTCATGGGAATTCAGTCACTTGTGTCAACAATGCCTCTTATCCAGTTCAGGGGGTTGGAAAGATTGTGCTTATTGCTGCAAATGGAAGTTCTTTCACACTTGTTGATGCACTTTATGTACCTGGGATCAAGAAGAATATTTTGTCTGTATCTACACTTGCTAGACTTGGACTTGTAGTCAAATTTGTGGATGACAGATGTACAGTTCATGATCTCAGTTTTGGTGATGAAATTGTTGCATCTGGCCTTTTGTGCCGTGGGTTGTATAAGCTCACTTTGTATGACAAGTGTGGACAAAATTTTGCAAATGTAGTTGCAGATTCAAGGACTGTTTCATATGCAAAACTATGGCATGCACGTTTTGAGCATCTAGCTTTTGCCAGTTTGCTGCGTTTGCAAAAATCTGATATGGTTGCTTCTTTGCCACCTCTTGAAGCACTTTTCAAACATGTTTATGAAGGCTGTATTTTGGGTAAGATGCGGCGTTTGAAGTTTCCAAAGGATGGTTCAGTTAGGGCCACATGCAAGTTGCAACTTGTGCATAGTGATGTTTGTGAAAGGACAAAGGGTAGACTGGCATGTGGTTCTCCTCCCAACCTCCCTGCTTATAGCCCTTGCAAGTAGGTCCCCTTAATGCAGGCCTGGCCCTCGGCTCCTAGCCGTACTAAGCCATTCAGTCCCTGGCCCTTGGCCTGCTGTCCGGTCCTACCATTGTCCTGACATTACTCCCCCCTTGGAGAAGCGTTTTCGTGTGCGAAAACACAAGTGATGGTATCTTCATAAGAACACTAATGTTTCCATCGTGACATCCCTCCTGGATCCAACGATTCATTTGAGCGGAACACAGTTCAGTAGGAGGTTCAATGAGACCAAGAGTAACATCTTGATTTTCTACATTGTTGTCCATTTGCAACTATCTGATGGTACCGGTTCTTATCCAAACATAGTGTGTAGACTCCATTTAGAACGCCCATGAGCATGGTAAACGATTTTATCACAACAAAGATGTACCAAAAAGAGTATCTCTTGTCACTTACCATGAAAGTAATTTTCTGACATAACTCATCATCAAGTTTAAGTCCTTGACTTGTTCCCAAATTTCATCATCAGTAAACAACCCCACCCTAACGGGTTGAGAACTTGACTTAGACATGAAGAGACTAAACCTAGTCGCAAACATGCGTTAATTGATAGTAAGTAAACTCCAAGAAGAGCAATAAATGCTTATTAATTGGAGTGCTCGGTGCTAATGTATGCACTTTGCATATCCTTTAGCTCAAGATAACACTTTGTAATCTGCCTATCCCCTTCGATACCTGACAATACTGAGGTGTGTTTCCTCCATGGTTTACAGAGATTCTTCCTAGATGATTGGTAAACGGGGATCACAATATTGTACAGCATTCCACAAGCACCCAAACCGAGCCATGACCTCTATTGGTGATTGTTAGAACTAAAAGTAATCTCATAGAGATATTGTACCTAGAGTGTAAAATGCTTCATAAGCAACAACTTGATGAATACGCATGCCATTCCAAATCAGCTCTTGTTAAACACTAGGGCCCATAACACCTAGTGGCATGCATTTAGCAAAAAATAGATCCGAACCTGGATATCCATGATCATCCTTGCCAATACTTATGGAGAATGTGATGTGCATAGCACACAGTAAAGAGGAATCTAAATAGTTCCAAAAAGAAACTAAATACTTTCTACGCAATCATTTGCAAGCCTAGCTAAAACGTTTGAACCATAATAGAAGGTGAAACATTAAACACTTCTAGGGACAAACAATGAAACTTTTTCATTAACAACTTATAGCCTTGCTATATGTATAAACAACCATCTGTAATTTTTTTTAGCAGCACTTGTACCTTAACAAGTCATTCTAAGTATCCGATAATTTTTTGCCACTAAAATTACTCATGATACGTCGTGCTGAAAATGGTCTAGAAAACAGGATTGGACCGGCACCTAGGGATTTTGTCGTGACACATACTTGAAATATTGGGCGCCAGTGTCAGTCCCAGAGACTCATATCCTCCACATGTGGAATATGTCTCATGTAAGAATGTCTGAAAAAAGAACATTCTTGAAGTACAAGATGTACTTGTGCGTGGAGGTAACTGCAAACACTCTACGACGGGAGTGAGAAGGACCCTTATTAGCCTTGCTCCACACTGGCTAAACCGAACTCCTTGAGTTCCTAGACCATGTTGTATCCCATGTGACAACATGTGCCAAATCGAACCCAACAAGTGGGTTCATAACTACATAATGTATAGTGGACACTACGGCCCGACATGCCCTTGGCATGGCTCTAAAACATTCAAGTGTATTTATACGTCTTGAAAAAAAAAAAGCAAAGCATACTAAAAAATGGAATAACACCAAAGCAATAGATGTATACCTGGAGATTGGAACTGAATGTTCACTTACTCCTATTCAAATGCACAAGAGCACCTCGCCCTCCTGTGAAAAAACAAGCAACATTGCACCAAAAACCCTGGGTGTTTGGTTAGAATCTACATAGTCAAACCCCTTGGTAAGACCCTTTGTAGGAACTGCTCAACTAGCAGGTAACGGTAATCAACATAGTCAACCGTGTACAAAATGATTGGAATCAATTGAAAAGTTGAATTTGCCCGCTACCGCATGGTAAATTTCGAAATTCGTTCCTTGAAAGTATAACGAGCATAGATCAAATTGTGATCCTCAATTCCTATGGGAAGATTTAGCAATTACCCGTCGCGTCGTACCCCAAAACAGTATGTCCATAGACACTCCGTAGTGCTATAAAAGGAGCACGAAATCAACAAAAGTGAAATACCTAGCTCTTATGGGTAGCCATGCTGCCTCAACTGATTGTTGCATTGATACTTCCTTTGTAGAGATCAGTGGATGTGAGTTTAAGAAAGAAAACTCAACTTGAGCGTCGCACTTAAAACATGTAGTGCAAAAATGATACCCAAAACATCCGTAATGACAAGACTCTTGCTTGTCCATAAACGTTGATGTATTCGATGTGTACTCTCTGGGCACATCTGTTCGGTCTTAAGTACAATCACCCAAGGAATGCCAATAGTTGGGTCTTACCCAAGATTTGACAATGGCTCTTAGCCAGCCTGTGTGTGGCTCATAGCCCTTATGGAAATTAGTGTTCAATCGATGAACCGATGAAGACTAGTGTGAATGGAATTTTGGCCAAGTTCTAGGTGAGCATTAGAGCATCTTGGCTCAAACTAACTCACAAGAAAAACATGTATCAAAGAGCTGCTTAGAAAGTTTTCCTTATTCTTGGAAAGAGAGAAAGAGAAGGAGAGAGAAGGAGAGAGAGAGAGAGAGAAGAAACTTTCCGTAAATTTCTAGAGTGTGTACCCAAGTTGTGTGCTCTTGCGCATCTTATCCCTTTACTCATGTGCCAGCTCTCGTTCACCGCATCACTCCAGGGGGGATTTGTTACCATATACATGTGGTAGTGGTGTGAACACACTAGGACCTCCTGGGCATTTTTTCCCTCTTTAAAAGGTTTTTTTCTTCTGTGCATTGTATATACGCCCATCACTCTAGGGCTATCTCTCTTTCCATTGCACACTCAATTGTGTGCCTTGAGCTTCCTTCGTCTTCTCCAAGCTGTGTGCACCCTAATTCCAACAAAAATTGATAAAGCCTTTTGACTAGAGCTTTACAAGGCTATTAAGAGATAATATACAAAAATTGGGAGATTTTAACTTGGTTAGGTCATCCTAAGATCATATCAAGTATTTAGGTTAAGAAATCAAAATCTTGCCTAGAAAACCAAAACAAGGGTCCAAATCAAGTGAAAATTGTTGTATAGGGAGTGCAAGGCATAAGGAATCTATGTGTGAGGAGGTAGAAGAAAAATTAGCAGACTTGACTACTGAGTGAAATTCTGGAAAGCAATTGTGTATAAACTTGTTTTCTCCACAATTTAGTTACAACCCTTGAGAACAGACTAGCCATACTTGTGTATATACAAGAGGAGTCCAGCACATGACAGACGGGAAGAAATCAATTTAGGTACGCTTTCAAGTTTGCAATCCTGATTACCGTTCCATATGTATTTGAGATCAAGAAATGTTTTCAAACCAGGAGCTAAGAGCGTAAAAAGTAAAGTGAGTAGAGTGTCAATAGAAGAAAGTGTTAACCAATTTGATTAGATCCCTTGACAACTATACAAGAAGACTCTAGTACTTTGTCTAAGTATTCCCTTTACGACACGACTGCCGAAGGGTCAACAATGAGAATTCATAGTGAAAACATGGTCACAGATACCTCAGGTACCTTTGTTGAGACCAATAAGATTGAGCTAGAGATAAAATATCCTGATCGACACAGTGCAAGCATATATCAGGATGTAAATGGTAAGTACTATTACCAAGGTGGAGATGTATTGAACATTCCTCCTAAAAGGGTTGATGTTTATTACAACTCCAAGTGCTATGTGGATATAAATGATGTGGAGTACTATGCAGTTGAGGATCTTGATTCCATAGACTCTATCAGATGAATCCTAGTGACCAATGAGGATGCGGAGGTGCCCGAGCAACCTCCTACAATACCTAAGGCTGATTTGAGAGGAACCGTTAAGGCTAGAGAGTCCTAATAGACCATGTGTTAGATGGATTGTGTGAGATAGAAAGAGAGACCAATGGAACTTTCTACAAGTGTTTAGACCGAAGAGCAAGGTATCAGTTAGAAAGAGAGACCAATGGCACTTTCTACGAGTGTTTAGACCCAAGAGCAAGGGAGTTGACTCATTTAAAGTATCTTTATGTCTATGCTGATCAGAGTCAAGCGAGTTCCCCAAGTCTAGCTTTGGATAAATATGAATGGAAATATTGACGAGCATCGCAAGTAGATTTAAATCAATTTCATGATGAATGGCATGCCAGTCTTTGAAGTGGTATAGGTAAATCATACACCATCGCAAATAGTTGAAGAAGAACAAGTAGCTGAATCTCAAATTGAGAGAGTGTGGCTTAAACCACGAAAGAGCAATAAAAAAAGACAAGGTAGTAATTGTTGGAATGAGCATGAAAGAACCATCTAGGAGTGTTCAAGCTCCAAGTATGGTAGTAGAAACATCGGGGACAAGAGGTGGACATTCGGTCAACATAGGACCAATATATCCACATGTTCAAGTGGAAACCATTAGAGCACTTGCGTCAAGAACAACATCAGATGGTACACGTGTAGGTAGAAAGAGTTAATCACCAAGAAGATGGACGAGCTGTAGAAGTAAATGATGTAAGTGATTCCCCATGAGGAAGATTGTTTGGGGAAGGCAAGTAAGGCAATCCAAGGTAGCTAAATGGGTAAACAAGATATTTTTAAGATCAAAAGACCTATCTGCTCATGTGGCAAGCTTCATGCAAGTAGTAGAAGCCAAGATTGTGAATGATCCAAGGATGCAATGCCAAGAGTTTGGAATGACCCTAGAGGGAGACACTACACATTGATTCCAATTCTTGAAACATGTGACATTTGCTGACATGGAAGAATTCTATAAAGAATTCACGGGAGGGTTCTCCAAGAGGCATAGAATACAACTCTTACTCTCACATTATCAATTTTGAACAAGAGCCTAAGGAATCTGTAATGGACGCATTGCAATGCATGAAAAGATATGTTAAAAGATGCCGTATGGAAGAACTTCCTACAGAGGCCAGGATAGTTAGCAGATTTATCACAGGCTTGAGAAGTGAGGTGCTGAAACTGAATTTGTCGTAAAAAAATGGGACACCTTAGATGAGGTCATGAAGGAGGCCATAGACATGGTGGACAACTACAAAATATTTGAGGATGATGTGGAGAACTTAGATGAGGTCATGAAGGAGGCCATAGACATGGTGGACAACTACAAAATGATGTGGAGAAGAATAGCAATAGAAAGAGCTCTAATTCAAGTGAGACTTCCTCTGTCAAGACTACTAAAAAGCAAGAAGGAATAGTGAATTATGAACAATTGATGGAAGAGATTTTACGACAAGTCCATGAAAGAACAACATTGTAGAAGCCAAAATAATGTTATACTTTTGGTGGGTATCATTTATCTAAGGATTGTCCAACATTAGTATAGAGGCCGTTATAATGGTGTGACATCGAGAAGAAGTGGACGAGCCATACGACAGGATAGTGCTATTACAAGAAGAATTATGTCAGAGGGAGACCAATGGGACCAACAATAGCAGCACCACCACAACCAAGATATGCACTAGGACCAGTGTTATGAGGAAATATCATTGTTAGAGATGTGCTCAAGAGGGCATGTACATGCTCCTGCGATACCTCAGATGATGCACAAAGGACCATTTAGTTGGGATTAAATATTGATAATGTTTATTGCACTTGGAGGACCAAAACCAAGACATTCATATCCTTCAAAGCAATACAGTGTAATTCTACACCTTTACGACCTTGTTACTGTAATGGAATTGGCCTATTAACTTGAGAGTAGTAGAAATTAGAGAGAGTACTTTTGTGAAATTACTTTGTGAACATAGCGGGTGAACATAATTGATGGTAGCAACATAAACATAGCATTTAGTTAACTTGGCATGAGAAATACTTTTGCAAGAGAGAGAATTTAGAGAACATGACAACAATTGAGGACCGGATTTATGTGGAGTCGGTCCCTCCTCCAATAGGCATTTTTATTATGATTTCTCCCTTGTTACAATACAATCTTTGTGTTCATTGTGACCTAGGTGATGCAATGAAGGTGGAAAGCTTCATGCATCACGAGCATAACATAAACTTTGAAGAAAGAATTAACTATTTCAAGCCTCAGTCCCAAGACCTGAAAGACATTAGAAGGTGGAGAGAGCTAGCAGGGAATGAGGGTAGGAAAGAGGAAGAAGAAACATTTCATAGGAGAAAGAACTAGTTCCTCACATATCATCCCTCTTCTTGCTAGCATACATAATAGCATAGTGATGAAGATGGAGAAGATGGCCAGCTTAAGCATTGAAGCATGGATCTTGGTTGGATTTGCATTCCATAGCCATGAGTGTTGGTGTAGGCTCTCAACCTCTCTACTTGCTTGGATAAGGAGAGGGAGATCTTGCACTTTTCACTTTACACAATGAGAGTGTGTGTGGGAGTGTGTGGGAGAGTATACCCCCTAAGCAAGCCCCTAGCTTCCTTGGTCGACCCCCCTTGTAGCTCATGCTTGAAGCTCATGGACCCCTCCTCCAGGCCTAGCCAATCACAAGCAGGAGGTAAATCAAGTAACAAGGGTAGCCTTGGACAAGTGTCCCCTTTGCCCTTTGAGAGAGAGGACTTGATAAATGCTAAAATAATTAATTAAATCTTCTAAATTATCATTGGACCCCTTGGGTGGTGTGGGACGGGTGTCTAACCTCACTCCTATCTTATTGCAGACATAGCGAGAACCATGAATATAATTGTCAATCCATGGGATGAAGCTGACTCGACTAGTGTATAGAGGCTACAAGAGATTGTCAATCTCTTAGAAAACAACAAACAACTCGCATCTAACTCAGGTTACACTCAAATGACTGAAATCACCAAAAGCTAATCTCTCATCGGTAAACAAATCACATCCGTTACAGCATCAAACGACATCCAAACGTTATGAAACTTCTAGGACATGTTTATAATATCTAAGCACACATTCTTATGGTCTCAAATCTCACTTTAGGTCAAGTGCAAAAATCACGATTATTAACAACAGTGAGTTTTTGACCTAGTCGTTTTTTATCTAGAATGCATCTAAATGCTTAGCAATGATGCCCCAATACCCCGCCTATGCTTAGTTTTTTATTTTAAAGCTTAAATTCCTACTTATGATGAAATTATGCCACAGGTCGGTGATGGAAAAAGCTACAAAATACCATGAAATGTTTACGTCAATGCGTAGAGATCTTACCTGCGGTTGCAAGGCAACAAACGTGACTGCAATGTGACAACCAAGAAGGAAGTAGGCAGTGCAAGAAGGAGAGAAGTGAGCGCTGTTAGCTCACGCTGTGTTTCTGTTATCCAAAACTTATAAAAACTTACAAAAATTGGCTTTTATACCTTAGCCAATATTTTTGGTGGTCAAAACTAATAATCTAGGAGCTCTAACTAAAGACAGGTTGATACAATCTAGAAGCTTATAGCCTCGGCTTATCAATTAGCAAGTTTATATGGAAAATAGGAGTTACAATTCCCGATTCATCAAAATAATAATTGTTTTTACACTGAAAGCTCCGAAAAATGTGATCCAAGTTAGCTTGCTGCTAACATTCCTCCCCTACACACCTGTGTCGTCTCGTGACACAGCTTTATGGGTTGAAGTAATCTTCGGGCTGATGGCTGGCGAGGTGGTCTTTCAGTGCATGTAAGGCTTTCTCATATCTGATCTTTCTTTCTTTGTCTGGAACCTGCAAGAATTGCATGGTGACCTTGTTTTTGAGCTCAATGGCTGAGTAGCCAACAAATCTGGAGGTTAGGTTGATTATCACTAGCCCAAATATTTTCTTTCACCAAGTGAAGACCCTATATAAAATTCTTCCTCAAACGCCAACATATTGCTAGATGGCAAGAACATGCATCGGGTATAAAAGCCGTAAAGAACTTCTTCAGAAGGTTGGCCGTTTAGGTTGTAGCAAAGACCCTTATTGCCCTCGAGGAATGACATCCACGGTGCTCCTACTTGCTCTGGCTTGTGAAAAGCTTCAATGCATGTGAGCAGCATTCGGCAAATTTTGTAGAGCATGGCACATGAGAGATCAGGGAGACTTTTGAAGAATGGCATGGCGCATGTTAGGGTTTTCACCATGTATTCCTCTGTCGGTGTTCTCTGCTCTGGAGATGGAAATCTTGGATAATTCAGTCATGTAGGCCGCTTCTTATTCAGTGCTTCATGTGCTTTCCATGTCCTTACCCGCGGTACAGGACAAAAGGTTGGGTCCTTTTGAAGGGTTGCGGGTGCTCTTGTGAACAGAATCAGATATCGTGGATTTTTATTGAGCCAGTTCTTTCTCCACTTGGTGGACTTCCTCTTCGCCTTCTGTTTGCATGTCTTTATATAGTCTTTCTTTGACCTGTAAAAGCTCTACCTTGATCAAGGGATATGGCAATGATTGTTGATGCCATCATGCATTGATTTGGTTGGGAGTGAGTTGAGTGACATTAATTGTATGGAGAACTCTCAACTCCCAATCCATCATTGCTTTTCATTTTTCATTTGTTTCTTGAGAAACCTGTTCTTTGAGTGCATCCTCCTCATCTTTAGACAACTGGACCATAGGCAATTGCTCTGCATCTATTAGTGGTACTTGAAAGTCTTCTTCTTGTAGACTTCTGTCGGCTGTGTTTCCATCTTAGTAAAAGAGACTGATGGAATTTCAACATTTGGTTGCTTTGAGGTACCAGCTTCTTCTTATGTCTCTTGTTGTCCCTCTCGCAACAACTGATTGACTCGCTTGAGCTCTGTTATCTCCTTGAGCAATTGTTCTTCTCATTGTACCCGCATCATTGAAAAGTCTCTTCGTTGTGACTGCTCTAGCTTTAGCTCTAGCTCAAGATTTTTATTCTTCTTTTCCAATGCCTTATATACTTTGTCTGTACCTTTGATCGAGGAAACTGTAGGAGTTTCCCTTATCTGTCTCAAGAAATCTACCTGATCATTGATCCTTTGCTCTGTATATTGTAGAGATGCGTTTTCTACGTCAAGCTGCACTTGGATCTTTTGTACTAATAGACTTGTGGTTAAGAGTTCATTTGTTATCTCTGGAATCGAATATTATGCATGAGGAAGATGATATGGACACTTTCCTTGTTGGTGTCAAGGATATCAATGAGCAACTTATTTTTGCAGGTGAAGACATTTTAGACAGTTCCCTTGTGCAGACTAATCTTGATGCCTTACCAGATTCTTACCAGACTTTAGCTAGTACTTGGAGACTTATGACCCAAGGAAACCCTGAAGTTGTCAAGTTTGATGCATTATGCACATTGCTGTTGCAAGAGTCACTTTCCAGAAAAACAAGACTAGGTAGCGTGCAGTTGAACAGGCTTTTATTGCTACTCAAAGAGAGGGTGGTAACAGCAATGCAGCCACTTCTTATGGTTCTGTTGCGAGTGGCAAACTTCTATTCCTAATGCTTCTGCTGGCAGCAATTTGTCTGGAAATTTTGGTGATAAGGGAAAAAAGAGATACGTTGCCATTATTGTAAAGCTAATGATCACTTGATCAAGCAGTGTCTTAAGTTGAAGGCCAAAGAGGCTAAGAAGAAAGAGGGTGGTTCCACTGCAAATGCTGGTTCCACTACAAATGCAGCCATTGTTGAATTTTCTATGAAAGGAGACTGTGATGTTGATGTTGATGCAGAATGGTCTTTTCGTGTAGAGTGCACTTACAATCCTGTTGTCCATGATGCATGCATGTCAGTTGCTGTAGATTCACATGTGTGGTATTTTGACAGTGGTGCTATAAGCACATTACCTCACATCGTGAATTGTTCACCTCTCTCGAGTCTGTCCCTCATGGGAATTCAGTCACTTGTGTCAACAATGCCTCTTATCCAGTTCAGGGGGTTGGAAAGATTGTGCTTATTGCTGCAAATGGAAGTTCTTTCACACTTGTTGATGCACTTTATGTACCTGGGATCAAGAAGAATATTTTGTCTGTATCTACACTTGCTAGACTTGGACTTGTAGTCAAATTTGTGGATGACAGATGTACAGTTCATGATCTCAGTTTTGGTGATGAAATTGTTGCATCTGGCCTTTTGTGCCGTGGGTTGTATAAGCTCACTTTGTATGACAAGTGTGGACAAAATTTTGCAAATGTAGTTGCAGATTCAAGGACTGTTTCATATGCAAAACTATGGCATGCACGTTTTGAGCATCTAGCTTTTGCCAGTTTGCTGCGTTTGCAAAAATCTGATATGGTTGCTTCTTTGCCACCTCTTGAAGCACTTTTCAAACATGTTTATGAAGGCTGTATTTTGGGTAAGATGCGGCGTTTGAAGTTTCCAAAGGATGGTTCAGTTAGGGCCACATGCAAGTTGCAACTTGTGCATAGTGATGTTTGTGAAAGGACAAAGGGTAGACTGGCATGTGGTTCTCCTCCCAACCTCCCTGCTTATAGCCCTTGCAAGTAGGTCCCCTTAATGCAGGCCTGGCCCTCGGCTCCTAGCCGTACTAAGCCATTCAGTCCCTGGCCCTTGGCCTGCTGTCCGGTCCTACCATTGTCCTGACATTACTCCCCCCTTGGAGAAGCGTTTTCGTGTGCGAAAACACAAGTGATGGTATCTTCATAAGAACACTAATGTTTCCATCGTGACATCCCTCCTGGATCCAACGATTCATTTGAGCGGAACACAGTTCAGTAGGAGGTTCAATGAGACCAAGAGTAACATCTTGATTTTCTACATTGTTGTCCATTTGCAACTATCTGATGGTACCGGTTCTTATCCAAACATAGTGTGTAGACTCCATTTAGAACGCCCATGAGCATGGTAAACGATTTTATCACAACAAAGATGTACCAAAAAGAGTATCTCTTGTCACTTACCATGAAAGTAATTTTCTGACATAACTCATCATCAAGTTTAAGTCCTTGACTTGTTCCCAAATTTCATCATCAGTAAACAACCCCACCCTAACGGGTTGAGAACTTGACTTAGACATGAAGAGACTAAACCTAGTCGCAAACATGCGTTAATTGATAGTAAGTAAACTCCAAGAAGAGCAATAAATGCTTATTAATTGGAGTGCTCGGTGCTAATGTATGCACTTTGCATATCCTTTAGCTCAAGATAACACTTTGTAATCTGCCTATCCCCTTCGATACCTGACAATACTGAGGTGTGTTTCCTCCATGGTTTACAGAGATTCTTCCTAGATGATTGGTAAACGGGGATCACAATATTGTACAGCATTCCACAAGCACCCAAACCGAGCCATGACCTCTATTGGTGATTGTTAGAACTAAAAGTAATCTCATAGAGATATTGTACCTAGAGTGTAAAATGCTTCATAAGCAACAACTTGATGAATACGCATGCCATTCCAAATCAGCTCTTGTTAAACACTAGGGCCCATAACACCTAGTGGCATGCATTTAGCAAAAAATAGATCCGAACCTGGATATCCATGATCATCCTTGCCAATACTTATGGAGAATGTGATGTGCATAGCACACAGTAAAGA
Source organism: Adiantum capillus-veneris (assembly GCF_014529385.1). Lineage (NCBI taxonomy): Eukaryota > Viridiplantae > Streptophyta > Polypodiopsida > Polypodiales > Pteridaceae > Adiantum > Adiantum capillus-veneris. Next base: position 148,756,690 of record NC_140944.1, read on the forward strand.
GGAATCTAAATAGTTCCAAAAAGAAACTAAATACTTTCTACGCAATCATTTTCAAGCCTAGCTAAAACGTTTGAACCATAATAGAAGGTGAAACATTAAACACTTCTAGGGACAAACAATGAAACTTTTTCATTAACAACTTATAGCCTTGCTATATGTATAAACAACCATCTGTAATTTTTTTTAGCAGCACTTGTACCTTAACAAGTCATTCTAAGTATCCGATAATTTTTTGCCACTAAAATTACTCATGATACGTCGTGCTGAAAATGGTCTAGAAAACAGGATTGGACCGGCACCTAGGGATTTTGTCGTGACACATACTTGAAATATTGGGCGCCAGTGTCAGTCCCAGAGACTCATATCCTCCACATGTGGAATATGTCTCATGTAAGAATGTCTGAAAAAAGAACATTCTTGAAGTACAAGATGTACTTGTGCGTGGAGGTAACTGCAAACACTCTACGACGGGAGTGAGAAGGACCCTTATTAGCCTTGCTCCACACTGGCTAAACCGAACTCCTTGAGTTCCTAGACCATGTTGTATCCCATGTGACAACATGTGCCAAATCGAACCCAACAAGTGGGTTCATAACTACATAATGTATAGTGGACACTACGGCCCGACATGCCCTTGGCATGGCTCTAAAACATTCAAGTGTATTTATACGTCTTGAAAAAAAAAAAGCAAAGCATACTAAAAAATGGAATAACACCAAAGCAATAGATGTATACCTGGAGATTGGAACTGAATGTTCACTTACTCCTATTCAAATGCACAAGAGCACCTCGCCCTCCTGTGAAAAAACAAGCAACATTGCACCAAAAACCCTGGGTGTTTGGTTAGAATCTACATAGTCAAACCCCTTGGTAAGACCCTTTGTAGGAACTGCTCAACTAGCAGGTAACGGTAATCAACATAGTCAACCGTGTACAAAATGATTGGAATCAATTGAAAAGTTGAATTTGCCCGCTACCGCATGGTAAATTTCGAAATTCGTTCCTTGAAAGTATAACGAGCATAGATCAAATTGTGATCCTCAATTCCTATGGGAAGATTTAGCAATTACCCGTCGCGTCGTACCCCAAAACAGTATGTCCATAGACACTCCGTAGTGCTATAAAAGGAGCACGAAATCAACAAAAGTGAAATACCTAGCTCTTATGGGTAGCCATGCTGCCTCAACTGATTGTTGCATTGATACTTCCTTTGTAGAGATCAGTGGATGTGAGTTTAAGAAGAAAACTCAACTTGAGCGTCGCACTTAAAACATGTAGTGCAAAAATGATACCCAAAACATCCGTAATGACAAGACTCTTGCTTGTCCATAAACGTTGATGTATTCGATGTGTACTCTCTGGGTACATCTGTTCGGTCTTAAGTACAATCACCCAAGGAATGCCAATAGTTGGGTCTTACCCAAGATTTGACAATGGCTCTTAGCCAGCCTGTGTGTGGCTCATAGCCCTTATGGAAATTAGTGTTCAATCGATGAACCGATGAAGACTAGTGTGAATGGAATTTTGGCCAAGTTCTAGGTGAGCATTAGAGCATCTTGGCTCAAACTAACTCACAAGAAAAACATGTATCAAAGAGCTGCTTAGAAAGTTTTCCTTATTCTTGGAAAGAGAGAAAGAGAAGGAGAGAGAAGGAGAGAGAGAGAGAGAGAGAGAAGAAACTTTCCGTAAATTTCTAGAGTGTGTACCCAAGTTGTGTGCTCTTGCGCATCTTATGCCTAAATTGCAGCTTATCGTATAAGCATTCCACAGTTTTCCGGTATGACTCTCTCATCGAGAGAGGTAACAGAAAAATAGAAAACTCATTCTGACCCACCTACCATGCAGGGGTCGTGATGGTATGAGGACGACTTAACATTGGCACTTTGCTTGTAAAATAAGTCCTAGATTTAGGTTCCTTTTAGTGTTGTTGTGTGTTGATAGCAACCAACAATCATATTAAACAATTCATCACTTAGTTTGTCCTTGACAGAGTTGTAAGTGTGATAGCGGAAGCATAATGCATGGAGCGGTAGAATTGAATCCACATCACTAGCATGCTTTGCATGAATAATTGTAAGTCCTTGCGAAGAGTGATGGCCTCAAACGTGAGAACCAAAACCATAAGTGCCTTGCACAGTTTAGACTGGTAGGGATTTTGTGAGCTGAGATTCCCTATTTTTCCAGTTCCTAGAAGACTTGCTTCATATAAAATTGCCAAAGCTCTTTGCTATGCACAATGACAGTAATTTGCCAAGTAAAGTGTAAACATGGAAAAACAAGAAAAACTTAAACTTGGCTAACCTGGTCGTTGTTGCTGCAACAAGTTGTCCTGAAATTTGGAAGGAAAAACTCATTCCAAAATGGCTTATAGTCATATCTGCATAGACGCCCTCGTATACCCTATACACCCTTCTGGTACATAATGAAATAACTTGCAATATGAAATAACCTACAAACACATTGCCTATTCCTTCCCAATTTTGTATGCTCATAGTAGAGGCCAAACATGGCCAGTTTCAATGCAAGATGGATAAATTGAAGCCTTGCTTCATAGAACTATGTCTGGCCTCATTGCCAATAAATGCTATTGATGATAGATTGTCATAGCAAAGAGATTTGACCTTGTCGATCATGCACAAAAAAATGGACCTTGTCTACTTGTACATCATATTGCGAAGCAAAAAAAATACTTGCAAGGTATGAATGTGTACCTGCTTAGCTTGATTACGGTTGTCCTTGACTAGATAAGACCATTAGCGGTCCGTGAACTTTCCCGTCTGGATCTTGCTTTCGTAGAAGTTGTCTAGCAAAGTCTAGCTATAGGGCATGCCAATCTCCTTGAGATGCTAGAGAGGCTATTTGTACTCAAGCTGTGCTTGATTTAGATACTTCTCAATGATATATGCAGCAAATATGTAATGTATATGATAATTTTCACAAGCCATGCTTTTGCTTGAAGTGCTTAAAGTGCACTCACCTTTGTTGCAGGATGGTGTTATGCAGTATGCCGTACAAAAATTATCAAACAAAAGAAAAGCTACTGCTTACCTTGTGAGGTACTCACCTCGACTTTCCAATATAGCCTTGTGATCGAGCTTCTTGCCAATCCAGTCGACTCTTGTGTGGAATTATGGAGACACTTTGGTCTCAATCTCGGTGTCTTTCCGACTATGTATTATGCTTTGCATGGCTCGTGCATGCAGTCCTGAGAACTTGCACCATCTTCGCATAGTCTTGTGATCAATCATTAAGTTAACCACGATGGTATGTTTACCAAAACTTCTCTGCTCGACCATCGAATCCCAAACCGTTTTTAGGAAGTTGAGTTTTCCAAACTTTGCAATCTGTTTCTTGTTGCATGGCCGATGCATGTTATCTAGTGATACATGCAAGCTAGCCCACGCATGTCACCTTTGATTGATTCTTCACTCGAGGCCAAAAACCTCACACCCTGGTATGCATGGCCATGGTGCTTGGCCCTTAGTAAGGAAGGGTTCCCAAAGTAGGGCGCCCCTGTGCCAATAATATGAAAAGAAGCTTCTTGCTTCATCCATGGAGGCAATAGACGACAACACAAGGAGAAAACAGCAGAGCACGTGTCGACAATTGCTCGAACTCAAGCTCTACACAAACGTAAAACGGTCCTTTCGGCCGTGCGAACCTGTAGAACCCACCCTTGCGGTATTTTGTGATGGTCACTAGACTTCGTCCCTTCGCCGCAAGCAGCTATGCACACGAGAATCCGGCTCCGACCACCTGTGTAGAACCTGTGCCTTTGGCTCCATCTTCCTTGTCCTCAACCCATGCACATGCAAAAACTCGCATGAGAGAAGAGAGGCCTTGCTCTTGCATGAGAAAAGAGAGAGAGAAAGAGAGACAGAGAGAGAAGCCATGCAAATCTCCTTCCCCTCCCTTCCATGGATGCTCTCCCCTGTGCTCTCATACCAATGAAAGTACAAAGGGTAGATTGGCATGTGGTTCTCCTCCCAACCTCCCTACGTATAGCCCTTGGCCCTTGCAAGTAAGTTCCCTTAACGCATGCCCGGCCCTCGGCTCCTAGCCGTACTGAGCCATTCAGTCCTTGTCCCTTGGCCTGCTTCCCGGTCCCACCATTGTCCTAACAGTTTGTGGGCCCATGCAAACTCCATCCTTGGGCAATTACCTGTACTTCATGACTTTCATTGATGATTACTCCACGCATGCATGGATATTTCCTCTTAAAGCGAAGCCCAATGTGCTTCAAACAATTTCTGGTGCTATGGCTGAAAATGTATCAAAATATACTATGGGCACCCTCCGTTCCGATCAAGGGGGGGAGTATATGTCTCATGAATTTAATGCATTTTTGCCTAGTCGTGGGATAAAACACCAATGTACAGTACCTTATATACCTCAGCAAAATGGTGTTGTTGAGAGGAAAAATAAGTCACTTAAGGAAATGGCACGATGTACGGTCAAAAGTCAAGCTTTACTGCATTATTTTTGGCTTGAGGCCATCATGTGTGTCCCTTATGTACTTAACAGGTGTCCTACAAAAGCTTTGCAGTCTATTACTCCATACAAAGCATGGCATGATAGAAAGCCTTCTATTGAGAACATGCGTGTTTTTGGTTGTTTGGTATAAGGCTTTGGTGCCACAAACACAGTAGCGCAGAAAATTGGATGATGAGGCTGTCAAATGTATTTTTGTTGATTATAGTGTTGAAAGAAAAGGTTACAGGTTGTATCATTTGCAAAAAAAGTGTATTTTGGTTTCACGGGATGTAGTGTTTGTGGAAGATTTTGTTTAGCCCTTGCTGTAATGTAGTACTAGAGACAATAATGTAAGCTCATAGGACCTTTATGACACTTTGTTGCCTCCTTTCAGTGGTCGAAGTTCGAATGTAAATTTCAATGAGGCAAATGTACAGCCTATGGGGGTTTCCCAAAATGTTACAGATTAGCCTATTACTGATGCAGATGTACATGATGTACTTGATGAGGAAAGGACTAAAAATGAGCAGGCTAGAGGTATGCCAAAATGGCCGGTGCATACATTGCGTGACAGTAAATTGGATGCACCTTTGTCTAGTCGTACTCGTTCAGGCTCTGGCCATGCATCTTATGCAACAGATTGTTATGCTTTGGTTGTGTCTAGCTTACATGATGTTGAGGAACCTCTGTCTTTTGATAAAGCACCAAATTCAAAAAATTGGATGGCTGCCATGCAATTAGAATATGATGCACTTATAGAAAATGACACATGGACTTTATGTGATTTGACTTCTGGCAAAAAGGCCATTGGTACGAGGTGGGTTTACAAGTTGAAACGCAATTCGAATGCTGAGATCGATCACCATAAGGCTCGACTTGTTGCAAATGGTTATGCACAACAAAAAGGCATAGATTATGAAGAGACTTTTGCTCCCACTTGTCGTATGACTACTGTGCGTTTTCTATGTGCATTGGCATCTCATTTTGGTTGGGATGTATATCAATCAGACATTGTTACTGCTTTCTTGAATGGTGACATATTGAGGAAGTTTATGTAACGCAGCCTCGCGGTTTTGTCAAGAAAGGACAAGAGGACAAAGTGTGCAGATGTAAGAAGGCTTTGTATGGGTTGAAGCAATCTCCTCGTGCTTGGTATGAGAAAGCTGACACTCATTTGGTCAAACGAGGCTTTTGTAACAGTCCAACAGAAAGCACATTGCATGTAAAGCGTGAGGGTGATATACTTCCCATCGTGGTTCTCTATGTCGATGATTTGTTGTGATCACTGGACCAAATGAGAGACATATTACTGAATTTAAGACTGATTTGAATGCTACTTTCAAGATGAAAGATTTGGGGCTGTTGCATCTTTACTTGGGTATACAGTTTATACAGTTTAAGCAATGTAATGGTGGTATTTTCTTGTGTCAGAAAAGTTACATAGAAACATTGCTATGTAAGTTTGGACTTGAGGATTGCAAACCTATTCCCACTCCCATGGAAACAGGTTTGAAACTAAGTCTTCATGATGTTGTTGATCCTGCAGATGGCACTCTTTACCAAACTGTTGTTGGATGCCTCATTTATGTATGCAACATAAGGCCGGATATTCAATTTGCAGTCTCACAGGTCAGCAGATTTATGCATAGTCTAGGGTCTAAGCATTGGCAGGCTGCCAAGAGGATTTTTCGCTACCTTAGTGTCCCTTTACATCTTGGCTTGTTTTATCCCAAGGGGGATCATTGCCGCCAAACTTACATGCTTTTTCCAACTCAAATTGTGTTGATTTTTTTGACACTCAAGTGTCCACAAGTGGTTTTTGTTTCATGCTTGGCAGTTCAGTATATCATGGTTGAGCAAGAACCAACCTACTGTGGCCACTTCTAGTTGTGAGGTTGAGTACAGGGCAGTCTTTACGGCTACGGCTGAGTGTGTATGGCCCAGACACCTAATGGCTGATTTTGGGTGTTGGACAGGACACTACCAACACTATCTACACTGACAGTCAGAGCGCATTGGCAGTTGCGAGGAACCCATTTTTTCATTGTCGCACAAATCACATTGAGGTGCATTACCACTATGTCAGGGAGAGGCTCTCAGCAACTTGGCTTGTGTGCCAACATAGGACAACCTTGCAGATCTTTTCACAAAGGTATTATCTCATGAGAAGCTTGAAGCTTTCCGCAAAGCTTTCGGCTTACTCCCCTTTGTGGATTGATCATGTCCTCAGGGCATGGCACTTCCCTTTACTCATGTGCCAGCTCTCATTCACCGCTTCACTCCAAGGGGATTTGTTACCACATACATGTGGTAGTAATGTGTGTGAACACACTAGGACCGCTGGGGTATTGTTTCCCTCTTTAGGAGGTTTTTTTCCCCGTGCATGTATATATGCCCAGCACTCTAGGGCTATCTATCTCTCCATTGCACACTAAGTAACATACTCTCAATTGTATGCCTTGAGCTTCCTTTGTCTTCTCCAAGCTGTGTGTGTTTTCCTGCAACCCTAATTCCAACATCTCTTTGTGATAGTTATAACATAATTAATTAATTAGTTTAAGTAATGATAATTGATCAAAAATCCTATTTTGAGCTAAAGGTTAATTAGGATAAATAGAAATTACTGCTAAAAATCTCTAGGAAGATTACTAGAAGTATAAACCATTGACATGAAGCTTTGGAAATTCAATCTTTAAGAGATAATGAATATAATTAATATTAATCCTAAAATAAGCAGATTTCAAGCTTAATAGAGATAAGAGAAATTAAGAGAAAGATGCAAAAATTTATAAAAAAATTATGGGAGCTTAGAAAACCCTTAAGGAAGCTATAATAAAGTTATCTTACCTATATAAGCAAATAAGAAATTATTAGGTCAAGAAATTACCATCTAGGACTACAAATTTAACCTTAGTTGGGTTAAAAAGAGGAATTAGAATGAATACAAAGGGTAAGTCAAGTTTTTGAATGGTTTACTTAATAAACAGACGTTCTTTTTTATAAGGATAAGAATTCATGGCACCAAAAAGGATCCGTTCTAATCCTCAATCTGATGATGAGGGTAGTATTTCTAAAAGAGCTAGAGCGTCGCACGACGACGAGGTCGAGCCTAGTAAGAGGCCTACTGATGAGAGCATTCAAGCCCCAGCGCACTACAACAAATACTCGAACAGTCCCAAGTGGGTCTTCATTAAAATTTAATTTTTGAATAATTCAAGTTCTTATTTAACTAATAACATTGCATACATAAAAGAGCAGATAAGGAATTAGACAAGGTGCAATTGGCTTAAAGATGGAAGGCCTCTTCCAAGAAACCAATGTGCATTTGTTTGTAAATTAGAAAAGAATTGTTTGGGTTAAGGCTGATTGAATTAGGAAAGATATGATTGATCATCCTTAAGACAATTTGTCTCAAGACACCTCCGACTCCTTGGTATATTTTGATGAATAATGATGGCTTTCTAGCCACGAATAAGTCGGTTACCCCATGAACGATGAGATTCTACTTCGTGTCATGTCTTGATGTTTCTACATAAGTTAGGAGATCATTTTTTATCCTAGGAGAGCCACCCGGTTGTATGGGCAACTGGTTTGGTGTATTGGCATCCCGAACCTTGGATGGGGGTTTATCCACCCCGGATTGTGAACAAGGAATGGGTGTCGTTTTTCACCCTTAGGTGGTCTTGAGACACAAAGAGTATTGGTCATGGTTATTATGGACAATGTTTTGATTGACAATATCCTATCTTAAGTTTAAAGATGTCTGTTTGCTAAAAGAATTCTTTCCAATGTTGTCTTTAATATTTGATTGAAGGAATCACTGTGACGGAAAGTTAAAAGAAACCATTATTTTAGATGTTAAAACAATGTAATGGTAATTAGAAAACAAAAGAAACATGTGTAAGTGCAGGGTGGTAAGTGGGGATTGACTAAGGTAGTCAATCATGGACGGATGGACCTGATTAGTCGGGTAACTATCCATTCTTGTGCACTAAAACATTTAGTAAACTTCTCCAATTGAAAGAGGAGTTCACCAGCAGTTGTGCCCTCACATTTGTTAGGGGAAAAAAGCGTTGGTTGAGAATACACTAGCCCAAATTGTGGAAGTTATAGGGCTGAAATAGTCTAAGATTTTTAAGATGTTGTCCCGTTTTCGCTGTGAGACGGGACTAGGTCTTCTTCTAGGGCTATAGACCCAAACCATTTTCAATGGTAAATTTTTCTTATTTAAAGAATCTGATTTTCATTCATCCTAGAGACCTATCAAGGACCCCATCCCGATCTTGGTGTCGGCGGGTAAGGCATCTCACATATAAGATAAGCAGGGGCCTTCAAGAATTCTTGTTGGGGTGAGCGTTAGAAATGGGTTTCTCTGGAGGATAAATGGGCTCTGGTTGATGCCTGGAAGACTATCCCATAGAAGGATGATGCGGGGTTCACTTACCACAATCTCCAATCCTCCCAGTCTGCCTCCACACTAGATACTCTCTATTTCTCTCACAATGGAGATTGGGTGCCTTCTTCATTGCTTATGCAAGTCCTCGTGAATAAAAGTCTCTCGGATCATTTTCCTTTTCTTGGAACCTACGTATTTTCTTCACAAGAATTACATCCAAAGGGTGCGAAGAAATTACTTATCACCTACCCAGATCTGTTGAAAAATGCTCACTTTACGGCTCTAGTGTCTTGGGCTGCGAGCTAGGACATCATCAAGGAAAGGACATCATGGAAAAGATTTAGTAAAAATATCCAAACTACAATCAAGAGAGTTGGACCACTGCTCAAAAATTCTAACAGCCATGCAATTTCAATCTTCAAATCTAGATTTGAGAAGCTAGGCCAAAAGAAGATGCAAGGCAAGGCCTTTGACCAAGATCACATGGAATGGTTGAAGATCAAGCAGACCTTGCATGAAAAGGAAATGGAGGATACTAATCTCCTTAAGATTCAAGCCAAGGAGGGGATCATAAAGACTGAGTAGGCCAATAAAAAACAAATTACTCAGAACGATCGAGTTACAAAAACGACAGGCTACCATATCTTCCTTGATCGAAAACCAAGGAGTTCATATCAACAACCCTGATCAAATGGACAAAGTGATGTTAGATCATCTCAACCAATATCATTGGAAAGGAAGATTCTCCCTCTCCCATGATCAGAGAATCCAAGGCTAAGATTTTTACAACCATCCCAATATTAGTGGACTTAGACCGAGTGAATTACTTGGAAAGGCTGGATGAATGTAAGATGACACTCAAAAGGCTGGGCAAATAAAAGTCGCTAGGATGGGATGGGATGGGATTACCCCCAAGTTTTTTCAAGAGTTTTGGGAAGTTCTGGGCCCGTCTTTTTTTCATATGGTCAACAAAGCCTTTACTAAAGGTATGCTTGAGTCAATGTGAAGAAATGAATAATTAAGCTCATCCCCAAGCAATTAGCATGCTGTCAGCTCAATCATTGGAGACCTATCACAATGATGACAATGATGTACAAGGTGTTGGTTAAACTCATTGCTAAAAGAATTACATATGCTATCTCTCCCCACCAACATGGCTTTATGAAAGGTAGATCAATATATAATATCATCTCTATGGAATATGCCAAGTTCAAGAAACAAGAATGTATCTTACTGTAATTGGACCTAGATAAGGCGTATGATATGATAACCTCGTCCTTTGTGCAAGAAACATTGTAGACTTTGGGATTCATTCCGCAAATTTGTCAAGCAGTAAGTCCTCTTGGGGAAGGGAGCTCCTCATAATTTCTGTTCAATTCAAGAATAGTTGACTGCTTTGATGTCAATAGATCCATTCATCAAGGGCTCCCCTTAGTGCTTCTTTGGTTTGTCGCTTGCACCCACCCTCTAATTGTTATGTTGGAGCAAGCGGCCGCAAGAGGAGAGATTAAAGGGATTCAAATCTGGAACATGGTAAACAACGTCTTATTAAGATGTCATTGATGACTCATTACTCTTCCTCCAAGCGAAAGGAAATAATGTTAGAAAATCCTTGAAGATTGTACAGGTGTTTGCCACAACATTAGGGTCTCAATGTAACATAGAAAAATCGATACTTATCTCTTTGTTGAACTAAGATAATTTTGATTCTTTGGGTTGGACTAGAGAGGTTGATAAGCAAGGTAACATCTTTTCCATACCTCTCTCTCTCTCTCTCTCTCTCTCTCTCTCTCTCTCTCTCTCTCTCTCTCTCTCTCTCTCTCTCTCTCTCTCTCTCTCTCTCTCTCTCTCTCTCTCTCTCTCTCTCTCTCTCTCTCTCTCTCTCTCTCTCTCTCTCTCTCTCTCTCTAAGCACTTACACTCACAGTTTTAGTCTAATGCACAACTCTCATGAAGTAAAAGGAGTCTTCACGGGCACCGTCTGCAGGTGGGTGTACACACATTCAAAAACTCCCTTCTTTAGACGTGACCTTGCTATGGGCTCTAGATGCATTGACAATAAGGATCTTCTAAGTGACATATGCATAGTAAGAGCTACAATATTGAGAGCAGTTCGGCAATCCAAAAATGTGTTACTCTTTCAAAAGAAGTGTGAGCCTTTTGACACAAATTTTGTTTTGGAAACGTGCTGGTGGCAACTCCTTTAAAGAAGGAACAAGATTTGCAAGCCACATGAAAAAAAGGAGTCATGGAGGTGTGCCCCCTTTGATGTATTTATTTTTGGAGCTATTTGTAACCTTCTATGATTAATGCAATTCAAGCTCACCTGGGCACTTCTTTTTTTTTAAAAGCAATTATAGAGACAAAAATGAAAGAGGCATTATTCAACTGTTACAGCACAAAAGCATTGTGTGAAATCTGCTCCAAGATCTACGCAATAGGGAGAGAAAAGTCATCCCAAAGTGATTGATGTATTGGGCATCCAACAAGCAAGGCTGACTACAATTTCCAAAGGTGAGGTCACATGCACATCTACCCTATCAATAGGGTCTAGAACAGCCTAGGAAGTGTTCTGACATCCTTGTGAGTTTGTATGAAGGATTTCCATGTCAAGACACTTTAGAATAGTTCATACCCTCTGATTTCATAGCCCATTATCATCAAGCATAAGCATTTCACCACATGTGAACCTCATCATACCGCATGTGAACCACCTCTTATCAGGCCACTTAATGATAAGTGACTTTTGTAATGGAATTGTGGGGCTTGGAGGCTACTGGTCAACCCAGATCTGAGGGGCTATATAGGTAGCCCTTGGGAGTGCTTGAGAAGGCAAGAAGCATGAAGTACGCGCAGATCAGGACTAGCACCACCTAGCGTTTTCAAGACCAGCACCTCCAGTGTTTTTAGCATGCAGTTTTGAGTCCTCATTGCCAGTCATCAGGATCAGTACTTTAGCATTTTTAGACCCCAGTTCTCAGTCCAATGACATCAGTATTTCAGGGTTTCCAAATCGTTAGTACCAGCATTTTCAGTATTCATCCTTTAACATCGTCGGGGTTTCATTTTTCAGCCCACAGACTCATCAACATTTTTAGATTTCAGCCTTTAGCCTTGCAATACCAAGCATTTTCCGCAGTTCCCGTCATGCATCTTAGCATCTAGTACCATTGTACTAGCATTTGTGCAATCTAAAGCAAATACCTCTCTAGCAATAGAGAGGGGGGCCCTTGGAGGGGGGTTTGTTCTTGAAGACTTAACCAACCTCCTACTATTCCTTGAGCATATTTTTCATCAGGTGTCAACTTAGGGATTTCTTGAGTTTTAGCCTTTCCTTTATTGTCACTGCTAGGTGAAAACTTCCTTCCATCCTTCCTATGCTCTTCAACAAAGAGACCATCTGACTATAAACCTGGCTCAACCATTTTCCCAGCAGAAACCAAGTTCTTTGTAATGTTGGGTACATGTAGTACATCATTCATCTAATTCACTTTACCACTTTCATAGGCAATGGCACATTTCATGTATGCATAATAGGATGTGCAGTATCATCCCCAATTTCTACATAACTAGGACTTTGTAAAGTCTGCATTTCCTTAAACCATTCAGCATGTCTGGTCATGTGATCCGATTCACCAGAATCCACATACCATACTAAATCAATATATTTTGCCACATTTATAGACATAGTATTCAGCATGTGGTGCACCACAAATAGCCTCTCGGGCTCATTTGCATTCATGCTAGTGGCTACATAATTGTTTTGTTGCCTCTCATCTGGACAATCACGTTCAAGTGACCATGTCTTCCACAACCCCAATATACTACATTTTTTAGTTGACTTGCATTATTGCGCTGCACATTTCCACAACCTCTTGGACTCCCCTTGCCTTGCAAGTTTACTTGACCACCACATGTGTGCTGACCGTGATTAATGTTCTGCAATTGTGCTTGGTGGTTTCCTCTTCCTTGGCCTTGTCCATGACATGTACCACATCCTCTTCCTCTTCCTCTATTGTTGAAAAGAACCTGTTCAAAATTGTTTCGACCCTACGTAGAGGAATCTTTCTCAAGTTTCTTCTCTTCCATAATCAATAAGAACACTAAATTTGTAAACGAGGGAATGTTCTCTCGAAGATGGATGCCTATTTCAAAATATTTGTTCTCAGGTCCCAAACATTGCAGACAGACTTCTACTTTATCATCATCATCGACTGTAACACAATCAATGCAAGTGACTTACATATGTTCTTTATCTTCAACAAATTGTCATTGATGGACAGGCTTTTCTTCTGAACAGTATTCAGATCAGTCTTCAACTGCATCTTCCTTGCCTTTGTGTTGGTCACATCCAATGACATCAAAGTGTCTCAAGCCTCCTTAGGAGATTGAGCATCCTATATATTCCCAATCATAGTGTCATGTACACTGATAGAAAGCCAATACATGACCTTTCGAACTCCCTGGTTCCAATCTTTAAATGTCTTTATTTGTGCAGCACTTGCACCTTCCTCTAGTAGTAGTAATGGTACCTCATGCTCTCCATCAATGTATTCCTAATAACCTTTGACCATAAGAAAATTGGTCATTATGAACTTCCAAGCATGGAATTTGTTCTTGTCTAACTTCTCACTGATAGCCTGGTTAAGCCCATCATTGTTGGATGACATGTTTCCAACCCTTCACACAGTCTTCAAAGCAGCCTGCTAAAACTAGTCGATTACCACTTGTCATTAAATCTAATATCTAACCAACCCAAATGATTTTATTATATTAAACTGATCATTTAATGTGGGATAATAAACGGGAACAAAGGTTAGAATATAGACATGTGCTTACGGATCTATCTCAACACGGGTCCAATGGTAAAGGGGTCCAAATGAGAGATGGTATGTCAAAGAGCAAGGTTAACTAATGGAGCTTAAAAGACCTTAGGGTTAACTAATGGAGCTTAAAAGACCTTAGGGTTAACTAATGGAGCAAGGTTAACTAATGGAGCTTAAAAGACCTTAGGGTTAGCTTCATTAAAGTCCTCCAATGGTTAGTGTTAAAAGTCCTTTGACCTTAGGCAAGCTAGGGCTGAGCTTAGGTGGAACCCGACCTAAGCTTGAGGTGCTTGTGTGCTTGATGACTAAGGTGCATGCTTGATGACTAAGGTGCTTGAGGTGCTTGTCGTGCTTGATGACTAAGGTGTGTGCTTGATGATTAAGGTGCTTGAGGTGCTTGTCATGCTTGATGTCTCAGGTACTTGAGGTGCTTGTCATACTTAATGAGGAAGGTTCTTGGGAAGCTTCCAGTGCATGGGGGAGGTAAGGTGCTTGAGTCAAAAAGAGACCCTACAAACTTAATGAGGAAGGTGCTTGAGAAGCTTCCCATGCATGGGGGGTAAGGTGCTTGAGTCAAAAAGAGACCCTATAAACTTAATGAGGAAGGTGCTTGAGAAGCTTCCTATGCATGAAAGTCCCAAAGTTAGAGGAATCTTTGACTTAACCTTCTATTCACCCAAAGAGCACCCCTTTTCTCAAAGGGCACATGGGACACATGTCAGACTCTCCCCATGCTTAACCACATGGTGTGCTTGAATGTTAACTAAGTACCATGTTTATGTTGCTACCCTCAATCAAGTTCATCCGCTATGCTCACAAAATAATCTCACAAAAGTTATTTTCCTAATTTCCTAATTCCGCTACTCTTAAAGTTCATATGCCATTTCCATTACACCACTTGCAACCACAATCTGTATACATACACCTGTTTCACTGTACTATACAGTATTTGTGCACCCTGTAGCCAAACCAAAGCTTTCTGCACCACCTATATGCAAATTTGTAGAATCCCAAACCTTTGTATTTTGCATGCGAACGCACTCTAACTCCAAAACAAGGGTCGAAATGTGCACGAAATGGAAATCTGGCTATACATTAGTAGTCCAAAGGATTATATAGAATCGTAAGATGCACACTATCCGAAAGAAATCACTCAATGGGAGATCGTTAGCGATGGCTCTCGGGAATACCGTCTGCTTCTTAGACTACAATTAGTTGTTGCTCCAAGCTCCTCAGACACAACCAGGCTTTGATACCATGTCAAGAGATAGAGAAGGAGAGATCTTGAGTTCCTGCAAGAACACACACACACACACAAATATGGAGACAAAAGATTGGTGACTTCTTCTTCTTCACAAACTCAAGATAAGAGGTCTACAAAACCTAAGGGAAAATACAACATAAAATGGGAACTAGTACAAAGGTCTAGTATAAACCGCTAGTGAGTAAGATGAGTAGATAAGTGTGCCATCACTCTAGTAGGTAGACTAGCTCGGTGTTGTCTAGTTGTAGTATCATTGGCAAAGATATGTGTATCTACCAGGTGCACTAGTGATGATGACTGTCGGTGGTAGTTATCCAGTAGTTGTACCTGTTGAGCTTGACATCTCAACATCTATGATCTTGGCTGTCAGAGTTCTCTGCTCATGCCACTCATCAACCTCCTTAGCGTTTCCCTTAGCCTTTCAGGTAGCTCTTTGCTTTTCTCATCTTTGAGCCTCTTCAATTTGTTTCATTTCTTGAATTGGATTATCTAGTAAGTCTTGGATCACGACTCTAGCACTCCTACTTATCGCTCTCACCAGAATGGGGTCGGCTTCTTTCGCCTCAAACGACACCTCAGCCTTCACATTGTCAAGACACTGGGCTGCAAGGTGTCCATACTTCCCACAACTGTAACAGCTGAAATTTCTCCTTCCAAAAGCATCCCTACCTTGCCCTTTGCCAGTGGTGCCCTAATATTTCCTCTCCCAGGTCCATTGTTGGCACTAGTCTCGTTGTTTCTCGCACTTGATATTCCATCCTAGTTTAGTACTTCCGGCTTTTTTAGTGCAATCTTCACGACATCTTTTCCTTTCTTAAAAGGATGTATCTGGATATTGCTATGGTTCCATAAATGGCCGAATGCTTTGTAGTACGTGTATTGGTAGCATTCGTCGGATCTGTGATCTTTTGACTTGCATTTTGTACACCAAATATTTACCTTGCCTACTAAAGGTTTGATTTTTGACATCTCAACAATTTGTTTGAACATTCCATTAATTTTATTCATTCTTTGTTTGATCATTGTTAGAAAATGGGACGTAGCTAAGTAGATATTAGAGTAGTTTACTTAATGGGGAGAGAGATAATTTTCACACATGAGAGATTATAAAGTAGAGAGAGAGAGAGAAAGACACACGATATACGTGGTTCACCCAATGTGGGCTACATCCACGGGAAAGCAGCCACTCAATGGATTTAGTACAAATAAGAAGTAGGTTACAAAGTGATTATACCCTTAATAGAGCTCCCGCCTTGCTTCACTCTCACCACCTCACATCAACTTCACAATGCACTACAATGCATTTTGTGTGTAGAAGAGGCGTCCTTTTATAGGTCAAAAGGGTTGCCCTCTCTCATGAGATGAAGTCCTGTGTAGGCCCTTGTGTAGACAAGTCCAAGTTGGAATATCCAATGCACCCATGTGTGGCCGCCATTGAGAAGACAAGTCCGCCTTGAAATCGGCCACCGACCACCGACGATTGACTTCCGACCTTCGGCCATCGACCAACCGACTAGCCGTTTTTTGACCGCTTTTCGACCGTCGCTCGATCATAATATTTTGACCAAAAAAATAATATTTCACAAAGCTCGAGACTGACCGTGAATTTTTGGTTTCTCGACGAGTGATTTTTCTTCACGCACGATGGCTTCTCCTTATAACGGGGGCCTTACCAATTTGTATTTTTAATAAAAATTTACAAGAGGTAAATCAGGCTCCATACTTAACAATCTCCCACTTGGAGACTGATCTCCACACCAAACCTTTGACTACTTTCCATCTTGGCTTCTTATCCTTGAATGCCGATTGAAGATGAGCAAAAGCTCAATTCCTCCTTGTTTACTACCTTTGTAAACATGTTTGTAGGATTTTCACTTGTGTGCACCTTTCGTAGCTTTAGCTATCCCTCTTCCAAAAGAGCATGTATGACGTGATATCTCCCCTCAATGTGCTTTGTCCTTGAGTAAAAGGCTGAATTATTTGCAAGATGACTTGGCGCTTTGACTGTCACTGTCCAAGATACAATTTTCTTGCTTGTATCCAAGATCCTCCAAGAATCTGTGAAGCCACAGAATCTCTTTGCTTGCCTCCATCATTGCTACATATTCTTCTTCCATGGTAAAAAGTGATACCACTTTCTGTAGCTCTGAAGCCCAACTTACTGTTGTACCTCCAATTGTGAAGACATAGCCGTGAACTTTGGGTTTTCTGGCGAGTGATTTTTCCTCACGTATGATGGCTTCTCCTCATAACAGGGGCCTTACAAATGTGCATTTTCAAATTACAAGGGGTAAATCAGGTTCCATACTTAACAATCATCTCACCCACTCTCAGATGAGCTTGAACTAGAGGTGGACTTCAACTCCTCCATTGACAACTCACTGTTACTCAAGTCCCTTCTCCCCTTGTGGCCCTTCTCCTTCTTGGCCTATTGCTCGAGCTTTGACGCCCTTTGCACAAAATTGTTGAATATCTTTATTGGTGCTGGTACCTCCTATTTCTTGAGGATTTTACTTTTGAAGCCACTCAAAAATCATGCTCAAATTTGTTGTTTTTAGGGAGGTTCATTTAGCTATGTGGTAAGCTCCTTTATCTTCTTGACATAACTTTTGACTGATAAATTACCTTGTTTGATCTTATCCAGCTTACATAATATGTCTTCATCTCCTCTATTATCAGTGTACTACATACAAAATGCCTTGATTAATTTGTTGTATGTCCTCAACTTGTAGGCTCGGTAGTGGTAATACCACTTCCTTGCAGCATCCTTCAAGGTTTTTGGAAAGTATTCTCCTCATTCATCTTCATCGATGTTCCTCAATTCTACATATTGCTCTAACGCCTGTATATGGACATTGGGACCATCTTTCTTTCCACCCTTGAAGATCAAAAAAGTAATTTCCAGATCATTTCATCGCTTGCCATGTTTGGAACTGTATTGGTGTGACTTGTGATCCATGTGTCTGGATTTTTCTTTCTGGTCCTACTTCCTCTCTTTGATACTATGTTTACTATAATGATCAGTCTCAACATCCTAGATATCAATGTAGTGATCATCTGTCTAGGTCATTTTGTCCGCATCATTCTTTCTATCTGACTTTCTATTGAGAAGTAACCTTAGCCATGGGTACTTATCCTAACTCCTAAACACATGATATGTGTGCCACACATTAATGAGGTCAACATCATGATCCATGTGAGTCTAGGAACGTGAGGATATGCATGGAAAATTAATGCTTATGACACATCACAGATGACATCATTGATTCACTAGAATCATCTCCCAAGCTCTATATAAGAGCTAGCTTGTATGCACTTCTATGTGGTTGTATTAATCAAATTCCACTTTGCATTTGAGCCCTTCTCAAATGTATTATTAGTGTTATTTCATTTAGTATGACTAATCATGAATGCGTCTAGCCCCAATCCACCTTAGCCTAACACGTACAACTAGTATCATAGCCTTAGATCCTCTTTAGATTATTTTAGGATTTTAGACATTGCATTTTCTTTTTATATGCTAGATCAAGTGGTGATCCTCTCTTTCATCACTTGATTGGAATCATACTGGTTGATCATTTTTTCATTTATAATAGGTGATAGTTTTTTCTTTCTCTCCCTAGCCTTTCAAATTTCCAAGAGGCATGACTTTTTGTAGCGGTGGAAAACCTTTCCTTTTTGACAAAAGGCCAAGGAGGCTCAAAGTCATTAGTGCCATAATCATCCATGGCAAGTTGAGGATGAGGAAAACGCCACACAAAGGCTCTCACCTACTCCCAGTGGCTGAAGGGGAGATTTTTTTGGCTTACATTTTGGTGCTACTCGTCATCTCCCTCATGCTACTCGTCATCTCCCTCAGTCTCATCAAAGGCTTGAGCTGCATCAAGCAACCTGTCACCCATGGAAAGGCTTGCCACCAGCCTATCATGTTGTCATTTTGTGTGTTCATCGTCGAGCACATCTCACCTTCATCATCAACTCTCATGACTTGTGCAACTAGATATTGCTTTACATAATGAGACCATCATGGATACCCACTCTCTTTTGGCGAATGATCGGCTACCAACTACCCTTTGTGTCAATAGTCATTCATCCGGTGATGGTCATCATCTCCCTTGCTCATTAACCACTTGGCTATGACAAGCTCAAAGGTAGGGCTTTTCTCTATGTGGTCCACCCCCTTCATCTTTTGCATGTACTTGCGTTGCTTTGCCTTGCAATTTTGTAGCTCTAATGCATCATTAGTGCTGCCAAACGCTATCGAGCTCCAACTCGCTGGTCTCGAGCTACCTTGCTTTTGCCAGCCGCTTTGCAATACTAGCCACCCGCTGCAATTTACACGGCATGCCCACTCGAGCCTCGCCATATTGAGTGCCACATCATATTCCCCCTTGGCATTGGTTCCCACAAGGCTTAACCACCAAGGGCCCCCTTTAACTTCAAGGCTTTTCCCACATTGCAACACCAGCCCCTGCTAAGGGTCTGTCTTGTGCTGAAGACCAAAAAAACTGCCTCAAGGATTGAAGTCTAAGAAAGCCTCAATTGCAGCACGAGCCCCTACTAAGGGTCTTTCTTGTGCTGAAGACCAAAAAAACTGCCCCAAGGACTGAAGTCTACGAAAGCCTCAATCTTTGCATAATTATTTTTGGCTCTAATTTTGAGTAGTATCTCATTACTAAGCAAGATGAGACCTCCAAGCCTTGTAACACAATTTTCTGCTATGTATACACTCCACTATGGAGATGATTTTTTATTCGTGTTACATAGAACATTAGACACCGTTGTTCTGAAAAGAGGCAAGACCTCTCTCATGAACATGTGTATGATGTGCACTCCCATGCCATGTCAATTCGCTATGTATGATATGCCTATCAAGGCATTAGCACTCACAACAAGGTGCTTGCATCATGAGTTATCTCTTGGTTCAAGCGCAAGGGGAGGAAAGTCAGTGTTTACAAGGGAAACATCAAGCTTCAACCATGAATTAGAAGAACAAATGACCAAGATGTCCATGAAGAGGCTACATCAAGGAGATCATGAAGATCAAGACGACGAAAAAGGTAAATAAAGACAATCTCCATGACAACGACATCAATCAACTATGAATATCCAAGCACAATCAAATGATTAAGTGTACAATTAAAGGCATTAGTTGAGCCTAGACACTAAGTGATCACCTTGTGAACCTAGAGAGATGAATCAAATTGAACCTCCTAGATGTATTAATGAATCACACCCTAGATTAATAATAATCCTATGTACACCATGACCAAGCTTAAGGGGAGGATTGTTGGGAAGTAACCTTAGCCATGGGTACTTGTCCTAACTCCCAAACACATGATATGTGGCACACATTAATGATGTCCATGTGAGTCTAGGAGCATGTGGATATGCATGGAAAATTAATGCTTATGACACACCAATGACATCACTAGAATCCTCTCACAAGCTCTATATAAAAGCTAGCTTGTATACACTTCTATGTGGTTGTATTAATTAGATTCCGCTTTGCATTCGAGCCCTTCTCAAACATATTAGTGTTATTGCATCTAGTATGACTAATCATGAACGTGTCTGAACCTAATCCACCTTACTATCCTAACCCCTACACTTTCAATATTGTTTTTTGGCTTTGTCTGCTACCATCACTACCATTCGATTGCCCTTCTTATCAGCCTTTTGACTAGACACCTGTGAGCAAGAGCGTCTTTTAGCCCTCTCCGGATGTCTTCTCCTTAATTGAGCAGAGTGCTGAGAGTGCCCAAGTCCATCAGCATCCCTTCGGTCATGATTGACATCCGTCTCCTCATTCTTAAAATCAGGTCCACCAGACTCTTCAGTCACAGTGTTGATATGGTCATGTTCCTCCACGAATATTGTGGTAGGTACCCTCCCTCTTCCTAATTGTTTAGCTGGCATTGCGAATGTTAGATAACTCCAAATGTCAACTGGGAGATAGATTCCCTGTCAAGAGATTGAGATCACCACTATGATCGCCAAAATGGAATGAGATGGTCACTTTTGACAGCTATTCCAGGTCAGAGACTTGGAGTTAATTGCCAGATCAGATATAGAATGAGGTTCAAACTTCAGACAACCCAGGAATCAGATAGAGACTGAAATGGAAGTACAGAGATAGGAAATGAACAAGAGAACTGGAACTGGTATATTCATATAGTGTAGAAGTACCACTAGCACCAGGTAAAGATACAATACAGCTCAATGATGCTAAGAGAAACAACTCAATGATTACAAGGACTCGCTCTAGTCTACGGAATGATAGCTCTGTAAAATAGAGTATAGTGGGTCCTATTTAAAGATACTCGGACTCTACTTTGGCTGACTGTATGCTGTAACTTACTGCGGTAATTACAATTGATAATTGCAAAATCTGACTAAACTATGAATCAACGCCTCGTTAAGGCATGTTCCAATTGTCTACAATGATCTTAGGAGGAGAGGTGGAGTAGTGTCCCCTCATAGCCGTCTTCCCACTCGCATGCTTGTTGCCCTACGTACTTGAGAGCTTCAAGATATGGAGCTCAAGTGTATGCCCTCCCTACATAGCACTAAGACAAAAAAACAGTATGAAGAGGCTCGGTTCCTTGCCACACACAAATGGGTTGCAACATGCCCCTCCCTTCCTTTGCCTCGATTTGTGCAAAGTCCCATCAAGCATACCTCTCGACCAGTGTGCCTGTCGTCCACCTCGGATTCATGCGAGTAAAAGTCCCAATAAACCTTGGACATACGCGGTGTCCACGTAGCAGTGTTAGGCCATGCAAGTTGTCCAGGTACGTGACACCTCAGCTTGCCACATCATACGTGTGCACCACCCACTTTTGGCCCGGGTTTAGGCGTCGGCAGTGTTTGGGAAAAATGTGTCTCTGCTTAATATCATGCCGTTTTCAATTTCCAAAATGCAGGTTGAGGGCAAGGGAAAAAGGAGAAATTCCGCCCCAAAATAAAGAAAAATAGTGTAAAACCTTGAAACAGTGCCTAATTTTCTAAAATTTCCTCTTGGAAAATTCAAGGAAAAGAATTTTGTATGTTTGAAAAATGATTTTTCCCGAACACTGGGCGTCGGGGTCCTTTTTTTTTCCATAGGACGCGAGAGTTTTATATTAAGTAGAGAACAAAATTACATTGCAGAGCTTTACAAACTATTGCTTCCGAGTTCCTTTGATCCGATAGTATCGATTTACATTCTGAGGCATTTACAAAATTGTCTAGGGGATCATCAAAAACCTCTATATTCTGCATATCTATAGCATTTAAGTTGTTAGATTTCCTGCATGCGGGCAACCAGCCGTATTCCATTGCTATGTAGTCTTCTTAGCCTTTCTACATCCGTTCTGCATTCGTCCTTCATCCTCTGCATGTGTGTGTAGGATCCGTCAAGGAGGACCTCTTGTTGCTTGTTGATGTTGGCACTGTTGTAGTAGCTCATACAGTCCGTAAGCACCTTGAAGCTTGCTTCATACACTCTTCATTGATCAAGCTTTAGCTGGTTAACCTATAGGGAAAAGCAGTGAAAAAGTTCCCTCAGACTTCTAGTCTGGTAAGCCCTGTTAAACAACCTGTCATTTCAGTCAGACCAAATGATCCAGAAGAACTCCCCTCTTATCCTATTCCAAAAAACTGACAATAGAGACACTGAATCCCCTAAAATAAGTTGCTTCCAACTTAGCGTGAATCCTAATCCAACATTTAGAGGAGACAAAATCTCTATGCTTTTAGGACAGTTAATGAACAGGTGAGGGATATCCTCCTCGACCCTATTGCACCTCAAGCATATCCCATTTCGTCAGCCTGCGATCTTCATTCTATGGCTTGTCCAAACTCCTTTGTGCATAATTAGCCAGAGTAGAATGGAATGTTTAGCTAGGATACCCCTATTCCATATAGCTTGGAATTTGAATGCCCATTGCCGTCGGTCAAGTGCAGCTTTCCATTTCGTGTTAAGTGAAATGTGCAAAGGTTCTGCAAGAGTGGGAGGGTTAAGCAAGGCGTCGGGGTCCTTGTCAAATGGCTACGCGAGTGTGAATTTAGGGCGACTACGTCGGAATCAGGTGACGTTAGTGCAGTCCGTTGTAACTTGTTGTTGTGCGTCTGGAAGGGTGGTACTGCGAGCCAATTTGCCAAAGCAAAAAGCACACGGCCTCGGAAAGCGTTCACACGTCGTACGCTCGTGCATCATTGCTCCTCTACGATAAGTCTGCCAGCTTACACCGATCCGCCATAGCCAGCTACCTTTGCACAAGCGCCTCTCCCTCTCTCTCTCTCTCTCTCTCTCTCTCTCTCTCTCTCTCACACACACACACACACACACCGAATGAAGGGCTCCCCGCCTCACCCACCAGAACGAGGAGAGGCCCGTCTTCACCACACTAGTCCTCGCTCTCTCCCCATCCTTTCCATTGTGCTGTACCTTAGCCTTGGCCTAGTGGCCGGTGTCATTTTGGCATTCCACAATGGCCCCGTTGCATCTTGCCAATATAGCCCTCCTCATATCCATTCCTCCTCCTCTTCCTGCTTTCCATCATCTACCCTTCCCTCCAATGACATCTCTTTGAAGTTGCATCTTTGGCGCGACTCCCTCGGCCCTTCCTTCCATAACCTCTCAGACCCTGAGCTTCTTTGGCTCTCCTCTATGCCATCTCTCCCGCAAGAGCAGACGTTCAAGAGACTACCCAAGCTTACCTTCATGTTCCTCAGAAGACAGGAATTGCCCTTTGCTCCCTTGTGGGAAAGGTTTTTCAAAGGGAATGAGGGCCTCTACTCTATATATCTGCACACACACCCTCATTTCTCTCTCAATGTTACTCCCTCATCAGTTTTCTATCGACGACAAATCCCAAGCAAGGTAAGTACCATATATAGTTCTGATCTTCATAATATATGACACTTTTTAGAAATCAAGAAGCATCTAGTCGACTATTTCTTTTTTTTTTCCCATATTAGCTACACAAGAGACTTCTTTTTTCACCGTATTAACTATACAAGAGACCTACATTAGAGGGCCATATCAGCTACACAAGAGACTAATTTTTTCACCATATTAACTAATCAAGAGACTACAATAGAGGGCCAAACAATTGAGAAACAATTACAATAGGGTTCCCAAGGACCTCAGTCATATGTAAGATCATAAAAACCATAAACAACGTACAAAAGCTGCAGTTCCGGTTTACAAACAATTAGCTAGGTCTCAATAGAAAAGAAAGAAGATAATAGGCTCATAAACTAAAGCTGGGTCCACTAGTTTAGCAATTGCATTCCTTGATTTCTACAAAAACAAGCTGGCCATCTAAGTTTAATGGGCAATGTCTTTGCCATCCTCCATCTCATTAATCCTTCTACCTAGCATGATGGATCCATGTGATAGGATTTGATGCCCTTTTGCACTTCTTAAGCCGTTCTTCTGTCGTACGAAGGTCAAAATTTTTATGAGTGTGTCACTACACGGGCTTGCTTGAAAAATGCCCTTCTATAGGAATGGGTAATAAACTAGGGTGCTTGCAATGGAAGGGGAGTATGTCGAAATGCCCATCTAATTTAGAAAGCTCGGACATTCTATAACATAGAAACTAGGAAAGTAGTATGTAAAATAAGAGTCTCATCTAGTCTTACTGTATCTCCAAAACTCTAGAGGAAACTATTTTCACCTACAAAAATGTTTGCAAATAGAAACTCTATTAATATTGTTCACCAAACATGCTATTTGGTTATATCCTTCATCGAGCATGCTGCTAAGGTTCAAAAGTTGACTTGTGCTTTTTATGGTATTTTGCCGTTAGAAAAGCCGAATGAAAGTATGCTCGTCCATAGGGAAGGCTAGCACTTCTCAACACCTCTCAACATCTATCTTTTGAAAGAATAGGGAGCCCATCAAAATCCTAACATTGATGGATCATCTATGATGATTGACCACCTCCTCTTTCAACACTATCTTTCCTTGATACTCACACACAATATTGTTTGAAACTATGTAGTGCATCCAATTCAATACGAACGCATGCACAGACATTTTGATCCAAAATTTATCCTTGTATGAAAGTGCTAATGTCTCTTACCCTTTTTCAATTTAGGTTTTTCTAATCTCAATATAGAAGCATAACTCATATTAATCATATGTAGGTCACAAGATATGGAGACATCAACTTGCTTAATTCAGAAAGGCGACTTCTTGCAAATGCTCTCTTTGATTTATCAAATGAAAGATTCATTCTTTTGTCGGAATTGTGCATTCCACTTTACAACTTTTCATTTGTTTATGAGTACATTTTGCACTCAAAATACAATTTTGTTGAATCCTACGATGAGAAGGGACCGTGCAGAAGAGGAAGATATAGTGTGAATATGGCACCTCTCATCACCTTGGACCAATGGAGGAAGGGATCTCAATGGTTTACAATAGACAAGAGTCTAGCAAGATATATAGTCTCAGATACAATTTATCACTCTTTGTTTGAAAAATATTGTAAGGTTGGATGCTATAATGATGAGCACTACATTCCAACATTGTTCAACATCATGAACTTAGGCTCAAAAATAGCTTATAGAACCATAATATGGGTTGAGTGGTCAAAATCTAGACCACACCCAACCACATACGAAGGTAAAAATATTACCAATAAACTTATAAATAGTATACGAGAGACTAAAAATTGCTCTTACAATGGAAATGATGGGCATATTTGTTTCCTTTTTGCACAAAAATTCTCTTCAAGTGCATTAGAACCACTTTTGAAACTTTCTTTGAATGTGTTGGGAATATAAGACACACCATATGTATTATAATGGTTTTGTATTTGTTAAACCATAGATGATTGAATCTTTACTCCTAGAATGTTTTTTTGTCCTAGTCCAATCAAGGTATGACAGAGATTGATATAAGCTCTCATTAATTTGTTTCCTTAAGTGCTTGCTATTAAATGTAATCTTTCTTTCCTTAATCTTGAATTGGGCTTTTGAATAACACACTTTGTACGCTTAATCATATCATGAGACTCTAACCCTTTTCTAGTAGAGCTACACATTTAACAAAATAACACTATCTTATGGAATTTAGAAGGAAAATTTTTGTTTTCTAGATCTACAGTTGTACATGAAGCACAAGTGGTTTTAATTTTCAACCTGAGGTATGCTTATTGATCTTGAGCCATCAAAGTTGTGAAAGGCATTAAGTCTGGGCAATCTTATCCTCATAGGAATTATATTGGTTTTGAAGATACTGGATTGCAGAATAATAAAAAACTTTTACCTTTCATGCGTAGTTGATATGACACCATTTAAATTTCCTTCAAAATTATGAAGAATCTATAGGTCACTTGGTCCATTGGAGATGCCATCTTGATGTGAAACACTTCCTTTGCTATGATCATTCTTGCAACATGGTGGCACATGCCAAAGTTGAAGACTCGATTTTTCATGCACCATTGACTAACAATAGGATGCACATGGCAACTATGCAAGGCTTATTGTAACACTTTCCATTATTTTTTTTCCATGCTGGATCCAAAACATAGAGCGGCATCCCCTTTTTTTTATATGCAACCTTCGATCTTGATCTTTTCCCTCAATCGTGCCACCCCAATCATTGATAAACAAGCTCAATGGAGGTCTTGGATGCTCTATGCTTCTTCACAAGCCTATCTTTGTGTTTGATGATAATAATTTTCAATCCTTTTGGAACATCATCGTCTTTGACTACCTGCTCCAAATTAGGAAGAGAATGAGGTCTAGAAGGGCCTCTTTATTTAGAAGTTTAAGGGATCGAGTCAAACCTTTAGTGTTAAGAAAATAATCAATGGACAGCTTTTGAATGCAAATAGGAAAACCGGCTAGTTTACAGCTTGAATTCAATTTTTTCTCCCAAAATGAAATTTAAAATCTAGCAGGTAAAACCATAACATGTAGCATACCTATGGAAAGAGCCCGACGCATAGATTGCAGAGCTGTAATATCCGCTCAATTCAAGATCATATGTAGAAGTTATGCAAGGATGAAAATCATAAAATTGTCCACCTCCTTCTTGGGGGGAAAGTGTATCCTTTGACCACTCTTACACACCCACCATTCTTGCACAAAGGCGTATACCTATTCGTCAAAATATTAATCACCTGCATAATCACATGGCAAATAAGAGGCCCTTCTAGACCCCATCCTCTTCCTAATAGGCTCAATAAAGTCCTCAACCTTGAGAAGGCTCTCCCTTCAATTCTATAAACCCTTGTGGTCTCACACAAAGAGGGAATCCATCACACCTTTGAATCACCTTCAAGAATTGATGTGTTATATACTCATGTGTGTCTAGTAGTTCCTTCAGATACACGAGTGATATTCCATGATTCCTAATGTTAATGAACCGTGTAAACAAAATGGTAGTCATGGTTGCTTGGAGCCCAAGATATGCATTTGACTAGCATGAAAGCACACCAATCATCTATACATTGATGTTGCATTCCATTGCTAAAAGCACAAGGGATTATAGCCCATCTTCGTCATGTACAATGTGCAATGATTCCTTAATGTTGGCCCATTCTTTCAAGTGAAGTATGCTTCACCTATTGGAGATTTTGAGAGCCTCTAAGGCAATGGACGGTGATCCCATATGCATGTAAGCAAGAGCTCATATGCGGGTCTATCAGTCCTAACCTATCTATTGGCATCTACTAGCCTTCACTTCTGACATCATCCTCGTATAAAGTATCATGCTCGTCTGTGGGTGTATGCATGATAAGGTGTACCCACTTTCATCAGTTTCCCCCACCAAGATAGCCAAAAAAAAAATCTCTTTTTTGCCACTCCTACGTACATTTGATTTGCTTGCACTTACTTTGAAGAGGCAAGATTTGGTAGCCACACAAAGCGCGCACAAAGCACATAGTTGCAAACACAATGGAAAGCTTTGATCTTCATTTTTTCACATGTAAATGGCAATTTGATTGTGCAAGGACTAATCTTGTTCAGCCTATCACACCTTGTCACATCATTGTGACCTTGATGAAGAAATACTAATAACTTTATATGGGCTTTTCTTCTTTATTTGCCCTTTTGTACATCAAGTGTTCACTTGGCAAGCAATTTAACTTGATTTATTGATAATTTTTTGGATGTCTGCATAATTATCATTCATTTTTCTTTGTTAGAATTTCTATTTAAAAAAACATAACTTTTTTACACGTTGAGATCTAATGATGTAGAACTTATTTTGTAAGATCCAATAGTCATTTGATAGATTATGACCCAAGGAATGTGACCATGCAAAATAATTTAAACTTCAACGGTTTTTTTTTTTTAAGATCTACCTTAGAAAATAACAAAGATTGTTGAGAGGACCTAGTGTAAGGTCCTCATAGAAAAACAATTTGAGTGAGTAAGTGAAATACACTTTTTCTTTTTTTTTATTTTTTTCACCTACCCCATCCACTTGATGGGTGTCTCCTTAGGTATCGTAAAATACCAAGCCTAGAAATTTTGACACTTGTCAACCAACCATGGCTTGGTCTTACTCTCCCAATCCTAGTTGGCTAGTCCACCTCATACAAGGAGGCCACCACGTCACCACAGGTCCATGTCATCACCCCATCTCCCTTCCTTATGACCACAGTCAATTATTTGACCTTAACACTTGGCTTGCCATGTCGCTCTAATTACCAACTCATCGACCACCCTCCATTGCCACCTGGCATGCCACTTCACCTTAAGTGTCATGTCATCCACCACCTCATATGCCACATGTAAGTATTGCTTGCATGGTGTGCCACATCACTCTCCACCTCATAAACCACCAAGCATGCCACATTGCCAACTCATGTCTCCTTTTTTTCCACCTAATCATTACATGTCGACATCTTGATACATCATCATATGACATGGTAGATGAGGGGATCCCATCCGTCACCTCATCTTTCCTCCTATGCATTCTATGTCACCAATCATCCACATCGGCTTGCCACATGGATGACCATGTCATTCATGCATGGCCACCTCAATAGCCACGTCATTTTTTTATTAAAAATTTAAAATAATATATATAAATAAAAATTCGAGATACCTCAATCTAATTATTTATGTGGCAATTTAAGAAAAAAATACTTTTATGTATTTTTTTTAATTTTAAAAGTGTAAATTAATAATAAAATTCTATTTATTTAAAATATATTGAATCACAAAAAAATTGAGTTTTTTAAAATACCTTTTGGTTTACTTATGTCATAAAATTCATAATATAATTAGGAGCTTAATTAAATTGATTTTCTAAAATAGGATTGATGTAATCTTATCACGATTCACCCTTTTTACATTATACTATGAAGAAAAGATATAAAAGCCCTTCTTTTTCAAAAGCACTTCATTTGTACGTGAGTGAGTTTTGGAATCCTGAATATCTTATTGATTCAATCACTAACTATTCTAACTTCCATTTTTATAACTAAGAAAGGGTTCACATCGCGAAGATCTCGAAATCACGTCGCAAGCATGATTGGCAACACAAGGATCCCATCCACAAAGTTTGAACCCTGGAGAAAACTACCCTTGCGGAGAATAAAGACAAAAATCTCAACAGCGCAAGCAACACTCAAGAGCAAGACTACGTATGGATATGTCACAAGAGCCCATACCCTTCCTTTGATCGAGGATTTTCAGGTTGTTCCCACACATGCATCATCTTTTGAGCACGTGACACTTCTTCTCTCTCGCTTTTGCCTGATTTTCCTCTTGCATCAATTGCATCGAGTCCCATACCATTGACCTGAGTATCCATACAACCCCCACCACATGCGACACCCATTGGTGAGCTCATGCCTCCCCACAGAGGGTGCCTTACAGCCCATTTTAGTGCATAG
Organism: Adiantum capillus-veneris; assembly: GCF_014529385.1. Taxonomy (NCBI): domain Eukaryota; kingdom Viridiplantae; phylum Streptophyta; class Polypodiopsida; order Polypodiales; family Pteridaceae; genus Adiantum; species Adiantum capillus-veneris. The sequence continues at coordinate 148,786,503 of NC_140944.1, forward strand.
TATGATCCTTCACCACCCAAACCATATTGGATGGATGTGTAGCTTTGGACGGGTGGAGAAATGATGATCAACCCTACTCGTGCAAAGTCTCATAGCCATTCGATATATATTGGGTGGTCCCAACCCATACTATGTGCTAAAACGCATTGTATGAGCCATATGTCCCATTTTGACACATAGTATGAGCCTTGACCGTCCATACCATATCGGATGGCACTTTGCAAGGGGTGAAAAAATGGTACTCAATCCCACCCACATAAATTTTCACAGCCATCCAATATGGTTTGGACGGTCAAGGCCCATACTATGCACTAAAATGGGCCATATGGCTCATTCGGCCCATTTTAGCTCATTGTATATTATGTGCTAAAATGGGACATACTGCTCATATATCCCATTTTAGCACATAGTATGCGTCCGAAGCATCCAAACCATATCAGATGGCTGCGAGACTTTGCATGAGTTTTGGTGAGAATTATTCAACCACTCTTGCAAAGATTAATAGCCATTTGATATGGTTGTGCGGTATGGTTTGAGCGGTCAAGGACCATACTATGTCCTAAAATGGGACATGTGGCTCGTACATCCCATTTTAGTGCATAGTATAGATCAATCTTGCCCCAACCATATCAGATGGCCAGAAGACATTGCACGGGTGGGGGTAAGCACTATCTCCCTGTAACAAAATATGTCTTTAACATTAGTTGTAGCGGAATTAAATTAACACTAGTGAGCATTTCCTTAAGAGAATTCTTAAAGAGCATACGTAGAGTACTTGATTAAAGATAGTAAAATGAACAGTATACCTAGTTAGCTTAGCATGAACAATACTTGCGAAAGAGAGAGAGAATTAGAGAAAGTGACAATAGTTGAGGACCATATTTATTTGGAGCCAGTCCCCCCTCCAAAAGGCTTTTCTATTATAGATTCTCCCTTGAAGCGAGACTTGGTACAATACATACTCTGTGTTCCTTGAGACCTTCTTGATGCCATGAAAATGATAAGCTTCATGCACCAATATTATGTCCGTAACTAACTTGCAAAAGCATTAACTTGTCCCCGGTCTCAATCCTAAGACCTCAAACACCTTCAAAGGTGGAGAGAGCTAGCCGGGAGTGAGGGATGGGAAGAGGAAGAAGAAGTAGCATACAAGAAAGAATTACTTTCCTCACCATAGATTACTCTTGTAGCTTAGCTTAGCATAGTAATATAGATGATAGAGAAGATGAGCATGCCATTGAAGCTTGACTCTTGGTTGGATTTGCATTCCATAGCCAAGAGGTGTTGGTGTAGGCCCTCTACTTCTCAAGCTTGGAGAAGGATATGGAGTTCTTGCTCAACACAATGAGAGAATTCGTAAGTGTGTGTGTGTGTGAGAAATGTGCAAAAAGGAGGTCACTTCCTTGCCTTGGTTGACCCCTCTCTCTCATTACTCTGGCTTGCATCCTTTTGGCTCATGCCAAGGCTGGCCAATCACAAGCTATGGTCAAATCAAGCAATAAGGGCAGCATTTGGACAATTTTCCTTCTTTGCCCCTTTGGGTGAGAGAGCTTAATTAATTAATTACATGCATCTAAATTCTCATTGCACCTCCCTAAAGGCCATCCAATAGGATTCAAGCACACCTTGAGGGCAGCAGGGCTAGGGACTTGACATGTTTCCTTAATGCCTCTTGAGTCTTGGGCTTGCCGAGAGAGAGAGAGAGAGAGAGAGAGAGAGAGAGAGAGAGAGAGAGAGAGAGAGAGAGAGAGAGAGAGAGAGAGAGAGAGAGAGAGAGAGAGAGAGAGAGAGAGAGAGTGCGCGCGCGTGCGCGCTCTCTCATTCTCCTACCTTTAGGAATCATCCCCTCCTTTGTAGAGATCATCCTTGACTTGAACATCACAAGCACCTTGGTCATCAAGCATAACAAGCACCTCAAGCGCCTTAGTCATCAAGCATGACAAGCACCTCAAGCATCTTAGTCATTAAGCAGCACGACAAGCACCTCAATCACCTTAGTCAGCTCAATCACCTCAAGCACGTAGTCAGCTCAAGCACGACAAGCAGCTCAAGCACAGGCCTAGCTAAAGTACCCAAAGGTCCTAATTCTAAGGACTTTTAACAATAACCTTTGGAGGTCTTTAATGAAGTTAACCCTAAGGTATTTTAAGCTCCATACCTGCTCATTGCTCTTTGGTATACCATCTCCCTTTTGGGCCCTTCATGAGATGTAGCCTTCTCTCCCTTTGGTCCCGTGTTGAGATAGGTCTAAAGGCACATATCTATATTCTAAATCTTGTTCCCATTCATTTTCTCACATTAATTGATCAGTTCACTATGAGAAAATCATTTGGGATAGGTAGATATTAAATTTTATGACATTACCTCTCTCTTGAAACCATACTCGTCCTCGACTATGAGGTAGAGAAGATAAAGTCATTAGTATAAATTTCTTAGGAGGTAGAGGCTCCCTTCTTACCCTATGAAATTATTCCAGAATGGATGACTAGTCCATTTGGTTCTTGGGAGACTTCGCTGCCACAAGTGTGTCTGCTCTTTAGTCCATATCATATTCCCAAAGTAGAGTGGCAAATTCTACTTGGTGTTTGGGAGACTTTGTCATCACAAACATGATTCTAAGCATGCATACTACTTAAATCTGTGCATAATAAAAAGAGAACTAGTCTTATAAGACAAAAAAAATATTTATTTAAAAAGCATTTACATTTGCTTACTCTAGTGTATCATTGTAAGCATTGACAAGGTTCATACTATCCGTAAGTTGTGTTCCTTGCATCAATCTAGCCGCTTTAAAAGGATAATTTTTGAACTTAATAAGATATCGTTAGCAGATAATCTTACCATGTCTTAGTACCTTGTCTTCATGTCAAAGGATGGACTCGGGTTGGAGCACCTCTTCCGCTAGGAAAAACATGAACCCCAAAAGGACCCTTTAGCTTAAGGGGTGATTAAGCATGGAACAGTAGGAAGAAGGTGGTGGCCACAGTTATACTCTCTCAAAAGGTAGGGTAATAGGGGGCATGGGGACCTATTTGTTCCTCTCATTATAGCTTTGTCCCCTAGAAAGAGAGAGAAGGGGGGAAAGGGGGGCGTCCATAAAGTAACCCTAAAAAAAAATTTAAAATGAAAATCTCTAAATCTCAATTTTCACTCTCCAAGAGCTCTCCTAACCAAGTACATGGTCAAAAAACTATTTTCTTTGACCAAAATCTGCATTTCTGAGCAGTACCCTCTATTCTACCTCTTCTCTCTTCTCTCTCCCCTTCTACCTCCAAGATTTCCATAGTTGCAGCACATAAGGAGGCTTTCCATAGCTGCACCACTTGTCTCCCCCTTTCATCCACACCATCCCTTTGAGCTACTTCTTCTCCCCTTGCTCCCCATTGAACCACTTCTCCCCCTCCCTCCAAGCTTTCCATAGCTGCACCACTTGTCTCCCCCTTTCATCCACACCATCCATTTGAACTACTTCTTCTCCCCTTGTTTCCCATTCAACCATTCCTCCTCACTTCATTCCTGAAGCAACAGGCCTCTCTCTCTAACACCACAACTCTTCTTCTTCTTGTGCTACCATGTCAACCCCCTCCACTTCAAGGAAGCCAACCGATGAGATAGAGGCGTTTTGTTTGCATAACACTAGGGATTCTGATGGGGAATGTGTGCCGCATGTGTTTTCTAAAGGATCTTGGATCTTCATGCAACATGCAGTTGTCGAGCCTCATCAAGTTTGAAACCATGGCAAACTTGACGAACATTGGAAGGGGAAACTTCTTGGTTTCAAGAACCATAGAGTCAATGGCATAGTGGCCATTGTTCAACACGTGCACTCTTGGCGTTCCATGCACTTGAGGAATGGAAGCTCAAGAGATTTCCCAATACATTGTAAGTTGTAAAACATTGTTGGTTGCGGATTGTAAACGCTTGTTATTTGTTTTTGACTTGATAGTTTTTGGTGTTGTCATAGATATATTCCCGTCCGACTTTGTTGAGGAACAACCAATATGTCTCACAGGAACCTTCAACGCTCTTCGTGCCAACATTGGTGTTATGATGCTTCCCAACTCGCAACCTTCGATTCTGCTGCAACGCAAAATCTTCTTCTACTCGCACACGCATGTAGTGCCGGCCTTGAAGGATGGATATGGTAAGATTATTGTTGTTGACAAACCTTCATTACTGAGCCTCGAATGGCCACAACCTGATGCATCGTCACTCTTCTCAGTGAGCGAGAAGATGCTTTTCATTATTTACTCCTCATTAAAATTTGGAAAGGCTTCCATATCAGTAGGGCTCAGTTGTTGCTGCCCCGTGCATGTTTTTATACACTTGTTCAAGCCATTGCCATTCAATGTTAGACCTACTATGTTTTGTAGCAAGAATGTCATGTATGAAGCACTAAAACTGGTATTTGGAGATAATTGGGGAATGGTTGAGGGAGTGCACCAAGGAGATAAATGTTGGAATTAGGGTTGCAGAGAAACACACACAGCTTGGAGAAGACGAAGGAAGCTCAAGGCACACAATAGAGAGTGTGTTACTTAGTGTGCAATGGAAAGATAGATAGCCCTAGAGTGATGGGCGTATATACAATGCACGGGGGAAAAAACCTCCTAAAGAGGGAAAAAAGGCCCCGGCGGTCCTAGTGTGTTCACACACATCACTACCACATGTATATGGTAACAAATCCCCCCTGGAGTGATGCGGTGAACGAGAGCTGGCACATGAGTAAAGGGAAGTGCCATGCCCTGAGGACAGGATCAGTCCACAAAGGGGAGTAAGCCCAAAGCTTTGCGGAAAGCTTCAAGCTTCTCATGAGACAATGCCTTTGTGAAAAGATCTACAAGGTTGTCCTGTGTTGGCACATAAGCCAAGCTGATCTCTCCTGCTGAGAGCCTCTCCTTGACATAGTGGTAATGCACCTCAATGTTCTTTGTGCGAGCATGAAAAACTAGGTTCCTCGCAACTTCTAATGCGCTCTGATTGTCAGTGTAGATAGTGTTGGCAGTGTCCTGTCCAAATCAGCCATAAGGCGTCTGAGCCATACACACTCAACCGCAGTTGTGAAGACTGCCCTGTACTCAGCGTCACAACTCAAAGTGGCCACAGTAGGTTGCTTCTTGCTCAACCATGATATACATAAACTGCCAAGCATGAAATGAAAACCACTTGTGGACACTCGCGTGTCAAAACAACCAGCCCAATATGAGTCTGAAAAAGCATGTAAGTCTGGCGGCAATGATCCCCCCTTGGGATAAAACAAGCCAAGATGTAAAGTGCCACTAAGGTAGCGGAAAATCCCCTTGACAGCCTCCCAATGCTTAGACCCTGGGCTATCCATAAATCTGCTGACCTGTGAGACTGCAAACTGAATATCCGGCCTCGTGTTGCATACATAAATGAGGCAGCCAACAGCAGTTTGGTAAAGAGTGACATCAGCAGGATCACCAGCATCATGTAGACTCAACTTCAAACCTGTTTCCATGGGAGTGGCAATAGGTTTGCAATCCTCAAGTCCAAACTTACATAGCAATGTCTCTATGTAACTTTTCTGACACAAGGCAATACCACCATCACACTGCTTAAACTGTATACCCAAATAATGATGCAGCAGCCCCAAATCTTTCATCTTGAAAGTAGCATTCAAATCAGCCTTAAATTCAGCAATATGTCTCTCATTTGGTCCAGTGACCAGCAAATCATCAACATAAAGAACCACAATGAGAAGTACATCACCCTCACGCTTTACATACAATGTGCTTTCTGTTGGACTATTATGAAAGCCTTGTTTGACCAAATGAGTGTCAGCTTTCTCATACCAAGCACGAGGAGATTGCTTCAACCCATACAAAGCCTTCTTACATTTGCACACTTTGTGCTCTTGTCCTTTTATGACAAAACCGCGAGGCTACGTTACATAAACTTCCTCAAATATGTCACCATTCAAGAAAGCAGTAACAATGTCTGATTGATGTACATCCCAACCAAAATGAGCTGCCAATGCACATAGAAAACGCACAGTAGTCATACGACAAGTGGGAGCAAAAGTCTCTTCGTAATCTATGCCTTTTTGCTGTGCATAACCCTTTGCAACAAGTCGAGCCTTATGGCGATTGATTCCACCATCCGGCTTGCGTTTCAACTTGTAAACCCACTTCGTACCAATGGCCTTTTTGCCAGGAGGCAAATCACATAAAGTCCATGTGTCATTTTCTATAAGTGCATCATATTCTGATTGCATGGCAGCCATCCAATTTTCAGAATTTTGTGCTTCATCAAAAGTCAGAGGCTCCTCAACATCATGTAAGCTAGACACAGCCAAAGCATAACAATCTGATGCATAAGATGCATGGCGAGAGCCTGAACGAGTACGACTAGACAAAGGTGCATCCAATTTACTGTCACGCAAAGTGTGCACTAGCCCTTTCCTCATCAAGTACATCATGTACATCTACATCAGTAATAGGCCGATCTAGAACCATTTCAGAAACCCCCATAAGCTGTACATTTGCCTCATTGGAACTTACATTCGTATTTCCACCACTGAAAAGAGGCAACAAAGTGTCATAAATGTCCTGTGATCTTACATTACTGTCTCTAGTACATGACAGCAATGGCTAAACAGAATCTTCCACAAACACTACATCCCAAGAAACCAGAATACGTTTTGTTTGCAGATGATACAACCTGTAACCTTTGCTTTCAGCACTATAACCAACATCCAATTTTCTGCGCTACACTTGTGGCACCAAAGCATATGCCAAACAGCCAAAAACACGCATGTGCTCAATAGAAGGTTTTCTATCATGCCATGCTTCATATGGAGTAATATACTACAAAGCTTTCGTAGGACACTTGTTAAGTACATAAGTGGCACACATAATGGCCTCAAGCCAAAAAGAATGCGGCAAAGCTTGACTTTTGACCATACATCGTGCCATTTCCGTCAGTGACCTGTTTTTCCTCTTAGTAACACCATTTTGCTGAGGTGTATAAGGCACTGTAAATTGGTGTTTTATCACACGACTAGCCAGAAATGCATTAAATTCATGAGACATATACTCCCCCCCTCGATCGGACGGAGTGTGTCCATAGTACATTTCGAGACATTTTCAGCCATAGCCAGAAATTGTTTGAAGCACATAAAAACTTCGAACTTTGCTGTAAGCGGAAATACCCATGCATGCCTGGAGTAATCATCTATGAAAGTCACGAAGTACATGTAATTGCCCAAGGACGGAGTTTGCATGGGCCCACAAACATCACTATGCACAAGCTGCAACCTACATGTGGCCCGAACTGAACCATCCTTTGGAAATTTAGAACGCTGCATCTTACCCAAAATACAGCCTTCACAAACATGTTTGACAGGTGCTTCAAGAGGCGGCAAAGAAGCAACCATATCAGATTTCTGCAAACGCAGCAAATTGGCAAAATTCAGATGACCAAAACGTGCATGCCAAAGTTTTGCATCTGAAATAGCCCTTGAATCTGCAACAGCATTTGCAAAATTTTGTCCACACTTGTCATACAAAGTGAGCTTATACAGCCCACGGCACAAAAGGCCAGATGCAACAATTTCATCACCAAAACTGAGATCATGAACTGTACATCTGTCATCCACAAATTTGACTACAAGTCCAAGTCTAGCAAGTGCGGATACAGACAAGAGATTCTTCTTGCTCCCAGGTACATAAAGTGCATCAACAAGTGTGAAAGAACTGCCATTAGCAGTAGTAAGCACAATCTTTCCAACTCCCTGAACTGGATAAGAGGCATTGTTGGCACAAGTGACTGAATTCCCATGAGGGACAGACTCGAGAGAGGTAAACAATTCACGATGTGAGGTAATGTGCTTTGTAGCACCACTCTCGAAATACCACACATGTGAATCTGCAGCAACTGACAAGCATGCATTATGGACAGCAGGATTGTAAGTGCACTCTGCGCTAAAAGCCCATTCTGCATCAACATCAGCAACACAGTCTCCTTTCACAGAAGACTCAACAATGGTTACATTTGTAGTGGAACGAGCATTTGCAGTGGAACCACCCTCTTTCTTCTTAGCCTCTTTGGCCTTCAACTTAGGACACGACTTGATCAAGTGATCATTGGCTTTACAATAATGGCAACGCATCTTCTTTTTGCCCTTATCACCAGAATTGCCAAACGAAGTGCTGCCAGCAGAAGCATTAGGAACAGAATTTTTGCCACTCGCAGCAGAACCATAAGAAGCCCAGGAGGACGTGACCTGCTCTGATACCAATTGTTGGAATTAGGGTTGCAGAGAAACACACACAGCTTGGAGAAGACGAAGGAAGCTCAAGGCACACAATAGAGAGTGTGTTACTTAGTGTGCAATGGAAAGATAGATAGCCCTAGAGGATGGGTGTATATACAATGCACGGGGGAAAAAACCTCCTAAAGAGGGAAAAAATGCCCCGGCGGTCCTAGTGTGTTCACACACATCACTACCACATGTATATGGTAACAATAAATACAAGTGTAAGGTGGGGGCTTCAGGCATAGGGATACAATATTTGAAAGTGCGCACTACTTTGTACCTACGTTTCCACTATGAGCATTGGATGTGTAAGAGTGGAAAGTGGATACTCTTACAATCCAGTGTTGCTAATTTTATGACATTTGACATGCCCGTTACTTTGTCAAATGGTGTTTCTGAGATTGTGCAAGTTAGTACACATTGGACACTCACCAACATACGGGAACACTAGATTATCTTGGGCTACGAAGATATCAAAGATGCTTGATTTTGTCTCAATCGGCAAAAGGTCAGTTCAATTTTTATGTTGTCGACATGTGCCAATTGTTAGTCTAATTAAAAGCATTTTTGTTGTTTCAAATTGGTAGGCAAATGGGGGCAACCATGAAAGTGCAAGAGGAGTGGAGGGCTGGCAACGCACCGTCTTTAAGTTGATCTGATAGATTAATGTAACCAGCTCTAATGCCACATTGTAAAAGCATTTTGTTTAATGGAAATTCAAAAAAAAATTGTCGTTATAGTATCACCTTCATTGATTAACTTTTTTAGATTTTGTTCGTGTGTTTGTGTGTGCATCCATATGTATTTGTATGTATATCAAAGAGCTTTGGGATGGTATCTTTTTCTGCAGCAGCAGGCCACGAAGGGGGGGGGGTCTATATAAAGGAGAGGTGGCTTCTTATTTTTCTGTCAACGCTTGAGAGTGAGACAGAGAGAAAGACACAAAGAGAGAGAGAGAGAGAGAGAGAGAGAGAGAGAGAGAGAGAGAGAGAGAGAGAGAGAGAGAGCAATTTCCATGGAAGCACATGCTAGCGCATCCTCCTCCCATGCAGTAGCAGCATCAAAAGAGCCACACACCCCCCTTTCGTGGTTCCTTCTTTTCCTAGAGGACACCAAATATGTTGGACACAATGATCTTCATGGCTTCTTCACCCGCACAGTGGATTTACAAAGAACCATGCAACTCCACAATGACACTTTTCACGACATCATAGAGTATATGCATGTGCATATACTCAAGTATGTTGTGAACTTTGAAGACAATGCCATGCTGTGGTTGCCATGTGATCTACTTCACTACATCTACAAGGGCGACACTGCCTTTTCAAAGAGACTAGCCCACTTTGAGGTGATTGCAAAAGAGGCAAACCACTTTCGCCAAGTGACAAAGGAAGTTGCAGACTCCTTTAAGAAGCACAAAATTGGACAATCTTTCTTGTCCACCATTGCCACTCTCTTCTTCCTCATCAATGAGGAGCCCTCCTTGGAGGAGATGGACATCCCGCATCTGGAAGTGGGTGGGGTGTTGCACGATCCTAAGGATCCCAAGCCCCCCCTATAGATGTCTAGAGTGAGCAAAGACTGCAAGCCGCCAAATATCCCCACGGCTTGGAAGGGATAGTTGCGGTGAGAGAACAAATTATTGGCACCTCCGAGGTGCCCGACCCTGAGAGCCGTGACCCTATTGCAATTCTCAAAGTGGAGATTAGCCGTCTCAGTAGCATATTTATAGAATATGAAGAGTATTTATTCTTACATGATCTGGAAAATGCTTTTGGTGTCTGGCTAGATGGGTGTCTTAGCCTCATACACACCTAGATGGAGTTCCCCATTAATCCTACACCAGAAGCTACAGATGACAAGTTGCTTCCATTGGGGGACTCTTTTGTTGCTGACATAATTGCAGTAGTGATAGTGGATATTCTTATTGCAGAGTAGAGTGAATTCACGGACGAGGAGTTTGTTGCAACACAAGTCAGGGTTGTTGCCAACCAAACTCCTATCTGTCCCGACTCGCTTGGTTCACGGAGCCCCACTCCTCTATCAACCTTGAAGCCACACCAACTACGGGTGATGAGGATAAGCAACAAGAGGTAATACTAAGCATCTTGTACGTTGATAATTCAACCTTTCTTCTTTGCTTTTGGTTAATTACATTTTTGAAGGATGTTTTGGACATGGACTTGTGGGCTAGCCGGAAGGGGGGAGAGTGCACGGTGTTTGGGCCTCAGGCAGCCCTTGCACACTACATTGGCAAACTACCAATGCAGGATATGTGCATCATACACAAGGATTTCTCCCCCAATGACCATTTTGTTTTGTTGGTGCTTAAGGCCTCAAGTAAACTCCTATGCTTAGCCACCATCCCTCAAATAGCCCATGTAATTATTCTAGTGAAAAAATCACTTGCAATTGCCACTTTTGCCATTGGTTTTCACGGCAAGTTCATGACATGCATAGCACTTTGTCAAGCTTTGGGGGTTGACAGTGCCCAAGCTATAGCTACTTTTGTGCTTACATCCATTCTACCCAATGCTATGGAACGTCGTAGAGATATTGCAAAGAGCCTCCTATCAAAAGATAGTTAAGCCAGATGTACAAGCTTTTTAAATGAAAATTATATCTCTTGTCCATGATCTTTTGCAAAGTCAATTTACTGATTTGATCATGTTCAGTGACAAGGCAAACTGTGAAAATTCTACCCATTTTTAATATGTATTAACTATTTGAGTGTTGATTTTGTACATTGAAAAAATTTGTCCAAACATGGCCTATAAATTACATTTTTGTACTAGAGGTGCCCTGTATGTGACAATTTAGGCCAATCTGAATGTGTCCACAAGGTAGCGAGAAATAGCTCTACAAGCCTGCTATCTCGTCAAATCTCGATACCTTGTGGACACAACCAATTTGGCTGATATTGCCATATTCTGGCAAATGCAGAGCAAATTTTTTACCTAATACAATTTCAAGCTAGTAAAGAGTTTTATTTAGCTTTAGTTGCCATCATCTAAGCTATGCCTACCATCTGGAGAACCTTTTGTACAGTTAATTATCATCTCACCTTCAACCATTAAACAAAATAAATGTAGATAAATATATACATTAAATGTGGACATTAAGTTTACATAGAGCTGAGGAAAGCTTTTCCATGCATGGGAACCCCCCCATATATTTTTGCCCTTTTATCAAAATATTTCCCATTATATAAGTTACTTTTGATTTTTTTCTTCCTTTTTCACAAACGTTTTAGCCTTTATTAAATAAATAATACTTATGCTAATCAATCACGATGTAGCATAATAAGTAAGCTTTCTTTGTTGATCTCTCTTTTGACCTTAAAAATATTAAATATATATATTCTAGTATTTTCTAATTTTTTTTTTTCATGTATGTATATTATTCCACTCTACCAAATATTTTATTCACTAGTTTTCATTTTCAAGCCTCAACCCCACTTTCAAATTTCAATAATACCTCCATCTAGATGATTGCCAATCTTTTCAACACTCTAGGTCATGTTTTCATACACATGAAGGAGCTTACACTTGAAGGCAAGAGAGAAGTCCACTCAAAGGGGACCACCAAAAGACTTTTGCAGCCACAAATAATACATTATTTGGCTGAATTTTTTAAGTAAAGAAGAACCCCGAATCTGAAGGAGCGTTCAACATGAAAGATGTCGCTCATGATCTCAACTTTTAGCTCAAGTTTTTTCAGAATTTTTGGAGTTATGAACACGGAGATATGATTTTTGTAGTGGACCCCAGTTTTCTCGTGTAATGGTGACACAGGCCATCCCCACTTTTCTTCCTTCTAGAATGGCTATGGTTCTACAAGTCTTCAAGCATGATTACAAGAGACAAGGCTCTTTTAATGAGGTCTTGGCTAGTCTAGAGTAATTCTATCACCATTTTTGGAGGATCCATCCTCATCAACAAATATCCACCTTCGACAACCTCTCTTATAATTTTCTTACCTCTCTCTTCTCTCCCTAATAAGCTTATGTCTATCCAAAGCTAGACTATTGTAAATATTTCCTATCCTCCACATCCTACCCACATTCTCTCTTCTCTCTCTATTGACTCTGGTATTTTTAATAATGAGGAGACAAGATGGGAGCCACAGTCACATGCACCCCATTTTCCTAGTCACCAAAGTGGGACACTCACCTCAAATAGAAATATTGCTAAATCCTTCCCTCCTTCCCTATATAAGGAGGCCATGAGAGATCACTTGGGGAGAGAGAACACACACACACACACACACCTATCCATACACACTCTTGTGCTACATGCTTGTAGCATGAACCCTAATCACATAATCACAACACCATCACCATGCACAAAAGATGAGCACCACACCTCCACACCACTTGTAATTAAGGGTTTGAAGGCACAATTTCAAGAAGAAGAAGGGTGGACGCACTCATGATATTCCTCGCCATCAACCCCCATCTCTCCATTATGTCTCCTAAGATCTTGTTCCCTTCTCATTTTTCTGCCATACGCTACCTATTGTATTCATCTTTTGCAAGCAATCAACACACTCCATCTTGGTGCCATACTTTGTGTCGCTTTGGATACATCTCATTGTGAGTATGGTATATTCTTGTTCCTTGCCATTTTTTTTCGGCTTATGTTAAGGTGTGCGGATTCGCCACCACACACACACTCTCTCTCTCCCTCTCATATTCCTATCATCTTGCTACTTCCATCTTAAGGTGTGCGGATTCGTCACCTTTTGTATGAGAAGTGAGCATACTTGCATGTATCCCTGACCTCGTTATCTTCCTTACTACATGCACGCGTAGCGAGCCCATTCTCACTCACTCACCACTCCTCTCACCTTATTCTCCGACCACCCCATTCCACATTTGGGCGTGGATCTTGAAATTGTTTTCCATGCATGCTTCATTGTGTATATGTATGCGTCCTAGCCGCATATCTTGCTAGGTGGTGCCCTATTGTGTATTCCCCATGATGAGGCCATTGTGCATAGTCTTGGTGTAGAGGCCACCGGGTCTATTTTTTCACTTCCGCCTCTCATTTGGTGCCCCCACTGAGGAGGGCTCTTGAAACCCTTCAGTTTACAAGACTGAAAACCCTAAACTATTGTGAATGGATGAATGAGTATGAAGGATTTTCTAACTGGACGACAGAAGAAGAAGAGCTCCAAGCACAACTAGACGAAGTCCGCATCTCCATCGAAGCTCGAGTTCCAGGCGTAACGGTAATCGATTTGAAGTGGGAGAGTCAACCAACGCGCCAAACCCAGTGGATATACATAGGCCAAGTGCCAAGAAGAAGAAGGAGGAGGTGGAAACCATGTCCGCAACCTACAACCAATCAACAACCACAAAATGGAAGGAGCTCTGCACAATAGAGAATCAACACTATTCTACTTTGAGAATCGGGTAACTCAAGTCACCGAGGTAATTATCATAGTCAGTTTTCAAGTCGCACCTGATGCTGCAGCACAGATAACAGAAACATTGGCTCACACTCTCACTAGAGAAACTAGGGATCTACTGAGTTTGTTTCAGGAAAGAACGCCACCCTCTCCTACAAGCTTGGACAGTGACTAAGCACCTCTAAGCTTCACATGAATCAGGACAACCTACCTCAAGACAGATCACACATACCAACACGTGTACGCTCAATCAAGGTAATATTGGACTTGAAGATTCACTACCAGCACGTCATTGACACCATGCCGGGTGGGGAGCGGTTTTTGGGAGCGGTTTTTTGAGGTTCTGGCATCAGATCAGCCATTTGTTTTACCTTTGGTACAAGGCAATGTACCGTTTGAAGTTTTAATCTATGTCCTAGTATAATAGGGTATACACGCCTCCTTGTAAAGAAGAAAAAATTTTGCAAGTTAAGAAGTGTGTCTTTCTAGCTCTCTCTCAGTAATCATGGCAAGTGTAGCATTTCCAACCTTTACTGGTAAGGTGGGCGAGGATACTGCAGACTTTCTAGACAACTTGGAAATAGCATGTGTCATCTCTGCGAGAGATGATGATGCTTCGCGCTTGCTCATCTTTCCACTTCTAATGAAGGTGGAGGCAAGATCATGGTACAATGCCTTGGCACAAGAAACCAAGGAACGGTGGGACTTATTAAGGGCAGCCTTTGTCAAGCGTTTTGGAGAGGGCACAACATCAGAGAAGCTATGGCAATTGTTGACAGAGTTGAAGCAGGGCAGTATGCTGGAATACGCATCATATGAGTCAAAGTTTGTAGATTTATGGGGGCGATGGGTTGCATCGCTAAGAGAGGATGAGGGGGCACCTGATTTCCTAAAGAAGGATCGGTTTGTGGCTGGGTTATGGCCAACTCTTAAAGAGAAGGTGAAGGGAAGGTTTCCTGCTACGTATGAGCTAGCAGTTGAAGTGGCCCGCCTTAAAGACAAGAAGTTGCGCCTACAAGCCAGGAATATCGATGGAGAGGAAGCCGTTAGAACCACCTCTAGCACCACCTACAACAGTCGCCCAGAGGATTCAACCACAAGAACCAATTGAAGATCAGCAAGACCTGCTCAACCGAATCACCAATCAACTTGAGAATCTCTCAGTCCATTTGATACAACAAGGGCATGCACACAATCGCAACCAAGAGCAAGGGAAAGGACAACGAAGGCAAAACCAAGAATACCACTGCTACAATTGTGGGGAGGATGGTCATGGCATGTACTATTGTCCACAACCAAGGAGGCAGAATTTCAACAGAGGAGCCAGACAAAACCAGGTTTCACCACCAAGAGCAAGACCACCACCACCGAGGGCACCACGACAAGCACCACCCATGCAAATCTTACAACCACCGATTCAACCACAACCACCACCACCACCACCAAAACCTCTCATTCCACCCTTACCCCCACCACCAGTTGGCAATCAAACAGTAAGCGTCATCAGTCTTGAAGGTAAGGGAAAGGAGAAAGTGGAGGAGGATAAGACCAAGGTTAAAGGAGTAGATGCCATTGGGGTAAAACGCGCTAGGCATGGTGAATCTTCTCAAAAGGAAGAAAAGATGAAGAATAAAGGGAAATCTAGAAAAAAGCCGTCCAAGTCACGACGTAAAATTGACATTGTAGATTTCTCTTTGGGTGAATGTTCTAAACCATATGATTTGGTTCAAGATGTTTCTGTGCAGGGCCCAAAAATCACCTGGCCCCAGTTACTCCACCTAGCACCTAGGGTGAGGAGACAATGGACAAAGATGGTTAACACAAGGCGACCAAGGCCAAAGATAGCTGGGGCTATCTCTGGGAGGAATCTAGACGACATACTACCAGTGATGGATGCTTACATCAAAGGGCAACACATCTCCAATATCTACATCGATGGTGGCGCACAAATATGCGTCATGAGTGAAAAAATGATGCACCGTTTGGGTTTAGAGGTGAGTCGGCCGGCACCATGCCGAGCCAAAATGGCAAATAATTTAAAAGTTCAATGTGTTGGTGTCATAAATGCAGTTAGGATAAAGGCATTCAACACCGAGGTAGATGTGGACATCTTTGTCATTCCACACAAAGGGGAGGGCTATCCTATCATTCTAGGGAGGCCTTGGCTTATGGCTATGAGAGCTAAGCAGGACTGGGACACAGGCATAATCCAAATGAAGGATGCAAAAGGAAGGCCAATACTTTACGACATGAAGATAGGTCAACAACGCGACATGGATCTAGAAACCTCCAAGGATGAGTTTTCTAGTGGTGAATCTTCAACCGCTTCAGAGGAGGAGTCAACAGTGAGTGAAGAAAGTGACAGTAGAATTGAGGTGATGGGGATCATTCTCAAGGACCCTAAGAAGATGGAGCAACCTGATGCCTCATCATCAAGCCAAGGGGAGACACCAGGTATACAACCTCTGGTAGAAGCAAGTAAGCTACATCAAATGCTCTCTAGTGAGTTGTGTGGGAAGGAGCGTGAAGATTATATTTTGATGCTAAGTAATTTTACCACATTTTTCATTGATGAATATGATAAAATCACTGGCATCACAGTAGTTCAACATCACATTAAGCTCAAGGAGGGAAGTAAACCTGTAGTGCAGAAGCTCAGGCGGCTAGGAGTAATTCAACAAGACGCCCTACTCAAAGAGGTGAGGAAATTGCTAGAAGCCGGTTTTATCTATCCTGTTGAAGACTCAGAGTGGGTTTCTCCAGTGGTAGTCACACCAAAGAAGAATGGTAAGTGGAGGGTTTGTGTTGATTACAAGCCTCTTAATGCAGCCACAAAGAGGGACCATTTTCCTCTTCCTTTTCAAGACGAAATACTCAATGAGGTAGCAGGACATGAGCGCTACACGGTATGTGATGGCTACTCAGGCTACTTCCAAATTAGCATCGCTGAAGAAGATCAAAAGAAGACAACCTTCATCACACCATGGGGATGTTTTGCTTACAGAGTTATGCCTTTTGGTCTCACTAATGCTCCAGCCACTTTTCAGCGATATGTGACATTTGTTTTTCAGCCATTCTTTGGAAAATCAATCCGTGTTTTTATTGATGACTTTTGCATCTATAGCTCTCGCTCTCTTCATTTGGAGAAAGTTTATGAAGGTCTAGCTAGGCTACAAGCTTTGGGTGGCCAACTCAATGTGGAGAAATGCCACATTGGTGAAAGCAAGGTTACTCTTCTTGGCCATGTGATCTCGGCCAACGGCATTGAAGCTGACCCAAGCAAGGTTCAAGCCTTGGTGGCTTTGACCTCTCCCACCACAACAAAGCAATTGGTCTCTTTTCTTCAAAAGGTGAGGTATTTGAGTAGGTTCATTCACCTGCTCTCCCAAGTGGTTCTCCCTTTACAACAAGTTACCCATCAAGAGATCTTCACTTGGAGTGAAGAAAATGAACAACAATTCAATGAGGTAAAACAAATTCTAGCTTCACTTCCCACCATAGCACCTCCAAAGTGGGACGAGCCATTTTATGTAAACCCTAGTGTTGGCAATGACACACTTGGGGCTGTATTGATGCAAAAGGATCCTCAAACTTCTTTCATGCGTCCTATCTACTTCTCTAGTCGAATGATGACCCCATCAGAAAAGGGATACACGGCAGTGGAGCACATGGTGCTTGCATTAATGTTTGCTACCACCAAATTTCGCTCTTATTTATTGTCTAGACCATTCATAATCTTAACAATGGAAGAAGTATTTCCTTATATAATGCAGCACATGGATGTTTCTTCTAGGATTTCCAAATGGCTCACAAGGCTACAAGAGTTTGACTACACAATGCAAGTGGAGAACTCCACAAGGGCCAGTCTAGGAGGTATTCTCACTCATCTCCACTATGAAAAGAAGCTAAAGATAAAGCCAAATGATCAAGATATTACACCCGTGCTGGAAGTCCCTAAGGTAGAGGAGGCTCACTCTCTTTTCTTTGATGGAGCCTACAAGAGGAAAGTGGACAAAGTTGCAGCAGGCATTGTCATCTTCAACGAGCAAGGGGACAAGGTTTTCTCCATTGGGAATCTCTTGGATTCTCACTCTAACAATGAGGCAGAATATGCAGCTTTAACTCTTGGGTTAGAGTGGTGTGTCACACAGGGCATTCAACGGTTAAATGTATTTGGTGATGCCATGCTTTTAATAAAACAAATACAAGGAACTTGGGCTTGTAAAAATCATATCTTGCTAGGCCATTTGCGCAAAGTCAAGGAACTTTTAGGGAAATTTCAAGTTGTACAATTACATCATGTCCCTCGAGCAGAAAATCAAGAAGCAGATGCTCTAGCTAGAGAGAAGTTGTAAGATGTTTCAGTGGTGGGTGCTATCAAGTTGAAGCTGCCTCTCTTCCAAGGTAGCGATGCTATGCCTGACATCATGAGTTTCTTGGACACAGGAGAGTGTCCTAAGGATCTTACTAAGGGCCAAAAGCAGTGGCTTGTGCGCAAGGCAACAAAATACCGCCTTATCAATGACGACCTCTACTGCAAGGGTAAGGATCAAATTCTTAGGCGTGTACCTCTCTCTAGAGAGATCACTGAAATCATTTCAAGTTGCCATGATGGTGTTTGCGGAGGACACTTTGCCCTTGACATCACTAGTAGAAAGATTCTACAAGCCGGGTTTGTATGGCCTAGTCTACATAGGGATGTGCATCATTGGTGTAAAACATGCAAGGAATGTCAAAAGGCAGGGGATAGGAGGCTCACATATGAGCCACAGACTCCTATAATCTCATATGGACCATTTGAGAAATGGGGAATTGATGCTATTGGGCCTTTGCCAAGGAGCCAATCAGGTAAATTTTATATCATCATGGGTGTGGACTACATGACCAGGTGGGCTGAAGCAGTTGCCACCACCCGGATTACAGCTAAGGAAGTGGCTAAGTTCGTATTTGAAAACATTTTTTGCCGTTTTGGCACTCCTCTTGAAATAATTTTTGACAGGGGACCAGGTTTTAGAGGAGACCTTGTAGGAGAGCTAATGGAGAAGTTAGGTATCTCACGACGACACTCAACTCCCTACTACCCACAATGCAATGGTTTGGTGGAAAAGGTAAATGGTATGATCTGCAAGATCATCACTAAGCATGTAAACAATCACAAAAGTGATTGGGACAAGCATCTTATGGCTGCACTTTGGGCTTATCGCACTTCATTTCGCACATCCCTTGGGTTCACACCATATCACTTGGTGTTTGGTAAGGAAGCCATTTTACCCATTGAAGTACAATTGGCTAGTCTCAGGGTGCTAGCTGGGCAGGTGGAACGTCCTAATGCTCATCTCCACAACCACATTCTTGATCTAGAGAGGCTTCAACTAAACAGAGAAGATGCTATCAACTATTATGCAGCACAGGCAGAGCAACGTCGACTTACCTTCAACAAGGGACTTAGGGCAAAAGGTCTCAAGAAAGGTATGTTGGTCATACGGTATGATAACAGGTTTGACACTAAGAAGGATAAAAATTTTTCAGCCAGATGGGAAGGGCCATTTGTCATTAGAAAGCGCTACGCCAATGGCAGTTACCGATTGATGGATGCAGATGGTAGGCTCCACAAAACACGTGTCAATGGATGGAGGTTGAAGCAGTACTTTTTGAGATTTGATCAAACACCTATGATGGAAATCCCCGAGGAGGGAGACTCCTCCACCTCAATTGAAGAAGAATCTGCTACAACGCTAGAGGCATGAATACCTCTAGCCTTAGGGGGAGGGCTAATGAGGAAAGCTTTTCCATGCATGGGAACCCCCCCATATATTTTTGCCCTTTTATCAAAATATTTCCCATTATATAAGTTACTTTTGATTTTTTTCTTTCTTTTTCACAAACGTTTTAGCCTTTATTAAATAAATAATACTTATGCTAATCAATCACGATGTAGCATAATAAGTAAGCTTTCTTTGTTGATCTCTCTTTTGACCTTAAAAATATTAAATATATATATTCTAGTATTTTCTAATTTTTTTTTTTCATGTATGTATATTATTCCACTCTACCAAATATTTTATTCACTAGTTTTCATTTTCAAGCCTCAACCCCACTTTCAAATTTCAATAATACCTCCATTTAGATGATTGACAATCTTTTCAACACTCTAGGTCATGTTTTCATACACATGAAGGAGCTTACACTTGAAGGCAAGAGAGAAGTCCACTCAAAGGGGACCACCAAAAGACTTTTGCAGCCACAAATAATACATTATTTGGCTGAATTTTTTAAGTAAAGAAGAACCCCGAATCTGAAGGAGCGTTCAACATGAAAGATGTCGCTCATGATCTCAACTTTTAGCTCAATTTTTTTCAGAATTTTTGGAGTTATGAACACGGAGATATGATTTTTGTAGTGGACCCCAGTTTTCTCGTGTAATGGTGACACAGGCCATCCCCACTTTTCTTCCTTCTAGAATGGCTATGGTTCTACAAGTCTTCAAGCATGATTACAAGAGACAAGGCTCTTTTAATGAGGTCTTGGCTAGTCTAGAGTAATTCTATCACCATTTTTGGAGGATCCATCCTCATCAACAAATATCCACCTTCGACAACCTCTCTTATAATTTTCTTACCTCTCTCTTCTCTCCCTAATAAGCTTATGTCTATCCAAAGCTAGAGACTATTGTAAATATTTCCTATCCTCCACATCCTACCCACATTCTCTCTTCTCTCTCTATTGACTCTGGTATTTTTAATAATGAGGAGACAAGATGGGAGCCACAGTCACATGCACCCCATTTTCCTAGTCACCAAAGTGGGACACTCACCTCAAATAGAAATATTGCTAAATCCTTCCCTCCTTCCCTATATAAGGAGGCCATGAGAGATCACTTGGGGAGAGAGAACACACACACACACACACCTATCCATACACACTCTTGTGCTACATGCTTGTAGCATGAACCCTAATCACATAATCACAACACCATCACCATGCACAAAAGATGAGCACCACACCTCCACACCACTTGTAATTAAGGGTTTGAAGGCACAATTTCAAGAAGAAGAAGGGTGGACGCACTCATGATATTCCTCGCCATCAACCCCCATCTCTCCATTATGCCTCCTACGATCTTGTTCCCTTCTCATTTTCCTGCCATACGCTACCTATTGTATTCATCTTTTGCAAGCAATCAACACACTCCATCTTGGTGCCATACTTTGTGTCGCTTTGGATACATCTCATTGTGAGTATGGTATATTCTTGTTCCTTGCCATTTTTTTTTGGCTTATGTTAAGGTGTGCGGATTCGCCACCACACACACACTCTCTCTCTCCCTCTCATATTCCTATCATCTTGCTACTTCCATCTTAAGGTGTGCGGATTCGTCACCTTTTGTATGAGAAGTGAGCATACTTGCATGTATCCCTGACCTCGTTATCTTCCTTACTACATGCACGCGTAGCGAGCCCATTCTCACTCACTCACCACTCCTCTCACCTTATTCTCCGACCACCCCATTCCACATTTGGGCGTGGATCTTGAAATTGTTTTCCATGCATGCTTCATTGTGTATATGTATGCGTCCTAGCCGCATATCTTGCTAGGTGGTGCCCTATTGTGTATTCCCCATGATGAGGCCATTGTGCATAGTCTTGGTGTAGAGGCCACCGGGTCTATTTTTTCACTTCCGCCTCTCAGAGCGACAAAAAGAGTTGTGATTGTATTTGTCATAAAGTGCAAATACATTGAGTTCACAAGAAAACTTGAATCCAGTACAAGGGTTCCAAAGCAAACTCGATTCCAATACAATAGTTAGTTACAAAAAGAGATTTTGATGTCAGAGGGTATCACTCATGCCTTAGGCGATGTGCAAGTTGCATGTCCTTGGCCATGATTGTTACACACTTGGCATGCACAGCACATAAGAACGTGTCCTCAAAGAGACTGACCAAATAAGCCTATGTAGCCTCCTGAATTGATTTGAGGGCAATTGCAGACATCGAAAGCTCTGTGATGTAGCTTTGTAGCACTTCCTTACATGTCCGTGTGAATGGTGCTTTCCTAGTAAGTAGGTCTGTTGTCTTCTGGTAATGATGAATTTCAGCAAACACTCGACAAAACCATTGTGCTCTTTGAGGTCAGCATTGTGGGGGCCTCTGAGCTCCTTGTGACTGTCCTCTTTGTGGCTTCCTATAGAATTTTGACTTTCGACGGTGCTTGGGAGGTGGCTGGAGAGCATCTTCATCCGGATCATAATCTTCATCTCATCACTGTTTCGCTCATCATTTTGGGTTGATCAGAAGGCATGGCACCCATTTCCCTGGGCAGTGACTTGCTGACCACAGTTTGGCGACTTGGGCCAGATGGCATCGCACCCATCTGGCCTAGCAACGTTTTCTTGCCCACCCTATAATTCACTGGGATGTCCTCCCCTTCCCACGATGGCTCATCGTACGTGTCCATCTCTGTGCGTTCCATGTCAGCCAGCTCTTCTGGTTGCCGATTTGCACGCATCTTCTGCCTTCTGCACGCCTATTGGTCTTTGGATTCTTCTTTGCAGTCTTTTTGGTCCTTGCCATCCAGAAAGTGTGTTTGGGGGGCTTCTTAGAGCTTGTGGTGTTCGATGAGGGAAGGACTATTATGTGTTTGTGAAGGGACACTTTATAAGGGTGGGTTCACATGGTGGAAAAGAGCCGCTAAAAGCACTAGAAAATAATCTTTTGAATTTTAAAACCTATTCAAACATACAATGCGAAACGTCTACTTGTAAAATTGCATAAACAATCAAACAATGAAACACTCGATCCAAAAAGAGAGAGGGTTGTGGCACAAGAAAATATGATGTAATGCTCAGATTACTGGGATAACATGTGCATCCAAGTGCAATGGATTTTCCATTATCATGAAGTTCTAAATACATCTACTACCTCCTGACCCAAAGTTTTCCCACCCTAGTCCTTGATGCTCGCCACACTGCATGCTATGATGGACCTTGTGTGGATCTCCAGTTCTCTGAGGAATGAACATGGGCAAGTCGACGGGCTTCTTTTGCCAAGCATGATCACCTTGCATGTTCAATTGACAATTTACGTCCAAAGGTGGTGCGATAAAACCAGCTGAACATTTCTTGAAAATAGCATGAGCGCACGAAACCCCCTCCATGTCTTGTATTCTTGACGTAGACACCCCTGGCACGATAATGTGACTTCTCCATACCTTGCGTGCTCCAAAGATCCAATGAACCATACATGTTCATAAAGTATGCACCATGGGCATAGAGGATGTGCTGCCCATAAAGCCACAACACATCAATGATCAAAACTAAAGCATAGTACATACAAAGTTGGAATAGCAAGCACTCACCATATAGTGTGTAATGTCTGATTCACCCCATGCAGTGAGATGAATGCCTTTGTGAACTCCACCACCAAATTTTGGAATACTTATTGTTTCTCACTAATTGTGCTTGCAAGTCGTAGTATCTTCATCATCTTGTCAAATACCACCCAAACATGTTGTCGGCTAAGCACAACACTTGCATTGCTATCATTGTCTGTTGTATACTTGCAAAGATCCTTCCACAACTCCCATCCACCTTTAGATGTTGATGTTCCGACAGCAGCACTACTTTCCTTCGACCGAACCCTCTTCAAAAAGTGCCTTGCCTTTAGTCCACTCATGGACACTAGTTGAGCCACTTCCTAAGCGCTTGCATTGTTCTTCTGCACAACAATAGAGGTGTTGGTCCCATGAGAACCTATTGAATTTAAGAGCCCTTCCACTTTTGAGATAGCCCACCTCTCTGTAGGCTTCATTGTAAAGGCATAATCAATATGAAGCTTTAATAAATGATCAAAGATGCACATAAAAGCATGAAGTGTGCAAAAATGCACATTTTTGAGAGGAAAGTTAATTATAGGGTTCCATTCATTGCCTTTTGTGGCACGATTGGCTCCTCCAGTATAGGACATCGTAGCACTAAATGCTCCCACACACGTGTAATTTGTGAATTGTCATCTTCCTCCGTTTCATCGACTATTGTGATTTTGCATGCATTCCCCTTATATCCCTTAATGTGGAATGGACAAGGATACAGAGCTCATGCCCCTTGTTTGCACCCTAGAATGCACTTGATTGTTTTCAAATCGCCACCTAAGTGCCAGTCAACTTCAAACTCCCCTATGCCATCTACTTGGAGTTTTTCCCAAGCTAGATGTGCCTTAATGACATCTGTTATCCACGAAATGCGTTCAAAAATCCAAGCAAGCACTCCATGGGTCTCCTTGGGAACCTCAATAGCACCAAGCCACCAAACTTCTTTCTCTGACTGCACACTGAAAGATGGTGCACAATCCTCATTCATAGTTGTATGTTTTGCATGAAATAATGCCTTGTTCATGAGAGTAATACTCATCCTTTCTCGTCTTTATTTCTTCACAATAATCTGACATTCGTCTAGCTAGAGCACAAACACCAACTTTGAACCTAGCACTGCAAAATATCCAAAATAACATTAGAAAAACCATAATTTGAAAAAAAAAGATTGCATTATTGTAGCCTCACCATTAGGTGGTACACCATAAAAATGTATCATTGCCATTTGAAGCCTTCTCAAATCAACAAAAATACTATTTGACATTGAGTAAGGAAATCCTTGTCCACCCAGTCTGCACCTATGCTTGCGTTTTGCATGTTTCTTAACTCCTTTTGACCGCTTGGTAAAGATGGATGAAGGCATTATCTCCTCTATGTGCAAATAGCCTCATATTTGAAAGTACACATCTTTGTTCAAGGCCTTCTTAGCAAAATTGACCTTAAGTGGTTAGGAAAAACATTCTCATTAATTCTTTCCCTTAAAGCATCCTTAAGGAGACCATATAGGGTAATATATCCCTTAGTACTAATTCCAACTTCATCACAAGCCTTCTCTACATCAACATCTCTCACAAGATTTGAAAACTTTTGCATCACCTCCTTTGTGACAGCATTTATAAATGTTCTGCATTTGGTGCTCGTAAAAGGGCTACGACACCCGATTTCTTGAGGCACAAACTTAACAAATGGATGCAATCCTCCTGGCTGTGGCCACCACATAGCTCTTGGATAAAATTCCTACAGGAATGAAGAAAAACATTACCACAAAATTCTTACCACAAAAGAACAGATTGGAGCGTAGCAAAATGTACCTTGTAGTTGTAACCCTTCTTTTTCTAGCACCGCCTTCGGGGGCAAAAGTCTCTATGGCATTGAAGCTCCTCTTACGTTTCCTTGCACCTAAGGGCATCCTTTTAAGATGCAGGATCTTATAGCATCCTTCTCTTCCACCTGTAGCTTAAGAGTTTCCATTTCCTCCTCTGCATGAACGATCCTCTCGTGCAATCCACTAGTGGTATGGGAAAGAAGTTTACATTGATGCAAAGACCATTGTGCTTTATCAGCATTAATAGTCAACAATCGCTTGTAGTATCTAAGAAGACCTTGCTCCCGTCTACCTACATATTGTAAGAATGAAGCAAGGCTATTGAATGTTGGATACACATTGATGGTTGGATCATTAAGGTAGAGGCAACCATGCACCCAACGGTCCACATTGGTGTGACATACACCATGGCGTTGTTGTGCAGTTTGCAAGTAATGACGTTTTGAGGGCGCGAAGTCCTTTGGCAACCGAACATGTAGAGAAACCGTTTTTGAACTTGATGATCTTGCTATGAATGGGAGGTTTGTAATGTCGCCTAGCTCCATGGCAAGGGAAATAAAGATGGCCTCAAGCAAGAGTGGAGAGCTGCAGTAGAGCCACAGAGTGGAGAGGTGAGCTATAGAGTGAAGAGCTATGGGATGGAGAGCTACTGAGTGGAGAGGAGAGCTATGGAATGGAGAGCTGCAGGAGAGCTACAGAGTAGAGAGGAGGGCTATCGAGTGGAGAGCTATGGGGGGGAGATCTGTAGCAAAGCTATGGAGTGGACCTGCAACAAGGAGAGGGAAGGAGGAAGAGTGTGTGCTAAAATGTAGGAGAGAGAAGAGAGAAGGAGAGGAGTGAGAGAGGGAAGGAGGAAGAGTGTGTGCTGAAAAGTAGGAGAGAAGAGAGAGAGAGAGAGAGAGAGAGAGAGAGAGAGAGAGAGAGAGAGAGAGTGAGAGTGAGAGTGAGAGAGAGGGGAATGATTTTGGAGGGTAATTAAAAAAAGTGGAAAATTAGATATTTTGCAGGTCTAGCAGTGATATTTTGAGAGAGAAAATTGATTCTTGGGTTTAAATATGTGGTGGGGAGAAGTTTTGAGTAAAAGTGAGGTTTTTTTGAATTTTTTTGAAAAAAGAGCATTTATGGGCTGAGGCTATGGACGCCCCTGATGATGTGGCAAAAGAAAGGGGGGAGGGAAATTATTGTCATAAGGACCACCACTCTTTTGGGTAGAGAGATAATGTACCTATCCTCCCTCACTAGCCTCTATTTCAACCTACAAAAAGCCTATGACATCCTAAAAAAAAGCCTATGAGAATACTCTCATTCAATGGCATTGTTTCCTAAATCACACACATTTTCAGCCTTAATATACAATGAATATGTATAAGCCATCCCGCTTAAACCCCCCCCCCCCTTCTCTCTCTCTCTCTCTCTCTCTCTCTCTCTCTCTCTCTCTCTCTCTCTCTCTCTCTCTCTCTCTCTCTCTCTCTCTCTCTCTCTCTCTCTCTCTCCCCCAAGTCTCCCTCCCTCGCTCATGCGATGACCTGCAACATACCGAAGGCCTTCAACTGAGCATCCAAGGCTGCTACTTCATTCAACGGTGCTAGCATTCAAGGCACGAGGGAATGAGAGTTGCTGCTACTACAGAAGAATCCGCAAAAAATCTAGGTGTAGTAATCCATGAGAAGCCCCTCCATCCGAATTCGCTGGCCTGCCTATACCTCCCACACGGATGTCTGCTCATGGCAGTCCACACCTCTGCCACCTTTTTTGCCTTGGCCCATGTCCTCCTCCACCTTCGTTGCAAGCTTTGTTGTTCGTCATGCCCCCTCCATCACCACCCACACTACTGGCTCGCAGCATCCCTCAACTCCAAGAGGCCCTATGTGCAACCCTCTCACCTATCAGTTGATGCTATCCATAGTGTCCTTGAGATGAGGGAAGCCAATTTGAGCTCCAATATGGGGTTGCTTGAGCCCTCCCACCCTTGCAGGTAGTTGTCGTCGCCTCACAACAGAGGGATAAGCCATTCTAGTTGCAAAAGTAGTCTTGCAATGCAACGTCGTAGCTCTCTCTCTCTCTCTCTCTCTCTCTCTCTCTCTCTCTCTCTCTCTCTCTCTCTCTCTCTCTCTCTCTCTCTCTCTCTCTCTCTCTCTCTCTCTCTCTCTCTCTCTCTCTCTCTCTCTCTCTCTCTCTCTCGACAGAAGAGGAATGAAACAATTGAGACGATCATATACATGATACCAACAGCGAACGAACAATCTTGAAAGGGTTAAATTTTGAATGTGTGGGTTGGCAAATGGAAGGGGTTGTTGCCATGTGGAAGCAAATCCCTGCAAGAGCTGCATCTAGCCCTCGATAGCCTTCAACGTGGAATCCAGTGAGCAATTGCCAACAACCAATGTGGAGGATGCACGTTGAGCATCACCCTGCCTTCCAAATGCAATTACATACACTTGCACCTTGAAAGCATGTCGCATTACACAAGATGTTGATATGCGCAAAATAATTCACGATGATATTGTTAGTTAGGGGTTATTGAAAGAAAACATCCTACTTAGGATTGCCTTTACTACATATGTATAAGTGTATACCATTTTCTTTGTAAAGTAATGTGTAAGCCTAAGGCATGTCTCAATGTAAATAGCTATTCATGTATTCACAATTTCCATGCTTTTTGAAGTTGATTTCTTCCAAGTTGATCTTAGCAAGTCCGCCATTATCATTTCATGCAATGGCGTATTATGTGAGTATGGTAATTGCGAATTGATTTGATCATGTCACTACCCCTATCCGGAAGGACAAAACATCAATCTTCATAGGAATGGACTACCTGACAATGCAAGCGATCAATCTTCATTACTTCTAGCAATTTGTTTTAATAACTAGAGAAAGTCATCCTGTTGTTTTTATAGAGACACCCTTAACGTTAATTGTGGTTGTATGCCTTACTCCTAGGAGGCTTCATTTTTGGATGAGGTTGTGGACATCCTGCACATCTTTGAGGTTTTTGTGCTACGCTATTTGTCTCAATTAATGTGCCATGAGTTTATGCTTGTGAAAAATTTCTAATAACATCATTGTAAGGATCATGCCACAAGAGTAAAAAAAGAGATTGGACCTTCAGTGTGATTTTTTTAGGGGACCATCAAAGGTTCAATATAGATGTAACTTTGAGTAGTACCCTTTGTTGCTATCGCAAGCAGTACCTCCACTGGAGGCGGAGGTAGTCTCACTCGTCCCTTAAAATTAGGGATCCTTACAAGGCCCTTTTGGGATTCATATTTTTCCTAATGCTTGATCTTCGATCTCGTGCGGGTCCTCAATTACTGGTTCTCTTGGTGGCTCTCCTCTATAAGACTTAAGTGTGGCTCACATGAAAAGCATTTTGTATGAGCCAATGATTGGGCAAATTTAGTTGATATGCCATCTCATTGATTGGGTTTAAGATTTGAAAAGGACCATAGAATCTTTTTGCTAGCTTAGCGTAATACTTTTGGTGGCTCGTTGGATTTTTGCTCGTAGTTTGCCTCAATCGAGCCTTGGGAAACTTGAGTAGGACCCAATCATTTTTCTTGAAGCTAATGCCCTTCTGTGCTTGTTAGGAGCAACTTTTTGCCTTTGTTGTGAGATTGATATAGCCTCCTTAATCTTTGGAAAGATTCTTGTAGGTCTCGGCTATACTCATCAACAAACGAACATCTTCCAATGTACCTTAAGTAGAAAGGGACTTTTTGGTCTTCCCTCAATGATCTCGAAAGGTGTCTTCCTCGTAGTAGTATGGAACGTGTTATTGTACGCATACTCTACAAGGGGTAGGTACTTCTCCCATTGTGAGCGTTGATCTACTTCCATAACATAGGTCTTGAGTAGATCTAGAATTGTAAGGTTAGCTATTTCACTTGGGCTATTCGTTTGTGGGTGATAGGCCAAGGAGAAATTTAGACTTATACCTAGATTCTCAAAGAGACCCTTCCAAAGATTACTGGTCATTCGA
The DNA here is from genome assembly GCF_014529385.1 of Adiantum capillus-veneris. Lineage (NCBI taxonomy): Eukaryota > Viridiplantae > Streptophyta > Polypodiopsida > Polypodiales > Pteridaceae > Adiantum > Adiantum capillus-veneris. The sequence continues at coordinate 148,815,366 of NC_140944.1, forward strand.
GGATCTCTATCCGACACTATTGATGTTGGTAAGCCATGGTACTTGAAAATCTGAGATATGAAGAGAGTTGCCATTTGATATGCCTTAATAGTCTTTTTGACATGTATAAAATGTGCTTGTTCTCTAAACTTGTCGACTATTGTTCATATTCCCATGGATAGATTTGGATAATCCATGGATATACTCTCCCATGGTGAATTAGGAATTGGCAATGGCTGGAGTAATCCAGGTTGTTTCCCTCTATCATACTTTGTATTTTGGTATACCATGCACTTTGAAACATACTCTTGTATGTCTACTTTCATGGTAGGCCAATAGAAATATGTTTCTACTCCTTGAAGAGTAGGTTGAATTCCTCGATGCCCGGCATAGGGAGGAGCATGGGATTCATACATTACTTTCTCATGAAAGGAGTTAGTAACACATAGCCTATTTCCATGGAGAAGATAACCATCCTGCAAGGTGAACTTTCTTCTTTCTTCCCTAAGGTAAGGGCTGAAATTATATTCTTGCAATCAGGATCTATAGCATACTCATATATCATAGAAGATAGATCATTGTGAGTTGGTGTAGACACTGCATTAACACTTGGTTGCCATGATAGTGCATAGGCACTTGCTTGTGCTTGCCAAAAATATGAGCAATATGAAAAGTAAATTGCAAAAAAAAAAAAATCCCACCTCATTTGTTTGTCGGAAAGCTTGGTTTGCGTCATGAAGTACTTAAGACTTTGGTGATCCATTTGTAGGATGAATGGGATCCCCAAAAAGTAATGCTTCCACATATCTAGGGGATGTAGAACAGCCTAGTTGCTCCTTTTATATATGCCCCATATTCGTTCATCGGAATTGAGTCTTCAACTCTCGTATGATATAGAACACCATTCTTGAAGCAAGACTGCTCCAAGGCAATCTCCACAAGCATCACATTGTACCTCAAATGGTTTTTAGAGATCCAGTAGGGTGAGCACATGTTGAGAGGTAAGATTTTCTTTGAGCTTCTCAAAAGAATTTTGCTCTTTTGCAGTCCATGTATACTTAACGTTCTTCTTTGTTAAGTCATGTAGTGGTCCTGCTATTTGTGAAAATTTTTCTATGAAGTGTCAATAGTATGCACACATACCAACAAAGCTTTGTAGCTTATGTAGATTCCTAGGATTAGGCCATCCTTTTATACCTCTAACTTTGTTGGATCCATGCGGATATCATCTTGAGAGATAATGTGACCTAAGTATTGAATCTCTTGAAGAAAAAATTCACTCTTCTTTTTATTAATGAAAAGTTTATTCTCCCTCAAAGCTTGAAAGATTACCTGAAGATGTTGCTTATGACACATATTTAGGAAAATAGGGAAAAATTCACACATTTGGGATGATTCTTTGTGTCTCATGGACTTGAGGTAAGGTTGTATTGTACTAGGTTGTTGCATATATGAAAATTGAGATACAATGTTTAGTGGATGCTTATGAGTCTACAAGATCCAACATGGTCCATTTTCAACAACCATACTATACACTAGAGTGTTTTTGCACATGTTAGTTTACAAATACACATGTACACTCACACGCACACACACACACACATGCTCATGCACCCAAAACAAAATTTTCTTCCCACACATGCTTCATTTGATAAAACAATTAAAATGTAAGCTGCAAGAAAAACTTGGGTGACTAAAGTGAAAAAAAACACCATTCATATTGAATAAGATTTCTTGAAGATTACAAAGGTGGGATGTCATTATCAATGTTGATAATGACCCTAGCTATGGGTGGACTAATTGGAACCATTGCTAGAAGATTACAAAGGTGAAAGGCCAATGCTAAGCGATCACTCCTCTTCATTTGCATTGACATTTGATGGTGCCTCATGTTCATCAAGTTTCAACTGACTCTCTTTGGCCTTGAGGATTATTGCCTTTGGAATCTTGATTTTTTCAGGAATTTGTCCACCCTTGGGCTTCCATGCCTAAATGATGCAGCTAGTGTCTTCCCAGCGTTGAGGATCATTGATGTTCTCTCTCCTATACTTGTTCCAACAATCCTTGTAAACCTCCACATCACTTGCATTCTTCTTCTTTGAAATTGGTGCCTAGTATTGTATCTTCACTTGAAGATAGGTTGTCGAGTCATTGTTCTGATCAATATCTGTTGCTGCCACTCCTATTCATCACAAGGTTGCACAAGTACAAAGTCTCCCTTTGCCACATCAAGAGTTGGGTTGAACTCCTCAGCAGGTTTGTTGCGGATTGAACCACAATAGTGGCCCTCTATTATGTCAAGTGCTTCATCTAGACCATCTTCCAATGGAACTTCAAGAGGATGATCTTGTTCACGTATACTCCTTGGCCAGAAGTCATCAAATAAATTGTTTTCACTTTGTCCACGGTTTTGCATAGCTTGCATGGGATTCTCCCAGTACATAAGAACTGGGTTGATCCACCTAGCATACTCACTTTCATCTCTTTTCTCTTGCAAGTGATCTTTCCACCAACTAACATACTTCTTTAATCCTTCCATAAATTTCTCACTATCTTTAACATACTCAAAGGGTGGTAATACTTTTGGAACACCTTCAAGAAGCTTGGCTCCTCCTTGGTCATTTCTCTTCCATAACTCTATACCATTTTCGGGTAACCAATCCACACTTTTAGGGTGTACTTTGTACTGCATCAAAGGTATTCCATCACTCATATAGAACCTAAATTGCAATGGTTTTTTTTTACCCACTAAGCTATCTGCTCCATCATGTAAGAACCCCTTTACAAATCCTTTAAAGTCTGCCACCTTTTGTAGGAGAAAAGGTGTTGGATGCATGCTAACACACTCACTGAAGATCTTCATCAAATGTGGAAATGTAAAAATGGCTTGTTTTCTAAGCTTCTCAGAAAAGCGACTGAACGATGTATCAATGTCTTCATGAGTGTGACCAACCATAAGAAATCCAAGTTGCACAGTGTCAAATACTCCTTGTGCAACCAACAATGATAGGTATGCAAACACATATCGATTCTTATTTTCTGAACCACAATTGTCAAGTTGCAACAACAATGTTCTTGGCAACCTCTTGGACCCAAATACATTGACATCCTCCTCTACATGTGCATTAGTAGCAAAGATTGATTGCATCCTTGGACAATCATTTCCCTGTCTAGAAGCAAAATTCTCAGTGTCCACATTCACATTTGTGATTAGATCAGTCTCTGTCTCTTCATTCTGAGCACTCTGTTCCTTGCAGTACTGGTTTTTCTCCTTAAGCACTTTCATATGGTGATAGAGAGAAGTTGTAGACAAAACACAATCAAAAAGATTTGTTTGTGGTTCTACACTTGAGTTTTCTAAGCTCAAGTCACCAAACATATGTTTACCTCTTCTTTCTAAGTTTCTTAGACATTTTGAGAGAGATGCAATTGTGAAGTTGGGATCACTCGGCCATAATCCCAATGCAAAGTGACCATAAGCTGTTTGTCCATGTCCATGAGTGAGCATTCCTGTCAAGGATACTGGAAGCCTCTCGACTCCATTGAGAGATTTTGGAACTGGTTTAATTTGTGGTGTAGCAGTCTTGCTCTGGTCCATCTTGTCATGTATAATGCACAAGAACTTAGTTGGATTCATTTTTGAAGAGCTCCTCCAAGCATAGTACAAATTTCTACAGCTCATTTGGTGCAACATGTGTGCTCTCCTCTGTGCCATGTATCTAGCACGCTCCACCTGATTTTTGGTAGACTCCAGGTTGACCTTTATTGATGTGCAAATGTCTTTAGAGAATGTGCTTGATTTTGATAAAGTGACTGTCTTGAAGACTGTGTTCCACAACCTTGAGAATGTTGGCTGTGACAACGTTTTGTATTCCATTGTGACAAGTATGTCGTTTACTTCCCACAAAATGTCCACTTGTTTGTACATCATTGGTAGAACACGTTGAGTTTCCCGAGTGCCATGCATGGTTGTCCTTGACTTATGTGGCATTTGATCTGCATTATTATCTATGAAGCCCTGTATGAGTGCTTTCGCCATCTCAACATGTGTCAAGCTCTTCCTTATTATTCCAGTGTTTCCATGATTGCCATTGCATGCTCCAGACAAGAATTTTTTATGCAACCTATAAAATGTTGACTTTCCTATTCCATGCATTACATACCATGCTTTACTACATACCTTCTTTCCATCAAAAGTAAACTCAAACATTCCTCTTCTTAATCTTTTCTATGAGCCATGCTCATACAATCCAATACAAATGTGCGTTGGCTAGTGTAGCTTTTTCCCCAAAAGTCTGCCCTCACTTGCATGATTTTGGATCTGTTTCCAATCTAGCAGCATCGCATCTCACAACAATCAATTGTTGCAACTTTGTGAATGTTTGCAGCATCACATTGTTTGTTGAAAGCATGAGCATTACCTTTTTTTTTCTAGGCCTAACTCTATGTACATAACTCGTTTTCTTACCTGTCCCATCTCTTATATCATAGTCACCGGCAATGGCATCCTGCTCTCTATCATTTTGAGTATGAAGAAGAAGACCTAGTTCTCTACTGGTGATACCTTCTTCAAAACTAGTTTCAGTGTTGTTATCTATGCCATCATCCTCATACTCATCACTGGAAGCATATAAGCTGTCAAGGGAATCTCCCGTTTCTTCCATGAGGAAATCTTGAATACCCTCAATGGTAGAAGAAGATCCAGTGTCTTTGATCAAGGGCTCACCATTCTCAAATGTGAGTTGCCTAATAGGCCAGCTTACCAAATTCAAACTTGAAATATCACTTTGATGTGGATGCATCGACCCTTCTACAATGACACCCAAGCTACTCTCACCTAGTTCAGTACAGTTTATAGCCTCATATGGGTGGACCAGTAATACCTTTCCATTACCAAGTTTTGTAGATCTATTGTCAGCCCAAAGGATGACTCTTTTCTCTTTCCAACTCGCTCTATCTATCAAGCCATCTTTTTGACCAACAAGAAAATCCTCATCTATTGTGTGAGATTTTCCTCTGTCCAAAACAATATTATGCAATGGCCATTTGATGATGCTTCCAACTTCTTGAGACATGGTTCTTGCATCCATTGTGACGAATGGAATCAAGAAGGTGTCATCAAAACTTTCTAGTACATGTATCGCCACACATGTTGTGCCAATCCATTCAAAACCACAATGTTGAGATGCATCAGTGGAATGAATAACCCCACGAGCTTTCCTTGTGGAACCATCAACAAGAAACACTAAGTCACCTTGTTTTGGACCCTGCAATTTTTGAGAAAATCAAGAGATATCAGTAAAATTGTATGTCTGAACATATAACTCAAAATTTAATGCATTCCCAAGATACACACAATTTTGGCAAAAGCTTGCATCCCATTCAATTAAGAAAATCTACACTGAGTCAATCCATGGAGTATGGTAGGAGGCTCAAGCTCAAGTTTGAGCCTGTATGTACATCAAAGTTCTAGAAATCTAAAGTTGAAAAGAGTTGCAAGATAGGGACTATGTTGCATTGCAGAGGCACCCATGGAATTTGATAGGAGGATGGAGCCTTTATGCACATCCAAGTTCTAGAAATATATAGCTCACAAGAGTTACAAGATGGATCTCGAGTTATATTGAATCAACCCATTGGGGATCATAGGAGGCTCGAGCTCAAGTTTGCGAGCTCAAGTTTGAGCCTACATGTACATCTAAGTGCTAGAAATCTAAAGCTAAAAATAGGTCCAAGATGGTGCCTAAGTTACAATGCCGGAGCATAGATGGAGCCTAAATGTCGGTCTAAGTGCTAGAAATCTATAGCTTAAAATAGTTGCAAGATGGATCTCAAGCTATATTGAGTCAACCCACGCAGGACAGTAGGAGGCTCAAGCTCAAGTTTGATCCTAGATGTACATCTAAGTGCTATAAATACCTAGATAAAAAGAGTTTTACAAAGCCAAAGTTTCATAGAGGCAAGCATGGAATTTTGTAGGTGGCTCGATCTCAAGTTTGAGCCTAAATGTACATCCAAGTGTTAGAAATCTATACTTGTCACACGGGTTGCAAGATGGAGCCCAACTTACATGGAGGCACCCATGGAATTTGGTAGAAGGCTCAAACTCAAGTTTGAGCATAGATGCACATTCAAGTGTTAGAAATCTACGAGCAACAAGAGGTGTGAGAAAAAACCCAAGCTATGTTGAAGTAGCCTTGAATTTGGAAGGAGACTCAAATTGAAGTTTGAGCTACATTTACATTTAAAGAGTTGTAAGGTGGAGCCAAGGTAATGATGAGCTTTACATCAAACCTAAGTTTCCTTGAATGACCTATCAAAAGAGTCGGAGCTTACAAGAAGGTGAGGCTTTAAAGTATTTGCATGAGTGGCTCAAACTTAAGTTCGAGCGTGGTTAGTCATATAGTTTTCTTTTCGGATAGGACATTAGTTCGAGTATAGGTGGCCTTGGAGATTATGCTATGACAATTGAGTCTTGATGGACATTCAAAACACAAAGAGGTTTTTTTCTCAATTGTTTATGTGTAAATCGATTCTTGGTGATTATAGTCCGGGTGATTTACGTGTTGTAGCAGGACAATTTTACATGCAAAAAGGTGCCACAAAATCGTTTAAGCAAGAGGGTTGGTGGAGGCAGGTCCCTCACTCATTGATCCTAAGAGGTTTTAGCCAAGGGAAGTCAAAACTATGTCCCCACAAGGCTCTTTTTCACACCTCTATATCAATTCTCTATCTCTCTCTCTCTTCTACATTAAGACAGGGTTTGGATTTTTGTGCAGAGACTGTGAAAAAACCGACGATGACGTGACAGGTACGGTCCTTTACTTTCCCATCTCCCTCTCCACTATGAATCTAATTGCAGTCCCAAAACACTCTACATTAACTCTGTGTGTGTGTGTGTGTGTGTGTGTGTGTGTGTGTGTGTGTGTGTGTGTGTGTGTGTGTGTGTGTGTGTGTGTGTGTGTGTGTGTGTGTGTGTGTGTGTGTGTGTGCACGCGCGCACGGACGCATGTCTTTCTCTCTTTTATTACAGGTGAAGATCTGATATAGCAGTGGAGTCTAGATTTGAAATTTGAATTTCAAATTTGAAAGGCTTATCCAAGTGTACCTCTTTGTCTCTCTCTCTCTCTCTCTCTCTCTCTCTCTCTCTCTCTCTCTCTCTCTCTCTCTCTCTCTCTCTCTCTCTCTCTCTCTTCTCTCTCTCTCTCTCTCTCTCTCTCTCTCTCTCTCTCTCTCTGTGTGTGTGTGTGTGTGTGTGTGTGTGTGTGTGTGTGTGTGTGTGTGATATCTTCTTCTAATCTTTCTGTGTAATTACCCTCAGCTCCTCTTAATCACTCCCTAATCTCTTCTAATCTCTCTGTGTAATCTCCCTTGCCTCCTCTTAATCACTCCCTAATCTCTTCTAATCTCTCTGTGTAATCTCCCTTGTCTCCTCTTAATCACTCCCTCCCTTCCTCTTAATCTCTCCTAAACCTGCATCAATCAAAATTTCATTCTACTAACCATTGTAACTTGTCTTCTGAGATTACATTCACAGGTCCTAAACTTCTACTCTCCTCTCAGATATTAATCTTTTCCTCTCCTCTAATCTATTGTCCTTTTTCAATTCTGAATGCATCTCAAAATTCAGTCTTCAATCTCATTGTATTAGTTTCTAATCTCTATTTAATCTACTTCTAATGACTACATATACTCATTATTGTTTGCTACCACCTCCTTGATACACCTTTTAAACTCTATCATTAAGTTAATCAAACTACAACTATGTCTAAAATCACACTCTATAAATTGAAAGTAAGTGGCTATTCTCTAATTAGAGTACTTAATCAATAAGTACTTTAATTAACTTTTTTTAAAACTGCAATTAAGTAATTAATCTACTTAAAGAAAAAGATAGATAACAACACTTACTTGGTTGGGTACTGAGTGTGACATTTCCACTTGACGTAGATTCTTTGCTTTTGATATTTAGCTCGTTTTTGGTGCCTTGTTTCCTTGTTGAGAAACTAGAACAATGAACTGATGTAGCTTAAACCTCACCTTCTAATGCTCTCAAAGCACTAGCATATTCCACTCTAGTGTGGCCTCATGAGCTTATTGTGGATATTTTAGCATGATAGCGTTGCCTCACATTAGGGGAATTTTGAGGTCATTTTTGTGCCTTTTAGCGTGTAGAGAGAGAGTGGTCTCAACCAATGGTTGAAGAGCTTCCGTTACGGAACCTCTATTTTTGAAAACTCACAAAAAAAGCAAATATTCTATCTTTACTGCAACTTTGAGCTGGTAAATAGCAATGTAAACAAGTAAAAGTGCAAAGGCATTCAATAGCTGTCGCTTTTAGAAAGACGTACTTCTCATATTATATTGTTTTCATTTTGCACGTCGTCATCATAAAACAACGTTTGGATTCTATCTCATGATCTTTTCCAGATTTGAACCGTTTTTTGCACATTCTGCTTATTCTTCTCTTGAACTCAGGCTAAACTTCTCTGCTCATTTCTTTTTTCACCATGGAATCTTCATCACGATCAAAACGACCAAGAACTTCCATTGAAGCCATTGTCACTTACAACACGACTGATCAAAATGGAGAATGGATTCCAATAACTATACACAAAGGAACGTGGATACTGATGCAACAGAACAAGAGAATAAAGTCTTCCACCAAAAACTCTTTCTTGGCGGGATGGAAGGGCATTGTTAAAGATTTCAGCTTTGACGACAACAAAAAATCAATCAAAGAGGTGTTGGTGCAGCATGTGTACATGCATAAAGATCTGCATATTAACTCAGAGAGTTCTGCTTTGCCATTACATAGACCAAACTGTAAGTCTCTTAACTTAAATTCTTATTTGTAATGCATGTTGTATAAGGTTATTTGTTGTACAGATTTGTATCCTTCAAACATTATGGAATGGCAGCCAGTAGAATGTGTTATAAATATTCTGGATGTGTGTCATGGATCAATTAGTGAAGAAATATACAAGGGAAGGACTAAGGGTTCATTGGCAGAGAATGGAATATTCTTCTTTGACCATTATTATGTTCCACCTAGAAGGACTGGAGAACTTGGAGCCACAACTAAGCTAGACTTGCCTGATTTCAAAAGTGGAGAATGGTCACTCCCTAGCTCAAATACAAGTGAGGGCTACAGGTGCAAACTGTTTTGTGAGATTCAAAAGTGTTTGAAAGCAAACATAGCAAGCAAACAGAGTAGAATTTCTATATTCATGCCCATTACAGTTTTTGTAGACTTCTTCTCTAATGCTGAAGTCAGAAAATCTAGAACAATGTTTTCAGTGAAGACTTTAGACTCAGCAAATGTACTTGAATTTGTGGATGAGGGTTGGAACACCAAAACAGTGAATGGAATCACTTGTAATGTGCAAGCTGGCTCAATTGCTTGCAAATACATGATAGGGACACAAAAATTCATTATGTCATTTTATTACAGAAGATGGCACTATGTTGGTGGTCAGCTAACTCCACTTGATCAAGACATGGAGGACTTCATTGACAACCCAATAGAAGACATTGATATATGGGTAAACAATGAGCATCTGTCAATTGTAAAGATAAGAGGCATGTGTAGCTTACATCAATTGAGATTGGACCTACAAAATGATGAAATTGAACTGCCCACAACATTCTGCTTTCAAATAAATGGTGGAAAGGTAAGTGTTATCCCTAAAAGTCTCTTATTCTCTTATTGGTTCTTTATTTAACTTGGGCTGTTTTTGTAGGTATCAAAAAGGAATGAAAAGAGGCTACAGTGCAAGGACATCTTGGATGGCATTGTACATTTGGTGCATTGAACATCCTTTAAGGCAATTTTGTAACACATGACCTGCAAGGATCTTATTTTGTATCACATGACCTGCAAGGATCTTGTTTTGTATCACATGACCTGCAAGGATCTTATTGAAATAAAGATCTAAAAGGATCTTTATTTTGTTATTGAAATGCAACTTTTCCAAACATCAATGATTTTACTTCAATGATTTGATTTTGTAACAGAGTCTTAAAACAAGGTGATCAAAATGTATTCAATTTCAAATATTTGCAATTACATAGACAATTGGATACAAGTGGGCTATAGAATAGACAATTGGATACAAGTGGGCTATAGAATAGACAATTGGATACAAGTGGGAAGCTTGATACAAGTGGGCTACAATTAGATACAAGTGGGAAGCTTGATACAAGTGGGCTGCAAAAAGCTTGATACAAGCTTGATACAAAAAGCTTGATACAAGCTTGATACAAAGGGCTATAGAATAGACAATTGGATACAAGTGGGAAGCTTGATACAAGTGGGCTACAAAAAGCTAGAATAGTTTTCTGCCAGGAGTTTTCCTGTCCCTAGGGGTTGGTGCTTTTGAAGTGGGCTCTTTTGTCCTGGGAGATTTTCTTGTGGGCTCTTTGGCAGGAGGGCTTGAGGGCTGCTTCCTCTTTCTCTTATCATCCATCTCTTCACTTGCCTTTTCCTGCTCACCACTCTCTTCTTCCTCTTCACTTCCCTTTTCCTCTTCTAGTTTTGCTTTCCCCTTTGCCTTTTCTAGCTTTGCTTTCCCCTTTGCCTCTTCTAGTTTTGCTTTCCCCTTTGCCTTTTCTAGTTTTGCTTTCCCCTTTGCCTTTTCTAGCTCTTCAGTATCATCATCTTTAAATACCTCTTGCAGTCGTCCATTTGCTTCAATCATATACTTGATAATCTTTGCTCTTGTCAACCATACATGGTTCTCACTATAGCACTCTCTGTTGATCTATACAAGGCAATAGAAAGCAAGTTTTAGGAACAATAAAATGAGAAAAAATATAGCTAGCAAATATGAAATATGCTATACTTTTATATTCTGATTGTCATTGCAGTATATGAAGTCCAAGAGGAGCTTGGCATTTGTCACTACCCTCCATCCACATGAATGGCTTTCAGGCTGGATTGGAACCTGCAACTCATTACATGTATTTATGGGAAAAAATATTTGAGGATAATCCATTGAAGTGAACAAAGCATAAAGAATTCCAACCTTCACAACTGAAAATTGGATTTCAGTCAGCATCTTTGGCATGGGTGGACAATTCTCCAGTGTCTCTATAAATCTTGTAGCAACACTGTCCAAAATTCTTTATTAAAAGTATGTGCTTGAGGTTCTACTTGTGGTTTACAAAATGTGTCTGCTACTATACTTACAATTTTGGTTGACCATGTACTCCAGCAAGAGAATTGACAAAGTAGCATTTTCTTTTCACAATATCAATTGCAATTAAACTCCAATGTGAGCTATAAAAACAAGCCTCAGTTAGCCTTCTAACATGAATTAGTAAATTCTCTTCACAAGGTGTAGGTAGGAAACTTACCTCTCATGATAAGGAATCAAGAAAATTTCACAGATTTCCAAGTCCACATGAATCAACCACTTTGTGAGCTCTCTAATATTTGTCTCTGTCCTGAGAAAGTGGGAGATAGAAGGGTCTAAAAATTCCACCTTTTTTTGAAGGTCTGGCTCATATGTATGCATCATTAACCTGGTACAAGATATTGTTATATAAAGAGTTCTTGCTATAAACAAAAATACATAGGAAAACAAAAACAACCTGAGGCATGTGATAAGGAGTGGAGAATTGATCTCCTTGGTCCAATCCTTGAGAATTTCCAAGGTCTCAGAGTCAAGTGAATTGTAATCCTCCCTAGGATCCTCCTCACTGAATAGAGCGACAACAAAACCAGTAGGATTGACACTCCTCAAGAGGGGCACTAGTTGAGGTTCCAACAGGTCAAGCTCCTTTCTCTCTGCAATTTCCTTGTCTTCCTTTGCTCTCTTTTTCCTTTTCTTTTCCTCTTCTTCAGTAATATCAACTACTCCTACTTCAGGCTCCTTGGGCTTCCTCCATGGAGGAATGTTGAGAATATTAAAGGCCTTAATATCATGCATAGGGACAGGCTCCAACATTCTTGAAAACCTGTATCTCAGCCTCCTGAGGGTGATCATGTCTTTGTCCATCAAAGTAACCCTATGGGCATGAGCTGCACAGATATAGGCATCTTGGAAAAGCTCAATCATAAAGTCCTCAGACGCCTCCTGGATACATGCCAATGCAGTTCTAGTCCACCTCATGTCAATCTTGTACTCCTCTGCAACTTGTCTGCATAGTCTTTGGAAGGGCAGTTTGGGAATTGCAAGATTGATGGCCTTTATGGCCTTCCTTATCTCTCTTAGACATTTGACCCCCTGCTTGAACTTTCTCTTTGTAAGGAGAGGCTTAAGCTGCACTGGCTTGAAAGCTTTCCTCTGATGTGTATTTTTTCTTTTGCTTGGTTGAGGGTCAGGTGTGCTTGGTTTAGGGTCCTTCCTCTGAGATGTGCTCTCCTTTGGTTTTGAAGTACCAGCTAAAGCTTTGCTAGGCTGAGCTTCTTCTTCATCTTTGGATAGAGGCTTATCAACCGGCTTATCAACCTTCCTTTCAGTCTTCTTGGTCCTTGCCATCTTCAAAAGGGATAGGAATGATTGTTACACAACAAACATTAGTAAAAAAAGTAAACGATGTATATTTAGTGGCACACATTTTCGTACATAGTGGAACACATTGCGGTGACACCCCGTACGCAAAATCACAAAGGGACCAATGTCCTCACACTAAAGGTGATCGCGCACGGGGTGATGGAGCATTACACAGAGGCGGTGACACTTCGTACGCGAAATTGCGAAGGGAGCACAGTCCTCTCACTTACCAAATTCGCGCACGGGGTGACGGGAGTCCCAAGCGGTGAAAACCTCTTAAACATCTTGAGACACATATTGTATGCATGGTGAAAATAATGGCACACATTGCGGTACACATCGTAAACATGATCACATTTGTGGACATAGTGGAACACATTGCTTTGAAACTCGGTACGCGAAATGACAAAGGAGGCAAAGTCTTCTCACTTACGAATATCGCGCACGGTGTGACGGTCAAAGCGCTCGAAGTTTTGGGTTGTGGACCTCCTTCAAAACCTCCTTCAAAATGCGCTTAGTTTGGGCTCTAAGGAGGTTTATATAGGGTGCATGGCGCAAGTCCCTAGGCGCATAAAAACTATCCGTTGGACCAAACTTCGAGGTGGCAACCGATTTGCACACCCCTCGAGGCGGCGTTTTTGGCCATAAAAGGAACCTACCCAACCCGTTTTTTCGCTTATTGTCATTCACAAGGCTTCGAATTTAAGCCTCCAACCCTCCAAGCGACACACCGCGACACCCGTGCGCGATTTTGGTGGACGTCAACCTCTTCCTAGCAATAGAAATCGCGTATCAAGTGTCACTCTGTGCGCGTAGTTAGTGAGTGACGAGTTTCTCTTAACTTCTCAAAGTTCGCATAGCAAGTGACAAACTTAGCATGTCACAATTTTATGTAATTCTTTTTTGCTTGCGCTTAATTTGCTTGACAATTTTATGCTTTTAATTTGTTTGTAGACTTGATATAAAGAAGGGTGGTTAATGTCTTGATAGACTTCTCTTTTCTCTTTTTCAGCTGAGCATTTGTGGATTGTCATAATGGATACAGAGGATATACAAGAGACCCCTGATGATAGGCTGATGTCTTTTCTTTACAAAGTTAATGAACTTACAAGATTTCAAAGTGTCAAACAGATTTTTAATGCTGCCTTTGATCTTCAAGCACTTGTGGATGGCTTCTCTACACAAATTAGTGACTTGAAAGAGATATATACAGAATTGATCAGAGATCACAGGCTTGACAATCTTGTTCATTTTGTTGATATATGCAAAGCAGGTAGCTTGTCAAGGACAGGTATTGCAAAGAAGTGGTCAAGCCTTCATCCAGACTGGCAAAAGATCATAAAGCCTTGCAAATTTCATGGTAATATGCATTTCCAGTTGGTAGATTATGACCTTGGACTTATCATTTTCTTCAGTGTACTCCCAACACCAGAGGGCAAAGAGATTCCAAAGCAGATTTCCCAGGCTGAGGAGGACCAGGAGAAAGAGGAGATAGAGATGGAGTTCCATGAAGAGGAAGAGAAGCTACAAAGCACTGAGATGCTGGACATTGCAAAATTTAAAGCAAAAAACATCACTAAAGTGGAGAATGTTGACATTGAGGATGAAGATGTTGATCCTTTGCATTGCACAGCAACATTTCCCACATACAAAGCTAACAAAAAGGAATATGTTTTGTTGAATGACATTCAGCATCTTTTTGATCTAAAGGAAGATTATGCTTTGGCAGTTTTGGCTGAGTGGGGATCTAATGACATAGGATTTATTGATTACTCACCTTGCCCCTTAGCAGTCTTGGACACAGAGGCAGAAAATTTTATTGACAGGAAAGCATGTGCAGGACATTGTTCTGAGATATGAGCAACAGGGTGTACCTTCTGAAGAGGAGTTCAATGAGAAACAGAAAAGGCTTAAAATAGAGCATATGGGAGAGGAAAAGACCAGAGATTATGAAGTAAGGCCAACTAGATCCATTGATATATGGGAACCTTCCTTGTTTGAGGAGGATGAGTCTCCTAAGGTATGTTAATGACCATTTTGCCATGTCTTATTAATGTGCTGAACAATTAACCAAGATATATTTTTGCAGATTGAAATACTAGACACAAACAAATTCCTTGGCAGGGGGAAGGGTTCCAGACCCTTAAATTTAGGAAGGAACCAGAGCTTGGGACACTTTATTGGGAAGCTCAACAAAGAGACTGTCATTATATTCCATAACAAGTTTACAAGAGAACCATTGCTGCCAATGCTTGCAATTAAAGCACTTGCAAAGGTTGTTGGTTCATATCAGCTTCCTCCAGGGTTAGAGAAGTTAATATTGGTGGAAAAGGAGGAAGCCATCAGAATTTTTGGATTCTTCCCTGGCCTTACTGGTTCTAGAGCTGGTTATTTTGCAACAATGGCATGCTATGTGCTTGCCCACTCTGGGGACCTCAAGAGACAAATGATAGGCTACAATAAGCAGAAGTTTCTGAAGTTTAGGGGTGAAGTTGATGTACCTTCATCAAAAGACTACTTTGCTCATACCTGTACTTTGGCCCACTTTCTAGCTTGTCTCTCTCTTGTAGCTAGCCATTGTAAGAATTTTTCATTTGCAGATGAACTATTATATGAATTTTGTCTTTTCTGCTTGTTCCTGTGTAAGGCATTTGCTAAATCTGAGTTCAGTATTGCTTTCTTTGTCATTTTTGATCTGGTTCTATGCCATATTTGTCTATAGAACCATTGGAAAACCTCAAGCAAGTTGTTTGCCTTCACTACACCTCCTCCATGTCTTGTATGCTTGAAAAACTTGGTTCTTGCTTGATAATGGGATTTCTCCATGCCTTGTGTAGACCATATGGACAGGGAGCCCCATCTCTTTACAAACCAGGGAGTGTGATTGTAAATTATATGCTGGCAAAGTAAAAGTGTGTCAATAATTAGTAAGTATGAGATTAATCATATGCTTCCAAACTAAAAGTATGTACATATTAAAAAGGAATAAAAAACTTACCATGTAATGTGTGAATTCCTGATCCCAAGCATCTTTCATTGCACTTTTGAAGTTATTGAGCACTTTCTTGAAATTTGGCAGATCATTTTTTCCCCAGGATGTCTTATCACAGTAGGAAAATACTTTGTCTAGTGATTACCATACCTCTGCCTTTTTGTTTCTTGATGTACCTTCAAGACCATGATCTTTGATGGCATTGTGGAGAGCTTTCCACTGGTTATACTTCACATTGGATGAACCCTTCTTGGCATTTACCTTTCCTAGTTTGCCATGAAACCCTAGGAAAGCTCTGGCCTTCACACCACCAACAGATACCTTTCTAGGCACATTGTTTCCATTTGAAGACCTCTTCAGGTCTGTTTCAATCTTAACCTTACCACTGTGAAGGCCAATTTCTGATAAAACCGTTTCAATACATTTGATTGCAGCATCTCTAGCTGCTTTTGGCTGTAACTTCCAGGCAAACCCCACATAGAGATGTACAATTTTCTCCACAATTCTGCAAAGAGCATGCAGAGTGCATATGTGGACATTAGCAAGTGGAATATTTAAAACTGCTTTGAAGTTTGGATCTTGAGTATGCCTATTGGGTGCTTTGTTCCAATTTGCAGGATTACATTCTTTTGCTGATGCCATACAATACAGACAAGGGCTCTTTGCCATAGCTCCTTTGGAGACATTGTACATACATTTAAGGGTTTTAAGGTCTCCTCCCATGTGCCATTCCACCCTGTAACTTCCAAACCCTTCAACTTCAAGCTCTTCCCCTAATTCTTGTGCATGAATGACTTCGAGTATTGTTGTTTGATGGAAAACCCAATCCAGAACATCAAAGTCTTCACTCTCTACTTTAAAAGCACCTAGCCACCAGACATTCTTCTCCGATTGCACGTTGAAGTACTTGGTATCCTTCGGTTTCAATGCTCTGTTCATTAAAGTTATGGAAATCCTCTCAATTTTTCTGTTCTTAACAATCTCACATTCATCAAGCTTTATCACAAAACTGACAACACCATTTGCTTCTGTATGCTCCAGCTCATAGAATCTGACCATTTCCTTTTGAAGTGTCTTCAAGTCAAGGAAAATATTATTGAACTCGTCACATTGAAGATCCCTCTTTTTACCATGATAGGTACCATGAATGTGGTGAGGTTCACCCAACATCTCCATTATCCTCTCATTGATCTTTTTCCTTGCTTGCTGCACAATGGATGGCTTTGGAAGCAAAGAGGACCTGACCTTACATTGCTTTAACCTTGACTTCATATTTCTGAACAGCTTGCTATAACCATCTCTGCTAATGCCTACCTTATCCATAATATATTGCACATCCTCCTTGTCCAAGCAAGAGCTCTGCAAAAATCCCTCAATGCACTGCTCCTTTGCCTTTTTAAACTTCTTCTCTGTGAAAATCTTTTTGGCAACCTTGAGAGGTAAAACATCACAATAATGTTTAGCTGCCATTTCCATGTTTGATGCAGAGTTTGGTTGTAGCAAAGTCCTAAATCAAAAGGTACAAAATTAACTGATTATTGTCCAAATGACACCAACAAAATAAACAAACTAAATTAAAGTTAACTGAATATTAATCATTTAATAAAGAACAATAGCATAATAACAATAACATAAGCATAATAATGTGGAGCAGAATCACAATACAACTTAACAAAAAGATTAACAACCTAACATAAGCAGAATCATATAAAATAAGCATAAGCAGAATCATATAAAATAACAATACCTTGCTGCTCTGATTCTCCTGCTGCAACCTCCTCCACCACGTCTCAAGGCTTCAATGTTCTTTAACTTCTTTTCTCTTTGTCTGTTTCCTAACATTGTATTCTTGCTTCTAGATTGTTTGAGCTGAGTTTGTAGCTTTTCATTGCTCTCTTTACATTCCTCAAGTTGTTGTTTAAGAGTATTTATCATTTGTTTGGTCAAATGATCTTCTAACTTAAGAATATCTCTCTCTGCCGCAAGACTCTGTGTATAACCCAGCAACCCTCTTTGACCATCACCCACAAATTTTATCAAAGATGAACAATTTGAGAATGGGGGAGTGCTCTTTGTCATTGGGTCCACTGGATACAATCTTCCATCAGTCCAGAGATCAATGTGATTTTTTTGATCTTGCCGCATTGCTTCAAATATGGACAAGGACACCTCTGCACATTTGTTTCTCTTGCGCACTGGACAATATTCTTCATTTAGCTCAATGTGTAGATGGTATAAGCTTCTTCTCTTCCTCATGGAAGTCTGTTAACAGTATTTGTTAGAGATAGTACTATAGGAAAAAGCTGTGCAGATACGAGGAAGAAGACGACACAGAAAAGGTTTGTTTCAGCTTTTGGAAATTTTGAATTTTGGGCCGGAACTGACGTTTTCGTTAGTTTTGGAGGGAGTATTTTTTAGAATACGAAAGATCCTAGAAAGATTTGACAATGACATGTTTCGGTGGAGGTAAAAAGGACGCAAACTCACCTTTTTACAAACATTTCACTATTTTTAAAATAAAGTATATATTCTCTCTCTACATATTCTTACAGGGCACAAAAGTGACCTCAAAATTCCCCTAATGTGCAAGTGCTTGAGACTTAACCAGGGCCAGAGCATAATAGCTCTAGGGAAAGCGGCTCAAATTTAAGTTCGAACCTCGCCTACATATGTTATTGTAGCAAGTCTGGCTTAATGGCATCCTTGTGGCTACTTAGGGAAAGAGGCTCGAGCTTAAGTTCGAACCTTGTCTACATATGCTAATATAGCAAGTCTACCTTGAACTTAAGTTTGAGCCTCAATTGTATATGTTACTTTAGCACTAGGGTATACGGTTAGCCTCATGACATCTGTGTGTCTACCATGCCAATAGGCTCAAACTTAAGTTCGATCCTCACTTGGATATAGTAGAGTAGCACCATCATGTAGGGCTTGTTGCTACCAAGGGCATAGAAGAACACCTTTAGGCTCGATCTTAAGTTCGAGCCTCAAGTGCATATTCTTTAGAACTAGGATGCAAGGCTTGCCTCCTAACATCCTTGTAGCTTCCAATGGAAAGAGCCTTGCTTGCAGCGTAGCCCTACTATGCAAGGGCACAGCCTCATGACATCCTTGTGGCTATCAAGGACATGGCAAAATATCTTAAGACTCAAGCTAAAGTTTGAGCATTTCATACTGTAGCGCTAGGGTGAAAGGTTAGCCTTGTGAAATCCTTATAGCTACTAAGGTCATAGAATAGCATCCTTGTGGCAAACAATGGGAAAAAGCTTGCACTTAAGTATAGACCTTGCCTACAAATGTCAGTTTAGCACTACGATGCATGTATAGCTTCATGACATCCATGTGGATACCAAAGGAAAAGAAAAACACTTTGAGGCTCGAGCTTAAGTTCGAGCCTCAACTATATAAGCTATTGTAGCACTAGGAAGTAAGTCTAGACTCATCCTTTAGAGATACTAATTCCAAGAGGCTCGAACTTAAGTTTGATCCTCACTTTCATAGGCTAGTGTAGCACTAGAATGCAAGCCTAATGCCATCCTTGTGGCTACCATGGGTATAGAATAGCACCTTAAGTTCAAGCCTCATTTTCATATGCTAGTGTATAGAATAGCACCTTAAGTTCAAGCCTCATTTTCATATGCTAGTGTAGCACTAGGATGCAAGGCTTTCCTCATGACATCCTTGTGTCTACTAAGGGCAAGAGGCTCGAACTTAAGTTTGAGCCTTGCCTACATATGCTAGTATAGCACTAGCATGAAAGTCTAGCTTCATGACATCCTTGTGGATACCAAGGGAACAGAAAAACACCTTTAGGTTCAAACTTAAGTTTAAGCCTCAATTGCATATGATATTGTAGCACCAGTGTGTAAGGCTAGCCGAGGGATATCCTTGTGGCTACTTAGGGAAAGAGGCTCGAACTTAAGTTTGAACCTCGCCTACATATGCTAGTATAGCAAGTCTAACTTAATGACATCCTTGTGGATACTTAGGGAAAGAGGCTCAAATTTAAGTTCAAACCTTGCCTACATATGCTATTGTAGGCTACCTTAATGGCATCCTTGTGGCTACTTAGGGAAAGAGGCTCAAACTTAAGTTTGAAACTTGCCTACTTATGCTAGTATAGCAAGTCTAACTTAATGACATCCTTGTGTCTACTTAGGGAAAGAGGCTCAAATTTAAGTTCAAACCTTGCCTACATATGCTATTGTAGCAAGTCTGGCTTAATGACATCCTTGTGGCTACTTAGGGAAAGAGGCTCGAGCTTAACTTAGAACCTTGCCTACATATGCTAATATAGCAAGTCTGCCTTGAACTTAAGTTTGAGCATCAACTGTATATGTTACTTTAGCACTAGGGTGTAAGGTTAGCCTCATGACATCTGTGTGGCTACCAATGCCAGTAGGCTCAAACTTAAGTTCGATACTCACTTGCATATACTAGAGTAGCACCAGCATGTAGGGCTTGTTGCTACCAAGGGCATAGAAGAACACCTTTAGGTTCGATATTAAGTTCAAGCCTCAAGTGCATATTCTTTAGCACTAGGACGCAAGGCTTGCCTCATGACATCCTTGTGGCTAGCCTTATTTTGCATATGCTATTGTAGCACTAGGGTGTAAGGCTAGCCGAGGGACATCCTTGTGGCTACCAGAGGCAAGAGGCTCGAGCTTAAGTTCGAGCCTCACCTAGATATGTTAGTATAGCACTATCATGAAAATCTAGATTCACTAAGTCCTTTTAGGATTCATGCAAGAATAGAAAAACACTTAGTATTGAGCTTAAGTCTAGCCTCATGGCATCCTTCTGGTTAACAATGACAAGAGGCTCAAACTTAAGTTTGATCCCCACTTGCATATTCAAGTGTAGCACTAGCATGGAAGGCTAGCTTGATGACATATTTGTGGCTATCAAGGGCATAGAATAGCACCTTTAGGCTCGATCTTAAGTTCGAGCCTTAAGTGCATCAGGGAATAAAAATTCACTTTTAGGCTCAAACTTATGTTTGAGCTTCCTCTCCATATGCTAATGTAGCACTAGGGTGCATGCCTAGCCTCATGACATCCTTCTAGCTAGAAAAAGAGAGCTTCACTTTTAGTCTCAAATTTAATGTAGCACTAACTTGCAAGACTACTCTCATGACATCCCTGTGGCTAGCAAGGGTACAAAACAACATCTTTTGGCTCAAACTTAAGTTCGAGCCTTGCTACACATGCTAGTGTTTTTTTTAAAATGTACTATTTAACTTAAACATATGCTCCTTGTTTAGGTTCTAATATTGTTCTTTTTTTTTGTTTCAAGAATGGAGGCTTCCAATGTACCAAGTATACTAGAGCAGGGTGTACAACTCTTCACACTCGATGTTCTTGGAATGTCCACTCATGCCAAAACTATTGCTCCAAGAATAAAGGTTGACAAGATGTTAGCAGCGGCGGCTAACGGCTACACCAATTATGCACCAAGCTGTGGATGTGCCATAGTGCACAATATTTACTTTTCATTGTATAGGGCTTGGGCTCATTTAGGAGTTCCAAAGTTGTATGATTCTAAGCTAGAGAGCTCACTTTATCCCATAGTTGAAGGGTTTGAGGCCCAAAACTATAAAAGAGCCCTATGCTTAATGAGAGGTCATTCTTGAGTGGTCCTTTTGAGAACTCTCTCTCTAGAGTAGCTCTTAATGGCCTAGCCTTTGAGCTTAATGCCCATGCTTAGAAGGCTAGTGATAATCACATGTAATTAGTGTAATCCTCTCTTAATTAATCTAGTCTTCATTATGTTGTCAATCATGTTTATCTACTTTCCTTCATTGTTTTGAAGTGTTGATCTTCTCTAATCTAACTCTTACTTATGCTAAGCTACTCCGATTAGTGGAGTCCTTATCTAACTCTCTCGATTAAGCGGAGTGGGCGTACTCGTGATTGAGGGATTAGAGTTGTCCTCTAATGGTGTGCTTGTGTGTGTGTGTAGGTTTAAGAAGCCTTGAGCTTAATTTGATTATGTGTGACTTGATTTGGACACCATGATTGGCATGGTTGGGGTGACCGACTTGAATGCGATCTTGTGTGCTTAATCGTCAATGCATGTAATTAGAGTTGTGCTTGAGAGATTCCAAGATTAGTGTGTTTCACTTCGTTGCTTGATGTGTGTAGATGATTGCTTGAATTGATGCTTGATGTGCGATTAGCATTAGTTGATTTGGGATGATTTCTATTTGCATTGGAGGATGCACGCTCTTGAATCCTCTCAATCTTGCATCCAATGACGCTCTCGCACATTCTTTGTGTGATGCCTCCAAGCCTTAGCCGAGTCATGATCTCTCTCTCCGGATTGATAGATTTTGTGGGAGATTGCCTATGCTATGGCGAACCTCCAACATTGGCGCCGTTACCGGGGACGGGTTGCCTACGCTAGTGGAGTTGAGGTTGCAAAAGATAAGAGTAATTTGATTACCGATTTCTTGTAATTAGGTAGGATTTGATTTGTGTGTAGTGTAATTAGGTTTAATTGGATGTGTATAGAGTCATTTCACCCCAAAAACCCCTAAATTCTCTTTTGATTTTGCTAATTTTTCACTAACCTTCACTAATTTTGCATCCCATTTATGCTAATTTCGTGCTAATTGTACTAATTCCATGCTAATTTCATGCTAATTGTGCTAACCTAACCACTAATTTTGATTTGGAATGTATGCTAAATCCCCTTAATTGAGGAGGATCATCACTCTTAATTGCTCTAATCTATGCCTAATCATGTGATTGAGTGTTGATTTTGGTCAATTTTGGACCGAATCGGAGTTGCACACATGTGTGTGTAATGGCGTGTCTACGCGAGGAGCAAGGACTAAGCGAGCAAGCAATCAATTGTAAGTGGATTGACCTACTCCGTTCAATTTTTGATTGATTAAGTTGATTCCATTGAGTTGCTAAATCATTGCTAAAATTAGGTGTGTGTGCCTAATTGATGGAATTTATGCCTAATTTGATGAAATTGGAATGAAATTGTAATCAAATTGAACACCTAAATGCTTGTAGATTGATGATTTTGCAAGAAATGTGTGTGCAAACATTAGGAATTGGTTTAATTTCGTTGCTAATTCAGCAAAAAATTGAATTTGTGCACCTAATTTTTGTGTGTGTGTGCAATGCTAAATTGAGTTAAAATTTGATCAATTTTTGATTAAAATTGAGTTCATTTAGCATGTATATACTCATGTATGTGTGATCAAGTGTGCAATTGATGAAATGCAATGAGTGTTTAATGAAATTTTTGCACAAATCGACGGCCTAAATTTAGGTGTGTGTGCCTAATTAATGGCCAATTATGTCTAAAATGGGGATGAATAATTGGTAGCAAGTACCAATTATGATGATTATTAGACCTAAAGATTGGTGTGTACATAATTGATCCATTTGGGATTTTGATATGAATGACTCAATTTGTGCGTAATTGGGGATGATTGAGGTGCAATACCATTACCACATATGCTAAATTGATTAGATATGGTGTACTTGTAGTTTTCCACAATCACGTATGAATGAGGAATATAAATCTGGTTGAGCGATTAAGGCTATTGGATATGAGCAATTAAAATTGCAATGATTAAAAACCGGCTTAAATCGACCAATGTTTTGTGCCAATTGGATTAAAGTGACCGAGGATAGTGGAAATGAGCAATTCATATTGCAGTGATTACGGTCAGTTTTAAAATGGTCAATGAGAGAACATATGCGATGGTATTGCTTAAGGGTATACTCAAATGATTAGCATTTTGCATTGATTTGGACTTGAAACTTGTTAATTTGTGCATACGTGAATCCAAATTAGAAGCATATGTCCAAGCAAGCAGGTGATCGATTGAAGCAAATGAGAGCTGGAGTTATCATGTGCATGTGATTAAAATCTGAAAAATTGTGAGGTGTGATCGAAGGAATCAAAAACACCATGAACATAAGTGCATACACATTTGAGAGGCCTTATATGTTCATCATCAATGAATGATTGGTGAACATTGCAAATGATATTTGATCGTTTTTTATGGTTGTGTGTGCTCAATGTTAAATCATTAATGAACGTGACCAATCACTTTCTCTCTTTCGATACACATCAGCGTGAACATCCCTTTAAGGATAATTTTGTTTTTTGAATCAAATGAAAAAGCTTTTACCCACTCACCCTCGCTTTGGCATGCTCTGACCTATCCGTGACTTGAAATTTTGGAGATGCTTGCCATTGCAAATTCGCACACCTTATTGTGGAAATCTTCTCTTAAGGTAGTTTTCAAAAAATAAAAATAAAAAATAAAAATGTTGAATGTTTGGCAGGCCTGGATTGGCGCTATCCGAACACACACACACCACACACACCTTTTTTGTGCTACAAGCCAAACCAAGGCCAGCCTGGCAGCTCGGCGCTCGCAAGAGGACACGCACACACACACTTGCCATTCTCGGCTCCCCTCCAATTATGCCGGCTTGGCGTTTTTGCCAAAATTGTGGCCTTCATGGTGCAATAAAAATAAGCCTGCTGCCTGGTCCCGCCTTGCTTGTCTTACTCGTCGAGTCGACACTCACACATGTTGCAGCCTACTGCCATATGAGCATACAGACATACGCGCACACACACACACACACACACATGCGGTTGAGTCGGCTTCCCACATCTCCACCACATCCGGAGTATTGTGTGAGGGCACCAGCTGGTCCGCCGCCTGCAGGCTTTTCAAAGCCGCCTCACCCGGTGACACACACACACACCCTGTCTCGGCTCAACCAGGCCCCACTTGCCCGCGTCACTGGCATAAAGTCATATGCCAATGCTCTCCTGCTTTAACCACACCCGCATGAGTTGGTAGCAGCATGACTCTCCGATTTACTCTCAGGCTCAAGTCGCTCACAATTTAGAGTTAGGTCGCACCAAGCACTAGTGGGGGCAGCGCCAGGAAAACTTGTACGATGGTCGCACTGTCTCACACAGAGAAAAACAGAGAGCAGCGAGATTTTCCAGGAGAACTCTCCGGAATTTTGCAGCATCAGGATTGGCTTAGGAAGCCCGCAAGATGAGGGGAATGTTGGCCTTCCGTATCTGTAGCTTAACATCCTCAAATTTCAGTGCGCTAGCAGAGCTATGAGGAGGCTTCGATTTCTTCGTAGGCAGACACGGACTCTACAGAATTTGGTATTTGAGTCTCCCCACTATTCCTGCTAGCCCCGAGTGCGACTCGGCTCTTAAGGCACACACGCTCAGCCTACCTAGTTGCGCTTGTAACATGGTTACTTGGCATCTGGGCTATCGCGACCGAGTGCTACACATTTCTGGGTTGCAATGGCAGCCAATATCTTCTCTGGGCTGCAGGGAAGTAGACACCAAGAGCTCCACAAGCTTTACGGTCAGCTTGAATGACCAGCTCCTGCCCCGGAATTGGATCCTGCCACAGTGGGTACATCTCCACCACTAGCTATCTCCAGGCCAGTCAACTGAGCTTAGTGCTCACCAACCCCACACACACACACACATACAGTGTGAATCGGGGGCGTCTGGGCCCTTTCATTCAAGGCGTAGCCATGTAACTGCTCCATGATCTCAATGACCCCACACTCCGAGCAGCCGCTGCTTTCGATTCTCTCTGCCATAAACACACACACACACACACACACACACACACACACACACACACGCATGCACGTGCCTTGGCGGCTGCAGTACTGCTCAAACGCGTTGCATGCTGAATCCAGATGCAGCCCGCCAATGGCACCACCTTAAAACAACAGTAAATTACAAATTAAAAAAAATAAAACAAAAAAAATGTTATTAAGGTTGGGTTCCCACTCCGTAGCCTGACTCGAAGGGAAGGAATGACCATGGTGCTTCGTTAAGATGCACGGAGATGAATCAACTTTTGAGCCTTCATATGGGGGATAAAATTGGTGCAGGGAAGGTCAAGGTACCCGCTTTATGTGCATTGATTGGCCATACTACTAATTATGTGATAATCTACTACGTGACAATATGCGGCATTCATCGTGTATACTATGGTTGTGAGAGATGATTATGCATAGATGAACTTTGAAGGGGGAACAACCAATGGCACAAAATAGGGTTTTGATAATTCAAGAGAGCTATGGTTTGGCCTCTCATAAGCTTTTGCTCCCTCGGCTATGATTTCCATTATGTTCGAGCACGAGTGTGATCATCGAGTGTGTGCCTTGATTGAGCCAACAAATGACCTTATTGCACTAAAAAGTGATTGAAGTTTGAAGGGAAAGATGTCGATGGAGATCTCCATGGCCGTCCAAAGAGGTAATTTGGCTATCAAAGAGCCACATATCACGAGTTGGCACTTCCATTGAATTACATGAAAAATGCTTTTGAGCATAATATGGTGCTGTGAATTAAAAATTGGATTTGACATTGCTTGATACTTTTTTGGTGCTTAATTTGAATGCAAAAATACCTACATAGCACTAAAATTAAGTTCATTTTAATGGATGAGAGTGAGCATGAAAATTTTGGGTTTGTGGTTGATTTTTAGTACTTGTATTGGATGTTCAAATGCTAAAAACACTAAAAATTGAATTGCTTTTGAAGGGGGATGTGGCAGGTGTGCTTTCATTGATCCAGGGAGGGGTCATCATTGCAATGTATTGCAACAAGTTGGCTAACTAGAGCCATTCCAAATGTTGGGATTACAGTTGTAATGCTATCTCATAGCCTTGTCACAAAAGTTAATTTGAGCTAGTGTTTAGCGAGCTTTTTGAGTTTTCAAGTACAAATTTGGCTAGTAAGAGCCATTCATTTTTATTTCATTAAGTTGCAGTCATCTCTAGCTCATAGAGTATGCTCTAAAATTATAAAATTTATTGAGCTAGTTGTTAGACAACTTTTTGAAAAGCTTTAAAATGTAAAATTCGGCTTCGAGATCCACTTAATTCATTTCATCAAAGTTGTATTATTTTTTAGCTCTTGACTTGTTTTAAATTCCATGTTTTAAGTGAGCTAACAGTTAGTCAACTTTGAACCATGCATGAGAGATTGTAAACATTGCAATATGTAGAAGCTCATTATCTATCATGGTTGATATGTATGCATAAATTTTCTATCAAAGAGCATCATGTGCATAACCAAAGGCATTTTTTTCCCTTGGGTTTTTTCCCTTTGGCAAATTTGGGTATGCAAGACCCTAGCTTTAGGTTTTCATTAATGTTTTTTGTGTGCTTTTGGATTTCAATAATTGGCTTTTGTAGCTTGTGTTTACACTTAGCTTCAAAAGGCTTCTTTTTGCAAATAAAAAGGATCAAGAGACTTCTCTACAAAGGGGATGCTTGCTCAAGGATGCTCAAAAGAGCATGAATAGGTGTAATCTTTCCATGATTTTGCTCTTTTTTCTCTTGCTTGGTTTAAGTGAAATTTTGCTTCTAAGCTATGGCTTTTTCATGTTAGAAAGACTAGGCAGTTTAAAGTTTCAACACTTTACTTTGTGAAAATTAACTCATAAAAAAATTAGGTTTTATGTGTGCTAATCATAGGTAATTGGCCTTGACCTTAGGTTAATGTAGGTTCATTTCTTGCTAGTCCTAGATTCTTAGTGATAGTCGTAATACTCCACTCATTTTTGTCATGACCTAGGGCTATGATTAGGCTTTAGTCTTTTTTATTCCAATTTCCATTAGTATCTCATAAAGGAAGCAATAAAAATGTGCTAAAAAATGAATCATGAAGCAAATAAGTGTCCAAAAAAGTAACAAAAATGCTACTAAGACACATGAAAATAAAAATTCTATGTCATGATGTGTCTTTGTGAGGCCTAGCGCCTTATTGGCACTTGGTAGGCAAGGGGAATCACCTTGGCTCGCTTGGTCAAGGCCCTAAAACGATGCCCTAGGCTGATAGGGGTTAGTTGTCGCCTTGGTAAGCTAGTAGGCTTTTGGAACACCTTCTTGAGGGTTCAAGGAGCCGAGAGTCGTACCTAGACTTGCCTTGGGGTGGTAGCCTTGTGATTGTGTTTTAATCTTTCAATGAATGACTAAATCAAAACTTCCATGAGCTTCAAAAAACTTTGACAATGTACTAATAGATTAGGAGCTTTTTTATAGCCCGTAGACATGATAGACTTGAATGATTTATTAAGATTGTTCACATAGTTTTTAGGCTAGTAGGTTTATGAACTTGCATTAGCTTAGGGTCATAATTGATTGCTTGTGTTTCATGCATAAAACTGAATTTCAAGTGGTTTAATCTTCACAATAGTTTAAGTATTTTTTTGCTTTATGTTGTCTAGTTTTTGACTATGATTGACTCATCTTTTAGAAGCAAAAAATCACTTTGCATGATTTTTCATTTATGCTTCATGTTTTATTCATTCTTGGTGGCCTTTGATGCTCACTACTTGTTCTTATATTTTGCAGCTCAACATTTCTTCCATGGACTTGCTTTCTACCATGTCACCGTGTCTTGCTTCACCGGCACACGAGGACGTGCGCCAAATTAGGAAGGGGGAAGTGTTAGCAGCGGCAGCTAACGGCTACACCAATTATGCACCAAGCTGTGGATGTGCCATAGTGCACAATATTTACTTTTCATTGTATAGGGCTTGGGCTCATTTAGGAGTTCCAAAGTTGTATGACTCTAGGCTAGAGAACTCACTTTATCCCATAGTTGAAGGGTTTGAGGCCCAAAACTATAAAAGATCCCTATGCTTAATGAGAGGTCATTCTTGAGTGGTCCTTTTGAGAACTCTCTCTCTAGAGTAGCTCTTGATGGCCTAGCCTTTGAGCTTAATGCCCATGCTTAGAAGGCTAGTGCTAATCACATGTAATTAGTGTAATCCTCTCTTAATTAATCTAGTCTTCATTATGTTTTGAATCATGTTTATCTACTTTCCTTCATTGTTTTGAAGTTTTGATCTTCTCTAATCTAACTCTTACTTATGCTAAGCTACTCCGATTAGTGGAGTCCTTATCTAACTCTCTCGATTAAGCGGAGTGGGCGTACTCGTGATTGAGGGATTAGAGTTGTCCTCTAATGGTGTGCTTGTGTGTGTGTGTAGGTTTAAGAAGCCTTGAGCTTAATTTGATTATGTGTGACTTGATTTGGACACCATGATTGGCATGGTTGGGGTGACCGACTTGAATGCAATCTTGTGTGCTTAATCGTCAATGCATGTAATTAGAGTTGTGCTTGAGAGATTCCAAGATTAGTGTGTTTCACTTCGTTGCTTGATGTGTGTAGATGATTGCTTGAATTGATGCTTGATGTGCGATTAGCATTAGTTGATTTGGGATGATTTCTATTTGCATTGGAGGATGCACGCTCTTGAATCCTCTCAATCTTTGCATCCAATGACGCTCTCACACATTCTTTGTGTGATGCCTCCAATCCCTAGCCGGGTCATGCTCTCTCTCTCCGGATTGATAGATTTTGTGGGAGATTGCCTATGCTATGGCGAGCCTCCAACACAAGACCTTTGAGTTAACAAAAGAAGAAGGAGTGAAGTGGTTTGTGGATACCTACGATACAGATGCAAACTACAAAGGTGACATCCATCTATATTTGTCACAAGGTGATATGAAATATGGAGACATGGGGATTGTTGTGGGTGTCAAAGATGATGTGGATGCAACAGCAATGCCATGCTTTGCATGTAATGTGCTACCTATTGGAGAGACCACAAAGGCAAACAAGTTTTTCTTATCATTGGGCACTTTTCATGTAGCATACATGAATAGTAGCAAACTAGGAAAAGAAAATTCTATTGTAAAATTAGGATTAAAGATCTCCAGCTTCACTAATCAAGAAGACTCAGGTGTGGACTGTGTGGAAGACCTAGTTAAGGCAGTGAAACATGCAAAGCGAGTCTTGAGCTTACCAAAGAAGATTGTACCTGCAAAGAAACCAATAGGGGCACTATCTAAGAAAGTTGTGGAGAAGACAGGGAAAGCCATAGTTAGGAGTGCACTTGCAGCATCAAGAGGTGCCCATTCAAGCACTTCAACACATGTAGAGAAGATCACTGCCACCATTAATTTAGAGGAGCAAGAAGGTTCACAAGAGCAAGATTCACAAGGACTCATAAGAAAAAGAAAGGCAAAGGATGATTCTACTCTTGAGGAAGATCGACAAAAACTAGCAAAGAGGAAGATGAAAAAGAGTGCAGAAGGAAAAGAGGTTTCTGAAGAGGAGTTGATGGACATGGAAACTCCATCCAAAGATAACAAGGCACTAACCTCTTTAGAAATCAAGAAGGGATTCTATCCTTTTGGGATTAATGAAGTCTTTAGCATTGATGTGACAAGGTGTTTTCCTACTCCATCAAACTATGTGTACAGAAGATTAAATTTAGATTGGGTCAAGATTTTGACTTTAGACTTCATTCAAGAACCAAAGCAAGAGGAGATACTAGCAATTTTGATGCCTTGTGATCCTTCCAAAAAACATCCTCTTGACAAACTTGCCAAAAAGGATGTTTGCAATGTTTATTACTGGATCATCTCTGGACAACACTCCATTAGTGCTGCAAAATGTTTGCAAGGTGCAAACGTTGCAAAGGTTACCCCTCAATTGCGTCAACAATTCAAATATAGACGATCGAAGATTATTCTCAATTGCCCACCAAAGATCTCTCGTGAAATCTCCAAAGATGAAAATTTATCTGTTGCAATGTCAATGCAAAAGGAGCCATTTCTTGACCAACTTATGCAAGCACTAGCACAATGGCATGCAAATGGTTGTCCTTCTAAGCCACCACCTGGTGTCAACCAAACCAAGAAGGACTTTGAGTCTTGGAAGGTACTTATTTGATTCTTTGAAAACATGGATGTGAGTCTTTTTAATCAATATCTATTTGTAAACTAGAGTCTATCATAGGCTCAAGCAAGACCTCCATGTGCTCATTTAGAACTTTAATTGAGGTTTTAACTTAAGATTTAGTATGAGGCTATAGCACAAACAAGCGAGGCTCGAACTTAAGTTTGAGCCTCACTTACATATACCCATGTATTTTGGACTTTGCATAGATGTATGTGAGCATATAAAGAAACAATTCAATCTAGCTAGGCTTGAACTTATTAAGTATGCGTCTCAATGCCACAAGTTAGAGCCTTGTCAATATTGATGTTGGAATTTTCAACTTTGCAGACCTTTGTTGAGACAACAAAGCACACACTTCAAAAGGGATTTGTCAAGACCGACTTGCATTTGCTTCTATGTGATGAGAAGATATGGAAGAATTGGGTCAAGATCATGAGACAATATGCTCGAGGCTTGCTACTAAATACAAAGGGATAAACAATTGACGAAGGTTCCAACAAAAATCCTAAATTTCTAACTATGAAGGGTGATCAGATTCGACAAACACCTGGCACAGCAACACTGGCACCTACATTGTTCAGGTGCATTTTAGGCCTCGAGAATAAAGAAGTTCTTGAACTACAAAATGCAATCCTGGAAAAAACCATCTTGCTAAAGAAGAGCAAGCATACCCCTCATAGAATGGACATGGATGAGATGGCTTGGAAGCTAAAAACAGATCGAGTGTTGAAAGAAGCAATAATATCATTCTTCTTTGATTTGACAAGGGAAAATTTATCTTGGGAGCAAGTTTGTGAGAAGTACAAGCTAGGAGAGCATGAGTACAATCAAATGAGGAGCTATAGCCAGTACTATGTCAAGGACTCTCTCAACAGAGCAAAGAAGACTCCACCCTCACTTCCAAAAAGTGTAATAACTCTCCTCAATCATCTTTATAGAGCTAATATGGGCATAATATCTCAAGATGAGTCTATTCCATGGAGAATCAAGGGGGTGGGCTTTGATATGGGGAAGATCAAAGACTTTTGCAATACAGAGCAGGTACCATTTCAATTGGTCATCTTGGATCTTCATGGTACTAAAGAAAAGCTCTCTATAGATTTTTTTGCAAATTTGGCACTCAATCTAAACACATTGAATGCACATTACGAATATGTGCTAGTGTGTTTCATTGATTTCATTAATATCGGAACGCTTGTTGAAGGGGTTTCTAGCCAGTCAAATAAGGTCCATATTGAATATGGAAATATCCAAGCAACCAGAGATGACTCATGGATAGATGGAACTATGGACTCTGCAATGGTTGCTCTTTTTGTTAGCAAGGTTGATAGATTTGAGGCTATTGGCAAGGCCCATACAAAAAGAGTCTTTTTCTCACGCTCTTGTGGCAAGGATCATGAATTTATTGATAGAAACTTCATTGATGGCCTTATCACAGGGTTTTGTCCTGAGCAAAGCTATGTTTTGGAAATTTTTTGCGGTGGAGTTGTGATGGAGCAAAGCTTGTGGAAGAAGAGAAGGGCAATTGCTCTATGTAAAGATGTTTTGAAGCAATGGAGTTAGAATCTCAATGCTCTAGTATTTTGGAGAGCGATCCGTCCTTGCAGGAGTGGTGTGGTGCAAGTCAAGCATCACTTGTGAGACAAACAGTGGAGCTGGATGATAAAGAAAAAGAAGACCTTAACAATCTTGACATCGATGAGCAAAAAGCAGTGGAGAGGATGTTGATGGAAATGAAGACAATGATAATGTAGACAACACTGATGATAGTGAAGTTCAAGAAGCTACGAATTTTGATCATCAAGGGGAGGGAGACAATGTTGGAGAAATGAGTCCAGTTGTGGATGTTGAGTGTGCAAAAGAAAATGATGAAGATAATGAGGATGATAATGCAGGCAATGAGGATGCACAAGAGGATGATAGAGCCCCTCAAGACACTGTAGTAGCTGATGAAAAAGGTGTGAATGATTCTTAGAGTATTTTTGATGCTAGGTTTAATGATGCATGCCATTATCATGTACCAACAGAATCCTAAAGTGTAAAAAGGAAGGATAGTGTATTGAATTGATCAATTGTGATACTTTAGGTCCTTCAAACACTATTTTCTTAACACTATCTTATCTAAAAGTATGTCATTTTAATTAGATTTAATTGTTGTTGTTTTAAAAAATGATGGGGGGGATCAAACTTGAGTTTGAGCCATCACAAAGCACATGTATTTATTTAAAGTGTCAATTCACAAAGCATAGCTAACATGCAAATGTGTATTAAGAGTAAGAAATTTGTGTTTTGGTGAGACAATAATGAAGCATTACCAAACACTAATGAGGCTCAAACTTAAGTTCAAGCCTAACAAGGAGAGATAGTCAAGCACTTGTGTATGAACTTCAATCACAAAATTCATGGCTGAGTTGTTCTAAGTGAGACTTGAAATTCCATATCCTAGTGTAGCACTTGCATATGTTACATGAAACTCATAATGTCTTTGTACCTAACAAGGCATTGAAATTTAGTTTGTAGGCTCGAACTTAAGTTTGAACCTTGCCTCCACATGTTAGTGTAGCACTACCATGTGAGGCCGAGCTCATGAGCACTACCATGTTAGGCCAATCTCGAGAGCATTGTAGTAATATAATCTTCCAAATAGCAATACTTACGAATCATGAAGTAAAAATATCATACCTTGAAAAATTCATACTTAAGAGGTTTTTTGAATAGGCCCTAGATGTGCACAATATAGTAATTTTATACATAGTGAATGCGTTGAGACTAGACATGGCTTGAGAATTAATCCTTACACTTGAAACATAAGCTTAAGATTAAGACTTAAGCCTTAGGCATGAACTCCAAATGTGAAATAGGTAGCATGTTAGGTGAGCATCACGTGATCATGTGTATGAGTTTCAACGACAAAAGTCCTTGTCATAGAATCCTACCTCGGTACTTCCAAGTGAAGCTCACAATTTCATATCCTATTGTAGCGATTACATATGTTAAGAAAGAGTCATAATCTATAACAAGAAACTGAAATTTATTTTGTAGGATTGAACTTAAGTTCGAGCCTTTCCTTTGTATGTTAGTGTAGTACTACCATATGAGTCCATTCTCATGAGCATTGTAGCAAAAAAATGTTACAAATAACAAAATACTTATAGATTATGAAGAAAATTGGATGATACCTTGAAAAATTCATAGATAAGGGGTTTTATAAATAGGTCTTCACTGCACATAGTATAAAAGGTTTTCACATAGTGAATGATGAAGACTAAAAAGGGCTTAGGACTTACATTTAAAACTTCAAACATAAGCATAAATTTTGAGACTTAAGTTTTAGGCTTGAAACACAAGCCTAAATTTTGAGACTTAAGCCTTAGGCTAGAGCTTAAGATTAAGCCTCACTTTCAAATGTGCTTTAGGTATCATTCTAGGTGAGCATTTTTGTGTTAATGTGCTAAATGGAGCCTTTCTAGCATAAAATGTCTGGGTTAAATGATGGAAATGAAATGGATTCTATGGTTATTGAAAATCCACTATACTATTTTCTAAATAGGTAAAAATTTGGCTTTTTTCATCTTTCAGATGAAGACAACAAAATAGAAGACGGAGATAACATATCTCAAGCAACACAAGTGCTACCCACCATTGTTGGTGAGACCCAGTTTCATAAAGGTGATCTTGTAGAGCACAAAAGTGATCTTGTAGAACAAACCTCTCAAAAAACTTCAAATGACATGACTAAAGAGAGCGAGAACATGCTACCTACAATTGGAGAGACCCAAATTCATGAAAATGACATTAGGAATACTGAAGAGGAGATGGTGGTGGTAGAGCATCAAAGTGATTTTGTTGTGCAAAATTCTCCAAAACCTTCACACGACACTAACAACATGCCTCAAAGAGATGAGGATGCAGAGGGTAGTGAGAAGAAGGGTGAAGCCGATGAAGAGCTCCAAGCGACTCTTGCAACCAAGGACATACAAGAAAAAACTGACAAAGGGACAAGAAAAGCGACACCAAATACAAACAAAGTCCAAAGCATTCAAGAAAGGGAGCAAGGGATTGAAGTTGGTGAGAAAAACAAAGGTACTTATTTGTTCAATGTGATTAGTATAGATATGGCCCTTTTTGAAAGATAATACAAAATTCTATTATGTTGTCTTTGCAAGTGAAATTGACATTCAAAATCAAGGATCCAGTGTGCCACAAGTAAACATCAACGTTGAGGAGCTACGTCCTGATGCATGAAAACGTAGGCCACTTGGAAGCT
The DNA here is from genome assembly GCF_014529385.1 of Adiantum capillus-veneris. Classification (NCBI taxonomy): domain Eukaryota; kingdom Viridiplantae; phylum Streptophyta; class Polypodiopsida; order Polypodiales; family Pteridaceae; genus Adiantum; species Adiantum capillus-veneris. The sequence goes on from NC_140944.1 coordinate 148,849,900, forward strand.
TATATTCTTTTGAGAGGGATGGAGATAAACTAGTCTTTCAATCTTCCCGCATCAATAGAGAAATGCAATCACTTTTAGGAGACATCATGATAGATGAGTATGGGAGTATGAGACATAAATAAATGTGTGCAATTTACAATTGTGTGCTGCAAGTATATGGTCCCTTGTTTTGAGATCTATAAGTGCAAAAACTTAAATTGTTATCATTCTTTTGTACCGTATGCAGAAAATATTGCTCATGCAATCAGCATGAAGAAACATGCACTCATTCTTGATCTTAATTGAGTTTTACTCAGCAAAGAAGACAAGAGGCATCCATGTACAGATTGTGTCAAAATTGACCTTGGTCACACCACAATTGTTGTTCGCCCGGGTTGTTTTGAATTTTTGGATGAGATATGTCAGTACTTTCATGTTGGTATTTGGTCCACCATGCTACAAAAGAATGTTTGCACTTATGTGAACACTCTTGAAAAGCATGCACATTAAAAAATATCATTTCTTTATGGTATGGGGACAAGAAGATTGCTACATCCATAATCTTCGAAAAGTGTATAGACCAGATAAGCCTAATGTTGAGGCTATGTTTAAGCCTTTGTTGAGGGTTTGGTATTAGTGCAGAAATCTATGCAGTACAAAGAATACATTGCTCATTGATGATAGCTCTTTCAAGGGATGTATTAACCCAAAAGATAACTGCTTATATCCTGAAATTTTTCAAGGGAGGCCTGACTATCTTCTTTGCAATGAGCTTCTACCATACCTTTTAAATCTAAATAATACAGATGACATTCGATTTGTTATTTCACTCAATCGGCTAGGACAATCTCCAATCACAGAGGTTCATGACCTATTTACAAAGTTTCAAGACATTATGGAAGAATGGGGCATGTTCAATGTCCAAGTTCTAAGGGAAGAACTTGACAACAATTCAGTCGAAGTGGAAAGCTCATCTTGTGCATCTTCACAGCTACCGTTGTGCAATAACAAGTTAAGTTATGTTCAAGAAAGTAGAGGCAAGAAAGTAGTAAACTCCTTAAGCAAGGAACCAGCTATGTTGGCATCCAAGTTTGGTGTGCTACTATTACCTTCAAACCAGCTGAACTTGTTAAAATTGTCTCATAAAACAAAAAAATTGAGTGATCAACATGCTATTGCTTATGCTACTAGCTTGGCTTATGGTCGTGGTCATTTCATTAGCGGAGTTGCAGCAAAAGCATACATATCAAAGCTACAAAAGGCCTACTTAAGCTTATGGGTAGGACTCACTTTAGATTTATCCAAAAATATAAAAAATAAAATCAAATTTTTATCCAATCTAGCATATTTGTTATTGCAAGTGGAAGAAAAAAACCAGTAAGGGCTTGGCGTGCGCGTTGACTCAATCACCTGGAATGTTCACATACATCTAGAGTGGTGGAAATGTGTTAAGAAAAATTTGACCAAAACAATGTGTTGGGCTCTAGTATTCCGGCCAAAACAATGTGTTGGGTCCAATTATTTGAACATGAACCAAATATGTACAGTTTTATATTTCATCAACTAGATGTTATTCAACCTTGGAAAGAAAGTCTCTCTTTTATCTTTGTGGTTGGAGCTCTTTGTACAAGATTTCTTCTGTGTATTGAAGAAAAATGTTTTCTTTTGTTGTATTCTCAAGGTTTAAGTCTATATATATCATGCATAAAATAAATAATGTTGGTGTACAGTGTGTTAATTGAAAATAATATCTCTTCCATTGACCATCATGCCTTTTTTCTGGGTGGCACATGTCATTGAGGACTCATAGGCCTAGAAGGAAACTGATTCCACCACCCTTAGATACTATACGAAAACAAAGAAGAAGTCAATGGTGTTTAACTTAAGACCATTGAAATGCAACATGGTGATGTATGCCCAGATTGGGGAAAACATTTGCATCTTGTTGAAGAGAGTACAAATGTGTGGCATTTTATTCGCAAAGATGCATTCACTTTCCTTGATTTTTACATGCAATGGTTTGAGGTGTGGATTTGGAGCACTAATAGATTGCAAAGGACATGTTGTATTCTTGAGTTATGCTTTCCACAACACCATCAAAAATTTAATGTCATAGCAGGACAGGCAGCATGCCAAAAGACAGATCTTCTAATTGGATATCGATTTGTATACCACAAGAACTTGGACGTAGCATAGAGAAATTTTCATGATTTGGATGGAAATAATACCTTAATTTTTGACGAGGCCCTTTACAGTGTAATGTGGAATATGCCCGGAACCTACTTGATTTTTCCAAAAATGTGGAATCAATCAATAGAAGAGCTTGAAAGTTTTTTGGAGAGAACAATCACTGCATGGTTACTTGGTTGGATCTATGCAAGGGACAAACGAGAGTATACTTGCAATATGTTGGTAAATGAAGCAGCTTCTGATAGAGAAATCTTGTACGTATCGGAGCAATACATGAGAAAACGCAAAGTTTAATGATGTATTTATAGTCATTGAGCCTCTTGACATAGTATCATTTCCTCGGATGAGTTGTACAATACTTGGATCCATATAAATATGTGAATTGGATTTTATTTTTTATCTTGGTGTTTCTAAACACCACACTATTTTAAGGTCCCTTCAATTCTAAAATTTGTTTTTGATTATTGTAGATTCTTTTTATGAGTGTTGATATAGCCAATTCTTTAACGTTAATGTCTCAAATCTGAGCTACTAATTCAATGAACTTTTTCTACATGATAATGTTGTATAATGCAAATTGAGTTTAGTGCCATGTGTTGGAATTAGGGTTGCAGAGAAACGCACACAGCTTGGAGAAGACAAAGGAAACTCAAGGCACACAATAGAGAGTATGTTACTTAGTATGCAATGGACAGATAGATAGCCCTAGAGTGATGGGCGTATACGCAATGCTCAGGGGAAAAAACCTCCTAAAGAGGGAAAAAATGCCCCGGTGGTCCTAGTGTGTTCACACACATCACTACCACATGTATATGGTAACAAATCCCCCCTAGAGTATGCAGTGAACGAGAGTTGGCACATGAGTAAAGGGAAGTGCCATGCCCTGAGGACATGATCAGTCCACAAAGGGGAGTAAGCCCAAAGCTTTGTCAAAAGCTTCAAGCTTCTCACGAGACATGCCTTTGTGAAAAGTTATGCAAGGTTGTCCTGTGTTGGCACATAAGCCAAGCTGATCTCTCCTGCTGAGAGCCTCTCCTTGACATAGTGGTAATGCACCTCAATGTTCTTTGTGCGAGCATGAAAAACTAGGTTCCTCGCAACTACTAATGCGCTCTGACTGTCAGTGTAGATAGTGTTGGCAGTGTCCTGTCCAAATCAGCCATAAGGCGTCTGATCCATACACACTCAACCGTAGTTGTGAAGACTGCCCTGTACTCAGCATCACAACTCAAAGTGGCCACAGTAGGTTGCTTCTTGCTCAACCATGATATACATAAACTGCCAAGCATGAAATGAAAACCACTTGTGGACACTCGCGTGTCAAAACAACCAGCCCAATCTGAGTCCGAAAAAGCATGTAAGTCTGGCGGCAATGATCCCCCCTTGGGATAAAACAAGCCAATATGTAAAGTGCCACTAAGGTAGCGGAAAATCCTCTTGACAGCCTGCCAATGCTTAGACCCTGGGCTATGCATAAATCTGCTAACCTGTGAGACTGCAAACTGAATATTTGGCCTCGTGTTGCATACATAAATGAGGCAGCCAACAGCAGTTTGGTAAAGAGTGACATCAACAAGATTGCCAGCATCATGTAGACTCAACTTCAAACCTGTTTCCATGGGAGTGGCAATAGGTTTGCAATCCTCAAGTCCAAACTTACATAGCAATGTCTCTATGTAACTTTTCTGACACAAGGCAATACCACCATCACACTGCTTAAACTATATACCCAAGTAATGATGCAACGGCCCCAAATCTTTCATCTTGAAAGTAGCATTCAAATCAGCCTTAAATTCAGCAATATGTCTCTCATTTGGTCCAGTGATCAGCAAATCATCAACATAAAGAACCACAATGAGAAGTACATCACCCTCACGCTTTACATACAATGTGCTTTCTGTTGGACTGTTATGAAAGTCTCGTTTAACCAAATGAGTGTCAGCTTTCTCATACCAAGAACAAGAAGATTGCTTCAACCCATACAAAGCCTTCTTACATTTGCACACTTTGTCCTCTTGTCCTTTTATGACAAAACCGCGAGGCTACGTTACATAAACTTCCTCAAATATGACACCATTCAAGAAAGCAGTAACAATGTCTGATTGATGTACATCCCAACCAAAATGAGTTGCCAATGCACATAGAAAATGCACAGTAGTCATACGACAAGTGGGAGCAAAAGTCTCTTCGTAATCTATGCCTTTTTGTTGTGCATAACCCTTTGCAACAAGTCGAGCCTTATGGCGATTGATCTCACCATCCGGCTTGCGTTTCAACTTGTAAACCCACTTCGTACCAATGGCCTTTTTGCCAGGAGGCAAATCACATAAAGTCCATGTGTCATTTTCTATAAGTGCAGCATATTCTGATTGCATGGCAGCCATCCAATTTTTTGAATTTTGTGCTTCATCAAAAGACAGAGGCTCCTCAACATCATGTATGCTAGACACAGCCAAAGCATAACAATCTGATGCATAAGATGCATGGCGAGAGCCTGAATGAGTACGACTAGACAAAAGTGCATCCAATTTACTGTCATGCAAAGTGTGCACCAGCCATTTTGGCATACCTCTAGTCTGCTCATTTTCAGCCCTTTCCTCATCAAGTACATCATGTACATTTGCATCAGTAATAGGCTGATCTGTAACATTTTCAGAAACCCCCATAGGCTGTACATTTGCCTCATTGGAAATTACATTCGTATTTCCACCACTGAAAAGAGGCAACAAAGTGTCATAAATGTCCTGTGAGCTTACATTACTGTCTCTAGTACATGACAGCAAGGACTGAACAGAATCTTTCACAAACACTACATCCCGTGAAACCAAAATACGTTTTTTTTGCGGATGATACAACCTGTAACCTTTGCTTTCAGTACTATAACCAACAAAAATACATTTCACAGCCTTATCATCCAATTTTCTACGCCGTGTTTGTGGCACCAAAGCATATGCCAAATAGCCAAAAACACGCATGTGCTTAATAGAAGGCTTTCAATCATGTCATGCTTCATATGGAATAATAGACTGCAAAGCTTTCTTAGGACACCTGTTTAGTACATAAGTGGCACACATGATGACCTCAAGCCAAAAAGAATGTGGCAAAGCTTGACTTTTGACCATACATCGTGCCATTTCCGTCAGTGACCTATTTTTCCTCTCAGCAACACCATTTTGCTGAGGTGTATAAGGCACTGTACATTGGTGTTTTATCCCATGACTAGCCAGAAACGCATTAAATTCATGAGACATATACTCCCCCCCTCGATCGGAACGGAGGGTGCCCATAGTACATTTGGAGACATTTTCAGCCATAGCCAGAAAAAAATTGTTTGAAGCACATAAAAACTTCAGACTTCGCTTTAAGCGGAAATACCCATGCATGTCTGGAGTAATCATCAATGAAAGTCACGAAGTAAAGGTAATTGCCTAAGGACGGAGTTTGCATGGGCCCACAAACATCACTATGCACAAGTTGCAACCTACATGTGGCCCGAACTGAACCATCCTTTGGAAACTTAGAACGTTTCATCTTACCCAAGATATAGCCTTCTCAAACATGTTTGACAGGTGCTTCAAGAGGCGGCAAAGAAGCAACCATATCAGATTTTTGCAAATGCAGCAAACTGGCAAAATTCAGATGACCAAAACGTGCATGCCAAAGTTTTGCATCTGAAATAGCCCTTGAATCTGCAACATCATTTGCAAAATTATGTCCACACTTGTCAGACAAAGTAAGCTTATATAACCCACGGCACAAACGGCCAGATGCAGCAATTTCATCACCAAAACTGAGATCATAAACTGTACATCTGTCATCCACAAATTTGACTACAAGTCCAAGTCTAGCAAGTGCGGATACAGACAAGAGATTCTTCTTGATCGCAGGTACATAACGTGCATCAACAAGTGTAAAAGAACTTCCATTTGCAGCAGTAAGCACAATCTTTCCAACTCCCTGAACCGGATAAGAGCAAGTGACAGAATTCCCATGAGGGACAGACTCGAGAGAGGTAAACAATTCACGATGTGAGGTAATGTGCTTCGTAGCACCACTGTCGAAATACCACACATGTGAATCTGCAGCAACAACTGACAAGCATGCATCATGGACAGCAGGATTGTAAGTGCACTCTGCGCTAAAAGCCCATTCTACATCAGCATCAGCATCATAGTCTCCTTTCACAGAAGACTCAACAATGGCTCCATTTGTAGTGGAACCAGCATTTGCAGTGGAACCACCCTCTTTCTTCTTAGCCTCTTTGGCCTTCAACTTAGGACACGACTTGATCAAGTGATCATTAGCTTTACAATAATGGCAACGCATCTTCTTTTTGCCCTTATCACCAGAATTTCCAGATGAAGTGATGCCCGTAGAAGCATTAGGAACAGAATTTTTTCCACTCACAACAGAACCATAAGAAGTGGCGGCATTGCTGTTACCACCCTTTCTTTGAGAAGCAATAAAAGCCTGTTCAACTGCACGTTGTCTAGTCCTGTTTTTTCTAGAAAGTGACTCTTGCAATAGCAATGTGCATAATGCATCAAACTTGACAACTTCAAGATTTCCGTGGGTCATCAGTCTCCAAGTACTAGCAAAAGTTTGGTAGGAATCTGGTAAGGCATCAAGAACAGTCTGCACAAGGGAAATGTCTGAAATGACTTCTCCTGCAGAAATAAGTTGCTCATTGATATCCTTGACACTAGCAAGGAAAGTGTCCATATCATCTTCCTCATGCATAATCTTCGACTCCAGCTCTTTACGCAGCAAAGCAATTTTAGCCTCATTGCGACTTGTATAAAGACCAGCCAAAATATCCCAAGCCTGTTTTGCAGATTTTGCTGAATGGATGTGAGAAACAATGGTGTGCTTCACAGACAACGCAATCAATGCATGAGCCTACGCATCCTTAACATCCCAACGAGCTTGTTCTACCATAGGCAAAACAACTCTAACAGCAGTTATCCTTGCAGCAAGACCTGCAACATCGCCTACATCAATGCCCTGCACAATGTTCCAGACGCCCTTTGACACAAGAACATGTTGCATAAGCCCACATAGGGTAGTTGTCCCCATCCAACTTGTCCTTAGCAGCAAACATCTTGAACACATCTGTGTTGTTGTTGTCAGCCATGGTAAATGCTGCACCTGATGTGAAAACTGCCCGAAAATAGGAGAAACGGAGCGGGAACAACACAAGCTATATAGCACAAACCGTAGAAGACTATAAGGCACCTGTTATGCAGAAAACGGCACTGACAAAAATTCTGCACAAAATGACGAAATAGCCTATGCAGTACTGCCTGTAGTGGAAACGGAGGCCGAAATGAGCCCAAATCAAAAATCTGAGCAAACCGAGCTCTACAAGTTCTCCCGAAATATTTGTCGACCTACGAATGCTCGCCAAAGCTCACTGAAATCGAAGAAAGTGAGCAGGCATGGGCTGGAGCAGTTGGCGACTAAGCCCGGGAGGAAGCAACCTGCTCTGATACCAATTGTTGGAATTAGGGTCGCAGAGAAACGCACACAGCTTGGAGAAGACGAAGGAAGCTCAAGGCACACAATAGAGAGTATGTTACTTAGTATGCAATGGAAAGATAGATAGCCCTAGAGTGATGGGCGTATATACAATGCTCGGGGGCGGTCCTAGTGTGTTCACACACATCATTACCACATGTATATGGTAACACCATGCTTCCCTCATGCTTTTGATGTCATTGTAGTTGATGCATCTAAGTATGTATATAAATACACATATCCCTATAGATATGTGTTAAGGGGTATATGAAACATAGAGTGTAACCGTGAATAGATGATAGCTCAAACTACACAAAAATACTAAGTTTTTTAATAGCGTTATAAGAAATGGGACTTGAATAATTCCCAAAATTCCTAAATAGGTCTTTTATGCTCCTGGAGAGAATTGGAGTAGATGATGACATCATCAAAGAATACTCCAGTGAACTTGCGGTAGGACCTAAAAACTTTCTCCATTAAACGGTTGAATGTAGTCGGAGAATTTGTCAAGCCGAAAGGCATGACAAGATATTTATAGAGACCAAATGTTGTACGAAGAGCGGTCTTTACAATATCTTCATTGACTATCCTTATTTGATGGTAGCCACTTTTAGGTCAATCCTACTGAAGTAGGTAGAGCCTTGTAGCTTATCAAACAGATCTTCTACCCAGGACACGAGGAATCTATTTTTTATAGTGATCATATTTAGTGCTCTATAGTCAACATACATACGGTATGTGTCATCTTTCTTTTGCACTAATAGGACTGGTGAACAAAAGGGAGAGGAGTTGTGCCTCACCATCCCCTTATCCACCAACTCATGTACTTGTCTCATAATCTCCTCTTGTTGAGCTTGGGAAACTCCATAAGGAGGCTTATTAGGCGGTGAGCTCCCGGGTAAAAGCTCTATTTTATGGTAATAATCCCCTCATTTTGGAGATAACCCTCCAAGGATGTCATCGATGAAAACATCTTAGAACCTATCTCGAAGGGGGGGGGTCACTTAATAATCATGTGAGTGTAGCAGAAGGGGTTATTAAATATCCTTTTTTCTCTCATTTTCACATATAGAAGGATATTGTAAAATGAAATTGGGAAAAAAAATTACATATTGAATAGGAAAAGGGTGTATTTTATTTTTTGATAATTCACAAATAAGGAGTTCTATAAATAGTCCTTGAACGCATATGATATATATAATTTATTTAGGATTAGGATCATTTATGGACTCTTTGACAAGACTCATATACACGGAAACTAAGCTTTTCATTGACTTATCAAAAGCAGGTGAATTTGCAAGAGGTATAGTACGACCCAACTCATTAGCATATGTGTACATGTTCTTTTCCCTATGTTATTTAGGATTAGGATCATTTATGGACTCTTTGACAAGACTCATATACACAGAAACTAAGCTTTTCATTGACTTATCAAAAGCAGGTGAATTTGCAAGAGGTATAGTACGACCCAACTCATTAGCATATGTGTACATGTTCTTTTCCCTATGCTTGAAATAAATTCTCCTTTCATGGAACTTCATATTGGCATCCCTGTGGTTAAACCACGGTGCCCCTAGGATTATTTCCTCATGTTGGAGAGGGGAGATGAAAAAGTCCTCTTTGTCGACGTAGCTTTGAACATGAAGCCTCAATTTTCCAATCAAGTGAGTAACAAAGGCGTGTTTTCCTTTGAAAGCCCCATCAGAAGTCATAGTATCTCCCATCTCAAAAGCTTGTATGCCCAGCTTAGTAGCCAACTCTGTTGATATGAAGTTGTGAGTAGAGCCAGGGTCAAAAATGATAAATGCATCATGCTCCCTCACCTTTCCCAAGCATAGGAAAGGGATAATCCTTTGCAATGAGTGTTCTGTTTTGAGACTTCGACCATGGAAGATCTAGGAGTCTCATTGCGTGAATTTCTTTTAGGGCAAGAACTATAGCCATGTCCTTGCTCCCCACACTTGAAACATTTATGGTCTTTGCAAAAAGCCTCTAACTCTTCACGAGAGAGTTTTTTTTTACCTTTGTAAACTCCTTTCTCCTTGTTGTTGTTGTTGTTGTTGTTGTTGTTGTTGTTGTTGTTGTTGTTGTTGTTATTGATGCTAGAATTGCCTTGGGAAGAATTTTGAGCATTGTTCTTCCCTCTAAATTCATTTTGGTCTCTAGTTTCCATGGGGTTAGAATTTCTTTTAGCCTCTTATTAGAAATTGATTCGTGAAGCGACCATAGTATGGTAAATCACTTCAGTGACGGTCCTAGTCGTTTGAGAGTTGACTTACTCCGCAATATCTTGAGGTAGACCGCACAAAATTGTTGCTTTTGTTCACTGAAGTTTATCTTTTGGTAGACTATAGTTTTGAGATATAAATCCCAAAACTTTTCCACATACTTGTGGATAGAGTCATTGGGAGTTAGCTTCAAACTTCACTTTGTCTTTGGCATCACTTGCAAGAAACAGCTTCATTATGGAAACTCGTAAAGTTTTCCATGTCTTCGGAGATTTGCCATTACCTCATAGACTATCCCACCATTGTCGGGAAGACTTTTGAAAATTCATAGCCACTTGATGTAGCTTGGAGGACTCCGTGAAGCCCTCGTCTCCAAAGGCCGCATCAAATTGTTGGATAAAGGCCATAACTTTGTCCATAGCACCAAAGGTGCCATCATAGGTGAGAAAAGAGATGCTCTTTCCTCCCTCCTTGAACTTCTTAAGCTTGTAGGACCTTTTCCAAGCATCATAGGATTTGCGATGTCCTCTCCTCTTGTATTCTCTAGGAGAAAAATCGTTGCTTTTGTCATAAGAAGTGAAAGATGATGAAGATGGAGAGAGGGTGACCTCTTTCTCATCTTTTTCTTCTTTTGATTCCTTTCTTCCTTCTCAGAATAACAAGGAGAAGGACTATATGATGATCTTTTTCTCTTGGAAGGAGTTGGGGATCATCAAGACCGCTGTCTTCGTAGAGCCACAACTTCCGAAGAATTTGGAGATTCACGTCTCTCTCTTTCATAGGATTCCTCCTCTTCTCTTACCGGAGAGTCTACTTTTGGAAATCTCTACAAGAGGCTTCCTAAGCTCACTCTCTTCTTGGGGAGTTTGGAGAATCCCATGAATGCAAAGTTGTTGGTTAACTTCCGCTTGCAAGGTGGGGTTGCCCATAGCTTTGTTGCAACCTAGTAACAAGATAGTTCACAAACATGGGAACATCAATAGTAGCATCTTCATGTGAAAAATCAAAGTTGTCAATATTCATTCTACTCCTGTCAGTAATGCCAACTAAATTTATATCTATGCTACTTTGTGCTATTGCACCTTCAAAAATTTAGTTACTACTCTTCTTAATTTTTGAAAAATAGCTCTCAAGCAGCCACACCCATGGTTTAGAGACCGTTGATTGCAAAAAGTAGTGGAAAGGGTCTAATAGTGCTCGGTTGATTATGGTTTATGTTGAGATTGCTAGTAGCTTCATAATGGTTAAGGCAAGCCTTGAAAGACTCCATTATTAAGTATTTAGTTCTCAATGGTGTACCTCGACCTTAGTTCATTCCAACCGAGTTAATAAATACTTATATTCTTGCAATGAACAACTCTAACCTTTCATAGACAACTTAAGGAACTCTCTTCTTAAGCAAGAAAATAGAAACCAATAGCTCTGATACCAATGTAACAAAATATGGCTATAACATTAATATTTCCTTTAAAAAGCATAAGGAGAGTACTTGATTAAAGATGGCAAAATGAAAGTATACCTAGTTAGCTTGGCATGAACAATACTTGCAAAAGAGAGAGAATTAGAGAAATTGACAACAATTGAAGTCCGTATTTATTTGGAGCCAATCCCCCCTCCAAAAGGCTTTTGTATTATGAATTCTCCCTTGAAGAGAGACTTGCTACAATACATATTCTTGTGTTCCTTGTGACCCTGTTGATGCCATGAAGATGATAAGCTTCATGCACCAATATATGCCCGTAACTAACTTGCAAAAGCATTAACTTGTCCCCGGCCTCTATCCCAAGACCTCAAACACCTCCAAAGGTGGAGAGAGCTAGTCAAGAATGAGGGAAGGGAAGAGCAAGCAGAAGTAGCATACAAGAAAGTAGTACTTTCCTCACCATAGATTACTCTTGTAGCTTAGCTTAGCATAGTAATGTAGATAGTAGAGAAGATGAACATGCCATCGAAGCTTGACTCTTGATTGGATTTGCATTCCATAACCAAGAGGTGTTGGTGTAGGCCCTCTACTTCTCAAGCTTGGAGAAGGAGACGAAGATCTTGCTCAACACAATGAGATAATGTGTGAGTGTGTGTGAGAAATGTGCAAAAAGGAGGTCGCTTCCCTACCTTCGTTGACCCCTGTTTCTCGTTACTCTGGCTTGCATCCAATTGGCTCATGACAAGGCTAGCCGATAACAAGCTATGGTCAAAACAAGCAATAGGAGTAGCATTTGGACAATTTTTTTTCTTTGCCCCTTTGAGAGAGAGAGCTTAATTAAATAAATACATGCATCTAAATTCTCATTGGACCTCTCTAAAGGCCATCCAATGGATTACAAAAAGGCATTGTGTGAAATGGTGTAGGGACTTCTTCTCCATTTCCACTCTCATCACCTTGATGCGAAGTATCCATTCCACTTTTAGTGATGACCATGCACTAGTACTTGGGTACTTGGGTACTATGGTAGGCTCTCTTTCAATCTTCCAAGCATTGCATAGTGTAATCCTTTCATTTATGCTTGGCCAGAATCTCAAGGCCAAGGTACTTGCCAAAGCTCTCTACCACTTCAAGGACCTAGTCGAAATAAGCCCACTATGTCAACAAAAAGTTTTCCAAGGCAACGCAAGGGGGGGGGGGGGGGGGGGGGGGGGGAGAGAGAGGGGCACATGAAGCACTCAAACTGCATGACTTTAGGTCAACGCAAACATAGGTGGCCTATCCTCTAGACTGAAACCCAAGAGACCAATGGAGCTTCAACACCTTAATCGCTCACTTGAGCCACTTTCTTAGCTAATTTTTAGTTGTTTTCTAGACCATTGACTATGTAAAAGCTTGCCAATCCTGGTCTAGGCATTGCACACCCTAATGAGTTTGATAATACTCATATGTTAAATTTATTACTCTAATCACTTAAAACGTATTTTTAGCAATTAGAACTAATTTTTCAAGAAAAGGTCTACCAGACATATAAGAATTCATAATCTTGATGAAAAATGGAGGGGCTCATGAGAATGAATGGAGGCAATAACTTGCTTCCTTGACTCTATGTTAGGCCTCAGTTGGTTTCAAGGCTTCAGAGTGATGGCCAACATTCGATCCCAAAAAACACACCTTTGTGCCGCAGATAGGGACATCGGATGATGGGTCATGTTCTTGTCTCTTCAACACATAGTCTAGGCTTCTCCAAGCACGTGACCAAGTTTGAGAGCCCGACAATGGGATAAAATATGGAGGTATTCGAAGGAAAGCTCAAGTAGCAAAGGCAACTCTCTATGATTCCATTTTCTGAAACAATTTTTCACCCGTCGTATCCACATATCTTTCACTTTCTCCGTCGTGAAGTCCATTCATTTTCCATACTAGACCTCACGTGTACCAAGGACTCTTTCATCGTTCATTTTCATAGAAATCTTTGATAAAAATGAAATGGGGGCACCTAACCTGCCAGAAAGCACTCTCCCTATTATGCATTAGGGCCGATATTTTCAAAGACGCACGAAAGTGTTTTACTTCTACCAAGAATTCCACACATTTCTCAAAGGAAGAATCAAGAGCTCCGAATGTAATTTCCAAACACATTTCTCAAAGAATGAAGAACTGCAAATGTAATCTTGGAGAAAGAACTTGTTGCGGCTACATCCATGTAAGATCGGAGAAAAACTTGAAGCACCACTGGACACCTCTGCACAATGCGCTAACTCCATGATGGTGTCAGACAATGAACATGAGGAGGTGCAGGAGATGAACCCACACTGAGACTACTACAGAGACCAAAAGACAGCTGGGGTACTCCTTCCTAGAGATTGAAAGACGTAGGGAGACGATCTCAAATCACCCACCCCCCAAATGAAAGACTTATGTCATCTCACAACCTCACAGATCTGCCACGGTACCACCCCCAACATTGGGATCACGCTACAACAGGCAAAGATTGTTCAAACTCATTACTCCAGATGCAAGGATACCAAGCTCCACCAGAGCTTTGTTCAACCATCCAAGAGATTCAACAATGACATAAACGGACCCCAAGTAATGGGACATTTTACCACCAGGTCTCGTCACTCCCGAGTCCCCACCCATCCATTCATGCCATATTATAACCCCCGTTTAACTCAAGAGACAGCAGATCTTTTGAATGTCATGATATTCTCCCACCCATGTAGTTTCAAATTCATTATAGAGTTGCAGATCTATCCCCCTCTTTGCTCACACACACACACACACACACACACGCACGCGCGCGCGCGACCATAATCGTATGTGTACATGTATGATTCAGCAGCAGGTATGTGTGCCCAAATCAAGTAAAACCTGAGGGTACTCTCTCCCACAGAAAAGCCTCCTCAACCTAAGCAAAAAGGCCAAGTTTGAATAAAAGCAATGTCTTAACGCCCTGCAAACCTGCTCAAAACTCAGAAAACAATTTCAAAAAGCCAGAGTAAGAAATCACTTATCTGAGAAAATACTATATACTATTGAAGATGTCACCTTCCTGAAAAGCCTAGCTGGCAAGCAGTAGAATACAGTGCCATTCATGCGAAAACAAAAAGCTCATCTTCCTGATGAAGTATTTCAGCTAGGGAGCCAGACCCATTAGTACAAACATACAAACGTATAATAATGACTAAATCGCAAACGAAAAATGTTTACATGATGATGACAAGAAAATCAAGATCAACATGGCAAGCTGATACAAGCTCATAGCATGCCAGGTACAGCATTATCTTCAGATATACAAAGCAATTCAATGGCTGATGTTATCCCAGGTGACGATGTAATGTGACTCAGCAAAACTCAACTTTCTTTATGCACTACGAATAGCAAAGGGAAACATGAAGGTGTTGACAATCAAACCCAAACCTTACCTCACTGGCTACCTACATAACAGGACACAACCAAACTTTCGCACAACTGAAAGCTCACCAAACCTAGGTACGACAAGATTGAAAACATATTCTCTATGAGCAAAAGCTGCTTGGCCCAGACCAAGAGAGAACCTAGGAAGAGGGCAACATTGTACTATACACTGAACCCCGTCCCAAGCAGCTGTTCAGAATAGACCAAATTGTAGATGCGCACCCTGCAAACTTCAAGCATCGTCTGACGCAGCCTTCACTGCAGGCACTTTCTCCAATTGACTGAAGTCTCCTTTTTCCTTGAAGAGTTGGGCATTGTGATGTCGGCAATAGAGGCGGCCCTCATGTGCTACATAATTAGAGGGGCTCAAGCTACAGCCCCCATGGCAACACTTAAAACATGCCTTGTGGTACAGCATACCATCCACGCTTACCTGTGACACAAACAAGTCATGTCTAGAACGATCCCTAATTAATTCATAACATGAAAAAGGTGGAAAGTTCAATCACCTTTTCGATCGGATAAACAGTCTTTCCGCAAGCCAAGCACTTTTCCTGTGTCCCAGAAAAGATTGATGCAAACTTTGTGGGCGTTTTCTGCAAGCCCATGCGTCAGGTAAGTTGTAACCCAAATGAAGAAAAATATCTTACACATGCCTTACAGGGACTTGCAAGAACACAAGTTAGTCACTGTCGTAAAAGTTCCGCTGCCTAAAATGTCTACAGCTCACAATACATGTATTGTGTGCGCACACAGACATGCACGTCTCAGGGCGCTAATGCATGATCCTAGTCCCATGTGAAACACAGGCACCTCCCCCCCACCCCCCCCCCCCCCCCCCCCCCCCCCCCCCCCCCGAAAAAAAAAAAACAACCCTTACAAAAGAAAGCTATTGAGAAAAAAAAACACCAAGGCTACTTAAACCTCCAGCAGCCTAATAAAACATATGTGATGAGGCCTCGTCGAAGATGCAGACTTGAAGCCCCCCCTCTTCCTCTCTCCCCCCTCTCCCTCTAAAGCAAGAAAATATATACCGATTCACCATCAAAACCTCTGTCCACAGATTTGGGGGTTTTTGGAACACCTGCACAGAAATTCAAGGATCAGAGACAAAAACTGCCACCCGCTTACGTTAACCCACAATAGCTACAGACCTGACTCAAAGCTCTTGTCAAGACTTCCAGTCCTTTTGAACAATTGATCAAAGTGGGGCTTGCAATATAATGTTCCCTCAAATGAAGAGTAGTTACTCAACTGTTGATAGACAACCAAAACGTGTCAGGCTCAATCCAAAGCTCCAAGCAATATGAGTGACAAACTCATTACAAGGGCCAAAAATCCCTTTGTTTAGACCCCCAGGAACATCATCTTTTACATTTACCCTTTCAACTTTCTACAGCCTGCCACTTTCACACTCTCTCTAGTGTAAGATCACAGTTTAAAGCCACCAGTAAAATCTAATGCTGTCTTTGGCTCAAGGCTGTCATACTCGACATTAACATTCAAAAGCAGTCGGGGACAAGACAGGCAAGTGACACATATAAGCTCTGCAACCAATGACTGAAAACATAAATGAAACATTAAAACTAAGGCAGATCGATCTCGCTGCTTGTAAATGGTATCCCTGTAACAATGACAACACACCAGAGCATTTAATTCCAGCTAAAGCTTCAAGTGAAGCAGCCATCTGACTCACATATCACTAGGAATAGATCTGACGCAACCACACAAAAGAAGCTTGCACCGAGAGATCAGATGAGTAGAGTAAGAGTAAACAGAACCCTTGAACTCTGCAAAGGCGGCAAAGCCCCATCTCAGAATTAACAAAAAAGCAATGTTCTTCCGGCCTTAAGAGGAGAGAGGCCTGACCTTGAGGGTGCCATTGCAATGGTGGCATCGAAAGCAAGCCTTATGATACACCACGTTATCTGCGGTGAGCTGATCCACCACGTACACGGTCTTGCCGCAGGCCTTGCACTTTTGCTGGGTTCCTGCGAAAGCCATAGCCGCTGAGCTTGAGCAAATCTCACCTGCCCCAAATGCAGCCCTCGATCGGAGATGGTACCAATTCAACTGGATCTGGAATGGAGATAAAGATTTTAAGCCGAGCGTGAGGTGGATGAATATCTGTATATATGAGTGTTTGCAGTGCTCAGCCCAAAGAACCCAACTGTAATGTGGGCGTCCCCGGTTGCCTTATAATCTCCGGACCTCACAACTCTTCTACATTTCTATTCATAATAATCCTATCCACGCTATGCAAACCCTACTTTTTTTTGTTGTGGGCAATGGGCAGCACTTAAGCTCAGCTCTTACCAACCGACCAAACACTCCATCGCATTGGTAGCAAAGTACAACACAAAGTAGAGAGACAATAGTAGCACCCTTCCAACCTTAAGACTCTTTGTCAGCAATTTTTGCTTGAAAGACGCATTGACCCAAAAATTGAACTGATTGTACCAGACACTCAATGATTGTATGGTATCACACTAGAGGTACAAGAGATGCAACAATATGGTAGAGCTAGAAAGCATGTCTAAGAAGCACATTGAATATGATCCTAGAATTTGCAAGATGAGATACATTAGATAGATGTCGACAAGATGCAGGCCTTTGTATGATGTTGTTGATATTGTGCTTATTATTGATGTTGTTCCTTCATCGTCTTGGTCATGTTGTCGCCAGTAAGATGTTAAATTATGAGCTATAAATATTAGAATGCACATGTTTTCTATATCTCCTTCACAAAGTTGTCATACATGGCATATCGATAATATGGATAATTAATATCATATGGTATCACGTGATTGTACAATAGGGGGATTTTGAGTAATAAAATCTAATATCTAACCAACCCAAATCATTTTCTCATATTAAACTGATCGTTTAATGTGGGAGAATAAACAGGAACAAGGGTTAGAATATATACATGTGCTTATGGATCTATCTCAACACGGGGCCAAGGTTAAAGGGGTCCAACTGAGAGATGGTCTGTCAAAGAGCAAGGATAGCTAATGGAGCTTAAAGACCTTAGGGTTAGCTTCATTAAAGACCTCCAAAGGTTAGTGTTAAAAGTCCTTAGACCTTGGGCAAGCTAGGGCTGTGCTTGAGGTGGGAACCCGTCGTCCTAAGCTTGAGGTGCTTGTTGTGCTTGCTGACTAAGGTGCTTGAGGTGCTTTATGACTAAGTTGCTTAAGGTGCTCCATAACTAAGGTGCTTAAAGGGCTTAAGGTGTTCCCAAAGTCAACCACAATCCCTACTCGTGGGAGGGCGAGCCCTATTTGTAGGGGCAAGAGAGAGAACACACACACCCTCACACAAGGCAAGCCTAGTCTAAAGAAGCAACAAGGACACATGTCAAGTTCCTCTCCATGTTGCCCTCATAAGGTGCCTAAAGCCTATTGGTTGGCCACTAAAGGGGTCCAATAATTTTTTGGCTAATTAAATTAATTGTGTATGCATATATCAAGTCCTCTCTCTCAAAGGGGAAAAGGGGACACTTGTCCCAAGGCTAGCATGGTTGCTTGATATACACTATGCATGTGATGGCTAGGCCTGTAGGAGTCTAATCAAGTTCCAGCATGAGCTACAAGGAGGGGTCGACCAAAGCAAGTTGGGGGTGTGCTTGGGGGGTATACTCTCTCTCACACACACTCAAATGCTCACTCTTGCTTGGCAAAGTGCAAGACCTCCATCTCCTTCTCCAACCTTGTTGAGAAGTTGAGAGCCTACACCAACACTCTTGGCTATGAAATGCAAATCAAACCAAGATCCATGCTTCAATGCTTAAGCTTTCCATCTTCTTCATCATCATTATTATGCTATTATGCTATGCTATGCAAGAAGAGTGATGATAAGTGAGGAGCTATCTCTTCCTCGTATGTTACCTTTTTCTCCTCTTCCCTACCCTCATTCCCTGCTAGCTCTCTCCACCTTCGAAGGTGTTTGAGGCCTTAGGATTGAGGCCAGGGATGGTTAATGCTTTTACAAAGTTTATGTTATGCTCGTGATGCATGAAGCTATCCATCTTCATTGCATCACCTAGGTCATAAGGAACACAAAGATTGTATTGTACCAAGTCTCTTTTTATGGGAGAAACTATAATACAAAAGCCTATTGGAGGGGGGACCGGCTCCACATAAATCGGGTCCTCAATTGTTGTCATGTTCTCTAATTCTCTCTCTTGTAAAATTATTGATCATGCCAAGTTAATTAAATCTAATGGTGGTTATGTTGCTACCGCTAATTAAGTTCACCCTCTATGTTCTCACAGTAGTCTCATAAAAATGCTCACTCTAATTCTCTTAATTTCGCTATTCTCAAAGTTCATAGGCCATTTTCATTACATTGGTATCAGAGCTATTGGTTTCTCTTTTCTTGCTTAAGTAGAGAGGTCGTTAAGTTGTCCATGAAAGGTTGGACTTGTTCATTACAATAGGGTAAGTCGGACAGGGATCTATTATCTTGGTTGAAAAGGACTTATTTCGAGGTACGCTATTTGAGGGGGTTGTCTTGGCGGAGTGTTCAAGAGAGGAACGCATGGAAGAGAGAGGAGAAGAGAATTGGGGAAGGGAATGAAGCACAGACAGGGAGTTGAGTTAGTGGAGAGGAAAGTGAGAGAGAGTCAACTCTCTCACTTTCTCTCCCTATATTGATTAGGGAGAGAAGCACAGACAGAGAATTGGGGAAGGGGATGAAGCATAGACAGGGAGTTGAGTTAGTGGAGAGGAAAGTGAGAGAGAGTCAACACTCTCACTTTCTCACCCTATATTGATTAAGGAAAAATAAGAGTGAGGGTGGTTTCCCACGACCACCTGGCCTACATCCCAACAACCTCCCCCTTGAAGGTCATGGTGGCCAATAGTGACATCAGTATAGTTAGTCTATACAAAGTTGATGAAGCATCGCTTAGGCTTCATCCTACACCCATAAGTTCTATGCAATGTGTAAATCGCTCTGAAGCTAGGCTCTTCGTTAGAGAATCTGCGGGGTTTTCGTCAGTGTGAACCTTGACAAGCTCGATGTGCTTGCCAGCCAATGCATCTCGTATGACATGGTATATGACCTCTATGTGTTTCGACTTTGAGTGAAACACCGGATTCTTTGCCAAAGCAATGCCACTCTGACTATCACAATGCGGTTATGGAACCTCGTGAATGCCCAAATCTCCCACTAGACGAGCTAATCATATTGCTTCCTTGCTTGCGTCAGACGCAAGCAAGGAAGCAATATGTTGTTGCGTCAGACGCAACAACATATTTTGCCTCAGTGGTAGATGAAGACGTGCAGTCTTGGAGATATGATCTCCAAGAGATAGCTGCTCCAACAAACATGAACACATAGCCAGATGTGGATCTTCTACGATCCACACAACCCGCATAATCCGCATCTGTGTATCCTACAATAGATGCATCTCTGTTTTCGAAGCGTAAACACTGTACTCTTCAAGTATCTGAGGATTTTCTTCATTGCTTGCCAATGCTTCTTGCCATGGTTTGCCATGTACCTACTAACCACTCCCATTGCATGTCTGGTCTTGTGGCTACCGTAGCATACATCAAACTGGCACTTTCACCATTTCCTCTTTCTCAGCAATTGTCTTGGGAGAATCTTCCTTGCTAAGTCTGGAGTATGCTTGCATTGGGGTACTCAGTGACTTTCCCCCCTGCATACTAAAATGTTGCAAGAATTTGTGGATATACTTTTCTTGAGATAATTCAAGAATTCCACGTTGCCTGTCTCTCTTGATGCGCATACCAAGAAAGTGATTGGTATTTCCCAAACCTTTCATGGAAAACTGAGTGCTTAGCATCTTTTTCAAATGATTGATTTCATCAATTGATTTGCCTGCGATAAGCATATCATCTACATACAAGATCAAGATTATTAAAGAACCATCATTCAACCTCTTTGTGTATATATTAGGAAGGGAATGGGTCTAAGGGGGCCTCTTTATTTGCCATGGGATTAAAAAGGAGATTATGGAAGGGGCAAATGGGTGGATGCCATGTGGACTGAAATGGTGGGTATGGCAGGTCCTAAAAGTAAGTGGTCAAACTTGTGCTCTTTTATAAAATACAAAGAGAAAATCTCTTATAAATTCAAAAAAAATGAACTTTTCTTTAAATAGTTGAGTAAAAGCCAATACTTTCTCTCTCTAGTGGCTGTCAGTTTCTCCCCCCCTCTCTCCTAAAAAGGGGTCCCTCCAAAAACGTGTTGATCATTTTCTCCCTCTCTCTCTACTGTACCATCTCTCACTTCTCTTCACTTCACTTTTAGTTTTCCCTCCCAAAATCTCTGCTTCTCTTTCCTTCCTTTCAGTTTTCCCTCCCAAAAGCTCTGCAGCAGAAGTTTGAACCTTCTTTCCCTCCTCAAGCTTACTGCAATCTCCTCAAGCTGAAGTTCTCCATTTCTCCACGAGCCTCACTAAACACCTCTACCTAAAGTTGAAGATCTGCTGCATATTCTTCTGCTAGATCATCCTTCTTTCTTTCCTCAACACGTTTCTTGCTCCTTCTCCATTGTGCTCTCTAGAGAGGATCTACTTTTCTCTCAAGCTTTGCAACATTATCTTCCCAATTAAGCCAACAGTAGGTGGAGCAGTATAGCAATAAGTGGCACCCTTCGTCTGATGTACCATCAAGAATCTTGCTCTATACAACTGAGAACATGGATGTGCTGCAATCTCTAATCATAAGTGTTTGTCTGCAGGTTGTGCCACTATTCTCCATGGCATCATCAGGTACTCGACGACCTAGGAGTGTCATCGACTCCATTTCATGCAGCAATGTACAAAACGACAATGGATGTTGGGTGACGATGGAGTTCAAATGATTGATGTGGGTGACAATGCAACCCAGCTCAAGAGGTGCACACAAGGTCTCAAGGAGACACATGGCTTCTCGAGCACAGCATTGGAAGGGAAGGATCATGGAGTTCAAGCAAACACATGATGGCAAGCGTTTTGCAAAGGTGCAACATGTGTATGTTGCTTCACAACTGAAGCTAGAGACAACAATGGCTCCATCGAGGTTTCCTACAAACTGTAATTTCACTTCTCTGTCAAATTTTTAGATTGTATATTTTGTATTTCTGTTGTATATATTGCTTTGATGTCTATAAGGCTTTCATTGCTTGTTCATGTTTGTAGATGTATTCCCATCTGATTTTGTAGAGTGGGAGCCAATAAAGTCCTTCACAGGAACTTTTGAGGCCATCCACGTTGATCTTGGCAAGTTGCTCTATTCCGGTTGTCCATCCGCGGAGCTTGTCTCACGGGACATTTTTTTTTATAACCATACTTATGTAACGCCTAGGCAAACTGGTTATGGTAATCTTTCTCCAGTTCATCCACCAACCTTGCAGAGTATGGAATGGCCTAAGGCTGATAGTGCCTTGATCACAGCAACCAAAAGGAGAATCGAGGCGGATGTGTATTCAACAATGAAGTGCACCTATGGTTCCCATAAAGCTTCCCTAACTGGGTTTATGTCCCTTCATGTGTTCGTGTTTATCTTTCGACTGCAGAGTGTTCACAGGACACCAACAATGTGGACTTGCAAAGTGGAAAGTGTGATCAACAGTTTCCTTGCAGTTGGATGGCAGACTAAGGTGGTCAACCACCAGGGAGATACAATCAAGTGCTCTGTAGTTTCTGAGAATGTGGTGTGCAAATACCATATTGCGAAGCAGAGCTTGTCAATTGTCTTTTCCTACAGAAGATGGAAGCTGACGAAGGGAGAATGGGAGGCACTAGACTCTGATGTTGCTCATAGAGAATCAATTGATCTGCAAATATGCCTCCACAATAATGCAGTGCATGACATCTCGGTGAATAACCACTGGAATCTCAGTCACCTTCACGAGTATCTTAATCTTAGATATACTTGCCCAATCAATATGTTTTTGTAATCAATGAAAAGGTTGTTCGTTCCAGAAAAGAGAAGAGCTTTCTGTGTGAAAACATTGGTTCTCCGCGATGTATTAATGTAAAAGCTTGTAACTAAAACGATTTCGCTCCCATTAATACATATGGCGTTTTGAATCTCTGTCTCATTTTTAATTTGTTCAAGATTAAGTTTGAAATATGCAAGTTTTTTATTTCGAGCGTGAAGACTTTTAATGTTGGTGTCTTTCAATGCTTGTCGCGTGATTTTATTTATAATTAAAGTTTTAAGTTAATTTGATGTTAATTTTAAGTGCTTCAAAAAAGTGACATTGAGTATAAAAGTCACTTTGTAGGTTTTAAACTTCATTTCTCACATTCAAAAAACACAAGCTTTCAGCTCTCTTCCCATCTTCTTCGCGAACAGACCCATGGCAACATCTTCTGATGCACTTCTCACACAATTACAGAAGATAGGACTTGCAGATCGCGCACATGAACTAGTCAGTGTGTTTGAGGGGACGATCGACATGCATGCCACTGCTAACCTTCATGTAGAGGGATTCGAGAGCTTTCTTGACTACATGATGGAGCACATGGAAGAATATTCAATAGTCTTTGAGGGATCCAACATGGCATGGTTGCCAGTGGATTTTCTCAAACACCTCTATGCGGCCGACAAAAACTTTCGCTATCGCTTGTTGAGGTTTATAAAAGGGCTTCCTAAGCGGGACTATAGGACAGAGGATGAGGATGACCTCATAGACTTGGGCATGGGGTGCATAGGCACCCAATTCATCTCTTGGGACATGGTTCTGGTATTGCCTGTTCTTGAGGGCATGGAGAAGGGAAGGCCGACCAGAAACCTCCTGTAACCATTGTGGAGTAATCAAATGAATTTATTGAAAAGGTTGATGAGCAGGCTGAAGCATCTATGGCACTTGTCTTCTTGCAAGATCCCAGCTCCACTAAGGAGGAAGATGGGATGATAGAGGGAGACGAGGTGCTGGAAGAAGCTCCTGACCTCCAAATTCTCACTTTGCATGCAGTGGTGGTGGATGGTCGTCACTTCTTGTCCCTTGATAACATTGCAAAGACACAAGGACTCAAAGAAGATGAGTCGCTCTCAGTGCTCGATATCTATGCGGGCATGAAAAATCCCAGTGGAAGGCAAGAGAAGGTCAACTTTCAAATTGACTTTGAAGACCAAGGTCTCCCACCAAGCCTCTCATTTTTCCCTAGTGAAAACGAACAGAACTTGGTACAAACCGTGGCAAATACACTTATAGAAATCAAATCATGCCTCATTCTATGTAAGCATCCCGGAAAGTGCTTTTCTTCCACACAAACCGCTGATCATTATTGGTGGAGAAGATCGCTCTAGCATCGACCTTACAAGGAAAACTCTTACAGAGATGGATAAGGAAACTGAGGTAGCCACTTTTTAACTTTATCGATAGTAAATTGTTTCCTATAGCAAGTGTTGAAGTTGTTTAAAATGTTGTGCAGACCGCATACCATGTTGATAAGTTTGCAATGCGTACTGGAGGTTCACGCAACAATCCTATGGGTAGAGATAGCTCCCTGTGGCACTACCTTGGCCATCTGGGGCCATCCGTTCTTCGAGTTGCACACACAGAATTGCTCTCTCAGCCTCAGCTCTCTGCCATTCTTCCTGCTCTCTCTGCCTTCTTTGTTCTTCATGCAATTTATGTGCTTTTCTATCTGCTGCCTCTTTCTTTTCTAACTCTCTCATTCTCTTCCTCCTCTTGGCATCTCGTGGTATTGAAACAGGATCATCGGGTATTACTTTGATCACCCTTTGTTTGATTCGCGAGGGGAATTTCCGCGGCGTAGTTGCGATTGCTTGAGCTTCAGGTGTTGCCGTTGCTTGATCTCCAGTTGGTGTCGTTGCTTGATCTTCAGTTGCTGTCATTGCATGAGCTCAAGGTCCTGTTTCCTGTGTTGGTATGTTAAGTGGTTCGAGTTCCGTTAGAGGTGTGCGATTTGCATGTTGTAGTGGCTGGAGATCACCAAAAATCATTCGCATGGTGTTTTGATCCTCGGTAGTTGAATGTTGGGGGAGTGGTTGGGTGTTTGGAGCTGGTTCTTGTGGTTGAGGCTATGGATTTGAAGTGGTGGATTTTCTACGAGGTGCTGGTTGCGGATTTGCAGTGTTGTCAATGGCAGTGGTGTCATCATTTTGCGTGGTGGTGTGCTCTTGTGTATCGTCCATGTTGTGCAAGATATGAGTGCGTGTACATTTGGGCTTGAGAGGATCTTCTAAAATGTGCAAACAAGAAATGAACTTTAAGTTGTGAGTTTTGACTTATATAGTATTTAAACTTTTTAAAAAAATTAAAAATGTGCAAACAAGAAATGAACTTTAAGTTGTGAGTTTAACTTATATAGTACTTAAACTTTAAAAAAAAAATAAAAACTCAATATAATCGCTAAAAATTAAAAAAGACTCCAAAATAGATGAAACTTGAGCCATGGGACTAATAATTGTCGCCTTTACAAATCACTTTGCATGACAATGCATGTTTACAATAGAAATGGTTAGTGTCAAAAGGAAATTAGATTTCCACCCAACGCCTGCCATCACGTCGCCTTGTCTCCAACCAGCATCGGAATCGATCTTTTGCACTCAAAGCATGATATGATTGTGATCGCCTCAAGCTAACCACTTTTTCTATTCTACATTTTAAACTTCTTTGTTCTCTTGTCTTCTTTCTCTCTCTCCTTGATAAAACTCTGTAGAACCAATTGAACATCTCGTGAAGGGCATTGCTCTTTTTTCTTCCACCTCCATGTCGTGTATTTTTAAAATACACTGCTTTTGCTTGATAGTGTGAGCGCTCCATCGCTTGGCTACTCCAAATGCCTAATGAATCATAAGTGTCGAGGAAAAGCACTATGTGCAAAAAGAATGTGCTGAAAAAAAAACAAACTTTAGTTTCGTATACAGATGTATTTTGATTGAAAATATCAAATGTTCAACACACCATGTAATGTGTTATGTGTGTCTCCCCCCAAGCATCCACCATTTGTGTTGTAAAACTATTGATTACAAACTTTAGGGTGGATATCTCATCATCGGTTAGCTTTGCCTTTTCGAGAACTGAAACTCATTGGGATTTTGGGAGTTTGAATAGTTTGAAAGCAAATGTCTAGCTTTACTACCACCCATAAAAACTTTATGAGGGTGATCTTGTGTACTTCCAGATGCCTTCTTGTCTTTTGATAGCTCCACTGCACCCCCATGTAGACCAACGCTCGATAGAATAGATTCTAGTTCTCCTATACACTCTTCTCTTCTTTCTGCAGGCTCCATATTCCAAGTGTAATTAATATGGAGCATAAGTAACTTGTCAAGAATTCATAGACGGGCATGAAGGGTGCACACATGCACATTTATCAGTGGTATTGAAAGAATAGGATCCCAATTTGGATCATCCATGTTTCGATTAGGGGGTACTTGCTGGTCACAATTGAGGATACCTTGAAACCATTGTTGTAGTGCTTTACCCACTGCTTGTGTAGTGTGTACACCTTTTGCAGAGTTGACTGTAACTTTGCCTCCCTTACACTTACCACCTTTTGACTTTTTGGCCTTTGCACCCTTGCCATTAGTTCCCATTGAGACTTTACTGTGGTAGCAATAAATGCATGGAAAGAGGGTCATCACACCTTGCTTGCACCCAACATACACTTGAGTGTTTTCAAGTTTCCTACCAAATGCCACTCAACTTGGAACGTTCCAAGACCTGAAACATGCAATCTCTGTCCTTCTTGATGTTGTCAAATGACATCAACGATTGTTGTGTGATTGAAATACCATTTGAGAGTCTCATGTGGCTCACGTGGGAGATGAAAAGCTGCCAGCCACCAAATATTTTTCTCTGACTGAACACCTAAATAAGTGTTTCCCTTCTCATTGGCATTTAGCTCCACATAGACACCCACCAAGGCCCTGCTCATCAATGTAACACTTACCCTTTTGAGCCGTTGACCTTTAACAACTTGGCACTCATCAAGCTTCATAACAAATATCACTTTTCCATCACACTCTTCTTGTGTCAACCCATAAAATCTTATCATTGACTCTTGGAGCTTCAACAAGTCAACATACACATTGTTGAACTCGTTGTAGCGGAATAATTTGTTGTCATCTAATGGCATGTCATCCTTCACATACTGAAATCTGCCCAACAAGCTTGCAACATCATTATTGGCGCACTTTTTTGTAACACTGTAAGGTGTTGGCAAAAACCAAAACAAACCTTTTGTCCGATGACCGAGTGTGATACTTTTATACAAAGCTTCATAGGCCTTGAAACTTATTCCTGCGCTGTCACACACCTCCATCATCTCGAGGAGACACAATGTTCTTTAGTTCATTGAAATACTTCTGCCGCAAAACATCAGCAATGCCAACGTTGGATGGATCATCTAGTAGCTCAACCAACTCCTTTGGCTTGATGATATGCTGCAGCAGAGTACGTCGTTGTTTGAGCATCAGGATCAATTCCCATCATCAATTCGAGCCAAGTTTCTACATATTGAATTACCGTTTCACAAACCTGTAGAACATATAGGAAATCAGAATCTTGCATCAGTATTCTTACCGAGTTTGATGGACACGTTTCTTTCGAGCTCCACCACTTGAGGATAGCAAGGACATCGCTTGTCTCTTGCGCTTACGAATGTGGTAGCCGAGGGGAATGTGTGTGAGATGATCGATTCGTCGACACATATTGCATGAAGTGTGTTGTAGTTGAACATAATTGTCTAGTCGACGCTCCTACTCCTTTTTTGTTGTTGTAATTTTTCATTGAGATTCTCCATCTCATCATTCAGTTGCTTCATCTTCTTGTTGGCTTCCTCTAACTTGCCGTAGATCTTTCACATACTTCTCTTGTAGTGATGAATAGGCAGCCAATAGATGTTTACTTGCTTCCCTTTCATTGAAAAAAGCTGAATACAATCTCCAACAGGGTAGCCAAACAGTCCGCCTCTTCCATCTCCAATAAAACGCAGAAGCTCAGTGACATATACGAAAGGGTAGTGGTGCATTAGTCGTTGGATCACCTGGGTAAAATGTGGCCATCAACCCATAAGTTGATTGCCTTGCACCCAATGCTTTGTAGCTGATCTGTAGCATTGGGATTCGATGTGGCAAGTCGCACAGTAGCATACTCCTGCTCCAAATCAACATTTAATCAATATCGTTTTGGCCTATTAATAATGTCTTGCAGTGGAGAGAGATTGAATGACATGTTTGTTAGCTAATCAAGAAAAATAGTGAGAGAATGTGTAATGGTGACTGCTGCAAGCAGAAAAATCTGGCTATGGAGGGAAAAAGTGGAAGGTACTCAGAGATAGTAGAGAAGGATTATGTTGTGGAGGGAAGAAAGAGAGGGAGTGTAGCTCAATATCTTTTGAATTCAAAATATTGATCATGAGGGATTTAGAGAGAGAAATGCAGTTGCACACAGAGGTAATGTAGTTCTTCCATTGCTCTCACCTGAAGCTGGAATGGGAGGAGAGAGAGCTTGAGAGAGAGAGAGAGAGAGAGAGAGAGAGA
Source organism: Adiantum capillus-veneris (assembly GCF_014529385.1). Taxonomy (NCBI): domain Eukaryota; kingdom Viridiplantae; phylum Streptophyta; class Polypodiopsida; order Polypodiales; family Pteridaceae; genus Adiantum; species Adiantum capillus-veneris. The sequence goes on from NC_140944.1 coordinate 148,878,132, forward strand.
GAGAGAGAGAGAGAGTAGATTTGCAGCCTTGGAGGATCTGCACTTTCTGTCAGATGTAGGCAGCATAGAATGTCCTCTTGATGATTGGGAGGTAGAAGTGACAAGAGAGAAAAGGGGGGGAAAGAGAAAGAGTTGGCTCACGTTTTAGAGAGAGAATGCAGAGAGAGAATATGCAAAATCTACTTTTTTGACAGGGGGACTGAAAAGTGCTTCTTTTAATGAGTACTAAGTGAGAGAGAGTGTTTTATATGTTAGAGAGAGAGGAGAGAGATGGGGAAAGACATTTTAAAATCCAGTTACCCACCTCTCTTTCGTGTTAAAGTAGCCTATTTTCAAAATACAAAATATACAAATGGTATTTTTAAAAATCTCAGCATAGGCATTTTTGCCCTCTCTTTTAGGCTTGGTCAAACTTGACTTAAGCTTTAAGCATTTTTTTAAAACTGCCAAATAAAGAGGCCCTCCTATACCCCATTCCCTTCCTAATGAAGCAGTGATCCTCTTGACTTCTTATGTAACCCTGAGACTGCATGAATTTGTCGAGTTTTTGATACCAGTGCCTTGAACCTTGCTTGAGGCCATAGAGTGTTTTTTTAAGTCTACAAACCAATTCTGCCCTCGTTGGCTTTTGGGTTTCACATACGAAACCCTCTGGTTGTTTCATGTAGACATCTTCATCTAGATCCCTGTGAAGAAATGTTGTGTTCACGTCCATTTGGACAAGTTTCATGTCTTGGATAGCAACCAAGCCAAACACAGTGCAAAGTGTAGTCATCTTGACTACTGAAGAGAAAATATCATCGAAATCCACACCTTTTTGCTACTTGAAACCCTGGCAACTAGACGAGCCTTGTACCTAGGTTGGGGATCTTCCGTTGTATACTTCTTCTTATTTACCCACTTGCAAGGTAAATCATTTTTGCATTTTGGTGATTCAACCAAATCCCATGTCTCATTAGCCACAATCAAATTACATTTTGATTGCATAGCCTGCTCCCACTTAACGCTATCGTCCATTTGTATAGCTTCTTTGTAGCAGGTTAGCTCTCTACCGTCAGTGAACAAAATGTGGTGTATATCCGGCTCAAACCGCTCGGGCGCACGTGATACTCTTACAGAGCATCTCAGTGCCTGAGTGCTGGACTCTGCTCTCTCTGGAGCAATAGTAGTATCTTGCACTTGAGGATTAGGTGCAACATTACTGAGTTGAGTTGGTTCAAAGACTACATCCTCAAAACGAACGCGTCTATACTCAACTTCTTTAATGGGATTCTTGTGCATTTTTGATTCATTGAAAATCACATGTGAGCTACGAATGACTTTGCGAGATTCTGGGTGCCGAAGACGATAGCCTATCTTTCCATTTGCACCATAGCCTATAAAAATGCATTTGTGTGAACTGGGATCTAACTTGCAACGCCTACATGTAGCCGCATGCTTCGTGCTCGTTCCATGATTGTCCTGTTCATCCTTTTCGAAATCCCATGTCTCATTAGCCACAATCAAATTACATTCTGATTGCATAGCCTGCTCCCACTTAACGCTATCGTCCATTTGTATAGCTTCTTTGTAGCAGGTTAGCTCTCTACCGTCAGTGAACAAAATGTGGTGTATATCCGGCTCAAACCGCTCGGGCGCACGTGATACTCTTACAGAGCATCTCAGTGCCTGAGTGCTGGACTCTGCTCTCTCTGGAGCAATAGTAGTATCTTGCACTTGAGGATTAGGTGCAACATTACTGAGTTGAGTTGGTTCAGAGACTACATCCTCAAAACGAACGCGTCTATACTCAACTTCTTTAATGGGATTCTTGTGCATTTTTGATTCATTGAAAATCACATGTGAGCTACGAATGACTTTGCGAGATTCTGGGTGCCGAAGACGATAGCCTATCTTTCCATTTGCACCATAGCCTATAAAAATGCATTTGTGTGACCTGGGATCTAACTTGCAACGCCTACATGTAGCTGCATGCTTCGTGCTCGTTCCATGATTGTCCTGTTCATCCTTTTCGAAATCCCATTTTGTTGAGGTGTCCTTGGGGTTGTCCTTTGCCTCCGAATGCCATTGCTAGCACAAAAGCTTTCAAAAGCTTGGCTGCAATATTCGCCTCCATTGTCGGATCTGAGGCATTTAACCTTGGTACCTGTTTCATTCTCCACAAAGGCTTTCCACCTTTGAAATATGGAAAATACATCGGATTTATTCTTCATGACATAAACCCATGTTTTTCTAGTCGCATTGTCTATGAATGTTACATAGTAGAATGAGCCACCAAGTGATGGTGTACTTGCAGGACCCCAAACATCAGAATGAACCAACTCAAGTTTTTTATTTTTTCTTTCATTTCCTGATTTTTGAAATTTTACCCTCTTTTGTTTACCATAAACACAATCTTCACAGAACTCTAAGTCCACTTCTTTCAAACCTGGTAGAAGCTTCTTTGTTTGAAGGATTTGCATTCCTTTGGCACTCATATGCCCAAGTCCGTAGTGCCACACCGCGCTGTCAACTTCTGTAGTTGCTGCACAAGCTGAAGGTTGCGTGCTAACAGTACACAAGTAAAGTGTACCGACTTTTTCTCTTTTGGCAACCACCAAAGATCCCTTTGAGATCTTCCACCGTTTGTTTCCGAATGCAATGTTGTGACCTTCATCGTCCAATTGTCCTGTAGAGATCAAATTTTTGCGAAGAGAAGGAACATACCTAACATCTTTAAGCTTCCATTCATTTCCGTTAGCAGTTTTGACAGAAACTGTACCTTTGCCGACAATCTCACAAGCTTCATCATCTCCCAAGTATACATACCCAAAATTACCTTTGGTGTAGTCTTGGAAATGTTGCTTGTGTGGTGTCGCATGGAATGAAGCCCCAGAATCTACTATCCAGGAATTAGACACATTGTCTAATGAGAGAATTAGAGCATCTTGCTCTACTTTACCTGCCACATTGGCCTCCGATGTTGGCTTGTTGTCTTGAGACTCAGTCTCCTTCTTCTTCTTGGACCAGCAATCCTTCTTGACGTGGCCCTTCTTACCGCAGTTCCAACATTCAAGAATTGACTTTGTGCGTGACTTGCTCCGTCTTGAGCGATCACGACCCTTTTGGCTTTTGAACCTCTCCTTAGGCCTTCCTCTTGTTTCCACTGACAATGCAGCACTTGATGATTCTCCTGTGCTTCTCCTTCGTATTTCCTCGCTTAGGAGAACACCCACAACATCATCAAACTTAAGAGTATTTGTACTAGAGATAGAATTACTTACAGCCATCACAAGGCTGTCCCAACTATCCCGTAGAGATGATAGTATAAGGAGAGCTCGCACTTCGTCATCGAAATTGATTTTCACTGATCGAAGTTGACTTATGCTTGTGTTAAAGTCATTTAGGTGTTCTGCAACTGAACCATTCTCTGCCATCTTTAGATTGAACAAGCGCTTCATAAGAAATACCTTATTGGATGCCGATGGTTTCTCGTAGAAGTCGCAAGTGACTTCATCAAGTCCTCCGTGGTATTCATCTCCAAAACATTGAAGGCCACAGTTGACGCCAAGCTTAACCGGATTGTTCCCAGTGCCTTTCGATCAAGGACAATCCATGCTTCATCTGCCATTGTTGCGGGCTTCTTCGCAAGACCGCCTAGTGGCAAATAGAGGTCCTTCTAGTAGAGATAGTCTTCAATTTGCATCTTCCAATGTTGGTAGTTTTTGCCGTTGAACTTCTCAATCTTGAGCTTCCCTTCCTCCGCCATAACTCCCACTCAATTCAAGGAATCCTTTCCTTGAGATAATTTAGCTACAAGCAAACCTTGCTCTGATACCAGTTGTTAGGAAATAAGACGTAGCTAAATAGATTTTTGAGTAGATTACTTAATGGAGAGAGATAGATTTCACACACAAGAGATTATAGAGAGAGAGAGAGAGAGAGTACACACGATATATGTGGTTCACCCAATGTGGGCTACGTCCACGGGAAAGCAGCCACTCAATGGCTTTAGCACTTCAAAAGAAGAAGTAGTTTACAAAGGGATTAAACCCTTGATAGAGCTCCCGCCTTGCTTCACTCTCACCACCTCACACTCACCTTGTTGCATCAACTTCACTCTATGAAATGTGTGTAGAAATGGTCTCCTTTTATAGGCCAAAAGGGCTGCCCTCTCTTATGAGAGACAGCCATGTGTAGCCGCCCTTGTGCGAATAAGTCCAAATCGGACCCTCCAATCCGCCCATGTGTGGCCGCCATTGAGAAGACAAGTCCGCTTTTGAATTCGGCCACCGACCACCGGCCATTGACTTCCGACCACCGGCCACCGGCCATTGACTACCAGCCACCGACCATTGGCCATTGACTACCGGCCACCGGCCAACCGACCGGTTGTTTTCCAACCACTTTCCGGCCGCCGTCCGGCCATAATATTCCAGCGAAAAGGAATATTCTGGCAAGGGTCTCCGCCCCCGAGGCCTCTAAAGTTGCCCCTGATTCTTGTCCGTGAAAATTTTGGTTTCCGGTGAGTGATTTTCCTTCACGCACGATGGCTTCTCCTCATAATGGGGGCCTTACAAATGTGCGCTTTTACCACAGAAAATTACAAGGGTAAAGCAGGCTCCATACTTAACAGAGAGAGCCTAGGTAGCCTCTTGATGAGACTCCAAGAAGAATACTCTCTCCCATAAGAGAGGAGGAATCCAAAGAAAGAGAAAGAAGTGAATCACTAAGTTCCTCTGAAGGTGTGGCCCCACGAAGACAGTGATCTAGACGATCTCCAACTCCTCCCAAGAGGAAACGGTCCACCCATAGTCCTTCTCCTCGTTACTCCAAAAGGGAAGAGAGGAAACAAAGGAAGAATAAGGCAAGAAAGAGGTCACCCTCTTCTCCTTCTTCTTCACCTTCCTCCTCTTTCGGCAAAAGCAACAGCTATTCTCCTAGAGAATACAAGAGGAGAGGACATCGCAAATCTTACCCTGCATAGCGAAGGTCTCAAAAGCTCAAGAAATTCAAAGAGAGAGGAAAGAATATCTCATTTCTCACCTATGATGGCACTTTTGGGTGCTATTGACAAAGTATTGGCCTTCATCTAGCAATTTGATGCGGCCTTTGGACACGAGGGCTTCATGGAATCCTCCAAGCTACACCATGTAGCTATGCACTTCCTGAAATCTGCTCGCCAATGGTGGGCTAGCCTTTGTGGCAACGATAAAGGCCCAAAGACATGGAAAATTTTATGAGTTTCCATCATGAAGCAATGCCTTGCAAGCAATGCAAAGGACAAAGTGCTTACTGAATGGTGGAGCTAGAAGCTGCTCCCCAAAGAGTCTATCCACAAATATGTGGACACGTTTTGGGATTTACATCTCAAGGCTACCATCTTTCAAAAGATAGACTTTGTCGAGAAAAATCAAAAATTCTGTGCGGGACTACCTAAAGAAATGGCCAAGTTTTTCAACTCTCAACGGACTGGTTCTATCACCGAAGTAATCCACCACACTATGGTTGCTTCGCGCATCAATTTCCAACAAGGGGATAAAAAGAATGCCAAGCCCATGAAAAGCAAAGACAAAAATGATGCAAAGGGGAAAAACAATACCCAAAACTCTTCCCAAGGAAACTCCAACAATGTAGATCAACAGAGTGAGCCAGAGGGCATAGGTTGAGAGAGTCTCTCACCTAGTTTCTTGTACATACTAGTAGTTTATCTAGTAGATCTCACTTATTGATGCATAATCTTTAAGTGGGAGATTGTAGGGGTAAAGCCGCTACGCCTTTTGCTTGGGGCAGGATGTCCGATGTCTGGTTGCCTGTCCACATGTGTACATATCCTTATTCTTCATTACATATGAGAATAAGGAGCTCCTCATCATGACTTCTTGAGGTTGCTCCACCCACACGGTCTCCTGTTTCTCCCCTTCCCTCGCATGCACCGCACTATGTGCGCATGCACATATCCGTGCACACATGCACTCACAGAAAATGGGACTTGCTTCAAAAGAGGATATCTTGGATAAGCTTCCGTGTGTTGTTTATGATTGGATGCCAAAGAGCGGGGTAAGACCTTTTCTTACTAGCTAGGTCTAATGAAGAAAGGACCATCGATTGAGGTGAGCAAGGCATTGGCAAATGCATGAAAAAGATGTCTATGCAGGTGTGTACATTGCATTGTTGTGCTGAATTTGAACATGTACTTTAGATGTTTATAACATACTTTCTTGTGTTAGATGGTTGCATAAGTGCAACTTCAACATTAAAAGTGTAAGAAGTCTACACACATTGCTTGATGAGACAAAAGCTGATTCCATTTTCAACCCAATGCAAATTGCATGTAATTTCAAGAGCACCGTTTACAAGGATATGCCATGGTTCTTGGAGTATGGTGAGGGATACTTCCCTCCAAATGAAGAAAAGGCACACAATGATGCAGTGAAGGAAAGGGAGGATCAAGCTAGTGAAGCAACACATCATGCGCCACAACATACCCCCGTGATGCCATCAGATACATAGTCCAATGTGCAGGTGTCTCAAAGAGAAGAGATGGCTACTGCGTCTCAGGTGTGTGAATAGTCACTTCATAAAAAAACTGGATTTTTTACTTGATTGTAGAAGTTAGCATTTAACAACTATTTAATTTTTGTTGCACAGGTGGAGCATTCTCCAGAAGCTACATGCTCTCAAAGACTTGTTTGCACCAAGGAAAAAGTAGGTTGTGTTAACATTCATAAAAAAGTTACAGAGTTTCCACATTGTAATTGCCTTCTTTGTAATTTTGTTCAAGAAAAAGGTTTGGAATGTCTACAAAGGAAATAATTGACTTTGCTACAAGTCTTGAAACAAAAATAGTGGATGTGTCAGACTTGCTGATAGTTACCTACTCATCATGTGATAGGTGTGCCTTGAAAAGTGATTTTAATCTACTGTATGCTTTGTCGTAGGTGTCAAAGCTAGGAACTTGCATGTGCACTGTGTACGAGCCTCGAAAGGCTGCAAACACACAACTAGGAGATCCTAGCAAGCTCAAACGGGTAGGGGTGTGTCACTCATTGTTCAATGCTTCCATCGTGAAGGATCTTGTGTTGCGAAGAAGAAGGAGCCGCCATCGATGGCGCGCTCAACCACCTCGCCGCCGTCGCTACCGCCGCAATGCTTTCTCTCTCTCTCTCTCTCTCTCTCTCTCTCTCTCTCTCTCTCTCAAGCATACACACACACACATACCTGCGAGGAGGAGTCAGAGATGGAGCAAGAGCACTTCTTAGCTTACACCTCCAAGAATGAGGATTTTTAGGTCAAATGGACCTTTTATAAGAGTTTAACCCATTCACACATGGGCGTCCATAGTGGAAAATCGTTGCAAAACTACTGTCAAAATAAGATAAGTGCCCGGTCCATGACTCAATCAAATAAATAATTTGCATCCGTCGAAGGTGATAGGATGCCCGCGAGGGTTAACATGCCCCCCTTCCTGATGTAGATTCCATCCTTGGAAGCTATTGAGATGAAGCCCGTTCATCGAGGTGGAAGAGCATCCGAGATTGAATATCCTTAGCCTTCTTCAATCACTGCAAAATCAACCAGAATTGGCACAGTAACTGCATTTTCATATACAATTAAAAAGCATATGAAGTTGTAGGCACACAAATTGATTGGTAATAGGATATTAAACAATTTGTCAGCAGTAAACATTAAACTCTAATATAATCAAACACATAAACAGTTATAAAGGTCAAAAAACTAAACAAGTATGGGGTCGCTAATTTAACGGTTGAAGGGCACTAAAGGTCAACTATTAATACCATGGGAAAGCTTCTCAATTTTCTCTAGCCAATGAAGCTACTTAATCGCGAGAGCCAAGTATTTCATGTCCAAAGGCTGACTAGAGGTTATACCTAGAAGACCTTGTAGTTAAGCTACGATAAAAGGAATTGCTGATGAAATCATCGCTGACTTATTCCCTTTTCTTTGACCCCCCAAAGTCTTTTCACATTGATTCAATTTTGATGTGTGTGCTTCTTTTGTATGCCTTGGGTTTTTTGCTTTTCAAGGAAAAGTGCCCACACTGGGAACCTCTAGGGCTCTAGTACCATAGGTGATACATGTGAGTGAAGTACCAAATCAAGTTGGGATTTCTCTTCCAGTTTAAGATTTTACATTGTGGCACTTTTAATTTTTTTGTTTGTTCATTTTTACATTTTACTTTTGTAACTTTGGGGGGTCATATAACACTGTTACCCTCCCCAGGCTCATCACACTAGTAAACTCCCTTTATAATACAGAAGCTAAAGGTCAATAGGGACTAAGCCCACTAGAAAGCCCTAGTACATTGCACACAATGCTGCCTAAATCGGATTAAGAACCTAAAGTAACCATTGATTATTAGGAAGGCATTCCCCATGGTATTAAGAGAAAATCTCTAACTCCTAACTTGGTCAAACTAGCTTAGTCAGACTGCTTGAATATGAAACCTAGACAAGGGATTATGACAATAAATTATATAGAATCTAATGTTTAATCTAAGAAAATGTGCAGAATATTGTGCTACCAATCACATTTAAAGAAGACAAACATGGATGCAAGAACAAAGACAAGGGGCAATGCTAATGGTCAAGAAACACCTGTTTGTGTTGATGATCATGCTTGATTTGAAGAGTGAACGAGAGAAAGATTCCATGAAGTTCCAAATCCTAACAACAGCAACACGCTCATGTACACACTAGAAAATACAAGGAAAACCCTAGGAGGCACATCAGTGGGAAGAGGCACCAACCTTTATTGAAAACAATCAAACAACATAAGGAACCCTAACCTAATTATTTGCACTCCCCCTAGAGAGTCAAGGGAACAGGATATTGTAGAGATGGGGAGGTAACCCTAAGGCTAAACCCCTATCCTCGTCATCGTCAAGAACAACAAAGTCATCACCCATGAGACCATATGTGCCATCCGTGTAATCATGTAAATCTTCTTCATCATTAGAGGCACCAATGTTTACTAAGAAGGTCATTAGACGTCTATAGTCATCTGGTCAAAAGGGTAGGCTTATGCAATGGGAGAGATGCTCTCTACTAAGTATGGATCAGTCATGGTCAAGAGACGTATCAGCCATTCTAACTCCTCAAAATTCCTCTCACATGCTAGCGTACCTACCAAATCCCATTCACAGAAAAGCACCGAAAAGACTATGTGAAACACTTGTGAAAAGTAAAGAGGGTACCTCTCACCCAAGGTAGGAGTGGATGACTCTAGCATACGAGCCATATCTGTATACATAGATAGATGCTGGTTAGAGTGCAAATATTATCACGGTCGGATCAAAAGGTCGCGTCCTTGTGCACGATGTGTTTTTATGATTTTGTGTCATATATAGAACTTGTAAGTTTCCAGATTATTGTTTGGTGGCTCTTGCTCTTTTACTTTTTTATCTTGTTTTTGTGAGTATAAGGCTTTCTATATACATTCCCTAAGATTGGGAGATTGAGAGGTCAGGGAGGAAGGTTAAGAGGGGAGTGAGTGAATGATGAATGTCAGCAAACACTCCCCCTTCCTTGGGTAGATCATACCTTTTGGAATGATGTCGTCACCTTTTGAAACCAATTGTTCCAAGTTGTCTTAGGTTAAGACTTTGACCAATAGTTTTCGACCATCCTAGGCATTTCATCTAATTGCAAGGGTGGTAAGGTACTCTCCCATGATTTTATTTGCAACGTTGTTGTAGGTGGTGAATTTACAACAGGAGGTGAAAACTCTTTCTTGTTTGTATGGATATGTACAATGGTAGGTGGAGGTAGTGTCAAAGCTTCTATTTTTGTATATGAACTACATGAAGAGCAAGAAGCTTCATTCGTTTTTTCTATGGTTGAACTAAGAGAAATAAGCCTTTCTCTCTTGGAAACCCATACTAGCTCCGGATCCGGTGTATAGTGTTCTGTGATTTTTCCTTTCCCACGATCTACCATCAGCTTTGTCGTCACAGGATTTGACTCACATGGGTCAGATGACAGGTAAGAACACAATTTACGTTTTGACACACAGTTTGATCATTTCCTTGATAGTAGTCTTGGGCTTCTAATAGTCGTTTTGGGAATCCAACACAATGTTTTCTTACATTTCTAGGAGCGAGTGGGGCGTTTCTTACAAGGCTCCTCCTTCTTTGCGTCAGCCGTGGTTGCTAAAGAAGCTTTAGGGAACCACTGTATGTTTTCTTAGTTATATTGCGATGGGTCTTTTGTGTCTCAAGCTTTGTTTTAACTACAGAAGTTGAAGCTTTAGAGAGTTGGGCTATAGGGCCATATGTTTCAACCTCCTGGACATACACTGTTTTGGGTTTTATATTCTCGAGAGGTAATAGATCAGGGACATGGCTTGAGTGGCACGGCTAAGAGTTGGTTTCTGTGTTGTGACACTCCCAGTCCCCCAATCGATAGTGCATTTGGTCATTATCATCCACGTGCGTCCTAGGTTTATATTTCCTTCCATAGTTCTAACAGGCATGACAACCCCGTTGTCATAACTGACAGAAGTGTACCAGATACCAAAAACCGTAGTGTTTTTCTTGTTGACACCCTTGACTTGGATAGTACTCACAGATAGGGATGGCTTTCCTAATTGACACCACACCCCATCTGATAGCAGATTATACTTAGCACCCATGTCCAATAAAACATTATATAGCACTTTCCGTGCTATTTAACTCAATAGGGTATCGTAGAGGTGTGTCAGAGTCCAACCAATCATCCTCTGTTTCAATGTGGAATGCATGTGTAACTCCAAGGTTGGCCTCTCATTGGCGCCTTATATGTTGCTCCTGCTCCCTAGCCTCAGCTTGAGCTTGTATCTTTTTTCATTCTGCTTGTGCCTTGGCTGCCTTTTTTTGATGGATGGCATGTAGCTCCTCCTAGCTTAAAGGATCATAGTATCTTTTAAATTTTCTCCCATTGAGGAATCCAATGGTTTCAACTCCATCAAGAGTCTCCACACGAATGGTACCTTGTGGGGTGATTTCACATACTCTATATGGTCCTTTTCCCACATATTTCAACTTTTTCTTCTAGTTTTGCACTCTATACATAAAGACTTTATCACCAACATTGATATCTTTGTTCTTTAGATGAAGGTCAAACCATTTCTTCCTCCTATCTTTCTCCACAAGTGCATTTTGCACAGCCAATTGTCTCTCTTCATCTAACCTCTCAAGGATATATAAGCGTTCAACTAAAGGGTTACCATCCCAGCCTTCTTGTGAAGCTACATGCAAACTAGGAATTACAAACTCCCATGGCATAATTGCTTCTTGGACATATACCATTTTGAATGGTGTACAATTAATAGCAACTTTGTAAGAAGTATGGTAAGCCCATAGAGCTGATGTCAGCTTCAAATCCCAATCTGTGCAATGAGCTTCGTTTTGGTCAAGATAGAAATTAAGGTCTTGTTACTGCTCTCAGCTTGGCCATTTGCTTGTGGATAATAAGGTGTGGACTTATGGTGGGCTATCTTGAAGTCTGTCATGAGTTCCTTTATCACTCCATTTATAAAATGAGTACCATTGTCACTCACAATTTCAAAGGGACAACCAAATCTTGCAATAATGTTCTCAAAGAGAAACTTGGCAGTTGACCTTGCATCAGCCTTGCATGTCGCCCTAACTTTCGCCCACTTTGTCACATAGTCAGTGGCAACAATAATATATCGAGATTGAGTGTTATGAGTCGCTGGACTAATTGGGCCTACAAAGTCTAAACCCCATTTATCAAATGGTTGAGTCACCTTGATAGGATATAAGGGTATCTTATCCTTTCATTGTGTGATCTTGTAACGTTAGCATTCATCACATCCTTTGGCAAAAGGTGATGCATCTTTGAATAAGGTAGGCCACCAATAGCCTGATTGCAACAACTTTCTAGCAGTTAGTTCCCCTGAGAAATGTCCTCCGGCTATACCCATGTGGGCTTCTTACAGTAGGTATAAATACTCATCCTCACAAGCACAACGTCTAAGAATATAGTCCTTCCCTAGCTTGTAGACACTTCCTCCAATTAGAGAATAAGGTTTACATTCTTTTAATAATTTTCGAGCTATATCCTTACGAAGCTCTTTGGGTGGAAAACCGTTAACAAAAAGTTCACAATCTTCTCACTCCATTCAAGCATGGTTTCAACTAGGAATAGGGAAGTAATGGGCAATTCATCATCAATTCCAGTAGGGGCTTCACCATTGGGTATGCGACATGAATGATCCGCCATGACATGTCTTTTCACCACAATAATAAAATCCAACTCAAGAAGAATCAACAACCATCATGTAATTCTTCCCGTGGAACAAGGTTTATTTACTAGATACAACAAGGCTTGAAGATCCACATAAAAAACAAACTTATTGGCAAGGAGGTAGTAGAAAAATTTCTTTACTGCATAAATCATAGCTAAACCTTCCCGCTCTTTAGTGGTGTAGTTTCTCTCGGCATCATTCAATTGACGACTTGCAAAGCTAATGGGATAGTCCAGTTTATGTTCTCTTGGTTGAGCTAGAATGAGCTAGAACACACCCAATAGCAAAGTTTGATGCATCAATATGCACATGGAAAATTACATTCCAATCGGGCACCCGTAGAATGGGAGCGCTTGTCAAGGTCTTTTTCAATGACTCATAAGCATGGTCACACTCTGCAGTCCAGTGGAACTTAATAAGAAGTTTGTACAATGGATGAGCTATCCCGACAAAGTTTAAAATAAACCGCCGGTAATAACCAGCATGGCGCATGAACCTTTGAATTCCTTTATAGTTTGTAGGAGGTGGCAATTCAACAATGGATTTAATTTTTCTCTCATCTATGTAAATCCCATTCTTGGACACTATGCCCTAAAATGACTCCATGTTTAACCCAAAAATGGCATTTAAAAGGGTTTAAGGAGATGCGATACAATTTGCACTACTTAAAACACTTTTCGTAAACATGATAGATGTTCTTTCCAAGAAGAATAAACACAAAGGTCATCTAAGAAAGCTTCGCAAAACTCCCTCAAATATTCTTTAAAAGCAGTGTTTATTAATCTTTGAAAGGTAGTAGGAGCATTGGTTAAGCCAAAAGCCATAACACAAAATGTGAACACTCCGAATTCGGTTATAAAAGCCGTTTTAGCTTGGTCCTCAAGTGCAATTGTGATTTGATTGTATCCAGAGTACCCATCCAAAAAGATATATAAGCTTCCTTTTCGATAACTCTTTCAAGCACATGTTCTGAATATGACAAGGGGTAATGGTCCCTCCTAGTGGCGGCATTGACCTTCTTGAGATCCATGCACGCTCGGAGTTTCCCATTATTTTTCGGCACAATCACTATTGGAGACACCATTCTGAGTGCTCAATAGGGTATATGAATCTACATTTGACAAGCTTTTCAATCTCTTCTTGAACAATCTTTGCATACTTAGGCTTCATTGGATAGGATCGTTGGACTGGTTTAGCCATGCTATTCATGGGAATCGTGTGTTGCACCATGGAAGGTGGAACACCTTTCATATCATGGTATGTCCAAGCAAATATATCCTTGAATTCCTTGGGAAATTCTTTAAGTACATACTCCTCAGTCTCTGTCAGATCTTGGGCAATGAAAACAAGTTTGGACTCTTCTCTTGGGTCTGCTAACTCTATCTCCTTAACTATCGTTGGACCGTCATAGACACCATTGCTTCCATCAATAGGTCTTCTGTGAGCCTTTGTATACACAACCTTACGCTCCTCCGTTGTGTAGGATTTGAACTTATCGATGCGTGCTAGAATAAATGAAAAGAAATCTACCGCAGAATGGCTTAATTATATAGGGGCATGTGATGCTCATCGGAAGTTGGTAGATAACTGGGGTGAATACCTTCAAAGTGTTATGTGGTGTACATCGCACAACTAGAGGCTATAGAGAAGCCAAAGTTGAGCTGTACCATAAGGAGACTACAAAATCGAGAGTTAGCTCAACAACAAAAGGAAGCGGGAGTGAAATCACAGTCCACAGAACAACAAGACCCCACAGACTTACACCTTGCACATTTGCTCGATATTGTCGCCTCTTATATCTCTTACTCTTCTTGTCTAATGTTCGATTACAATCGATCTCTAGTGAAGAGTCACTAGATGAATCGCTACTTGTGTCGTATGCTTCCCTGGATAGATTGTCATCTAGGGTACCACTGGGCCCTGAATGGTTTGTCCCCACATTTGCACCAAGGTTTAACTCAGATTCTTCGTCCTCATAGTCAATTTCAATTTATGATTTTGACTGTGAATCGTGTGGTGGGCTATAGTCTTGTGAGAAGCTACTGGTTCCAATGTCAGTCAAGCCTTCATCTTGTAGGTCATCAGAAGCTATGTGCATTGCTTCTATCATATTTAAAGGTACGAGTGGTGGCATTTCATCCCCCTTGGGTGTTACCTAGGTCGTCCCCCTATTTCCCCAAGTGTCTATGGTTGCTGCTAGGTGGACCCAATCCACATTGTCAGACTCAGTCATCCCAGGTAGAACATCCATACAAGGAAAATCTTCCCCAACATCAGTGTCCATTTTACACGTATAACAATACTGCAATGGGGCCGAGTGAACTGTGGTGTCAAATCTATTATCAATTATAAAATCTGTTTCTTAGAGGATGTGCTCGATCAGTTACAAGATCTACTTGAATAACATAGTCTTGGAATTGCAAGTAGACATGGTTTTTAGACGAGTCATGCACCATTTTTGCTTCCCTCATGAAAGGATGACCTAAGATCATCTCAGATGACATAGTGTGCTTGGAGGAATCCATAACAATGAAGGTATTTCTTAATTCATGTTCAAACCTTGATCTTGAGATCTTCTAGCATCCCGATAGGTTTAACAATAGACCCGCTGGCCATCTTTACTACTATGGTTGTGGTCCCAAGGTGAGGTCTTACCATAGTTTCCCAGCTATTTTTAGTCACAATGCTAACCTCAGTGCCACCATCAAGGATTCCCTTCACAGTTAATCCCTTGGTAGTGATTGGTAGGGTTGCATTGGATTCATCGCCCTCAAAGTATTGTCCCAACTTGTTAACATGTATTTCTACAACAAGGTTCTCATCTAGGCTATATTGTGGATCTAAGTGTTCCTCCTCTATTGGCATCTCCCTAGCTCCATCCATCTGTGCAAATTGTTGTAGCCCAACCTTCAGTTCTCCATTGAGGAAAGATCAAAGAGCTAAGAATAGCTCGGGGTCTCCATATAGTTTGGACATGATGGTGGTTCTAACTTCTAAAGCCATGACATCCATCAATTTGGCAATATTTAACGGCACCTTTTGGGCTTCAGTCCCTTGACGTGGGGGAAGATGGGATCTCCATTTCTTCGATAGGGTCAGGCAGCCCCTCTGTAAACATTCTCTCCAACAAGAAGTGCATGACTTTAAGTCACTTTCTTCTTGGACGACACTAGGTATGCCTAGGGGTCTATGGACTTTGTGAGGTTGTTGTTGCGTAGGGAACAATGTGTCTATAATCTAGATCTACCTAGGTGTTGTTTGGTATCTTGTACCAAACTCCTTAATTGCTTGAGTCGCTCGATCTGCTCTGTAGGGTTTGGGTAAGTTCCTATCTTCTTCTTGGGTCCTTGCCGTTGTGGCTCATGACAATCTTCCTTGTTGGTTTCTTTCCTAGTGGTTGTTTTGGTCTCCATGGTTCCACCTAAATCAAATCCTCTTTAGCATCATTCATATATATGGGGTGGTCGTCAGCAGTCCCTAGGTTGGTCTTTGAACTAGGGTTTGACTTCGCTGCTTTTTGCGATCTCTTCCTTCGTGTTATCTTCTTCTTTTGAGATTGGGCAATGGATGTCGTGTCTCTCTCTTCAAGAATATAATTTTGTTTTTGGAGCATCGATCGTGTTAGTACATTTATTGGAATTCTCTTCATGTTAGTACCCTTAGAGTTCTATACCAATCCCCAGTCTTGCCACTTAAGGTCGGGCTTAAAGCATTATTCTTATGCAGGTCATTGTTTTCTCCTAGAGAATCACATATTTATTCAAACATTTCAATATGCTTTTTCACATCCCTATCTCCACTAATTTTTTGTGTGAGCTTGGCTTTTTGTACTGTCTTACTTCTAGGCTCCCTATCAGGCATGTTACACATATTCTCAGCAATAGATTGACCAATAGCTTGAGAAAATGTTGCCAAGTCACCTAAGTGAGCAAGCATCGTGGGTGAAGGTGCTCCAGAGACTACATGTGGAGTAGGCATTGGCATTGGGCTTGGCGTATAGGAAGCCCTTGGGTTCCAAGTTTGGTAATGCGTTGTGCCATGTGGTGGCCCAAAGTTCATATGTGTGGCCCTGGGCATATATAGCAGAGGTGGTAATTGGTATGCTAATGCAGCTGGTATGGTCCCATTGAAATAAGATCTTGGATGTTGTGGCTGTGGAGCATAGGTTGTTGAAACAATGGGAGGGGTAAGAGCCACATGAGTATGAGGACCCATAGGTGTATATGATTGGTACACATTTGTAGGTACTGTTGCAGGCATTGAGCTACCATGTAGCGGTGCTTTACTAACAAATGAGGTCCATGGCATGTTCCTTGGCATGCCCATCACTGGGGTAGGCATGGTAGCCGTGGCTTCATTAAGAGAAAGATGAGCTAGACTTGGAAAGGTAAAGCTATCACTTGTGGGCACAAATTGTACTGAGACCCCTGGCAAAACAACATATGAAGGATCCATTGGACTTACCGAGGGAGTCTACATTTGCGATAAGGTCGGTTGCTTTCCTTCCCTATATCCAAGAATCTCATGAGACCCGTCTAAGGCATGTGATCCCCTTGTTTTGTCTCTCCAGCTCAATAACCCTATGGATGACCTCACAAACTCTTTGTTGTTGATCCTCTACACTAGTAGCACCCGTTGTGGATTGTAGGACATCTAACCAACACACGTGATAGGTGTGATCCGTGTATAGGTCAGTTAAAGTCTCCGTTGGTAGTTCATACTCCCAATTTTCATTTACAAATGCTCCATCTAGGATTGAGGTGCTAGGGGTGTCCTTTGAACTAGATGCAATGTGGCTCTCTATGGGTTGACCCTTAGTGGTCGCTAATTCAGGAGCACTCGATTGCTCTCCTAGGATGGATATTGACATAGGGGCTTTCGCTTCTAACTCCCTTCATTGCTCTGCCCTACGTAAGCTCTTGATTTCCTTTTCCCTTGCTATAAGGATATATCGCTCAACCTCTTGCACTTCGGCAAGGTTTCTCCCATCAGGTAGTATAACCTCAAGGGGAATTGCTCTAAAGAGTTAGGGGGTGCAATGAATGGAGTATTCACGTGCACACTCTCCAGGAGCATGGGGTCTACGTTGGTCATGAATGGCGAATTTACTTCCCCACCCCCTCATTTACATCGTTAGCTCCATGTTCGGAGCAAGTGGCTCTACTAAAGGTTTCCTTCAAGCGGCTAAGCACGCTCGGCCTAGACCGTGGACCCATGGCATGCATGTCTTGGCTTGAGCTATCGAGATTAGGCATCGGGTATCCCTCCATGACGTCATAGTCAGAGGAAGAGTCACTAGACACAATATGTGGGTCCTGAGTGGTACTACCTTGGGTTCCCGCTGAGGGCCAAGAGCCTAAGGTGGAGGAATAATGAGTGCCCACGTAAACAGAGACACTCTCGATGTGCTTGTCCTCTATCACACGACCATAGTGTAGGTGCATGTGACCTCAATACTCTAGAGGTGTTGGTGAGTGCCCATGAAAGCCGCTCACCTAGTTTTTAAGGTGTTTACAACCCAAAATTTTTGTTATTTTTGGTCCCTTTTTTTAACCAAGCCACGGAATATAGTGTGTGATATCTCAAAACGAGTGTCTTGGCTAGGGGGACGTACCGTGCTTTACAGCCCCCAATTTGGTTATGTATAGCCCTCGGAATCCTATAACTAGTCTTTTCCTAGGTGGAGAGAGGGCAAGATTTAGTAAGTCCAAAGGGTGAGTGTGAAGGGGATGGTGGAGGACTTGAGGAAGTTGTCCCACATGCCCTCCCTTCACTTGAGGTCCTAGTCTTTATTTATAAAGTGGTGTGTTATAGTATATCATAAGATTGAGGACTAAGGCCTGGGCCTGGGCTTGGGCTCGGGGTTTCGGGTTTCAGTGAATGATCTGATCCTTCCTTTTCAGATAAGTTTTTTTTTTTTTCGTTTGGAGTTTTTTTTTAGTCCCAAATATCCCGAGCGTTTTTTTATTTATTTTTAATTATTTTTAGATTTTTTTTTTGAGGATAATGTGGCCGCGTGGACGTCAAGCTCCCACGCGCACACAGCAGCTCTTGCGAGCTCTATCTAACCTCTTTTCAACTAACACAGCTAATTAACGCTAACTACCTCTACTAACACACTGTCAAACACAGTACACTGCACACTGACAGACAGTCAACTCTATTGCTCATTTTCTACTCTACTTCTCACTGTCTACTCTCACTAACAGATCTACTAACATCTACTCATTACAGATCTTGCAAAACTAACAAAAACAGTATAATGCAGCACTAATAGAGCTTATAGTCACTTAACAAAAGCTGACAAAAAGCTGCTAATCTGCCCTTTACAGTCACTTAATAGTTCTCACACAACACAACAAAAAATAGGAAACAGATGGAAGAAAGGCTTCGAGAGGTAGCATTGAGTGCTCCTGAAGCTTAATGCAAGGCATTCCCCGGTAATGGTGCCAAAAATGTACGCTTTGTCGTACGTGTCGAAGCTGGGAACTTGCCAGTGCACTGTGTGCGAGGGCCTTGAAAGGCTGTAAACACACAACTAGGAGATCCTAGCAAGCTCAAAGGGGCAGACTCACCACTCAATGCTTCCATCATGAAGGATCCCGTGCTGCGACGAAGAAGGAGCTCCGTCGATGTCACGCTCAACCGCCTCGCCACCGCCGCAATGCTCGATCACTCTCTCTCTCTCTCTCTCTCTCTCACACACACACACACACACACACACACACACACCTGTGAGCACACGAAGGAGAAGGAGACAGAGATGGAGCAAAGCAGTTCTTAGCTTACACCTCCAAGAATGAGGATTTTTAGGTCAAATGGACCTTTTATAAGAGTTTAACCCATTCACACATGGGTGCCCACAATGCCGATCGTTGCAAAACTACTGTCAAAATAAGATAAGTGGTGCGCCTCTTATCGACGATCACCTACACACCTATTGAACCGACAAGCCCGGTCCATGACTCAATCAAATAAATAATATGCATCCGTCGAAGGTGATAGGATGTCCGTGAGGGTTAACATCTATCGTGTGGAATAAGGTCATGCTTGGTCTATTGATAGAGTGTGGGGTTGGGGATTGTTGCAGATAGTAATGGCAATCCTATTTAGATTGCACATTTCAGTTTGGACAAGACAGAAGAGGACATAAAGGATGCCTTGCTAAGCATTGTCAAGCCACACACTGTAGAAAAATACCTTTGTCCGTTTCGTGATGGGTCGGTCGTTGAGCTACGGCGGTGAACGTGTCGATTTTATTTTTTCCATCCAATACTCATGTGCATGGGCTTTCAAATCTGAAGTGCCAGAGTGGAACAAAATGGAAGTATGCCAGTTTGGTCAACTCGCTCGACTCGCATATGCAACGACTGAAGACAAAGGCGTGTTTGTGGTGGTCTACCAAGCTCACAATTATGCCATGGTTAGTGACATCGTGGGTGTTGCTGGATGGCATGAGGACCACACAAACGTAGTGGTCTGGCAAGACACCAATTTGCAAGAAACAAAGTACGATTGCGTACTCATTGTTAGTCTCCATAATGAGGAAAGAGCTTACTTCACCAGCAGAAGCCATAGAGTTTCTAGTGGACGACACCGGGTTTGATACGCTTGAGGAGAATGATTGGACAAAACAAGAAGATGGGAGACGATTGTTGAGTAAGTGGGGATGATGATTAAGGCGGAAAAGTTGATGAGGCATTCATGGCTTAACAAAAAATGCAATTAGCAACACACTCATCAAGACAATAAGTACTCAATGGACAAGAAGATAATTGTGATACATGAATGATAGAATGCATTATAAGAGCTTGTACATAGGGGCCATTATATAGGCTTGTGGTAGCGTGTTCTATTGACCTCATCAATGATGTATCTAGTGTGTAGGCATCTTCCAAATGTGGCAAAGCATCCTAGTCACTAGGTTCAATGTACCTAGCCAAATATGTGTAAAATATGACTCCCATGATGAGGTATGATCAAGGCACAATTCCCAATAAGCCTCCCCTTTTGTGTCTGAGAACACCAAAGTCGAATGTCCTTCTAGTGGGGTTTAAGTCTCCCATTTAGATAGGCTCATAAAAGTAGTGTACCTCCCCTAGAGGTTGTAAGCAACTAGGGTGTAGGAAGGTCAAATATCCTCCCTAGAGAGTTGTCAAACCAGGTTGAGGATGTCAAAGTTTCCTCCCTTGAGAATAGTGGTCAACAAGGTGGGTGGACAAATACAAAAGTTAAATGTTGTGTTTGGAGAACATCTTCAGTACCAAATACTAGTGTAGTCGTGCTTTGTGTTGTTTTGTTTGTCTATCATCAAAATGGTCTTCATGTTTGTAGCTTTGTGGTCTCTTTTCTCTTGCTCAAGAAAATAATGGCCAATGCATAGGGCGCTCTTACCTCACGCTTTTTACACATGGGCAGTGTCTAAACCCCTTTTTAAACTACATGAATATCTACATCCTAAGGAAAAACCATAAAGGGAAAAAAGACTTAGGTTTATTATGTGTGATAAAGAAGAAATCAAGGGATAGGGCTTGAAGGCAATGTGCCTTTGTCTTCTCCACCTTCAAAGACATTAGACATCATTTCTTTGAATGGGACCCAGTTCAGCATTTGTACTTCGTACAAATATTTGCATATTCAAGGTCGTTTCTGCTACCTCTTCAATAGCTTTGGAGGTAGATGGTGTGTCACTTTTCTCTAGGGCTTCATTATGGAGCTTGGTCACCCAAAAACTCCGGTATGCATGTCAATATTGTTCCGGGTTGAGCTTGCGATTGCTACGCCCGATTGATGCGGTTGAATTTTCCGATGAAGCCATACTTGAAGGGCTGTGTGTGAGTAGCATGGGACAACCCTCCAAAACAAGAAGCTTTTGACGGCTTCGATCCTTGGTGGAGAGAATGGCCTCTTATGAGGAAAAAATTCCACCCAAAATTAAAGTTCTGTTGACTGCAAAATTTTGAGCTTGCAAGTAAGCAAATAGATGATGCCGAATCAAGAGGGCAAGTGGATGAGCAACAACATGCCAATGAGATGTAAGCAACAATGATGGCAGTAGGTGTGGCAAGAGCATGGGCTGCAGGAAAATAGCACCAGTGCATTAAGCAGTGTGAAGCATTTAGCACACACAGATGGAGAATCAATGGCGAGTTGAAGTGCCCAGGTGATCCAGGCGTGCGAAGATGTGCTGGGGCTTTAATTATGATTGTTACTATTTGCCTGCGATATGAGGTGGCATGCAAAAACATCAAAACATAGTGTCGTTTGCAAGCGAAGCTCAAGGGTGATGGTGGCAAGAGCTGACGTGATCGCGAGCCTTGTAGTTGATGAGTGATTGCTACGAGATTGTAGTTGCTGCATGTAATAGGAGCGTGTAGCGTGTAGGCAGGCTACAAAGCAAGTAGTGTGGCTAGTGCCAGACCCGCCCTGGCTATAAAACCCAGTTAAGCATGTTTCTTAGGTCAAGCGCCCAAAAAAAGGCATGGCCATTGTGCCTCCTTTGACCTTGAACCTCCCAATAATAGGAGATTCCCACCAAGTTGCCTTGCTAGCAACCTCCCACAAGGGAATGAAGCTTCAAAAATAGTGAGCAAGCTTGTAATGGCTTTTAATGCTCAAGGCTTCACACACACACACACACACACACACACACACACACACACACACACACACACACACACACACACCCTATTATTGGCCCCACACACACACACACACACACACACACACACACACACACACACACACACACACACACACACACACAAAGATGTGATTTGCGAATCAAAGTAATTGCAATCAATTATTAATGCAATTGAAGGCTAATTACGCGCAAGATGCAAGAACTTACTAGAGAATACTAAATATAAGAATCTAATGCTGATTGAGCTATTCGTGGTGATCAAATGAGGAGATTAATGGGCCTAGGTATGAACCGTCGGCTCTAATACCACATGTTTAGTAAGAGGGGATGATGATTAAGGCGGAAAAGCTGATGAGGCATTCATGGCTTAACGACAAATGCAATTAACAACACACTAATCAAGAAAATGAGTACTCAATGGACAAGAAGATAATTGTGATACATGAATGATAGAATGCATTATAAGAGCTTGTATATAGGGGCCATTATATAGGCTTGTGGTAGAGTGTTTTGTTGACCTCACCAATGATGTATCTAGTGTGTAGGCATCTTCCAAATGGGGCAAAGCATGCTAGTCAGTAGGTTCGATGTACCTAGCCAAATATGTGTAAGAGATGAATCCCATGAGGAGGTGTGATCAAGGCACAAATCCCACAAACCATTACGAGGTAACTTTGGCATGTTATAACTGGAAAAATAGTTTCACAACTATGTTTGACCTTGTTTGGTTGTAGGAGGTATGGAACATGGGCATTGCTTTATTTGGCAATTGCTTGCATAGTACAAAAACGAGCATGACGTTGTGGTGCAGTATGGAGGAGACTCAGGGGGAACTGGCTTTGCTGGGAAACCATATGGGTTGTATGGCTACAATATTTGAGGACAACAAGGAATTTGCACCAAACTGCGTTCTATTTTGGATCTGAAAGCCCTTTGCCTTAGAGAGATGCAAGAGCATGGAAAGAGGCATGCAGAAGAGATAGATTGTGTGTCAGGGGAAGCATTATTGGTGGGACATAAGCCAAACATTGTAGAGGTAGAAGCGCTAGCTCATGCCTTAGAGTAGAAATGTCAACGTGAGCCTAGCATTATGCAAAATATGAACTTTTTGTAACACGTTGTAAACGACCGATATTTCCATGAGATTGGAAATATGTTTTTGTGAAGTTTTCTAATGGAAATATGTTTTTGTCAAGTTGTTTACTCTTGTAACTATTTGGATTTCTTGCCTTCTTGTGGGCATTTTTGTGAATAGTGAGAAAGAGAGAGTTGGGAAGAGATATAAGGAGAGAGAGACAAATTCATACAAGACAGATATAGAGAGAAATTCATATTGAGAGAGATGTAGGTCATGACAATTACTCATCGGCAGCATCGAAGATCTTCCCGTATACTTTAAGTAGCAAGGGACTTTTAGGTCTTCCCTCTATGATCTCAAAAGGCGCCTTTCTCGTAGTAGTATAGACAATCTTATTGTATGCATACTCTACAAGGGGTAAGTACTTCTCCCATTGTGATCTACTTCTGTAACATAAGTCTTTAGTAGATTAAGAATCGTAAGATTAGCTATCTCACTTTAGCCATCCGTTTGTGGGTGATAGACCGAAGAGAAATTCAATCTTGTACCTAGATTTTCAAAGAGACCTTTCCAAAAATTACTGGTCATTCAAGGTTCTCTATCTAACACGATGGATGTTGGCAACCTATGGTGTTTGAAAATATGAGATATGAAGAGGGTTGCCATTTTGTGTGCCTTAATAGTCTTTTTGACAGGAATAAAGTGTGCTTGCTTGCTAAGCCTGTTGACTATTGTCCCCTTCCCGTATTCCCATGGATAGACTTGGGTAATCCAAAAATAAAATCCATGGATATACTCTCCCATGGTGAATTAGGGATCGGCAATGACTGGAGTAACCCAGATTTCTTCCCTCTATCATAGTTGGCCTTTTGACATACACATATTCATGGTAGGCCAGAATTTGCCAATAGAAGTACGACTCTACTCCTTGAAGAGTAGGTTGAATGCCTCTATGCCCCGCATAGGGAGGAGCATGGGATTCATACATGACTTTCTCACGAAGGGAGTGGGTAACACATAGCCTATTTCCATGGAGAAGATAACCATCCTGCAAGGTGAATGGTTCTTCTTTCTTCCCCAATGCAAGGGCTGAGATTATATCTTTAAAGTCAGAGTCAGTAGCATATTCATCTATCATAATTAAAAGATACTCCTAATTCAAAGATTCCACTCAAAAACAAGAAAAACGATGTGTTAATCTATAGCACGTAGCGATAGGCAATGACGAAGCACATAGATTTGCAACAATATTACCTAAGAAAGATGAATACAACATTGAGAGAGAGAGAGAGAGAGAGGAAAATGCTAAAGAGAACTTAGAAGAAAACGCTAAAGAAAAAATGAAAGAGCAGAGAAACACCTAGACACAAAAGGTCTTTTGACTTTCCATCTTCATTTGTCTTTTGACTTTCCACCTTCATTTGTCTTTTGACTTTCCACCTTCTTTCGTCTTTTGACTTTCCACCTTCATCTGTCTTTTCATTTCCTAAGCTCACCCTTCACTTATGCACTTAATATGTTTTGGAAGAATTTTTATTTTTCTGAGATTGGGGAGACCTAATCATCTATCATAGATGATAGATCATTGTGAGTTGATATAGACACCACATTGACTCTTGGTGGTTGTGAAAGTGCATCAGCCACTTGATTGTGCTTAGCAACAATGTGAGCAATATGAAAATAAAATTGCAAAAGAAAATTTGCCCACCTGAAAGCTTGGTCTGAAAGCTTGGTTTGTGTCATGAAGTACTTGAGACTTTGGTGGCCGTTTGCAAAATAAATGGAGTCCCCAATAGATAGTGCTTCCATGTGTCTAGGACATGTAGAACAACTGAAAGCTCTGCTTCGTATATGCCCAAGACCACCGGCATTGAGCCTTCGGCTCTCATATGCTATGGCATGCCTTCTTGAAGCAAGACTGCTCCAAGGCAATCACCACAAGCATCACATTGGACCTCAAATGGCTTTGAGAGACCCGGAAGCATAAGGACTGGCTGGGAGGTAAGCTTCTCTTTGAGCTTGTCAAAATCATTTTTCTCCTTATTAGCATTCCATGAGTACTTAACGTTCTTCTTTGTTAAGTCATGTAATGGTCCTGCTATTTAAGAAAATTTTTCTATGAAGCATCTATAGTATCCACACATACCAATAAACCTTCTTAGCTCATGTAGATTCCTTGGATTAGGCCATGCTTTTATTACCTTCAACTTTGATGGATCCATACATCTTGAGAGATGATATAACCTAAGTATGGAATCTCTTAAAGGAATGTACATGAGCTTCTTAGCTCATGTAGATTCCTTGGATTAGGCCATGCTTTTATTACCTTCAACTTTGATGGATCCATACATCTTGAGAGATGATATGACCTAAGTATTGAATCTCTTAAAGGAAAAATTCGCTCTCTTTTGATTGATAAAAAGCTTGTCCTCCCTCAAAGCTTGAAAATTACCTGGAGATGTTGTTTGTGCTCCTCCAAGGACTCGGAGTAGATGATGATATCATCAAAGAACACTCCAGTGAACTTGTGCTAGGGTCTAAATATTTTCTCCATCAAACGATTGAGTGGGGTGCATTAGTCAAGCCAAAAGGCATGACTAGATATTCATAAAGACCAAACGTTGTACGGAACACGATCTTTAGGATATCTTCATTCACTATCATTATTTGATGATAGCCACTTTTAAGGTCAATCCTACTGAAGTAGGTCGAACCTTGTAGCTTATCAAACAGATCTTCTACCCGCGGTATGGGAAATTTGTTTTTGATAATGATATGGTTTAGCACTCGATAGTCCACACACATGCCGTATGTACCATCTTTCTTTTGCACCAAAAGGACTGGAGAACAAAAGGGAGAGGAGATAGGCCTCACCGTCCCTTTCTCTACCAATTCTTGTACTTGCCTCATGATCTCCTCTTGTTGAGCTTGGGAAACTTGATAAGGAGGCTTGCTAGGCGATGAGCTTCCTGGTAGAAGCTCAATTCAATGGTCATCATCCCCTTGTTTTGGAGGTAAGTCCATAGGGATATCATCTATAAGAACATCTTGGAACCCATTTAGAGAATTAGACAAGTCTTAACTCTTCTTGATTCCTACCATCTTCATTTGATAAAACATTAGGACTTTTATTAGATTGTTTGACAAAAATCATGTACGCAAAAACTGAGCTTTTCATTGATTTTTCAAAAGCAGGAGAATTTACAAGGGGTATGGTACGACTAGGCTCATTAGCATCTACGTACATTTTCTTTTCCCTATACTTGAAATACAACCTTCTTTCAGGGAACTTTAAATTAACAGCCATACAATCAAACCATGGTGCCCCTAGGATGACATCTTCATGGTTGAGAGAAGAGATGAAGAAATATTCTGTCAACATAGCCTTGGACATGAAGCCTCAATTTCCCAATCAAGGGAGTAACTGCGGCTTCTTGCCCTTGAAGGCTCCTTCGGCTACAACTACATCTCCCATCTCATCAACTTGAATGCCTAACTTGATGGCCACCTCCGTGGATATGAAATTGTGAGTAGAGCCAAGGTGAAATAGGATGAAGGCATCATGCTCCCTTACCTTTCCCCAAGCATAGGAGAGAGGAGATCCTTTGCAATGAGCATCCTTTTTTGGAGCTTCGATCATGGAAGCTCTAGGAGTTTCATTGCGTGCATTTCTTTTTGGGCAAGAACGGTAGCCATGTCCTTGCTCCCCACACTTAAAGCATTTGTGGTCCTTGCGAAAAGATTCTAGCTCTTCATGAGAGAGTTTATTTTTACCTTTGTGAACTCCCTTCTCCTTGGACCGGTTGTTGTTGTTGTTGTCCCCTGTGCTATCTGCACTCACTCATCATCAAGACTACCATCACATATGGATGTGTCAACAGCAACACTTGGGAAGCTACGTCCCTCTCACCCATAGGCAAAATTGTGCATCCTAGTACCAACTCATCAGCCTCTAACATGAGCATATCAAAGAACTCCACATCTGTCAGCTCTATCTGTGTCTCTAGGGAGTAGACCTACTCTACCACTACCTACATGACGTCTGACAACACCTGCTGTGTCTCACTAAAGCACTGCCGCTCTATCTCTGTCTCTACAAAATCTACTGGCAAATGCTCTGTCTCGTGAGCATGGTGGAGCTCATCTGTGAAAGAGACATGTCTAATCTCTCGCTCAAAACATGATACCAACAAAATCAAGACTACGCCATCTTGAACCTCAGACACATGCATAGGATATACCAGGCCGCTGCGAACTCAGCTAGCAATCACTAGTGAACCACAATGTATCTGGAAAGACTCCTCTATAAGAAGTGTCTAACAGCCAAAAGCTACCAACTGTCTCACTGAGATCAAACTCTATCTCAGCTGAGGAACATAACACCCATGTTGAGCGTGTATGACGCACCACTGGGCAAAGACAAACTAACGTCTCCTGCACCCTCTATGTCAAACGTCGAGCCATTGACCAAGTGCACACAACCAAGTCTCCCACTAGAAAATGTGTTGAGCCACTCATGACATGGTGTGATGTGGGAAGCAACATCGCTATCTAGTAACCAATGTGGAGAAAGTGTGCTAACCAAAGACAAATCTGCAAGAGGTACACTCGAGGCAAGCATGACATCATCGTCACTGGCATAGAGTGCCACTGGAACTGCCACTCTAATCTGTGTCAAATCCGTATCTGCACTACGCATACGTCTCCACTGCTGTCTCATACGTCTGAAACAACGATGTCTTATGTGCCCTATGTGATCGCAATGCCAACAATGCAAGTATCGGCAAGAATGAGACCGTTGTCTCTCGAAAGTCACCGTATTGGACTCTACACTGTCACACATATCTGCAACCATAAGTGGATGGGTAAGAACCAAAGTATGGCGAGAAATATGGGAAACTGAGCAAAACCTCAAGTACAATCTCAACCATAAACCATGCCAAACTGTCAACAAAGCATGATCAAACGCATCAAAACTGACGCTCACATATGCATAAACCAACTCCATAATCTGCAAACTCTACAAGCATAAACTGGGACAAACTGCTCAACCGAGCACATAACCATATACGCAAGTAGAGAGCAAACTAGCTCAAAACGCATCCCACAAGAGAAATTTATTGCAAAAATCTGCAAAAACGTGTGAAACCTATGACTGCCTATACTGTAGCCACACAAGCATACACAAATCCTCACTCCTACAAGAGTGGGTACAAGAACACCCAACTGTGTCCAAACTGACAAAACCTATCAAAGTGAGAGTAAACACTCAATTACTGTCAAAGTGGGAGTCTATCTCGACCACTAAACCATTAGAGAGCAAACTTGGAATACGCATAAACCATGGTGAGAAATCATGGGAAAAATCCGGCAGAGTTTCCCCTGAAAATTGAGCAAAAACTCAAAAAATCTTACCAAATCGCATGAAAACTAGACACACCGTGTCTCAGTAAACCAATCCACAAATGGTCTACATACACTGCCAAAAGATTGGCAAACTGGCTCACTCCTGATTGGGTGGCTCTATGGACGTGTACCTATCCAAAAACACTTGTAAACCTATAAATCTGCTACCTGCAAGCTATCTCGGCTCAAGATGTATCCACATATGCATACATAGCATGAAACTACACAAAATTGTGCAAAAACTGCTCTGTAGTGCTCCACACAAGTTATATTGTAACCTGTGAGCAAACCACTAGAAAATTGGAAACTACTACCTCATAGATCGGTAAACACGTCGATCGAAAAAACCTGCCAAAAGCTGAGTCCGCTCAAGGAAAAACCCACTCTGGAATGGTCTGTCAGAGCCATATCTGTCGGTATGTACCATTGAACAAAAAAACCAGAGATTGTCAAAGTTGGAAAGCCAAGGATGGCCATCAAAGTTGTCTTTCGCCACTGGGTGGAAGTGCCAATGCTATGGCAGCATGTGCTTGAAGTCGAGAAAATGCTCGATGTTGGCTTTCGTCGTTGGGCGAAAGTGCGCTAGTCGAATAGCCGCTTGATCGATGTCGAAACCGATGCGCCAAGCCGTAAACGCGAAACCATAGAGAAGAACACCAAGACACCGAGAAAAAAATGCCGAAATCATGTCGAAATTGATGTCGGGTCGTTGAAATCTGAAGTCGAGAAGACGGAGAAAAATCATCAAAAAAATCGACAAAGTCCGGGTGATGTTCGGGCTTACTGGCGAGTACTTGCACATGCTTGCCTATGTGCATGAGCGCGTGCCAAAAAAGGTGAACTCAATCTCTACCTCTCACTCTCTTTCTCTCTCTCTAGCTCTATCTCTTACTCGCTCGCTCGCACTCTCTCCCTCTCTCTCTCTCTCTCTCTCTGATTTTTTGCCTTGGCAAACACACCTCGATCCTACATCAGTCGTCACCATCGCTTTTTCTCATTTTCTCTCTCTCTCTCTCTCTCTCTCAGATGTTTTCTCTCTCTTAGCGTGACCTAGCCACTAGCAAACCCGGTCTCCTCTCTATGCGCGCTCCCCACCAGGCTGCAGGGTAGCGCCTGGCTGGGGGGTTTAACCCAGCCCTGCCCTCCCTCGTCCAACACAAGCAGGGCTCTGACCTCCGTCCTCCATATTCACACCAAGGCCCGCCCGATAGGCTCTGCCGGCTGCTGCAAGGAGACAAATTTGCGAGACAACAGTGCAAGGAGTTTTTGCCACTGGCTTCTTCCAGGCTGTCGATTGTCTTGCCTTTCATAAAATGACACTAGGGTTCGCACCCTCCTACAGAGGGATCCATTATGCCCAAGCTACCAAAAGAATCGCAACTAGCCTCACAGCCCGTGGCATGTCTACCTTTGGTGTGACCAACATCTTGCCCACGGAGCTTCCTCGTTGTGGCCACTGCCCCTCAAAAGGATCCCTCCACCCGCCAAGAAACAAGGATCTTGGCTCTTGAAGCTCAGATCCAAGTCCTCATAGAGGAGAATGCAGCCCTCAAGCAACGGCTACACAAACTCGAGTGCTCGTAAGAAGCGGAGAGTCAAACCTTGCTCGCAAAGGCAGAGGCAGTTGAAGCCTCCCTCACTGAGGTCACAATTGTTCAAAAGAAATTCCATGAAGTAACACTTGGAATTACAAAGAAGAACGACACCAAAATACAGGCGGCCTTTCAAGAATGCCAACTACAAGAATCTCTCAACTTCAAAGTGAGAATTGGGGGACTTTCGTCGCCTTGGTGCAGTGATGAGGACACACTAGGAGACGTGATCGCCAAGCTCAACGACATCCTCCAACCAATCACCATCGATCCCAATACAGTCTCTTGGATCAACGACACAAACAGACGTGTGCCACTTGAACACTGCATCATCACCTTCAAGGCAAAGGAGGAGTGGATGAAGCTATTATGCCAATCCCGCCTCCTCAAGGGAACCAAGCTTTGGATAGCAGAGGAATTGACTACCAACTAGCTAAAAGTCAAAGCAAGCGAGCTCAAGAAGATACACGAAGCCGGCAAGCAAGGAAAATGGGCGGTCTATTGGGATGGTAAAGAAATCATCCAAGAGTTTTTGACTCCTTAAATGACGCCTCCATCCCTTGAACCCTCTTAGTTTTCTATTTTCCTTAGTTTTGAAGTATTTTCTTTTACCCTATTGATGGTCCCTCAGACCTTAACTGATTTGTATCCTACGCCTTCACTCAAAGTGTGCGTATCTATTGCACGTGTCAAAAGCAAGGGACTTGCCGTACACTGTGTGCGAGCCACAAATGGCTGCAAGCACACAACCAGATGAGGATTCCTCGCCGCAAATAAGAGGGAGCTACACCTTGTTGTGCTCAACCGCGTCGCCACCGTTGTGCCGTTGCAATGCTCGATCACACACACACACACACACACACACACACTCTCTCTCTCTCTCTCTCTCTCATGCATACACACACACACACAAGGAGATGAAGAAGAAGATAAAGATGGAGCAAGAGCACTCTTGAATTGCACAAATGAGAGAATGAGTGATTTTTAGGTTTAGGTGACTTTTATATGAGCTTGCCCATTCACACTTAGGCACCCATGCTTAACCAACTAACCCTTGAATGTTCTAGTTAGAGTGTACCTCTCATCGGTGATCACTCTTACCCTTTTCCAATTGGACCGACAAGCCCGGCCCATGACTACTAGAAGTAGATGCTGGTGGTTAACATGTCCCCCTTCCTGATGTAGATTCCGTCCTCAAAATATAATAGTGCAGCATCAAGATCCACGATAGGAGTACCTGTTAACAGAAGAAAAACAACATTGTGAAAGCTCAAAGGCAGCATGTGCAGGCGTGCAATAAGTGAGATGCATACATGATATTCTAGGAAATGCAAAAAAAATTATGAATTGTAACATTGCCAACTAGAACAAGCGTAGTACCTGAATAAAATGCAATTGAGTTAAGGTCTATTAGGTTGACTCTAAGAGAAGTACATAAGAGCTAGGGCTAAAGTAAGTACTAGATTGACCAAAGTTAATTAAAAATGTCGACTAAAGAGTAGTTAACCCTAGGAATGCTCGTCGGGGTCTAAAGACTAGTGATCTTGTCACTTATACCACTTAAGTGTGATCTACATAAAATACAGGAAGTTTGTGCTATTTGCTTTCTCTTTTCTTTTTTTTTGTTTTGTTTTAAACTAGGGTGGTTAGTTACTATATATATATATATATATATACACACACACAATCCCTAAAATCGGAAAGCTCAAGGGTCAGGGAAAGAAGGGTAAGAGGAAAATAATTCAATAGGCTGACGTGAATGAAGACTCCCCCCTTCCTTGGGTGGATCATACTTTAAAAGGATGTCATCACCTTTTGGAACCAATTATTCCAATTGGTAATAGGTGAGGATTTTAGCCAATAGTTCTCTATTACCTTGGGTGCCTCATCGAGTTGCAAGGGTGGTAAGGTACTCTCCCATGAACGAACTTGAAGTAGTGCATCAGGTAATAATTAAACAATGGGAGGTGTTGAATTTTTTGTAGCTTCATGGAGGCTGCCTATGGTAGGTGGAGGTTGTGTAGAAGCTTTTACCTCTATGGATGCATTACATGAGGAGCTAGAAGCTTCATGGAACTCCCCCTTTCCAGAGCTAAGCCGAATAGATTGGTTCTGCCTTGGAACCCAAACTAGCTCTGGAATAGGTGTATAGCATTCTGTGATCTTTCCCTTCCCACGCTCTTCCATCGGCTTTGGAATCACAAGGTTTGATCACATGGTTTCGTAGTGGATAGGGAAGGACACGATTTACGTTTAGGTACCCAAATTTGATCATTCCATCATAGTAGCCTTGGGCTTCTAATAGTTGTTTGGGAATCCAACATGATTTGGTTTTCACCTTCTTAACCTGAGTGGATGCCTTCCTTCGAGGTTTCCTTTGTGAATTAACTTGAACAATAGAGGGGTCCGATGATGATACCTTGGGGACCCATTGATATGTACCCTTGGTGAGATCACGTGGAGCCTTTGATGTAGCACTATCTATCGTAGCCATGGATGTTGAAGCTTTAGAGGGTTGTGCTACTGGCAGGGATGTTGTGACTTTTTGGATTGACAATATTTTGTTGTTTTTTGTGTTATGAAGAGGTGAGATTTCAGGTGTTATTCCTTGAGCCGTAAGGCCATGACTTGGTTTCTGCGTTGTGATACTCTTGGTATCCCAATCGATATTACATTTAACTGTAGACATCCATTTGCACCCCAGGTTTATATTACCCTCCATAGTACAAGCATGACCAAAAAGCTTTGAACTACGGTTCCATTGTCCTAAATAACATGAGTGTGTAGGATTCCAAAAATAGTGGTCTTCTTCTTATTGACACCCTTAACTTGGATGGTGCTTGTGGATAGGGGTGGTTTTCCTAGCTGACACCAAACTCCATAGGATAACAAATTTTGTTGAGCTCGTGTATCCAATAATGTGTTATATAGTACTCTCCCTTAGAGGCTATTTAGTTCAATTGGATATCATAGAGGTGGCTCAGATTCCAATAAATCATCATCAGTATCTTCAAAAAACGCTTCCGTGATTAGCCTCTCGTTGGCGTCTAAGACGTTGTTGTCTTTCTCGAGCCTCAACTCTTGCTTGGATCTTTTTAAGCTCTACCTCTATATAATTAAGCCATTCTATGGTACATTTCTTTTCATTTATTGTAGCACGCACATTTACTCGATATCGTCGTCTCTTATATCTCTTACTCTTCTTGTCTAGTTTTTGGTTACGATCGATCTCTAGTGAAGAGCCACTAGATGAATCACTACTTGTGTCTTCTGCTCCCTTGGATGGATTGTCATCTAGGGTACCATTGGGCCCTGAATAGTTTGTCCCCACATTTACACTAAGATTTAACTCAGATTCTTCGTCCTCAGAGTCAATTTCAATTGATGATTCTGACTCCAAATCATGTCGTCTATAGTCTTGTAAGACGCTACTGGTTCCAATGCTAGTCAAACCTTCATCTTGTAGGTCATCAGAAGCTATATGCATTGCTTCTAGCATATTTAAGGGTCTGAGTGGTGGCATTTCATCCCCCTCAGGTGTTACCCAGGTCGTCCCCATGTTTCCCCAAGTGTCTATGGTTGCTGCTGATAGCCGTTTTTCGGCTCTCCATAATTGCTATACTAAGTTACTCCACCCTACCAAATTCACCCAACCGCTATGGCTATCCCTACCATTTCATTGTACATAGGCGTGTGTGAGTTAGGGGGCTTTTTCCATATCTTCTTAAAAAAACCCTCAGCTAGCTAGTCACTGGGCTAGTTGAGCCAAAAAAATAAAAAAAAATAAAAAATAAAAGTATATTATGGCCTCTTTGTGTGTAAATATTTCATTGTATATATGGCCTAAATATAGTGATTTTTTATAATTATTTTGATATTTTATTTAAATATTTCTCCTTAGGTGTGTGTTTTATTAAACCTATGTACACCTTCTTTCATCCTCTTACACCATAATTATATTTTTTGCCAATATGTACATACTCTAACCTCATATTTTTCTTTTATACAAATCACTCCCACATTTTCACCCTCACCCTCGTGAAAACAAAAAATTGATTTCTACTCATTGGTTACTTTTATTATATTATTTACTTGCATACCTTTTCCTCTTTCACCCAAAATAATTCAAGTAGGGACCATATCATATGATTCCAATATCTTTCCATATCCATAACTCCTCCATATTTTTATTATTATTTTTACTCATTATTCTAACACCATGTGCTCATTGAGCTAAAGTCCATGAATAGTCCATACACTAGTCCCACCATGTATATATTTCTTATTTCACCAATAATCCTCCTCCATGCATGGGTCAAGGGCAACTTGAATGCTTTGTATTATAATATGACAAAGGAGGGGCTCACTCTTGGATGCATTGTACAAATTCAACAAAGGAGGGGGCCACTAAAAGACTTTTGCAGGCATAAAAAACAGGCTTTTTGGTGAGAATTTTTGCACCTATCTCCACTCCGAATTTGGAGCGGTGGTCAAAAGAGAAAATGTAGCCCATGCTCTGAATAATCACCTCAAATTTTTTCATGATTTTTGGAGCTACCAGCGGTGAGCTATGATTTTTTGAGTGGACCCCAGTCTGCCCACTTTTCTCACAAGTAGCCCTTAGTTTTCTCTCACCCTTCCACACACCTACTCACTCTTACACATCCCTCCCTCTCCTTCCCTCACTCAAACCTGCAATTTCCATGGCTTCTCCCACCCTCTTCACCATTACCCTTCTCTCTCATCCCTATAGTTCTTTTATGAACCTCTACATACATACACCCTCTCCATGTCTCTCTCTATTGCTTCTATGTTACAATTTCATTTACCTCTCCTAAAATATCTAAAATTCAGCATCTTAACCATGATAACTTCTGCAAATTGAGGATTTTTCATCAACAAATCCTCTTTTCATCGTGGTGGTCAACCGTGGCGGCGGCGTAAAGAAGCGAAGAAGAAGAAGAAGACCAGCGGTCATTTTTTCCACAATCTACACAAGGGTGAG
The DNA here is from genome assembly GCF_014529385.1 of Adiantum capillus-veneris. Taxonomy (NCBI): domain Eukaryota; kingdom Viridiplantae; phylum Streptophyta; class Polypodiopsida; order Polypodiales; family Pteridaceae; genus Adiantum; species Adiantum capillus-veneris. The sequence continues at coordinate 148,913,105 of NC_140944.1, forward strand.
TTCAAGCTTCTTCAAAGCTTCACCATCTCAATGATTCTCTTTTAATTCACCCCTCTTCCTTCATCAAATCAACTCACTCTACCCATTGTAAATGTAACATTAACTTTCTAGTGATTACTAACGACTAACATACTAACACAAAATAGCATTGACCTAACCATAAAAGACACCTCACCTCAAGACATGTATAGTAACTCTCTCTCTCTCTCTCTCTCTCTCTCTCTCTCTCTCTCTCTCTCCTTAAAACTTACTTTCACCTTATCTACCATCAATAATGCTCTCTTTTGAGCCCACACCCATGACTCAAGCAGACAAAGAAGGCCCGCAATGTTTTGATATTCAAAAAAATCATAATCCTGATTTGTTAGCTTGTAAATTAGGATTTCCAATAATCTTAATGAGGGGTCTCCAACCTATAAATAGGCCCGTCTCCTTCTTGTAAAACAACCTCCAATATCTCACATAGCACCCCAACACTCTATGCGTGAGGAGAGACTTAGGTGTAGCAATCACTTGTGAGCTTCACTCTTGGTGTGAGAGAAGCCTTCAAGCTACACATTGTAAGTGAGAGAGCGTGAGTTCCACAAATCTCAAAACCACTATTGTATATGCTCCTTCATCATCAATAAATTGAGGTTTGGTGCATCAAAGGCGTGATTCGACGTTCAAATCTTCATCCTTCCATTTGTGCAATACGGTTCGGTGAATTCAAGGTGACTTGTGTATTTTGAGTTTTTATCGGTTGATCTTGATTTAGAAAGTGTTTTAGTGTGTTTTTTTCATTGCCATTTTTTGTCCATTGTAAGAGGGTATTGTGGTGAGAGGTCTCCCACACCCTAAGACAGTGTGTGTGTTTTGGCAATGTTTAGCAATCACTAAGCATTGAGTGAGTTTTATACAAGTTCTACGATAGCATCATAACGAACCATCTTCATTTGCAAGTCACAAATAAGGTATTACCCAAGATCCTTTTCTCTCTCTCTTCCCTTTGCTCTAGCTCTCTCTGGTCCAGTTTGTGTGTGTCTTGGTGTGAGGTTGTTTGTGTGTTTTGTGTGGTGCATCTTCTTGGTTGTGCCAAAATCTCTCTTGCGTCCTAGTTCGCATACCATAACCAGGTGGTGCCCCTATCTTGTTTGGGTTTGGCTGTGGGTTTGTTGTTGTGTTGTGCTTGTGGTTGCCCCAGCCCCAATTGAGCAGCACGGGAGCCTTGAGGGGTGTTTAGAGGTCGCCTCTCTTGTTGCCCGCCCCGGACCGCCTCAATTTTGGTGCCCCCACTGAGGAAAGGCTTGTGTATCTTTTTGTGTAGGTTCAACCTTTAGCATAGTCAAGTAGGTTGCATGAATCACGAGAATTTGTATGATCCTTTCATTCCCATTGCAAGGCAAAAGATACACATAATTGTTAGTACTAAGTTGCAATTTCAGCGAGTAATTCGTAGGATTTTAGGTCCTCTTAGGTTGGCCGAGATAAACGCTTCAGTAAACCCTTTTATTTTGCCTCTGATTAGGTACGACCTTAGTTTGGACGTCTATATTTTTGTTTTGTTTTGAGTATTAGGTCATGCATAGACCATGGATAATGGCCCAGGAATAGAGGTTTTCCCCTTCCATTTCACTCCACACATTAGAATAAACATTGCAATTAGTAGAAAAATCCATTTTCAACAACGTATGGTATTCATGTTTGGTGCCCAAAGAGTAGGAGAAATTCTCGCATCACCAAACCCTGTCATTCTACCTCTTATTGATTATCATAGGTCATTTGATGTGAATATTTTTATTTTGTTGTAGAATAGATTGCAATTTAGAAAATATTATTGTGTAAATCTTTTAAAGAAAAAAAAAAAACGCGTCACTTTGAAATCAATTCAATGGAGAACCAACGCCAAATGTCTGGATATCCTCTTTTCTTTGGAGAGCCTGGAGAGGATGCAGAATTATTTCTAGCGAATTTCAAGATGTCTTGCCGTATCAAGAGGATAGTAACTGATCAAGAACGTGTAGAAATGTTTGAGGTGGTCCTTAGGAAAGATGCTAGCACTTGGTTTGACTCTTTGCCTGAGGAATTTAAAGGGAATTACACGGAAGTTTTGAATCGTTTCAAGAAATACTTCTTTGATCCCCAAAACACTCAGAAATTATGGCAAGACATTGTTTCTCATAAGCAAAAAGACTTAGATGACTACTACTTGTACAAGCAAGAGTTTCTACGTCTTTGGGCTCTATGGATACGAAATGTTGCTAACCCTGGTGATGGTGCAGAATTTCTAAAGAAGGAGAGGTTCATAGCCGGACTCTTTCCTGACCTTAAGGTAAAAGTTGAGGCGGGTGCACCTGCTACCTTTGATGCATCTGAAACTAGGGCTGCTGAGAAATATAGGAAACTCAAGTGCTTAAGGGGAGAGGTTCCAATAGAAGGTCTTAGACCCAAAGGTAAGTCACAAGCATCAACATCGAGGGAGCTTCCTGAGGTAACGGCGGAAGTAATTGAGAAGTTAAACGAATCTTTTAGCAGCCTGTCAATTCACCTTGCACAAGCTGTAGGTCCAAAGGGACAAGCAAAGAAGTCTGAAGAGCGAGATCCACGACCTAGGAGAGTCTTGCAATGTTGGAATTGCGGAGAGTCTGGACATAGGATGTATAATTGTCCTTGGCCCCGTGGAGAGCCAGGGAGACCTAACTTGAATTACCCAGTGATGAATGCAGGAGAAGGAGCTGGTCAACAACCAAGGCTTCTACAAAGGCCAAATGGACCAAGACCACCTCCACAAGGGGTAGAAGGAGTTCCACCTTTGCCAGATCCAAATGTGCATGTGGTAGAGGTGACAAATTCAAATGAGGTTGACATGGAAGCCAATGGCATTAAGCGTGGCCGACGAAAAGGTAAAGAGAAAGAAGGAGTCACATCACAGAGTGACCATGGACAAGGCAAGAAGGCAAAGGAAACCAAGGAAACCAAGAGGACTCGACGTCGTATCAACCTCCAAGACTTCCCTCTTGGACATGGTATGGCTCCGTACAACTTGTTGGAAGACATGAGAGGTAAGGGTCCTGATATTTCATGGCCTCAATTTCTTGCATTATGTCCACAAGTTAGGAGGGATTTAACAAGGGCAGTTAGCACTAGGAGAAAGGTAATAGAGAGTGTGCCTGTTGTAAAAATTGCACAAGCTAAAATGAATGAGGACATTACACCGGTGCTAGACTGTTACATCAAAGGGAGATTGGTTAGGAAAGGTCTAGTGGATGGGGGTGCACAAATTTGCATCATGACAGAGGGACTCATGCAAAGACTAGGCATGCACATCCATGAGACACCTGAAATCAAAGTGAAAATGGCAAACAATAGCAAGGCTAGGTGTGTAGGCATTTGTAAAAATGTCTTTGTAGAGGCCTTTGGCATTAAGAAAGCGGTGGATTTTTATGTTATGTCGACCAAGGGAAGTGGTTATCCATTTATCCTAGGAAGACCATGGCTAATGAAAATGCGAGCTTTGCAGGATTGGGAGAGTGGGAAATTAATTTGCAGGAATGACAATCATAAGAAGGTTGTCTTTGACATGAAGGAGCAACGCCAAGAGGAGCTCCATGAAGAATCATCTCAAAGTGAGACGGAAGAAGGTTGGACCGATAGCACTTCAGAAGAAGAAAGTAGCGGCAGCATTACTGAAGAGGAGTCTTCCATCGAGGTCATGGGGGTAAGGTTTAAGCCAAGCAACCAAGAGACCTCTTGTCAAGGCTTGGAGGAGGTAGGTCCTCAAGAGAACCAAAAGGTGGAAGATGAAGGAATGTTAGAAGGTATGTTGTCTACAACACTTACAAAGGATGAAAGAGAGGAGTTCAAATGTGTGCTAAGGAAATTTCCGAGGCTTTTTGCTAAAGACTACACCGATGTGCGTGGAGTAGATGTTGTTCAACACAAGATTGAGTTGAAGCCAGAGGCCACACCTAAGGCTCAAAAGCTACGAAGGCTAGGAGTCATTAAGGAGCAGGCTCTACTCAAGGAGGTAAGAAAGCTTCTAGCAGCAGGTTTCATTTATCCAGTGGAGAATTCAGAGTGGGTCTCTCCCGTTGTTGTCACTCCTAAGAAAAACGGCAAGTGGAGGGTGTGTGTGGATTATCGTCCACTCAATGAGGCAACAAAAAGAGATCACTTTCCCCTCCCATTCCAGGATGAGATACTAAATGAGGTAGCTGGTCATGAGAAGTACACTGTGTGCGATGGCTACTCGGGTTACTTTCAAATAAGTATCGCATTGGAGGATCAATTGAAAACAACCTTTATCACTCCTTGGGGTTGTTATGCTTTTAGAGTCATGCCATTTGGCCTGACAAATGCTCCTGCAACTTTCCAACGCTTCATGAACATGGTGTTTCAAGCATTCTTTGGAAAGTCCATTAGGGTTTTTATTGATGATTTTTGCATTTATAGCTCAAAATCATTGCATCTACAAAGGGTAGAAGAAGGTTTAAAGAAGCTCTATGACATGGGAGGTCAACTCAACCCCGACAAGTGTCACATAGCTGAGGATGAAGTGATCTTGCTTGGTCACAAGGTTTCCTATAAAGGCATTGAGGTGGATCCTTCAAAGGCAAAGGCTCTTATTAAGCTCCCATCACCGAAGAGTCTTAAGGAGGTCATCTCTTTCATTCAGAAGGTGAAGTATATGTCACGCTTCATTCACTTAGCCTCGGAGTTGCTTCATCCTTTGCAAAAGTTGACACAACAAGTAGAATTTGCATGGTCTGATGAGCTTGAAGAGTATTTTTGTAACATTAAAGTCATTTTGTCAGAGCTACCAACACTCATGCCTCCTTGTTGGGAGTACACATTCTTTGTTAGCTCTAGTGTTGGAAGGGAAACAATTGGTGCTGTGTTGCTACAACAAGATCCCCACAGTACAAGGATGCGACCCATCTACTTTGCTAGTAGGGTCATGAATGCTTTGGAGAGAGACTACACAGAAGCAGAACTCATGATGCTTTCTCTCATGTTTGCGGTGAGAAAGTTTAGATCCTACTTACTACCAAAACCTTTTGTAATTCTCACTGCAGAAAATTTGTTCCCTTGGGTGTCATCTCAAATGAATCTTAGTACTAGGATCTCAAAGTGGATTATGGAGTTGCAAGAGTTCCAATACTCTTTCAAGGTAGAAGATAGTGTGCGTGCACAATTGGCAGGGATTCTCACTTATAGGGTACATGAGAAGGAAATCAAGGTGCCTCAAGTAAAGACCCTACCATTGCCACCACCAAAAAGTATTCCCAATGCTTTTACCTTGTTCTTTGATGGAGCTTTTCGACGAGCCACAGGAAAAGCAGGGGGAGGGCTAGTGTTGCTCAACCCAAGTGGAGAGGTGGTCATGAAAGAGAAGGTCAATCTACCAGGTTCAACTAGCAACAATGAAGCAGAATACGACACACTACTTCATGGTTTGAAGATGTGCATTGGCCAAGGGATAAAACGTCTCATGGTAAAGGGAGATGCACTTCTCATTGTTAAACAGATTTTAGGCATTTGGGCATGCAAGAATGAAAGCTTAAGGACAAAAGTTCATGCCATTAGTAAGATGTTTAATCAGTTTGAAGAAGTGCAACTATATCATATTCCGAGGAAACAAAATGAAGATGCCGATTTACTTGCACAACAAGCAGTTACATGTGTTGAGAGAGAAGTGCAGGTCATCATGGTGGCAGCAGCTGTCAAGCAACCGAGATACCAGGGATTGGAGTCATTGGCTCCCATTATCGGCTACATTTTGGAGGGTGAGTTTCCACAAGACTTCACGAAGGCTCAGAAGAGGAGACTCATGAAGAAGGCAAGTTTCTATCTCTTCCTAGAAGGCTCCCTCTATCAAAAAGGGAAGGATCAAGTGTGCAGAAGAGTACCAACTATCGAGGAAATTCCAGCCATTCTAAAAGGTTTGCATGAAGAGGCATGTGGTGGTCATTTTTCCCAAGAATCAACTGTGAAGAAGATTTTGCTTGCGGGGTATGTTTGGCCAAGCTTGCATGTGGATGTTCAACATTGGTGTAAAAGCTGTCACAATTGTCAGATAAATGGAAATAGAAGGTTGGTGCATGGCCCGAGGCAAATAGTGCTTGCAAATGGACCCTTTGAAAAGTGGGGCATTGATGCTATGGGTCCTCTGCCTAGGACAAAAAATGGTAAACTCTACATTCTAGTGGCTGTAGACTATATGACTAGGTGGGTGGAAGCTCAAAGTGTGGCAAGAGTGAATGAGAGGACAGTTAGCAAGTTTGTGTACACTCACATTTGTTGCAGATTTGGCACACCTTTGGAGATTGTTTCTGATAATGGTCCAGGGTTTAGGAAGGGCTTGCTCACAGAAGTTTGTGAAGAGCTTCACATTCTACATCGTCATAGCACACCATACTACCCACAATCAAATGGTTTGGTGGAGAAGGCTAATGGTGTCATTGCAGGAATCATTAGAAAGATGGTGCAAAACAAGACAAAATTATGGGATGACTTCTTGGATGGTGCCTTGTGGGCATATCGAACCACATATAGGGAAGCCATGGAGTTCACACCATTTCACTTGGTCTATTGTCAAGAGGCTTTGCAGCCTATCGAGCTCAACATTCCAACAATGCGACTTCATGGCAAAGGAGCACAAGATGATCAAGAGGTATGGATGGATCGACTTCTTACGTTAGTGGAGCTTGAGTGGAAAAGAGAAGCAGCATACGAGTGCTACAAGAGGAAAGCCACACAAGCGAAAGAAACGCACGACAAGAAACGGAAGGACAAAGGCATCAAGCAAGGAGAGCTTGTGCTAAGGTATGACAATCGACTTGACAATCGTTTTGATGCCAAGTTTGAAACTAGATGGCAAGGGCCATACATAGTCAAGAAGGCTTTCAATTCTAGTTACTATCAGCTTATGGACTTGAATGGTAAAGAGCACTCCAGGAAGGTAAACGGGTATCGCTTGAAGCCCTATTTGAGTCGCCTTCTACCAAAGGATCTACCAAAGATCTGTCTAAGGCCGCTGTCTCATGTAAGTATTGTTACATGAAGCATGAGTGTAACTCCACCCAAAATTCTGAGGGGCCAAACAATGAAGATCTCGTCAAGGACTCTAAAGCACTCTCTTTGGAAAAGATGCTCTATGATGGTACATGAATATACCATCATCCTGGGGGAGGGCTAATGATAGCCGTTTTTCAGCTCTCCATAATTGCTATACTAAGTTACTCCACCCTACCAAATTCACCCAACCGCTATGGCTATCCCTACCATTTCATTGTACATAGGCGTGTGTGAGTTAGGGGGCTTTTCCCATATCTTCTTAAAAAAACCCTCAGCTAGCTAGTCACTGGGCTAGTTGAGCCAAAAAAATAAAAAAAAATAAAAAATAAAAGTATATTATGGCCTCTTTGTGTGTAAATATTTCATTGTATATATGGCCTAAATATAGGGATTTTTTATAATTATTTTGATATTTTATTTAAATATTTCTACTTAGGTGTGTGTTTTATTAAACCTATGTACACCTTCTTTCATCCTCTTACACCATAATTATATTTTTGGCCAATATGTACATACTCTAACCTCATATTTTTCTTTTATACAAATCACTCCCACATTTTCACCCTCACCCTCGTGAAAACAAAAAATTGATTTCTACTCATTGGTTACTTTTATTATATTATTTACTTGCATACCTTTTCCTCTTTCACCCAAAATAATTCAAGTAGGGACCATATCATATGATTCCAATATCTTTCCATATCCATAACTCCTCCATATTTTTATTATTATTTTTACTCATTATTCTAACACCATGTGCTCATTGAGCTAAAGTCCATGAATAGTCCATACACTAGTCCCACCATGTATATATTTCTTATTTCACCAATAATTCTCCTCCATGCATGGGTCAAGGGCAACTTGAATGCTTTGTATTATAATATGACAAAGGAGGGGCTCACTCTTGGATGCATTGTACAAATTCAACAAAGGAGGGGGCCACTAAAAGACTTTTGCAGGCATAAAAAACAGGCTTTTTGGTGATAATTTTTGCACCTATCTCCACTCCGAATTTGGAGCGGTGGTCAAAAGAGAAAATGTAGCCCACGCTCTGAATAATCACCTCAAATTTTTTCATGATTTTTGGAGCTACCAGCGGTGAGCTATGATTTTTTGAGTGGACCCCAGTCTGCCCACTTTTCTCACAAGTAGCCCTTAGTCTTCTCTCACCCTTCCACACACCTACTCACTCTTACACATCCCTCCCTCTCCTTCCCTCACTCAAACCTGCAATTTCCATGGCTTCTCCCACCCTCTTCACCATTACCCTTCTCTCTCATCCCTATAGTTCTTTTATGAACCTCTACATACATACACCCTCTCCATGTCTCTCTCTATTGCTTCTATGTTACAATTTCATTTACCTCTCCTAAAATATCTAAAATTCAGCATCTTAACCATGATAACTTCTGCAAATTGAGGATTTTTCATCAACAAATCCTCTTTTCATCGTGGTGGTCAACCGTGGCGGCGGCGTAAAGAAGCGAAGAAGAAGAAGAAGACCAGCGGTCATTTTTTCCACAATCTACACAAGGGTGAGTTCAAGCTTCTTCAAAGCTTCACTATCTCAATGATTCTCTTTTAATTCACCCCTCTTCCTTCATCAAATCAACTCACTCTACCCATTGTAAATGTAACATTAACTTTCTAGTGATTACTAACGACTAACATACTAACACAAAATAGCATTGACCTAACCATAAAAGACACCTCACCTCAAGACATGTATAGTAACTCTCTCTCTCTCTCTCTTTTTCTCTCTCTCTCTCTCTCTCTCTCTCTCCCTTCCTTAAAACTTACTTTCACCTTATCTACCATCAATAATGCTCTCTTTTGAGCCCACACCCATGACTCAAGCAGACAAAGAAGGCCCGCAATGTTTTGATATTCAAAAAAATCATAATCCTGATTTGTTAGCTTGTAAATTAGGATTTCCAATAATCTTAATGAGGGGTCTCCAACCTATAAATAGGCCCGTCTCCTTCTTGTAAAACAACCTCCAATATCTCACATAGCACCCCAACACTCTATGCGTGAGGAGAGACTTAGGTGTAGCAACCACTTGTGAGCTTCACTCTTGGTGTGAGAGAAGCCTTCAAGCTACACATTGTAATTGAGAGAGCGTGAGTTCCACAAATCTCAAAACCACTATTGTATATGCTCCTTCATCATCAATAAATTGAGGTTTGGTGCATCAAAGGCGTGATTCGACGTTCAAATCTTCATCCTTCCATTTGTGCAATACGGTTCGGTGAATTCAAGGTGACTTGTGTATTTTGAGTTTTTATCGGTTGATCTTGATTTAGAAAGTGTTTTAGTGTGTTTTTTTCATTGCCATTTTTTGTCCATTGTAAGAGGGTATTGTGGTGAGAGGTCTCCCACACCCTAAGACAGTGTGTGTGTTTTGGCAATGTTTAGTAATCACTAAGCATTGAGTGAGTTTTATACAAGTTCTACGATAGCATCATAACGAACCATCTTCATTTGCAAGTCACAAATAAGGTATTACCCAAGATCCTTTTCTCTCTCTCTTCCCTTTGCTCTAGCTCTCTCTGGTCCTTTGTGTGTGTCTTGGTGTGAGGTTGTTTGTGTGTTTTGTGTGGTGCATCTTCTTGGTTGTGCCAAAATCTCTCTTGCGTCCTAGTTCGCATACCATAACTAGGTGGTGCCCCTATCTTGTTTGGGTTTGGCTGTGGGTTTGTTGTTGTGTTGTGCTTGTGGTTGCCCCAGCTCCAATTGAGCAGCACGGGAGCCTTGAGGGGTGTTTAGAGGTCGCCTCTCTTGTTGCCCGCCCCGGACCGCCTCACTGCTAAGTGGACCCAATCCACATTGTTAGACTCAATCATCCTAGGTAGAACATCCATATAAGGAGAATCTTCCCAACATCAGTGTCCATTTTACATGTGTAACAATACTGCAATGCGGCCGAGTGAACTGTGGTGTCAGATCTATGATCAATTATAAATGTGCTCGACTAGTTACAAGATCCACTCAAATAACAGAATCTTGGAACTGCAAGTAGACATGGTTTCTAGACCAGTCATGCACCTTTTTTTCTTCCCTCATGAAAGGACGTCCTAATATCATCTCAGATGACATGGTGTGCTTGGAGAGATCCATAATAATGCAGGTATGTCTTAATTTATGTTCAAACCTTGATCTTGAGATCTTCTAGCACCCCGATAGGTTTAACAATAGACCCATTGGCCATCTTTACTACTATGGTTGTGGTCCCAAGGTGAGGTCTTCCCATAGTTTCCCAGCAATTTTTAGTCATAATGCTAACCTCAGCGCCACCATCAAGGATTCCCTTCACAGTTAATCCCTTGGTAGTGATTGGTAGGGTTGGCATTGGATTCATCGCCCTCAAAGTATTGTCCCAACTTGTTAACATGTATTTTTACAATAGGGTTCTAATCTAGGCTATGTTGTGGATCTTAGTGTTCCTCCTCTATTGGCATCTCCCTAGCTCCATCCATCTGTGCAAATTGTTGTAGCACAAACTTCAGTTCTCCATTGAGGAAAGCTCAAAGAGCTAAGAAAAGCTCGGGGTCTCCATATAGTTTGGACATGATGGTGGTTCTAACTTCTAAAGCCATGAAATCCATCAATTTGGAAATATTTAACGGCACCTTTTGGGCTTCAGTCCCTTGATGTGGGGAAGATGGGATCTCCATTTCTTCGATAGGGTTGGTAGCCCCTCTGTAAACATTCTTTCCAACAAGAAGTGAGTATGCCCACTTTCCCATGACTTTATGTCACTTTCTTCTTGGATGACGCTAGGTATGGCTAGGGGTCTAAGGACTTTGTGAGGTTGTTGTTGCATAGGGAACAGTGTGTCTGTAATCTAGATCTGCCTAGGTGCTAGTTCTAGATCCCTTTGGGTATCTTGTACCAAACTCCTTAATTGCTTTACTCGCTCGATCTCCTCTGTAGGGTTTGGATAAGTTCCTATCTTCTTCTTGGATCCTGGCCATTGTGGCTAATGACCATCTTCCTTGTTGGTTTCTTTCTTAGTGGTCGTTTTGATCTCCATGGTTTCACCTGAATCAGAATCCTCTTCGGCGTCGTTCATATATACGGGGTCGTCACCAATCCCTATGTTGGTCTTCGAACTGGGGTCTGACTTCGCTGCTTTTTGCGATCTCTTCCTTCGTGTTTTCTTCTTCTTCTGAGATTGGGCAATTGATGCCGTGTCTCTTTCTTCAAGAATATAATTTTGTTTTTGGAGCATCGATCGTGTGAGTACGTTAACTGGTACCACAAGTGTATTTTGTGATGGCTCCTCGGTAACCTCAATCAAGTTTAATGGCGTGATCTTCGGCGTATTTGGATGATTTGGACATTGGGCAATCAAATAATCTATGCCACATCGATTACACATGAGTATCGACATTGTAGACGTGCTCGCTTGATTGGTTTGCATTACTGTGGCATTCTTTTGTAGCCTAATAGGACACTCGGCTACACGATGTGGACCTCCATACTCATAGCATTAAAGAGGTGCTCTCTTGACAATGTAATTGATATATTTTGGCCTCTTGCAGCAAGAGAAGCTACTTGATAGACAGGTTTGACTTGTCCCCAATAGTCCTCCATGTAGTATTGTAGACTTTCTTCAAGTGCATCAATCCCATAGGCAATATTAGGGTCTGTATCTTCCTCACAACTTTCCAAAGAAGCAATAGATGACTTACAACCCACTTGATTCACAGAAGTGATTCTTGGATGTGGTGGTTGCTGTCCGAGCACTGGAGATGGTAAGGGTGTTGTTTGAATAACATTTTAGGCCCTAGCGACCATGTGTTGTGATGTTTGTTCAAGAGGTCGGGCCGACATCAATGCAGGCACTCAAGGTGTGTCTGTCCATGCTAAGGTTGGTCTATTGGCCATCACGCACTTAAATACTATGCAATCGTTAGCTTGATGACCATACCTCTGTGCTCGTGTGTCGCACGTGTCAATGCAAAGGACTTGCTAATACACTATGTGCGAGCCACAAATGGCTCCAAGCACACAACTAGCGTAAACTAGTAAGCTCAAAGATGACGATGGCGTGTCACTCACCGCTCTACATTTGTTGCCGTGGAGGATTCCTCGCCGCAAAGAAGAGGGAGACACCGCTATGCCACGCTCAACTGCCTCGCCATCGTCGTGCCGCCGTCACAATGCTCGATCACACACACACACACACACACACACACACACACACACACACACACACACACACACACACACACACACACTCTCTCTCTCTCTCTCTCTCTCTCTCTCTCTCACACACACACACACACACACACACACACACATACACACACACACAAGGAGATGAAGAAGAAGAAGATGAAGATGGAGCAAGAGCACTCTTCAATTGCACAAATGGAAGAATGAGTGTTTTTTAGGTTTAGGTGACTTTTATATGAGCTCGCCCATTCACACTTGGGAACCCATGCTTAGCCAACTAACCATTGAATGTTCCAATCAGAGTCCGCCTCTCATCGGTGATCACTCTTACCCTTTTCCTATTGGACCGACAAGCCCGGTACGTGACTCTATCAAATAAATAATACGACGTCTGTCATAGGTGATATGAGGGTTAACATGCCCCCCTTCCTGATGTAAATTTTTTTCAGCCACTGCAAAATCAAACAACATTGGCACAGTAATTGCATTCTCATATACAATTAAAAAGCATATGCAGTTCTAGACAAACAAATTGATTGGTAACATAATTTTAGACCATTTGTCAGCAATAAACATTAAATTTTAATATAATCAGATGCATAAACAGTTATGAAGGTCAAAAACTATACAAGTCTAGGGTTGCTAATTTAACGATCAAAAGACACTAGAGATCAACTATTAATACCATGGGCAACCTTCTCAATTTTATCTGGTCAATTAAGTTGTTCAATCGTGAGAGCCAAGTATTTCTTGTCCAAGGGCTGACTAGAGACTATACCTAGAAGACCTTGTAGTTAAGCTACGATAAAAGGAATTGCTTATGAAATCATCGCCTGACTTATTTCCTTTTCTTTGACCCTCCAAAGTCTTTTCACATTGTTTCAATTTTGATGTGTGTGCTTATTTTGTATGCCTTGGGTTTTTTGCTTTTCAAGGAAAAGCGCCCACACTGGGAACCTCTAGGGCTCTAGTACCATAGGTGATACATGTGAGTCAAGTACCAAATCAAGCTAAGATTTCTCTTCGCGCTTAAGATTTTACATTGTGGCACTTTTTTTTTTTTTTTTTGTGTTCGTTTTTCGCATTTTAATTTTGTAACTTTGGGGGGTCATATAACATTGTTACTCTCCCTAGGCTGAGGTGAGTGAAGTACCAAATCAAGCTGAGATTTCTCTTCCAGCTTAAGATTTTACATTGTGGCACTTTGATTTTTTTTGTTTGTAAGTTTTTAGCATTTTAATTTTGTAACTTTAGGGGGTCATATAACACTGTTACCTCCCCAAGCTCATCACACTAGTAAACTCCCCTTATAATAATTAAGCTAAAGGTCAATAGGGACTAAGCCCACTAGAAAGCCCTAGTACATTGCACACAATGCTGCCTAAATTGGATTAAGAACCTAAGTAACCATTGATTATTAGGAAGGCATTCCCCATGGTATTAAGAGAAGATCTCTAACACCTAGCTTGGTCAAACTAGCTTAATCGGACTGCTTGATTTTTAAACCTAGACAAGTGATTATGACAAAAAAAATACGTTGAATTTAATGTTTGATACTAAGCAAATGTGCTGAATATTATGCTACCAATCACAATTAAAGCAGACAAACATGGATGCAAAAAAGATAAGGGGCAATGCTAATGGACAAGAAACACCTGTTTGTGTTGATGGTCACTCTTGATTTGAAGTCTGAATGAGAGAAATATTCCATGAAGGTCCAAATCCTAACAACAGCAACACGTTCATGTACACACTAGGAAACACAAAGAATACCTCTAGGAGGCACATCAGTGGGAAAAGGTACCAACACTTATTGAACACAATTAAAAAACATAAGGAACCCTAACCTAATTATTTGCACTCCCCCTCGAGAGTCAAGGGAATAGGATATTGTAGAAATTAGGGAGGAACCCTAAGGCCAAACCCCTATCCTCGTCATTGAGAAAAACAAATTCATCATCCGTGAGACCATATGCGCCATCCGTATAATCATGTAAATCTTCTTCACCATCAGAGGCACCGATGTTTACTAAGAAGGTCACTAGATGCCTATAGTCATCTTGGTCAAAAGGAGCAATGGGAGAGACACTCTCTACTAAGTATGGATCAGTCGTGGTGGTCAAGAGATGTATCAGCCACTCTAACTCCTCAGAATTCCTCTCACATGCTAGCGTACCTACCAAATCCCATTCATAGGCAAGCACTGGAAAGACCATGTGAAACACTTGTGAAAAGTAAAGAGGGTACCTCTCACCCAAGGCAGGAGTGGATGAATCTAGCGTACTAGCCATATCTGTACACACAAATAGATGATGGTTAGAGTGCATATATTACAAGGGTCGTGTTCTTGTGCATAATATGTTTTTATGATTTTGTGTTATGGCTCTTGCTCTTTTACTTTTTTATCTTGTTTTTGTGAGTATAAGGCTTTATATATACATTCCCTAAGATTGGAAATTGAGAGGTTAGGGAGGAAGGTTGAGAGGGAAGCAAGTGAATGATAGATGTCAGCAAACACTCCCCCCTTCCTTGAGTAGATCATACCTTTTGGAATGATGTCGTCACCTTTTGAAACCGATTGTTCCAAGTTGTTATGGGTGAAGGCTTTAACTAATAGTTTTCGACCGCCCTATGCGTTTCATCTAGTTGAAGGGTGGTAAGGTACTCTCCCATGATTTTATTTGCAACGTCGTTGTAGGTGGTGAATTTACAAAAGGAGGTGCAAACTCTTCCTTGTTTATATGGATATGTACAATGGTGGGTGGAGGTTGTGTCAAAGCTTCTATTTCCGTATAAGAACTACATGAAGAGCAAGAAGCTTCATTTGATTTCCCTATTCCTGAGCTAGGTGGAACAAATCGTTCTTTCTTCGGTACCCAAACTAGCTCTGGAGTGGGTGTGTAGCATTCCGTGATTTTTTTCTTTCCGTGATCTTCAATTTGTTTTGGAGCCATAGGATTGAGCTCAAATGGGCCAGGTGACAAGTAAGAGCACAATTTATGTTTTGGCACCCAGATTTGATCATTTCCTTCATAGTAGCCTTGGGCTTCCAATAGTTTTTTAGGAATCCAACACAACGTTTCTTTACATTTCTTGAGGCGAGCGGGACGTCTCTTACCAGGCTCCTGTCTTTTAGCACTAGCTATGGTCACTAAAGAAGCTTTAGGGACCCACTTGTATGTTTTCATTGTTATTTGGGATGGGTCTTGTGTGTCTCGAGCTTTATTTGAACTACATCAGTTGAAGCTCTAGAGAGTTGGGCTATGGGGACATATGGTTCAACCTCTTGGACATGCAATGTTCTGGGTTTTATTTCCTTAAGAGGCAATATCTCAGGGACTATGGCTTGAGTGGTAGGGCTAAGAGTTGGTTTCTGCGTTGTGACACCCCCTGTCCCCCAATCAATAGTGCATTTGGTGGCTATCATCCACGTGCGTCCCAGGTTTATATTACTCTCCATAGTTCCAGCAGGCATGACCAAAAAGTCTTGAGCTACAACCCCATTTTCATAACTGACAGAAGTGTGCCAGATTCCAAAAACCGCAGTTTTTTTCTTGTTGACACCCTTGACTTGGATAATTCTCTCAGGTAGAGGTGGCTTTCCCAACTGACACCAAACTCCATATGACAATAGATTATACTTAGCACTCGTGTCCAATAAGGGGTTATATAACACTTTTCCATAGGCACTGTTTAGCTCAATAGGGTATCGTAGAGGTGTGTTAGAGTCCAACCAATCATCCTCTGTTTCAACGTGGAATGCATGTCCAAAGAACGCTATATGCAAGCAACAAGGGAGAGGAAAATTGAGAACCTACGAAGGCTAGAACAAAGTCGAGCCCTGAAAGCAAAGGCTCCTATGACAACAATCATGCTAGCCGAGCAACCGAGTGCTCCCAAGGTAGCAGTCATGGAGGGGCCAGCTATGGGGAGCAATAATGCTTCCACTTCAAGGGAAACCTCCAGCACGCCAGGCCTAGATGGGATATTCCTAAACGAAAATTGGGAGTATGACCTACAAGCAGAAGCTTTAACTGATCGGTACACAGGACACACCTATCATGTGGGTTGGTTAGATGTTCTACAATCCACAACGGGTGCTACTAGCATAGATGAGCAACAACAGAAAGTCTGTGATGTCCTCCATAGGATTGTCGAGTTAGAAAGACAGAACACAGGGATCAACATGCCTTCAACAGGCCTAATGAGATTCTTGGATACGGGAAAGGCCAACCAACCAACCCTGTCACAAATGGAGACTCCCTCAGTGAGCCCCATTGATCCTCCATATGTTGTTTCGCCAGGAGCCTCAGTACAATCTGAGCCCACAAGTGGCAGCTTTACCTTCCCAGATCTAGCTCATCTTTCTCTTAATGACACTACGGCTACCATGCATATCCCAATGGTGAGCATGACAAGAAGTACACCATGGAGTTCATTTGTTAACACTGCGCCGATGCCTAGTAGCACAGTGCCCCCAACTATACCTACATGTATGTATCAATCATGTGCACCTGTCGTACCTCAGCCTCATGTAGCTCCTACACCTCCGATTATTCCAAGAGCTTACAATCCACAATGGAATTATCCAAGCTCTTATACAAGTGGAGCCATGCCATTTAATAATAACATGCCATATCAGGCACCCCCTATGCCTAGGGCCACGCCTGTAAACTTTGGACCACCGTCTGGTACACCACCATACGAAATTTGGGACCCAAGAGCCGCGCCTATGCCAAGGCCAAGGCCAACTCCCATCTCACATGTGGTTCCAGGAGCACATACACCCATTATACCTGCTCAAATAGGAGATTTGGCAGCATTTTCTCAAACTATCGGTCGCTCTATTGCGGAAAACATGCGTAGTGCACCTGATAGAGAGCTTAGGAGCAAGGCAGTTCAAGTAGCTAAGCTCACACAAAAATTCAGTGGAGACGGAGATGCTAGAAAGCATATGGAAGTCTTTGAACATGTGTGCGATTCCTTGGAAGAGCACAATGAGCTACATAAGTGTAAGGCTTTGAGTTTGACCCTAAGCGGAAAGGCTGGAGATTGGTATAGAACCTTAAGAGTAGAAGAGAAAACGATCTACTCTACTCTTAGGAGACTGTTCTTAAAAGAATACATACGAGAGGGAGTACTTTGGGGTGTAGCCTCTCAGCTCCAGAAAGCCTAACGAGAAGAAGGTGAATCCGTGAGAGACTTCATTAGTTGCCTAAAGAATTTGAATTCTCGATGCAATCCAAACGAGCGATTCAACAACAACCAATTGCTCGATAGATTCATTAGGGGACTACGACATGAAAGTATCTATAATGGCCTAGTCATTAGAGGTATCACTACTTGGGAAGCAGTCACCATGAATGCAATCCAATTGGAGGATAATTTAATGATTGCAGGAGAAAGAGTGTCTGCCGAGCCGAAGTCAAGTAGCTCGCAAGCGTCAGGGCATGAGCCAATGAAGATAAAGCCAATCGTGAAAGAGCAAACGATATCTGAGATGACTTTGGCAGATCTCACCAAGGCCATCCAAGAAAGCCTTAGGGGTAATCGTGCTCCACAAAACACTCATATGTATCCAAGAAGGGAGCAACAATGGTGCTCAATTTGCTTGGGCCCACATACTACGAGTGAATGCCCTACTTTCAGAGTAAAGTTTAACGGGACTTGTAACGCGTGTGGTAGGTATGGCCATCAAGCGAAGGATTGCCTGATGCTTAAACGCATCATGGAAAATAGACCGCCTATAGCTTGGGCAAACTGACCTCGAGTTCCTGCATTGATGCCTACCCCACCCATGGAGTAACAGTTGCCATTACAGCACATGGTCCCTAGAACCCAAAATATGGTCCAAACCACACCGTTGCCACCTCCAGTGCTAGGACCGCAACCTCCTCATCCAAGAGTTACACCTATGAACCAAATAGGTTGCGAGTCATCTAGTACTTATGTAGATTGCGAAGGGGACATAGACCCTAGTATCACCTATGGAGTCGACATGCTTGAGGAGTGTCCCATGTACTATATGGAAGACCATTGGGGACAAATCAAACCGGTATATCAAGCTACTGCGCTTGTAGCAAGAGGCCAAAACATTAATAGTTTTGCCAAGAGACCACCTCTTCAGTGCTACGAATGTGGTGGACCACATTGAGTAGCTGAGTGCCCCATTAGAATGCAAAAGAATGTTGCACTAATGCAAACAAGTCAAGGGAGTGCATTGGCAATGCCAATACTCATTTGTAATCGTTGTGGCATAGATCATTTGATTGCACAGTGTCCTAACAATCCAAACACACCGAAAATCACACCATTGAACTTAATAGAGATTGTTGATGGGACACCACCAACTATAAACATAGCACCAGTGAATGCACTCACACGGTCGATGCTCCAAAAGCAAAATTACATCCTCGAAGAGAGAGATGCTGCATCCATTGGCCGAGCGAGAAAAAAGAAAACACGAAGAAAGAAATCCCTTAATGCTTCTAGCTCAAAACCTAGTTCAAAGACTAACATAGGGACAGGAGAGGATCCCGTGTATATGAATGACCCTGAGGATGACTCAGATTCGATAGAGACCACGGAGACCAAAACTATTACTACAAAGGAAAAAGCCAGTGAGGAGGATCACGAGAGGGAATTACGACGAACACCAAAAGAGTATTCAAAGTTAAACCACCCAGTTGCGAACCCCCAAGATAAGCCACGAGAGACCAAAAATGAGGATTGCAAGAGAAAGATTGGAACCTAACCAAACCCAATAGTGAAAATTGAACGAGTCCAACAACTGAGGGGTTTGGTGGAAGAAACTCAACGAACATTAGAACCTGAACCCAAACATATCCAGATGTCGGACACAGTGTTTCCCACACAAGTTCAACCTCACAAGAACTACAGGCCGTTAGCTATACCCAGTATCATTCGGGAAGAGAGTGAGGGTAGGACATCTGAAAGTGGACACGCACCTTTCCTACTAGAGAGAATGTTTGGTGAGGGAATGCCCGACCCCCTTGAGGAAGTGGAGATTCCATCTTCACCATTCTCTTGTCAGGGTCCTACGTCCCACAAGATGCCATTAAATGTTGCCAAATTGATGGATTTCATGTCTTCAGAAGTTAGAACCACCATCATGTCCAAACTATATAAAGACCCCGAGCTAGTCTCAGCTCTTCGAGCCTTCCTCAATGGAGAATTACAGACCGGATTACCACAGTTTGCACATATGAACAAACCTGACTCGGTAATGAATGATGAGGAACATTTAGCACCACCATCTGACCTAGCGGGACATGAATCTGTTATTGAAGTACCCGTTAAGAAGTTGGGGCAATACTTTGAAGGTGATGAATCTAATGCTACTCTACCAATCACTACTAAATGATTAACTGTAAAGGGGGTCCTTGACGGTGGTGCGGGAGTCAGCATGGTGACAAAGAGTTGTTGGGAGTCTATGGGGTGACCTCACCTTGAAGCCACAAGCGTAGTGGTAAAAATGGCTAATGGATCTATTGTTACGCCTACTGGAATGCTAAAGGATCTCAGAATCAAGGTCTTGGGACACAAGGTAAGGCAGACTTTCATTGTTATGGATTTTTCCAAGCATCCTATGTCATTTGAGATGATCTTAGGGCGTCCATTCATGAGGGAAGCAAAAATGGTGCATGACTGGTCCAAAAACCACGTCTACTTACAGTTCCAAGACTCTGTCATTCGAGTTGATCTTTTAAGTGGTCCAACGCATCCTCTAGGAAATAAATTCATCATTGATGTTCGATCAGACACAACAATTCACTCAGTTCCATTACAGTATTGTTACACGTGTAACAAAGACACGGATATTGGGGAGAACTCTCCTTATATGGATATCCTACCCGGAATGGTTGAGTCAGACAATGTCGATTGGGTGCACCTAGCGGCAACTATAGATACATGGAGAGCTAGAGGAACAACTTGGGTAACACCAGATGGGGAAGAGATACCACACATTGCACCGGTAAACATGTTAGGTGTAGCGCATGTAACATCCGATGATAAGAAAGAGGCACACCTACCTGAGAGTGAAACCGATGATTCCTCAAAGGCTTTAGGCCAATACACATAAGAAACGGAATCTCAGGGAGAAATGGATTCAGAACCTGAGGAACATCGAGTGAACCAAGTATAGAAACTGAACACTCAAGGCCTAGTACGACCATCTATGGTAATTTATATGAGAGTGAAGAAGATACAAGCGAAGACCTATCAGGCGAGTCGAGTTCAAACATTTACCAAAATCAAAACCTTAACAAGAAACAAAGGTCATATAAGAGACGACGATATCGAGCAAATGTGAGAGCTAGGATAAACAAGGAAAGATCTACTGCAGAATGGCTTAGCTTTCTAGGGGCATGTGATGCTCATCGAAAGCTAGTAGACAATTGGGGTGAACATCTCCGTAGTGTCATGTGGTGCAGCCCGCGACCCATTAACCTCGCTCAATTGGAGGTTACAGAGCCGAAATTGAGTCGAACTATAAGAAGACGTCAAAACGGAGATTTAGCTCAACAACAAAAGGAGGCAGAACTAAAAGAAAGGTCTCTGTCAAGACAAGAGCCTGCTGACTTACATACGGCTCCTGAACATTTTAAATCTTATACCACGGGGGAGCGAAAGGTTGTGTATGCCAAAGCCCAACAAATACCTACCAATGGAAGCAGTGGAGTCTATGATGGTCCAGCGGCAGTTAAAGAGATAGAATTAGCAGAACCAGGTGAGGAGTCTAAACGATTCTTTATTGCTCAAGACCTTACCAAAACTGAAGAGGTTGTACTTAAGGAGCTCCTCAAGGAATACAAGGATATCTTTGCTTGGACATATCATGACACGAAGGGCGTTCCACCTTCTGTGGTGCAACATACAATTCCCATGATCAACACTGCTAAACCCGTCCAGCAACGACCATATCCAATGAATCCTAAGTACGCCAAAATTGCACAAGAGGAGATTGAAAAACTTATCCAATGTGGATTCATATACCCTATTGAGCACTCAGAATGGGTTTCTCCAATAGTCATTGTGCCAAAACAGAATGGGAAACTAAGAGTGTGCGTGGACCTCAAGAAAGTTAATGCAGCCACTAGGAGAGATCATTATCCCTTGCCATATTCAGAACATGTGCTTGAAAGAGTTGCGGGCAAGGAAGCTTATAGCTTTTTAGATGGGTACTCTGGTTACAATAAAATCACAATTGCATTAGAGGACCAAGCTAAAACTGCTTTTATCACAGAGTTTGGAGTGTTTGCATTTCGTGTTATGGCTTTTGGCTTAACGAATGCCCCTGCTACATTCCAACGATTAATAAACACCGCGTTTAAAGAATTTCTAAGGGAGTTTTGTGAAGCTTTCCTAGATGACCTTTGTGTTTATTCTTCTTGGGAGAAGCATTTGTTATATCTACGAAAAATATTTGAAAGGTGCATGTTTTATCGCATCTCATTGAACCCTTTCAAATGCCAATTTTGGGTTAAGCATGGAGTCATTCTAGGGCATATAGTGTCCAAGAACGGGATATCCACAGATGAGAGTAAGATTAAAGCCATTTCCGATTTGCCACCACCTACTAACTATAAAGGAGTTCAAAGATTTGTCGGGCATGTTGGTTATTATCGAAGGTTTATTTTAAACTTTGCCGAGATAGCGCGTCCATTGTACAAGCTTCTTATCGAGTTTCACTGGACGGAAGAATGTCATCAATCTTATGAGTTATTAAAGAAGGCCCTAACAAGTGCTCCAATCCTGCGAACACCTGATTGGAATGTACCTTTTCATGTGCATATTGATGCATCAAATTTTGCTATTGGGTGTGTTCTAACTCAACCAGGAGAACATAAATTGGACTACCCTATTAGCTTTGCAAGTCGCCAATTAAATGATGCCGAGATGAACTACACTACTACAGAGCGCGAAGGTCTAGCTATGATTTACGCAGTAAAGAAATTTCGCTATTACCTTCTTGCTACCAAGTTTGTGTTTTATGTTGATCATCAAGCATTGCTATATTTGGTAAACAAGCCGTGTTCCACAGGTCGAATTACACGATGGTTGTTAATTCTTCTTGAGTTTGACTTCACCGTTGTTGTGAGGCCTGGGAGGAAACATGTCATGGCGGATCATTTATCTCGTATCCCTAATGGCGAAGCTCCTACGGGGGTTGATGATGAATTGCCTGATACTCCTTTGTTCATTGTTGAGACAATGCCTGAATGGAGTGAAAAGATTGTTAACTTCTTAGTTAATTGTTTTCCACCCAAAGAACTGCGAAAAGATATAGCTCTAAAATTAATCAAGGAATGCGAACCCTATTGCTTACTGGCTGGAACTCTCTATAAGAGAGGAAAAGATGATGTTCTTAGACGCTGTGCCCGCGAGGATGAGTATTTATATATTCTACAAGAGGCACACATGGGCGTAGCTGGTGGTCACTTTTCAGGAAAGTTGACTGCCTGAAAGATCTTACAGTCAGGCTATTGGTGGCCCACTCTGTTTAAGGATGCATCACTTTTTGCAAAGGGATGTGATGAATGCCAACGCTTCAACAAGCCACAAAGAAGGGATAGGATGCCTCTACATCCCATCAAGGTAACCCAACCATTTGAAAAGTGGGGCTTAGACTTTGTAGGACCGATTAGTCTGGCTGCACGTAACACGCAATCACGATATATCATTGTGGCTACCGACTATGTAACCAAATGGGCTGAAGCAAAAGCAACACGAAAGGCGGATGCAAAAACAACAGCTAAGTTCCTCTTTGAGAACATTATCACACGTTTTGGATGCCCCTTTGAACTTGTGAGTGACAATGGAACTCATTTTATAAATGAAGTAATAAAAGAACTCACATCAAACTTCATGATATCTTACCACAAGTCTACACCCTATTATCCCCAAGAAAATGGCCAAGCCGAGAGTACCAACAAAAATCTCATCTCCATTTTGACAAACAGTCGAGGCTCATCGCACTGATTGGGACCTAAAGCTTACATCAGCTTTATGGGCTTATCGTACTGCGTATAAAGTTGCTATTAATTGCACACCATTTAAGATGGTGTATGGCCAAGAAGCAGTTATGCCATGGGAGTTTGTCATTCCTAGTCTTCGAGTAGCTTCTCAAGAAGGTTGGGATGGTAACCCCTTAGTGGAGCGATTATATATCCTGGAAAGGCTAGATGAAGACAGGAAATTAGCTGTGCGAAATGCTCTAGTGGAGAAGGATAGGAGAAAGAAGTGGTTTGATAGCCATTTAAAGGATAAATACATCAAGGTTGGTGATAAAATTCTTATGTACGGGATACGTAATGAAAAGAAGAAATTGAAATACGTTGGTAAGGGACCATATCGAGTGTGTGAAATTACTCCGCAAGGTACCATTCGTGTGGAGACTCTAGATGGAGTTGAAACCATTGGATTCCTTAATGGGAGTAACTTCAAAAGATATTATAATCCTCTAAGCCAGGAAGAGTTGCAAGCCATCCATCAAAAGAAGGATGCCAAGGAACAAGCAGAGCTTAAAAAAATACAAGCAAGATTTGAGGCTCAAGAACGACAACAACGTTTTAGACGCCAACGAGAGGCTAATCTGGGAATCACGCAAGCATTTTTCGAGGACACAGATGACGACTCATTAGAATCTGAGCCACCCCTACGATACCCAATTGAGCTAAATAGCCCCTATGGGAAAGTACTATACAATGCCTTATTAGATACGGGAGCTAAACACAATTTGTTATCCTATGGAGTTTGGTGTCAATTAGGAAAACTGACCCTATCCCTGAGTACGATGCAAGTCAAGGGCATTAATAAAAAGAAAACTGCTATTCTTGGAGTCCTTCAGACCCCTGTTGACTATGACAATGGAAGCATAGTGCAGAGGTTTCTAGTCATGCCCGCAGGAGCTATGGAAGGCAACGTAAACCTAGGACGCACGTGGATGTTGGCAACCAAATGAACTATTGATTGGGATACTGGTAGTGTCACGACGCGACCACCGACTCTTACCCCTATGATTCAAGCAAAGTCACCTACGTTGCAAACTCTAGCAAAGTTGAAGGATAGCCAACATTCACAAGCCAAGGTGGTTAACTCGTCTTTGCCGGCTACCCATGAATCTAGCACTTCAACACTTGTAGTTGCAGCAAGCAATAATATTGCAAGTACTCAACCTGCACGACCTAAGAGTACATATCAATGGGTCCCCAAGGCCTTACTTCCAACTACCTCAACCCTCCCATCCATTCCAAGAAAAAATTTCCCGGGAAAACCAAGAGCGCGCCCTAGGAGAGTCAAGACCAAATTACGATGGATTCCAAAACAACTATTAGAAGCCCAGGGCTACTATGATGGAAATGAGCAAATTTGGGTACCTAAATGTAAAATGTGTCCTTCCCTATCGACAACAAACCCATATGAGTCAAACAGTGTAATGCTAAAGCCAATGGCAGACTGTGGGAAGGGAAAGATCACAGAATGTTACACACCTAGTCCAGAGCTAGTTTGGGCTCCAAGGAAAAAACTAATTTATTCCACCTAGCTCAAGAACAGGGGAGTTCCATGAAGCTTCTAGCTCCTCATGTAATACATCCATAGAGGTAAAAGCTTCTACACAGCCTCCATCTATAGTAGTGGACCTCCATGAAGCTACAAAAGAATCCACACCTCCCAGTGTTCAAGAATCACCAGATGAACCACTTCAAGTTCGATCCTGGGAGAGTACCTTACCACCCTTGCAACTTGACGAGGCACCTAGGGTAATAGAAAACTACTGGCAAAAATCCTCACCTATTACCAACTGGAACAATTGGTTTCAAAGGGTGACGACATCATTTCAAACGGTATGATCTACCCAAGGAAGGGGGGAGTGTTTGTGGACATCCATCATTCACTTGCTTCCCTCTCAACCTTTCTCCCTGACCTCTTAATTTCCGATCTTAGGGAATGTATATATAAAGCCTTATACTCACAAAAAAAAGATAAAAAAGTAAAAGAGCAAGAGCCATAACACAAATCATAAAAACAAATTATGCACAAGAACACTACCCTTGTAATATTTGCACTCTAACCATCATCTATTTGCGTGTACAGATATGGCTAGTACGCTAGAGTCATCCACTCCTGCCTTGGGTGAGAGGTACCCTCGTTACTTTTCCCAAATATTTCACATGGTCTTTCCAGTGCTTGCATGTGAATGGGATTTGATAGGTACGCTAGCATGTGAGAGGAATTTTGAGGAGTTAGAATGGCTGATACGTCTCTTGACCACGTCTGATCCATACTTAGTAGAGAGCGTTTCTCCCATTGCACAAGCCTACCCTTTTGACCAAGATGACTATAGGCGTCTAGTGACCTTCTTAGTAAACATGGGCACCTATGATGAAGAAGAAAATTTACACGACTACACGGATGGCACATATGGTCTCATGGATGATGACTTTGTTTATCTCGACGACGAGGATAGGGGTTTAGCCTTAGGGTTTCCCCCCAACCTCTACAATATCCTATTCCCTTGACTCTCTAGGGGGAGTGCAAATAATTAGGTTAGGGTTCCTTATGTTTTTTGTTGTGTTCAATAAGTGTTGGTACCTTTTTCCACTAATGTGCCTCCTGGAGGTATTCCTTTTGTTTCCTAGTGTGTACAGGAGCGTGTTGCTATTGGTAGGATTTGGACCTTCATGGAATCTTTATCTCGACTCACTCTTCAAATCAAGCGCGACCATCGACACAAACAGGTGTTTCTTGTCCATTAGCATTGTCCCTTATCTTTTTTGCATCTATGATTGTCAGCTTTAATTGTGATTGGTAGCCTAATATTCACCGCATTTGCTTAGTATCAAACATTTAATTCAATGTAATTTTTGGTCATAATCACTTGTCTAGGTTTAAAAATCAAGCAGTCCGACAAACTAGTTTGACCAAGTTAGGTGTTAGAAATCTTCTCTTAATACCATGGGGAATGCCTTCCTAATAATTAATGGTTACTTAGGTTCTTAATCCGATTTACGCAGCATTGTGTGAAATGTACTAGGGCTTTCTAGTGGGCTTGACCCTATTGACCTTTAGCTTAAGTATTATAAAGGGAGTTTACTAGTGTGATGAGCCTGGGGACGTGTATCAGTGTTATATGACCCCCCAAAGTTACAAAATTAAAATGCTGAAAATGAACAAACAAAAAATCAAAGTGCCACACTGTAAAATCTTAAGCTGGAAGAGAAATCTCAGCTTGATTTGGTACTTCACTCACATGTATTGCCTATGGTACTAGAGCCCTAGAGGTTCCCAGTATGGGCGCTTTTACTTGAAAAGCAAAAAACCCAAGGCATACAAAATAAGCACACACATAAAAATTGAATCACTGTGAAAAGAGTTTGGGGGGTCAAAGAAAAAGTAATCAGTCAGGCGATGATTTCATGAGAAATTCCTTTTATGGTAGCTTAACTACAAGGTCTTCTAGATATAGCCTCTAGTCAGCCCTCGAACATGAATACTTGGCTCTCGCGATTAAACAACTTAATTGACCACAGAAAATTAAGAAGCTTACCCATGGTATTAATATTCGATCTCTAGTGCCTTTCGACCGTCAAATTAGCGACCCCAGACTTGTTTAATTTTTTACCTTTACATCTGTTTATGCATTTGATTACATTGCAATTTAATGTTCATTGCTGACAAATTGTTTGAAATTCTTTTACCAATCAATTTGTCTACCTAAAACTGCATATGCTTTTTAATCACTTATGAGAATGCAATTACTGTGCCAATGTTGTTTGATTTTGCAGTGACTGAAGAAGGCTAAGGACATTCATCTCAAATGCTCTTCCACCTCGACGAACGAGCTTCAACTCAATAGCTTCCGAGGAAGGAATCTACATCAGGAAGGGGGGCATGTTAACCCTTACGGCTCACGGACACCCCATCACCTACGACGGACGTGTATTATGTATTTGGTAGAGTCAGGTACCGGGCTTGTCGGACCAATAGGAAAAGGGTAAGAGTGATCGCCGATGAGAGGCGCACGCTAACTCGGACATTCAAGGGATTAGTTGGCTAAGCATGGGCGCCCAAGTGTGAATGGGGTGAGCTCATATAAAAGCCAACTAAACCTAAAATTCACTCATTCTCTCATTTGTGCAATAGAAGAGTGCTCTAGCTCCATCTCCATCTTCTTCTTCTTCACCTCCTTGTGTGTGTGTGTGTATTTGAGAGAGAGAGAGAGAGAGAGAGAGAGAGAGAGAGAGAGGGAGAGTGTGTGTGCAATCGAGGATTACGAAGGCACGACGGCGGCGAAGCAGTTGAGCGCGGCACGACTGCAGCTTCTTCTTCATTGCGGCGAGGAATCCATGACGAAGGCGAGCGTAGAGCGGTGAGTGACACACCTTTTGCTCTCTTGAGCTTGCTAGATTAGTCTTCTTGTGTGCTTGGAGCCATTTGTGGCTCGCACACGGTGTATCGGCAAGTCCCTTGCTTCGACAGTGTGGCAAGGAGCGCACATGCACATACGAGGTAGATATGACACTTGTAGATGAAGATGCAATGCATGAAGACAATATGCCAGACGAGTTGGGACAGAGTTATGTCTGCAGTTAGAGATAGACGATGATACGGTGCAAGATCTTATCGATGATGCTTCACTAATCGAGGCGTGTAAGTGTTTGTGTGAAGATGTTGATTTAAAATTAAGCTCTTTCTTAATTTAAACAAAGGATGTGTTCTGACGCTTTCTTTTACTTTCTTTGTGCAGGACTTTAGTATGGCAGGCCAGTATCCAGATCCCGCTTCTATGAGTGCGGATGCATTTATGGGCTTCATCACACGGATGACGCCCAGTCAGATGGCAGATGCGTCTCAATATTGGATAGCCAGAGGCATGGGTACCACGCCTCCAGGCTTCACACCCGAGGGTCCAACGCCTATGGGGGGGGGGGGGGGGGGGGACGCCTATGGGTACGATGCCTGCGAGGTCTCCCATCACGGTCGCTTAAACACCTAGGGGTACGACAGAGGCGGGTACGTCATTATCTCCGCAGCACAAGCGCACTCGCCGATCTCGACGATCGTCAGGTGGAGGTGGTGGTTGCTATGGAGGAGTGTCCACATATGCTTTGACCCCTCCTCGCTCTCACGAGCCCCATCCTACCCATGCACACCTCTCGACACACCTCTTAGCACACGTCGTACACCTTGGGGGGACACACGATCCTAGTGCCTCCAAGGTCTATACTGTACGGGCAGATGGACAGGTTGACATGGATAGAGTCGGGACTGAGATGAGACAACGGGTTCGCCAACTTGCGGAGCTGTAGTTTTTGACCACCATTATGACACCTTGACTTGATCAGGATCGCAACAAAGTCAATCATATAGTGGAGACCATCATGAGAGAGTATCAACCTCCGGGTTCAGAGGAGCTTCCGAAGAGTTGGATCACGAGTGTTGCACGAGACACTGTGAAACATCGTCGCGAGATGTAGCTCATCGGGCTTTCAGGCAGGGCTCGCCGAAGCCTTCGGGCATCTCACACGAGACGTGGCAGCAGATCATGGAGGATGAGCAGATAGTGGACATGCGGTTCAGGCAGCAGCGTCATGCCGCAGAGGTACGATGAATGACCAGGGGCACATCTCATCTTGGCAGCGGAGGCTTCGACACCTTTCGCTATGAGTTTGTGAGTTTTCAATCCAATCCTTGCTATGGCGTTTTTTTTAAAACGCGAGGAATCATGTATTCTTAATTACTTTGGTTTTTGTATAAACGCAGAATCTTGCAATGCATCGAGCCCCGACACTCTAGAAGGAGACAACTGGATATCGGAGAGGCATTTATGAAGTATCGAATGATCTTGCTGCCGCCGCAGGAGAGCCTATAGACTGGGAGGCCTTAGAGTCTCGCTGATCGATTGAGGTGAGACGTTAATATGTGTGAGTTGACTTAATTAATTAAGTATATGTGAAGTAATATCATACTAATTTTGTGACTTGTCCTTTTATGTGCAGGTTGTGAGGCGGAGTCATCAGTGGATTTCTATATATGTTTTGTGAGACACAAACACATCTCTGTGTTTCTTTCTTGTATAGACATGGTTATGGTTATTGTTTATTGTTTATTGTTTATGGACGTTATGGTTATGGTTACTGTTTTGTTTATGGTTATGTTTAACTTTATGGTTATGGTTGTGGTTATGGTTTTGATCAATATGGTTATGGTTTTAATTTGGTTATGGTTTTGCACAAAGTTCGTTATATAGGAAGTTCGTTATGGTTATGGTTTTAATTTGGTTATGGTTTTGCACAAAGTTCATTTCATTTCTTCCATCAAGTTGTGCCTTAAATCTCATGTGAGATCCTACATGGATATCATGTAGGAGGCGTATACATATTGTTTTTTTTGAAAAGTTTATGTTAAAACGAAGGGAACTCTGGTGCTGCTCACTTTCTTGGGCAGAGGACAGGCAGTCTGGCTGTGGCTGTGTCCATCTTTTCACTGGGCACAGGCCAGGTTGCCTGTCCTCTGCCCAAGATTTTTTTTTTTTTGATATGGTCGTCGAAATACGCGTCGATAGGGGCGTCGAAATACGCATCGAAAACAAAGCCTTTCGACACATATATCGACGCGTATTTCGACGGTATCACAGGGACGAAGATTTCAACGCAGTTTTCGACGTCTCGCGTCAAAATCTGCGTCAAAGGCACCTGTTTTTGTTGTAGTGTTTGGCGCCGTTGCCGGGGACGATGGCCTACGCTAGTGTAATTGTGGCATAATCGAATGCTTTTCCTCACTAATTTCACTTGTGTGTTTATGTTTTTGTGGATTTTGAATGTGTGTGCATGAAGCAATGTGTTCATAATTCCCTAATGTGTCACCAGTTTTTGTCGATTGTGTGTTTACACACTCTAATTTCACACTAACCCTTGTTAATTTGACTAATTTTTGCTAACTTACTAATGTGCTATGAAGGATTGGAGCATTTGACCATTCAATTGATCTTCATGAAAGGTAATCAAGGTGGTATTCTCAACCTCCCTAGAATCTAAAGATGTGTAGAATTGTGTAGAGATCCCACCATGATGCAATGTAATGTTGATGCAATGTAATGCTATGCTATGTTGATGCAATACAATGTTGATGTTATGGATTGAAAATTTTGCGATTATTCATTTTCATGCCGTCATAATGCCGAAATTTTAAAGATTTGGTGGCGCATGAATTTGACAAGTTTCATTTGCTAATTGGTGAATGTGTATTGCTTTCTGGGTGCCTAATTGAGTTAATTGTATGCTTGGATGGTCAATTTAAAGTGTATGTGCACTAAAATCAAGTGTGTGTGCATTCTAATTGAGTGTGTGTATGCTAATTTTAGGTGTGTTATGCTAATTTTAGGTGTGTGTGTACTATTTTGCCCATGTTTGTGCACCTAAAAATCAATGTGTGCATTGTGATTTTTCAATTGTGATGATTAATTTGTGTTGTGCTCATGCCCAACTAATGATTTCTGAAGTCACATTACAAATTCGACAAGTTTAATCCTTTTGTGTGCGCACGTAAAGATTGGTAAAAACTGCCAATTTTTTAGTATGTGTGTGTCTAAAAAGTGTTTAAATTTGCATGATTGATTCAATGTTTTGATTGCATGATTGATGTGTGTAATGGTTAAATGCTACGTTTTTGTGCTCAAAACAAGGATTTACACATTTCAATTGTGTCAATTTTTGACGTAATTTTGTCGGTTTAATTGCCCAGTCTTGATTTTATTGATAAAATTGTTTGGCAATTGAATTGATGAGATTTTTGCAATTTTATTTAGGTGCACTATTTCGCAATGTGTGGAGAATTTTTGGGTATTGTTGGATAATTTTTACAAATTTTGGGCATTTTTTTGCTAATTTTTGCATTAATATTTGGTTTATTCTATAAAAAATTTGATATTTGGCGACCTTTATGAGCTGTTTTGTGTGTGTATTTGCGGCATCATTTTGTTCGCATTTGTGCGCTCCGTTGTCGAGTTTTGAGCGTTTTGCTGTTTTCGGGGCTCGGGTGGATAATTTTGTCGAAATTGGTGTTTTCAAAAAAATCTGCTATTTTTGGTGTGCTTTTGCATATCGAAAACGTTCGGTTGTGATTGCAGATGATTTTCTTAGATTCCTAGAATTTTTTGGACTTTTCTAGCAATTTTTGAGATTTTCTGGCGATTTTTTGGAGTTTCGGCTAATTTTCAGCCGATTTTTGGCATTTTCGGACGTTTTAAAAAAAAGAGAGGAAAAAAGCAAATCTCGTCGATCTTTTCCCGCTTTGCCTTGTGGTGCATAAAGATTTCGTCACGGATAGATCTTTACGATCTGTGGGATAGTTTCCGACAATAAAATTCTCTTCTTCTTCTTTCCGTGTGAACACCACCCATCACACACACACACACACACACACACACACACACACACACACACATACACACTGCCATCCACTCACTGTCTCTCCCCCTTATTCTCTCTTCCCGGGGTCTAGTGTATTTTAACCGGCCGAAATCCTAAAATCCCGCTTAGATTTTGAGCTCACCTTGAAGAAAACCGAGAAAATTTCACAAGTTTTAGTGTAATTACCGACAAAAGCTTCAAATTTCAACCTAAAAAAAAAGAAAAAAACCTGAGAGAATTTCGAGTTTGTCCTTATTTTCTTTGATTAGTTCCAGTGTGATCTCTCTCTCTCACTAGCTCTCTCTCTTAACTCTCTCTCTCTCTCTCTCTCTCCTCCTGCACGTGCGCCGATTCTCACGCTCTCTCTCTCTCTCGTACTCATTCTCTCTCTCTCTCTCTCTCTCTCTCTCTCTCTCTCTCTAACTTTCCCTCTTCCCTTGTCATTTTCCACCAGCACGTCTCTCGCAGCACTCTCTCTCTCTCTCTCTCTCTCTCTCTCTCTCTCTCTCTCTCTAGTGTTGCATGCCAGATCGGCAGCTCTTGCCCGTCACAAACCCACGCACCTTGGTCTCCTTCGCGCCGCGTGCTGCAGTCAAGAAATTCAGAATCGGCGTCCGCTGCTGGTCAACTGCCAAGTGAGAGGTAATATATATTTTTTTGTTTTTTGTCAATTTCAATTAATTTATTCAAAAAAGGGATAAAAGAATAAAAAATCCAATAAAATACTCATAAAAAACAATAGAAAAATAAAAAAATCAAGAAAGAGAAAAAAGAAAAAAGAAAATCACAAAATTAAGAAATCCCAATAAAAATTAAAAAATCTCAATAAAAATCAAATAAAAACTATAAAAGAATAAAAAATCAAAAAATTCAATAAAAATTCAAAAAAGGATTTAAAGATTACATAAAAATCAATAAAAAATTCAAAAAATCCAATTAAAAAAATAATAAAAAGGAAAATCAAATAAATCACAAAAAAGAATTAAAAATTCAAAAAAATCCGGTAAAAATTTAAAAAGAGGATTAGAAAAGCAAAAACTCATTAAGAATCCAAAAAATAAAATAAAAAAATCAAAAGAAATCTAGAAAACTCACAGATAAATCACAAAAGCTCATAAAAAATCTAAAATTGTTTGAAAAAATTCCAACAAATTAAAAAATTCATCAAATCTTCAAAAAACCACAAAAAATTAGAAAATTATCAAGAAACTTGTAAAAAATCATAAAACATCATAAAAAGACCAAAAAATTGAGAAAATTCAAAATTTCACAAAAATTTAAGAAAAATAAAAGGAAACTCATCGGAGGTACCAAAAAGAGCCAGAAAAAGCCGAAAAAACCCAGAAAAGCAAAAAAATCATACGCCGAGCAAACAACACCTAAACGAGCACATCAAAAGCCGAAAAGCAAAGCCGGAGAAGTGCACTGCAAAGCGAGCGCAAATCAAGAACAGCGGCTGTGCGCTCCTTGCCGCACTGTCGAAGCAAGGGACTTGCCTAACACTGTGTGCGAGCCACAGACGGCTCCAAGCACACAACTAGCTTAACTAGTAAGCTCAAAAGAGGGCAATGGTGTGTCACTCACCGCTCTATGCTCCTGCCGTGGAGGATTCCTCGCCGCGAAGAAGAAGGAGACGCCGCTACGTCGCGCTCAACCGCTTCACCGCCGTCGTGCCGCCGCAATGCTCGATCGCACTCTCTCTCTCTCTCTCACACACACATACACACACACACACAAGGAGGTGAAGAAGAAGAAGATGGAGATGGAGATGGAGCAAGAGCACTCTTCTATTGCACAAATGAGAGAATGAGTGAATTTTAGGTTTAGTTGGCTTTTATATGAGCTCACCCCATTCACACTTGGGCGCCCATGCTTAGCCAACTAATCCCTTGAATGTCCCAGTTAGAGTGCGCCTCTCATCGGCGATCACTCTTACCCTTTTCCTATTGGTCCGACAAGCCCGGTACCTGACTCTACCAAATACATAATACACGTCCGTCGTAGGTGATGGGGTATCCGTGAGCCGTGAGGGTTAACATGCCCCCCTTCCTGATGTAGATTCCGTCCTCGGAAGCTATTGAGTTGAAGCTCGTTCGTCGAGGTGGAAGAGCATTTGAGATGAATGTCCTTAGCCTTCTTCAGTCACTGCAAAATCAAACAACATTGGCACAGTAATTGCATTCTCATAAGTGATTAAAAAGCATATGCAGTTTTAGGTAGACAAATTGATTGGTAAAAGAATTTCAAACAATTTGTCAGCAATGAACATTAAATTGCAATGTAATCAAATGTATAAACACATGTAAAGGTAAAAAATTAAACAAGTATGGGGTCGCTAATTTGACGGTCGAAAGGCACTAGAGATCGAATATTAATACCATGGGTAAGCTTCTTAATTTTCTGTGGTCAATTAAGTTGTTTAATCGCGAGAGCCAAGTATTCATGTTCGAGGGTTGACTAGAGGCTATATCTAGAAGACCTTGTAGTTAAGCTACCATAAAAGGAATTTCTCATGAAATCATCGCCTGACTGATTACTTTTTCTTTGACGCCCCAAAGTCTTTTCATAGTGATTCAATTTGATGTGTGTGCTTATTTTGTATGCCTTGGGTTTTTTGCTTTTCAAGGAAAAGCGCCCACACTGGGAACCTCTAGGGCTCTAGTACCATAGGCAATACATGTGAGTGAAGTACCAAATCAAGCTGAGATTTCTCTTCCAGCTTAAGATTTTACAATGTGGCACTTTGATTTTTTGTTTGTTCATTTTCAGCATTTTAATTTTGTAACTTTGGGGGCTCAGCTAAACCCCTATCCTCGTCGTCAAGATAAACAAAGTCATCATCCATGAGACCATATGTGCCATTCGTGTAGTCGTGTAAATTTTCTTCTTCATTATAGGTGCCATGTTTACTAAGAAGGTCACTAGACGCCTATAGTCATCTTGGTCAAAAGGGTAGGCTTGTGCAATGGGAGAAACGCTCTCTACTAAGTATGGATCAAACGTGGTCAAGAGACGTATCAGCCATTCTAACTCCTCAAAATTCCTCTCACATGCTAGCGTACCTATCAAATCCCATTCACATGCAAGCACTGGAAAGAACATGTGAAATATTTGGGAAAAGTAACGAGGGTACCTCTCACCCAAGGCAGGAGTGGATGACTCTAGCGTACTAGCCATATCTGTACACACAAATAGATGATGGTTAGAGTGCAAATATTACAAGGGTCGTGTTCTTGTGCATAATTTGTTTTTATGATTTGTGTTATGGCTCTTGCTCTTTTACTTTTTTATCTTGTTTTTGTGAGTATAAGGCTTTATATATACATTCCCTAAGATTGGAGATTAAGAGGCCAGGGAGAAAGGTTGAGAGGGAAGCAAGTGAATAATGGATGTCCACAAACACTCCCCCCTTCCTTGGGTAGATCATATCGTTTGAAATGATGTCGTCACCCTTTGAAACCAGTTGTTCCAAGTTGTTATTGGTGAATATTTTTGCCAGTAGTTTTCTATTACCTTAGGTGCCTCGTCGAGTTGCAAGGGTGGTAAGGTACTCTCCCAGGATCAAAAACTTGAAGTGGTTCATTAGGTGATTTTCGAACACTGGAAGGTGTGGATTCTTTTGTAGCTTCATGGAGGTCCACTATTGTAGGTGGAGGCTGTGTAGAAGCTTTTACCTCTATGGATGTATTACATGAGGAGCTAGAAGCTTCATGGAACTCCCCCCTTCCTGAGCTAGGTGGAATAAATTGGTTTTGCCTTGGAGCCCAAACTAGCTCTAGACTAGGTGTGTAGCATTCTGTGATCTTTCCCTTCCGACGGTCTGCCATTGGCTTTAGCGTTACACTGTTTGACTCATATGGGTTTGTTGTCGATAGGGAAGGACACATTTTACGTTTAGGTACCCAAATTTGCTCATTTCCATCATAGTAGCCTTGGGCTTCTAATAGTCGTTTTGAAATCCATCGTGATTTGGTCTTGACTCTCCTAGAGCGCGCTCTTGGTTCTCCAGGGAAATTTTTTCTCGAAATGGATGGGAGGGTTGAGGTAGTTGGAAGTAAGGCCTTGGGGACCCATGGATATGTACTCTTAGGTCGTGCAAGTTGAGTACTTCCAATATTACTGCTTGCTGCAACTACAAGTGTTGAAGTGCTAGGTTCATGGGTAGCCGGGAAAGACGAGTTAACCACCTTGGCTTGTGAATGTTGGCTATCTTTCAACTTTGCTAGAGTTTGCAACGTAGGTGACTTTGCTTGAATGATAGGGGTAAGAGTCGGTGGTCGCGTCGTGACACTACTAGTATCCCAATCAATAGTGCATTTGGTTGCCAACATCCACGTGCGTCCCAGGTTTACGTTGCCTTCCATAGCTTCCGCGGGCATGACTAGAAACCTCTGCACTATGCTTCCATTGTCATAGACAACAGGGGTCTGAAGGACTCCAAGAATAGCAGTTTTCTTTTTATTAATGCCCTTGACTTGCATCGTACTCGGGGATAGGGTCGGTTTCCCTAATTGACACCAAACTCCATAGGATAACAAATTGTGTTTAGCTCCCGTATCTAATAAGGCATTGTAGAGTACTTTCCCATAGGGGCTATTTAGCTCAATTGGGTATATATCGTAGGGGTGGCTCGGATTCTAATGAGTCGTCATCTTTGTCCTCGAAAAATTCTTGCGTGATTCCCAGATTAGCCTCTCGTTGGCGTCTAAGACGTTGTTGTCGTTCTCGAGCCTCAACTCTTGCTTGGATTTTTTAAAGCTCTGCTTGTTCCTTGGCAGCCTTCTTTTGATGGATGGCTTGCAACTCTTCCTGGCTTAGAGGATCATAATATCTTTTGAATTTACTCCCATTAAGGAATCCAATGGTTTCAACTCCATCTAGAGTCTCCACACGAATGGTACCTTGCGGGGTGATTTCACACACTCGATATGGTCCCTTACCAGCGTATTTCAATTTCTTCTTTTCATTACGTACCCCGTACATAAGAACTTTATCACCAACCTTGATGTATTTATCCTTTAAATGGCTATCGAACCACTTCTTTATCCTATCCTTCTCCACTAGAGCATTTCGCACAGCTAATTGCCTCTCTTCATCCAGCTTTTCCAGTATATATAATCACTCCACTAAGGGGCTACCATCCCAACCTTCTTGAGAAGCTACTCGAAGACTAGGAATGACAAACTCCCATGGCATAACTCCTTCTTGGCCATACACCATCTTAAACGGTGTGCAATTAATAGCAACTTTATATGCAGTACGATAAGCCCATAAAGCTGATGTAAGCTTTAGGTCCCAATCAGTGCGATGAGCATCAACTGTCTTTGTCAAAATGGAGATGAGAGTTTTGTTGGTACTCTCAGCTTGGCCATTTGCTTGGGGATAATAGGGTGTAGACTTGTGGTGAGATATCATGAAGTTTGATGTGAGTTCTTTTATTACTTCATTTATAAAATGAGTTCCATTGTCACTCACAAGTTCAAAGGGGCATCCAAAACGTGTGATAATGTTCTCAAAGAGGAACTTAGTTGTTGTTTTTGCATCCGCCTTTCGTGTTGCTTTTTCTTCAGCCCATTTGGTTACATAGTCGGTAGCCACAATGATATATCGTGATTGCGTGTTACGTGCAGCCGGACTAATCGGTCCTACAAAGTCTAAGCCCCACTTTTCAAATGGTTGGGTTACCTTGATGGGATGTAGAGGCATCCTATCCCTTCTTTGTGGCTTGTTGAAGCGTTGGCATTCATCACATCCCTTTGCAAAAAGTGATGCATCCTTAAACAGAGTGGGCCACCAATAGCCCGACTGTAAGATCTTTCGGGCATTCAACTTTCCTGAAAAGTGACCACCACCTACGCCCATGTGTGCCTCTTGTAGAATATATAAATACTCATCCTCGCGGGCACAGTGTCTAAGAACATCATCTTTTCCTCTCTTATAGAGATAGAGAGTTCCAGCCAGTAAGCAATAGGATTCACATTCCTTGATTAATTTTCGAGCTATATCTTTTCGCAGCTCTTTGGGTGGAAAACCATTAACTAAGAAGTTAACAATCTTTTCACTCCATTCAGGCATTGGCTCAACAATGAACAAAGGAGTATCAGGCAATTCATCATCAACCCCCGTAGGAGCTTCGCCATTAGGGATACGAGATAAATGATCCGCCATGACATGTTTCCTCCCAGGCCTCACAACAACGGTGAAGTCAAACTCAAGAAGAATTAACAACCATCGTGTAATAACTCGTTAGGGCCTGGGAGGAAACATGTTAACTTGTTAGGGCCTTCTTTAATAACTCATAAGATTGATGACATTCCTTCGTCCAGTGAAACTCCATAAGAAGCTTGTACAATGGACGCGCTATCTCGGCAAAGTTTAAAATAAACCTTCGATAATAACAAACATGGCCCATAAATCTTTGAACTCCTTTATAGTTAGTAGGTGGTGGCAAATCGGCAATGGCTTTAATCTTACTCTCATCTGTGGATATCCCGTTCTTGGACACTATATGCCCTAGAATGACTCCATGCTTAACCCAAAATTGGCATTTGAAAGGGTTCAATGAGATGCGATAAAATCTGCACCTTTCAAATATTTTTCGTAGATATAACAAATGCTTCTCCCAAGAAGAATAAACACAAAGGTCGTCTAGGAAAGCTTCACAAAACTCCCTTAGAAATTCTTTAAACGCAGTGTTTATTAATCGTTGGAATGTAGCAGGGGCATTCGTTAAGCCAAAAGCCATAACACGAAATGCAAACACTCCAAACTCTGTGATAAAAGCAGTTTTAGCTTGGTCCTCTAATGAAATTGTGATTTGATTGTAACCAAAGTACCCATCTAAAAAGCTATAAGCTTCCTTGCCCGCAACTCTTTCAAGCACATGTTCTGAATATGGCAAGGGATAATGATCTCTCCTAGTGGCTGCATTAACTTTCTTGAGGTCCACGCACACTCTTAGTTTCCCATTCTTTTTTGGCACAATGACTATTGGAGAAACCCATTTTGAGTGCTCAATAGGGTATATGAATCCACATTGGATAAGTTTTTCAATTTCCTCTTGTGCAATTTTGGCGTACTTAGGATTCATTGGATATGGTCGTTGCTGGACGGGTTTAGCAGTGTTGATCATGGGAATTGTATGTTGCACCATAGAAGGTGGAACGCCCTTCATGTCATGATATGCCCAAGCAAAGATATCCTTGTATTCCTTGAGGAGCTCCTTAAGTACAGCCTCTTCAGTTTCGGTAAGGTCTTGAGCAATAAAGACTGGTTTAGACTCCTCACCTGGTTCTGCTAATTCTATCTCTTTAACTACCGCTGGACCATCATAGACTCCACTGCTTCCATTGGTAGGTATTTGTTGGGCTTTGGCATACACAACCTTTCGCTCCCCCGTGGTATAAGATTTAA
Organism: Adiantum capillus-veneris; assembly: GCF_014529385.1. Classification (NCBI taxonomy): domain Eukaryota; kingdom Viridiplantae; phylum Streptophyta; class Polypodiopsida; order Polypodiales; family Pteridaceae; genus Adiantum; species Adiantum capillus-veneris. Next base: position 148,952,194 of record NC_140944.1, read on the forward strand.
AATGTTCAGGAGCCGTATGTAAGTCGGCAGGCTCTTGTCTTGATGGAGACCTTTCTTTTAGTTCTGCCTCCTTTTGTTGTTGAGCTAACTCTCGTTTTTGACGTCTTCTTATAGTTCGACTCAATTTCGGCTTTGTAACCTCCAATTGAGCGAGGTCAATGGTTGGCGGGCTGCACCACATGACACTCCGGAGATGTTCACCCCAATTGTCTACTAGCTTTCGATGAGCATCACATGCCCCTAGATAGCTAATCAATTCTGCAGTAGATCTTTCCTTGTTTATCCTAGCTCTCACATTTGTTCGATATCGTCGTCTCTTATATGACCTTTGTTTCTTGTTAAGGTTTTTATTTTGGTAAATGTTTGAACTCGACTTGCCTGCTAGGTCTTCGCTTGTATCTTCTTCACTCTCATATAAATAACCATAGATGGTCGTACTAAGCCTTGAGTGTTCAGTTTCTATACTTGGTTCACTCGATGTTCCTCAGGTTCTGAATCCATTTCTCCCTGAGATTCCGTTTCTTATGTGTATTGGCCTGAAGCCTTTGAGGAATCATCGGTTTCACTCTCAGGTAGGTTTGCCTCTTTCTTATCATCGGATGTTACATGCGCTACACCTAACATGTTTACTGGTGCAATGTGTGGTATCTCTTCCCCATCTGGTGTTACCCAGGTTGTTCCTCTAGCTCCCCATGTATCTATAGTTGCCGCTAGGTGCACCCAATCGACATTGTCTGACTTAGCCATTCCGGGTAGGATATCAATATAAGGAGAGTTCTCCCCAATATCCGTGGTGGAGTATCGACCGTGTGAGTGCATTCACTCGTGCTATGTTTATAGTTGGTGGTGTCCCATCAATAATCTCTGTTATGTTCAATGGTGTGATTTTCGGTGCGTTTGTATTGTTAGGGCACTGTGCGATCAAATGATCTATGCCACAACGATTACAAGTGAGTATTGGCATTGCCAATGCACTCCCTTGACTTGTTTGCATTAGTGCGGCATTCTTTTGCATTCCAATGGGGCACTCAGCTACTCGATGTGGTCCACCACATGCATAGCATTGAAGAGGTGGTCTCCTGGCAAAACTATTAATGTTTTGGCCTCTTGCTGCTAGCGTAGTAGCTTGATACACCGGTTTGATTTGTCCCCAATGGTCTTCCATATAGTACATGGGACACTCCTCAAGCATGTCGACTCCATAGGTGATACTAGAGTCTATGTCCTCTTCGCAATCTACATAAGTACTAGATGGCTCGCAACCTATTTGATTCATAGGTGTAACTCTTGGATGAGGGGGTTGCGGTCCTAGCACTGGAGGTGGCAATGGTGTGGTTTGGACCACATTTTGGGTTCTAGGGACCATGTGCTATAATGGCAATTGTTGCTCCATGGGTGGGGTAGGCATCAATGCAGGAACTCGAGGTGAGTCTGCCCAAGCTATAGGCGGTCTATTTTCCATGATGCGTTTAAGCTTTAGGCAATCCTTCGCTTGATGGCCATACCTACCACACGCGTTACAAGTCCCGTTAAACTTTACTCTGAAAGTAGGGCATTCACTCGTAGTATGTGGGCCCAAGCAAATTGAGCACCATTGTTGCTCCCTTCTTGGATACATATGAGTGTTTTGTGGAGCACGATTACCCCTAAGGCTTTCTTGGATGGCCTTGGTGAGATCTGCCAAAGTCATCTCAGATATCGTTTTCTCTTTCACGATTGGCTTTATCTTCATTGGCTCATGCCCTGACGCTTGCGAGCTACTAGACTTCGGCTCGGCGGACACTCTTTCTGCTGCAATCATTAAATTATCCTCCAATTGGATTGCATTCATGGTGACTGCTTCCCAAGTAGTGATACCTCTAATGACTAGGCCATTATAGATACTTTCATGTCGTAGTCCCCTAATGAATCTCTCGAGCAATTGGTTGTTGTTGAATCGCTCGTTTGGATTGCATCGAGAATTCAAATTCTTTAGGCGACTAATGAAGTCTCTCACGGATTCACCTTTTTCTTGTTGGGCTTTCTGGAGCTGAGAGGCTACACCCCAAAGTACTCCCTTTCGTATGTATTCTTTTAAGAACAGTCTCCTAAGAGTAGAGTAGATTGTTTTCTCTTCTACTCTTAAGGTTCTATACCAATCTCCAGCCTTTCCGCTTAGGGTCAAACTCAAAGCCTTACACTCATGTAGCTCATTGTGCTCTTCCAAGGAATCGCACACATGTTCAAAGACTTCATATGCTTTCTAGCATCTCCGTCTCCACTGGATTTTTGTGTGAGCTTAGCTACTTGAACTGCCTTGCTCCTAGGCTCTCTATCAGGTGCACTACGCATGTTTTCCGCAATAGAGCGACTGATAGTTTGAGATAATGCTGCCAAATCTTCTATTTGAGCAGGTATAATGGGTGTATGTGCTCCTGGAACCACATGTGAGATGGGAGTTGGCCTTGGCCTTGGCATACGTGCGGCTCTTGGGTCCCATATTTCGTATGGTGGTGTACCAGACGGTGGTCCAAAGTTTACACGCGTGGCTCTAGGCATAGGGGGTGCCTGATATGGCATGTTATTATTAAATGGCATGGCTCCACTTGTATAAGAGCTTGGATAATGCCATTGTGGATTGTAAGCTCTTGGAATAATCGGAGGTGTAGGAGCTACATGAGGCTGAGGTACGACAGGTGCACATGATTGATACATACATGTAGGTATAGTTGGGGGCACTGTGCTACTAGGCATCGGCACAGTATTAACAAATGAACTCCATGGTGTACTTCTTGTCATGATCACCACTGGGATATGCATGGTAGCCGTAGTGTCATTAAGAGAAAGATGAGCTAGATCTGGGAAGGTAAAGCTGCCACTTGTGGGCTCAAATTGTACTGAGGCTCCTGGCGAAACAACATATGGAGGATCAATGGAGCTCACTGAGGGAGTCTCCATTTGTGATAGGGTTGGTTGGTTGGCCTTTCCCGTATCCAAGAATCTCATTAGGCCTGTTGAAGGCATGTTGATCCCTGTGTTCTGTCTTTCTAACTCGACAATCCTATGGAGGACATCACAGACTTTCTATTGTTGCTCATCTATGCTAGTATCACTCGATGTGGATTGTAGAACATCTAACCAACCCACATGATAGGTGTGTCCTTTGTACCGATCAGTTAAAGCTTCCGCTTGTAGGTCATACTCCCAATTTTTGTTTAGGAATATCCCATCTAGGCCTGGCGTGCTGGAGGTTTCCCTCGAAGTGGAAGCATTATTGCTCCCCATCGCTTGCCCCTCCGTGACTGCTACCTTGGGAGCACTCGGTTGCTCGGTTGGCATGATTGTTGTCATAGGAGCCTTTGCTTTCAGGGCTGGACTTTGTTCTAGCCTTCGTAGGTTCTCAATTTCCCTCTCCCTTGTTGCTTGCATATAGCGTTCGATCTCTTGTACTTCGGCAAGACTCCTACCATCGGGTAGTAAAACCTCAGAGGGAGATAGTCCTAAAGGATCAGGAGGTGCAGTGGATGGAACATTCACATGCACACTCTCAAGAAGCATAGGGTCTATTTTAGGCATGAATGACGAATTACTTCCCCACTCCCTTCATTTATTTCATTAATCGCATATTCGGAGCGAGTAGCTCTACTGAGGGTCTCTTTTAAGCGGCTAAACACGCTGGACCCGGGCCGTGGGCCCATGGCATGCATGTCTTGACTTGAACTATCAGGGTTTGGTGTAGGATACCCCTCCATGACTTCGTAGTCAGAGGAAGAATCACTAGACGCGATATGAGGATCTTGGTTCGCGCTACCTTGAGTCCCGGTTGAAGGTCCAGAACCTAGGGTGGAGGAATAATGGGTGCCCGCGTAAATGGAGGCACTACCAATATGCTCGTGCTCTAACACTCGTCGAGAGCGTAGGTTCATATGAGTTGGATCCCCTAGAAGTGTCAGTGAGGGCCCGTGAAGGCTGCTCACCTAGTAATTTTGGGTGTTTTGCAACCCAAGTCTTTTCTTATTTATTTATTTTTTGATTTTTTGGTCCTTTTTTTTCTGACCCAGCTATAGAATAGGATGTATGATAGCTCAAAACGAGCGTCTTGGCCAGAGGGACGTGGCGTGCTTTACAGCCCTCCGTTTGGTCACTTTATGCCCTCGGAATCCCTAAAACTGTCAATTTCTAGTAGGGAACTAGGCCCAAATTAGAAAGACTACGGGTGCAAGTGGGAAGAGAAGGGAGGAGAGTGGAGGACTTGCCCCACATGCTCTCATTCCCTCTTGAGGGGGTAGGGTATATATATAAGAGTGAGTTAGTATATATCATAAGACTGAGGCTTGGGCTTGGGCTTGGGGAAATGATCCCGATCCCGATCAAAATTTTAGTGTAGCCCGCCAGTCACTCATGCTTAAATATTTTTGGTTTTTTTTTAATTTTTAATTTTTTTTGGGCGACGAATGCGCGCGGTTTAGGTGACCTTTTCTTGGCCACACACACTGTCAACACCTACCTAACCTCTCTGTCAACAGCTCACAGACAGCTCACTACCTTATCTACTTACTAACAGTGCTGCTAACCACTAAGTAATCTACTAACTAATCTGTTAACCACTCTGCTAACTGCTTACTGACAGTGGGCTAACTGTCCACCTACTTCCTCTCTCACTGCCTTACTGTGCAAAGACTGTGTGTAGGCAAACCTTGACAGAAAACAGTGTACAGACTGTGTGTAAACAGAAATTGCTAACTACCTTCGTACTTATTCATTTACTGCGAACAAGTTAACGACTACTACATGTGCAAAGACTGTGTGCAAACAAAAAACACAACATTATGCAGAAATCACAGAACTTGCAGACAATACAGAAATTAACAACTTGCAGAAAAATAACTCATTACTCTTCCTCTTCCTCTTCTTTCCTACTACAGACAACTCATAGGAGAAGCACAAAGTGCCTCTTGGGATTAGTGCAGGGCGATTCCCCGGCAGCGGCGCCAAAAATGTGCGCTCCTTGCCGCACTGTCGAAGCAAGGGACTTGCCTAACAGTGTGTGCGAGCCACAGACGGCTCCAAGCACACAACTAGCTTAACTAGTAAGCTTAAAAGAGGGCAATGGTGTGTCACTCACCGCTGTATGCTCCTGCCGTGGAGGATTCCTCGCCGCGAAGAAGAAGGAGACGCCGCTACGTCGCGCTCAACCGCTTCACCGCCGTTGTGCCACCGCAATGCTCGATCGCACTTTCTCTCTCTCTTTCTCTCTCACATACACACACACACAAGGAGGTGAAGAAGAAGAAGATGGAGATGGAGATGGAGCAAGAGCACTCTTCTATTGCACAAATGAGAGAATGAGTGAATTTTAGGTTTAGTTGGCTTTTATATGAGCTCACCCCATTCACACTTGGGCGCCCATGCTTAGACAACTAATCCCTTGAATGTCCCAGTTAGAGTGCGCTTCTCATCGGCGATCACTCTTACCCTTTTCCTATTGGTCCGACAAGCCCGGTACCTGACTCTACCAAATACATAATACACGTCCGTCGTAGGTGATGGGGTGTCCGTGAGCCATGGGGGTTAACAGCGGCATGAAAAATCGACTAAACAACCGAAAAAAGCGAGAAATCGACCGACTCACAGCCGATTTAGGGGCAGTCAAATTTCAAAAATTTTGCATGCTAGAAATTGGCTAGTGCGAGAAATTGCGCTCTAAATTAGCTTCCAATTGGAGGAACAAGCACAAATCACGGTGGATTGCAAATTAAGCTGTTGAAGACCCAGATTTTCATCATTTCAAAGGCCCAAATCAATTTTGACACCGTTGAGCTAGAGTTAATCAGCTCTTGTGAGTTTGAAGAGCAGTCAACTGCAAAAGTGATTTGGCTTAAGTAGTTTTATCAAGTCAGGTAGGAGAAATTCTGCTAATCAATACGAAAATCTGCTAGGAGATAGTTTTTACAAAACAAGTCAACATGGACTCAAATTGAGCCAAGAGTTCAAGTAGAGAACAAGCTAGTAGCAGTGGCAACACAAGTGTAACTGCAACAAAGCAGATGTTACAGCTATATGGCTACAATGGAGATAAAGTCTTATATGCAGATTCAGAAGGCCATAGATACTTGATGAGCAGCAAAAGCAACACAGGAACCACGATCCTATTGATAAGAGTAAAGACAGATTCAAAGAACTCCCAGATGTTCATAGACTTCAGTGGAGCCAGGTATTGCAAGCTCAAAGATGAAGTGCGGATAGAAGTTCAAAAATTCAACCCAAGTGTTTATCCAGAAATCTGCACAAGCCAACAAAGCATCCAATTAGTGCATATGCAATCAAGGTCATTGTACATGGATTACGGTGGTCAAATCTATAGTCGAGAGCCACAATTGCAAGATCCAACAGATCAACCAATTGAAGCCAATCTAATTGGGGAACCAAACCAAAGACGGTACAAAGGTCACGATGGAGCAGTCTACAGCTTGATGGTTAGTGTTTTAAAAGAAGATACCGACAACTTGACAAGTACAAAAGCTGAAGCTTCTTAGCTAGAGCTTGACATGATAGAGCCAACTGAAATACCACCAGTCATGGCGTATTGCTCAGATTGTGGACGAAAAGGTGGACATTTTTTTGAAGATTGTCCAAGAAATCCAGACAACAAGGACACATCAACTGCCAAGCAAGGTACAAAGAAAATTGAAAATGCGAATGTCGATGTAAGTGCATCTAATTCGTCACTTTTAATGCAATCGGATGATTCTGCATTACCATTAGAAGCACCAATAATTACACTGCAAGTTCAAAAGCAGCATAAAGATGCACAAACACTTGAAATGCTTAAAATTGATCCTTTGAACAACAAATTCTTGCATGAATTTAGTCAAGGTGTCGAGGTATCACAGATTGTAGAAAAGAATGTTAGGTTTGCAAACGATTCTGCATCCACTGCCACAAGTGTGCACTTATTCACGAGTCTAAGGGACACATCAAACAGAATGATGTTAGCATTGTATGGTACACATAATTCATATGCACACTATGTAGACCAAAAAGGGCAACTGTACAAAAGGGACCAACCAATGTTTGAACAGCCCACATACCAACTCGTAGAAGTGCGTCCAGTTATAGATCAGAAAGGATGGTTCATTTCAGAGGAAAGAATCGATTATAGCCCATCCTCTCTAGAGCTGAAGAATATTAGCCGAGTGAACCCAGAAATCTGTTCAGAGCCAAACTCTCCTCCATCGGAAATCAAGCTTCGATGTTGTGACCAAACGAGCATACACTTTGACCAAAAGAGTCGTAGATATAGACGGGAGTCTAGCATCTATGATGCCTTGGGTCCTGAAACCACGGAAGTTCATATCATAGGAGACCCATGGGATAAACAATATCAGGGCAAAGATAATGCTATCTAGAGTTTGACTTGGAGAATAATTTGTCATGTTTCAAGGAGATACATAGGAAACTATGCAGAAAGTTCACAGATACCAAACATCAACAATGCTACCCAAAGTGTATCTTCACAGTCCCAAAAGGTGACACTAAAACAGAGCCAAACAGTTTTGAACTCTTACAATGAAGTAGGTTATAGTGATCACCCTAGGAAGGGGGGAGCTGCAAATCCATCAAGCTCAGCTTATGTACCAGGAAATGCTACACCAGTTAGAAGCCCTAGAGCTTCTAGCCTACAAACCCCTTCAAGCAGAAACCATTGAAAGATCATATGGTTGTTGGAAGTTTCCAATTGACCTAGATTCTATCAGAGTCTGCAGACAAATGCTTATGTGAAGATCATCAAGGACAGAAGTTTTAGATGATCTCCACAAATCAGAGTCAAAAGCCGACAAATCCAATCGTGTTCAAACAGTTACATGTGATCAAGCTCACATATGCATATCAAGATGCACATGGTAACAAATATCAGTAAGATCACGACCTTGTACAAACCCATACGGATGGCCCGACTGAAGTCAACTGATTGAAGTCAGAGACTATTTGAAGATGATGCAGAGCCTCAAGCTACCAGAACAGGTGACAGAAAAGTCAAATTTGATGAAAGCTAAAGTCCAAAAAACTACACAAAGGTCACCACCAAATCTCCTCCGAAGAGACAGATTCTACCAGAAAGTACAGTGGATCTATTAAGATCAAAGGTTACTTAGATGCAGATGGATAATGCTTATCAATTGCAAACAAAAAGTGCAATATCACAGTCATACGAGTCAATATCAATTGAAGCAGGTGGTCAAAGCAAAGAAAATGCAGATAAAGCTCAACGAAAGGACACTATCATAACAAAAGTAGTCAATAAAGAAAGAAATCCTAAGACAATCAAGTGCAACCTTGTTGGTGAAAACAAAGAAAAGCTGTCAAGAGAAGTAAAGCTAGATTTTCAGCTAGATAAGAACCTGATGTCTTTTTGCACTTGGAAAAGATGTGGACAACCACAGCTAGAAGATGCTCCTGAATTCATTGACATATCTGGAAACAAGCGAGAAGAATGCTGGGGAATCATCTCTACCACCATTGAAGTAACTTCACAAACCATCATAACTCAATTCCATGTGATCACAACAAAGGATATGCCAGACAACATCATAATGGGAAGGCGAATGGCCCAGAAGATGTTAGAGATACGAATGTAAACAGGATGTAGTCATCACAGACAACAAAGAATGGAGACCAAGACTGGTCACCCGCCGCCGACAACACAAGGTCCTCAAGCATAGTTAAAATGGAGACTTATATCAAAGAAGATCTTATTGAAGATGATTCATATCCATCAAACAGAGCTTTAGAAGAGCTTAAAGCAAATCAGGCAATAGAAGCAAGTTCAAATCAAATAGAACAAAGAGCAACCACGAAAGCTATTGAGCAAAGAATGCCACCGAGACCAAAGGTAAAGAAGACAAATATTGCAGACAAAGGTAAGGCCAAAGTGGACCCTTCACCGATTAGCAAAGAAGAGGTGACAACATATGCCTCTACATCAAAGAACGCTCATGGATTAGCTTCTTCAAGCAAGTCAGGCTTTCAAAACTTAAAGTCAATTGCTGACCCAACTGACACCTCTAAGGAGACACCCAGAAAAGCAAAGATATTTCAGCCAAAGTACTCAAGAAAGCAGAGGAAAGGCAAGCAAGTGTTTGTTTCAAGCAGTTTAGTCAAAGTCAATGATCCGGTTTGGATTAAAGATGGAAATCAACACAGCAAGAAAAACACATGGGATGAATAGCATCACAATGGAGCTTAAAAGAACATGAGTACTATGGAGGTAACACACAGATATGGGTGCCAAAACCGAAGGTTAGAGCATATGAAGTAACTTCAAGTCCCTCCCAAGAACGAAGGCCCACAAGGTATCCACCTCGACAATATTCTAGGATACCTAAGAAGCAGGTATACAACAGAACAACATTGAAAGATGCTAAAGTCTACCACAACTCACAAGAGGATACAGAACAAAGACGAATCTCAAAGAATCTTCCTCTTAGACAAGGATTCTATACAGGCTATACAAAGATTTGGCTACCAGTCAACCAAAAGCCAGCTGCAACTACACCAGACCTACATGAAGATCTCAAGAACTCAACAAGACCTAGAGCAAATCAAAGTCAACAATGGAGATACAAAGGTCATCAAGAGATTTGGATTCCTAAGGCTTCCAATACTTCTAGTCAAAAGCCAAATGTCGATAGCCAGCAGAGGCCTACAACAACATCAAAGACTCCTATCAACAAGACTAATTGGAGAATCAAATAGATAATGGAGTCTTCACAGTCAAAGAAGGAGAACCCAACCAATGAGAATGCAGATTCAAAGATGATAAAACAGTTATGGAAAAAGAAACCTTCAATGCCAACTTGGTCCTTCACTAATTCTCTTTTTGAGGATTCAAGCTTACTTTTAACTGAAGAAATGTTCATAGTAGTAAGCACAAGAATGTGAAAAGTCACGTCGCTAGGATGCAAAAAAACCTCATTGGCATAGTCAGAGTCGGGCTGCTGAGCCATAAAATGAGCAAAACATTAGTCCCAAAGCTTCAAGTCATATTAAACTCTGTGCTAAGAGTCGTAGTTATTAGGCTTACGCTCAAACTGGAAGAGTTGAGCAGATCTAAATCATGTCTCTCATGCTGGATGAGATGAGCATAAGAATCGAAGTCTATTAACTTACAAATGGTGGAGTGTCGTAAAGTCCAACACTCACGCACAGTGCACAGTAAGAATCGAAGTCTATTAACTTACAAATGGTGGAGTGTCGTAAAGTCCAACACTCACGCACAGTGCACAGTAAGATGAGAGCACATATCCTCGTCAACAAAAACCATTCTTAAACGGGTGCCAGCTTGCAAAGCCATGTCATATGCTTTTATAGCTACACCATCTTTCTGAAGAATCCTCAAAATCTTTCTTGCACAACATATTTTTTTCCATGCATTTTTGTGTATGCATAAATAGGATGTCCCATCATTGGACATATGCATTAGACACTCTTTTTGCTTCCACCTATGCACCTTGAGTGGACTACAACAGGCAAACCAATGTCATGCTAATCGACAAGTCACGCAGTGGGGTCACTACTGAGCGAATAGGAAGCTTGGGGACTACCCAACGCTCCCTATCGCTTGTTGTTGACCTGGATGTTAAATCCGTTACAAGAAACCACAAAGACCTCAGGGATTGATAAGAGACAACGTAAAAACAGGTCATATAGTGAAGTCAATACGGCGTGAAAAGAAAGCTTGGGGACTGCCCAACACTCCCCATCGCTTGGTGTTGACCTTGGTGTAACCGACAATGACGACCATGGTGATATGATTACAAAAATACAGTTGAGTCACTACTGGGCAAATAGGAAGCTTGGGGACTGCCCAACTGCTCCCTATCGCTTGGTGTTGACCTTGCTCTTAAAGTCATTACATACGACAGTTGAGTCAACGGGGCAAATAGGACGCTTGGGGACTGCCCAACGTTCCCTATCGCTTGGTACTAACCTTGGGGTTAAATCATTACATGCGACAATGGAGTCAGCACTGAGCGAATAGGAGGCTTAGTGACTGCCCAACGCTCCCCATCGCTTGGTGCTGACCTTGGCAAATTCAACGACAAAATGAAGAAGATGAGCCCCTCAACAACCAATCAAAAACCTTCCACAGCCTCCACGGACACTTTTCAACAGTGCCCGAGGACATGCACTAGAATCGCAAGGGGGGAATGTTAACTGAGTCAACGTCAGTTAACAGACACTACTAAAGACCGAAGACGTACGGATGCACATCAAAGATCAACAATAAGAAGCAGTAAAGGTTGGAGTCACACATTTTTCACCTTTTCCCAAAATGGTCACATATTGTAAATTCTTGATTTATTTCAAGCCATTGTAATATTTAAATGTGTTATGGGCTCAATGGGAGTTCCAAGCAGGTCAATTAGTGTGCCTAGGTAAAGATTCAATAAGTTGTGGAGCCCTAAAGGCCTTGGGCGCCTAGACATTGCATATTTTTACCTTAGGTATATAAGGCAGTGTGAACAAGAAATTAAGGTTCTCAAGCTCATTTGTTGAGAGCACTGTTTGGTGAGAGCTCTTGAGGTGTGTGGCTATGGAATCCTTGAGCTTCTCCTTGCTCATGAGACTTGATTAACATTAATCAATGATTCATTCTCTTTCACTATTCCTTCTCATACTTCTTATGATTGCCTATGATGCTTAGATTAGCTAGATTATAACTAATTAGTGGTTAATCCCTCTCTAATCTTGTGTGATTGCCCTCTTTTGCTTGTGTGTGCATGTAGGTTTGATTGGAGTGTGGTGCTACGTCTTGCAATCGTAGTGTGTGTGATTGGGTTGATTAGAGGTGAAGAGAAGTGGATATGGAGGTTGCCCTTCATTGTGGCTTAGCTCCTCCATAGGACGAGAAGCTCACCTCGTAGAGTTAACCATTTGTGTTGCCACGATTAGCTCACTAACCGTGTGAGTGTTTCCATGCCCTAGCCGGGTAGCTCATCCCTCTGTATTGACAATTTTGTTGGTCATTGGATCTTGCAACGATGGAACCCGCAACACAGGGGTCTTTCCCTTCATGGCTCGGCGTTGTTCTAGGAAACTCTCCATTACCCTAGCCGCTTGCATATAGCTCTCAACTTCTTGCATCTCCGCAAGACTCCTAGCATCAGGTAGTAAAACTTCGGGGGGTGATTGCTTTCCAGGGTCTTCCATGAAAGTAGGGGACAGGATATAAATGTGGACACTCTTGGGGAGTATAGGCTCCCCCTGAGATACCAAAGGCGAATCTACCTCTTCCTCACCTTCTTTACCTTCACTAGCCGCAGGGTCAGAGCGAGTAGCTCTACTAAAGGTTTCTATAAAGCGACTAAACACACTAGATCCAGGCTATGGGGCCTAGACAGGTACATTTTTGTTTACTTGCTCGGGGTTTGGTGTAGAATGCCCTTCCATAATATCGTAGTCAGATGAAGAGTCACTAGCCGTTATGTTTGGGTCTTGGGTTGTACTACCTTGGGTCCCCGCCGAGGGCCTGAATCCTAAGGTAGGTGGGTATTGAGAACCCGCGTAAGTCAAAGTGCTCGCTAGTTGCTCGACCTCTAGCACACGACCAGAGTGCATATGCATGTGCCTTTGGCACCCTATAAGCATCGACGAATACCCTCGAGGGTTAACCGCTTGATGTTTTGGATGTTTTGCACCCCGTTTTCACTCGTTTTTTGTTGTTTTTAATATCTTTTTACGATCGGTTTTTGGATTAGAGCGTGTGATAGCTCGAAACGAGTGTATCGCTCAGGGGGTCGTGGTGTGCTTTACAGCACAGCGTTCGGTTACAAGAAGCTCCGATGGTCCTCAAAAGGCTCGATTTTTACTTAGGTGTGAGGCTAAAATAAGTAAGTCCAAAGGGTGACTGAGGCCTGAGCCTAAGCTTGGGCTTGGGGAATGTTCCCGATCCCGACCCTTCTTTTTAAATATTTTTTAATTTTTTAATTTTTTAATTTTTAAATTTTTAAAATTTTAAAATTTTAATTTTTGGGATAAGGTCACCGCGATCGTGTCACGCGCGCACGCACACACCTACCCTACCTACTTACAACTAACAGAGCTACTATTACACACTGTTTAAGATAGTACTACAACAACTCTAAACTAACAAGTACCTTACAAATCTAAGATTATAGAACTAATACCTTAAATCTAACACCTTATCAACAGAAAACTGTACATTGCAACAAAAAAAATTAACACCTTATTAAAAGAAAACAGTACATTGCAGCAAAAAGAAAGTTCACAAATCCTTCTCAACAGCCACACATCTTCTTTCTCTACCTTTCCTACATCTCATATTGCACCACAAAGTAGCATAGAGTGCTATTAGAGCTTAGTGCAGGGCATCCCCCCGATAGTGATGCCAAAAATGTGCGCATTTGTCGCATGTGTCAAAGCAAGGGACTTGTCGTACACTGTGTGCGAGCCACAAATGGCTGCAAGCACACAACCAGATTAATCCAGCAAGGGTGTGTCACTCACCACACTACGCTCGTCTTCGTGGAGGATTCCTCGCCGCGAAGAAGAGGGAGCTACTTCCGTGCCGTGCTCAATCGCCTCACCGCCGTGCCGTCATAATGCTCGATCACACACTCTCTGTCTCTCTCTCACGCATACACACACACGCAAGGAGATGAAGAAGAAGATGGAGATGGAGCAAGAGCACTCTTGAATTGCAAAAATGAGAGAATGAGTGATTTTTAGGTTTAGGTGAGTTTTATATGAGCTTGCCCATTCACACTTGGGCACCCATGCTTAGCCAACTAATCCTTGAATGTTCTAGTTAGAGTGCACCTCTCATCGGCGATCACTCTTACTCTTTGCCTATTGGACTGACAAGCCCGGGCTATGACTACTAGAAGTGGACGCCGATGGTTAACACGAAGGAATCATTGTACCGTTTTTTTTGTTTTGGTCCCATAGGACATATTTGACCTAAGTAGATGATAAATCAATCAATCTCTCTCTCTCTCTCTCTCTCTCTCTCTCTCTCTCACAGATTTTTTCCCTTGGAAAACACACCTTGATCCTACATCATTGTCACCATTGCTTTTTCTCAATTTTTCTCTCTTGATTCTCTATCAGCATTGGCCTCTCTCTCTCTCTCTCTCTCTCTCTCTCTCTCTCTCTCTCTCTCTCTTTTACCTTTAACAAAAAACACAGCCGTTTTTTGACCTAGTAGACAACAGTTCACTCATTTGATCATAACTTCTTCATCCAAACTTCGATTTGGGTGATCTATAGCCTCAATCAAAGAGCATGATGCCCTCTACACATTGATGTAAAGATAGAAATTTTTAGAGTTATGGAAGGCGTTTTTATAGTAGCATTTCCGAAGTGAACATGTTCAATAAAGTTGAACCTCATCTGTTATTTTACATACAATGTCTTCCGGGGCACTCGCAAGGGTTCTTCTTCTTCAAAAAGGTCCACAACCATTGTGTGATCCAAAATCTCCTAAGTGTGGAGATAGAAACACAACCACCCACCCAGCCAACGACATCAAAAACCATGATCATGGCATACTTGGTATCGTTGCAAGAGACTGTAAACAAACAAGGCGAAGACTTATGAGCACTTGCAATGGAGAATGGCACACTAAGGATACTTGTGGTTGAGAATGAGAATCTCAAGAGGACACTTGAGATGCAAAAAACACGTTTGATGCAACTTGAAGAGGAAGTCAAGGAATGTAAATGCTCTGTTGTGGACTTGAATGCTTTGAAGGAGCACATGAGCAAAGTAGAGCATGACCATGTATTGAAAGAGGAGAAATTTGACACCATGAGCCGGGATGTATGCAACATGAAAAATGTAGGCACTGATGGGGGCTTTTCACAAGCCAAGCTCCCATACCCCTCTTCTCTCGTCCCCACCCCATGAAAACCCCCTCTTATGGAGGAAGTGATAAAAGGCATTGGAAAAAAGTAAGAAAAAATAAAGTATGATTATGTAAATATATAAGAAAGATAAAATAGGCCACCTCATGCCTGCGGGGTAGCCCATCCCCACCTTGCCTCCTTTTTCTTCACTGTTGTCCCGCCGGGTGTCCCTTTTCCTCTCCTCCACTCAAAAGGTCAACCCCCTCTCTCTTCCCCTTGTCCTTTCTCCTTTCTCTCTCCCCTCAAGCTACCCCACCTCTCACCAATAATGCATTATAACTCACCAATAATGCACCCTAACTCACATGCAACTTACCCTATCTTCTAAAATAGTATACCCCACCCCCCCCCCTCTCTCTTATCATATCCCATGACCCAAATACCCCCCTCTCTCTCTAAAGGGCGCCATATCTCTTGTCTTGTAGCTAAATAACCTTCCCCACACTCACACATACTCAGTTTCACTGAAAAAGGTGCCCACAGATCCATCCCCACCCAGTGGTTACCTGATTTTTCTTTTGTTCACACACATCTGCACACAGATTCACCTTTGAACACACTCCCCCCTCTCCCCTCTTGTAATTACTTTATTCTCCATGTCACCTCTCACTTTGTTTCATCAACCCATCTCTCTCTCTTAGTCTCTCTGTCATGAGACTGCTGTTCTGGCACATATACACACAGCCAGACAAGTGGGGCCCACAGTCACATGGCCTATGTAGATAATGATTTCTTCATTTCTAAATTCTAGAATTCCTCCCCCCTCCTCCCCTATATAAAGAGGGGTCACCATCACACTAAAGACACACACACACCATCACCAAAAGAGTACACTATGCACTGTGTGTGCCTAGTGCACACACACACACCCACACCATCACCATCACCGCAATCACCATGTTTGTCTTGAGCATGACCTCTACACCCTTGGGCTATGGAAGATGAAGGGAAACTAAATGAAGAATGATGGCCATAACCCTCGTGCGAGTCTTCGCCATCAGCTCCCACCTATCCGCCATGTGCTCTACCACTCTCTCCCTTCTCATTCCCCTACCCTATGCTCCCCATTTCATCGCCTTATTCTCTAAATAAAGCTTGAGGTTTTGTGAGTATGTTTTCTTTCAATGTTTTGCCCATGTGAGGTGTGCGGAATCGCCACCTAGTCTTGTGTTTGGAGTGAGCTTGTGTATGTGTGAAGGGTGTGCGGATTCGCCATCCTTTTGTGGTGCCTAAGTACTAAGCTGCTATACCCCCTCCCTCACTCTCTCTCTCTCTCTCTCTCTCTCTCTCTCTCTCTCTCACTTGATCTCATTCCCTTTCCTCTTCATCATTACTCCCAAGCATCCATCTCTCTTGGATGAAAACTTTGTTATGGTGGTGTGTTCTTTGCGTCCTAGCCGCTGAAGCTAGGTGGTGCCCCCCTGTTTGCTTTACCATGACAAGCTCGAGGCGCGCCATTCGGTCCCCGATGTTTTAGAGGCCGTCGGGGTTTGGGGTTCGCTTTGCTCCCGTCAGCACAAACAAGTCTTGGGATGATGTATGTGGTAACAATGTGGTTCCTAATTCCTCACTCATGCAATCTATGGTTCAATCGAAGAATGCTGAGAATGTGGATGTGGAGGAGTTGAAGGACCGGGAGTGACGTTCCAAGAACATTGTTATTTGTGGAATTTATGAAGAGAAGTTAGAGACACCTCCTTCTCTTGCCATTGTTATTGAATATTTCTTCAAAACTCACTTTGGCATGTCCGGAGTTATGGTCTATGGAGCACATACAGTGGGGAAGCAAGGAGCTCCTTCCTCGAGAGAACGGCCAATTGTATGCACCATGCCGGATGAGACCAAACGAAAGATTATCCTTGATAATAGTTGGATCTATATGAGAGATACAAGATGTTCTGTATGTGAAGATCACACTATTCAGCAACAATATGCGCACAAGTCATATGATGAAAAGAATAAGAAAAACAAGGAGATCTCTCACGAAGAAAATGGAGGCAAGACCCTCGAGCAAATAGGGATGCGTGACCTATGAGACCGAGTTAAAATTGAAATATGCTTTTGGAATTGTAACAAATACCCATGTAATGCGGGGGTTGGCATTGATGAACTAACAAGCAAAGTCGATGTTGTACTTCTAGTTAAAACTTGGGAGCATGATACACAAAGGATTAACGGCTTGGAGGATTACAATCTACATTCATTGATGTGGTCAAAGAATCTCAAGCAACGAAGAGGGCAAGGAGGGTTAGCATGTATGGTTAAGAAAGTATTATAAGATTTTGTATCAATTGTGAAAGATGACAAGTACAAACGTTATGTATGGTTGAAAATTATGACACCAAAAAGAGCACCCATTTTTGTAGCCGGTTGCTACATTCCTCATCAGGATTCCCCCTTTTATGCTTGCATGGATAGAGATCAGCCATTTTTTTACTTAGAAGAGGACATTATTTCAAAGGCGAAGGTGATGTTATTGTATTTGGGGATATGAATGCTCGCACAAAAACATTGCAACATAATACTCAATAACTTGATATGCCATACATTTCAAAGGAGTTGGAGGAAGTTCACTTGTATGATCCTACTTTAATGGATGAGAAAGAGCCCGATCACTATGGAAATCTACTTTTACACATGTGTGATAGCATGGGTATGCTCATTGCGAATGGTGTATCTTTGTGGAGTGGAACTAATGGATTCACATGTTGTGCGCTCCTTGCCGCACTGTCGAAGCAAGGGACTTGCCGATACACCGTGTGCGAGCCACAAATGGCTCCAAGCACACAACAAGACTAATCTAGCAAGCTCAAGAGAGCAAAAGGTGTGTCACTCACCGCTCTACGCTCGCCTTCGTGGTGGATTCCTCGCCGCGATGAAGAAGAAGCTGCAGTCGTGCCGCGCTCAACCGCTTCGCCGCCATAGTGCCTTCGTAATGCTCGATCGCACACACACTCTCCCTCTCTCTCTCTCTCTCACATACACACACACACACAAGGAGGTGAAGAAGAAGAAGATGGAGATGGAGCAAGAGCACTCTTCTATTGCACAAATGAGAGAATGAGTGAATTTTAGGTTTAGTTGGCTTTTATATGAGCTCACCCCATTCACACTTGGGTGCCCATGCTTAGCCAACTAATCCCTTGAATGTCCCAGTTAGCGTGCGCCTCTCATCGGCGATCACTCTTACCCTTTTCCTATTGGTCCGACAAGCCCGGTACCTGACTCTACCAAATACATAATACACGTCCGTCGTAGGTGATGGGGTGTCCGTGAGCCGTAAGGGTTAACATGCCCCCCTTCCTGATGTAGATTCCGTCCTCGGAAGCTATTGAGTTGAAGCTCGTTCGTCGAGGTGGAAGAGCATTTGAGATGAATGTCCTTAGCCTTCTTCAGTCACTGCAAAATCAAACAACATTGGCACAGTAATTGCATTCTCATAAGTGATTAAAAAGCATATGCAGTTTTAGGTAGACAAATTGATTGGTAAAAGAATTTCAAACAATTTGTCAGCAATGAACATTAAATTGCAATGTAATCAAATGCATAAACAGATGTAAAGGTAAAAAATTAAACAAGTCTGGGGTCGCTAATTTGACGGTCGAAAGGCACTAGAGATCAAATATTAATTTTGTAACTTTGGGGGGTCATATAACACTGATACACGTCCCCAGGCTCATCACACTAGTAAACTCCCTTTATAATACTTAAGCTAAAGGTCAATAGGGTCAAGCCCACTAGAAAGCCCTAGTACATTTCACACAATGCTGCCTAAATCGGATTAAGAACCTAAGTAACCATTAATTATTAGGAAGGCATTCCCCATGGTATTAAGAGAAGATTTCTAACACCTAACTTGGTCAAACTAGTTTGTCGGACTGCTTGATTTTTAAACCTAGACAAGTGATTATGACCAAAAATTACATTGAATTAAATGTTTGATACTAAGCAAATGCGGTGAATATTAGGCTACCAATCACAATTAAAGCTGACAATCATAGATGCAAAAAAGATAAGGAGCAATGCTAATGGACAAGAAACACCTGTTTGTGTCGATGGTCGCGCTTGATTTGAAGAGTGAGTCGAGATAAAGATTCCATGAAGGTCCAAATCCTACCAATAGCAACACGCTCCTGTACACACTAGGAAACAAAAGGAATACCTCCAGGAGGCACATTAGTGGAAAAAGGTACCAACACTTATTGAACACAACAAAAAACATAAGGAACCCTAACCTAATTATTTGCACTCCCCCTAGAGAGTCAAAGGAATAGGATATTGTAGAGGTTGGGGGGAAACCCTAAGGCTAAACCCCTATCCTCGTCGTCGAGATAAACAAAGTCATCATCCATGAGACCATATGTGCCATCCGTGTAGTCGTGTAAATTTTCTTCTTCATCATAGGTGCCCATGTTTACTAAGAAGGTCACTAGACGCCTATAGTCATCGTGGTGAAAAGGGTAGGCTTGTGCAATGGGAGAAACGCTCTCTACTAAGTATGGATCAGACGTGGTCAAGAGAGGTATCAGCCATTCTAACTCCTCAAAATTCCTCTCACATGCTAGCGTACCTATCAAATCCCATTCACATGCAAGCACTGGAAAGACCATGTGAAATATTTGGGAAAAGTAACGAGGGTACCTCTCACCCAAGGCAGGAGTGGATGACTCTAGCGTACTAGCCATATCTGTACACGCAAATAGATGATGGTTAGAGTGCAAATATTACAAGGGTAGTGTTCTTGTGCATAATTTGTTTTTATGATTTGTGTTATGGCTCTTGCTCTTTTACTTTTTTATCTTTTTTTTGTGAGTATAAGGCTTTATATATACATTCCCTAAGATCGGAGATTAAGAGGTCAGGGAGAAAGGTTGAGAGGGAAGCAAGTGAATGATGGATGTCCACAAACACTCCCCCCTTCCTTGTGTAGATCATACCGTTTGAAATGATGTCGTCACCCTTTGAAACCAATTGTTCCAGTTGGTAATAGGTGAGGATTTTTGCCAGTAGTTTTCTATTACCCTAGGTGCCTCGTCAAGTTGCAAGGGTGGTAAGGTACTCTCCCAGGATCGAACTTGAAGTGGTTCATCTGGTGATTCTTGAACACTGGGAGGTGTGGATTCTTTTGTAGCTTCATGGAGGTCCACTACTATAGATGGAGGCTGTGTAGAAGCTTTTACCTCTATGGATGTATTACATGAGGAGCTAGAAGCTTCATGGAACTCCCCCGTTCCTGAGCTAGGTGGAATAAATTGGTTTTGCCTTGGAGCCCAAACTAGCTCTGGACTAGGTGTGTAGCATTCTGTGATCTTTCCCTTCCCACGGTCTGCCATTGGCTTTAGCATTACACTGTTTGACTCATATGGGTTTGTTGTCGATAGGGAAGGACACATTTTACATTTAGGTACCCAAATTTGCTCATTTCCATCATAGTAGCCCTGGGCTTCTAATAGTTGTTTTGGAATCCATCGTGATTTGGTCTTGACTCTCCTAGGGCGCGCTCTTGGTTTTCCCGGGAAATTTTTTCTTGGAATGGATGGGAGGGTTGAGGTAGTTGGAAGTAAGGACTTGGGGACCCATTGATATGTACTCTTAGGTCGTGCAGGTTGAGTACTTGCAATGGTGCAATGTGGGGTATCTCTTCCCCATCTGCTGTTACCCAGGTTGTTCCTCTAGCTCCCCATGTATCTATAGTTGCCGCTAGGTGCACCCAATGGACATTGTCTGACTCAACCATTCCGGGTAGGATATCCATATAAGGAGAGTTCTCCCCAATATCCGTGTCTTTGTTACACGTGTGACAATATTGTAATGGAGCTGAGTAAATTGTTGTGTCTGATCGATTATCAATGATGAATTTATTTCCTAGAGGATGCGTTCGACCACTTAAAGATCAACTCGAATGACAGAGTCTTGGAACTGTAAGTAGACGTGGTTTTTGGACTAGTCATGCACCATTTTTACTTCCCTCATGAATGGATGCCCTAAGATCATCTCAAATGACATAGGATGCTTGGAAAAATCCATAACAATGAAAGTCTGCCTTACCTTGTGTCCCAAGACCTTGATTCTGAGATCCTTTAGCATTCCAATAGGCGTAACAATAGATCCATTAGCCATTTTTACCACTACGCTTGTGGCTTCAAGGTGAGGTCGCCCCATAGACTCCCAACAACTCTTTGTCACCATGTTGACTCCCGCACCACCGTCGAGGACCCCCTTTACAGTTAATCCTTTAGTAGTGATTGGTAGAGTAGCACTAGATTCATCACCTTCAAAGTATTGCCCCAACTTGTTAACGGGTACTTCAATTACAGATTCATGTCCCGCTAGGTCAGATGGTGGTGCTAAATGTTCCTCATCATTCATTACCGAGTCAGGTTTGTTCATATGTGAAAACTGTGGTAATCCTGCCTGTAATTCTCCATTGAGGAAGGCTCGAAGAGCTAAGACTAGCTCGGGGTCTTTATATAGTGTGGACATGATGGTGGTTCTAACTTCTGAAGACATGAAATCCATCAATTTGGCAACATTTAATGGCATCTTGTGGGACGTAGGACCCTGACAAGAGAATGGTGAAGATGGAATCTCCACTTCCTCAAGGGGGTCGGGCATTCCCTCACCAAACATTCTCTCTAGTAGGAAAGGTGTGTGTCCACTTTCAGATGTCCTACCCTCACTCTCTTCCCGAATGATTCTGGGTATAGCTAACGGCCTGTAGTTCTTGTGAGGTTGAACTTGTGTGGGAAACACTGTGTCCGACATCTGGATATGTTTGGGTTCAGGTTCTAATGTTTGTTGAGTTTCTTCCACCAAACCCCTCAGTTGTTGGACTCGTTCAATTTCCACTGTTGGGTTTGGATAGGTTCCAATCTTTCTCTTGCAATCCTCATTTTTCGTCTCTCGTGGCTTATCTTGGGGGTTCGCAACTGGGTGGTTTAACTTTGAATACTCTTTTGGTGTTCGTCGTAATTCCCTCTCGTGATCCTCCTCACTGGCTTTTTCCTTTGTAGTAATAGTTTTGGTCTCCATGGTCTCTATCGAATCTGAGTCATCCTCAGGGTCATTCATATACACGGGATCCTCTCCTGTCCCTATGTTAGTCTTTGAACTAGGTTTTGAGCTAGAAGCATTAAGGGATTTCTTTCTTCGTGTTTTCTTCTTTCTCGCTCGGCCAATGGATGCAACATCTCTCTCTTCGAGGATGTAATTTTGCTTTTGGAGCATCGACCGTGTGAGTGCATTCACTGGTGCTATGTTTATAGTTTGTGGTGTCCCATCAATAATCTCTATTAAGTTCAATAGTGTGATTTTCGGTGCGTTTGAATTGTTAGGACACTGTGCGATCAAATGATCTATGCCACAACGATTACAAATGAGTATTGGCATTGCCAATGCACTCCCTTGACTTGTTTGCATTAGTGCGGCATTCTTTTGTATTCTAATGGGGCACTCAACTACTCGATGTGGTCCACCACATTCGTAGCACTGAAGAGGTGGTCTTCTGGAAAAACTATTAATGTTTTGGCCTCTTGCTGCTAGCGTAGTAGCTTGATATACCGGTTTGATTTGTCCCCAATGGTCTTCCATATAGTACATGGGACACTCATCAAGCATGTCGACTCCATAGGTGATACTAGGGTCTATGTCCCCTTCGCAATCTACATAAGTACTAGATGACTCGCAACCTATTTGGTTCATAGGTGTAACTCTTGGATGAGGGGGTTGCGGTCCTAGCACTGGAGGTGGAAATGGTGTGGTTTGGACCACATTTTGGGTTCTAGGGACCATGTGCTGTATTGGCAACTGTTGCTCCATGGGTGGGGTAGGCATCAATGCAGGAACTCGAGGTGAGTCTACCCAAGCTATAGGTGGTCTATTTTCCATGATGCGTTTAAGCATTAGGCAATCCTTCGCTTGATGGCCATACCTACCACACGCGTTACAAGTCCCGTTAAACTTTACTCTGAAAGTAGGGCATTCACTCGTAGTATGTGGGCCCAAGAAAATTGAGCACCATTGTTGCTCCCTTCTTGGATACATATGAGTGTTTTGTGGAGCACGATTACCCCTAAGGCTTTCTTGGATGGCCTTGGTGAGATCTGCCAAAGTCATCTCAGATATCGTTTGCTCTTTCACGATTGGCTTTATCTTCATTGGCTCATGCCCTGACGCTTGCGAGCTACTTGACTTCGGCTTGGCAGACACTCTTTCTCCTGCAATCATTAAATTATCCTCCAATTGGATTGCATTCATGGTGACTGCTTCCCAAGTAGTGATACCTCTAATGACTAGGCCATTATAGATACTTTCATGTCGTAGTCCCCTAATGAATCTATCGAGCAATTGGTTGTTGTTGAATCGCTCGTTTGGATTGCATCGAGAATTCAAATTCTTTAGGCAACTAATGAAGTCTCTCACGGATTCACCTTCTTCTCGTTGGGCTTTCTGGAGCTGAGAGGCTACACCCTAAAGTACTCCCTCTCGTATGTATTCTTTTAAGAACAGTCTCCTAAGAGTAGAGTAGATCGTTTTCTCTTCTACTCTTAAGGTTCTATACCAATCTCCAGCCTTTCCGCTTAGGGTCAAATTCAAAGCCTTATACTTATGTAGCTCATTGTGCTCTTCCAAGGAATCGCACACATGTTCAAAGACTTCCATATGCTTTCTAGCATCTCTGTCTCCACTGAATTTTTATGTGAGCTTAGCTACTTGAACTGCCTTGCTCCTAGGCTCTCTATCAGGTGCACTACGCATGTTTTCCGCAATAGAGCGACCGATAGTTTGAGCAAATGCTGCCAAATCTCCTATTTGAGCAGGTATAATGGGTGTATGTGCTCCTGGAACCACATGTGAGATGGGAGTTGGCCTTGGCCTTGGCATACGCGCGGCCCTTGGGTCCCAAATTTCGTATGGTGGTGTACCAGACGGTGGTCCAAAGTTTACAGGCGTGGCCCTAGGCATAGGGGGTGCCTGATATGGCATGTTATTATTAAATGGCATGGCTCCACTTGTATAAGAGCTTGGATAATTCCATTGTGGATTGTAAGCTCTTGGAATAATCGGAGGTGTAGGAGCTACATGAGGCTGAGGTACGACAGGTGCACATGATTGATACATACATGTAGGTATAGTTGGGGGCACTGTGCTACTAGGCATCGGCGCAGTGTTAACAAATGAACTCCATGGTGTACTTCTTGTCATGATCACCATTGGGATATGCATGGTAGCCGTAGTGTCATTAAGAGAAAGATGAGCTAGATCTGGGAAGGTAAAGCTGCCACTTGTGGGCTCAGATTGTACTGAGGCTCCTGGCGAAACAACATATGGAGGATCAATGGGGCTCACTGAGGGAGTCTCCATTTGTGACAGGGTTGGTTGGTTGGCCTTTCCCGTATCCAAGAATCTCATTAGGCCTGTTGAAGGCATGTTGATCCCTGTGTTCTGTCTTTCTAACTCGACAATCCTATGGAGGACATCACAGACTTTCTGTTGTTGCTCATCTATGCTAGTAGCACCCGATGTGGATTGTAGAACATCTAACCAATCCACATGATAGGTGTGTCCTGTGTACCGATCAGTTAAAGCTTCTGCTTGTAGGTCATACTCCCAATTTTCGTTTAGGAATATCCCATCTAGGCCTGGCGTGCTGGAGGTTCCCCTTGAAGTGGAAGCATTATTGCTCCCCATAGCTTGCCCCTCCGTGACTGCTACCTTGGGAGCACTCGGTTGCTCGGCTGGCATGATTGTTGTCATTGGAGCCTTTGCTTTTAGGGCTCGACTTTGTTCTACCCTTCGTAGGTTCTCAATTTTCCTCTCCCTTGTTGCTTGCATATAGCGTTCGATCTCTTATACTTCGGCAAGACTCCTACCATTGGGTAGTAAAACCTCAGAGGGAGATAGTCCTAAAGGATCAGGAGGTGTAGTGGATGGAACATTCACATGCACAATCTCAAGAAGCATAGGGTCCATTTTAGGCATGAATGACAAATTTACTTCCCCACTCCCTTCATTTATTTCATTAACCGCATGTTCGGAGCGAGTAGCTCTACTAAGGGTCTCTTTTAAGCGGCTAAACATGCTGGACCCGGGCCGTGGGCCCATGGCATGCATGTCTTGACTTGAACTATCAGGGTTTGGTGTAGGATACCCCTCCATGACTTCGTAGTCAGAGGAAGAATCACTAGACGCGATATGAGGATCTTGGGTCGCGCTACCTTGAGTCGCGGCCGAAGGTCCAGAACCTAGGGTGGAGGAATAATGGGTGCCCGCGTAAATGGAGGCACTACCAATATGCTCGTGCTCTAACACTCATCCAGAGCGTAGGTTCATATGACTTGGATCCCCTAGAAGTGTCAGTGTGGGCCTGTGAAGGCTTCTTACCTAGTAATTTTGGGTGTTTTGCAACCCAAGTCTTTTCTTATTTATTTATTTTTTGATTTTTTGGTCCTTTTTTTCTGACCCAGCTATAGAATAGAACGTATGATAGCTCAAAAAGAGCGTCTCGGTCAGAGGGACATGCCGTGATTTACAACCCTCCGTTTGGTCACTTTATGCCCTCGGAATCCCTAAAACCGTCAATTTCTAGTAGGGAACTAGGCCCAAATTAGAAAGTCTAAGGGTGCAAGTGGGAAGAGAAGGGAGGAGAGTGGAGGACTTTCCCCACATGCTCTCATTCCCTCTTGAGGGGTTAGGGTATATATATAAGAGTGAGTCGAGTATATATCATAGGAGTGAGGCCTGGGCTTGGGCTTGGGCTTGGGGAAATGATCCCGATCCCGATCAAAATTTTAGTGTAGCCCCCTAGTCACTCACGCTTAAATATTTTTGTTTTTTTTAAAATTTATTTATTTATTTATATTATTATTATTATTTTTGGCGATGACCGCGCGCGGTTTAGGTGACCCTTTCTTGGCCACACACACTGTCACCTACCTAACCTCCCAGTCAACAGCTCACAAACAGCTCACTACCTTATCTACTTGCTAACAGTGCTGCTAACCACTGACTAATCTGTTAACTGCTTACTGACAGTGAGCTAACTGTCCACCTACTTCCTCTCTCACTACCTTACTGTGCAAAGACTGTGTGCAGCCAAACCTTGACAGAAAACTGTGTACAGACTGTGTGCAAACAGAAATTGCTAACTGCCTTCCTACTTATTCATTCACTGCAAACAAGCTAACGACTACTAATTGTGCAAAGATTGTGGGCCCATGGCATGCATGTCTTGAATTGAACTATTAGGGTTTGGTGTAGGATACCCCTCCATGACTTCGTAGTCAGAGGAAGAATCACTAGACGCGATATGAGGATCTTGGGTCGCGCTACCTTGAGTCCCGGCCGAAGGTCCAGAACCTAGGGTGGAGGAATAATGGGTGCCCGCGTAAATGGAGGCACTACCAATAAGCTCGTGCTCTAACACTCATCCAGAGCGTAGGTTCATATGACTTGGATCCCCTAGAAGTGTCAGTGAGGGCCCGTGAAGGCTGCTCACCTAGTAATTTTGGGTGTTTTGCAACCCAAGTCTTTTCTTATTTATTTATTTTTTGATTTTTTGGTTCTTTTTTTCTGACCCAGCTATAGAATAGAACGTATGATAGCTCAAAACGAGCGTCTCGGTCAGAGGGACGTGCCGTGATTTACAGCCCTCCGTTTGGTCACTTTATGCCCTCAGAATCCCTAAAACCGTCAATTTCTAGTAGGGAACTACGCACAAATTAGAAAGTCTAAGGGTGCAAGTGGGAAGAGAAGGGAGGAGAGTGGAGGACTTGCCCCGCATGCTCTCATTCCCTCTTGAGGGGGTAGGGTATATATATAAGAGTGAGTCTAGTATATATCATAGGACTGAGGCCTGGGCCTGGGGTTGGGCTTGGGCTTGGTGGGCTTGGGCTTGGGGAAATGATCCCGATCTCGATCAAAATTTTAGTGTAGCCCCCCAGTTACTCACGCTTAAATATTTTTGTTTTTTTTAATTTAATTTTTATTTTATTTTATTTTTTTTGGCGATGACCGCGCGTGGTTTACGTGACCCTTTCTTGGCCACACACACTGTCACCTACCTAACCTCCCAGTCAACAGCTCACAGACAGCTCACTACCTTATCTACTTGCTAACAGTGCTGCTAACCACTGACTAATCTGTTAACTGCTTACTGACAGTGAGCTAACTGTCCACCTACTTCCTCTCTCACTACCTTACTGTGCAAAGACGGTGTGCAGCCAAACCTTGACAGAAAACTGTATACAGATTGTGTGCAAACAGAAATTGCTAACTGCCTTCCTACTTATTCATTCACTGCAAACAAGCTAACGACTACTAATTGTGCAAAGACTGTGTGCAAACAGAAAACACAACATTATGCAGAAATCACAGAACTTGCAGACAACACAGAAATTATCAACTTATAGAAAAACAACTCATTCCTCTTCCTCTTCCTCTTCTTTCCTACTACAAACAACTCATAGGAGAAGCACAAAGTGCCTCTTGGGCTTAGTGCAGGGCGATTCCCCGGCAGCGGCGCCAAAAATGTGCGCTCCTTGCCACACTGTCGAAGCAAGGGACTTGCCGATACACCGTGTGCGAGCCACAAATGGCTCCAAGCACACAACAAGACTAATCTAGCAAGCTCAAGAGAGAAAAAGGTGTGTCACTCACCGCTCTACGCTCGCCTTCGTGGTGGATTCCTCGCCGCGATGAAGAAGAAGCTGCAATCGTGCCGCGCTCAACCGCTTCGCCGCCGTCGTGCCTTCGTAATGCTCGATCGCACACACACTCTCCCTCTCTCTCTCTCTCTCTCACATACACACACACACAAGGAGGTGAAGAAGAAGAAGATGGAGATGGAGCAAGAGCACTCTTCTATTGCACAAATGAGAGAATGAGTGAATTTTAGGTTTAGTTGGCTTTTATATGATCTCACCCCATTCACACTTGGGCGCCCATGCTTAGCCAACTAATCCCTTGAATGTCCCAGTTAGAGTGCGCCTCTCATCGGCGATCACTCTTACCCTTTTCCTATTGGTCCGACAAGCCCGGTACCTGACTCTACCAAATACATAATACACGTCCGTCGTAGGTGATGGGGTGTCCGTGAGCCGTGAGGGTTAACAGTGCCATCCCTCGTATATCTGTCAACTTCCTCTACCATACCTTCGTCCATCTCATCTAATGTCACAGTAGTATCTGCGTCGTCTGGCCGACTTTCCTCCAAGAGATCTTGCCCTTCAAATACTTGTTTATTTCTTGGAGCAACCTGAACCACAAACCACCATTTGGCGCTCTCAAGGGTCCGGTACAAAGACCACTTCCTCGCAATGTTCAGGGAGAGCAAACGTGTCGCTCGCATCTGTCCAAAACTTTGTAGAATCTATCTGCACAAGCTTGTTTCCATCTCTGCGTACCGTTGCATTGCGACCAGAAGTAATCACCTCGAACCACTTCTTGATGGCAAGCCACGGCGGGAGGTTGGAATTGACAAGGCACACAGGCCAAGTGCTCCATGATGATCTTCTCAAGCCAAATGGATTGACTCCATCCATTGCCATGTCCAAACACAAATTGCGTGGTTCACTCTTAAAATGTGGCCAGGTATGACTCGCCAACCGCATCTTGTTTGTAGCGCATTGCTCCGCACTTAGGACACGACAGACAATCTGTGAATTCATTGCGAAAAAGAATGCAGTCATTTGGACATGCATGAATCTTGTTGTAGTCCAAGCCAACTGAGGCCAATAGGCGCTTTGCGTCTGGCCTGGAGGGGGGCATTTCATTGCCAGCCAAGAGAAGTTGCTTCCGCAACAACCTGTTTAAGCCACATTAAATTAAAAGCTCCCCAAGCACGTCACCGTTGCAATCGAAAAATCTCTTTTGTAAGTTATATACCTAAACAAAGCAGTGACGCTTGCATCTGACCACCCGTACACCGACTGCAGATTCAAAAACCATAGACAAGTATGAAGCACAAATATTTTGGCGCCTTCATAGATTGGTTGACATGCCAACTTTCTCAACATGTCTTCAGGAGATAGGCGCACATCTTCTAGTGCTGCTTCATTAGCGTTCTCCTCGCTTGTCTGGAAGAAGGCATCCAGCATATCCTCCATGCCGTCGTCTTCTGTCTGTAAGCCCTCCTCTGCTTCCATCCTTGGCTCTAGATTGGTCGGACCTTCACGCATAATCCTTTCTCTCTCTCTCTCTCTCTCTCTCTCTCTCTCAGATGTAGGTGTTATGTTGCGAAAATCAATGCCCTTTTCGTAGGAGTCGTATCGTAGATTTTGTACGGTTTCTCTAGCAAACTCTCCGTACTTGTGCACATGCTCATTACATATCCTACGCTTGCACAGGATTTGATACTTGCAGAGTGTGCACGAGCATGCAATCTTTTCCTCCATGTTAGTTGATGACGTTTCCATCTACAATGATTATGAATGTTGTTTTAATATATATACTCCTCACAATGTAAACTACCTCACATTCTCTAGCCTTGCCCGATCTCCGCACACCTCGGTCCAGAGGTGTATGGAGATCAGGACCACCGAGTCAAAATCTCGTATTTATTGGTCAAATTCTATATGGGTAGACACATACGTGCTCTCCCAGGTGTACATGACAATGCATGTAGCGGGCAAAACCCCTTTGCCTCTTTTAGTTCCATAGTTTCTTCTAGAGAGAGAGAGAGAGAGAGAGAGAGAGAGGTAGAGAGAGTTTCTGTCCTTTTCACACAATTGATCAGCCAAGCTAACTCTTTCATGCCGACTTTCTCTATCTACTATTCTCTCTCTCTCTCTCTCTCTGTAGCTATCTCTAGTTAATTATCTCTCTTTCTCTACCTCTATCTCTGGCTCTCTCTCTCTCTCTCTCTCTCTGTCTCTCTCTCTCTCTCTCTCTCTCTCATATTTTTAGCCATAACTTAGACCTACACACTTTCCTCTCCCATCCAAAGTGTGGGCTCTCCATTGCGACTCTCATCACTACAATTTTGGAGCATCGAGAGTCACTCATGAGGCGTTTTTGTTGCCGACTTGAAGGCAATGTCAGACAAAACTCGCAAGGGTGGAAAAGCCACACTCGCCATGGAGAATGATGCAAAATCTCCAAGGAATTTGGATGCTAATCCAACCACATCATCTACAACAATGGAAGCAATGATCATGGCTTACTTGATCTCGTTACAAGAAACCGTCAACAAACAAGGTGAAGAGTTGCGCGCACTTGCAATGGAGAATGGTACTTTAAGAGTTCTCGTTGTGGAAAATGAGCACCTCAAGAAGGTTCTTGAAATGCAAACAACACGCTTGATGCATCTTGAGAATGAAGTTCAAGAATGTAAACGCTCTCTTGTTGACATGAATGTATTGAAAGAGCGCTTGAGCAAAGTTGAGAGTGATCATGTATTGAAAGAGGAAACAATAGATACAATACGACATGATGTATGTGAGATGAGAAATGCATCCAAATCATGGGCTGATATATGTAAGGATAATGTGGTTTCTACATCTCCTATCACGCAAGCCGTTGTCCAAGCAAAGAATGTAGAGAATGTGGACACTCAAGAATTGCACGAACGACAAAAACGCTCAAAGAACATCGTCATTCGTGGAATCAAGGAGGAAAGCATGGAAACACCCCAATCTCTTGCAGTTGCTATTGAAGAGTTTTTTGCTACACACTTTGGCATGTCAGGAATCATGGCTTATGGTGCACATCGAGTTGGAAAACAAGGAGTCCCTCGCTCGGGAGAAAGACCTATTGTATGTACCATGGCTGATGAGGAAAAGAGAAAGATCATCCTTGACAATGGTTGGATCTACCTCAAAGGAACAGGTTGTAATGTATATGAGGATCGCACTATTATGCAACAAAATGTACGTCGCAAAGCATATGAGGAAAGAAGCAAGAAGGTTAAGGTATCACCTCAAGAAGAAAAGCCACTTAAGGAGGATGCAAGTCCACCCAACAAATAGGGACACATGATCTATGAGACCAACTCACGCTTGTGAATAAGCTTTTGGAATTGTAACGGGTATCCATGGAATGCGGGAATTGGCATTGATGAGCTTACCAATGACTCCGATGTGATACTTCTTGTCGAAACATGGGAGCATGATGCACAACGAATTCTTGGATTTGACAAATACGATGTGCAACGAAGAGGCCAAGGAGGCGTAGCATGTATGACCAAAAAGGGTTTGAAAGATGTTTCCATTGTCAAAGAAGATAAGTATAAATGCTACTTATGGCTGAAAATCAGCCCACCAAATGGTCAAGTCATGTTTGTGGCCGGTTGCTACATTCCTCACTATGACTCCAACTTTTATGCTTGCTTGAATATGGATAGAGATCAGCCCTTTGTTGAACTAGAGGAAGACATTGCTCATTACAAGGATCAAGGTGAAGTCATTGTTTTTGGAGACATGAATGCTCGCACAAATATGCTACAACACGACACACAACAAGTAGACATGCCGCATGTCTCAAGAAGAATGGATGACTCATACATGTATAATCGAAGTTCTAATGATGCAAAAGAAGTGGATCACTATGGAAAGTCACTTCTACATATGTGCAACAGTACCGGAATGCTCATTGCAAATGGTGTATCTCTATGGCAAGGCACCAATGACTTTACATGTAGAAAGCACAACGGTGCTAGCGTGATTGACTATATGTTGTTCTCGGAAGCCACTCTAGAATGCATACAAAGCTTTACACTTGGTGAATGGAATCCGGAATCGGATCATAGGATGTTATGTATTGACCTCAAGTGTGGTAAACGGCCCGAGCATGTAGCCTCCAATCATGATGTGAATCATTTGTACCTACGTCTAGACTTCAAACGAGCACTTATATATGCTGATATGGTGGACCAAATGTTAAGCATGATAGAGCATCAAGAGAGCCCAACATTAGAATGGAAGTGGAAAGTTTTCAAAGAAGTAATTTTCTCTTGTGCGAAGGAATGATTTTCGGTGAAACACATGTCTTGCAAAAGGTCTAAGAAGGGTAGCAGCAAGAAGAAATGGTTTGACATGGAATGTAGTCAAGCCCGAAAACACTTTCTAAGATTGGATGCAATCAAAGACAAGGAAGTTTACTTGGAATGTTCACACACATACAAAGCACTTGTTCAAAAGAAGAGGAGAAGGTGGGAAGTTGAAAAACAACTTCTTTTAGCACAAGAGAAAGCACATGCATGTGGCAAGTTTTGGTAAAATCTAAAAGGCAAGCACGTTAAGAGCTTTGGTGACTTGACTCTTGAGGATATGTATATGCATTGTAAAAACCTCTATGAGCAACCCAATGTTGATAAGATGGAGGGTTGTAGCTCCCTTCCATTTATGTCTCCCTTCTTTACCATTGAAGATGTATGCCGCGCGCTTGAGAAACTTGCTACTCGCAAGGCAGGTGACCTTCAAGGTGTCAAGGCTGAAATGATTAAATGGACAAGCAAGAAAACACGATATTGGATATGCGATATGTTTAACCTTGCACTTCAGTATGGCATGCCTCATGATTGGAGTGCAAATTGGATCAAACCTTTGCACAAAGGAGGAGATGTAAACAATGTGAACAACTATCGCACTATAATGGTTGGTTCTTTGATGGCAAAGTTATTTGGATGTATCATGGAGATGAAGATAAGTGAATGGGCTGAAAAGAATGGCAAACGTGCGCTTGGCCAAGCAGGTTTTCGAAAGCATCATAGCACTATTGATCACCTTGTCACTCTTCGAGTTCTTATGGAAGCGTCTCGATTGAAAGGAAAAAAGTTGTATTCTTGCTTTGTGGATTGATTTCAAGAAAGCTTTTGACATGGTACCGCGAGGAAATCTTTGGAGACGTATGCAAAGGCTTCAAGTGCCAAGAGAATTTATGCATGCAGTCTTTTGCATCTACCAAAAAGTGATATGTCGATTACGTATGGGAGATGGAATTTCAGAATTTTTTGCAAGCACTATTGGTGTCAAACAAGGATGCCCACTTTCCCCAACCCTCTTTGGGCTACTCATTGATGAATTGGAATGCATGGTTCTTGACTTTATGCAGCAAGAAGGCATAGAAGAGGTTAAGATTGGAAATACGGTGATCATGCTTTTGCTTTATGCTGATGATGTAGTGCTCTTGGCACATACCTTAGAAGATGCACAAAAGCTTATGAGTGTCTTGGAACGCTTTTGCTTATATAGCGGGCTGATCGTGAATGGATCCAAAACCAAGGTTATGCTTGTAAAGACCCTCAATGATGAAAATCCATGCATTGTATATAACAATGAGAAACTTGAAGTGGTAGATCACTTCAAGTACCTTGGCCTTGAGGTTCCATCCAATCATAAATGGAAGGATTGTGCAATGCGTCGCTTGGAAGCCGGAAAGAGGGCCTATTATGCATTTGAGAACATGTGCAATGTAGTAGAGATCAAGTGTTGGGCTCTCAAAAAGTACCTCTTTGACACATTGGTGACACCGGTGCTTCTTTATGGAGTGGAGGTGTGGGGTGGAAGCATCGGGAAGTCTACTTGGAAAGAGTTTGAGAATGTCCAAAAGCGTTTTCTCACCAAGTTTCTCCAAGTCAAGACACAAACACCCTACATGCTCTTACTTCTTGAGTCCGGATTGCTTCCCATTGAGGTATTGGGCATGCAAAGGGTTGTGGAGTACATTCGTAAGACACAACCTAGCCCTTTGCCGACTTCCTAGAATCGCATATGAAGCAAGTCAAATGGTTCAAAAGACATGCAAGAGCAAAATACTAAGTTCGGGGTGGATGCTTGATATCAAGAAATGGCTTGGAAGATGGGATGCATGTCACTTGGTCAAGGATGCGTCGATCGACTCCCAAGTTAATGAGGCCTTCTTACAACGCCAATGTATCACGGCTTGGGAGAAATCCGGAGGTTCTCGCTTCAGCCATTACACCACACACGTTGCCCCAAACTACAAATCTCTCTTCTTCTCGGAACGAGGTAGCCGATCCCATTCCTACATCCTTGAGCCCATCCCGTTGAGTGCGATCCGCACCATTGCCTCCATTCGTCTTAGCTCCCATTCTCTATGTTGCGAGACAAGACGTTGGGGCACTGGCGAGGAGTGTCATCGACTTTGCACCTTATGCCCTCGTCAAGTGCGAGAGAGTGAGTACCACACACTACTTGAGTGCTCAGCTTTTGACCACATTAGGTCCTCTTTTCCCCATATATTCAGCCATGATCTCTCCCTACATACCTTCCTCTCCCAACCACGATGTGGACTCTCTATTGTGACGCTCATTTCAGCCATTTTTGAGCATCGAGAGTCACTTATGAACTCCACTCACACCACGTGACATGTTCATTTGGTCCCATAGGTCATATTTGACCTCCCAGGACGATAATAGAACTATCTATCTATCTCTCTCTCTCTCTCTCTCTCTCTCTCTCTCTCTCTCTCTTTCTCTCTCTCTCTCTCTCTCTCTATTTTCCTACCTCTCTCTCTCTCTCTCTCTCTCTCTCTCTCTCTCTCTCTCTCTCTCTCGGGAAGTCTACTTGGAAAGAGTTTGAGAATGTCAAAAAGCGTTTTCTCACCAACTTTCTCCAAGTCAAGACACAAACACCCTACATGCTCTTACTTCTTGAGTCCGGATTGCTTCCCATTGAGGTCTTGGGCATGCAAAGGGTTGTGGAGTACATGCGTAAGACACAATGTAGCCCTTTGCATCGACTTCCGAGAATCTCATATGAAGCAAGTCAAATGGTTCAAAAGACATGCAAGAGCAAAATACTAAGTTCGGGGTGGATGCTTGATATCAAGAAATGGTTTGGAAGATGGGATGCATGTCACTTGGTCAAGGATGAGTCGATCGACTCCCAAGTTAATGAGGCCTTCTTACAACGCCAATGTATCACGGCTTGGGAGAAATCCGGAGGTTCTCGCTTCAGCCATTACACCACACACGTTGCCCCAAACTACAAATCTCTCTTCTTCTCGGAACGAGGTAGCCGATCCCATTCCTACATCCTTGAGCCCATCCCGTTGAGTGCGATCCGCACCATTGCCTCCATTCGTCTTAGCTCCCATTCTCTACGCTGCGAGACAGGACGTTGGGGCACTGGCGAGGAGTGTCATCGACTTTGCACCTTATGCCCTCGTCAAGTGCGAGAGAGTGAGTACCACACAGTACTTGAGTGCTTAGCTTTTGACCACATTAGGTCCTCTTTTCCCCATATATTCAGCCATGATCTCTCCCTACATACCTTCCTCTCCCAACCATGATGTGGACTCTCTATTGCCACGCTCATTTCAGCCATTTTTGAGCATCGAGAGTCACTCATGAACTCCACTCACACCACGTGACATGTTCATTTGGTCCCATAGGTCATATTTGACCTCCCAGGACGATAATAGAACTATCTCTCTCTCTCTCTCTCTCTCTCTCTCCTACAGACACACACGATGTAGCTTGAGAGAGAGAGGGAGGGGGTGGGGGGGGGGGGGGGGGGGGGGGGGGGGGGGGGGAGAGATCAATAATACCTATGCTGCAGGTTTCCAGGGCAGATCTGTGCGCACGCTTGCAGGCGAAAAATGACCGCATGCGCGCAGATTTCGTTTTTTTTCCCCAAATTTTTGCCATCGATATACGCGTGGAAATACGTGTGGAAATATGCGTAGAAATACCCAGCTTTCGACAAGCATTGCCACGTGTATTTCCACGTCTGTATCGACGCATAGAAAGGTACGGTGCGTCGATACATGAGCAAGGAGAAGCTCAAGGACTCCATAGCCACACACCTCAAGAGCTCTCACCAAACAGCGCTCTCAACAAATGAGCTGGAGAACCCTAATTTCTTTTTCACACTGCTTTATATACCTAAGGTAAAAATATGCAATGTCCGGGCACCCAAGGCCTTTAGGGCTCCACAACTTACTGAATCTGCTACCTAGGCACACTAACTGACATGTTCTTTACAGCTTGGAACTCCCATTGAGCCTGTAACACATTAAAATATTACAATGGCTTGAAATAAATCGAGAATTTACAATACGTGACCATTTTGGGAAAAGGTGGAAAATGTGTAACTCCAATCTTTACTGCTTCTTCTTGTTAATATTCGATGTGCATCCATACATTTTCGGTCTAGCAGCTTCTGTTAACTAACGTTTACTCAGTTAACAGCCTGCACTTGCAGCCACTATACCTGCTTATTTAAGAGATTTGGTACCATTTGCTCAAACCATCGGTTGATCTATTGCTAAGAATATGTGTAACACGCCTGATAGAGAGCCTAGAAGTAAGGTAGTACAAATAGCCAAGCTCACACAAAAATTTAGTGGAGAAAGGGATGTGAGAAAGCATATCAAAGTGTTTGAACAAATATGCGATTCTCTAGGAGAACACAATGACCTGCATAAGAGTAATGTTTTAAGCTTAACCTTAAGTGAGAAGGTTGGGGATTGGTATAGAACCCTAAGGGTGGAAGAAAAAATGATTTACCCTACTCTTA
Organism: Adiantum capillus-veneris; assembly: GCF_014529385.1. Classification (NCBI taxonomy): domain Eukaryota; kingdom Viridiplantae; phylum Streptophyta; class Polypodiopsida; order Polypodiales; family Pteridaceae; genus Adiantum; species Adiantum capillus-veneris. The sequence continues at coordinate 148,988,582 of NC_140944.1, forward strand.
GAAGACTGTTCTTGAAAGAATACATACGAGAGGGAGTGCTTTGGGGTGTAGCCTCTCAGCTCCAAAAATCCCAACGAGAGGAAGGAGAGTCGATAAGAGACTTTATTAGTCGCTTGAAGCATTTGTATTCTTGTCGTAATCCAAATGAGCGCTTCAATAATAATCAATTTCTTGATAGATTCATTAGGGGATTATGACATGAGGATATTTACAATGGCCTAGTCATTAGAGGTATCACCACTTGGGAAGCAGTCGCCACCAATGAGATCTAATTGGAGGATAATTTAATGATTCAAGAAGAAAGAGTGTCTGTTAAGCCTAAATCTACTAGTTCCCAAGCATCGGGGTATCAGCCAGTGACCCTAAAGCCTATTGCTAAGGAGCCAAAAATATCTGAGATGACTTTAGCATATCTCACGAAGGCCATTCAAGAGAGTCTTAGAGACAATCGTGCTCCGCAAAACAATCATATGTATCCAAGAAGAGAGAAACAATGGTGCTCAGTATGCTTTGGTCCGCATAGTACCAATGAATGCCCTACTTTTAGAGTAAAATTCAGTGGGAATCGCAATGCCCGTTGGGAGGTTGTTAACCCTCACGCACATTCCTATCACCTACGACAGACGCCATATTATTTATTTGGTAGAGTCAGGTACCGGGCTTGTCGGTCCATAGGAAAAGGGTAAGAGTGATCACCGATGAGAGGTGCACTCTAACTGGAACATTCAATGGTTAGTTGGCTAAGCATGGGCGCCCAAGTGTGAATGGATGAGCTCATATAAAAGTCACCTAAACCTAAAAAACACTGGTCCTTTCATTTGTGCAATTGAAGAGTGCTCTTGTTCCATCTCCATCTTCTTCTTCTTCATCTCCTTGTGTGTATGTGTATGTGTGTGTGTGTGTGTGTGTGTGTGAGAGAGAGAGAGAGAGAGAGAGAGAGAGAGAGAGAGAGAGAGAGAGAGAGAGAGAGAGAGAGAGTTTGTGTGATCGAGCATTGCGACGGCGGCATGATGGCGGCGAGGTGGTTGAGCACGGCGTAGCGGCATCTCCTTCTTCTTCGCGGCGAGGAATCCTCCACGATAGCAAACGTAGAGTGGTGAGTGACAAACCATCGTCATCTTTGAACTTACTAGTTTAAGCTAGTTGCATGCTTGGAACCATTTGTGGCTCGCACACACTGTATTGGCAAGTCCTTTGCATTGACAGCGATAGATGCGCACATTTTTGGCGCCGTTACTGCGGAAATGCCCTGAACTAAGCTCAAGAGGCACTCTGTGCTGTTTTGTGGTGAAATTTCAAATGTAGGAAAGGTAGAGAAGGAAGGTGTGTGTGTTGAGAAGGAGTTTGTTTTGCTACTGTGTATTGTTTTGTAATAAGGTATTGAAAGGTACTGTGTTTTTTCTGCTCATAAGGTGTTTTCTCTGTGATAAGGTGTTAAAATTAAGGTAGTAGATCCATAATTTTAGTTCTCTGTAAAGTACAGTAAGTAGTTTTGTTAGCTAATGAGTTGTTGTAGTAGTGTGTTAGTGTATAACAGTAGCTGTATTAGTTGTAAGTAGGTAGGTTAGGTGTGTGTCTGCTCGCGCGCATAGCGCGGCCGCGGCGACCTTATCCAAAAAACCAAAAAAAAATGAAAGGTAGGATCGGGATTGGGAATATCCCCTAGACCCAAGCCTAAGCTCACACTCAGGCTCAAGCCTCAGTCCCCCTTTAAAATTACATATTTTAGTCTCACGCGTAGGTAAAAACCGACTTTTTGAGCACCAATGAAGCTTTGGGTAACTGATGTTGTGTTGTAAAGCACACCATGACCCCTTGAGCAATATGCTCGTTTCGAGCTATCACACGCTCTAATCCAAAAATCGATCATTAAAAAAAACATTAAAAAACATCAAAAAACGAGTGAACGGGGTGCAAAACGCCCAAAAAAATAGGCAGTTAATATTTGAGGTTATTCGCCGCGACGCTTGTAGGGTGCCCAAGGCACATGCATATGCGCTCTGGTCGTGTGCTAGAGGCCGAGCAACTAGCAATCATTTTGACTTAAGCGAGTTCTCAATATCCACCTACCTTAGGTTCCGGGCCCTAGGCGGAGACCCAAGGTAGTACAAACCAAGACCCAAACATAGCGGCTAGTGACTCTTCCTCTGACTTCGACATCATGGAGGGTTAACCAATGCCTAATCCTGATAGCTCAAGCCAAGACATGCATGCCATGGGCCCACGGTCTGGGCCGAGCATTCTTAGCCGCTTGAACGAAACCTTTAGTAAAGCCACTCGCTCCGAACATGGAACTAACGATATAAATGAGGGGGGTGGGGAAGTAAATTCTCCATTCATGACCAACGTAGACCCTATGCCTTTAGAGAGTGTGCACGTGAATACTCCATTCACTGCACCCCCTAACTCTTCAGAGTTATTTTCCTCCGAGGTTATATTACCTGATGTTAGAAGCCTTGTCGAAGTGCAAGAGGTTGAGCGGTATATCCTTGTAGCGAGGGAAAAAGAAATCAAGAGCTTACGCAAGGCAGAGCAATGAAGAGATTTAAAATCGAAAGCCCCTATGTCAGTATCCTTGCTCGGAGAGCAAAAAAATGCTCCTGAATTAGCAACCACTAAGGGTCAACCCATAGAGAGCCACATTGCATCTAGTTCACAGGACACTCCTAGCACCTCAAGCCTAGATGGAGCATTCCTAAATGATAACCGGGAATACGAACTACAAACGGAAACTCTAACCGACCTATACACACGTCACACCTATCATGTGGGTTGGTTAGGTGTCCTACAATCCACAACGGGTGCTACTAGTGTGGAGGATCAACAACAAAGAGTTTGTGAGGTCATCCATAGGGTTATTGAGCTAGAGAGACAAAACAAGGATCCACATGCCTTCAACGGGTCTCATGAGATTCTTGGATACAGGGAAGGCTAAACAACCAACCTTATCGCAAATGGAGACTCCCTCGATAAGTCCGATGGATCCTCCATATGTTGTTTTGCCAGGGGTCTCAGTGCAATCTAAGCCCACAAGTGAGCTTTACCTTTCCAAGTCTAGCTCATCTTTCCCTTGATGACACGATTGTTAGGAAATAAGACGTAGCTAAATAGATAATTGAGTAGATTACTTAATGGAGAGAGACAGATTTACATACAGGAGATTATAGAGTAGAGAGAGAGAGAGAGTACGCACGATATACGTGCTTCACCCAATGTGGGCTACGTCCACGGGAAAGCAGTCGCTCAATGGCTTTAGTACTTCAAAACAAGAAGTAGTTTACAAAGGGATTATACCCTTAATGGAGCTCCCGCCTTGCTTCACTCTCACCACCTCACACTCACCTTGTTGCATCAACTTCACACTATGAAATGTGTGTAGAAATGGCCTCCTTTTATAGGCCAAAAGGGCTGCCCTCTCTCATGAGAGGCAGCCATGTATAGCTGCCCTTGTGTAGATAAGTCCAAATCGGACCCTCCAATCCACCCATGTGTGGCCGCCCTTGAGAAGACAAGTCCGCTTTTGAATTCGGCCACCGGCCACCAGCCATTGACTTCCGACCACCGGCCAACCGACGGTTGTTTTTCAACCACTTTCCGGCCGCCGTCCGGCCATAATATTTCGGCGAAAAGGAATATTCCGGCGAGGGGAAAAAAAGTCTCGGGGGCGGAAAAAGTTGCCCCTGATTTTTGGCCGTGAAAAATTTGGTTTCCGGCGAGTGGTTTTCCTTCACGCACGATGGCTTCTCCTCATAATGGGGGCATTACAAATGGGCGCTTTTACCACAGAAAATTACAAGGGTAAATCAGGCTCCATACTTAACAACAATGGCTACCATGCCTATCCCAATGATGGGCATGCCGAGAAACATGCCATGGACCTCATTTGTTAGTAAAGCACCTCTACATGGTAGCTCAATGCCTGCAATAGTACCTACAAGTGTGTAACAATCGTATATACCCATGGGTCCTCGTACTCATGTATTTCCTATCCCTCCCATTGTTTCAACTACCTATGCTCCACAACCACAACACCCAAGTTCTTATTTCCATGGGACCATACCGGCTAGCATTAGAATGTCACATCCGACAGTTGCTATCCCTAGGGCCACACATATGAACTTTGGAAAGCCACATGGCGCAACACCGTACCAAACGTGGAACCCAAGGGCTTCCTATATGCCAAGCCCAATCCCAATACCTACACATGTAGTCTCTGGAGCACCTTCACCCATAGTGCTTGCTCACTTAGGTGACTTGGCAACATTTGCTCAAACTATCGATCAACCTATCGCTGAGAATATGCGTAACACGTCTAATAGAGAGCCTAGAAGTAAGGCAGTACAAATAGCCAAGCTCACACAAAAATGTAGTGGAGACGGGGATGTGAGAAAGCATATCGAACTGTTTGAACAAATACGCGATTCTCTAGGAGAACACAATGACCTGCATAAGAGTAATGCTTTAAGCCTAACCTTAAGTGGGAAGGCTGGGGATTGGTATAGAACCCTAAGGGTGGAAGAAAAAACGATTTACCCTACTCTTAGGAGACTGTTCTTAAAAGAATACATACGAGAGGGAGGGCTTTGGGGTGTAGCCTCTCAGCTCCAAAAAGCCCAACGAGAGGAAGGAGAGTCAGTGAGAGACTTTATTAGTCGCTTAAAGCATTTGAATTCTTGTTGTAATCCAAATGAGCGCTTCAAAAATAATCAATTGCTTGATAGATTCATTAGGGGACTACGACATAAGGATATCTACAATGGCCTAGTCATTAGAGGTATCACCACTTGGGAAGCAGTCATCACCAATGCGATCCAATTGGAGGATAATTTAATGAGTCAAGGAGAAAGAGTGTCTATTGAGCTTATATCTACTAGCTGGCAAGCATCGAGGCATCAGCCAATGGCCCTAAAGCCTATTGCTAAGGAGCCACAGATGTCTGAGATGACTTTAGTAGATCTCACCAAGGCCATTCAAGAGAGTCTTAGAGATAATCGTGCTCCGCAAAACAATCATATGTATCCAATAAGGGAGCAACAATGGTGCTTAGTATGCTATGGACCGCATAGCACCAGTGAATGCCCTACTTTTAGAGTAAAAGCCAATGGGAATTGCAATGCTTGTGGGAGGTATGGTCATCAAGCTAAGGATTGCATAGTATTTAAGCACGCAATGGCCAATAGACCGACCTTAGCATGGACAGACACACCTCGAGTGTCTGCATTGATGCCGGCCCCACCTCTTGAACAAATAGCACAACACATGGTCCCTAGGGCCTAAAATGTTGTTCAAACAACACCGTTACCACCTCCAGTGCTAGGATCGCAACCACCACATCTGAGAATCACATCTGTGAATCAAGTGGGTTGTGAGTCATCTATTTCTTGTTTGGAAGGCTGTGAGGAAGATACAGACCCTGATATTGCCTATGGGATTGATGCACTTGAAGAAAGTCCACAATACTACATGGAGGACTATTGGGAACAAGTCAAACCTGGCTATCAAGTAGCTGCTCTTGCTGCAAGAGACCAAAATATCAATTACACTACCAAGATACCACCTCTTCAATGCTATGAGTGTGGAGGTCCACATCGTGTGGTCGAGTGTCCTATTAGGCTACAAAAGAATGCCACACTAATGCAAACCAATCAAGCGAGCACATCTACAATGCCGATACTCATGTGTAATCGATGTGGCATAGATCATTTGATTGCCCAATGTCCAAATAATCCAAATGCACCGAAGATCACGCCATTAAACTTAATTGAGGTTACCAAGGAGCCATCACAAAGTACACTCTGGTACTAGTAAAGGTACTCACACATCGATGCTCTAAAAACAAAATTATATTCTTGAAGAAGAGACACGGCATCAATTGCCCAATCTCAGAAGAAGAAGAAAACACGAAGGAAGAGATCGCAAAAAGCAGCGAAGTCAGACCCTAGTTCGAAGACCAACATAGGCCGGTGACAACCCTGTATATATAAACGACGCTGAAGAGAATTCTGATTCAACTGAAACCATGGAGACCAAAACGACCACTAAGCAAGAAACCAACAAGGAAGATTGTCATGAGCCACAATGGCCAGGATCCAAGAAAAATATAGGAACTTATCCAAACCCTACAGAGGAGATCGAGCGAGTCAAGAAATTAAGGATTTTGGTAGAAGATACCCAAAGGGATCTAGAACCAGCACCTAGGTAGATCTATATTACAGACACTGTGTTCCCTATGCAACAAAAACCTCACCAAGTCCATAGACCCTTAGCCATACCTAGTGTCATCCAAGAGAAAGTGACTTAAAGTCATGGGAAAGTGGGCGTACTCACTTCTTGTTGAAAACAATGTTTACAGAGGGACTACCTGACCCTATCGAAGAAATGGAGATCCAATCTTCCCCACGTCAAGGGACTGAAGCCCAAAAGATGCCGTTAAATATTGCCAAATTGATGGATTTCATGGCTTCAAAAGTGAGAACCACCATCATGTCCAAACTATATGGAGACCCTCAGCTATTCTTAGCTCTTTGAGCTTTCCTCAATGGAGAACTGAAGGTCGGGCTACCACAATTTGCACGGATGGATGGAGTTAGGGAGATGACAATAGAGGAGGAACACTTAGATCCACAACACAACCTAGATGAGAACCTTGTTGTAGAAATACCTACTAACAATTTGGGACAATACTTTGAGGGAGATGAAACCAATGCAACCATATCAATCACTTCCAAGGGATTAACTGTGAAGGAAATACTTGATGGTGGCGTTGGGGTTAGCATTGTGACTAAAAATTGATGGGAGACCATGGGAAGACCTCACCTTGCGACCACAACGATAGTAGTAAAGATGGCCAATGGGTCTATTGTTAAACCAAGCCCCTATATAATTAAGCCATTCTGTGGTAGGTCTGCTAACTCTATTCCTTAACTATAGCTGGACCATCATTAACTCCATTGCTTCCATCGATAGGTTTTCTTTGAGCCTTTGTATACACAACCTTACGTTCCTCTGTGGTGTAGGATTTGAAATCTTCAGGTGTGCAGGGTGTAAGTCTGTGGGGTCCTGTTGTTCTGTGGACTGTGATTGCACTTCCAATTCCTTTTGTTGTTGAGCTAACTCTTGATTTTGTTGTCTCCTTACGGTACGGCTCAACTTTGGCTTCTTTGTAGCCTCTAGTTATGTGATGTCAATAGGTTGTGGTTCTCAAGGAATTTATGGATATATTTGCTTGGACATATCATGATATGAAATGTGTTCCACCTTCCATGGTGCAGCACACAATCCCCATGAATAGCATGGCTAAACCAGTTCAGCAACGACCCTACCCAATGAATCCTAAATATGCAAAGATCGTTCAAGAAGAGATTGAAAAACTTGTGAAATGCGGATTCATATACCCTATTGAGCACTCAGAGTGGGTGTCTCCAATAGTGATTGTGTCAAAAAAGAATGGGAAACTCAGAGTGTGCATGGATCTCAAGAAGGTCAATGCCGCCACTAGGAGGGACCATTACCCCTTGCCATATTCAGAACATGTGCTTGAAAGAGTTGCAGGGAAGGAAGCTTATAGCTTTTTAGATGGGTACTCTGGCTACAATCAAATCACAATTGCACTAGAGGGCCAAGCTAAAAGAGCCTTTATAACCGAATTTAGAGTGTTTTCATTTTGAGTTATGGCTTTTGGCTTAACCAATGCCTTGCTACCTTTCAAAAATTAATAAACACTGCTTTTAGAGAATATTTGAGGGAGTTTTGTGAAGCTTTAGCTGTTATGCTTTTTGTTGCTCTTTCCACCCAAGCACTCTTGTTATGCTCATTAGGAATCTATTCTAATGAAATGCTCACTATGTTCATGCTATTTTCCCCTACACACAAGTTACTAGGCCATTAAATGTTACATTGGTATCAGAGCACAAGGTTTCTCTTTTCTTGCTCAAGAAGGTAGGTCCTCAAGCTAGCTATAAATGGTTGGTATTATTAATTGCAATTGAGTAAGTAGAATAGGGATTTTTTAGCCTTGCAGTGCGCCTGCCTTCGTGCACATAACGGGGCATCACCGTCCATAGCTATGGTCTTAATAGTCGAGTCCTACGGGGCTTGCCTATGGCTTCACCACTAGTGAGCTATTAGAAGCTTGACAAGAGCCGGTGCTGTTTTGGTGTTAAAAGACCCTCTCTTCTATTCCTTGCAATTAATGATATTCAATCCACGGGTACAATAGCTTGAGTGCGTTTCTAAAGGGGTAAAGAGGAGTAGAAACTAGGGCTTGAAGTGCCAAAGTACACCTAAAAAAATTTACACCTAAAAGTTGTTAGAATGGATGACAATAGTAAAGAGAGTGAAATTAATGTTCATAGCTTTGATTTTGCTAATGAGCACGCTACTAGTTATTTCCCTATGCTTGTTAACTATCTTGTTTCTAGGCCTCAACAAGCCATGGGCAATCCATCCCTCCAAAGTGAAGTGTAATGGCAGCTTCGTGCTCATGGGATTCTCCAAACTCCCCACCATGACGAGAGAGTACCTAGGAAGCCTCCTTGCAAGACTCCCAAAAGAGGCCTCTCTCCGATTTGGGAAGAAGAAGAGGATCCATACGAAGGGCTCAAAAATTTGCTTCTTGATGATGCATCTCCTTCTCAAAGGAGAACTCAAGAGTCCCCACCGAAGGTACGAGAAAGAAATGAGTCTCCTTCCACCTCGACAGAGATGGCTCCAAAGACGGCTGGCTAAACGCTCTCCATCACCTCCTAGATGGAGAAGACCATCGCACACTTCTCCACACCATAATTCAAAGAGGGATGACAAAAATCAAGAGAAGAAAAAGGCGAGAAAGAGGTCACCCTCTTCTCCATCTTCTTCATCCTCTTCCTCTTATGAAGAAAGTGATGGTGCGGACAAAGAGAACCAAGGTAAGAAAAAGGCAAGAAAGAGGTCACCCTCTTCTCCATGTTCCTCAAATTCTTCATCTTTTGAAGAAAGCGATGGTGCAACTTTTGAACCATACAAAAGAAGAGATTATAGGAAATCCTATGCTGCGTGGATGAGGTCATCCAAGCTCAAGAAGTTCAAAGAGGGAGGAAAGAGCATCTCTTTACTTACCTACGATGGAACCTTTGGTGCTATGGACAACCTCTTGTCCTTTATTCAACAATTCAATGCGGGGTTTGGAGATGAGGGCTTCACAGTGTCCTCTACGCTACACCATGTAGCCATGCACTTTCAAAAGTCTGCTAGGCAATGGTGGTCTAGCCTACGGTCCAATGGTGAAGCTCCTAGAACATGGAAAGCTTTAAGAGCGTCCATCATGAAGCAGTTTTTGGCCACCGATGCCAAAGACAAAGTACTCACCGAATGGCGAAGCTTGAAGATCTCTCCCTACGAATCCATTCACAAATATGTAGACAAGTTTTGGGATTTACTTCTCAAAGCCACTGTCTTCAAAAAGATGGATTTTCGAGAGCAAAAACAACAATTTTGTGCGGGCTTAATTGAAGAAATGGTGGAGTATGTCAACTCCCAAAGGCCACACACCATACCCACAATTATACGCCATACTATGGTGGCTTCTTGAATCAATTTCCAAACAGGGGCTAAGAGAAATTCTAAGCCCATGAAAAACAAGGGTTCTAATGAGCCTAAGGGGAAGGACAATGTCCAAAAGAATCCTAAGGGCAATTCCAATAACAACAAAGCTAAGGAGAAGGGAGTTTACAAAGGCAAAAACAAACTCTGTCCTGAAGAGCTTGAGCATTATCGCAAGGATAACCACTGTTTCAAGTGCGGCAAGCAAGGGCATGTGTACGGCGCTTGTCCCCAAAAGAACACCCGCCATCAGCCTCCTAGAGCTACCTTGGTTGAAATCCAAGAAGAGGAAGCTCACCACAAAGGATCTCCTCTATGCCATGCTTGGGAAAAGGTAAGAGAACATGATGCTTTTATTTTCTTTGACCCTGGTTCTACTCACAATATTATATCCAAAGAGTTGGCCACCAAGCTAGGCATCCAAGCCTATGAGATGGGAGATGTCCTACCCGCAGATGGTGCTTTCAAGGGGCAAGAAGCTTTAGGCACTCACTTAATTGGGAAATTGAGGCTCCATGTCCAAAGCTAGTGGACAAAGAGGACTTATTTATCTCTCCTCTCAGGCATGAGGATGTAATCCTAGGGGCACCATGGTTTGATCGCATGGCTACCAATGTGTAATTTCCTGAAGGAAAATCTACTTTAAGTACAGGGAAAATGGTATGTACATAGATGCTAAGGAAATAGGTAACACCATACCCATTGTACATACACAAGCTTTCAATAAGTGAATAAAGAGCTCTATTTTTGTGTACATGATTTTTGTTAAAGATTCTCAAAATGAACCTAATGCTTTAGCAAAAGAAAATATAAACAACCACAAGGAATTAGAGTTAGCCAATTTTCTCAAGGGGTTTCAAGATGTCTTTATTAACGACATCCCTTGTGAACTACCTCCTAAACGAGGCAATGATGACCATGCAATTGAACTCCTTCCAGGAAGTTCACCACCTAATAAACCTCCTTATAGAGTTTCTCAAGCTCAACAAGAGAAGATTATGCGGCAAGTGCATGAGTTAGTTGAGAAGGGCATGGTTAGGTCTAGTTCATCTCCATTTTTCTCACCTGTGTTACTAGTGCAAAAGAAAGACGGCACATATCGTATGTGTGTCGACTATAGAGCACTAAATAGGATCACTATCAAAAATAGGTTTCCCGTTCCACGGGTAGAAGACCTATTTGATAAGCTACAAGGGTCCACCTACTTCTGTAGGATTGACCTAAAAAGTGGCTACCATCGAATAAGGATAGTTGATCAAGACATTGTAAAGACTGCATTTTGCACTACATTTGGTCTTTACGAATACATTGTCATGCCTTTTGGATTGACCAATGCACCAGCCTAATTTAACCGCTTGATGGAGAAGCTATTCAGGCCTCACTGAACCTTTACTAGAGTGTTCTTTGATGATATTATCATCTAATCTAATTCACTAGACGAACACAATCAACACCTCCAGGTAATATTTCAAGAATTAAGAGAGAATAAACTTTATGGTAATTGAAAGAAAAGTGAGTTTTTCTTACAAGAGATTCAATATTTAGGTCACATTATCTCTCAAGATGGCATCCAAATGGATCCATCAAAGTTAGAGGTAATAAAAGGATGGCCTAAACCAAGGAATATTCATGAACTAAGAAGCTTATAGGTATGTGTAAATATTACAGACGCTTCATAGAAAAGCTCTCACAAATCGCGGGACCATTACATGACCTAACAAAGAAAACGTTAGGTATACATGGTCTGCCAAGGAGAACAATGCTTTCAAAAAGCTTAAAGGGAAGCTTATCTCTCAACATGTGCTTACACTATCGGATCTCTCAAAGCCATTTGAGGTCCAATGTGACGCTTGTGGTGATTGCCTTGGAGCTATTTTACTCCAAGAAGGGCATGCCATAGCCTATGAAAGTCGAAGGCTCGACCTGTTGAGCAAGCTCTAGGCATATACAAAAAGGAACTCCTTGCAGCTCTACATGCCTTAGACTCATGGGAGCACTATTTATTGGGGACTCCTTTCATTCTGCGGACGGATCACCAAAGCCTTAAGTACTTCATGACACAGACCAAGCTCTCCGACAAACAAATGAGGTGGGAAAATTTCCTTTTGCAATTTCATTTTCATAATGCTCACATTGCTGGCAAGCATAATCAAGTAGCCGATGCACTCTCAAGACGACTGAGAGTGAATGCGGTTTCCATAGCAACTCACAATGATCTATCTTCTATGATAGACGAGTACGCTGTTGATCCCGATTTTAGAGATGTGATTTCAACCCTTGCATTAGGGAAGAAAGAGGAACCATTTACTTTACAAGATGGTTATCTTCTCTATGGCAATAGACTATGCGTTACTAACTCACTAGGTAGAAAGTAATGTATGAATCTCATGCTCCTCCTTATGCGAGGCATAGAGGGATTCAGTCTACCCTAAAAGGGATTGAAACATATTTTTATTGGCCTACCATGAAAGAAAACATACAAGAGTATGTTTCTAAATGTGAGGTATGCCAAAAGACGAAGTTTGATAGAGGGAGGCAACCTGGATTGCTTCAACCTTTGCCAATCCCTAATTCACCATGGGAGAGAATATCCATGGATTTGATCTTTGGATTGCCTAAGTCTATCCATGGAAGTAGGAGATATGGACGATAGTAGACAGGTTCAATAAACAAGCTCATTTTATACCTGTCAAAAAGACTATCAAAGCCCATCAAATGGCAACCCTCTTCATTCCACAAATCTTCAAGTACCATGGCTTGCCAATGTCCATAGTGTAATATAGAAATCCTAGAATGACCAGTAATTTTTGGAAGGGTCTCTTTGAGAATATAGGGACAAGACTAAATTTCTCTTCGGCCTATCACCCGCAAACGGATGGCCAAAGTGAAATAGCTAACCTAACAATCCTTGATCTACTAAAAGCCTATGTAATGGAAGTAGATCAAAGGTCCCAATGGGAGAAGTACTTACCCTTGGTGGAGTATGCCTACAATAACACCGTACATGCTTCCACGGGAAAAGCACCTTTTGAGGTAATTGAGGGAAGATAAAAAAGTCCCCTGCTACTTAAGGTACACGAGAAGATCTTCGTTGCAGATGAGTATAGCCGAGACCTACAAGAATCTTTCCAAAAGATTAAGGATGCTATCTCTATCTCATAGCAAAGGCAAAAGGCTACTGCTAATAAGCACAGAAGAGGCCAAGCCTTTAAAGAAAATGATTGGGTCTAACTTAAATTTCCCAAGGCTCGATTAAGGCACACAACGGGCAAGAATCCTACGTGACACCAAAAGTACTATGGTCCCTTCCAGATTCTTAGGCCAATCAATAAGATGGTCTATCAACTCAAGTTGCCCAGCCATTGGCTCATACACAATTCTTTCCATGTGAGCCTACTAAAGCCTTACAAAGGAGAGCCACCTCAAGAACCAACTATTGAAGACCCACCGGAGATTGAGGACCAAGAAGAGGTGCTGCAGCCCGAGTCCATTCTCCGATATGAAGACAAGGTATAAAGAGGCGGTAAGACTATCCGACGATATCTTATTAAGTTTAAGAATTATCCTTTTGAAGATGCTAGATGGATGCAAGGCATACAATCAAAGGATAACCTAAACCTTGTCAATGCTTCCCTAGAGTCAACAGATGTACAAATATTTAAAATGAGAAAAGTTTTTGTCTTATAAGACTCTCTTTTTCTTTATTGCGCACAAATGTTAAGTAGTATGCATGCTTAGATCAAGTTTGCGGAGTCGACGTCTCCCAAACACCAAGTAGAGCTTGTCACTCTACTATGGAAGATTGATAGGATTGATGTGCAGACATGCTTGCGGCAGCTTAGGCTCTCAAGCGCTAAATGGATTAGTCATCCATTCTAGAACGATGTTGTAGGGTAAGATAGGGATCCTCTACCCGCTAGAAAAAGGACTAATGAATAGGCTTTAAATTCTCTACCCCATAGTCGAGGACGACTATGATTTCAAGACAGAGGTAATGTCATAATAACTAGTATCTAATTCTCCTAAATGATTTTCTCATGTAAAACTGATTATTTAATATGGGGAAGTGCCAGGGGAGAAAAAGATAGAATATTGGTTAAGCTGGCAGACCGGCCACATTAGGGATCCAAAGGAGGTAAAATAGGGATCCATGGGGGGGCCATCTGCAAAAGAGCAATGTGCAACAATGGGCTTTAAAGACCCTAAGGTTCAGCCCATTAAGACTTCCAAAATGCTAAGGTTCCAAAATTCAAAGGTTGTGCCCAAAGGTCAAACACTAGGGAAATTGGATGCTTTGTGTGTGTACCAAAAAATCTTCAAACCTCATACAAAGGAGGGGGTGAGCCTTGTTGCAAGTAGGGGATGAGAGAGAAACACACAGATACACACACTCACAAGCTTCCTTTACACAAAGGGAATGAGGGACACATGTCACCTCCCTAGCCCAGATGTCCACAAGGTGCACTCAAATCCTATTGGATGGCCATGGAGGTGGACCAATGAGAATTAGGCCAGAGTAAATCTAGTTTAATTGATTTAAAACCACTTAATAAAAGAACCAATAAGAATTAAGCTCTCTAGAAGACTATTGGATAGTCTCCCAAGGGGTCCAATGAGCATTCAACAGCCGAATGGCTTGCCTGATTCCTATTGGCTAGGAGACAAAGGGGTCCAATGAGAGTTTAGTTGCATTAATTAATTAACCTAAAGCTCTCGAAAAAGGGGAAAGGGAGACACGTGTCACAAGACTATCACTTATGCTTCTTGAATCCTACTGGATAAGCTTGGAGGGGTCCGATGGGAAGCCAGCAAGAGGAAATAGCATGAGGGGTCGACCAAGAGAGAGGAGGGGCTGAATTTCTCAAGGCATTATTCCACACGCACTCACACTAGCTCATGTCAGAACTGAAAAAACTGTCAAAACTTTGCGTTTTTGTTGCCGACTTGAAGGCAATGTCAGACAAAACTCGCAAGGGTGGAAAAGCCACACTCGCCATGGAGAATGATGCAAAATCTCCAAGGAATTTGGATGCTAATCCAACCACATCGTCTACAACAACGGAAGCAATGATCATGGCTTACTTGATCTCGTTACAAGAAACCGTCAACAAGCAAGGTGAAGAGTTGCGCGCACTTGCAATGGAGAATGGTACTTTAAGAGTTCTCGTTGTGGAGAATGAGCACCTCAAGAAGGTTCTTGAAATGCAAACAACGCGTTTGATGCATCTTGAGAATGAAGTTCAAGAATGTAAACGCTCTCTTGTGGACATGAGTGTAGTGAAAGAGTGCTTGAGCAAAGTTGAGAGTGATCATGTATTGAAAGAGGAAACGATAGATACAATACGACATGATGTATGTGAGATGAGAAATGCATCCAAATCATGGGCTGATATATGTAAGGATAATGTGGTTTCTACATCTCCTATCACGCAAGCCGTTGTCCAAGCAAAGAATGTAGAGAATGTGGACACTCAAGAATTGCAAGAACGACAAAAACGCTCAAAGAACATCGTCATTCGTGGAATCAAGGAGGAAAGCATGGAAACACCCCAATCTCTTGCGGTTGCTATTGAAGAGTTTTTTGCTACACACTTTGGCTTGTCAGGAATCATGGCTTATGGTGCACATCGAGTTGGAAAACAAGGAGTCCCTCGCTCGGGAGAAAGACCTATTGTATGTACCATGGCTGATGAGGTAAAGAGAAAGATCATCCTTGACAATGGTTGGATCTACCTCAAAGGAACGGGTTGTAATGTATATGAGGATCGCACTCTTATGCAACAAAATGTACGTCGCAAAGCATACGAGGAAAGAAGCAAGAAGGTTAAGGTATCATCTCAAGAAGAAAAGGCACTTGAGGAGGATGCAAGTCCACCCAACAAATAGGGACACATGATCTATGAGACCAACTCACGCTTGCGAATAAGCTTTTGGAATTGTAACGGGTATCCATGGAATGCGGGAATTGGCATTGATGAGCTTACCAATGACTCCGATGTGATACTTCTTGTCGAAAATGGGAGCATGATGCGCAACGAATTCTTGGATTTGACAAATACGATGTACATTCTTTGATGTGGGCCAAAAATGCAAAGCAACGAAGAGGCCAAGGAGGCATAGCATGTATGACCAAAAAGGGTTTGAAAGATGTTTCCATTGTCAAAGAAGATAAGTATAAACGCTACTTATGGCTGAAAATCAGCCCACCAAATGGTCAAGTCATGTTTGTGGCCGGCTGCTACGTTCCTCACTATGACTCCAACTTTTATGCTCGCTTGAATATGGATAGAGATCAGCCCTTTGTTGAACTAGAGGAAGACATTGCTTATTACAAGGATCAAGGTGAAGTCATTGTTTTTGGAGACATGAATGCTCGCACAAATATGTTACAACACGACACACAACAAGTCGACATGCCGCATGTATAAGAAGAGTGGATGACTCATACATGTATAATCGAAGTTCTAATGATGCAAAAGAAGTGGATCACTATGGAAAGTCACTTCTACATATGTGCAATAGTACCGGAATGCTCATTGCAAATGGTGTATCTCTATGGCAAGGCACCAATGACTTTACATGTAGAAAGCACAATGGTGCTAGCGTGATTGACTATATGTTGTTCTCAGAAGCCACTCTAGAATGCATACAAAGCTTTACACTTGGTGAATGGAATCCTGGAATCGGATCATAGGATGTTATGTATTGACCTCAAGTGTGGTAAACGGCCCGAGCATGTAGCCTCCAATCATGATGTGAATCATTTGTACCTACGTCTAGACTTCAAACGAGCACTTATATATGCTGATATGGTGGACCAAATGTTAAGCATGATAGAGCATCAAGGGAGCCAACATTAGAATGCAAGTGGAAAGTTTTCAAAGAAGTAATTTTCTCTTGTGCGAAGGAATGCTTTTCGGCGAAACACATGTCTTGCAAAAGGTCTAAGAAGGGTAGCACCAAGAAGAAATGGTTTGACATGGAATGTAGTCAAGCCCGAAAACACTTGCTAAGATTGGATGCAATCAAAGACAAGGAAGTTTACTTGGAATGTTCACACACATACAAAGCACTTGTTCAAAAGAAGAGGAGAAGGTGGGAAGTCGAAAAACAACTTCTTTTAGCACAAGAGAAAGCACATGCATGTGGCAAGTTTTGGCAAAATCTAAAAGGCAAGCGCGTTGAGAGCTTTGGTGACTTGACTCTTGAGGATATGTATATGCATTGTAAGAACCTCTATGAGCAACCCAATGTTGATAATATGGAGGGTTGTAGCTCCCTTCCATTTATGTCTCCCTTCTTTACCATTGAAGATGTATGCCGCGCGCTTGAGAAACTTGCTACTCGCAAGGCAGGTGACCTTCAAGGTGTCAAGGCTGAAATGATTAAATGGACAAGCAAGAAAACACGATATTGGATATGCGATATGTTTAACCTTGCACTTCAGTATGGCATGCCTCATGATTGGAGTGCAAATTGGATCAAACCTTTGCACAAAGGAGGAGATGTAAACAATGTGAACAACTATCGCACTATAATGGTTGGTTCTTTGATGGCAAAGTTATTTGGATGTATCATGGAGATGAAGATAAGTGAATGGGCTGAAAAGAATGGCAAACGTGCGCTTGGCCAAGCAGGTTTTCGAAAGCATCATAGCACTATTGATCACCTTGTCACTCTTCGAGTTCTTATGGAAGCGTCTCGATTGAAAGGAAAAAAGTTGTATTGTTGCTTTGTGGATTTCAAGAAAGCTTTCGACATGGTACCGCGAGGAAATCTTTGGAGACGTATGCAAAGCCTTCAAGTGCCGAGAGAATTTATGCATGCAGTCTTTCGCATCTACCAAAAAGTGATATGTCGATTACGTATGGGAGATGGAATTTCAGAATTTTTTGCAAGCACTATTGGTGTCAGACAAGGATGCCCACTTTCCCCAACCCTCTTTGGGCTACTCATTGATGAATTGGAATACATGGTTCTTGATTTTATGCAGCAAGAAGGCATAGAAAAGGTTAAGATTGGAAATGCGGTGATCATGCTTTTGCTTTATGCCGATGATGTAGTGCTCTTGGCACATACCTTAGAAGATGCACAAAAGCTTATGAGTGTCTTGGAACGCTTTTGCCTACATAGCGGGCTGATCGTGAATGGATCCAAAACCAAGGTTATGCTTGTAAAGACCTCAATGACGAAAATCCATGCATTGTATACAACAATGAGAAACTTGAAGTGGTAGATCACTTCAAGTACCTTGGCCTTGAGGTTCCATCCAATCATAAATGGAAGGATTGTGCAATGCGTCGCTTGGAAGCGGGAAGAAAGAGGCCTTATTATGCATTTGAGAACATGTGCAATGCAGGAGAGATCAAGTGTTGGGCTCTCAAAAAGTACCTCTTTGACACATTGGTGACACCAGTGCTTCTTTATGGAGTGGAGGTGTGGGGTGGAAGCATCGGGAAGTCTACTTGGAAAGAGTTTGAGAATGTCCAAAAGCGTTTTCTCACCAACTTTCTCCAAGTCAAGACACAAACACCCTACATGCTCTTACTTCTTGAGTCCGGATCGCTTCCATTGAGGTCTTGGGCATGGAAAGGGTTGTGGAGTACATGCGTAAGACACAACGTAGCCCTTTGCATCGACTTCCTAGAATCGCATATGAAGCAAGTCAAAAGGTTCAAAAGACATGCAAGAGCAAAATACTAAGTTCAGGGTGGATGCTTGATATCAAGAAATGGTTTGGAAGATGGGATGCATGTCACTTGGTCAAGGATGCGTCGATCGAATCCCAAGTTAATGAGGCCTTCTTACAACGCCAATGTATCATGGCTTGGGAGAAATCTGGAGGTTCTCGCTTCAGCCATTACACCACACACGTTGCCCCAAACTACAAATCTCTCTTCTTCTCGGAACGAGGTAACCGAACCCCTTCCTACATCCTTGAGCCCATCCCGTTGAGTGCGATCCGCACCATTGCCTCCATTCGTCTTAGCTCCCATTCTCTACGCTGCGAGACAGGACGTTGGGGCACTGGCGAGGAGTGTCATCGACTTTGCACCTTATGCCCTCGTCAAGTGCGAGAGAGTGAGTACCACACACTACTTGAGTGCTCAGCTTTTGACCACATTAGGTCCTCTTTTCCCCATATATTCAGCCATGAGCTCTCCCTACATACCTTCCTCTCCAACCACGATGTGGACTCTCTATTGCGACGCTCATTTCAGCCATTTTTGAGCATCGAGAGTCACTTATGAACTCCACTCACACCACGTGACATGTTCATTTGGTCCCATAGGTCATATTTGACCTCCCAGGACGATAATAGAACTATCTATCTATATATCTATCTATCTATCTCTCTCTCTCTCTCTCTCTCTCTCTCTTCTCTCTCTCTCTCTCTCCTTGTCAAGCTTTAATGGAAAGCTTATCACCTACTCCAAGCTTGTGAGAAGGGAGGCCTACACTAACAACTCTTGGCTTTGTCATGCAAATCCAACCAAGAGCCAAGCTTCAATGCATGCTCATCTCCTCTACCATGCTAATTACTAAGCTATGCTATGCTAATATGAGTGATTATGTGAGGAGATGTACTTCTTTCTCGTAAGACTACTCCTTCTTCCTCTCAATCTACTCTCATACCCTGCTAGCTCTCACCATCTTCGAAGGTGTGTGAGGTCTTGGGTCTGAGACCGTGAGGGAATTGATGTTGTGTTTTAGAAGTGTTTTGCTTAGTTCTTGAAGCTTCCATCTTCATTGCACTAGCTAGTTATTGAAGGAACACAAAGAATTGTATTGTAAAATGTCTCTCTTGATGGGGGAAACCTACAATACAAAGCCTTTTGGAGGGGGGACTGGATCCATGTAAATCAGGTCCTCAACTGTTGTCAATAGCTTAATTTCTCTCTCTTTTGAAGTATTGTTCATGCCTATCTAACTAGCTGTTATGCTTTTTGTTGCTCTATCCACCCAAGCACTCTTGTTATGCTCATTAGGAACCTATTCTAATGAAATGCTCACTATGTTCATGCTATTTTCCGCTACACACAAGTTACTAGGCCATTAAATGTTACATTGGTATCAGAGCACAAGGTTTCTCTTTTCTTGCTCAAGAAGGTAGGTCCTCAAGCTAGCTATAAATGGTTGGTATTATTAATTGCAATTGAGTAAGTAGAATAGGGATTTTTCAACCTTGCAGTGCGCCTGCCTTCGTGCACATAACGGGGCATCACTGTCCAGAGCTATGGTCTTAATAGTCGAGTCCTACGGGGCTTGCCTATGGCTTCACCACTAGTGAGCTATTAGAAGCTTGATAGGAGCCGGTGCTGTTTTGGTGTTGAAAGACCCTCTCTTCTATTCCTTGCAATTAATGAATTCAATCCACGGGTACAATAGCTTGAGTGCTTTTCTAGAGGGGTAAAGAGGAGTAGCAACTAGGGCTTGAAGTGCCAAAGTACACCTAAAAGTTGTTAGAATGGATGACAATAGTAAAGAGAGTGAAATTAATGTTCATAGCTTTGATTTTGCTAATGAACACGCTACTAGTTATTTCCCTATGCTTGTTAACTATCTTGTTTCTAGGCCTCAACAAGCTATGGGCAATCCATCCCTCCAAAGTGAAGTGTAACGGCAGCTTCGTGCTCATGGGATTCTCCAAACTCCTCACCATGACGAGAGAGTACCTAGGAAGCCTCCTTGCGAGACTCCCAAAAGAGGCCTCTCTCCGATTTGGGAAGAAGAAGAGGATCCATACGAAGGGCTCAAAAATTTGCTTCTTGATGATGCATCTCCTTCTCAAAAGAGAACTTAAGAGTCTCCACTGAAGGTACGAGAAAGAAGTGAGTCTCCTTCCACCTCGACAGAGATGGCTCCACAAAGACGGTGGGCTAAACGCTCTCCATCACCTCCTAAACGGAGAAGACCATCGCACACTTCTCCACACCATAATTGAAAGAGGGATGACAAAAAGCAAGAGAAGCAAAAGGCGAGAAAGAGGTCACCCTCTTCTTCATCTTCTTCATCCTCTTCCTCTTATGAAGAAAGTGATGGTGCGGACAAAGAGAACCAAGGCAAAAAAGAGGCGAGAAAGACGTCACCCTCTTCTCCATCTTCCTCAAATTCTTCATCTTCTGAAGAAAGCGATGGTGAGACTTTTGAACCATAAAAAAGAAGAGGCCATAGGAAATCCTATGCTACGTGGAAGAGGTCGTCCAAGCTCAAGAAGTTCAAAGAGGGAGGAAAGAGCATCTGTTTCCTTACCTACGATGGCACCTTTGGTGCTACGGACAAAGTCTTGGCCTTTATCCAACAATTCGATGTGGCGTTTGGAGATGAGGGCATCACGGAGTCCTCTAAGCTACGCCATGTAGCCATGCACTTTCAAAAGTCTCAATGGTGGTCTAACCTACGGGCCAACGGTGAAGCTTCTAGAACGGGGGGGGGGGGGGTTACGAGGGTGTGCACCCACCCTCAACACACCTTGAGGCTCAAAAAAATAAAAATAAAAAATTAAATCTCCTGTCAACTGCAGCGTGCTGACGAGTCTGTAATTCTGGCGAGGCCACTCATTGTGTGAGTGTGTGTGCAACACACCATCAAGCATGCTCAATGTTGAGCTCAATTGAATTATCCCCCCTCGCTCCAAGCCTTCAAAAGGCTCTGCTGCACACTGTCCATGCTTGCCCGAGATTGTCTTGCCTATGTGTTCTCGACTAGCTTCAATTTCCCTTTGCAAGCACCTCGCTCAAGATCTCCCTTGCTGAATGTCAAACTGCTGCACATTCTCCCCCAAGAATGGCAATGCTCTTCCCGATTTCCTTGCATTCGGCCTGCTCATCCCAGCTGCACTACCTGCCCGGGTGTGCCCCCTAAGCCCGAGGCTTTCCTTGCTGCTCTACCTTAATTGTGCTCGACTGGCTGCTTAATGTCGGTTGCCCGAATGTCCTACCCCTGCAAGCTCGCCCGACTGCACATAGGGGTGCTAATTCCGATTTGCTGCTCGGTTCTCAGGTTACCCCAATTTCAAGCTTTATCCATTTGAACCCTCGATGCCTTTGCACACAAAAACTTCGACTGTCTTACCTGCAAACAAATTCTCATCAAGCTTCAAAACCTGAGATCTGCAATTGATTCATGTCAAGCATTTGAAGCTCCCTTACAGCCCGATTCTGCACTATTCTCCCCCTCTCTTGCTCGATTGTGTTCGTGTAGATCTCTGTTTCTACAGAGATGCCAAGGTTCTCCTTCAAGATTCCTCACACGCGGGGAGGGTCTGCACGTGCTAGGACTCTGAGATCTACAAATTGGCACCCCAGAGTTTGAGACAAATTGATGACTGTGGACTCCTTAAACGAGGCAGATATGTTGAGCATAGTCATGCGTATAGATAAGTAAGCTCCTTTCCTTCGACATAGTGGAACCCAAGGCAATGGAGTCTCACACTCCTCGTGCATGGTTTAAACAATGTTAAAACCCATACTTTGCTAGAAATATTTCTCCATTACACTCTAAATGCTCCTATGTACCTTAAAGTTTTCAAGATGTTTGGAGAACATATCTTGGTACAGTGTAACATCTTCATTTATTGGGAATTCACCTCCATCGTTTGCTCCAGCGGACATGTATGCCTCCATTTCCCTATCATCAATTTCTCTTTAGAGTCTTCAACATCAGCAACAACTTTAGAAGAGGTGCCCTCTTGCACTTTTGCCTTTCCTTTTGTACCCTCTTTTGATGTAGTTTTTGATGTTGCAATGGGTGGTGATGGCACAATATTGACTGGTCTGCTTTTGGGAAGTGAAACACTAGCAGATGGAGACTCATCTGATTGTTCTTTCCTTGTTGTCTTTGAAACTTGTTGCAGCACATTCAATTCAATATTTTTAAGTAAATTGTTTACATGCAAAGGAAAGCCAAATCTATACCCATTAGAGATAGTGAGAAATATCCTCGGATTGCTTTTAGGCCATGCAATGAAACCTTTCGCTGCATTTTTGAGGGTGAACATTTCTTCGTTCGTTGAAGGGACATGAGGGAGTAGAGCATCCTTGCGATCATATACCTCTATCACATCAACACAGTAGCAATCAGACGACAATCTCCTCCCATGAAGACAAGCCAAGTTTGATGTATTATCAATTTGGCCTTGGCCAATTGATTCTCCATTGTAAATGAATTCAACGTATGCTCCAACATTATATTTCTTCACAGGGGCCATTTTAAGTCTCTTAACAAATTGCTGCACAAACATACTATAGTTGATATTTCATAAATACATGTTTTCCATCAATATCCTTAGTTTCCCTTTGGGCTGGCCCATCCTTATTTGCCTATATGTTTTTCTTACATTGTGAGGGCCATAGTCGGACTCGACCCTACTCACCTCCCTCAGTCCTCCAGACCCTTCCAGGGAATGACGTAGATCTATCTGCAGGTATCCCTCCCACTTAGGACCGACACTCAGACATGCCTTTGATCTATCTCGAATGCCAACCCAAGGGGGTACATCCCTTCATTCAACGATTCTATCGGCTTCTCATAATCAATCTGTTCTTGACAGCTTTCCGCACCCAAAATCATGGTCCCTCATCTTGATTCTCTTCATCTTTAACTTGAGGATCTGCTCTTGCTTTCTTGTTCTCCCTTGGTTCATGGTGATAACCCCTTTTTCCTGACAAGCAGGCACGGCAGTTATCACTTTCCCCTAAGAAGAGGGATCTTGCAATCCTACCTGGTCTCGCTCGTCC
This sequence comes from Adiantum capillus-veneris, assembly GCF_014529385.1. Taxonomy (NCBI): domain Eukaryota; kingdom Viridiplantae; phylum Streptophyta; class Polypodiopsida; order Polypodiales; family Pteridaceae; genus Adiantum; species Adiantum capillus-veneris. The sequence continues at coordinate 149,011,900 of NC_140944.1, forward strand.
TCGATTACCCATTTTTATCCCACGTAGTCCTAGCGTTTAACGTAATTTTTAAGTCAACATCCGGCCATCTGACCCTCCGGATCCGCCCACCCACCGAGCCATTTCATGAAAATGCCTTCCCGAGGTAGTACTTAACTACTACAAAATCAGGAAGACAGTAGTCTATCAGACATCATCAAACAAGAAGCAGCATGCAATCTGTAGTTCCCACCAGATCTTTATTTAGAAACTTTTAATTCATTTCCTTTTCTTTATCTGCTATAATTAGCTTGTAACTAGTTTCGTAACTAATCATGCAACACATTTATTTTCGACCAATTTATCTTGCCTCCCCATTCAGGCCAAGATAATCGGTTACAAGCCATCAAACTGGCAACACCTTCACAATATTTCCTAGAATTAAGTGTTTGGGAAAGGCTCACCAAGTAATTTAATCATTCCTTCGTAAGCATTTTATTTTGAGAGGTATAGTACCATCTGGTGACAGATGCACAGGATAGCCCCTATATTCCTAGCCTTTCCAGTTCCTTTTTAAGTCGGAAATGTCAACTTTTTAATTTCAATCCTCGTTTTGTATGATTCCCAAGTTTTTGCAATCCTTTGCCATCCATGGGGCATATCCATGGAAGCTTGTAGAGTTTTCGGTTCAAAACAACACGGAGATCAATTCCACGAAGTTATCCCCTATCTCCCCCATCCCGTATTTGCAAACAAACTTGAAATTGACAACTTTAGAAATACTCTTCAATACCAAAAATTGAACTACTTCTATCAAGTTTAGACAACTACTCTTTTCTTATGATGCCTAACTTTCCATTTTAAGAAGATAAAAGGTCGTCCTATAATTTATGAGTCTTCGAGCTTTCCATTAAAGCTTAAACCTAAAATACAAGGTAGTCACTAAAGCTTACACCTAAGTGCAAAGTTACCATTAATGCTTAGCTTAAGAGTGAAAATCTACCTTTGAAACTTAACTTAATGATGCATAGATACTCTTAGCACTAAACCCTAATTGCAAGGTTTTCATTAAAGCTTAAACCTAAAATACAAGGTAGTCACTAAAGCTTACACCTAAGTGTAAAGTTACCATTAATGCTTAGCTTAAGAGTGCAAATCTACCTTTGAAACTTAACTTAATGATGCATAGATACTCTTAGCACTTGACCCTAATTGCGAGGTTTCCATTAAAGCTTAAACCTAAAAATACAAGGTAGTCACTAAAGCTTACATCTAAGTACAAAGTTACCATTAAAGATTAGCTTATGAGTGCAAATATATCTTTTAAGCTTAACTTAATGATGCATAGATACTCTTATCACTTAACCCTAATTGCGAGGTTTCTATTAAAGCTTAACCCTAAAATACAAGGTAGTCACTAAAGCTTACACCTAAGTGCAAAGTTACCATTAAAGCTTAGCTCACGAGAGCAAATCTACCTTTGAAGCTTAACTTTATGATGCATAGATACTCTTATCATTTGACCCTAATTGCAGGATTTCCATTAAAGCTTAAATCTAAAAATGCAAGGTAGTCACTAAAGCCTACATCTAAGTGTAAAGTTACCATTAAAGCTTAGCTTATGAGAGAAAATCTACCTTTGAAGCTTAACTTTATAGATGCATAGCTACCATTAATACTTAACCCTAATTCCAAGGGTACCATTAAAGCTTAAACCTAAAATGATTTCGTAGTATCAAAACACATGGATTAATTAATCCTAGTAGAAATGAAGATTACCTTCTCTAAACAAGAGGGAAGTAGGGTTGAAGTCCTTCTTGAAGAGATATGAGGCTCAAGGAGGAAGGAAAGGGATTTAGGATGAAGAGGAAGGAGAGAGGAGCTTCTTCACAAAACCCTCAAGGATTTGGCCTTCAAGAGAGGGAGAGAGCAAGAGCAAGGTCTAATGGAAACCTTGATTTACTTAAGCATAATCCTGAGCATGGAAAGTATGCAAGTAGCTTAACAATATGTGTGTGTAAAATTACAAAGGAGAGGGGGTGCTTATATAGGAAATGATGGGTATTCTTTTCTCAATTCCAATGGGGTGCTTATATAGGAAATGATGGGTATTCTTTTCTCAATTCCAATTGGACCCAATTCTCTTCTCAATTCCTATTGGACCCCAATTCTCTTCTCAAATCCTATTGGAGCCTCAATTCTCCTCTCAATTGCTATTGGATCCCATTTCTCTTCTTAAATGCTATTGGACCCCAATTCTCTTCTTAATTCCTATTGGACCCCAATTTTCTTCTCAAATGCTATTGGATCCCAATTCTCTTCTTAATTCCTATCGGACCCCAATTTTCTTCTTAGTTCTTATCTCTTAACTTTATCTCTCAATCAAATTAGTTCCTTTTTCTCCCAGTTTTCGATCTAGATCAATTTTCACACGGATTTTGACAAAGAAGTATAAAAATAGTCTTAATCTTTTTGGAAAAATATAAGGATGATGTAATTTCTTATCCAAAATATCTTTGTCTTTTCATTCTGGAGTAAAGTCTCGTTGTCCCTATGACTTCTTTGTCGGTCTTGCTTTTTTTTTTTTCTCTAAATTATTTTCTATGCTGAAAAAGTTCTGAATGGCTCTAGGTGTAGGGAGGGACCTTACATACACCCTCCCTCCCTTTCATATACTCTCTCTATCTGGGTCTACCTCCCTTCTCTATTCAAACTCTCTTCTTTTATGTGTCATGATACTCCCTCTCTCTCTTTACCTATCTCTCACTGTCTCTATCACTCTCCTTCCCTATCTCTTTCCTCTTTCCCTCTCCATCTCCCCCTCTTTCCCTCGCTTTCAATCACCCCCTTCTCTCTAATCTACCTCTCTTACTCCATGGTTTCTGAGTCTATTGCTCAATCAAACTCAGTATCATGTGAACAATATCCCACTCTTCCCATTGCATGGCTTCCTTCCAGATGGTCTCAGTCTCCTCTTCCACCTTCTTTTTTAATGTTGCTTCTTTCTCATCAGTTAAGATTTTTGGTTGAGCAGAGAGTCCAACTTCATCATGAGAAATATCTAGATTAGGAAGACTGGCCTCTCCGATGGCTGCTGCTTCAAAATCCATAAACTGTAGGGTATCTTGATCTTGCATTATGGAATCTACTTGTCCTTTCTTTGGTGCGGTAGCTTGTGCTATGGCTATTGCTTGAACTTTGCTCAATTCTCCTTTAAGTTGGTCTATTTCTTATTGGTATCTCTCCTCTTGTTGCATTAACCAGAGAGAGAGAGAGAGAGAGAGAGAGAGAGAGAGACAGAGAGAGAGAGAGATTTTATTATAGTCCTCTGAGGTCAAACATGACCTATGGGACCAAAGTTACATGTGATGTAGTATGTGTATGGCTGATGAGTGACTCTTGATGCTCCAAAATTGTGGCGATGAGAGTCGCAATGGAGAGCCCACACTGTGGATGGGAGAGGAAAGTGTGTAGGTCTAAGTCATGGCTAAAAATGTGAGAGAAGCAAGTTTGATGTGACCAAAAGCTGATCACTCTAGAACTGTGTGGTACTCAGAATCTGGAACTTGCAGTGATCATAATGTGCATAGTCAATTTGACTCTTCTCCATTGCCCCAATGCCCTATCTCGCATCGAAGGAAATGGGAGCTAAACCGAATGGCTGCGGTAGTGCATATCGCCGACAAGGGGATAGGCTCAAGCATGTAAGTGTGAGTGTTGTTTCCTCTTTCACAAAGAGCATGGTTTTGTAGTTGGGGGCAATATGGGTGGTGTAATGGATGAAGCATGACCCATCGAATTTCTCCCAAGACACAATACATTGGCGTTGTAGAAAAGCTTCATTTACTTGGGAGTCAATTGAAGCATCATGTAGCAAGTGTAATTCATCCCATCTCCCAAACCACTTCTTTATGTCTTGCATCCATTCCATGCTCAAGATATTGCTTTTATGCATCTTTTGAACTTTTTTGCTTGCTTCCCATGCAATTGTAGGAAGTCGATGTGAGGTTTTGACACATCTTTATCATGTACTCCACAACCCATAATTTCAGTCAGAAGAGATCCCGACTCAAGAAGTAGAAGCATATATGGTGTTTATGTCTTAACTTGGAGAAAGTGTGTGTGTGTGTGTGTGTGTGTGTGTGAGAGAGAGAGAGAGAGAGAGAGAGAGAGAGAGAGAGAGAGAGAGAGAGAGAGAGATAGATAGATTCAATTATCGTCCTCGGAGGTCAGATATGACCCATGGGACCAAAATCAAAACATTACAAACTGCTTCTTCTAAGTGAGAGCAATCGATACATATCAGTTAGGGACTGAGGGTCCATCAAAAGAAAAAGAAAAGCCTAAGGGGATTCCTATGGGGTAAGGACCGGTTTAGGAGTTCGAAACTCCTGGATGATGGCCTTCCCCCCGCGGTATACTGCCCACTTGCCTTTGGCTTGTGCTTCACACACTTTTTCCAGCTCTTTACTTTTGTGCTTGACTTGTGTTGGGGTGAGTTCTTCGACGATCCAAAACCCGGTGTCTCGAAGGAGACGTGATTGCTGGAGTAGTCGGAGCCGCTCCTCTTTGTCTTTGAACTCAAGAATAGCATGTCCACTAGGTGTGCGCTTGGTGTTGAACTTGTTGACGATACATTCTTCTGCGTCGTAGTCGACATGGACCGGTGTAAGAGTTTCATTGAGGAGATCAATTAACTTGTAGAAATCTTGATGGCACTCATCCCAAGCTTGGGGCAACCCTCCGATACGAAGCTTGAGGGCATTCTCTTCTTGAAGCTGATGTTCCCGCATTTCTGTTTTCACACAGGTTTCCACTTTGGCGAGTGCGGTCGTGTGAACTTGAGTGACTTTTTCTTCGACTTCCTTCACCTTGTCTGTTGTGAGGCCGATCATGGATACTAGAAAAAGAGAGAGAGAGAGAGAGAGAGAGAGAGAGAGAGAGAGAGAGAGAGAGAGAGAGAGAGAGAGAGAGAGAGAGAAAGAGAGAGGGAGAGCTAGGGGATGAGAGAGTAAACTATTGTCAACAATTGGAATTAAAAAATTATTTTACTATCTCATCCCCTAGCTCTCTCTCTCTTCTCTCTTCTCTCTCTCTCTCTCTCTCTCTCTCTTCCCTCCCCCCCCCCCCCCCCCTTCCATGCCCATAACATCAATTGGAAGAGATCCCGACTCACGAAGTAGGAGCATATATGGTGTTTGTGTCTTAACTTGGAGAAAGTTGGTAAGAAAACGCTTTTGGACATTCTCAAACTCTTTCCAAGTAGACTTTGAGATGCTCCCGCCCCATACTTCAACTCCATAAAGAAGAATCGGTGTCATGAATGCATCAAAAAGGTACTTCTTCAGAACACCCAACACTTGATGTTGCCCGCATTACACATGTTTTCAAATGCACAATATGCTCTCTTTCCAGCTTCCACACACACACACACACACACACACACACAGAGAGAGAGAGAGAGAGAGAGAGAGAGAGAGAGAGAGAGAGAGAGAGAGAGAGAGAGAGAGAGAGAGAGAGAGAGAGAGAGAGAGAGATAGATAGATAGTTCTATTATCGTCCTGGGAGGTCAAATATGACCTATGGGACCAAATGAACATGTCACGTGGTGTGAGTGGAGTTCATAAGTGACTCTCGATGCTCAAAAATGCTGCTGAAATGAGCGTCGCAATAGAGAGTCCACATCGTGGTTGGGAGAGGAAGGTATGTAGGGAGAGCTCATGGCTGAATATATGGGGAAAAGAGGACCTAATGTGGTCAAAAGCTGAGCACTCAAGTAGTGTGTGGTACTCACTCTCTCGCACTTGACGAGGGCATAAGGTGCAAAGTCGATGACACTCCTCGCCAGTGCCCCAACGTCCTGTCTCGCAGCGTAGAGAATGGGAGCTAAGACGAATGGAGGCAATGGTGCGGATCGCACTCAACGGGATGCGCTCAAGGATGTAGGAAGGGGTTCGGTTACCTCGTTCCGAGGAGAAGAAGAGAGATTTGTAGTTTGGGGCAACGTGTGTGGTGTAATGGCTGAAGCGAGAACCTCCAGATTTCTCCCAAGCCATGATACATTGGCGTTGTAAGAAGGCTCATTAACTTGGGAGTCGATCGACGCATCCTTGACCAAGTGACATGCATCCCATCTTCCAAACCATTTCTTGATATCAAGCATCCCCCCGAACTTAGTATTTTGCTCTTGCATGTCTTTTGAACCTTTTGACTTGCTTCATATGCGATTCTAGGAAGTCGATGCAAAGGGCTACGTTGTGTCTTACGCATGTACTCCACAACCCTTTCCATACCCAAGACCTCAATGGGAAGCGATCCGGACTCAAGAAGTAAGAGCATGTAGGGTGTTTGTGTCTTGACTTGGAGAAAGTTGGTGAGAAAACGCTTTTGGACATTCTCAAACTCTTTCCAAGTAGACTTCCCGATGCTTCCACCCCACACCTCCACTCCATAAAGAAGCACCGGTGTCACCAATGTGTCAAAGAGGTACTTTTTGAGAGCCCAAGACTTGATCTCTCCTGCATTGCACATGTTCTCAAATGCATAATAAGCCCTCTTTCCGGCTTCCAAGCGACGCATTGCACAATCCTTCCATTTATGATTGGATGGAACCTCAAGGCCAAGGTACTTGAAGTGATCTACCACTTCAAGTTTCTCATTGTTGTATACAATGCATGGATTTTCGTCATTGAGGGTCTTTACAAGCATAACCTTGGTTTTGGATCCATTCACGATCAGCCCGCTATGTAGGCAAAAGCGTTCCAATACACTCATAAGCTTTTGTGCATCTTCTAAGGTATGTGCCAAGAGCACTACATCATCGGCATAAAGCAAAAGCATGATCACCGCATTTCCAATCTTAACCTCTTCTATGCCTTCTTGCTGCATACAATCAAGAACCATGTATTCCAATTCATCAATGAGTAGCCCAAAGAGGGTTGGGGAAAGTGGGGCATCCTTGTTTGACACCAATAGTGCTTGCAAAAAATTCTGAAATTCCATCTCCCATACATAATCGACATATCACTTTTTGGTAGATGCGAAAGACTGCATGCATAAATTCTCTCGGCACTTGAAGGCTTTGCATACGTCTCCAAAGATTTCCTCGCGGTACCATGTCAAAAGCTTTCTTGAAATCCACAAAGCAACAATACAACTTTTTTCCTTTCAATCGAGACGCTTCCATAAGAACTCGAAGAGTGACAAGGTGATCAATAGTGCTATGATGCTTTCGAAAACCTGCTTGGCCAAGCGCACGTTTGCCATTCTTTTCAGCCCATTCACTTATCTTCATCTCCATGATACATCCAAATAACTTTGCCATCAAAGAACCAACCATTATAGTGCGATAGTTGTTCACATTGTTTACATCTCCTCCTTTGTGCAAAGGTTTGATCCAATTTGCACTCCAATCATGAGGCATGCCATACTGAAGTGCAAGGTTAAACATATCGCATATCCAATATCGTGTTTTCTTGCTTGTCCATTTAATCATTTCAGCCTTGACACCTTGAAGGTCACCTGCCTTGCGAGTAGCAAGTTTCTCAAGCGCGCGGCATACATCTTCAATGGTAAAGAAGGGAGACATAAATGGAAGGGAGCTACAACCCTCCATATTATCAACATTGGGTTGCTCATAGAGGTTCTTACAATGCATATACATATCCTCAAGAGTCAAGTCACCAAAGCTCTCAACGCGCTTGCCTTTTAGATTTTGCCAAAACTTGCCACATGCATGTGCTTTCTCTTGTGCTAAAAGAAGTTGTTTTTCGACTTCCCACCTTCTCCTCTTCTTTTGAACAAGTGCTTTGTATGTGTGTGAACATTCCAAGTAAACTTCTTGTCTTTGATTGCATCCAATCTTAGCAAGTGTTTTCGGGCTTGACTACATTCCATGTGAAACCATTTCTTCTTGGTGCTACCCTTCTTAGACCTTTTGCAAGACATGTGTTTCGCCGAAAAGCATTCCTTCGCACAAGAGAAAATTACTTCTTTGAAAACTTTCCACTTGCATTCTAATGTTGGGCTCCCTTGATGCTCTATCATGCTTAACATTTGGTCCACCATATCAGCATATATAAGTGCTCGTTTGAAGTCTAGACGTAGGTACAAATGATTCACATCATGATTGGAGGCTACATGCTCTGGCCGTTTACCACACTTGAGGTCAATACATAACATCCTATGATCCGATTCCGGATTCCATTCACCAAGTGTAAAGCTTTGTATGCATTTTAGAGTGGCTTCTGAGAACAACATATAGTCAATCACGCTAGCACCATTGTGCTTTCTACATGTAAAGTCATTGGTGCCTTGCCATAGAGATACACCATTTGCAATGAGCATTCCGGTACTATTGCACATATGTAGAAGTGACTTTCCATAGTGATCCACTTCTTTTGCATCATTAGAACTTCGATTATACATGTATGAGTCATCCACTCTTCTTGATACATGCGGCATGTCGACTTGTTGTGTGTCGTGTTGTAACATATTTGTGCGAGCATTCATGTCTCAAAAAACAATGACTTCACCTTGATCCTTGTAATAAGCAATGTCTTCCTCTAGTTCAACAAAGGGCTGATCTCTATCCATATTCAAGCGAGCATAAAAGTTGGAGTCATAGTGAGGAATGTAGCAGCCGGCCACAAACATGACTTGACCATTTGGTGGGCTGATTTTCAGCCATAAGTAGCGTTTATACTTATCTTCTTTGACAATGGAAACATCTTTCAAACCCTTTTTGGTCATACATGCTATGCCTCCTTGGCCTCTTCGTTGCTTTGAATTTTTGGCCCACATCAAAGAATGTACATCGTATTTGTCAAATCCAAGAATTCGTTTGCGCATCATGCTCCCATGTTTCGACAAGAAGTATCACATCGGAGTCATTGGTAAGCTCATCAATGCAATTCCCGCATTCCATGGATACCCGTTACAATTCCAAAAGCTTATTCGCAAGCGTGAGTTGGTCTCATAGATCATGTGTCCCTATTTGTTGGGTGGACTTGCATCCTCCTCAAGTGCCTTTTCTTCTTGAGATGATACCTTAACCTTCTTGCTTCTTTCCTCGTATGCTTTGCGACGTACATTTTGTTGCATAAGAGTGCGATCCTCATATACATTACAACCCGTTCCTTTGAGGTAGATCCAACCATTGTCAAGGATGATCTTTCTCTTTACCTCATCAGCCATGGTACATGAGAGAGAGAGAGAGAGAGAGAGAGAGAGAGAGAGAGAGAGAGAGAGAGAGAGAGAGAGAGAGAGAGAAGCAATATTACCTTGAAGGGTTGGGCTTTGAGATGCTCTTGAACATAAGTGTTGTTTCATTCTCATATGAGGTCTTTCTATAAAACCTAAGAATAGACTCACTGATGGGGGGGAAGAGAGAGAGCGAGAGAGAGAGAGAGAGGGAGAGAGAGGGAGAGAGAGGGGGAAAGAGTGCGGAGAGCCATTTATATTTGAAGGCATAATTTTTAAATTACATTGAAACAAATTCAGTTGTGTCATTTGAAAAAAATACTTTCTCCCCATCACCATCCCTAAATCTTTCTCTATGTGGTCAGAAAACAACCGGCCGGTTGGCCGGTGGCCAGTAGTCAATGGCCAATGTCCAAATTCAATGGCCAGTGGTCGATTTCAAAGGAGGACTTGTCTTCTCAAGGAAGGCCACACATGGGCGGATTGGAGGATCCGATTTGGACTTATCTACATAAGGGTGGCTACACATGGCTGCCTCTCATGAGAGAGGGCATCCCTTTTGGCCTATAAAAGGAGGCCTCTTCTACACACAAAAATAAATTGTGAAGCATTGTCAGTGCATTGTGAAGTTGATGTGAGGTGGTGAGAGTGAAGCAAGGCGGGAGCTCCAAAAGGGTATAATCTCTTTGTGATCTACTTCTTGTTTTGAAGTACTAAAGCCATTGAGTGGCTGCTCTCTCATGGACGTAGCCCACATTGGGTGAACCACATATACTGTGTGCACTCTCTCTCTCTCTACTCTATAATCTCTTGTGTGTGAAAATTATCTCTCTCCATTAAGTAATCTACTCAATTATCTACTTAGCTACGTCATATTTCCTAACATCTCTTTCCCGCTTCCAAATGATGCATAGCACATTCATGCCACTTGTGATTGGCGGAAAACTCAAGGCCAAGGTACTTAAAGCTCTCAATAAATTCAAGTGTATCATTGCTGTACACAATGCATAACTTCTCCTTATGCTTGGTTTTCACAAGCATAACCTTTGTTTTTGATTCATTCACAATCAACTCACTATTCAAGAAAAAGTTCTCAAGGACAACCATAAGCTTTTGTGCATCCTCTAAAGTGTGGGCTAGAGCACTACATCATCTGCATACAACAAAAGCATGATTACCGCATTGCAAATTTTGACCTCTTCAATGCCTTCTTCTTTCATAAATACCATTTGTTCCAATTGATGCATAGACCAAAGAGAAGACCAAAGAGAGCTGGTGACAACGGACATCCTTGTTCAACCCCAATAGTGCTTGCAATTTTTTTTTGAAATTCCTCTTCCCATGCACAATTGACACATCACCTTCTCATAGATTTAAGAAACCGCAAGCATAAATACACTTGTCACTTGGAGTTCTTCCATCCTTCTCCCTGAATTGTTACGTAAAATCATATCAAAGGCTTTCTTAAATTCCACAAAGCAGCAATACAATCCCTTGCAAAACTCTATTTATCTCCATTATGCACCCAAACAACTTTACCATAAGAGACCCAATCTTTATAGTCACAATAGTTATTTACATTCTTTACATCCTCTCCTTTACGACAACAAAGAAATGTTGACCTTGTATGATGCTTGCATGTCTAATCTAACAAACACCTTGCTCCAAAGCATGAAGATGCTTGCCTTTGTGGAGGACATGTATCATGGGGGTTGGACCGTCTACTGAGATAAGTTGGCTCGTCGGGAAGAACAAGGACAAGCATTGCTGCAAGATAGATTGAGGATCAGCTGAAAGGTACACCTCTCTTTCAACAACCATCAATAGAAGGAGATAACATTACAATATCTAGGAAGAAAAAATAGATAGGGCATGTCAATTGTGAGGAAGAGAATGTGTCGCATTGACACCGAGTTTTTGACACAGAACATTCCACCTAATTGAGTAGGTGTCCAACTAGCTGGCAGGGTGGCCACTCAGGAAGGCAATTAACAAGAGGGTGGACTTGTGGTGGAGGAGATTGACATACACAAGACCATGTGGGCAATTTTCTCTATAACAAAGGGTAGTAGAGTTCAATGCCAGGGGTGGTTGGGATCTAGAGCTAGAAAATACAAATAAAAAACACTAGTGCAGGCACTATTGCACCATTGTTTTGGGGTATCATAACTTGGGAAAGTGGGATTGATATAGCGCATGTTAAGGGTTCAAAGGCTCAATTCATGTGATTTTGCAATGATAGTGTGGATCACGCATGGCAGATTTGTAACACAATCACTCAGTGCCCGGCTAGAGTGCGAGTATATGGCCAATGGAATAGGGAACAAACCTGACTCCTACTGAGGTGCAGAATTTGGACTCTGGAGGGTTAGCAATCAAGGAAACACACAATGTGCATTATCGGCTCAATTCAAGCCTCTAAGAGAATTGATTCAACAGTTACATGGAAGCTCAAATTGTGGGCTATACTATTGTGAAGACAAATATGCATGAAAAATTTGTGGTTGAAACAACCAGGTCACAAGACCAAGGAAAAATTTACAAATTACATATCGCAAGTAGCCCAATGTGTACATGTGCAAACTTTGTAGAACAAGTGGGGGACAGAAAACCGTACATGGCTTGCAAGCATATTTACTTTATCTTCCTTGACTACTTTGGCTTAGATGTGAATCATAACATGTTTATCCATCAAAGAAAGCTAGCAAATGAGGATCTGCTTCGAGTGTTCAATTGTTGTTGTACCACTTAACCAAAGTGAAGTGTATTTATTATACCCCAAGAATGTCTTGGCCCTGTAAGAAATTCCTTCACATTATAATTCGTTTTTGAGAAATTCAAGAAATTGCTTGGTATGTGTGTACTAAGCTCGTATTTGCTTCTTTTTCTTCTAAATGGTGTTGAATAAAAGAATTTTTCTTTGCTATCAATAGAGGAAATGATGTTGAGAGCTTTCAGAGAAAGGGTTGGAAAATTTTATGCATATGGAGAGATGTCAATAAGCATGTAGACATTGTGTTTTGAAATAGATGGTATGTAGACTTGTGGCAATGTGATTGAGACCGTTGTTCCACATGATACAAGGAAAAGAGAGAGAGAGAGAGAGAGAGAGAGAGAGAGAGAGAGAGAGAGAGAGAGAGAGAGAGAGAGAGAGAGAGAGAGTTCTATTATCATCCTCGGAGGTCAAATATGTCCTATGGGAACAAATGAACATGTCACGTGGTGTGAATGGAGGTCATAAGTGACTCTTGATGCTAAAAAATGGCTGAAATGAGTGTCGTAATAGAGAGTCCACACTGTGGTTGGGAGAGGAAGGTATGTAGGGAGAGCTCATTGCTGAATATATGGGGAAAAGAGTACCTAATGTGGTCAAAATCTGAGTACTCAAGTAGTGTGTGGTACTCACTCTCTCGCACTTGACGAGGGCATAAGGTGCAAAGTCTATGAGACTCCTCGCCAGTGCCCCAACGTCCTATCTCACAACGTAGAGAATGGGAGCTAAGATGAATGGAGGCAATGGTGCGGATCACACTCAATGGGATGGGCTCAAGGATGTAGGGATGGGTTCGGTTACCTCGTTGAGAGAAGAAGAGAGATTTGTAGTTTGGGGCAATGTGTGTGGTGTAATGGTTGAAGCAAGACTCTCGAATTTCTCCCAAGCCGTGATACATTGGTGTTGTAAGAAGGCCTCATTAACTTGGGAGTTGATCGACGCATCCTTGACCAAGTGACATGCATCCCATCTTCCAAACCATTTCGTGATGTCAAGCATCCACCCGAACTTAGTATTTTGCTCTTGCATGTCTTTTGAACTGTTTGACTTGCTTCATATGCAGTTCTAGGAAGTCGATACAAAGGGCTACGTGGTGTCTTAAGCATGTACCCCACAACCCTTTGCATGTCCAAGACCTCAATGGGAAGCGATCCGAAGTCAAGAAGTAAGAGCATGTAGGGTGTTTGTGTCTTGACTTGGAGAAAGTTGGTGAGAGAAACATTTTTGGACATTCTCAAACTCTTTCCAAGTAAACTTTCCGATGCTACCACTCCACACCTCCACTCCATAAAGAAGCACCGGTGTCACCAATGTGTCAAAGAGGTACTTTTTGAGAGCCCAACATTTGATCTCTCCAGCATTTCACATGTTCTCAAATGCATAATAAGCCCTCTTTCCGGCTTCCAAGCGACACATTGCACAATCCTTCCATTCATGAATGGATGGAACCTCAAGGCCAAGGCACTTGAAGCTATCTACCACTTCAAGTTTCTCATTGTTGTATACAATGCATGGATTTTTTTCATTGAGAGTCTTTACAAGCATAACCTTGGTTTTGGATCCATTCACGATCAACCCGCTATGTAGTTCTTAGAGAGAGAGAGAGAGAGAGAGAGAGAGAGAGAGAGAGAGAGAGAGAGAGAGAGAGAGAGAGAGAGAGAGAGAGAGAGAGAGAGATAGATAGATAGATTTTATTATCGTCCTCGGAGGTCAAATATGACCTATGGGACCAAAGTTACATGTGATGTAGTATGTGTATGGCTGATGAGTGACTCTCGATGCTCAAAAATTGTAGTGATGAGAGTCGCAATGGAGAGCCCACACTTTGGCTGGGAGAGGAAAGTGTGTAGGTCTAAGTTATGGCTGAAAATGTGAGAGAAGCAAGTTCGGATGTGATCAAAAGCTGAGCACTCTAGTAGTGTGTGGTACTCAGACTCTCGAACTTGCAGTGAGCATAATGTGCACAATCGATTTGACTCTTCTCCATCGCCCCAACGCCCTATCTCGCATCGAAGGAAATGGGAGCTAAGCCGAATTGCTGCGATAGTGCGTATCGCGGACAAGGGAATAGGCTCAAGCATGTAAGTGTGAGTACGGTTTCCTCTCTCAGCGAAGAACATGGTTTTGTAGTTGGGGGCAATATAGGTGGTGTAATGTATGAAGCGTGACCCACCGGATTTCTCCCAAGCCGTAATACATTGGCGTTGTAGAAAAGCTTCATTCACTTGAGAGTCAATTGAAGCATCATGTAGCAAGTGTAATGCATCCCATCTCCCAAACCACTTCTTTATGTCTTGCATCCATCCCGTGCTCAAGATCTTGCTTTTATGCGTCTTTTGAACTTTTTTGCTTGCTTCCCATGCAATTGTAGGAAGTCGATGTGAGGGGTTTTGACGCATCTTTATCATGTACTCCACAACCCTTTCCATGCCCATAACCTCAATTGGAAGAGATCCCGACTCAAGAAGTAAGAGCATATATGGTGTTTGTGTCTTAACTTAGAGAAAGTTTGTAAGAAAACGCTTCTGGACATTCTCAAACTCTTTCCAAGTAGACTTTGAGATGCTCCCGCCCCACACTTCAACTCCATAAAGAAGAACCGGTGTCACCAATGCATCAAAAAGATACTTCTTGAGAACCCAACACTTGATGTTTCCCGCATTACACATGTTCTCAAATGCATAATATGCTCTCTTTCCCGCTTCCAAACGACGCATAGCACATTCATGCCACTTGTGATTGGATGGAACCTCAAGGCCAAGGTACTTAAAGCTCTCAACAACTTCAAGTGTCTCGTTGTTGTACACAATGCATGGCTTCTCCTTATGGTTGGTTTTCACAAGCATAACCTTTGTTTTGGATTCATTTACAATCAGCCCACTATGCAAGCAAAAGTTCTCAAGGACAACCATAAGCTTTTGTGCATCTTCTAAAGTGTGTGCTAGAAGCACTACATCATCCGCATACAACAAAAGCATGATTATCCGCATTGCAAATAGTGACCTCTTCAATGCCTTCTTCTTGCATAAAGTCAAGTACCATTTGTTCCAATTGATCGATGCATAGACCAAAGAGAGTTGGTGACAATGGACATCCTTGTTTAACCCCAATAGTGCTTACAAAAATTTCTGAAATTTCTCTTCCCATGCGCAATTGACAAATCACCTTCTCATAGATTCGAGAAACTGCAAGCATAAACTCACTTGGCACTTGAAGTTCTTCCATCCTTCTCCACAAATTGTTACGTGGAATCATATCAAAGGCTTTCTTAAAGTCCACAAAACAACAATACAATCGCTTGCCTTTCAACCGACTTTCCTCCATGAGAACACGAAGAGTGACAAGATGATCAATGGTGCTATGGCATCGACGAAAACCCGCTTGTCCCTTTGCACGCTTGTCATGCTCTTCAGCCCAATCACTCAATTTCATCTCCATTATGCACCCAAACAACTTTTCCATAAGAGACCCAATCATTATAGTCCGGTAGTTGCTTACATTCTTTACATCCCCTCCTTTATGCAAAGGCTTAACCCAATTAGTACTCCAATCATAAGGCATACCATGTTGAAGTGCAAGGTTGAACATATCACACATCCACTCATGGGTAAAATCTCCCGTCCATTTGATCATCTCCGGCTTGATACCTTGAAGATCTCCCGCTTTGCGAGTGGCCAACTTTTCAAGCCCACCGCATACATCCTCAATAGTAAAAAAAGACGGCATACATGGGAGTGAACCATAAAATGGCATTTTTTCAGTATTTTCTTGCTCATATAATTGCCTACAATGTGTGTACATATCCACTAGACTCAAGTTACCAAAATTCTCAACCCGCTTGCCTCTCAAGTTTCTCCAAAATCTTCCACATGCATGTGCCTTTTCTTGGACTTGAAATTCTTGTTGCTTTACTTCCCATCTTCTTCTCTTCTTTTGAATCAATGCCTTGTATGTACGCAAATGACTTTGATAGTTGTCTTTGTCCATAGTTGCATCAAGCTTTATCAAGGACTTTCGAGCATCTTGACATTCTTTATCAAACCACCTTTTGCGTGATCTATCTTTGTGGATACCATGGAGATGCTTTATGGCAAAGCATTCTTCCGCACAAGAACAAATAGCTTTCTTGAAAGCTTCCCATTTAGTTTCCAATGGTGCATCACATTGAAGCTTTGTCATCCATAATTTTTGCTCAACCATTTCAATGTACATTGGTGCCCGTTTGAAATCCATACATAGTGATAACTTCTCTTTCCTTTGGCTGAGATTATCATGCTTAGTTGCTTCTCCACATGAAAGGTCAATACATAAGGTGCGATGGTCGGATTCCGGGGTCCATTGACCAAACATAAAACTCTTTATGCGATACATGATGGCTTCAGAGAGTAGCATATAATCAATCACACTATCCCCATTATGTCTTCTACATGTAAATCCATTGGTTCCACTCCACAAAGATACACCATTGGCAATGAGCATACCCGTGCTATTACACATGTGTAAAAGTAACTTTCCATAGTGATCCGGCTCTTTCTCATCCATTGAAGTACGATCATACAAGTGAACTTTCTCCAACTCCCTTGAAATGTATGGCATATCAAATTGTTGAGTATCATGTTGCAATGTTTTTGTGCGAGCATTCATATCCCCAAATACAATAACATCACCTTCACCTTTGAAATAAGCAATGTCCTCTTCCAAATCAGAAAATGGTTGATCTCTATTCATGCAAGCATAAAAGGGAGAATCATGATGAGGAATGTAGCAACCGGCTACAAAAATGGGTGCTCTTTTTGGTGTCATAATTTTCAGCCATACATAACGTTTGTACTTGTCATCTTTCACAATTGATACAAAATCTTCCAATCCTTTCTTAACCATACATGCTAACCCTCCTTGTCCTCTTCGTTGCTTGAGATTCTTTGACCACATCAATGAAGGTACATTGTAATCCTCCAAGCCGTTAATCCTTTGTGTATCATGCTCCCAAGTTTCAACAAGAAGTACAACATCGGCTTTGCTTGTTAGTTCATCAAAGCCAACCCCCGCATTCCATGGGTATCCATTACAATTCCAAAAGCATATTTTCAATTGTAACTCGGTCTCATAGGTCACGCATCCCTATTTGCTTGAGAGACTTGCCTCCTCCTTGGGCACATTTTCTTCATGAGAGATCTCCTTGTTTTTATTATTCTTTTCCTCATATGCCTTGCGACGCATATTTTGTTGCTTAATAGTGCGATCTTCACATACAAAACATTTTGTATCCCTCAAATAGATCCAACTATTATCAAGGATAATCTTTCGCTTGGTCTCATCCGGCATGGTGCATACAATTGGCCGTTCTCCCGAGCGAGGAGCTCCTTGCTTCCCCACTCTATGTGCTCCATAGACCATAACTCCGGACATGCCAAAGTGGGTTTTGAAGAAATCTTCAATAACAATGGTAAGAGAAGGAGGTGTCTCTAACTTCTCTTCGGGAATTCCACGAATAACAATGTTCTTGGAACGTCGCTCCCGTTCCTTCAACTCCTCCACATCCACATTCTCAATATTCTTTGTTTGAACCATAGCTTGCATGAGTGAGGAATTAGAAACCACATTGCTACCACATACATCAGCCCAAGACTTGTTTGTGCATACATTTTTCATGTCGCATACATCCCGGCTCATAGTGTCAAATTTCTCCTCTTTCAATACATGGTCATGCTCTACTTTGCTCATCCGCTCCTTCAAAGCATTTAAGTCCACAAGAGAGCGTTTACATTCCTTGACTTCCTCTTCAAGTTGCATCAAACGTGTTGTTTGCATCTCAAGTGTCCTCTTGAGATTCTCATTCTCAACCACAAGTACCCTTAGTGTGCCATTCTCCATTGCAAGTGCTCGTAAGTCTTCGCCTTGTTTGTTTACGGTCTCTTGCAATGATACCAAGTACGCCATGATCATGGTTTCCGATGTCGTTGGTTGGGTGGTTGTGTTGCTATCTCCATACTTAGGAGATTTTGGATCATTTTCGACAATGGTTGTGGACCTTGTTAAAGAAGAAGAACCCTTGCGAGTGCCGGAAGACATTGTATGTAAAATAGGAGATGAGAATCAATTTTGTTGAACCTGTTCACTTCGGAAATGCTGCTACAGAAACGCCTTCCATAACTCTGAAAATTTCTGTCTTTACATCAATGCGTAGAGGACTTTGTGCTCTTTGATTGAGGCTATAGATCACCCAAATCGGAGTTCGGATGAAGAAGTTATGATCAAAAGAGTGGACTGCTGTCTACTAGGTCAAAAAACGGCTGCACTGAGAGAGAGAGAGAGAGAGAGAGAGAGAGAGAGAGAGAGAGAGAGAGAGAGAGAGATAGATAGATAGATAGTTCTATTATCGTCCTGGGAGGATAAATATGACCTATGGGACCAAATGAACATGTCATGTGGTGTGAGTGGAGTTCATAAGTGACTCTCGATGCTCAAAAATGGCTGAAATGAGCGTCGCAATAGAGAGCCCACATCGTGGTTGGGAGAGGAAGGTATGTAGGGAGAGATCATGGCTGAATATATGGGGAAAAGAGGACCTAATGTGGTCAAAAGCTGAGCACTCAAGTAGTGTGTGGTACTCACTCTCTGGCACTTGACGAGGGCATAAGGTGCAAAGTCGATGAGACTCCTCGCCAGTGCCCCAATGTCCTGTCTCGCAGCGTAGAGAATGGGAGCTAAGACGAATGGAGGCAATGGTGTGGATCGCACTCAATCGGATGGGGCTCAAGGATGTAGGGATGGTTTCGGTTACCTCGTTCAGAGTGGAAGAGAGATTTGTAGTTTGGGTCAACGTGTGTGGTGTAATGGGTGAAGCGAGAACCTCCGGATTTCTCCCAAGCCGTGATACATTGGCGTTGTAAGAAGGCCTCATTAACTTGGGAGTCGATCGACGCATCCTTGACCAAGTGACATGCATCCCATCTTCCAAACCATTTCTTGATATCAAGCATCTACCCCGAACTTTGTATTTTGCTCTTGCATGTCTTTTGAACCATTTGACTTGCTTCATATGCGATTCTAGGAAGTCGATGCAAAGGGATACGTTGTGTCTTACGCATGTACTCCACAACCCTTTGCATGCCCAAGACCTCAATGGGAAGCAATCCGGACTCAAGAAGTAAGAGCATGTAGGGTGTTTGTGTCTTGACTTGGAGAAAGTTGGTGAGAAATCGCTTTTGGACATTCTCAAACTCTTTCCAAGTAGACTTCCCGATGCTTCCACCCCACACCTCCACTCCATAAAGAAGCACCGGTGTCACCAATGTGTCAAAGAGGTACTTTTTGAGAGCCCAACACTTGATCTCTCCTGCATTGCACATGTTCTCAAATGCATAATAGGCCCTCTTTCCGGCTTCCAAGCGACGCATTGCACAATCCTTCCATTTATGATTGGATGGAACCTCAAGGCCAAGGTACTTGAAGTGATCTACCACTTCAAGTTTCTCATTGTTATATACAATGCATGGATTTTCATCATTGAGGGTCTTTACAAGCATAACCTTGGTTTTGGATCCATTCACGATCAGCCCGCTATGTAGGCAAAAGCGTTCCAAGACACTCATAAGCTTTTGTGCATCTTCTAAGGTATGTGCTAAGAGCACTACATCATCGGCATAAAGCAAAAGCATGATCACCGCATTTCCAATCTTAACCTTTTCTATGCCTTCTTGCTGCATAAAGTCAAGAACCATGCATTCCAATTCATCAATGAGTAGCGCAAAGAGGGTTGGGGAAAGTGGGCATCCTTGTTTGACACCAATAGTGCTTGCAAAAAATTCTGAAATTCCATCTCCCATACGTAATCGACATATCACTTTTTGGTAGATGTGAAAGACTGCATGCATAAATTCTCTCGGCACTTGAAGGCTTTGCATACGTCTCCAAAGATTTCCTCGCGGTACCATGTCAAAAGCTTTCTTGAAATCCACAAAGCAACAATACAACTTTTTTCCTTTCAATCGAGACGCTTCCATAAGAACTCGAAGAGTGACAAGGTGATCAATAGTTCTATGATGCTTTCGAAAACCTGCTTGGCCAAGTGCACGTTTGCCATTCTTTTCAGCCCATTCACTTATCTTCATCTCCATGATACATCCAAATAACTTTGCCATTAAAGAACCAACCATTATAGTGCGATAGTTGTTCACATTGTTTACATCTCCTCCTTTGTGCAAAGGTTTGATCCAATTTGCACTCCAATCATGAGGCATGCCATACTGAAGTGCAAGGTTAAACATATCGCATATCCAATATCGTGTTTTCTTGCTTGTCCATTTAATCATTTCAGCTTTGACACCTTGAAGGTCACCTGCCTTGCGAGTAGCAAGTTTCTCAAGCGCGCGGCATACATCTTCAATGGTAAAGAAAGGAGACATAAACGGAAGGGAGCTACAACACTCCATCTTATCAACATTGGGTTGCTCATAGAGATTCTTACAATGCATATACATATCCGAGAGAGAGAGAGAGAGAGAGAGAGAGAGAGAGAGAGAGAGAGAGAGAGAGAGAGAGAGAGATAGATAGATAGTTCTATTATCGTCCTTGGAGGTCAAATATGACCTATGGGACCAAATGAACATGTCATGTGGTGTGAGTGGAGGTCATAAGTGACTCTCGATGCTCAAAAATGGCTGAAATGAGCATCGCAATAGAGAGCCCACATCGTGGTTGGGAGAGGAAGGTATGTAGGGAGAGATCATGGCTGAATATATGGGGAAAAGAGGACCTAATGTGGTCAAAAGCTGAGCACTCAAGTAGTGTGTGGTACTCACTCTCTCGCACTTGACAAGGGCATAAGGTGCAAAGTCGATGAGACTCCTCGCCAGTGCCCCAATGTCCTGTCTCGCAGCGTAGAGAATGGGAGCTAAGACGAATGGAGGCAATGGTGTGGATCGCACTCAATCGGATGGGGCTCAAGGATGTAGGGATGGTTTCGGTTACCTCGTTCAGAGTGGAAGAGAGATTTGTAGTTTGGGTCAACGTGTGTGGTGTAATGGGTGAAGCGAGAACCTCCGGATTTCTCCCAAGCCGTGATACATTGGCGTTGTAAGAAGGCCTCATTAACTTGGGAGTCGATCGACGCATCCTTGACCAAGTGACATGCATTCCATCTTCCAAACCATTTCTTGATGTCAAGCATCCACCCCGAACTTTGTATTTTGCTCTTGCATGTCTTTTGGACCTTTTGACTTGCTTCGATCATTTTTGCGACCAAACCTAATTACTATGTCATTCTAAACTTGCTCAAAATAAAAAAGTAAGTTCCCTCCTAAAAGCTCTCTCCAATAGACTCCGAAGGAAGCATTTTCACATAAATTGACATTTTGTGGAAAACCATAAAAAGGCTCCCTCTCAAGCTCACTCAAAAAGCTCGCTCAGAAACCATCCCCCTCCCTTCTAGGTGGTTCAAAACCTTCAGGTTGCTTCATAGAAACATCCTCTTCAAGATCCCCCTAAAGAAAAGATGTCGTCACATCCATTTGGACAAGCTCGAGGTTCTCAATGGCTACCAGTCCAAGCATTGTGTGTGTAGTGTTGTTGGCTTGACCATGGGTGAGAAGATTTCATCAAAACTAACTTTCTTCTGGTGCTTGACTCCCTTTGCAACCAATGGGGGATATTTTTTGGCGAGCATTTTTTGGCAAGTGCTGTTTTGGAATTTGACGAGTAGATTCCAAAAGGATTCTTTCTCCCTTCTCAACTTTGTTCTTTCTCTCTCTCTCTCTCTCTCTCTCTCTCTCTCTCTCTCTCTCTCTCTCTCTCTCTCACGATGTGGACTCTCTATTGCGGCGCTCATTTCAATCATTTTTGAGCATCGAGAGTCACTTATGACCTCCACTCACACCACATGATATGTTCATTTGGTCCCATATGTCATATTTGATCTCCGAGGATGATAATAAAACTCTCTCTCTCTCTCTCTATGTTAGATTTTTACCTTGGTAAACACACCTTGATCCCACATTGTCTTCACATCACTTTTACTCCTTTTTTCTCTCTCCCTTGACCCTCTCTCTCCCTCTCTATCTCCCTCCCCCCCCCCCCCCCCCTCTCTCTCTCTCTCTCTCTCTCTCTCTCTCTCTCTCTCTCTCTCTCTCTCTCTCTCTCTCTCTCTCTCTCTCTCTCTCTCTCTCTCTCTCTCTCTCGCGCGTGCGTGGAGAAGTATACACGTAAATCAATTTACATCAAGATTATTGCTAATAGAAAGAGAGATCAAAAGTTGTATAACCCAAGATAATCCAAAACATCTTTGCCAAAGGTCCAATTGCTACCCAATCTAGGAGAAGTATACACCTAAATCAATTTACATGAGGATTATTGCTAACAAAAAGAGAGATCAAAAGTTTTATAACCCAAGATAATCCAAAACAAATTTGCTAGCTACCCAATCTTTTCATCTCTCTCTCTCTCTCTCTCTCTCTCCTCCCTTATCCCACCCATCAGTTCTCTCTCTCTCTCTCTCTCTCTCTCTCTCCCCTCCCTTACCCCACCCATCGGTTTTCTCTCTCTCTCTCTCTCTCTCTCTCTCTCTCTCTCTCTCTCTCTCTCTCTCTCTCTCTCTCTCTCTCTCTCTCTCTCTCTCTCTCTCTTCTTATAGTCTTGCACCACGCCACCCACATAATTTTCAAAGAGATTGAGATGGTCACAATGTGGAAGCTAGCTTTTTTATTCATGCAGTTTTTATGCTTAGTTATGTCTAAAATTGTCATAAGAAAACATATTTGTATGTTTTTGATGCTTTGTGGGTGTTAATGTGAAGGTGAATTACCAAAGTGTATTGATATCAATCATGTATACCTATATAATCATGCAAACAATGAGGATAGATCCACGGAATACAAAAAATGCAACTACGTACAACAAATCTTACAAACATTGAAACTTATTTTATTAGGTACCAATGCGATGCCTCTATTAACAACCTTATACTTACATTAGCAATCCATTCAAGTTAACAAGAAAAATAGATTGATTGCGTAAAAAGTTCTCTATAAGCTGTAGAATGTGGTTTATTATGAAAACATGCTATTTTTAGACATGTATAATCAAAGTTCTAATGATGCAAAAGAACTGGATCACTATGGAATGTTGTGGTTCATCAACATAGAGAAAACTGAATCATCATACTACCCTTCACCTCACATAACTCAGAATTACATTCAGAAACAGTGAAGTATTACACATAAGATATGAGATGAGACAAGAAGTAACTCAAAACAGAATTCAAAAATGCTTCATTCATTAAGGAAAGAGCTACAGAGTCATCCCCTTACAGTCGGATCCTTCATAGAGAGCAAAACCCACCTATAACTACTTCACCAGAAACTGGTATAACAACCTCACTCTTGATGCAAACTAAATATTAAATACCCGATTCACCACAATCCGACTGACTACAATTCGATTCATTACAATCCGACATAGCATATCCGACTGACTACAATCCGATTCATTACAATCCGACATAGCATATCCGTATACTAAACTGACATGTTGATGTGTCTGTCAGCACATGACACTTCTCGGTGGTGAATTTCTCAGAAATCTGACTCGAATCCACATATCTCTTGATAAAAGAGATCGACAAAAATTGTTGAGTTTGGACCACCCAAAAGTGCAGAATCTTCTTTAACAACATCTTCATCCAGGACTTCAGGGATTAATTTGAACACAGCTTTATTTTCCAATGTCTTGAACTCTAGTATCTGCAACAACTACAAACTCCTGCTGAGGTTCATCCTCCACTGAAAGATCTTCAACATTTGACTTTTGAACTTGAACATCTGTCTCCACAATTTGGACAGCTATATCAACCAAATCTTTCGTTTCAAAACCTGATCCCAAGAAAATTGCTTCATCCTTGTGCAACCCTTTTCCCTTGTAATCCTGCAGCTGCTTTATACAAAGTTCCTTCTCTTCCTTCAACTGTTCTATAATTTGCAACAAATCAGATTCATAGGTACTTACAAACCCAGCTTTGAGAGCTTCATAAGGATAATTGACTACAGAAGTTAATCTCTCCCTCATAGCTTTCCAAACATCTTGCATTCCTTCCACGAACTGCTGCCTCACTAAATTCAAATCTCCTTCATCCATAAGCACCCCATTGAAAACAATATCTTCTTGAGCCACAACACCTGTTTCTCCAGTTCTTCCAAAGGTTTTAATCTCTGTTGTAACATCTCATTCTGTACCTACAGCTCTGTATTTTTGACAGAAATCTGATCTAACTTAGAATTAACCCTGCTTTCCAAATCCCTGGTCCAATCTTGAAACATCCCCAAGGACAACTTGACCTTGGCCACTTCTTGCTGATGCAATTGTAATTGACCCTGTAAATTGTGCTGATGTTTCTCTTTCATCTCCACTAACTCCAATTTCAAAGCTTCTATCAAATCCGATTGCTGCTGCAACATGGTCTTGGACACTCCAGAATCAGCTACAGTCTGCAACTGTTCCTCCATATGATGCTACTAATGAGTAACAAAACCTTGTAAAGCTTGTATCATTTTGACAGCTGTAGGCACATTAGAAATACTGATTTCAAATTTTCTTGAAGTACTTGGACCACCTTCAGAAAAATCCAGTGATTTGGCTACTTCATGAATAGAAGCATCCAATTTCCTTTCCTTGAGCATGCTAAAAGTCTTCCCAATTACCCTACTAGGTGTTTGAGCATCCACACCAAATTCTTCAACAAGTCTCCTAGTATCAATCTATGCTCAGGGCTAGTCAAAACTTGCTTTGCTTCCTGTTCAGAATAACCAGCATCTAACAGATCCTACAAAGTCCTCAACTTCTTTGAATCACATGTGATCATATCTGATTTCTTAGATATCTTACCCTGATCCTGCACCAAATTTGACTCAAGCATGGGACTGACAGTAGGTACAGAAACTTCTCCTGCATCCACCTTTAAGGCAAAGGCAAACAAAGTTGATAGAAATCCAGACAACCTGCTGGTACACTGAGTTTTCCTCTTATCAGTAGTAAAGATTTCTGCATGAATCCTATCATAGACCGAGTGAGCCCAGCTGACCTTTCCTCCACTCTCAGCAAAATACAAAGGTGCCCAATTATCTTTTGACATATAATCATATTTTGCAAGAAAACATACTCTTTCCAAAAACCACTTTAGTTGTTCCCTTCTACAATAATCAACATTCTTAAGCATGAAGTACTTCTACCACCCTCTCTTGGACCAAATTCCTAATTTAAGTCATCATGAGAGCATTTAGGCACAATAGTTACATAAGTGAAAGGTAACTTAAAATACCTTTGCAATAACTCCCGGACTCAGAGTGACCTTCTTTGAGATTGCTCCCCTGGTTTTCTTTAATAGCTCCATCTGAGTTTTTGCATAGATATTAACTTTCCACTGTCTCCAAGGCAAAGTGGAAAACTCATACAAACCTAGAGATTTTAACCACTTTTCATTTCTTTCAACCTAACAGTCGAGTTCCACCTTGAAATCAGTAAAAGGATCCATGAGGCTTTGCTTGCTGGAAGATAAAGGGGCTTCTTGCTTCTTCTTCTGGTAACACCTTGATGTCATCCTCAGGGTCAAAAACATCGACTCTCAAGGTGACACCCTTCCGCCTTGGTCGCAGCCCCGGGGGATTCACCATGAAAAACTTACCATACCACGTAAGTGTAGGGGAGGGGGGTTTTTTTACAGGTTACATAAGCGTATAAGTTAGGGGTAGGCCCCCAATAATTTATCTCCCAAGCTTAGAAATAAGAGAGGGGGTATCATATATATATATATATATTTTTTTTGGGGGGGGGGAGAAGGGATAGGGAAAGAATTGAGAAAAGGGGGAATGGCTTTCCAAAAGAGTCTACCATTAAACTTGTGAGTCAATAGCTACAAAGATACATGCACAAACTAACCCTGCTTTGTATCAATTGCTTGTTTTGTGAGTATAGTTCATTTGTTGAGGGATGAGGGCTACAAAGAGCTTCTATAGATGCAAATTTATATAGAGGAGCCAACACAACTTTATAACCATGTTTTTGAGCAAGAATGTGTATTGGTTTTGAAGTTATAGCGGGACCTAGAACTACTCAAATTCTTCTCCATGCCTTGGTTACATAAGAGATCCCCTAAACACGAGCAATAATTATTCCAAGCTCCTCTCATTGAACACAACCAAGACTCCTTCCCTCTTTCAATTCCCAAGAGAGAGCTTCGAGAGAGCCCGTGAATCCTCAGAGAGAGAGAGAGAGAGAGAGAGAGAGAGAGAGAGAGAGAGAGAGAGAGAGAGAGAGAGAGAGAGAGAGAGAGAGAGAGAGAGAGAGAGAGAGAGCCAGCAAAAGAAAAAATTAATTCTTCCCTTTGCTTATGCTATGCCAAGAGCAAGAGAGCTCCCATAGGTTGAGAACCAAGCAAGTCCTTCCACTCCTCCCACAAGAGTAAGAACATTCCCCCCAAAGCCATCCCAAAAGATCCTAAGTAACCTACAACCCTCCTGCTGAGATCAAGAGAGAGCACCCCAATACTAACAAGAGTGAATGAAATTTCAATTCTTCTTCTTCTCCTCTCTAAGAGAGAGAGAGAGAGAGAGAGAGAGAGAGAGAGAGAGAGAGAGAGAGAGAGAGAGAGAGAGAGAGAGAGAACGGGGAGGGAACCCCCAAAGCACACACCAAAACAAAGTAGGTTCTTCAACCCTCAAGACGAGAGAGCTTCTCGAGAGTCCACCCATCCTTCATCTGCCGATAGCAATCCCCCCATTTATTTTTTCCTTCTCTCTACTCATCTCCTCTCTTTTCTCCCAATAATAGCCCCCTTTTTTACTATTTTTAGGCACTTTATGAACTCCCTCTTGTTGTTGTCATGTCGTGTGATAATAGCGTAGGAGTCTTTTCCTGCTGATGTGGCACACCGAACTTGAGCAGAGCAT
The DNA here is from genome assembly GCF_014529385.1 of Adiantum capillus-veneris. NCBI lineage: Eukaryota > Viridiplantae > Streptophyta > Polypodiopsida > Polypodiales > Pteridaceae > Adiantum > Adiantum capillus-veneris. The sequence goes on from NC_140944.1 coordinate 149,038,768, forward strand.
CAAATTGGTTGATACTAGTATTGAGTTGTGGCACCGTAGGCTGCTCATCAACTCCCGCTCAATGGCTGAAGTCATCCAGGCCTTGTAGAGGCCAGAAGCATGAGATCATCAAGCTTTGTACCCTCTTCCCGGCCCTACCTGCTCGCCATGCTCTTTGATTTCCTCTCCCCTCTTCACATTGCCCTCTCTATTTTTACCCAATGGATGGCCTAATTCATGAGCTAAAGGCCTCGAAGGCCCAAATAATCACTACTCTTGATCATGTCTGCATAATGTCCGCTAGTCATATGATGGACGGTCATTCATTGGACCCAAAGCCCAATTAATTCATCAAACCTATCATTCGGTGCCCTATTTGTGGCAAAAATCCCATATTGGTGCCCAATTTCCAAGTAAGTGCCGCCAATGTCCTCATTTTCGATGCTCGTATAGTGTACAAAGGCTGGAAGCCAAATTTCCAAAACTTCCAAAGGCTTTGCTAGAGAGGTCCAAAGACTCAAAACCCGTGTGCCAAAGCAAGACTCTGAGAAAAACCCTCATCTCAAACATACACAAAGCATGTCTAGAGACCATATACCCAAATGCCCATAACTTGTCCAATCTAAGCCCGAATTGTGTTCAACAAAGCCCAATCGCCCCCCTGATCTCAAGACCTGCAATGCAAGCACTAGTTTTGAACTGCAAAACTCCAACTTTTTGAATTATACCATTAAGTTGTCAAGCATTCTTGATTTTTGAAACCCGTAAATATGCATAAGTGCAGTTAATTTGGTTGTATTGGCTCCATTCTAAATGTGATTGAAGCTTGGTAAAATTCAGCTTGATCTCAAAATCAAATCTGGGCTATTCAGCCTTGTTATCTTTCTAGTTTCTCAAAGATGAAGAGCCTTTGTTCAATGTAAACCTCAACGTGGGCTAGTCGTGTTAAATTTCACAAATACTTAGTTTTGATTATTGCTCACATTGACAATTGCAGTAACTTGGATTATACACGTAAAGCCCATGTAGTGGATTATTTGAGTTTTGCTATAGATATTTCATGTATAGTTAGAAACACATGCTCTAAGCAAGTAGGCTTGCTCTCAATTAAACATGTGCGCATGTTTTGTGATAGGCATCTTAGAGCGCCTGCCCATAGTCCCGCCAATGGTGCCGCTCAGAAGGCGTCTCACAAAAAAACCCCATACGCCTGCCGAAACTACCTCCCAAATTTGATTCGCTGTTGGGCTAGAGGGAGGTTGAACCACCCTTTAAATCGACCTCTTGCAGCTTGATCGACTGCAACAAGTTTTTCCATGCTTTATAGGCCTATTTTGAGAACTGTAATCTGTGCACAGTGAACACTCCTAGTAAGTTGTTGCGCTATTACCGAGATGGAGCATGGCTATGGAAGGCTCTCTACTACTTCCCTATTGGCAGGCTTTCACGTTTATTCATTTCGCCTTTAGATTCCAAGAGATTCGTTCTTCCCACCTACTAGCTTGACATTGCATGTGTAGCTGTCCAACATCACAATCAAAAGCATCTAGTGAGGTTTCGAACTCTTCCACCCACTCAGTTGCACAAATGGAGATTATCGCTGTACACCAGCAACGTAGGCCCGTACGATGCTCGCAGACTTGCTTATAGTCTTTAAAAAAATCATTTGCACTATTCATCATATGTTGGACATGCACCCCTCATCACCTCTCCCAACACTTGGTGACTCTTGTCCTGACGCCAAGCGTCCTTGCACAGTGCGAGTTCGTAGGTCCTATCGTCATTTTCCACATCTTTAAATACTCCGCATGTTTTATGAATAAAAACCAGTCGGTACCCCCTATGGGACTAGTACGCGCCTCCAATTTTTAAGAGGTCCTTGAAAAGGCGCCTTTAAAAGGTTTATGAGAAGGTGCTCTTCGAGTAGGCTGAGGTAGTCAATTGAGGAGTTATTGTCAAGATATCGTCCGTGTGTGACACAGGTCTAACAGCTCATAATCCAAAGTTGCATGAAAATTGAATAGGGAAGAAATGGCGGCTGATTGAGTCCATTGCCCGCATTGTGAAGCTCAAGAGAGAGAGGGAGGGTTGTAGAGCAAGGGAGACACACACACACACACACACACACACACACACACACACACACACACACACAGAGAGAGAGAGAGAGAGAGAGAGAGAGAGAGAGAGAGAGAGAGAGAGAGAGAGAGAGAGAGAGAGAGAGAGAGAGAGAGAGAGAGAGAGAGAGAGAGAGAGAGAGAGAGGCTGAAGCCACAAGCCTGCTCAAGAAAGAGAGGGAGGGAAATAAAGCGAGGGAGAGAGAGACACACTTGACTGGCTGCAACAGATGAGGGAGCAGCAAGGTTCAAAACAAAGAAGGAAGTATCATTATCTGCTTGCACCGGCTAGAAGTTGAAGGGGGACAGTAGCTCATCAGTGTATGTCTTTGCTTTTCCTCTCTTTTTCTGGGACTAATGTAAAAATGTCTAGAAGCATAGTACTGCTGGTTGCAAAGCTTTTTAAACAAATTAATTTTGAGTTCCCATTCGAGAGGGCTACTGTGGAAGAGGCTGAAAATAAGTTGAAATTTGAGCCAGCTTGGTGAAGCACAGGTCTACACGGATGTGTGTGTTGCTTTCATGCATCTGGGGCTTTCTTGGATGACTCAGAGGAGGTTTTTTAGTATTCAGGAGATTGGATATATCAACGACCATAAAAAGTTGCCAATGTGTGCTGTTATATGCAAGATGAGGCAGCTAGGAAACCAAATGTGACGGTTGTTGTTGTTGTCAGCAACAGCAAACCCCTCATCCTCCCTATTGAGACCAGCCTAACCAAGCCCATTAGGGTGCCACCGTGCTGCTCTTTCCCCATATATGCTTTGAGGACGCACACACAGGTTGCTTCATTTGGAACAATTCCCTTCATGTTGCATCTGTTGGAATCAGTAAAGAGCTTGCGAGGCTCTGGATTCCAGTGGCAGTTGAAGAGTCGCTCTATTTGCAAAGCCAGGCTTTTTATGTTCTGAAACATGTACTTTAGCAAGAGCTTTGGTAGCTGTCAAATACTCGCCTACTGGCTCCTGGCTCCTGTTCCATTTTATTCATTAGTTTACAAGGAATCGACACTGTGAATGCCCGTATCCAGTCCAGCAAACCTGCGATGTTGCAATGAAAAAAAACAATGCCCTGCTACACCCTGCACCTCCTTGGCTTCGCCTTCGCCTTTGCCTGCTGCCGTCGCACGCTGTACCTCAGCTCGCCACCTGCCTTGCGAGCCCACAAGAAAAGAGCAAGAGAATCTCGCTTTTTTCTCCTCCTCATTTCTTTTACGAAAATCATGGTTCCCTACTTGCAAAGTGCATCATTCTTATGGTCGCAACAGCGACATTTTTCTGACTGACACCGTTGTGACAATGGAGCACAATCTGTGCCGAGCTCCACATAATCGCATGCCAGATTGTGTATGCTTAGCGCCAAGCTCATAAGCATGCGGTAGCCTATGCCGATGTAACGGCTCAAGAGAGTATGTGCTCCCATTTTCATTCACATCCATTCCCCAAAGATCCTCATCTTTCAGCTCTGTATGATCATCAGCATCAAGAAAACCATTGGGCTCTACTGGTAAGGATGAAACTGAGTGCGCAGGTGAATTTAATAGACTGCGAGAGGCCGCCGCCACTGTGCTGGATTGAGAGGGTATTTGCCTTGCTATGTGCTTCCGTCCATTGTCCCTTCAACTCACTCTATACTCTGTCCAAATCACTGCATGATCGCCTAGCTGAGCCCAAGCAACACATTCATGCAGAAAAAAGTCGCTCTTCTCATGTATAGGCAAGGGATTAGGCAACTGCATGCATCAGATTCGTTGATCTCCGGGAGCCGAATGGATGAGAGATTTTCAGAGCAGGAGAGCCTGCGGCAACAGAGAAACGTCATACTGGCCGTCAACAACATGCTTTTCAGAGCAGGAGAGCCGGCGGCAACAGAGAAACGTCACTTGCGTCATCTCTAGTCTGATCTCGGTCTCTCTGTCTCCCTGTCTCGTTAACTAACGACATGCTTTTTGAGTTCCTTATAAAGGCTGTTTTCAAAAGCTTAATCCCTTTGTAGCAATTGCATTCACACAGCCTTGCAAATCACACATGGCTTCCCTTGTTTTGCCTCCGGCCTCGTCGGACTCAGTGATGCTCTAGATAACACGCTCATGGGCACACATTTGTAAAGTTTTTGCAGCTTTGGTGTGGATCTCTCGCTTTCATGTGCATTATTTTATGGTTTCATGCATGTGGGTTTCGATAAGCACATTAAGTTGATCAAAGAAATGAGGCAAATACGTTTTGTGGTCGGCCCCTAAGTGGAGCTTAATTTTCTAGTCCTATTTCCCTACATAGGAGCGAGGCTGCAGCCACACTAGAAAGGATCACCCGATGTGACGGGCGGAAGGCTGCTATTCAAAGCATAGCCTTCCTTGGAGGTAGAAAAGGCTGTGTGTGATCGACTAGGAGGTGACCGGAACGACTAACGTACAATCCATTGCTTGCTAACTATTATGTAGCATTTGCTATCAAATGAGTCGATCGGAGGCATTTCTCAGCTCGTCTGGTTGCCGGATCCATTGTAGGAACCAATGATTTGAGAGAGAGAGAGAGAGAGAGAGAGAGAGAGAGAGAGAGAGAGAGAGAGAGAGAGAGAGAGAGAGAGAGAGAGAGAGAGAGAGAGAGAGTCGCTGGCAAACTTTGTTGCCATCGCTAATATAAAAGGTTTAAAGGTCTCACTGAAGGAGAGAGAGTATTGGTCTAAGGAAAAATGTATGCTAGGATGGTGCATTGAGAGTATTGTGTGTCTGGTTTATGTTATTTAAGACGAGGTTTATGCAATTTGAGAAGAACTTACTGTATATGAGATCATAAAATCGTGTTTTTTTGGTTACGTAGGTACTCTCACGCTTGGAATATCTATCCACCAATCTAAACGCGGTCTCGGCCAGGAAGACGTTGACAGCTTCTCGCAAAGCGTTGCATACAAGAGGTGAGGGCTCGCACCTCACTCAGGATTTGGCTCCATTTTTTAAGTTTTCATAGCTTGCAAATTGTACTATTGGAAAAAGTTTTTTACATATAGTCTTTGTGGTAGTTTATTTGCTCTTGGATTGTACATGTGACAAAATGAGAGGAGTTATCCATGTTTGTTCTAGCTAATGTGCTCAAGTAGAGCCCTTTGAAGGTCAAGTGGTTTTTCATGTGATGCATTATCTCTTGCGGTGATTTCATTGCAGTGTAGGCAGCTATACACGCTGAAGTTTGCATGTGTTCACTTTAGGAATTTGCACCCTTAGTGATTTTTTTTTTCTTTCTTGTTTATTAATTTGGCTTGAAGCATGAAGTGGATCTTTTGCAACATGTTTTATGTATATTAAGGATTCTATGAAGAAATTTTGACTTAGTTTGGATGTACATAAGGAAAGAAAGATTTACAAAATGTTTCTTCAAAATCACTTGCCCGCGGAGCTTAAAGAAGATGAAGAACGAGCTTTCTTCTTACAAACATTTTCTCGTGAAGTTTGGGAAAATCTAGCATCACAATATAGTTTGGATCTTCTACAATGCTCGGAGATAACAACATTATGGCCAGAAATAAGATACAACTTATTTCCTAAGGGAAAAAAAGTTTGGAATATACAAAAGATCTTTCTTGATGATTTGGTTGATTGGGATGGAAATCTAAATTTAGTGTTGGCAAAAGAGAAGTTAGGCTTAATCAAATATTACAAAGTAACCCACTATGGAGGTGGAAACATTCCTTTATCATTGATGTGCTATAGAATGAGTATGATAATCCGTCTCATTCCAGAAAAACGACTTTGTCCTTATGAAAAGCCCTGGTAGATACAAACTTGGTCAAGCGCATGGACTTGGACATTTTTTTGCAAAATATATCTATGTATTTGGGTTTTGTTTTGCAAAATATATCTATGTATGTAAAGCCCTGGTAGATGTAAAAGTTACAGTGGCATGCTCGACTTGGTCAAGCGCATGAACTTGGGCATTGTTTTGCAAAATATATCTATGCATGTAACGCCCTGGTAGATTCGAAAGTTACATATTGATTCTCGACTTGGTCAAGCGCATGGACTTGGGCTTAATGAAATATTGTTGTTTAACCTTTGATTTAAACAAAATGGCACATGTTTAAGTTCTTGTAGGCATATAATACACAAGTAAGCAAAAAACTATGTTCCGATGACATTCCTCAAGCACCACGTACATTTGTTTTTTTGAAAGAGGATCAACCTTAGTAAAAATAACCTTCATCAAGTTTCGGATACTATCTTGAATCTTCTTGTATAGCCTAATCACTCAAAATAAGTTTGTTTTGCTACTATTGTTATGGCGTTTCTTCATGGTGGCTCATCTACATCAAATTGCTTGCAATAAAATGGGTAATTTAAGTACAATATGAGATGTGAAACACTTGATTTTGGAGGAAGTGGATCTAGGAGTCATACCTTATCTTTGATGGAATGGTGCTTACCATTTACAAGGGTAGATCTTTTAGTTTTGGTACCCTTTGTTTAGTACTATGCTAGCATTGGCTAACACATTCCAATATAGCAACAGAGCCAAGAGCACATGTCTACCCAATTGTCTCATTGTCTTCTTATAGGTTTTCCAACATGAATTTATGGTGCAATTTGGTATACTCTAAGAGATCTCTAGACTAGCCATCATATCCCTATTTTTTGTGGATCATAGAACATGCAAGCATTAGTCCTATTCTTACATATAGAGTTAAGACTATGGATGAGGCACCTTAGACCTACTTCTAACACTTGTTCAGGATTTTGATCTCCATCATCCTAAGAGATTGTTTTTTGCATCGTATGTGCCATTTATCCCTTGATAAAAGTAGAAGGATTATTCTAAGGATGTTCTCAATAAGGAGCCTTCTACCATAGCTAACATATTGGAAGTATCTAGTGGGAGCCCTTGCACATGATTCACTGTTAAGAGATTCTTCACATCATTCCTTTAGGGGAGCCAAGAAGTATCTTCATCGATTTCTATCATGATGGTCTTATGCATCTATGTTTTTCATCGTAAAACACGACTATATTACATGGAATTCTTCTCCAACATGTTGGTTCATCATTGCTTTCTTGCCCACTCAACCACTGAGTTTCTAAAACTCACTCTCTCTCTCTCTCTCTCTCTCTCTCTCTCTCTCTTCCCCCCCCCCCCCCCCCTGCCCCACCCCCATCTCAAATCCATGGTGAAGGTGAAAATGCTTTGGATAGGTACAATATGAAGGCTCTAACCCATATGCAAACTGGGATGCATGTGAGAGAGACTGAGTCTGTCTTCTCTGTCGCAATATGAGAGCTTATTCATTTTCGAAACTTGCAAAAATTGTAGTGCTATTTCATTTCCGTAGGGGTGCTTTCCTCCAATGTTCACAGTGGCAGAGGTACGTAGGGCATTGTTGGTCATGCAAAAAATTGAGGCGCTACCACAAAAGCTGCTCATGATTGATGTCGTCAATAAATTGGCTAGTTGTGAGCCAAGTGACTCGGAAGAGATCTGATGTGTGGCCAAGTTGGTTGAAAGCTGGGACAACCTTTTTTTTTAAATGCAAGGTATTGATCTACAGGCTACTTGGATGGTATCACATAGTCGGAAATGCAATGAAGCACTCTCACTGCCGATTGCCTCCTCAAGAAGGGCTTCGCACACACAGTATTAGCTCAAGGAATTAGTTAATGTGCACGTATTTCAAAATTATGCAAGACATGGATGATAGAGCAACACAACCATTTTCTCTCTCATCTTCCCTTCATGTTTGCACCATGCGATAGTCCTCTCCCTTTCTCTATGTGATAATATCAAGCCACAATGAATTTTTAGGGTTTAGAGTACTCTTGAACTTTTGTTAAAAAAATTACTGTAAATTTTCAAAATTAGTAACTTGTTTATTTGTTTGTTTTGTTTTGTTTATTTAGATATATACTCAAGGATAGTTTGATCTACCCATGGCAAAACAAGAGATTGTCGTGCATTTGAATGAGGGTTTAGACCAAGATACAACCTTAGGCTTTGTCCTCCTAAAGTTTGGAGGTACTTACAAAGACTTGAGAGCAAAAATTGCTTGTGACAAGATCTTTTGTGATGACTTTGTATTTTTGGGAGGATCCAAAATGCTTCCTTTAGGACCATCACAAGAGGAGAGGTGGGAAGTTGAAGTGGAGGAGGTGACAATTCGGGCAAAAGAAGAAAGTAATGCATGCAAGCGTCCACGAGTGGATTCCATAGGTTTATGCAATGATCGACCTCCCTTGAGCTCTAGCAATGATCCTCATATACATTACCAAATACCTAGTGTTGGCTCCACGGATAGTCCTATGTGTGAAGATGTGGCTATCACCTCGCACAAGATGCTAAAGAGCACTTTAACTACTGCAAGGGAGGTTAGAAAGTGGGAAGGAGAAGTCAATGTCGCTAAAGAGAAACTTAAAGCCATGGAGCGCCATGATAGATTTGAGTTGATGTCAAAAGATAAGGATGGGAAAGCTATGTTTCAACTTTGGTGTGTTGAATGTGAAAATCCATACGGGCAAGGAGGGCATGATACAATTTCTAACTTTCTACACTCGCATATCAATACAATGGCTCATCGGCGCCGTCTTGCAGTTGGTGAGAAGCAGAAGCACGACAATGAAAGGGCGGACCTCTCAAAAGCGGACATTAAGTCTAAAAATAAGGATAAGGTGGATGAAGCCTTGCTTGAAGTTTCCACCTTTGAAAGGGACAATGTTCCCATCTTTAGTGTTGTTCCCGACACTCTTGGAGAGTATGAAAATTTGTCAAAAATCTTTGTGGAATGTAGTTTGGACAAGAAATGGATACCTTTGTTTCCAAAGACCGGATCGATCGGCCAATGTGTGATTGAACATGTGAAGTCCAAGCTTCATATCAAAGCGGCTAATGGAGGTATGGATGAAAAGATAGCAAAGGTAGGCCGTCCAAGCAAAGCGTTGGTTGAAGATAAGAGGCAAAGGAACCTACATGGTTTCTTCAAACGCAATGCTAATCCAAGTGAGTAAAAAATCTTTTTCTTTTTACATGTAAAATGATTAGTGTGTTTAACATTTCAAGTGTGTTTTTTAATCTCATTGCAGAGCCTTGCAATGAGAGCAACATGAATGTGTCACAAAATGCATTAGGTATCTATCTTTATATGTTTCTTTTCATGTTTGAATGAAGGAGGAGGATTGTATACTTAATGTGTCTATGCACAACATGTAGAAAATTATTTGCTACCCACTCTTTGTTGGGGATTTTGGCAAGACACTTATAAAGTTGAAGACAAGATGTTTGATTTGAAACCTTTCTTAGATGACTACAAAGGAGGTGCATGTTGGGATTGTGAGCCAACTACGATGGCCACATTCGTGTTTGGAGAAGCACTTGTGTGTATCCAAGGGACATTTCGTCATAAAGATTGCAAGCGAGTAAATCTTCAAGGGGTTCCCTTTGAAAACTTTCAATGTACAAAGTGCACTACAATCCCAAAGAGCAAGACTTTCGCATGCGCTTGTATCGAGAAGAAAAAGCATTGGAAAATAGAGGCTCTCGTGGGACCGGCGATGGAAGAAGATTGGAATTCATGACCCATTCAGAAATTTTGCATATTGCAAGAGCTAAAGGAAAGATAGTTAGGAAACTTAAAAGGCAGGTTTGATTCACCAAAACAAGAGTTGCAGCCTTAAGTGTTAAGGTTCGAAGTCTTCGAGAAAGCACATTTGAAGCAATGAAAAGAGGAGATGTGAAGAAGTTTTGCCATGACATAGTCAATGCTCATAAGTATGGCCTTTTTGAAGGGAAAGAGGCCTTATGGAACTTTCTCACGGACATTTCTCAAAACATGGCAAGAGAAAATTCAGGAAAGCGGTACTCAGCGACAACAAAGAATCTCTTTGAAGCTATAAAGATTTGGGGAGGTACCCGATTGCATAATTTTCTTTCTTTGAATCTTGAAGGTCCAAATTTGTCAACCACCATGCGAGCTATTCAAAAAGCGCTTTATTATCAAATAGGCTTAAGAGATGATATATTTAAGCCTTTGGCTGAAATTTACACTTCTCACATGAAAAAAAATGGACTTTGTATGGGAAGTGTGCCAGTAATTATTGCTGAAGATGAAACTGTTATCAAAAGAATGGTTTGTTGGGTAGCACGAGATGATCATCTACTTGGATTTTGTGGCAAAAAGGAAAACCATGTTTGCAATCCAAACTTTGTGGTACTTGTTGGAAATGGAGAGGAGGGTTACAACATGATTATTGACTATTTTCAAAATAATGTGATTGCACATTATGCAAGAGTCTTCATAGCAAATCCCTTGATTGATTGCTTGCCAAAGTTGGTTGTTTTAGTTCAATTGACATGCAACAAGTTTGATTCTTTGTTTATCAGAGAGCAGTGGATGGGAATATCTCTCTATTGGAATAAATATGTGAGAAGCATTGTGGGTCCTTTAATTGGACATGCCTCTGATGGAGACTCAAGGAGAAGAAAGCTTATGCTAGAGGATTATACATCATCTCTAGGCAATAGATTCTCAATGTCATGGCAACCTTGGCCTTTCACAGCTTCTGTTGAGATTGATGGATCTATTTCTGGTTTGGATGATTCAGATTTCATTCATAATGGAAAGAAATTGATTAATCCTCTTGATAATGCATCTAGAAGATTAGTCCTTGGCCAAGACTTGGCTACTTTAAATCATGTAGCTCTTGTATACCAAACTTTCAAGGTTGAGGAGCATGGCCTTCAACAAGGTGACATTGAAAGAAAAGATCACCAAAATTGGAGGTCTGCACAAAGAATAGAAAGCCGTAATGTTCAAAACTGCTTACACTTGTTGCGGACCCAATCCAATATTCGTCAGGAGCGAACACTTGGTACGGAGATGTACCTATCGATAGTTGCATCATACATTGATATCTTTTTATCTCCTTCTCTCAACTTATTTGATCGGATCAAAGCAGCTGGGAAAGTATCTTTCTTTTTCAGGTATCTGCATCGTTAGTCTTATTTTGTACCCTTTTATTTTCACATGTTAGATCTTTAAATAGTATCAAGGAGTAACTCTCATGCTTAAATACTTGCATAATATTCCATTTTGATCAAACTATGGCGCATGTGGATTACCAATCATGAAGCATACTCTTTGAAGCAAAATTTTATAAGTAGAGAAACCTTTTTGGACATTCAACTGTCTTGCCATTTTGTTGTCCTACTGATAAAGGCTTTTAGGGATCATTATGGCCACTTGTGGGTTCCTCTTTCTTCTACAGGGTCAGATTCTTGTGAGAACTTCTTCAGCAAGGTGGGAGGCATGATAAGAAATGAGAGATGTTATGATGGTTATGATTTGTTGAGTAGTGCAGGTTCTCTAAATAGGATTGCTGAAATGCAAGCAGGTTCGTCTCTTGCTTTTCCTGTGGCTCATGCAAAGCAAGACAATATCTGCTTTCAGATGAATCATTTAGCAGGTGTGTCATTGGCTAATCTCGGTGATTATAGCAGTGTGCAAAGTGATGGATATATGATTAGCACTCTAAAGGAGGGGTTATTGGAAGCAAAGATGTTATGCTCAACACTTGGTATGCAACATAAAGATTGGTGTAATGATGCATGGGCAGAGCGTGATCTCTCTTATCTTTTTAGTGTTGTTGATGTCGACAACGAGAATGAAGAGGACTCAGTCACTCAAGTCACTCAAATTGATGGGCATGTCGAGGATGAGAACATTATCATGGCTGAAAGCGAACTTCGCCATACATTGGATTGCCTCATTGATGAAGAGGAAGGTGGAGTGAGAGAAATTTCATCTCTTGTTTCGATTGATTCAAAAACCATATGCAAAAGCACTCTTGTAAGCCAACTAAATGGAAATCCTACATTGTCAAAGGATAGGCTCACAAGGGTAAAAACAGAAGTTCTTTTCTCATTGGAAAAGAAAACTCAATTAGATACATGCACATGTCTTGTAATTGGATCAGATTGTGCTGTTTTGTTTGAGAAGACAACAATGGAAGATAGTGCAAAGGAGAAAAACAGAGGTCGACTTGCAAGTACTAGTCAAGGAGCGAGCAAAGGGACATGGTACTTGGGAAGAGTCGTGAGCATGAGAAGGAAGCTGGAAGGTAGTTTCAAAGAGACTCGTGGTCCTTTTGATCTTCTAGATCGCCCTCCTAATGTGGAGGTTCATCTATCATGGTATCAAGTGGCCAAGGGAAGAAGAAGCTACACATATGATTTAGTGGACAATCAAGCGGTATCTTTGGATTCAATAATTGCTAAAGCGCACTTGGATTATGATGTCACAACAAAAAAATATGTTCTTGATGCTAATGATTATAAGATCTTTAATGAATTTTTCAAGAATGTGATAGGTAATTCGCTCTTGTGTGTATAGCTATTTTTAGCTAAATTCTATTATATGCTCAAAGTCATCCTGACATGTTTGAGTTTGCTTTTGTAGGATAAATGGAGGTGGATAATATGCAAGTTTGATTTTTGAGGTATAGGTTTTTTCTTCATGTCCTTTTTCATAATTATGTCCTTTTGTAAATTCCAAAACTTCTTAATTAACATCAACCGTAACTTCTTAATTAACATTAGTTTTCATCTTATGGTGAATTTCAATATGATGCAGGTGCAAGAGTTTTGGCTACAAAGTTTTGTTGCGTTTTGACGATTCGGTGTTTTGATGATTAGCAACATTTGGCCAATATGGCTTAGGCATTGGACTTGGTGTCTTTAAGCGAGTTGATAGAAGGATATGGCCATAGGCTTGTGGCTTTGTGCATCAACATTTTCTTTAAGGCTTATGGATTTGTGCATCGACATTTTATTTTGTCTTGGAGTATGTTGCTAGCAAGATGTGGTGAACATGTCTATGGCAAGGAAGGTTTGAGTTGTTTGTATCATATGTGATCATGTAGCTTATGTGATTATGTAACTTGAAGCTTGCATTGTGAAAGACATTACTATGGGTGAGAGACTCCTTGATGAGATTGTTTGTCACAGCGATTGCTAGAAAAATATGGCGTGACGTTTATGCTAAACCTGGCACTCTCAACAAAGAAGAAAATGCCTTTAATTATCTTTTGATTGTACATGTGGTCTATTTGAACAAAAGAAAAATATAATTGATTTGTTTTGATTGTGAACAAAGGAAAAGTAGTTAAACATTTTGTTAAAATTGTTGTTTTTTGAAGCACACCATTTGCAAACTATGAACATGCTTTAGGTTTAAATTTATTAGTGAACTCAACATTGGGACAGTACTTGAAGCCTATTGGAGAAACATGTGCTTTGTGTTGATTTGGTTGATGTGTATGGACGATTGTGGCTCACTCTTATAAAGAAAAATGATGTGACTATTGAAGTGTGTTGATTGCAAGATATGTTCAACATGGTTGTGACAATGTGGTCTCTCGGAGTGTGTTTATCGTATATGTGGGGAGGTGCAAACCCCTTACATGCTAACTGTGTACTTGGATCAATATAAATTTGAAACAATTTTTGGTTAGAAAATTATGCATCAACATTCTATCACCTATGAGATAGGAAAAGGTTGAAGGTGATCAATTTTTCATGTTTTGGTGGGTCAATGCAATTCATGCATCGATCTTGACAAAAAAAGTCAAGGTTACAGACTCATGGGGTGAAAGGCAAGAAAACTTTATAGGTTGTGGGTAGATTGTTACATTCTTGGATGTTCATTTTCATGCTTCAATTTTGCTAGTTGGATACGGTAAGTTGTGAAAAACCTCACTCAGGTTGCTTACAATGATTGGTCACAGGGTGCAGGGTATTGTAGGATAAGTTTGAACATATTAAGCCCGTGCACTAGAACTGGGATGAATTTTGGGAACCATCGAGTGCAAGGCAGCATAGGGTAGTATTTTTGTGCTGATTGAGTACATCAAATCATCTATTTAGTTATCAACACAAGCGGTTCTTTGGCATGTTGCCAGTCACTATGGTGCTCACTCTTTGACTAGTTTTACTGAGTTAGATAATGCAAAACCTAAATTTTATATGTAAGTTAGGGGTATGATACTTTTTTTCATTGACTGTCGTATAAGCGTAGAAAGGGGGGTCATATTCCCAAATATGAGTCGTATATAGGGGTTTTATGAAAGTTGTCCGCTCGCAGGTGGTGTCTCCTTTTGTATATAGAGTGAATCCCCCGGGGTCGCAGCTTGCATGAATCTCCTTGGTCGTCATCAGGAGAGGGCTTCATAGCTGGAGAAGCTTTAGCTTTAGGCATGGTGGGTGTGGAGGGCGAAGAAAGATTGAAAGGCTGTTGCGTATACATGCAGGATCGGTTGACGTAATTAGCCACACAAGAGCCACAACGTTTGAAAGTGGGTGAGTTGATTGATGTCTCCCTCACTCGCATGATAACCTTTAGTCAAGAATACTTTGCACACGCTTCAAAGCCTAATTTAAAATCCAAAAGTTTTTTAAGAAAACCGATAAACTACAATTCGATCCAACAAACTCCGATGTAGTAAACTCTGATCCAATAAAATTCAAGGCAGTAAACTCTGAGCCAGTAAAATCCGAGCCATAATCTGAATAGCAACCCAATACTATGTGATGAAGTTTCAACACTGACCTGCTCCATTGGATGAGGGAAGAACTCAACAATTTCACACCAAGCAGAATCTGCAACAGTAGGTTTAAGCCAATCCAAATGAGGTGACTTTCCCTGAAACTTTTTCAACCTGAACCCATTGACAGGTTTGTCTACTCTAGTGCCAAATACATCTGCTACCATGAATGTTCCTTGACCCAAATCTTGCACAATCTGATATGGTCCTTTATATATTAAATTCAGCTTTCCAAGATGAGGACCCAATCTGGAGTTGTAAAGCATTACCCAACCTCCGACCTGGAAAACTTTGAATTTGACATTCATACTTACCCAAGCTTTCCTTCTTCTCTCAATTACCTCTGTAATATAGGAACTGACCAACCTGTCTTCCCACTCAAGGAGGGGGGGAGTGTCATCAACGCCAAAACTCTTCCGAAGCTAAAGACCAACCTTGAAGACAAAGCTTCAATGATCAATGGAAAGGCGAAGAATGTCATACAAAGAAAACAAAAAAACAATGATAACTTCAACAAAAAATCTCTCTCTCTAAAAAAAAAGGAGTTCCATAGTGTTGCAGCTAGTGAAATATTGCAAGTCGATGACAAAGACAAAAACATCAAAAAAACTCTTCACGGCAAAAAGTGGCAACAAAAAGAAGAATAAGCAATAAGATGCAAAATCTCTTGACAAATGAAGTCCAACACATGCATCAGCCATGCCACATGAGATATGAAGCAATCAAGGAAGGAGGGAGCATCATCTCAATGAAAAAGCACTTCCCATGCCAAAGACCAACCTTGAAGACAAAGCTGAAAACAACCCTATGACAAGACTGCACAAGTTTGTGTCAAGGGACGACACGAGCTAGAAGGGGGGAATGTTTGAGGATTGATCGAACGGGCTTCCACCTGCTGGCTTGACACGTATCCGGATACCACATTTTTAGTATATTATTTTGTTGAGCTAGTGTAATGATACTCTGTGTGAATCCTAATTCCAGAGTAGCAGTCGATTCCCTGAGTTGTGATTTTGTTACGACAATTGTAAAGGTCCATGTGAAATGGCCACTGGCCATTTAGAATGCCCTAGGTATAAATGTCAATAACCTTAATGTGAAAGGGAGGCTTATCTTTAGGGAAGAAGGGAGTTCTGTTGTACGTAATCTCAAGCTACAAAGGTGCTCCAACTTGTAATCATCGCAATTAATGATTGGGTAATCCATTTTCAGTTTTGAAACTTGGATTATGTTCCTCTTTCTTTGCTCTTTCATTCAAGTGTAAAGTTCATGACTACACGTTAGTGAGACTAATCTTCAAATTTGAGTGCTTAAATCACTGTTTATAGTCCTTTTGACCATAGGAGAGTGTTCTTAGACCATAGGGCGACATTTTTGGGGACCTGTTGCAGTTTTCAGGACCTTTTTCATGATGGATCATGATTTTTGTATCTTGTTGGATTGCTACCAGACTTGGTAGGATAGTGTCCGTAGGTGTCCTGGACCTCCTCTTAAAGTTTTGTTGTGTTTTGAGTCCGTTCGAGTGCAGAAATGGCGTGTGACCTAAAGCTGTGAGAAAGGACATAGGCAGATTTCCCTGATCATTGAGTGTTGGTTTGCTTGCCGAGTTGTTGTGTTAGTTTGTTAAGGTTCACTTCGTGAGATTGACGATCTCAAAGAGTCTCCGTGCCCCATCCAAGTCCCTTCCCTGAGTATTGACATTATGCTAGTGCCAGATTGCTATGCTACAGACGTCTGCCATGGCAACCCACTAACAAAAAGAGACACTCTTTCCTCCTTTGAACTTCTTGAGCTTTTGTGACCTTTGCCATACAGGGTAAGATTTGTGATGTCCTCCCCTCTTGTATTCTCAAGGAGAATAGCCATAGCTTTCATCGGACAAGGAGGAAGGTGAAGAAGAAGGAGAAGAGGGTGACCTCTTTCTTGCCCTTTTCTTCCTTTGTTTCCTCTCTTCCCTTTTGGAGTGATGAGGAGAAGGACTATGGTTGTCCGTTTCATCTTGGAAGGAGTTGGCAACCATCTAGACCGCCGTCTTCATGGAGCCACATCTTCAGAGGAGCTTAGGGATTCATGATTTTCTCGTTCTTTTGATTCCCTCTCTCGTATGGGAGAGGGTTTTCTTTTGGGGTTCTCATCAAGAGGCCTCGTAAGCTCTCTCTCCTCTTGGAGAGGAAGGGAGATCCCATAAGCACGAAGTTTTTGAGTAACTTTGGCTTGCAAAGCAGGGTGGTCCATAGCTTGCTGCAACCTAGTAACAAGATAATTGACAAACATTGGGGCATCATTCATTAGCACCTTCATGTGAAAAGTCAAAGTTATCAATGTTCATTCTACTCTCTCTGTTATTTTTTTCCATGCTAAGTAAACTTATATATATATATTTACTTTGTGCTTTGGTACCCTCAAAAACCTTAGCCGCTACTCTTCTTTACCTTGGAAAATTAGTTCTCAAGCAACCACACCTGTGGTTTAGACATTGTTTGATTGAAAAGGCTAGTGGAGAGGGTCTAACATTGCTTAGTTGATTATGGTTCTTGTTGAGCTTGCTCGTATCTCAATAATGGTAAAGCCAAAGGCAAACCCTGAGAGGCTCCATTATTAAGACTATAGTTCCCAATGGCGTACCTTGAACTAAGTCCTTCTCAACCAAGATAACTGAGATCCTTGTCCCACTTACCCTATTGCAATAAACAGGCCCAACCTTTCATGGGAACTTTGAGAATAGAAAAATTAGGAGAATTAAAAAGAGCATTTTTGTGAGACTAGTTTGAGAACATAGAGGGTGAAATTAATTGATGGTAGAAACATAATCATGGTACTTAATTAACTTGGCATGAACAATAATTTTGCAAGAGAGAGAGTTTAGAGAGCTTGAAAATAGTTGAGGACCGGATTTATGTGGAGCCGCCGGTCCCCCCTCCAATATGATTTTGTATTATAGGTTCTCCCATCAGCAGAGACTTGGTACAATACAATCTTTGTGTTCCTTGTGACCTTAGGTGATGCAATGAAGATGGAAAGCTTCATGCATCACGAGCATAGCATAGACTTTGTAAAAAAGAAAACATTAAGTATCCCCAGCCTTAGTTCCAAGGCTTCAAACACCTTTAAAGGTGGAGAGAGCTAGGGGGGAATGAGGGTAGGGAAGCGGAAGAAGAAACATTCATAAGAGAAAGAAATAGTTCCTCACTTATCATCACTCTTCTTGCTAGCATACATATTAGCATATTAATGAGATGGGTAAGATGGAAAGCTTAAGCATTGAAGCATGGCTCTTGGTTGGATTTGCATTCCATAGCCAAAAGTGTTGGTGTAGGCTCTCAAATTCTCTACTAGCTTGGAGAAGGAGATGGAGCTCTTAAACTTTGCACTTGACACCATGAGAGAGAGAGAGAGAGTGTGTGTGTGTGTGTGTGGGGGGGGGGGGGGATTATATTATCTTGTAAGCAGGCCCCCTCCTTGCTTGGGTCGACCCCCTCTTCTAGCTCTAGATGAAAGCTCATTGGCCTTTCTAAGCTTAGCCAATCACAACCTGGGTGAATATCAAGCAACAAGGGTAGCCCCGGGACAAGTGTCCCCCTTTCCCATTTGATAGAGAGAACTTGATAAATGCAAAAACAATTAATTAAATTAACTATATTATCATTGGACCTCTCTAGGGATCAACCGATAGGCTTTGGAAACTCCTTGATGGAAACCTAGCTATGGGCTTGACATGTGTCCTACTTGCCTCTTGAGCAAGGGATGCCCTTTTGGAGAGAGAGAAAGTTCAAGCAACCACCCCCCCTACCTGCATAGATCACCCCCTCCTTGTAGGGATATTTGTTGACTTTTGTGAGCCGTTAAGCCCCTCACGCTTGGGTCGGGTTCTCACCTTAAGTACAATCCTAGCATCTCAAGCATGACAAGCACCTCAAGCATCGTAGTCATCAGGCATGACAAGCACCTCAAGCTTGGGCCAGGTTCCCACCTCAAGCACAACCCTAGCTTTTGCCTAAGGTCAAAGGACTTTTAACACTAACCTTTGGAGGTCTTCAATGAAACTAACCCTAAGATCTTTTAAGATCCATTTTCTAGCCTTACTCTTTGACAAATCATCTCTCATTTGGACCCCTTTACCATTAGCCCCGTGTTGAGATAGACCCGTAAGCACATGTCTATATTCTAACCCTTGTTCTTGTCTATTCTCCCACATTAAATGATCAGTTTAATATGAGAAAATCATTTGGGTTGATTAGATGTTAGATTTTATGACACCTTTAACAACTCCTATTAATTGACGTTAGCTTAGTTAACACCATGCACACACAAATAATATTGAGGTCCACTGTATCATTATGTTTAAGAGCTTATTAAGGATGAGATTGTGGAGCTAGAGTATTGTCCTACTAAAGATAAATTTTCATATATCTTCACCAAAGCTCTTGAACATGAAGCATCTTCAAGTGTTCATTGAGGGGGGGTGTTGGTATACTTGCAATGCCCACCTATCATTTTTTTCCACCATCATGTATGTTGCATAGTTTGTAAGGCTCTCATATGAGGAGAAGACAAAATTGCACATATATTTGGTGAATTCCATCTTGCATGCTGCGATAAGGTCTTTATTTGTAATTGTGGATGCTATGGAGCTAATTAGGGAGCTCCACCTTGGAAAATTTTGAAGGAATATTCCTAGAACATTACTTGTGATATTAGGCGATATGTACATTCCATTAGTACTGTGGTTAGTGGCCGGTGGCCATGGGTGCTAGGTTGACATAATTAATATTAGGCCATATGTACATGCCATTAGCACTGTGGTTAGTGGCCGATGGCCATGGGTGGTGGATTTACATAGTCAATAATGTACATGCCACACACACGCACACCTACCTACCACCCACCCATAGCATTGCATAATTAGGCATGTCCATGGGCCATTAACCATGGAATCCTATGCTGAAGGATAACCAACCCCTTGTTTTTGTGTCTGCAAACTCTAGTTGTCAATAACACCATCTGAGATTTATCTTGAGAGTGCATGGGTGGATGACACCATCACTTTGTGATAGTGTTAATCTCAAATTTTGATTTACTGCTAAAAATACTTTGCATTGTATCTCTCTGTACTCTTCTTGTTACAAGACCCTGTTTGTTCTACAGTTCTTATAGAGGTCAATTTTTTTCCTTTTAGCATTTAGAGAGAGAGTGCTCTATGCCAATGAGGAGAGGGCTTCTATCATGAAAACTTCATTCTAAAAATTGATTTTGAATTTCTGAGGTGATTTTTGTTTGAGAGACAATTTGAGGTAAGTTTTAGGTTTCTGATGCTTTTACCTCAAGAAGGTCTCTTTCCCTTGCAAAAAAGATATTTTGAGTCTTCCCATGGTCTTCTTTTCCCTGCTATTCCCACCTCCCTCCTCCTCCCACCACCACCGTCCTCTCCCTCCTCTTCTTGCTATCCTCTTCTTATCTTTCTTCTGTGTGTCATCTTCTTCAAAACACCCTAGCACATTTATTGAATCAATCACCACCTATGGAATTTTAGATAAACATAACTAGTAGATCACAACATCCATAACCAAGAGCAATTAAATAATCATGTAGCATAGATGGAGAAGAAAAGGTTCCTAGAAAAATCAATTATTTTCATGTTGGAAAGAAGTGTTAGGGTTTTAAACCTACTTCCATCCTATGCCTATGTGAACAACCCTTATGGTGCTACTCTCACACTTTAGTGGGAAATATGCCTACACCTAGGATGCCACATGAAGCAGACACTTGTCCTAAAGCTCCTCATGCACATTACACCTAGCTACCTAAGATCCCTGGGACAACATGCATAGCAATTGAGCAATCGAGTGCTCCTAAGTTAGTAGGCAATGTGGGTCAAACTGTGAGGAACAACAATGCTTCCACCTCAAGGGAAGCCTCTAGTACGTCGGGCCTAGAAGGTATATGACCTACAAATTGAAACCTTGACTGACCTGTACACGAGTTATACATACCATATAGGTTGTTTAGAAGTTGTACAATCTACTTCTAGTTCCACAAATCTAGAGGAGTGGCAACAGATGGTCTGCAATGTCATCCATAGCATCATCCAATCGGAGAGGCAAAATCGAGGGATTAACATTCCGTCAACTGGCCTTATGAGATTCTTGGATACTAGCAAGTCCAGACAACCGACACTATCACAGATGGAAACTCCTTCAATGAATCCAATGAACCCTTCATATATTGTGTCGCCTCGAGTTTTGGTACAGTTTGAACCCACAAGTAGTAGTTTTACTTTTCCAAATCTAGCTCATCTGTCTCTCGGAGACACTACGGCTACGATACCTACTCCGGTGATGAGCACAAAAAGTACACCTTGGACCTCGTTTGTTAGCACTACACCGCTACCTAGTAGCACAATGCCCCCAACAATATCTACAGGTGTGCATCAAGCCTATGTACCTGTTGCACCTCATGCCCACATAGCTCCAACACCCCCAATTATGCCAAGGGCTTACACTCCACAATGGAATTATCCAAGCTCTTATTCAAGTGGGGCCAAATTTTTTTGGCAATAACATGTCGTATCTGGCACCAGCTATTTCTAGGGCCACACCTACAAACTTTGGACCACCACGTGGTACACCACCATACGAGGTATAGGACACGAGGGCCGCATGTATGCCAAGGCCAAGGACAACTCCCATCCTACATGTAGTTCCAGGAGCGCCTGCACCTATGGCCACTATGCCTGCTTATTTAGGATATTTGGCCACATTTTCTCAAACCATCAATCGATCTATTGCTGAGAATATGCGCAACATGCCTGATATAGAGCCTAGAAGTAAGGCAATACAAATATCCAAGCTCACACAAAAATATAGTGGAGACGGGGATGTGAGAAAGCATATCAAAGTGTTTGAACAAATATGCGATTCTCTAGGAGAACACAATGACCTGCATAAGAGTAATGCTTTAAGCCTAACCTTAAGTGGGAAGGTTGGGGATTGGTATAGAACCCTAAGGGTGGAAGAAAAAACGATCTACCCTACTCTTAGGAGACCGTTCTTGAAAGAATACATACGAGAGGGAGTGCTTTGGGGTGTAGCCTCTCAGCTCCAAAAAGCCCAACGAGAGGAAGGAGAGTTGGTGAGAGACTTTATTAGTCGCTTGAAGCATTTGAATGCTCGTTGTAATCCAAATGAGCACTTTAATAATAATCAATTGCTTGATAGATTCATTAGGGGATTACGACATGAGGATATCTACAATGGCCTAGTCATTAGAGATATCACCACTTGGGAAGCAACCAATGTGATCCAATTGGAGGATAATTTAATAATTTAAGGAGAAAGAGTGTTTGTTGAGCCTAAATCTACTAGCTCGCAAGCATCGAGGCATCAAACAATGACCCCAAAGCCTATTAAGGAGCCAAAGATATCTGAGATGACTATAGCAAATATCACCAAGGCCATTCAAGAGAGTCTTAGAGACAATCGTGCTCTGAAAAACAATCATATGTTCAAGAAGGGAGCAACAATGGTGCTCAATATGATATGGTCCGCATAGTACTAGTGAATGACTTACTTTTAGAGTAAAATTCAATGAGAATTGCAATGCCTGTGGGAGGTATGGTCATCAAGCTAAGGATTGCGTAGTATTTAAGCGCGCAATGGCCAATAGACCAACCTTAGCATGGACATACACACCTCGAGTGCCTGCATTGATGCCGGCCCCACCTCTTGAACAAACACCACAACACATGGTCCCTAGGGCCAAAATGTTGTTCAACCAACACCGTTACCACCTCCAGTGCTAAGAACGCAACCACCACATCCGAGAATCACATATGTGAATCAAGTGGGTTGTGAGTCATCTATTGCTTGTTTGGAAGGCTGTGAGGAAGATATAGACCCTAATATTGCCTATGCGCTTGATGAAAGTCCACAATACTACATGGAGGACTATTGGGGACAAGTCAAACATGTCTATCAAGTAGTTGCTCTTGCTGCAAGAGGCCAAAATATCAATTACACTACCAAGAGACCACCTCTTCAATGCTATGAGTGTGGAGGTCCACATTGTGTGGCCGAGTGTCCTATTAGGCTACAAAAGAACGCCACACTAACAAAAACCAATCAAGCAAGCACGTCTACAATGCTGATACTCATGTGTAATCGATGTGGCATAGATCATTTGATTGCCCAATGTCCAAATAATCCAAATGCGCTAAAGATCACGCCATTAAACTTGATTGAGCTTATCGAGGGGCCATCACAAAGTACACATGTGGTACCAATAAACGTACTCAGACGACTGATGCTCCAAAAACAAAAGTATATTTTTGAAGAAAGAGACACGACATCAATTGCCCAATCTCAGAAGAAGAAGAAAACATGAAGGAAGAGATCGCAAAAAGCAACAAAGTCAAACCCCAGTTCAAAGACCAACGTAGGGACTGGTGACGACCTAGTATATATGAACGATGCTAAAGAGGATTCTGATTCAGGTGAAACCATGGAGACCAAAACAACCACTAAGAAAGAAACCAACAAGGAAGATCGTCATGAGCCACAATGGCCAGGATCCAAGAAAAAGATAGGAACTTATCCAAACCCTATAGAGGAGATCGAGAGAATCAAGCAATTAAGGAGTTTAGTAGAAGATACCCAAAGGGATCTAGAACCAGCACCTAGGCAAATCCAGATTACAGACACATTGTTCCCTATGCAACAACAACCTCACAAAGTCCATAGACCCCTAGACATACCTAGTGTCATCCAAAAATTTAAAGTCATGGTAAAGTGGGCATACTCACTTCTTGTTGGAAAGAATGTTTATGAAGGGACTACCTGACCCTATCGAATAAATGGAGGTCCCATCTTCCCCACGTCAAGGGACTAAAGCCCAAAAGGTGCCGTTAAATATTACCAAATTGATGGATTTCATGGCTTCAGAAGTTAGAACCACCATCATGTCCAAACTATATGCAGACCGTGAGCTATTCTTAGCTCTTCAAGATTTCCTCAATGGAGAACTGAAGGTTTGGCTACCACAATTTTCACAAATGGATGGAGCTAGGGAGATGCCAATAGAGGAGGAACACTTAGATCCACAACCCAACCTAGATGAGAACCCTGTTGTAGAAATACCTGCTAACAACTTGGTCAATACTTTGAGGGTGATGAATCCAAAGCAACCATACCAATCACTACCAAGGGATTAACTGTGAAGGAAATTCTTGGTGGTGGCACTGAGGTTAGCATTGTGACTAAAAATTATTGGGAAACTATGGGAAGACCTCACCTTGGGACCACAACCATAGTAGCAAAGATGGCCAATGGGTCTATTGTTAAACCTATTGGAATGCTAGAAGATCTCAAGATCAAGGTCTTTGGACATAAAATAACAAATACCTTCATTGTTATGGATTTCTCCAAGCACACTATGGCATCTGAGATGATATTAGGACGTCCTTTTATGAGGGAAGAAAAAATGGTGCATGACTAGTCTAAAAACCATGTCTACTTGTAGTTCCAAGATTCTGTCATTCGAGTGGATCTTGTAATTGGTCGAGCACATCCTCTAAGAAACAGGTTCATAGTTGATCATAGATCTGACACCACAATTCACTCGGCCCCATAGAAATATTGTTACACATGTAAAGTGGACGCTGATAATGGGGAAGATTCTCCTTATATGGATGTACTACCTGGGATGACCAAGTCGGAAAATGTGGATTGGGTCCACTTAGCAGCAACCATGGACACTTGGGGAAATAGGGGGACGACCTAGGTAACACCTGAGGGCGATGAAATGCCACCACTCGTATCCTTAAATATGCTAGAAGAAATGCATATAGCTTCAAATGACCTACAAGATGAAGGTTTGAGTGGCATTGGAACCAGTAGTGTCTCACAAGACTATAGGCCACATGATTTGGGGTCAGAATCATCAATTGAAATTGACTCTAAGGATGAAGAATCTGAGTTAAATCTTAGTGAAAATGTGGGTACAAACCATTCAGTGCCCAATGGTACCCTAGATGACAATCCATCCAAGGCAGCAAAAGACACAAGTAGCAATTCATCTAGTGACTCTTCACTAGAGATTGGCCGTAATAAAAAATTAGACAAGAAGAGTAAGAGATATAAGAGGCGATGATATCGAGAAAATGTACTTGCTAGAATAAATGAAAAGAAATCTACCGCAAGATGGCTTAATTATATAGGGGCATGTGATGCTCATCGGAAGTTGGTAGATAACTCAGGTGAATACCTTCAAAAGATTAATGGTGCAGTTCACAACCCATTGACATTGCATAGCTAGAGGCTACAGAGAAGCCAAAGTTGAGCTCAACAACAAAATCGAGAGTTAGCTCAACAACAAAAGGAAGCGGAAGTGAAATCATAGTCCAAAGAACAACAAGACCCCACAGACTTACACCCTGCACCTAATCATTTCGAATCCTAAACCACGGAGGAGCATAAGGTTGTGTATACAAAGGCTCAAAGGAAACCTATCGATGGAAGCAATGGAGTCTATGATGGTCCAACGATAGTTAAGGAGATAGAGTTAGGAGACCCAGGAGAAGAGTCCAAACCTGTTTTCATTGCCCAAGATCTGACAGAGACTGAGGAGTGTGTACTTAAAGAACTTCTCAAGGAATTTAGGGATATATTTTCTTGGACATATCATGATATGAAAGGTGTTCCACCTTCCGTGGTGCAACACACAATCCCCGTGAATAGCATGGCTAAACCAGTTCAACAACAACCTTACCCAATGAATCCTAAATATGCAAAGATTGTTCAAGAAGAGATTGAAAATCTTGTGAAATGTGGATTCATATACCCTATTGAGCACTCAAAATGGGTTTCTTCGATAGTGCTTGTGCCAAAAAAGAATGGGAAACTTAGAGCTTGCATGGATCTCAAGAAGGTCAATGTCGCCCCACTAGGAGGGACCATTACCCCTTTCCATATTATTCAGAACCATTGTGCTTGAAAGAGTTGCAAGAAAGGAAGCTTATAGCTTTTTAGATGGGTACTCTAGATACAATCAAATCACAATTGCACTAGAGGACCAAGCTAAAACGGCTTTTATAACCGAGTTTGGAGTGTTTTCATTTCATGTTATGGATTTTGGCTTAACCAATGCCGCTGCTACCTTTCAAAGATTGATAAACACTGATTTTAGAGAATATTTGAGGGAGTTTTGCGAAGCTTTCTTAGATGACCTTTGTGTTTATTCCTCTTGGAAAGAACATCTATCATGTTTACAAAAAGTGTTTGAGAAGTGAAGATTGTATCACATCTCCTTAAACCCTTTCAAATGCCAATTTTGGGTTAAACATGGAGTCATTTTAGGGCATATAGTGTCCAAAAATGGGATTTCCATAGATAATAGCAAAATTAAAACCATTGTTGAATCGCTACCACCTACAAACTATAAAGGAGTTCAAAGGTTTAAGGGCCATGTTGGTTATTAACAACGGTTTACTTTAAACTTTGCCAAGATAGTTCGTCCTTTGTACAAGCTTCTTATTGAGTTCCACTGAACCGCGGAGTGTGATCATGCTTATGAGTCATTGAAAAAGACCTTCACAAGCGCTCCCATTCTACGAGTGCCCGATTGGAATATAATTTTCTATGTGCATATTGATGCATCAAACTTTGCTATTGGGTGTGTTCTAGCTTAACCAAGAAAACATAAATTGGACTACCCCATTAGCTTCGCAAGTCATCAATTGAATGATGCCAAGAGAAACTACACCACTACAAAGTGGAAAGGTTTAGCTATGATTTATGCAGTGAAGAAATTTTGCTACTACCTTCTTGCCAACAAGTTTGTTTTCTTGTGGATCATCAAGCCTTGTTGTATCTAGTAAATAAACCTTGTTCCATGGGAATAATTACACGATGGTTGTTAATTATCCTTGAGTTTGATTTTACCATTGTGGTGAGACCTAGTAAAAGACATGTCATGACGGATCATTTGTCTCGCATACCCAATGGTGAAGCCCCTACTGGAGTGGATGATGAATTGCCCAATACTTTCTTATTTCTAGTCGAGACCATGCCTGAATGGAGTGAGAAGATTGTGAACTATCTAGTTAATGGTTTTCCATCCAAAGAGCTTCGTAAGGACATAGCTTAAAAATTGTTAAAAGAATGTGAACCTTATTCTCTCATTGCAGGAACTCTCTACACGCTAGGGAAGGATGATATTCTTAGATGTTGTGTCCATGAGGATGAGTATTTATACATACTGCAAGAAGCCCACATGAGTATAGCCGGAGGAAATTTCTCAGGGGAACTAACAGCTAGAAAGGTGTTGCAATTAGGCTATTGGTGGCCTACCTTATTCAAGGATGCATCACTTTTTGCAAAAGGATGTGATGAATGCCAACATTACAAGATCACACAATGAAAGAATAAGATGCCCTTAGATCGTGTTAATGTGACTCAATCATTTGAAAAATGGGGTTTAGACTTTGTAGGCCCAATTAGCTCAACTGTGCGTAACACTCAGTCCCACGATATATCATTGTAGCTACCGACTATGTGACCAAATGGGCTGAAGCAAAAGCAACACGAAAAGCTGATGCAAAGACAACATCTAAGTTTCTCTTTGAGAACATTATCAAACGTTTTGGATGCCCCTTTGAACTAGTGAGTGACAATGGAACCCATTTTATAAATGAAGTGATAAAAGAACTCGCATCAGACTTCATGATATCCCACCACAAGTCTACACCTTATTATCCACATGGAAAATGACCAAGCTGAGAGTACCAAGAAAACTCTCATCTCCATTTTGACAAAGACAGCTAAGGCTCATCGTCGTACATATTGGGATTTAAAGCTTACATCATCTCTATGGGCTTATCGTACTTCTTACAAAGTGACTATTAATTGTACACCATTCAAAATGGTATATAGCCAAGAAGCAGTTATGCCATGGGAGTTTGTAATTCCTAGTCTGTGCATAGCTTCACAAGAAGGTTGGGATGGTAACCCTTTAGTTGAGCGCTTATACATCCTTGAGAGGGTAGATGAAGAAAGACAATTGGCTGTGCAAAATGCACTTGTGGAGAAAGATAGAAGGAATAAATGGTTTGACCGTCATCTAAACCTCGAAGGAAGGTGTCCACTCAGGTTAAGAAGGTAAAAAACAAATCATGTTGGATTCCCAAACAACTATTAGAAGCCCAAGGCTACTATGATGGAAATGATCGAATTTGGGTACCTAAATATAAATCCTGTCCTTCCCTATCCACTACAAAGCCATGTGAGTCAAATCTTGTGATTCCAAAGACAAATGATGATCATGGGAAGGGAAAGATCACAGAATGCTACACACCTATTCTAGAGCTAGTTTGAGTTCCAAGGCAAAACCAATCTATTCAGCTTAGCTCAGGAAAGGGGGAGTTCCATGAAGCTTCTAGCTCCTCATGTAATGCATCCATAGAGGTAAGAGCTTCTACACAACCTCCACCTACCATAGGCAACCTCCATGAAGCTACGAAAGGTTCGACACCTCCCATTGTTCAATTATTACCTAATGCACTACTTCAAGTTCATTCATGGGACAGTACCTTACCACCCTTGCAACTCGATGAGGAACCCAAGGTAATAGATAACTATTGGCTAAAATCCTAACCTATTACCAATTGGAATAACTGGTTCCAAAAGGTGATGACATCGTTTTAAAGTATGATCTACCCAAGGAAGGGGGGAGTCTTCATTCACGTCAGCCTATTGAATTATTTTTCTCTTACCCTTCTTTCCCTGACCCTTGAGATTTCCGATTTTAGGGATTGTATATATATAGATATATAGTAACTAACCACCCTAGTTTAAAACAAAAAAAACAAAAAGAAATTAGTAAAGAGCAAGAGCAATTAGCAAACGAGTGTGCACAATACTAGTCAAAACATTGACCCAGACCTACACATGTCATATCAGGTACACTAAAACAGAAACCTATGTCATCAAACACCTAACCATCCTCTATTTGTGTTTACAGCTATGGCTGGTTCTTACAAATATTATTTTTTCCTATCCCAAGTAATGCATTTATGTTATTCTCATATTTCCTTTGAATGGGATTCAGTTGAAACACTGTCTTGTGAGAGAAATGTTGAGGAGTTAGTGGCTGGTCCACCTCTTGACTACGACGGATCCCTATTCTATCGAGTAAGTTCTCCCAATTGCCCAAGTTTACCCTTTTGCCCAGGCTGAGTATGCACGCCTCGTGACATTCCTAATACTATTCTGCACGAAAGAGGATGAGGACGATAATGGTGATTGGACACACGAGACACATGCCCTTACCGAAGAGGATTACACCTACCTTGATGATGAGGATGGCAGTTTAGCCTTAGAGCTACCGACCTCTCCAACATCCACTTACTTTGATCCTCATCACTTGAGTGATGGAGGGTAGGTAGGATTAGTAACAATAGGAGTGTTTTTGTTTTAGAGTTTAGTGATTAGAAAAGTTCTTTTTTCCACTGATGTGCCTCTGGAAGGTAGATGTTTGGTGGCAACTATTGTGCAGTTTGTGGCTACATAAGGATGCCTTCAAAGGACAATGACAATGGATGTTTACATGTTACAACGGATGTTATCCATTATATCAGGTAAACTACTTCCTTTTATCTATGCTTTCCACAGTTACATGTTTGCATCTTGTCATTTGAGTTTCTAACAATGCATAAAATTTATGAAGTTGTGACATTGCCAATTTAGATGCTATAATTTTTTCAAACTTCTAGTACCTTGTTCTTCTCTTTGAGTTTGGTCTATTAGTTGGCTTTAAGTAGGTATCAGGACCTTAGGCTAAACTAGGACACTTAATTACTGACTTTAATTCCTAAATAGTCTATTAATTGTAGTAACTTTAGTAATGTTTTAGGCTATGAGGATATAGTTCTCTCTAGCTTATTCCACCTAAGTGTGACTTGTGTTGTGGAAGTCTCTCTAACGCTTTCTATTTCACTCAGAAGCGCTACAGGCTCCCTCTCTTCTCGCATCTCATACTCAGGCCGGACCCTTTACAATCCAATTCTCACTCCCTCTTCCTGCATCCTACTATGGTCTGCATGGCTTGTTCCTCCCCATGCTCACGGTGGCCCACAGATGAGCCCCCTCTCTTCCTCGGCTATGGCTCATAGGGAAAAGCCATTTTCTTTCTCACCTCGGCACAACAGCGGGCTCAGAGGCTCTCTCCTCTCCTTGATTTGATGCAAGGCCTTGTTCTCTCCTTTTCTCTTTGTTCACAGCAAGGCCGAGCCCTCTCTCTCAACCTGGCGCTCCCATGGTGACTCTCATTTCGGCCACTCCCGCTCTCTCTTGCATGGCTTGCAAACTGTCGCCGTCCTCTCAATCGACACACCCCTCTCAAGCCACCCCTCGTGGGATTATTAAAAAAACATATTAAAAATACCCATTTTGTTTATTTAATCAAACTCTTTCAAGCTCCCATTCACACCAATCTTGTGGTAACTCTCTCTCATCTCTCTCTCTCTTCACGGATGCACACACACATAGGGGAATCCCTCAGCCTATTGCGACACCCTCTCGGCCGTTGTGGTCCTCTTGTTCTTGGCAGCCTCGACATGTCTCAAAAATAGTGCATATGGCTACCTCATCATGCTCAGTTCCCTTCCTCTGGACAACTTCAGCATGCTCCCCGCAACACATTAAACAAACATATTAAAGCACATTTTTTATATTTGACAAAGGCTTCTCCGAACTCCCTTTGACAAACACACACACACACACACACACACACACACACACACACACACACACACACACACACACACACACACACACACACACACACACACACACACACACACACTCACACACACACACACACACACACACACACACACACACTCGCATAGTATGATAAAATCACAGATAATATGCGAAAACAATAAGCGGCCATTGGTGACCATCCTCTTCAAAGTCTTGCTTGGATTCCATGGTAAGATTCTAGCAGTGATCGATCTCGATCTTTAGTTGTCAAGGTTGAGGGCTTTATAACAATGTTTCCAAGCGCATCATAATCAGTCAAAACAAATCCTCAAGGCAAATCAATTGAGAGTATCTTCATGGAAATTTATAATAAAACAAACTTTCAAGCTCGCTTCAAGTGCTCAATAGCTCATGCAAGTGTTCTCTTTCTTTGTCCAAAATCCCCATGCCCTTGCCCAAAAAATAGTGCAACAGCAAGCTATGGGCAACCCTGCTTTGCAAGCCGAAGTTACTCAACAACTTTGTGCTTATGGGATTTCCCTTCCTCTCCAAGAGGAGAGAGATCTTAGTAGGCCTCTTGATGAGACCCCCAAAAGAAGACTCTCTCCCATAAGAGAGGAGGAATCCAAAGAACAAGAAAGAAGTGAATCCCTAAGTTCCTTTGAAGATGTGGCTCGATGAAGACGGCGGTCTAGACGATCCCCAACTCCTCCCAAAAGGAAACGATCAAATCACAGCCCTTCTCCTCATCACTCCAAAAGGGAAGAGAGGAAACAAAGGAAGAAAAGGGTAATAAAGAGGTCACCCTCTTCTCCTTCTTCTTCACCTTCCTCCTCTTCTAAAGAAATCAATAGCTATTCTCCTAGAGAATACAAGAGGGGAGGACATTGAAAATCTTACCTTGCATGGCGAAGGTCCAAAATCTCAAGAAGTTCAAAGAGGGAGGAAAGAGTATCTCTTTTCTCACCTATGATGGCACCTTTGGTGCTATCGACAAAGTATTGGCATTCATCCAACAATTTGATGCGTCCTTTGGAGACGAGGACTTCACGGAGTCCTCCAAGATACTCCATGTAGCTATGCACTTCCAAAAATCTGCTCGTCAATTTTGGGCTAGCCTTCCTGGCAATGGTGAAGCCCCAAAGACATGGAAAACTCTACGAGTTTCCATCATGAAGCAACTCCTTGCAAGCGATGCAAAGGACAAAGTGCTCACCAAAAGTGGAGTTTGAAGCTTCTCTCTAATGAGTCTATCCACAAATATGTGGACAAGTTTTGAGATTTATATCTAAAAGCTATTGTGAATCCAACAAAGTTTTTCTCATTAAAAAGCTTATGAAGCTCAACATGAAAGAAGGTAGCACAGTTTTTGGTCACTTAAATGAGTTCAACTCCTTGTTCAGTCAGTTGACATCTCAAGGCTTTAAGGAGTTATATTCTTGTTTTGGGACATATTTTGCACATCCATTAGCAATTTGGCTCCGAATGGCAAGTTAGTGTTCAATGACGTCACAAATGCGTTGCTCATTTGATGTAGATCTCTCAACGGTGCTAGTCATGGAGATGCATATATGGCTAATAGTTCAACAAATGCAAGAGGACGTGATAGGAACAAATACAAAAGCAAAAGTAGAGAGAAATTCTCGTAGTCCTAGCAGACACAGGAACTGAAGTAGAGACAACAGTGCCAAAAATGTCGAGTGTTACTATTGCCACAAGAAGGGCCATTATAAAAAGGATTGTCGTAGTTTCCTAAGAAATCAGAACAACATGGAAAAAGATAATTCTGGCAAAGGCAAAAGTACAGTAAAGATTGAGGAGCTCAATGTGGTTGAGTCTCCCATACCTACCACTGCAGTAGAGGATGCTCCTCCTCCAGTGGTGATGAACATTATGCCAATAAAGATTCATGTAGAGGTGATAGAAGATCCCTCAAATGTTCTCATTTTCACTTCAATCTCACTCCAGATGCTTTGGTTGCATAGGATGAGGGTTATGCACAAAATTGGATTCTTGATTATTCTGGTGCAAGCTTTCATGTCATGCCGCATAGAGAGTGGTTTTCCTCTTATGCATCCATGCATGGCATAGTCAAGCTTGGTGATTCCTATGAGGTTGATATTATTGGCATTGGTGATGTGAAATTTTAAATGCATAATGGCACTACTTTTGTGTTGCAGAATGTCAGATATGTGCCTAGGCTTACAAAGAGCTTGCTTTCTATAGGGCAATTGGATGATCTTGGCTACACTACAATTTTTGGTAATCATTCTTGGCTGACCACAAGAACAACCTTGTCATGATGAAAGGTCGTTAAAATGGATCCCTGTACTCTATGTTTATTTCGAGTGTCGACGAACACTCTATCTATGTTGTCGAGCTGTCGTCTATTGAGTTGTGGCATAGCCGCTAGGGCATATTAGCCAAAAGGGAATGAAAACACTTCAACGTTTTGGCTACTTACCTGTGTTGGATTACACAAAATTTCCATTGTGTGAGCATTGTCTATACGGCAAACATACTAGGTTGACATCTAAGCCATTGAACAAGAAACTGTTACGGCATTAGCCGAACCTGCGGTCCTGCGGAGGTCTGAACACTGCGGATCAAGAGTCATGCGGTATGCGGCGGCCGTGGCGGCAGTTCTTCATAGGATATCATGGGACAGGAGTGTGTGCACTGTTCCCAATCTGTGTTGGAGCAGCAGTTGTATATGGAGGGGCATACCTGTCTTTTGATGTAACCCCAACCAATCTCTATGATATTCATGGCATCTACTGTTGTAACTCTGTGTCTAGATCACACATGAATGAAGCAAGCGGTGTTATGTGCCTGTGTATTGTGTACTGTCTTCTATCGTCATTCTATGTGTTGATGTTCATATAATGTAGTCACGAGTAATCATTCCCGTAATGCCTATTGCTCCTGTGTGGGCAATAGCCATTACATCTGGCGACCACAATGCGTGATGGACGACGTGCGATGAATATGCATGCGTACTAGGTCGCAGGGTCCGCCTGACCCTATGGTTCCAATTGTAGGAAGAAGTCGGAGGAGAGGCGGTTCGGATGAATTTGTTTTTTCTTCACCGACCGCAGATTGAGGAATCTGTATCTCCATCACCAAGCCCGGTGCGTGGTAGGCGGTTGCGGCGAGCGAGGCATACTCTACGTAGTCAGTCATGTTGTCTTGTGGTATGTTCACCCTCACCCACACAGGTCACTCCACCACCGTCTCCGGTAAGCAGTCCGGGGGTGTCTCCTCCACTGTCTCCACCTCCTAGTGCTCGTCAGCTTTTTCCAAGAGGAGGTACAGTTGGGCAAGGGGTGATGGCTCATCCTCGGATTAAGTATATTTGGTTTTGAGGTCTTTCGAGCAAAGACCCTGATGCACATTTGTGCCAATTCAATAAAGCTTATGGATTGAATCATTCTGGGGTGGTGGTGATTCCTCTCCATCAACAATCAGTGTTTGAATCTACACTTTCGGGGAAAGCTGCGAAATGGTTATTTGAATATCCTGATGATCATTTTCAGACGTATGTTGACAGATCCACAGCGTTTCTACGAAGGTTTCGAACGGAAAAGACAGTCCCTCAACATTTGGAAAAGCTCCGAACGCTGCGGCAGAAGTCATTGCCAGTGGAGGATTACGCTGCAAAATTTCGGATGCTTTTGCAGAGGGTATTTCAGGCACAAAGGCCAGCAGCCGAAGTACTGAATGATTATTTTTTGTGGGGGCTAACAAGGATCTCAGAACGGCTATGGCAACAGTGGATAAGGTAACTACTCCACCGGATAATGTAATTGCTAGGGCTGTAGTAGCAGGAGAGGCTCTAGAGGATACAGAATCTCCAAAGAAATCAAAGAAAAAAGACAGGAATAAATCTCATCGGAAGTCGCAAGATAGTGGCAGTGATAGTTCGGAGTCGGAATCCGCAGTATCAGATTCCTCAGACTCATGCAACAGCGATTCGGGGAAAGAATCAAAAGAGACACCTCGGAAAAAATCCCAGCATCACGAGAAAGGTGTTTCATCCAGATCATCGGAATCGGCTGCGGTGGCTAAAAGTTTGAAGGAACTATGGTGTACCCAATGTCGGAATCCGGGCCATGCTGCTCAGGAGTGCGCAATGAATCAGAAGTGGTGTGCGATTTTCACGACCAATACTCATAATACAGTGGAATGTTATTTCAATGGCCGGGGTCGTCGGAGTCGCGGAGGCTCTTCTACCTGGCAACAACCACAGATAGGGCAGGGACAAGAGCCTGCTGTGGCGATGGCTCATGCTCATACATCAGAGACGCCTTTGCAAGGTCAAGCAGGAGGACGGGGTCAAGGGGGAGGACGAGGTCGCGGAAGAGGTGGCGGAGATCCTAATCGCCCCAAGACATGCCTTTTTAGTTTGGGGGATGGACACTGGCGATCCGAGTGTACTGAAGCTATGGAATACGATCGGAAGAAGCAGGAACGTGCTACAGGGAAACATCCTAGTGTGGCTATGGTTCAGATTGAAGGATTGGAGGAGTCTGATCCAGTGGTTTCATTTATCACATGATCGGGTAAAAATGTGGTTGCAACACCCAATGTAAAGATTCCGTATTGGACGACTCAGGAAGAAGTGCAGAAAAAGACTATGTCCTAGTTACCACAATCTGCACCACCAGTAAAATCGACTGTGGGCCTGGAAAAAAAGAAGGGAAAGCTGGAAATAAGGAGGATATTAGAGACGAAGAGGATTGGAATTCAGTTTGGAAAGAGGTCCTCACGTCGCCAATACAAGTACCTCTGGGTTCATTGCTGAAATTGGTCCCTAGTTTTCATAATGCATTGCTGCAACAAACGTCTACAGAGCTGAGGGAAATCACCATCGAGAAAGTTGAAAGCGAGGAGGATGATTGAGCCCCGTTTTGCCGGCAAATAGGATCATGGATACCCGCATTCCGGAGCTTTCAGTTAGATACCATGGAACATACATTGACAAGGTACTATTGGATGGAGGAGCGGGAGTAAACATTATTACTTAAGCAGCTTGTGAGCGTTTTGGCCTCAGTGATTGGGAGCCTGCACCCTTTGTAGTCCACATGGTAGATCAAAGAAGAGTGCAACCAGTGGGTTTACTTCGGGGCATTGTCTTGGATGTGGCGGGCTTATCCTTTGCTGTTTCCTTAGTAGTCTTGAATATTGAAGATCATAATCAGGATTATCACATTATCTTGGGGAGACCCTGGTTACGACAAGCGAGGGTAAAGCATAATTGGGAAGCAAATATCCTTACAGTAAAGAAGGGAAGAAGAAAAGTGCGGGTGATGTTGGGAACATGCAAACAACCAGTTCAGGCAGCATGGCCGGTGATAGAAAAAACAGTAAATATGGTGGAAGGATTAGAAGAGGAGCAATTTCTGAAAGCTAATCCAGATTTGGTCTCGTTATATCTTGCGGATATTTCTCTGGTTCCGAAAGGAAACTTCTGTGGGGGTTTCAGGAACTCCAGCAGGAATAGGGGAGCAACACCAGGTGCTTCCAAGTCCTGAATCATTGGAGGACGTTATTTAGCAAGAATGTGCGTTTGAGGCGCAGATGGAAAAAATTACAAGGGTTAAAGAAGATGAATTAGAGAAGGTCTTTCTTGGGGAGCAAGCGGAGTAGCAGCCCATATATATTAATAAGCAGCTTGAGGAAAATTTTAGAGATGATTTGATCAAGTTACTGACAGAATTTAAGGACGTTTTCACATGGGAATATGCGGATATGCAGGGATTGGATCCTAAGTTTTATCAGCATACGATAAATCTAAAACCGGATGCGATGCCAGTGAAGCAGCACTCATACAGGATGAATCCAAATGTGGCAAAGAAAGTTAAGATGGAAATTGATCGTTTGTTGGAAGTGGGTTTTATTACCCCTATTGATCTATTTCTTTGCCAATGCAGTTTATTCCTCGGGCTCCTTGGTCGGAACATACTGAGATAGATCCACACCTTTTGGATGAGGTCTATCGGACACATACTACAGATTTTAGAGGCTTTGGCTATATTGATATTTCCTATTCACCAGAACAGGTCGAAGAGCAGCAATCGGAACCTTCCAACCTGAGGGGCTGAGTGTGGGTTCGCGCAATCCACCGTGCATGCCAGGTGTTACGGAATTAGCCACACATGCGGTCCTGCGGAGGTCTGGACACTGCACATCAGGAGTCATGCGGTATGCGGCGGCCGTGGCGATAGTTCTTCACAGGATATCATGGGACAGGAGTGTGTGCACCGTTCCCGATCTGCGCTGGAGCAGCGATTGTATATGGAGGGGCATACCTGTCTTTTGATGTAACCCCAACCAATCTCTATAATATTCATGGCATCTACTGTTGTAACTCTGTGTACGGATCACACATGAATGAAGCCACTGGTGTTCTGTGTGTGTGTGTACTGTGTACTGTCTTCTATCGTCATTCTATGTGTTGATGTTCATATAATGTAGTCGCGGGTAATCATTCTCGTAATGCCTATTGATCCCAGTGTGTGGGCAATAGCCATTACAAAAACTAGGCAAACCCGTAGACTTAGTGCATAGTTGACCAACTACTTAAAATGGGATAGCTGAAAGGAGGAAACACACAATCCAAGAGCGAGTTATCTCTATGATGTCTATGGTGAACCTTAGTCCAAAGTTTTTGGGGGGAAGCTATTCTGATAGCAGTGCACATCATCAACAAGTCACCTAGTTCTCCTTTGAATTTCAAATTCCAGAGGAATTATGGACTAGAAAAATGCCAAGCTATGAGCATTTACGTATATTTGAATTTGAGGCATATGCACACGTGCTCAAAGAACTTCGTTGCAAGTTAGATCCTAGGCCACACAAATGAATTTTTATTGACTATGGTGCAAATGGAGAGATGGGTTATTGTCTCTGGCACCTAGAATCCCGCAAAGTTATTTGTAGCTCACACATGATTTTCAATGAATCAAACTTGCACAAGAATCCCATTGAAGAAATTGAGTACAAACGCATTCGTTTTGAGGATGTAGCCTCCGAACCAGCTCAGTTCAATAGTGCTGCACCTAATCCACAAGTGCAAGATACTACTATTGCTCTGGAGAGAGTAGAGTTCAGCAAAACAATCAGGCATTGAGACTCTCTATAAGAGTATCACGTGCACCCGAGCGGTTTGAGCCAAGTATACACCGCATTTTGGTTACTGACAATGGAGAGAGAACCTGCTACAAAGAAGCTATACAAATGGACAATAGCGTGAAGTGGGAGCAAGCTATGCAATTAGAATACAACTCAATTGTGGCTAGTGAGACATGGGATTTGGTTGAATTATCAAAAGGAAAAAATGATTTACCTTGCAAGTGGGTATACAAGAAGAAGTATATAGCGGAAGATCTTGAGCCTAGGTACAAGGTTTGTCTAGTTGCCAAGGGTTTCAAGCAGTAAAAAGGTGTGGATTTCGATGAGATTTTCTCTCCAATAGTCAAGATGACTACACTTTGCACTATGCTTGGCTTGGTTTCTATCTAGGACATGGAACTTGCAGAATTGGTTTGTAGGCTTAAAAAGACACTCTATGGCCTCAAGCAAGGTTCAAGGTAGTGGTATCAAAAAATTGACAAATTCATGCAATCTCAGGGTTACATAAGAAGTCAAGAGGATCACTTCTTATGCACAAAGAGGTTGAACGATGGTTCTTTAATCATCTTGATCTTGTAGATGATATGCTTATCGCAGGCAAATCAATTGATGAGATTAATCAGTTGAAAAAAATTCTAAGCACTCAGTTTTCCATGAAAGATTTGGGAAATGCCAATCACTTTCTTGGTATACAAATCAAGAGAGGCAGGAAACATGGAATTCTTGAATTATCTCAAGAAAAGTACATCCACAAATTCTTGCAACGTTTTAGTATAGAGGGGGGGAAGTCACTGAGTGCCCAATGCAAGAATACTCCAACCTTAGCAAGGAAGATTCTCCCAAGAAAATTTTTGAGAAAGAGGAAATGGCGAAAGTGCCATATTCTTCAGCAGTTGGCAGTTTGATGTACCCTATGGTAGCCACAATACCTGACATTGCACATGGAGTAGGAGTGGTTAGTAGGTACATGGAAAACCCTGGAAAGAAGCATTGGGAAGCAGTGAAGAAAATCCTCAGATACTTGAAGGGTACAACTAGCAAGTGTTTATGCTTAAAAAACAGCGATGCATCTATTGTAGGCTACACAGATGCAAATTATACGGATTTTGTGGATCGTAGAAGATCCACATCTGGCTATGTGTTCATGTTTGCTGGAGCATCTATCTCATGGAGATCGTGTCTCCAAGACTGCATGTCTTCATCTACCACTGAGGTAGAATATGTTGCTACATCTAATGCAAGCAAGGAATCCATATGGTTAGCTCGTCTAGTGGGAGATTTGGGCATTCATGAGGTTCCCTAATCAATATAGGGAGAGAAAGTGAGAGAATTGACTTACTCTCTCACTTTCCACTCCACTAACCCACTATGCTGTGCAGCTTCTTCTTCATCCCCTTCCCCCTTCTTCTTCCCTCTCTTGCACACTCCACAGTAGAACCCATCAACCAAAAATCTCACCACCTAACAAGCCTCCTTAGCGAGTTTCCCAAGCTCAACAAGAGGAGATCATGATGCAAGTACAAGAATTGGTAGACAAAGGGATGGTGATGCCTAGCTCCTCTCCCTTTTGTTCTCCAGTCCTTTTAGTGCAAAAGAAATATGGTACATACCGCATGTGTGTGGACTATTTAGCACTAAACCATATCACTATCAAAAAAAAATTTCTCATACTGCGGGTAGAAGATCTGTTTGATAAGCTACAAGGCTCTACCTACTTCAGTAGGATTGACCTTAAAAGTGGCAAGCATTGAGGGAGAACAAGCTTTCAATCAAAAGAAAAGTGAAATTTTCCTTCAAGAGATTCAATACTTAGATCATATTATCTCTCAATATGGTATCCGTATGGATCCATCGAAGTTGGAGGTAATAAAAGCATGGCCTAATTCAAGGAACCTACATGAGCTAAGAAGCTTTATTGGTATGTGTGCATATCATAGACACTTGATAGTAAAATTCTCTCAAATAGTAGGACAATTACATGACTTAACAAAGAAGAATGTTAAGTACTCATGGACTACTAAGGAGAAAAATTCCTTTTACAAGCTCAAAGAGAAGATTACCTCCCAACCAGTCCTTATGCTTCCGAATCTCTCAAAGCCATTTGAGGTCCAATGTGATGCTTGTGGTGATTGCCTTGGAGTAGTCTTGATTCAAGAAGGGCATACCATAGCATATGAGAGTCAAAGGCTCAATGCCAATGAACGAGTCTTGGGCATATACTAAAAAGAGCTTTTAGTTGCTCTACATGCCCTAGACACATGGAAGCACTATCTATTGGGGACTCCCTTTATTTTGCAAATAGACCACCAAAGTCTCAAGCACTTCATGATACAAACCAAGATTTTCAACAAACAAATGAGGTGGGAAAATTTTCTTTCGCAATTTTATTTTCATATTGCTCACATTGCTAGTAAGCACAATCAAGTGGACGATGCACTTTCACGAAGACCAAAAGTTAATGTGGTGTCTATAGCAACTCACAATGATCTATCTTCTATGATAGATGAGTATGCTACTGACCCTGACTTTAAAGACATAATTTCAGCCCTTGCATTGGGGAAGAAAGAAGAACCATTCACCTTGTAGGATGGTTATCTTCTCCATGGCAATAGGCTATGTGTTACCCACTCCTTTCATGAGAAAGTCATGTATGAATTCTATGCTCCTCCCTATGCGGGGCATAGAGGCATTCAGCCTACTCTTTGAGGAGTAGAGACGTATTTCTATTGGCCTACCTTGAAAGTAGACATACAAGAGTATGTTTCAAAATGTGTGGTATGCCAAAAGACCAAGTATGATAGAGGGAAGCAACCTGCATTACTCTAGCCATTGTCAATCCTTAATTCACCATGGGAGAGTATATCCATGAATTTTATCTTTGGATTATCCAAGCCTATCCATGGGAATATGGGAATATGGACAAAAGTCGACAGGTTTAGCTAGCAAGCACACTTTATTTCTGTCAAAAAGACTATTAAGACACACCAAATGGAAACTCTCTTCATATCTCATATTTTCAAACACCATGGATTACCAACATCCATCATGTTAGATAGAGATCCTAGAAATTTATCTTCGGCCTATTGCACACAAACGGGTGGCCAAATTGAGATAGCCAATCTTACAATACTTGATCTAAGACGTAAAGTCCATGGCTACTTAAAGTACATGGGAAGATCTTTGCTATCGATGAGTATAGCCGTGACCTACAAGAATCTTTTCAAAATATTAGAGAGGCTATATCCATCTCTCAACAAACACAAAAAGCTACTACTGACAAGCACAGAAGGGTCTTAACATTCAGAGAAAATGATTGGGTCTTACTTAAGTTTCCCAAGGCAACTCTTGAGGCAAACGATGGGCAAAAATCCTACGTGCCATCAAAAGTATTATACTAAATTAGCAAAAAGATGCTCTGGTCCTTTTCAAATCTTGAAGCCAATCAATGAGATGCATAGCTTATCAACTCAAGCTACCCAACCATTGGCTCATACACAATGCTTTTCATGTGAGCCTACTTAAGCCCTACAAAGGAGAGCCACCAAGAGAACCAATTATTGAAGACCTTCCCGAAATTGAAGACCAAGAAGAGGTGCTACAATCCGAAGCTATTCTTCGGCATGAAGACAAGGTACTAGGACATGGTAAGATTATCCGGCCGTATCTTATTAAGTTCAAAAATTATCCTTTTGAAGATGCTAGATGGGTGCAAGGAATAGAGCTTAAGGATTGTATGAACCTTGTCAATGCTTACAATGCTACATTAGAGTAAGCAAATGTACATGTTTCTTTTATATGATCAATGTTTTTGTCTTATAAGACTAATTCTCTTTTTATTATGCACAAATTTAAGTAGCATGCATGCTTAGAATCATGTTTGTGTGATGAAGGAATCTCTCAAACACCAAGTAGAATTTGTCTTTGTACTTGGGAGAATGAAATGGACTAAAGAGCAGACATGCTTCTGGTAGCTACGTCTCCCCATTACCGAATTTAGTCATCCATCTTGGAATGATTTTGTAGGGTAAAAAGGGTCTACCCACTAAGAAACATTAACTAATGACTAAGACTTTATCTCTTCTACCTCATAGTCATCCTATGAGGTAATGTCATAAAATCTAATATCTAACCAACGCATATGATTTTCTCATATTAAACTGATCATTTAGTGTGGGAGAATAGACGGGAACAAGGGTTAGAATATAGACATGTGCTTATGGATCTATCTCAACATGGGGCCAAGGTTAAAGGGGTCCAAATGAGAGATGATCTGTCAAAGCCAACTCGGGTTAAGGCACAACCAATCTTGCATAACCACTTTAGAGCATAGCATGGCTGCAAAAATTACACAGCATAACCATATCTAGAAAAAAAAAACCAAGAGCCACACCGGCTTCCACTCTAAAATCACAACCATAATCCATTAGGTAATCTTAGCCCCTATCCACAAATCACATTCTCACTAAACCAACTCCCACACTTGGAGTTTGACATATCCACTGTAGTCAATCAGAGTCCACACACATGACCCTCCAGACATGAACTTTTCATGCATAAAATAAGTCCGACCAGAAACTAAACACGAAATAAAAATCCAAATTTGACAACATCCAACCATGCAAAGTTGATGCAGCATATCTGCACTTCACCTCTCTAGCACATAGAGCTATTTTTGACCTAGAAAGATGGAAAGCAATCATACCCATGTAGATGAGGCATACACATCTATCCATAAGGCTCCATACATCATATGATAATATTCCATCACCATAAACATGATGCAAAACAGCTCCGACCCTTAGGTCGACCATAAACCATAACTTCACACATATGCAAAAAACAACTTTTTGTCATTTTCGGGAGCATGCATAACATGCAAATGAAATTGTTTGACCTCAAACCCATGCATCAAGATCAATTCCAAAATATAGACTAACTCTCTATCACATTACTTTACCCATATGATACTCACACAAAAAACGATAACCCAAAAAGAAAGTCACATTATTCATATCTACCTATGCGGTTTGGGTTGACTAACCATATACCCTCACATGAGTTTATGGACATC
Organism: Adiantum capillus-veneris; assembly: GCF_014529385.1. NCBI lineage: Eukaryota > Viridiplantae > Streptophyta > Polypodiopsida > Polypodiales > Pteridaceae > Adiantum > Adiantum capillus-veneris. Next base: position 149,081,392 of record NC_140944.1, read on the forward strand.
TAATAACTGAAATTAACTCACCAAAATGAACCATAAATCATACATAAGCGTCTTGGTTAATTCATGATGTCATATGGTACTCCCCCTTGGTAGCACCCCTACACCGATTATGGAATGATAAAATAACTCGCATACCCAAGGTGATAACGGAGACCTAAATACCTTATAATAAAGTTTAGTCAATATTTTCAATTGGTTAAGTGGGTTTTCCCATCCGGTGAATCTATATAGTGGTTCTCCAAGGAGCCTCGGGTCTAAAATTTTGACCGTGTAGTGGACAACAAGCTGTTTCTTTTACCAAATCTCTTAGCCCTTGCGTGATTTTCACATGACACCAAAGAGAGAAAATGTTATAAATGATATGTTTTATCTCCGGTTTAAAGGATTTGGACTGATTGATAACGGTTTGTGAGTTATGACCAAAAACAGTGTTCCTAACACTTCTATGATGTGAAACGAAAAGCGCTTTTTATGCATGCACATGATCATAAACACGTATGTGCATAAATCAGCATGTTAAACATGATAAAATGATAACGGGACAACTTCATACGTACTCAAAAAATCCATACATGCGCACGTATATGAAAAACAAATCATCGAGAGGGTGACTACTCAGAAAAACGACATCGACATAGACATAGACATAGACATAGACATAGACATAGACATAGAGAGAGAGAGAGAGAGAGAGAGAGAGAGAGAGAGAGAGAGAGAGAGAGAGAGATGATGATGATGGCTATGGAGTTTAGAGCTTCTCACCGTGCTTTAGAATTGATTAGGGGATGTCAAAAGGCTTCTTGATTTGCCGCAAGAGAGCGGTAAGAGCTACATAGAGCTGTTCACCACGAGAGCTTTCGAAGAGCGTGTACACCGTGAAACAAGAGAGGAGATAGTAAGCAAGTAGAGAGAGAATATCCTGCTTCTACTTTTTCTTCTTCTTCTTCTTCTTCACGTAACGAGAGAGAAGATCTTATGGAGATGGTGATGAAGAGCTTTCACCACTCTGTATAATAGGTAAGTATTACCTTGTGGTAGTAGACGCAACGGATGGCACTGAAAATTGAGCAATGCAGGTGAATTTATAGGCACTAGGCAAGGCTGGAGTGATCTCCAAGCAAAAAAATAGCACTAGTTTTTCAGCCAGGAGCTTTTTGGGAACTTTGCTAAAAACATGGCTTGGCTTTTGGTAGTCAACTCTCCCACTTACCATCCAACTTTTACAGTAAAATTGATCAATTGAACAATATCCAACCAACTAATGAAACCTTGTCTAAACTATGCCGCATCGTGATGTCCCAACATAATTATGACTTTCCCATATTGCCCCAGCATATTTACGGTACTGCTTTTTATAAAAATATTTTTGCAAAAATCCCATTTAGTCTTGTTTTTTCTCCAGGTGGTCATTTATAAATCCGACGGAGACTAGAATTAATATTTTTATGTTTAGGTCATCCTAAAAAGCACATTGCTTTTCAAAAATTCCAAAAAGCACGAAAAGCTAAAACTAGCATAAAAAGAAAAATTTTCTAAAATTGAACCATGGGTTCTCCTTCTGCATTGGAATAACAAAGCGGGCTCACTTTTCACTAAAAAACACTAAATATCATGAAAAGTTAAAAATAGAGTGAAAAGCAAATTTTTACAAAATTGAATCATAGCTTTCTCGGAACACGTAGGTTAAGGATCCAACCCTGCTTTTTGCAAAAAAGCATAAAAAGCATGAAAAGGCTAAAAATACGGATTTTCTCAAAACTGAACCAAACGTCCGTTAGACCTACGGGACCATGGAAACGACATTGCTTTTAACATTAGAACCTTACAATACTGTCAATAAAGCATCTTAAATCAAAATTTGGCAAGACGGACATTAGTATCTATTTTTCTTATTTTCAAAAGAGAACCAAATTTTGGGGATTTGTAACATTTATTGCACTAGTAACTTGTGTGTAGCGGAAATTGATAACATAGTGAGCTTTTCATTGAGAACAAGTTCCTAATGAGTATAGATAGAGTACTTAATTTGAGAAAGCAACATAGCAATTTACACCTAGCTAATTTGGCATTGACAATACTTGAAAAGAGAGAGAAATAGAACAATTGACAACAGTTAAGGACCGGATTTACATGGAGTCGATCCTCCCTCCATAAAGGCTTTGTATTGTAGCTTCTCCCATCAAAGGAGACTTTTTTACAATAAAATCTTTGTGTTCCTTGATAAAACTAGTTGGCTAATGTGAAGATGAAAGCTTCATACACCAAATTATGCTTGGAAAACACACCTAGTGTCCCTAGCCTCAGTCCCAAGACCTCACACACCTTCAAAAATGGTGAGAGCTAGCACGGAATAAGAATAGATTGAGAGGAAGAAGAGGTATCTTAAAAGAAAGAAGTATTCTCCTCACATAATCACTCTAGTAGCATAGCTTAGCTTAGTAATTAGCATAGTAGAGGAGATGAGCATGCCATTGAAGCTTGGCTCTTGGTTGGATTTGCATTCCATTGCTTGGAGAAGGAGATGGAGTTCTTCTTGCACACATGAGTTGTGTGTGTGTGTAGCAATGAGTTAGATTAAAATGTAGCCTTCTCTCTCATCTTGGTCGACCCCTCTCTCTATTTGCTCATGCTGGCATCCCATTGACCTCTATAAAGCTTAACCAATCACAAATTAGAAGTATAATTGCTAGCCTTGTGACATGTGTTCCCCTTTCCCCTTTTGTGAGAGCTTTAGGTAATTAAATAATTCACTTAAACTCTCATTGCACCTCTTAGTCTTCTGGCCAATAGCAATCATGCAAGCCATTGGGCTGCTAAATGCTCATAAGACCCCTTGGTAGACTGTCCATTAGTCTTCTAGGGAGCTTAATTTCTATTGGTTCTTTTATCAAGCATTTTTAAATTGATTAGACTAAATTTACTCTAGTCTAATTCTCATTGGTCCACCTCTATGGCCACCCAATAGGATTTGAGGGAAGCTTGGGAGCAACTGGCCTAGGAGCCTGACATGTGTCCAATATTCCGTTTGTGTAAAGGGGGAGCTCTAGAGTGTGTGTGTGTGTGTGTGTGTGTGTGTGTGTGTGTGTGTGTGTTTCTCTCTCATCCCCTACTCTCATGGCTCGCCCCCTCCTTGATAGGGATATGGGAAGACTTTGTAGTCTTCCCATGACTATCCAATTTTCCCTTACATTGGCCTTTGGACAATTGAATAAAAATTGAGGAACCTTAGCCTATGGAATTGTTAATGGAGCTGAACTTTAGGGATTTTAAGCCCCATTGAAGCACATTTCTCTTTTGCAGATTATCCCCCTTTGGATCCCTACAGAGACCGGTCTGGCAGCCTTACCAATATTCTAGCTTTTACTACCATGGTACTTCTTAATATTAAATGATCAGTTTAACATGAGAAAATCATTTGGGAGAATTAGATATCCGTTTCAATGACATTACCTCTCTCTTGAAATCATAGTCGTCCTCGACTATGCGGTAGAGAAGATAAAGCCTAGTCATTAATCCGTTTGCTAGCACGGGTAGAGGATCCCTATTTTACCCTACGACATTGTTCCAAAATGGATGACTAGTCCATTTGGTGCTTGAGAGCCTTAGCTGTTGCAAGCATGTCTACACATTAGTTCGTATCAATCTTCCATAGTAGAGTGACAAGCTCTGCTTGGTGTTCGCAAGACGTCCTCTCTACAAACATGATCCTAAGCATGCATACTCATTAACATGTGTGCACAATAAAGAAAAAGAGAGTCTTATAAGACAAAAACTTTGTTCATTTATACATATTTACATTTCCTTGTTGTAGGGAGTCGTCGTAAGCATTGACAAGGTTTAGATTATCCTTTAATTGTATGCCTTGCATCCATCTAGCATCTTTAAAAGGATAATTTTTAAACTCGATAATATATCGTTGGATAGTCTTACCACCTTGTAATACCTTGTATTTGTGTTGGAGAATGGACTCGGGTTGCAACACCTCTTCTTGGTCCTTGATCTCCAGTGGGTCTTCAATGATTTCTTCTTGAGGTGGCTCTGCTTTGTAAGGATTTAATAGGCTCAAGTGGAAAGCATTGTGCATGAGACCATAGTACCTTTTTGCTAACTTAGCATAGTGCTTTTGGTGCCCTGTAGGATTCTTGCCCGTTGTGTGCCTTAATCGAGCCTTGGGAAACATAAGCAAGACCCAAATTTTTTTGTTTAAAGGCTAGGGCTCTTTTGTGCTTATCAGCAGCAGCAGCCTTTTGCCTTTACTATGAGATGGATATAGCATCCTTAATCTTTTGAAAAGATTCTTGTTGCAAATATCGGCTATATTCATATGTAGCAAAGATCTTCCCATGTACCTTGAGTAGCATGGGACTTTTTGATCTTCCCTCTATCACCTCAAAAGGTGCTTTTACCGTGGAAGTATGTATAATGCTATTGTAAGCATACTCCACTAAAGGTAAGTACTTCTCCCACTGGGACTTTTGATCTACTTATGTGACATAAGATTTTAGTAGATTAAGAATTGTAAGGCTAGCTATTTCACTTTGGCAATCCGTTTGGAGATGATAGGCCGAAGAGAAGTTTAGCCTTGTACCTAAATTCTCAAAGAGACCCTTCCAGAAGTTACGGGTCATTCTAGGATCTCTATCCGACACTGTAGACATTGGCAAGCCATGATATTTGAAGATTTGTGATTTAAAGAGGGTTGCCATTTGATGGGCTTTAATAACATTTTTGACAGGTATGAAATGTGCTTGTTTGCTAAACTTGTCAACTATCGTCCATATTCTTATATTCCCATTGATAGACTTGGGCAATCCAAAGATAAAATCCATGGATATGCTCTCCCATGGTGAATTAGGGATTGGCAAAGGTTGAAGCAATCTAGGTTGCTTCCCTCTATCAAACTTCGTCTTTTGGCATACCACAATTTTGAAACATACTCTTGTATGTTTGCTTTCATGGTAGGCCAATAGAAAAATGTTTCTAGCCCTTTAGGGTAGACTGAATCCCTCTATGCCCCGCATAAGGAGGAAAATGAGATTCATACATTACTTTCTCACATAGTGAGCTAGTAATACATAGTCTATTTCCATAGAGAAGATAACCATCTTTTAGGGTAAATGGTTTTCTGGGCCTTCTTCCCTAGTGCAAGGGCTGAAATCACATCTCTAAAATTGGGATCGATACCGTATTCATCTATCATAGAAGATAGATCATTGTGAGTTGCTATGGACACCGCATTCACTCTCGGGCGTCTTGAGAGTGCATCGACTACTTGATTATGCTTGCCAGCAACGTGAGCAATATGAAAATGAAATTGCCAAAGGAAATGTTCCCACCTCATTTGTTTGTTGGAGAGCTTGGCCCTGCGTCATGAAGTACTTAAGGCTTTAATGATCCGTTCGCAGAATGAAAGGAGTCCCAAGTTGATAGTGCTTCCACGAATCTAGAGCATGTAGAATTGCTAAGCGTTCCTTCTCATATATACCTAGAGCTTTCTCAACAGGGTCGAGCCTTCAACTTTCATAGGCTATGGCATGCCCTTCTTGGAGCAAAACAGCTCCAAGGCAATCACCACAAGCATCACATTGGACCTCAAATGGCTTGAGAGATTCGGTAGTGTAAACACAGCTTGAGAAATAAGCTTCTCTTTAAGCTTTTCTAAAGCATTGCTCTCCTTGGTGGACCATATATACCTAACATTTCTTTGTTACGTCATGTAATGGTCCCACAATTTGTGAGAACTTTTCTATGAAGCATCTATAGTATGCACACATACCTATAAAGCTTCTTAGTTCATGTAGATTCCTTGGATTAGGCCATCTTTTTATTACCTCTAGCTTTGATGGATCCATTTGGATGCCATCTTGAGAGATAATGTGACCTAAATACTGAATCTCTTGTAAGAATTTTGTTTTAAAAAAAAATTAATGTAAAGTTTATTCTCTCGTTAAACTTGAAATATTACCTGGAGGTGTTGCTTGTGTTCGTCTAATGAATTAGAGTAGAGCTTATATCATCAAAGAACACTCCAGTAAAGGTTCGGTGAGCCCTGAATAGCTTCTCCATCAAGCGGTTAAATGTGGTTGGTGCATTGGTCAAGCCAAAAGGCATGACAATGTACTTGTTAAGACCAAACGTAGTGCAAACTGCGGTCTTTACAATGTCTTGATCAACTATCCTTATTTGATGGTAGCCACTTTTTAGGTCAGTTCTATTGAAGTAGGTCGACCCTTGTAGCTTATCAAATAGGTCTTCTATCCGTGGAATGGGAAACCTATTCTTAATAGTGATCCTATTTAGTGCTCTATAGTCAACACACATACGATATGTGTCGTCTTCATTTTGCATTAATAACACTGGTGACAAAGAGGAGATGAGCTAGTCCTAACCATGCCCTTCTCAACTAACTCACGCACTTGCCGCATAATCTCCTCTTGTTGAGCTTGAGAAACTCTATAAGGGGGTCTATTAGGCGGTGATTTTCCTGGAAGAAGTTCAATTGCATGGTCGTCATTACCTCGTTTGGAAGGTAGTTCACAAGGGATATCGTCAATAAAAACATCTTGGAACCCCTTGAGGAAATTGGATAACTCTAATTCCTTTTGATTGTTTATATTTTCTTTTGCTAAAGCATTAGGTTCATTTTGAGAATCTTTAACAAAAATCATGTACACGGAAATAGAGCTCTTTATTGACTTATTGAAAGCTTGCTTATGCACAATAGGTATGGTACTACCCAACTCCTTAGCATCTAAGTACATATCTTTTTTCCTGAACCTAAAGTAGACTTGCCTTTTAGTGAATTTAACATTGGCAGCCATGTGATCAAACCATGGTGCCCCTAGGATTACATCCTCGTACTTGAGAGGAGAGATAAATAAATCCTTCTTGTCCACATAGCTTTGGACATGGAGCCTCAATTGCCCGATTAAGGGAGTGATAAAGGCTTCTTGCCCCTTGAAAGCGCCATCGGTAGGTAGGACATCTGCCATCTCATAGGCTTGGATGCCTAGCTTGGTGGCCAACTCTGTGGATGTGAAATTGTGAGTAGAACCAAGGTCAAAGAGAATAAAAGCATCATGTTCTCTTACCTTTGCCCAAGCATGGCATAGAGGAGATCCTTTGTGATGAGCATCCTCTACTTGAATTTCAACCAAGGTAGAGTCTAGGAGGCTCATTACGTGTATTCTTGTGGGGGCAAGAACGATAGGCATGCCCTTGCTCCCCGCACTTGAAACAATGGTTATCTTTTCGATAATGCTCTAGCTCTTCAGGAGAGAGTTTATTTTTGCCTTTATAAACTCCCTTCTCTTTAGCTTTGTTGTTGTTGGCGTTGCCTTTGGGATACTTTTGGACGTTGTCCTTCCCCTTAGGCTCTCTATGGTCCTTGTTTTTCGTGGGCTTAAGATTTCTCTTAGCCCCTTGTTGGAAGTTGATTTGTGAAGCCACCATGGTATGGTGTATGACCGCAGATATGGTGCATGGCATTTGGGAGTTAACATACTCCGCCATATCCTCAGTTAAACCGGCACAAATTTTTTGTTTTTGCTCTCCAAAATCCATCTTTTTGAAGACAATGGATTTGAAATATAAATCCCAAAACTTGTCTACTTATTTGTGAATAGATTCATAGGGAGAGAGCTTCAAGCTTTGCCATTCGGTGAGTACTTTGTCTTTGGCATCGGTAGCCAAAAACTGCTTCATAATGGAAGCTCTTAAAGCTTTCCATGTTTGTGGAGCTTCACCATTTGCTCATAGGCTAGACAACCATTGCCCGGTAGACTTTTGAAAATGCGTAGCTACATGGTGTAGCTTAGAGGACTCCGTGAAGACCTCATCTCCAAACGCCGCATCAAATTGTTGGATAAAGACCAAGGCTTTGTCGTAGCACCAAAAGTGCCATCGTTGGTAAGGAAAGAGATGTTCTTTCCTCCCCCTTTGAATTTTTTTGAGCTTGGACGACCTCTTCCAGGCGGCATAGAGTTTCCTATGGCCTCTTCTTTTAGGTGGTTCAAGAGCTGCACCATCACTTTCTTCAGAATAGGAAGAATATGAGGAGGATGGAGAAGAGGGTGACCTCTTTCTCGCCCTTTTCTTCCCTTGTTCCTCCTGGTCTGCACCATCACTTTCTTCGAAAGAGGAAGAGGATGAAGAAGGTGGAGAAGAGGGTGACCTCTTTCTTCTCTTGTTTTCTCTTGTTTCTCTTTGAATTATGGTGTATAGAAGTATGGGATGGTCTTCTCCGTTTAGGGGGTGTTGCAGAGCGTTTTTCCTTCCATCTTCGTGGATCCATCTCCGTCGAGGTGGCTAGAAACTCACTTCTTTCTCGTTCTTTTGGTAGTGGCTCTACCGTTGAAACTTGAGTTCTCCTTTGAGAAGGAGATGCGTCATTGAGTAGTAGACTTTTGAGCCCTTCGTACGGATCCTCTTCTTCTTCCCTTATCGGAGAGAGTCCTCTTTTGAAAGTCTCACTAGGAGGATTCCTAGGTACTCTCACTTCTTGGTGGGGAGTTTGGAGAATACCATGGGTGCGCAATTGCTGTAGCACTTCACCTTGGAGGGATGGGTTGCCGAGGGGTTGTTGAAGCCTAGAAACAAGATAGTTTACAAGCATAGGGGCATCGTTAGTGCATTAGCAAAATCAAAGCTATCAACATTTATTTCAATCTCTTTTCCTTTGTCAGCCATACTAGCAAGTTTTAGGTGTAAACTTTTACTTGTACTTTGGCACTTCAAGTCCTAGTTGCTACTCCTCTTTACCTTCAAAGATAAGCACTCAAGCATCACTACCCGTGGCTTGAATATTACTAATTGAAAGGAATAGAAGAGAGCGTTCAATAGAGCCAAGATAACACCGATTCCTGTCAAGCTTCTAATAGCTCAATAATGGTTAAGACATAGGCAAGCCCCGTAGGACTCCATTATTAAGACCATAGCTCTCGACCGTGTCCCCATTAACAGCATAAAGAGGTGTGCTTCAAGGATGAAAAATCCCTATTCTACTTACTATTTTGCAATTAATAACACCAACCATTGTAGCAAGCTTGAGGACCTCTGTTCTTGAGCAAGAAAAGAGAAACCAATAGCTCTGATACCAATGTAACATTTAATGCACTAGTAACTTATGTGTAGCGGAAATTAGTAACATAGTGAGCATTTCATTAAGAACAAGTTCCTAATGAGTATAGATAGAGTACTTAATTTTAGAAAGCAACATAGAAATTTACACCTAGCTAATTTGCCACTGACAATACTTAAAAAGAGAGAGAAATAAAACAATTGACAATAGTTGAGGACCGGATTTACATGGAGCCGGTCCCCCCTCCATAAAGGCTTTGTATTATAGCTTCTCCCATCAAAGGAGACTTTTGTACAATACAATCTTTGTGTTCCTTGATAAAACTAGTTGGGGGTGTAATGAAGATGGAAGCTTCATACACCAAATTATGCTTGAAAAACACACCTAGTGTCCCTAGCCTTAGTCCCAAGACCTCACACACCTTCAAAAATGGTGAGAGCTAGCAAGGAATGAGGATAGATTGAGAGGAAGAAGAGGCATCTTACAAGAAAGAATAATTCTCCTCACATAATCACTCTAATAGCATAGCTTAGCTTAGTAATTAGCATGGTAGAGGAGATGAGCATGCCATTGAAGCTTGGCTCTTGGTTGGATTTGCATTCCAAAGCCAATAGTTGTTGGTGTAGGCCTCTCCTTCTCAATGCTTTGAGAAGGAGATGGAATTCTTCTTGCACACATGAGTTGTGTGTGTGTGTGTGTGTGTGTGTGTGTGTGTGTAGCAATGAGTTAGAGTAAAATGGAGCCTTCTCTCTCATCTTGGTCGACCCCTCTTGCTATTTGCTCATAGTGGCATCCCATTGGCCCACGTAAAGCTTAGCCAATCACAAATGAGAAGTATAATTGCTAGCCTGTGACATGTGTCTCCCTTTCCCCTTTTGTGAGAGCTTTAGGTAATTAAATAATTCACTTAAACTCTCATTGGACCTCTTAGTCTTCTGGCCAATAGGAATCACGCAAGCCATTGGGCTGTTGAATGCTCATTGGACCCCTTGGTAGATTTTCCAATAGTCTTCTAGGGAGCTTAATTTCTATTGGTTCTTTTATCAAGAATTTTTAAATTGATTATACTAAATTTACTCTAGCCTAATTCTCATTGGTCCACCTCTATGGCCATCCAATAGGATTTGAGGGAAGCTTGGGGGCAATTGGCCTAGGAGCCTGACATGTGTCCAGTATTCCCTTTGTGTAAAGGGGGAGCTTTGGAGTGTGTGTGTGTGTGTGTGTGTGTGTGTGTGTTTCTCTCTCATCCCCTACTCTCATGGCTCGCCCCCTCCTTGATAGGGATGTGGGAAGAAATTTTAGTCTTCTCATGAGACCATCCAATTTTCCCTTACATTGGCCTTTGGAAAATTGAATACAAAATTAGGAACCTCAGCCTATGCAAGTCTTAATGGAGTTGAACCTTAGGTATTTTAAGCCCCATTGAAGCACATTACTCTTTTGCAGACTATCCCCCTTTGGATCCATGTAGAGACCGATCTGGCAACCTTACCAATATTCTAGCTTTTACTCCCCTGGTACTTCTTAATATTAAATGATCAGTTTAACATGAGAAAATCATTTTGGAGAATTAGATATTAGTTTGTATGACAGGATCTTACAATCAAGTCCTCTCTCTCAAAGGGGAAAGGGGTACACTTGTCCCAAGGCTAGCATGCTTTCCTGATATGCACTCTGCATGTGATTGGCCATGCTTGCAGGGGTCCAATGAGCTTCCATCTTGAGCTAGAAGAGGGGGTCCCTCGACCAAAGCAAGGAGGGGGCTAGCTTGGGGGATACTCCCACCCCACACACACAAACACACACACACACATACACGCTCATTGTTTGAGGTGCAAAGTGCAAGAGCTCCATCTCCTTCTCCAAGCTTGTAGAGAAGTTGAGAGCCTACACCAACACTCTTGGCTATGGGATGCGAATCCAACCAAGAGCCATGCTCCAATTCTTAAGCTTGTCATCTTCTCCATCTTCATTACTATGCTATTATGTATGCTAAGCAAGAAGAGTGATGATAAGTGAGGAACTATTTCTTTCTCCTATGAATGTTTCTTCTTACTCTTCCCTACCCTCATTCCCCACTAGCTCTCTCCACCTTTGAAGGTGTTTGAGGCCTTGGGACTGAGGCTAGAGATGGTTAATGATTTCTACAAAGTGTATGTTATGTTCGTGATGCATGAAGCTTTCCATATTCATTGCATCACCTAGGTCACAAGGAGCACAAAGATTGTATTGTACCAAGTCTCTCTTGATGGGAGAATCTATAATAAAAAATCCTATTGGAGGGGGACCTGGCTCCACATAAATCTGGTCCTCAATTGTTTTCATGTTCTCTTAGCTCTCTCTCTTGCAAAAGTATTGTTCATGCCAACTTAATTAAGCACTATGGTTATGTTGCTACCGCTAATTAAGTTCACCCTCTATGTTCTCAAAGTAATCTCACAAAAATGCTCACTCTAATTCTCTTAATTCCGCTATACAATTCAAGAAGGAGAAGAGTGATGCTGAGGAAAGCTTTTCCATGCATGGGAACCCCCCCATATATTTTTGCCCTTTTATCAAAATATTTCCCATTATATAAGTTACTTTTGATTTTTTCTTCCTTTTTCACAAACGTTTTAGCCTTTATTAAATAAATAATACTTATGCTAATCAATCACGATGTAGCATAAATAAGTAAGCTTTCTTTGTTGATCTCTCTTTTGACCTTAAGCATTAAATATATATGTTCTAAATTACATTATATATATATATAGTATTTTTTAATATATTTTTCATGTATATATATTATTCCACCCTACCAAATATTTTATTCACTAGTTCTCATTTTCAAACCTCAACCCCACTTTCAAATTTCAATAATACCTCCATCTAGATGATTGCCAATCTTTTCAAAACTCTAGGTCATGTTTTCATACACATGAAGGAGCTTACACTTGAAGGCAAGAAAGAAGTACACTCAAAGGGGACCACCAAAAGACCTTTGCAGCCACAAATAATACATTATTTGGCTGAATTTTTTAAGTAGAGAAGAACCCCGAATCTGAAGGAGCGTTCAACATGAAAGATGTAGCTCGTGATCTCAACTTTTAGCTCAATTTTTTCAGAATTTTTGGAGTTATGAACGCGGAGCTATGATTTTTGTAGTGGAGCCCAGTTTTCTCGTGTAATGGTGACACAGGCCATCCCCAATTTTCTTCCCTCTAGAATGGCTATGGTTCTACAAGTCTTCAAGCATGATTACAAGAGACAAGGCTCTTTTAATGAGGTCTTGGCAAGTCTAGAGTGATTCTATCACCACTTTTGGAGGATCCATCCTCATCAACAACTATCCACCTTTGACAATCTCTCTTGTAAATTTCTTACCTCTCTCTTCTCTCCCTAATAAGCTTATGTCTAGCCAAAGCTAGACTATTGTAAATATCTCCTATCCTCTACATCCTACCCACATTCTCTCGTCTTCTCTCTCTCTATTGACTTTGGTATTTTAAATAATGAGGAGACAAGATGGGAGCCACAGTCACATGCACCCCATTTTCCTATTCACCAAAGTGGGACACTCACCTCAAATAGAAATATTGCTAAATCCTCCCCTCCTTCCCTATATAAGGAGGCCATGAGAGCTCACTAAGGGAGAGAACACACACATAGAGAACACACACACACACACCTATCCATACACACTCTTGTGCTACATGCTTGTAGCATGAACCCTAATCACATAATCACAACACCATCATCATCACCATCACCATGCACAAAAGATGAGCACCACACCTCCACACCACTTGTAATTAAGGGTTGAAGGCACAATTTCAAGAAGAAGAAGGGTGGACACACTCATGATATTCCTCACCATCAACTCCTATCTCTCCATTATGCCTCCTACGATCTTGTTCCCTTCTCATTTTCTTGCCATACGCTACCTATTGTATTCATCTTTTGCAAGCAATCAACACACTCCATCTTGGTGCCATACTTTGTGTCGCTTTGGATACATCTCATTGTGAGTATGGTATATGCTTGTTCCTTGCCTTTTTTTTTCTGCTTATGTAAAGGTGTGCAGATTCGCCACCATACACACACTCTCTCTCTCTCCCTCTCATATTTCTATCATCTTGCTACTTCCATCTTGAGGTGTGCGGATTCGCCACCTCTTGTATGATAAGTGAGCATACTCACAAGTTTCCCCTACCTCATTATCTTCCTTACTAACATGCACGAGTAGTAAGCCCATTCTCACTCATTCACCACTCCTCTCACCTTATTCTCTGACCACCCCATTCCACATTTGGGCGTGGATCTTGCAATTGTTTTCCATGGCATGCTTCATTGTGTATATGTATGCGTCCTAGCCACATATCTTGCTAGGTGGTGCCCCTATTGTGTATCCCCCATGATGAGGCCATTGTGCATAGTCTTGGTGTAGAGGCCACCAGGTCTATTTTTTTCACTTCCGCCTCTCATTTGGTGCCCCCACTGAGGAGGGCACTTGAAACCCTTCAGTTTACAAGACTGAAAACCCTAAACTATTGTGAATGGATGAATGAGTATGAAGGATTTTCTAACTGGACAACAGAAGAAGAAGAGCTCCAAGCACAACTAGACGAACTCCGCATCTCCATCGAAGCTCGAGTGCCAGGCGTAACGGTAATCGATTTGAAGTCGGAGAGTCAACCAACACGCCAAACCTAGTGGATATACATAGGCCAAGTTCCAAGAAGAAGAAGGAGAAGGTGGAAACCATGTCCGCAACCTACAACCAACCAACAACAACAACATGGAAGGAATTCTACACAATAGAGAATCAACACTATTCTACTTTGAGAATCGGGTAACTCAAGTCACCGAGGTAATTATCATAGTCAGTTTTCAAGTCGCACCTGATGCTGCAGCACAGATAACAGAAGCATTGGCTCACACTCTCACTAGAGAAACTAGGGATCTACTGAGTTTGTTTCAGGAAAGAACACCACCCTCTCCTACAAGCTTGGACAGTGACTAAGCACCTCTAAGCTTCACATGAATCAGCACAACCTACCTCAAGACAGATCACACATACCAACATGTGTACGCTCAATCAAGGTAATATTGGACTTGAAGATTCACTATCAGCACGTCATTGACACCATGCCGGGTGGGGAGCGGTTTTTTGAGGTTCTGGCATCAGATCAGCCATTTGTTTTACCTTTGGTACAAGGCAATGTACCGTTTGAAGTTTTAATCTATGTCCTAGTATAAGAGGGTATGCACGCCTCCTTGTAAAGAAGAAAAAATTTTGCAAGTTAAGAAGTGTGTCTTTCTAGCTCTCTCTCAGTAATCATGGCAAGTGTAGCATTTCCAACCTTTACTGGTAAGGTGGGCGAGGATGCTGCAGACTTTCTAGACAACTTGGAAATAGCATGTGTCATCTCTGCGAGAGATGATGATGCTTCGCGCTTGCGCATCTTCCCACTTCTAATGAAGGTGGAGGCAAGATCATGGTACAATGCCTTGGCACAAGAAACCAAGGAACGGTGGGACTTATTAAGGGCAGCCTTTGTCAAGCGTTTTGGAGAGGGCACAACATCAGAGAAGCTATGGCAATTGTTGACAGAGTTGAAGTAGGGCAGTATGCTGGAATACGCATCATATGAGTCAAAGTTTGTAGATTTATGGGGGCGATGGGTTGCATCGCTAAGAGAGGATGAGGGGGCACCTGATTTCCTAAAGAAGGATCGGTTTGTGGCTGGGTTATGGCCAACTCTTAAAGAGAAGGTGAAGGGAAGGTTTCCTGCTACGTATGAGCTAGCAGTTGAAGTGGCCCGCCTTAAAGACAAGAAGTTGCGCCTACAAGCCAGGAATATCGATGAAGAGGAAGCCGTTAGGACCCGACCACCTCTAGCACCACCTACAACAGCCGCCCAGAGGATTCAACCACAAGAACCAATTGAAGATCAGCAAGACCTGCTCAATCGAATCACCAATCAACTTGAGAATCTCTCAGTCCATTTGATACAATAAGGGCATGAACACAATCGCAACCAAGAGCAAGGGAGAGGACAACGAAGGCAAAACCAAGAATACCACTGCTACAATTGTGGGGAGGATGGTCATGGCATGTACTACTGTCCACACCCAAGGAGGCAGAATTTCAACAGAGGAGCCAGGCAAAACCAGGTTTCACCACCGAGAGCAAGACCACCACCACTGAGGGCACCACGACAAGCACCACCCGTGCAAATCCTACAACCACCGATTCAACCACAACCACCACCACCACCACCACCACAACCTCTCATTCCACCCTTACCCCCACCACCAGTTGGCAATCAAACAGTAAGCGTCATCAGTCTTGAAGGTAAGGGAAAGGAGAAAGTGGAGGAGGATAAGACCAAGGTTAAAGGAGTAGATGCCATTGGGGTAAAACGCGCTAGGTATGGTGAATCTTCTCAAAAGGAAGAAAAGATGAAGAATAAAGGGGAATCTAGCAAAAAGCCGTCCAAGTCACAACGTAAAATTGACATTGTAGATTTCTCTTTGGGTGAATGTTCTAAACCATATGATTTGGTTCAAGATGTTTCTGTGCAGGGCCCAAAAATCACCTGGCCCCAGTTACTCCACCTAGCACCTAGGGTGAGGAGACAATGGACAAAGATAGTTAGCACGAGACCACCAAAGCCAAAGATAGCTGGGGCTATCTCCGGGAGGAATCTAGACCACATACTACCAGTGATAGATGCTTACATCAAAGGGCAACACATCTCCAATATCTACATCGATGGTGGCACAAAAATATACGTCATGAGTGGAAAAATGATGCACCGTTTGGGTTTAGAGGTGAGTCGGCCGGCACCATGCCGAGCCAAAATGGCAAATAATTTAAAAGTTCAATGTGTTGGTGTCATAAATGCAGTTAGGATAAAGGCATTCAACACCGAGGTAGATGTGGACATCTTTGTCATGCCACACAAAGGGGAGGGCTATCCTATCATTCTAGGGAGGCCTTGGCTTATGGCTATGAGAGCTAAGCAGGACTGGGACACCGGCATAATCCAGATGAAGGATGCAAAAGGAAGGCCAATACTTTACGACATGAAGATAGGTCAACAACGCGACATGGATCTAGAAACCTCCGAGGATGAGTTTTCTAGTGGTGACTCTTCAACCACTTCAGAGGAGGAGTCAACAGTGAGTGAAGAAAGTGACACTAGCATTGAGGTGATGGGGATCATTCTCAAGGACCCTAAGAAGATGGAGCAACCTGATGCCTCATCATCAAGCCAAGGGGAGACACCAGGTATACAACCTCTGGTAGAAGCAAGTAAGCTACATCAAATGCTCTCTAGTGAGTTGTGTGGGAAGGAGTGTGAAGATTATATTTTGATGCTAAGTAATTTTACCACATTGTTCATTGATGAATATGATAAAATCACTGGCATCACAGTAGTTCAACATCACATTAAGCTCAAGGAGGGAAGTAAACCTGTAGTGCAGAAGCTCAGGCGGCTAGGAGTAATTCAACAAGACGCCCTACTCAAAGAGGTGAGGAAATTGCTAGAAGCCGGTTTTATCTATCCTGTTGAAGACTCAAAGTGGGTTTCTCCAGTGGTAGTCACACCAAAGAAGAATGGTAAGTGGAGGGTTTGTGTTGATTACAAGCCTCTTAATGCAGCCACAAAGAGGGACCATTTTCCTCTTCCTTTTCAAGACGAAATACTCAATGAGGTAGCAGGACATGAGCGCTACACAGTATGTGATGGCTACTCAGGCTACTTCCAAATTAGCATCGCTGAAGAAGATCAAAAGAAGACAACCTTCATCACACCATGGGGATGTTTTGCTTACAGAGTTATGCCTTTTGGTCTCACTAATGCTCCAGCCACTTTTCAACGATATGTGACATTTGTTTTTCAGCCATTCTTTGGAAAATCAATCCGTGTTTTTATTGATGACTTTTGTATCTATAGCTCTCGCTCTCTTCATTTGGAGAAAGTTTATGAAGGTCTAGCTAGGCTACAAGCTTTGGGGGGCCAACTCAATGTGGAGAAATGCCACATTGGTGAAAGCAAGGTTACTCTTCTTGGCCATGTGATCTCGGCCAATGGCATTGAAGCTGACCCAAGCAAGATTCAAGCCTTGGTGGCTTTGACCTCTCCCACCACAACAAAGCAATTGGTCTCTTTTCTTCAAAAGGTGAGGTATTTGAGTAGGTTCATTCACTTGCTCTCCCAAGTGGTTCTCCCTTTACAACAAGTTACCCATCAAGAGATCTTCACTTGGAGTGAAGAAAATGAACAACAATTCAATGAGGTAAAACAAATTCTAGCTTCACTTCCCACCATAGCACCTCCAAAGTGGGACGAGCCATTTTATGTAAACCCTAGTGTTGGCAATGACACACTTGGGGCTGTATTGATGCAAAAGGATCCTCAAACTTCTTTCATGCGTCCTATCTACTTCTCTAGTCGAATGATGATCCCATCAGAAAAGGGATACACGGCAGTGGAGCACATGGTGCTTGCATTAATGTTTGCTACCACCAAATTTCGCTCTTATTTATTGTCTAGACCATTCATAATCTTAACAATGGAAGAAGTATTTCCTTATGTAATGCAGCACATGGATGTTTCTTCTAGGATTTCCAAATGGCTCACAAGGCTACAAGAGTTTGACTACACAATGCAAGTGGAGAACTCCACAAGGGCCAGTCTAGGAGGTATTCTCACTCATCACCACTATGAAAAGAAGCTAAAGATAAAGCCAAATGATCAAGATATTACACCTGTGCTGGAAGTCCCTAAGGTAGAGGAGGCTCACTCTCTTTTCTTTGATGGAGCCTACAAGAGGAAAGTGGACAAAGCTGCAGTAGGCATTGTCATCTTCAACGAGCAAGGGGACAAGGTTTTCTCCATTGGGAATCTCTTGGATTCTCACTCTAAAAATGAGGCGGAATATGCAGCTTTAACTCTTGGGTTAGAGTGGTGTGTGACACAGGGCATTCAACGGTTAAATGTATTTGGTGATGCCATGCTTTTAATAAAACAAATACAAGGAACTTGGGCTTGTAAAAATCATATCTTGCTAGGCCATTTGCACAAAGTCAAGGAACTTTTAGGGAAATTTCAAGTTGTACAATTACATCATGTCCCTCAAGCAGAAAATCAAGAAGCAGATGCTCTAGCTAGAGAGAAGTTGCAAGATGTTTCAGTGGTGGGTGCTATCAAGTTGAAGCTGCCTCTCTTCCAAGGTAGCGATGCTATGCCTGACATCATGAGTTTCTTGGACACAGGAGAGTGTCCTAAGGATCTTACTAAGGGCCAAAAGCAGTGGCTTGTGCGCAAGGCAACAAAATACCGCCTTATCAATGACGACCTCTACTGCAAGGGTAAGGATCAAATTCTTAGGCGTGTACCTCTCTTTAGAGAGATCACTGAAATCATTTCAAGTTTCCATGATGGTGTTTGCGGAGGACACTTTGCACTTGACATCACTAGTAGAAAGATTCTACAAGCCGGGTTTGTATGGCCTAGTCTACATAGGGATGTGCATCATTGGTGTAAAACATGCAAGGAATGTCAAAAGGCAGGGGATAGGAGGCTCACATATGAGCCACAGACTCCTATAATCTCATATGGACCATTTGAGAAATGGGGAATTGATGCGATTGGGCCTTTGCCAAGGAGCCAATCAGGTAAATTTTATATCATCATGGGTGTGGACTACATGACCAGGTGGGTTGACGCAGTTGCCACCACCCGGATTACAGCTAAGGAAGTGGCTAAGTTTGTATTTGAAAACATTTGTTGCCGTTTTGGCACTCCTCTTGAAATAATTTCTGACAGGGGACCAGGTTTTAGAGGAGACCTTGTAGGAGAGCTAATGGAGAAGTTAGGTATCTCACGACGACACTCAACTCCCTACTACCCACAATGCAAAGGTTTGGTGGAAAAGGTAAATGGTATGATCTGGAAGATCATCACTAAGCATGTAAACAATCACAAAAGTGATTGGGACAAGCATCTTATGGCAGCACTTTGGGCTTATCGCACTTCATTTCGCACATCCCTTGGGTTCACACCATATCACTTGGTGTTTGGTAAGGAAGCCATTTTACCCATTGAAGTACAATGCTGGGAACGTCCTAATGCTCATCTCCACAACCACATTCTTGATCTAGAGAGGCTTCAACTAGACAGAGAAGATGCTATCAACTATTATGCAGCACAGACAGAGCAACATCGACTTACCTTCAACAAGGGACTTAGGGCAAAAGGTCTCAAGAAAGGTATGTTGGTCCTACGGTATGATAACAGGTTTGACACTAGGAAGGATAAAAAGTTTTCACCCAGATGGGAAGGGCCATTTGTCATTAGAAAGCGCTACGCCAATGGCAGTTACCGATTGATGGATGCAGATGGTAGGCTCCACAAAACACGTGTCAATGGATGGAGGTTGAAGCAGTAATTTTTGAGATTTGATCAAACACCTATGATGGAAATCCCCGAGGAGGGAGACTCCTCCACCTCAATTGAAGAAGAATCAGGTACAACGCTAGAGGCATGAATACCTCTAGCCTTAGGGGGAGGGCTAATGAGGAAAGCTTTTCCATGCATGGGAACCCCCCCATATATTTTTTCCCTTTTATCAAAATATTTCCCATTATATAAGTTACTTTTGATTTTTTCTTCCTTTTTCACAAACGTTTTAGCCTTTATTAAATAAATAATACTTATGCTAATCAATCACGATGTAGCATAAATAAGTAAGCTTTCTTTTTTGATCTCTCTTTTGACCTTAAGAATTAAATATATATGTTCTAAATTACATTATATATATATTTAGTATTTTTAAATATATTTTTCATGTATATATATTATTCCACCCTACCAAATATTTTATTCACTAGTTTTCATTTTCAAACCTCAACCCCACTTTCAAATTTCAATAATACCTCCATCTAGATGATTGCCAATCTTTTCAAAACTCTAGGTCATGTTTTCATACACATGAAGGAGCTTACACTTGAAGGCAAGAGAGAAATCCACTCAAAGGGGACCACCAAAAGACCTTTGCAGCCACAAATAATACATTATTTGGCTGAATTTTTTAAGTAGAGAAGAACCCCGAATCTGAAGGAGCGTTCAACATGAAAGATGTAGCTCGTGATCTCAACTTTTAGCTCAATTTTTTCAGAATTTTTGGAGTTATGAACGCGGAGCTATGATTTTTGTAGTGGAGCCCAGTTTTCTCGTGTAATGGTGACACAGGCCATCCCCAATTTTCTTCCCTCTAGAATGGCTATGGCTCTACAAGTCTTCAAGCATGATTACAAGAGACAATGCTCTTTTAATGAGGTCTTGGCAAGTCTAGAGTGATTCTATCACCATTTTTGGAGGATCCATCCTCATCAACAACTATCCACCTTTGACAATCTCTCTTGTAAATTTCTTACCTCTCTCTTCTCTCCCTAATAAGCTTATGTCTAGCCAAAGCTAGACTATTGTAAATATCTCCTATCCTCTACATCCTACCCACATTCTCTCGTCTTCTCTCTCTATTGACTCTGGTATTTTAAATAATGAGAAGACAAGATGGGAGCCACAGCCACATGCACCCCATTTTCCTAGTCACCAAAGTGGGACACTCACCTCAAATAGAAATATTGCTAAATCCTCCCCTCCTTCCCTATATAAGGAGGCCATGAGAGCTCACTAAGGGAAAGAACACACACATAGAGAACACACACACACACACACCTATCCATACACACTCTTGTGCTACATGCTTATAGCATGAACCCTAATCACATAATCACAACACCATCATCATCACCATCACCATGCACAAAAGATGAGCACCACACCTCCACACCACTTGTAATTAAGGGTTGAAGGCACAATTTCAAGAAGAAGAAGGGTGAACACACTCATGATATTCCTCGCCATCAACTCCCATCTCTCCATTATGCCTCCTACGATCTTGTTCCCTTCTCATTTTCCTACCATATGCTACCTATTGTATTCATCTTTTGCAAGCAATCAACACACTCCATCTTGGTGCCATACTTTGTGTCGCTTTGGATACATCGATCTCATTGTGAGTATGGTATACGCGTGTTCCTTGTCTTTTTTTTTCTGCTTATGTAAAGGTGTGCGGATTCGCCACCATACACACACACTCTCTCTCTCCCTCTTATATTTCTATCATCTTGCTACTTCCATCTTGAGGTGTGTGGATTCGCCACCTCTTGTATGATAAGTGAGCATACTCGCAAGTGTCCCCTACCTCATTATCTTCCTTACTAACATGCACGAGTAGCAAGCCCATTCTCACTCATTCACCACTCCTCTCACCTTATTCTCTGACCACCCCATTCCACATTTGGGCGTGGATCTTGCAATTGTTTTCCATGGCATGCTTCATTGTGTATATGTATGCGTCCTAGCCGCATATATTGCTAGGTGGTGCCCCTATTGTGTATCCCCCATGATGAGGCCATTGTGCATAGTCTTGGTGTAGAGGCCATAGGGTCTATTTTTTTCACTTCCGCCTCTCAATGCTAGAAAGTATATATAGAGCTTAAGGTAAGATGGAGGGGAGAGTACTTCCTTCACAAGGTTAGAAATTTTTGAAAAAAGATGAGTTTAGAGACAATTTTCATGTAGGTATCCTCTAAAGCAAAATGGTATCGATAGCAAAAGAAGAGTCACATTGCAAAAGTTGCAAAGGCAATGATAACTCCGTACAAAAAGCCTTATTGTCATTGGTCAGCCCAGGGGATTCACTCTATATACAAAAGGAGACGCCACCTGCGAGCGGACAACTTTCATAAAACCCCTATATACGACGCATATTTGGGAATATGACCCCCCTTTCTACGCTTATATGACAGTCAATGAAAAAAACTATCATACCCCTAACTTACATATAAAATTTAGGTTTTGCATTATCTAACTTAGTAAAACTAGTCAAAGAGTGAGCACCATAGTGACTGGCAACATGCCAAAGAACCGCTTGTGTTGATAACTAAATAGATGATTTGATGTACTCAATCAGCACAAAAATACTACCCTATGCTGCCTTGCACTCGATGGTTCCCAAAATTCATCCTAGTTCTAGTGCATGGGCTTAATATGTTAAAACTTATCCTACAATACCCTGCAACCTGTGACCAATCGTTGTAAGCAACCTGAGTCAGGTTTTTCACAACTTACCGTATCCAACTAGCAAAATTGAAGCATGAAAATGAACATCCAACAATGTAACAATCTACCCACAACCTATCAAGTTTTCTTGCCTTTCACCCCATGAGTCTGTAACCTTGACTTTTTTTTGTCAAGATCGATGCATGAATTGCATTGACCCACCAAAACATGAAAAATTGATCACCTTCAAATTTTTCCTATCTCATAGGTGATAGAATGTTGATGCATAATTTGCTAACCAAAAATTGTTTCAAATTTTATATTGATCCAAGTACACAGTTAGCATGTAAGGGGTTTGCACCTCCCCACATATGCGATAAACACACTCCGAGAGACCACATTGTCACAACCATGTTGAACATATCTTGCAATCAACACACTTCAATAGTCACATCATTTTTCTTTATAAGAGTGAGCCACAATCAGCCATACACATCAACCAAATCAACACAAAGCACATGTTTCTCCAATAGGCCTCAAGTACTGTCCCAATGTTGAGTTCACTAATAAATTTAAACCTAAAGCATGTTCATAGTTTGCAAATGGTGTGTTTCAAAAAACAACAATTTTAACAAAATGTTTAACTACTTTTCCTTTGTTCACAATCAAAACAAATCAATTATATTTTGCTTTTGTTCAAATAGACCACAGGTACAATCAAAAGATCATTAAAGGCCTTTTTTTCTTTGTTGAGAGTGACAGGTTTAGCATAAACGTCACGCCATATTTTTCTAGCAATCGCTGTGACAAACAATCTCATCAAGGAGTCTCTCACCCATAGTAATCTCTTTCACAATGCAAGCTTCAAGTTACATAATCACATAAGCTACATGATCACATATGATACAAACAACTCAAACCTTCCTTGCCATAGACATGTTCACCACATCTTGCTAGTAACATACTCCAAGACAAAATAAAATGTCGATGCACAAAGCCATAAGACTTAAAGAAAATGTTGATGCACAAAGCTACAAGCCTATGGTCATATCCTTCTATCAACTCGCTTAAAGACACCAAGTCCAATGCCTAAGCCATATTGGCCAAATGTTGCTAATCATCAAAACACCAAATCGTCAAAAAGCAACAAAACGTTGTAGCGAAAACTCTTGCACCTGCATCATATTGAAATTCACCATAAGATGAAAACTAATGTTAATTAAGAAGTTACTGTTGATGTTAATTAAGAAGTTTTGGAATTTACAAAAGGACATAATTATGAAAAAGGACATGAAGAAAAAACCTATACCTTAAAAATCAAACTTGCATATTATCCACCTCCATTTATCCTACAAAAGCAAACTCAAACATGTCAGGATGACTTTGAGCATATAATAGAATTTAGCTAACAATAGCTATACACACAAGATTGAATTACCTTTCACATTCTTCAAATAATCATTAAAGATCTTATAATCATTAGCATCAAGAACATATTTTTTTGTTGTGACATCATAATCCAAGTGTGCTTTAGTAATTATGGAATCCAAAGATACCGCTTGATTGTCCACCAAATCATATGTGTAGCTTCTTCTACCCTTGGCCATTTGATACCATAATATATGAACCTCCACATTAGGAGGGCCATCGAGAAGATCAAAAGGACCATGAGTCTCTTTGAAACTACCTTCCAGCTTCCTTCTCATGCTCATGAATCTTCCCAAGTACCATGTCCCTTTGATCGCTCCTTGACTAGTACTTGCAAGTCGACCTTTGTTTTTCTCCTTTGCACTGTCTTCCATTGCTGTCTTCTCAAACAAAACAGCACAATCTGATCCAATTACAAGACATGTGCGTGTATCTAATTGAGTTTTCTTTTCCAATGAGAAAAGAACTTCTGTTTTTACCCTTGTGAGCCTATCCTTTGACAATGTAGGATTTCCATTTAGTTGGCTTAAAAGAGTGCTTTTGCATATGGTTTTTGAATCAATCAAAACAAGAGATGAGCTTTCTCTCACTCCACCTTCCTCTTCATCAATGAGGCAATCCAATGTATGGCGAAGTTCGCTTTCAGCCATGATAATGTTCTCATCCTCGACATGCCCATCAATTTGAGTGACTTGAGTGACTGAGTCCTCTTCATTCTCGTTGTCGACATCAACAACACTAAAAAGATAAGAGAGATCACGCTCTGCCCATGCATCATTACACCAATCTTTATGTTGCATACCAAGTGTTGATTATAACATCTTTGCTTCCAATAACCCCTCCTTTAGAGCGCTAATCATATGTCCATCACTTTGCACATTGCTATAATCACCGAGATTAGCCAATGACACACCTGCTAAATGATTCATCTGAAACCAGATATTCTCTTGCTTTTCATGAGCCACAGGAAAACCAAGAGACGAACCTGCTTGCATTTCAGCAATCCTATTTAGAGAACCTGCACTACTCAACAAATCATAACCATCATAACATCTCTCATTTCTTATCATGCCTCCCACCTTGCTGAAGAAGTTCTCACAAGAATCTGACCCTATGGAAGAAAGAGGAACCCGCAAGTGGCCATAATGATCCCTAAAAGCCTTTATCAGTAGGACAACAAAATGGCAAGACAGTTGAATGTCCAAAAAGGTTTCTCTACTTATAAAATTTTGCTTCAAAGAGTATGCTTCATGATTGGTAATCCACATGCGCCATAGTCTGATCACAATGGAAGATTATGTAAGTATTTAAGCATGAGAGTTACTCCTTGATACCATGTAAGTATTTAAGCATGAGAGTTACTCCTTGATACTATTTAAAGCTCTAACATGTGAAAATAAAAGGGTACAAAATAAGACTAACGATGCAGGTACCTGAAAAAGAAAGCTACTTTCCCAGCTGCTTTGATCCGATCAAATAAGTTGAGAGAAGGAGATAAAAAGATATCAATGTATGATGCAACTATCGATAGGTACATCTCCGTACCAAGTGTTTGCTCCTGACGAATATTGGATTGGGTCCGCAACGAGCGTAAGCAATTTTGAACATTACGGCTTGCTATTCTTTGTGCAGACCTCCAATTTTGGCGATCTTTTCTTTAATTCAATGTCACCTTGTTGAAGGCCATGCTCCTCAACCTTGAAAGTTTGGTATACAAGAGCTACATGATTTAAAGTATCCAAGTCTTGGCCAAGGACTAATCTTCTAGATGCATTATCAAGAGGATTAATCAATTTCTTTCCATTATGAATGAAATCTGAATCATCCAAACCAAAAATAGATCCATCAATCTCAACAGAAGCTGTGAAAGGCAAAGGTTGCCATGACATTGAGAATCTGTTGCCTAGAGATGATGTATAATCCTCTAGCATAAGCTTTCTTCTCCTTGAGTCTCCATCGGAGGCATGTCCAATTAAAGGACCCACAATGCTTCTCACATATTTATTCCAATAGAGAGATATTCCCATCCATTTCTCTCTGATAAACAAAGAATCAAACTTGTTGCATGTCAATTGAACTAAAACAACCAACTTTGGCAAGCAATCAATCAAGGGATTTTCTATGAAGACTCTTGCCTAATGTGCAATCACATTATTTTGAAAAGAGTCAATAATCATGTTGTAACCCTCCTCTCCATTTCCAACAAGTACCACAAAGTTTGGATTGCAAACATGGTTTTCCTTTTTGCCACAAAATCCGAGTAGATGATCATCTCGTGCTACCCAACGAACCATTCTTTTGATAACAGTTTCATCTTCAACAATAATCACTGGCACACTTTCCATACAAAGTCCATTTTTTTTCATGTGAGAAGTGTAAATTTCAGCCAAATGCTTCAATATATCATCTCTTAAGCCTATTTGATAATAAAGCGCTTTTCGAATAGCTCGCATGGTGGTTGACAAATTTGGACCTTCAAGATTCAAAGAAAGAAAATTATGCAACCTGGTACCTCCCCAAATCTTTATAGCTTCAAAGAGATTCTTTGTTGTCTCTGAGTACCGCTTTCCTGCATTTTCTCTTGCCATGTTTTGAGAAATGTCCGTGAGAAAGTTCCATAAGGCCTCTTTCCCTTCAAAAAGGCCATACTTATGAGCATTGACTATGTCATGGCAAAACTTCTTCACATCTCCTCTTTTCATTGCTTCAAATGTGCTTTCTAGAAGACTTCGAACCTTAACACTTAAGGCTGCAACTCTTGTTTTGGTGAACCAAACCTGCCTTTTAAGTTTCCTAACTATCTTTCCTTTGGCTCTTGCAATCTGCAAAATTTCTGAATGGGTCATGAAGTCCAATCTTCTTCCATCGCCGGTCCCACGAGAGCCTCTATTTTCCAATGCTTTTTCTTCTCAATACAAGCGCATGCAAAAGTCTTGCTCTTTGGGGATTGTAGTGCACTTTGTACATTGAAAGTTTTCAAAGGGAACCCCTTGAAGATTTACTCGCTTGCAATCTTTATGACGAAATGTCCCTTGGATACACACAAGTGCTTCTCCAAACATGAATGTGGCCATCGTAGTTGGCTCACAATCCCAACATGCACCTCCTTTGTAGTCATCTAAGAAAGGTTTCGAATCAAACATCTTGTCTTCAACTTTATAAGTGTCTTGCAAAAATCCCCAACAAAGAGTGGGTAGCAAATAATTTTCTGCATGTTGTGCATAGACACATTAAGTATACAATCCTCCTCCTTCATTCAAACATGAAAAGAAACATATAAAGATAGATACCTAATGCATTTTGTGACACATTCGTGTTGCTCTCATTTCAAGGCTCTGAAATGAGATTAAAAAACACACTTGAAATGTTAAACACACTAGTCATTTTGCATGTAGAAAAAAAAGATTTTTTACTCACGTGGATTAGCATTGCGTTTGAAGAAACCATGTAGGTTCCTTTGCCTCTTATCTTCAACCAATGCTTTGCCTGGACGGCCCACCTTTGCTATCTTTTCATCCATACCTCCATTAGCTCCTTTGATTGGACTTCACATGTTCAATCACACATTGGCCGATCAATCCGGTCTTTGGAAACAAAGGTATCCATTTCTTGTCCAAACTACATTCCACAAATATTTTTGACAAATTTTCATACTCTCCAAGAGTGTCAGGAACAACACTAAAGATGGGAACATTGTCCCTTTCAAAGGTGGAAACTTCAAGCAAGGCTTCATCCACCTTCTCCTTATTTTTAGACTTAATGTCCGCTTTTGAGAGGTCCGCCCTTTCATTGTCGTGCTTCTGCTTCTCACCAACTGCAAGACGGCGCCGATGAGCCATTGTATTGATATGCGAGTGTAGAAAGTTAGAAATTGTATCATGCCCTCCTTGCCCGTATGGATTTTCACATTCAACACACCAAAGTTGAAACATAGCTTTCCCATCCTTATCTTTTGACATCAACTCAAATCTATCATGGCGCTCCATGGCTTTAAGTTTCTCTTTAGAGACATTGACTTCTCCTTCCCACTTTCTAACCTCCCTTGCAGTAGCTAAAGTGCTCTTTAGCATCTTGTGCGAGGTGATAGCCACATCTTCACACATAGGACTATCCGTGGAGCCAACACTAGGTATTTGGTAATGTATATGAGGATCATTGCTAGAGCTCCAGGGAGGTGGATCATTGCATAAACCTATGGAATCCACTGGTGGACGCTTGCATGCATTACTTTCTGCTTTTGCCAGAATTGTCACCTCCTCCACTTCAACTTTCCACATCTCCTCTGGTGATGGTCCTAAATGAAGCATTTTGGATCCTCCCAAAAATACAAAGTCATCACAAAAGATCTTGTCACAAGCAATTTCTGCTCTCAAGTCTTTGTAACCTCCAAACTTTAGAAGGACAAAGCCTAAGGTTGTATCTTGGTCTAAACCCTCATTCAAATGCACGACAATCTCTTGTTTTGCCATGGGTAGATCAAACTATCCTTGAGTATATATCTAAACAAACAAAACAAAACAAACAAATAAACAAGTTACTAATTTTGAAAATTTATAGTAATTTTTTTAACAAAAGTTCAAGAGTACTCTAAACCCTAAAAATTCATTGTGGCTTGATATAATCACAGAGAGAAAGGGAGAGGACTATTGCATGGTGCAAACATGAAGGGAAGATGAGAGAGAGAAAATGGTTGTGTTGCTCTATCATCCATGTCTTGCATAATTTCGAAATACGTGCACATTAACTAATTCCTTGAGCTAATACTGTGTGTGCGAAGCCCTTCTTCAGGAGGCAATCGGCAGTGAGAGTGCTTCATTGCATTTCCGACTATGTGATACCATCCAAGTAGCCTGCAGATCAATACCTTGCATTTAAAAAAAAAGGGTGTCCCAGCTTTCAACCAACTTGGCCACACATCAGATCTCTTCCGAGTCACTTGGCTCACTACTAGCCAATTTATTGACGACATCAATCATGAGCAGCTTTTGTGGTAGCGCCTCAATTTTTTGCATAACCAACGATGCCCTACATACCTCTGCCACTGTGAACATTGGAGGAAAGCACCCCTACGGAAATGAAATAGCACTACAATTTTTGCAACTTTTGAAAATGAATAAGCTCTCATATTGCGACAGAGAAGACAGACTTAGTCTCTCTCACATGCATCCCAGTTTGCATATGGGTTAGAGCCTTCATATTGTACCTATCCAAATCATTTTCACCTTCACCATGGATTTGGGGTGGGGGTGGGGCGGGGGAGAGAGAGAGAGAGAGAGAGAGAGAGAGAGAGAGAGAGAGAGAGTTTTAGAAACTCAGTGGTTGAGTGGGCAAGAAAGCAATGATGAACCAACATGTTGAAGAAGAATGCCATGTAATATAGTCGTGTTTTACGATGAAAAACGTAGATGCATAAGACCATCATTATAGAAATCGATGAAGATACTTCTTGGCTCCCCTAAAGGAATGATGTGAAGAATCTCTTAACAATGAATCATGTGCAAGGGCTCCCACTAGATACTTCCAATATGTTAGCTATGGTAGAAGGCTCCTTATTGAGAACATCCTTAGAATAAGCCTTCTACTTTTATCAAGGGATAAATGGCACATACGATGCAAAAAACAATCTCTTAGGATGATGGAGATCAAAAGCCTGAACAAGTGTTAGAGGCAGGTCTAAGGTGCCTCATCCATAGTCTTAACTCTATATGTAAGAACAGGAGTAATGCTTGCATGTTCTATGATCCACAAAAAATAGGGATATGATGGTTAGTCTAGAGATCTCTTAGAGTATACCAAATTGCACCATAAATTCATGTTGGAAAACCTATAAGAAGACAATGAGACAATTGGGTAGACATGTGCTCTTGGCTCTGTTGCTATATTGGAATGTGTTAGCCAATGCTAGCATAGTACTAAACAAAGGGTACCAAAACTAAAAGATCTACCCTTGTAAATGGCAAGCACCATTCCATCAAAGATAAGGTATGACTCCTAGATCCACTTCCTCCAAAATCAAGTGTTTCACATCTCATAATGTACTTAAATTACACATTTTATTGCAAGCAATTTGATGTAGATGGATGAGCCACTATGAAGAAACGCCATAACAATAGTAGCAAAATAAACTTATTTTGAGTGATTAGGCTATATAAGAAGATTCAAGATAGTATACAAAACTTGATGAGGGTTAGTTTTACTAAGGTTGACCCTCTTTCAAAAAAACAAATGTACGTGGTGCTTGAGGAATGTCATCTGAACATAGTTTTTTGCTTGCTTGTGTATCATATGCCTACAACAACTTAAACATGTGCCATTTTGTTTAAATCAAAGGTTAAACAACAATATTTCATTAAGCCCAAGTCCATGCGCTTGACCAAGTCGAGAATCAATATGTAACTTTCGAATCTACCAGGGCGTTACATACATAGATATATTTTGCAAAACAATGCCCAAGTTCATGTGCTTGACCAAGTCGAGCATGCCACTGTAACTTTTACATCTACCAGGGCTTTACACACATAGATATATTTTGCAAAACAAAACCCAAATACATAGATATATTTTTCAAAACAATGCCCAAGTCCATGCGCTTGACCAAGTTTGTATCTACCAGGGCTTTTCATAAGGACAAAGTAGTTTTTCTGGAATGAGACGGATTATCATACTCATTCTATAGCGCATCAATGATAAAGGCATGTTACCACCTCCATAGTGGGTTACTTTGTGATATTTGATTAAGCCTAACTTCTCTTTTGCCAACACTAATTTTAGATTTCCATCCCAATCAACCAAATCATCAAGAAAGATCTTTTGTATATTCCAAACTTTTTTTCCCTTAGGAAATAAGTTGTATCTTATTTCTGGCCATAATGTTGTTCTCTCCGATCGTTGTAGAAGATCCAAACTATATTGTGATGCTAGATTTTCCCGAACTTCACGAGAAAATGTTTGTAAGAAGAAAGCTCGTTCTTCATCTTCTTTAAGCTCCGCGGGCAAGTGATTTTGAAGAAACATTTTGTAAATCTTTCTTTCCTTATGTACATCCAAACTAAGTAAAAATTTCTTCATAGAATCCTTAATATACATAAAACATGTTGCAAAAGATCCACTTCATGCTTCAAGCCAAATTAATAAACAAGAAAGAAAAAAAAAATTCACTAAGGGTGCTAATTCCTAAAGTGAACACATGCAAACTTCAGCGTGTATAGCTACCTACACTGCAATGAAATCACCGCAAGAGATAATGCATCACATGAAAAACCACTTGACCTTCAAAGGGCTCTACTTGAGCACATTAGCTAGAA
Organism: Adiantum capillus-veneris; assembly: GCF_014529385.1. NCBI lineage: Eukaryota > Viridiplantae > Streptophyta > Polypodiopsida > Polypodiales > Pteridaceae > Adiantum > Adiantum capillus-veneris. The sequence goes on from NC_140944.1 coordinate 149,112,327, forward strand.
CAAACATGGGTAACTCCTCTCATTTTGTCACATGTACAATCCAAGAGCAAATAAACTACCACAAAGACTACATGTAAAAAACTTTTTCCAATAGTACAATTTGCAAGCTATGAAAACTTAAAAAATGAAGCCAAATCCTGAGTGAGGTGCGAGCCCTCACCTCTTGTATGCAATGTTTTGCGAGAAGCTGTCAACGTCTTCCTGGCCGAGACCGCGTTTAGATTGGTGGATAGATATTCCAAGTGTGAGAGTACCCACGTAACAAAAAAAACACGATTTTATGATCTCATATACAATAAGTTCTTCTCAAATTGCATAAACCTCATCTTAAATAACATAAACCACACACACAATACTCTCAATGCACCATCCTAGCATACATTTTTCCTTAGACCAATACTCTCTCTCCTTCAGCGAGACCTTTAAACCTTTTATATTAGCGATGGCAACAAAGTTTGCCAGCGACTCTCTCTCTCTCTCTCTCTCTCTCTCTCTCTCTCTCTCTCTCTCTCTCTCTCTCAAATCATTGGTTCCTACAATGGATCCGGCAACCAGACGAGCTGAGAAATGCCTCCGATCGACTCATTTGATAGCAAATGCTACATAATAGTTAGCAAGCAATGGATTGTACGTTAGTCGTTCCGGTCACCTCCTAGTCGATCACACACAGCCTTTTCTACCTCCAAGGAAGGCTATGCTTCGAATAGCAGCCTTCCGCCCCGTCACATCGGGTGATCCTTTCTAGTGTGGCTGCAGCCTCGCTCCTATGTAGGGAAATAGGACTAGAAAATTAAGCTCCACTTAGGGGCCGACCACAAAACGTATTTGCCTCATTTCTTTGATCAACTTAATGTGCTTATCGAAACCCACATGCATGAAACCATAAAATAATGCACATGAAAGCGGGAGATCCACACCAAAGCTGCAAAAACTTTACAAATGTGTGCCCATTAGCGTGTTATCTAGAGAATCACCGAGTCCGACGAGAAGCCGGAGGCAAAACAAGGGAAGCCATGTGTGATTTGCAAGGCTGTGTGAATGCAATTGCTACAAAGGGATTAAGATTTTGAAAATAGCCTTTATAAGGAACTCAAAAAGCATGTCATTAGTTAACGAGACAGGGAGACAGAGAGACCGAGATCAGACTAGAGATGGCGCAGGTGACGTTTCTCTGTTGCGGCCGGCTCTCCTGCTCTGAAAAGCATGTTGTTGACGGCCAGTATGACGTTTCTCTGTTGCCACAGGCTCTCCTGCTCTGAAAAGCTCTCATCCATTCGGCTCCGAGAGATCAACGAATCTGATGCATGCACTTGCCTAATCCCTTGCATGTACATGAGAAGAGCGACTTTTGTCTGCATGAATGTGCTACTTGGGCTCAACTAGGCGATCATGTAGTGATTTGGATAGAGTATAGAGTGAGTTGAAGGGACAATGGGCGGAAGCACATAGCAAGGCAAATACACCTCTCAATGGCGGCGGCCTCTCACAGTCTATTAAATTCACCTGCGCACTCAGTTTCGTCCTTACTAGTAGAGCCCAATGGTTTTCTTGATGCTGATGATCATACAGAGATGAAAGATGAGAATCTTTGGGGAATGGATGTGAATGAAAATGGGAGCACATACTCTCTTGAGCCGTTACATCGGCATAGGCTACCGCATGCTTATGAGCTTGGCGCTATGCATACACAATCTGGCATGCGATTATGTGGAGCTCGGCACAGATCGTGCTCCATTGTCACAACGGTGTGAGTCAGAAAAATGTCGCTGTTGTGACCATAAGAATGATGCACTTTGCGTGTAGGTGCTGCAATTGTTAAAAAAGAAAGTATGAGCCGAATCAAAGAAGATTCTTCACAAGGAGATGCGTGAAGCAGGAAAGGAAGCATCGAAGCAAGGGTTGAGCTGGAGAGGGCGCGTAGGTGCAAGAGGCGACAGTCGGACGGCCAAGGTGCATGCGCATGCGATCCTGGCTGTGAGTTTGTTTTACATTTGTTATGCTTACCAGCTACAACAACACCGCGTGGATGGTTGAATGGTTACAAGGGTAGCCGTTAGTTGTTGTCTTTCACCCATGTGTGTTCGACCCCCTTAACACTTTTAGAGGTGGGAGGAGTGAGTTCCTAGGTAGTTGTTGAAGGACAATATTGGGGGAGTCTCTTGAAGAATTGAATAAAAAGAGAGGAGAACGAGTAGGTGGTACACATTTTGCGAGTAGGGAACCACGATTTTCGTAAAAGAAATGAGGAGGAGAATAAAGCGAGATTCTCCTCCTCTTTTCTTGCTGGCTCGCAAGGCAGGTGGCGAGCTGAGGTACAGCGTGCGATGGCAGCAGGCAAAGGCGAAGGCGAAGCCAAGGAGGCGCAGGGTGTAGCAGGGCATTGTTTTTTTTCATTGTAGCTCTGTGTCACACACGGACGCGATCTTGACAATAACTCCTCGATTGACTACCTCAGCCTACTCGAAGAGCACCTTCTCATAAACCTTTTAAAGGTGCCTTTTCAAGGACCTCTTAAAAACTGGAGGCGCGTACTAGTCCCATAGGGTACCGATTGGTTTTTATTCATAAAACATGCGGAGTATTTAAAGATGTGGCAAATGACGATAGGACCTGCGAACTCGCATTCTGCAAGGGCGCTCGTCGTCGGGACAAGAGTCACCAAGTGTTGGGAGAGGTGATGAGGGGTGCATGTCCAACATACAATGAATAGTGCAAATTATTTTTTTCAAGACTATAAGCAAGTCTGCGAGCATCGTACGGGCCTACGTTGCTGGTGTACAACGATAATCTCCATTTGTGTAACTGAGTGGGTGGAAGAGTTCAAAACCGCACTGGATGCTTTTGATTGTGATGTTGGACAGCTGCACATGCAACGTCAAAGCTAGTAGGTGGGAAGAACGAATCTTTTGGAATCTGAAGGTGAAATGAATAAACGTGAAATCCTGCCAGTAGGGAAGTAGTAGAGAGCCTTCCATAGCCATGCTCCATCTCGGTAATAGCGCAACAACTTACTAGGAGTGTTCACTGTGCACAGATTACAATTCTCAAAATAGGCCTATAAAGCATGGAAAAACTTGTTGCAGTCGATCAAGCTGCAAGAGGTCAATTTAAAGGGTGGTTCAACCTCCCTCTAGCCCAACAGCGAATCAAATTTGGGAGGTAGTTTCGGCAGGCGTATGGGGGTTTTAGTTTTTGTGAGACGCCTTCTGAGCGGCACCATTGGCGGGACTATGGGCAGGCGCTCTAAGATGCCTATCACAAAACATGCGCACATGTTTAATTGAGAGCAAGCCTACTTTCTTAGAGCATGTGTTTCTAACTATACATGAAATATCTATAGAAAAACTCAAATAATCCACTACATGGGCTTTTAGTGTATAATCCAGGTTACTGCAATTGTCAATGTGAGCAATAATCAAAACTAAGTATTTGTGAGATTTAACATGACTATCCCACGTTGAGGTTTACATTGAACAAAGGCTCTTCATCTTTGAGAAACTAGAAAGATAACAAGGCTGAATAGCCCAGATTTGATTTTGAGATCAAGCTGAATTTTACCAAGCTTCAATCACATTTAGAATGGAGCCAATACAACCAAATTAACTGCACTTATGCATATTTACGGGTTTCAAAAATCAAGAATGCTTGACAACTTAATGGTATAATTCAAAAAGTTGGAGTTTTGCAGTTCAAAACTAGTGCTTGCATTGCAGGTCTTGAGATTAGGGGGGCGATCGAGCTTTGTAGAACACAATTCGGGCTTAGATTGGACAAGTTATGGGCATTTGGGTATATGGTCTCTAGACAGGATTTGTGTATGTTTGAGATGAGGGTTTTTCTCAGAGTCTTGCTTTGGCACACGGGTTTAGAGTCTTTGGACCTCGTTTTGGAAATTTGGCTTCCAGCCTTTGTACACTATACGAGCATCGAAAATGATGACATTGGCGGCACTTACTTGGAAATTGGGCACCAATATGGGATTTTTGCCACAAATAGGGCACCGAATAATAGGCTTGATGAAGTAATTGGGCTTTGGGTCCAATGAATGACCGTCCATCATATGACTAGCGGACATTATGCAGACATGATCAAGAGTAGTGATTATTTGGGCCTTCGAGGCCTTTAGCTCATGAATTAGGCCATTGGGTAAAAATAGAGAGGGCAATGTGAAGAGGGGAGAGGAAATCGAAGAGCATGGCGAGCAGGTAGGGCTGGGAAGAGGGTACAAAGCTTGATGATCTCATGTTGCTGGCCTCTACAAGGCCTGGATGACTTCAGCCATCGAGCGGGAGTTGATGAGCAGCCTACGGCGCCACAACTCAATACTAGTATCAACCAATTTGATGCTCTACTCAAGCTTGGTGCGCCACATCAGCAGGAAAAGACTCCCACGCTATTATCACGCGACGTGACAACAACAAGAGGGAGTTCATAAAGTGCCTAAAAATAGTAAAAAAGGGGGCTATTATTGGGAGAACAGAGAGGAGACGAGTAGAGAGAAGGAAAAAATAAATGGGGGGATTGCTATCGGTAGATGAAGAATGGGTGGACTCTCGGGAAGCTCTCTCGTCTTGAGGGTTGAAGAACCTACTTTGTTTTGGTGTGTGCTTTGTCCGTGCTTTGGGGGTTCCCTCCCCGTTCCCTCTCTCTCTCTCTCTTAGAGAGGAGAAGAAGAAGAATTGAAATTTCATTCACTCTTGTTAGTATTGGGGTGCTCTCTCTTGATCTCAGCAAGAGGGTTGTGGGTTACTTAGGATCTTTTGGGATGGCTTTGGGGGGAATGTTCTTACTCTTGTGGGAGGAGTGAAAGGACTTGCTTGGTTCTCGACCTATGGGAGCTCTCTTGCTCTTGGCATAGCATAAGCAAAGGGAAGAATTAATTTTTTCTTTTGCTCTCTCTCTCTCTCTCTCTCTCTCTCGGAGGATTCACGGGCTCTCTCGAAGCTCTCTCTTGGGAATTGAAAGAGGGAAGGAGTCTTGCTTGTGTTCAATGAGAGGAGCTTGGAATAATTATTGCTCGTGTTTAGGGGATCTCTTATGTAACCAAGGCATGGAGAAGAGTTTGAGTAGTTCTAGGTCCCGCTATAACTTCAAAAGCAATACACATTATTGCTCAAAAACATGGTTATAAAGTTGTGTTGGCTCCTCTGTATAAATTTGCATCTATGGAAGCTCTTTGTAGCCCTCATCCCTCAACAAATGAACTATACTCACAAAACAAGCAATTGATACAAAGCAGGGTTAGTTTGTACATGTATCTTTGTAGCTATTGACTCACAAGTTTGAGGGTAGACTCTTTTGGAAAGCCATTCCCCCTTTTCTCAATTCTTTCCCTATCCCTTCTCCCCCCCCCCAAAAAATAAAAATAAAAAATATGATACCCCCTCTCTTATTTCTAAGCTTGGGAGATAAATTATTGGGGACCTACCCCTAACTTATATGCTTATGTAACATGTAAAAATATGCCCCTCCCCTGCACTTACGTGGCACGATAAGTTTTTCATGGTGAATCCCCTGGGTTGGTCAGAGACAATCTCTACTATTGACTTTATTATGAATAGGATCCGACTAAGTCCTGCAAAGTTATCAAATGTGTCAAGGAAGGGGAAATGAAAGGTTATGCCAAATTTGAGTACAAGTCATGATTATGGTGATTCATGTGACTCTAGGCAAAGTATCTAAGAGGAATTTGATATACTCTATGTTGAAGAGTCCTTGAGAGGTTCACCTTAAAGAAATCATTTTTATCATGTGTGCTCAAAGGTAACCAATAAAACCACTATCCTTCGTCAGCTTGGGGTAAGCAACAACCTTTTTTTATAAATTACAAGTTTTTTTCCGAAATGCAACTAAAAAACCTTTGTAAATGTAAATCTGTACATTTTTTTAAATCTCTCAAAATAGAATACCCCTTCTTCTGAACTCACATGGTACACTTACATATTTGGAGGTGTAGACTCTCGGTGCAAGAAGAATGCAAGCAAAAAATACAATAGTGGCATTGGACCATGTAGATCTAGGAGAGTAAGAAATCCCATGCAGAGATTGAAGTTATGACAATTATGTGACTTCCATTGTGTATATATAGCGAAGATTATGTAGGATATATAGACTACTTGTTTTGAGGATGTTGTTGGAGGTGCAAATTGGGATCAAGCTATGATGAGGCGATGGTTTCCCTTGTAGTTTATGAGAGATGGGATTTAGTGCCATTGCCAAAAGGAAAGATTATGATCGAATGTAAATGGTTACAAGGTGATGCACAAATAGTCTTAGTGGGTAGATACAATAGTAGATTAGGGCTATGCAAAGTTGCAAAAGCTCGAGCACAGTTCTACTATGCCGACCCTCTGCTCTCACATGACCATGCGGCAGGCTCAGTTATTCGTGAGAATAATAAAGAACTATGCCCCATGTGACCATTGCTTAAGCAATTTCAAATTTTTTTGCTTCAGGGTCAGCAAGCTTCATGATATTTGCATTCTTTCACTTTGCTATCATAGCAATATGAGATAAACAACAAAGGTATTTTGTGGGAGACTTACATTAAGCATATGAGAATCTTCAACATGAGTGTGCACTACCCAAGCACCTTACCAACTGAGCTATCGACTAATGAAAAGGTGGAGATCATGGTTAAATGAGAAAGTCTTCTTGGTTGTGGCTAGAAAGGGGTGAAGGCAAATCTAAAGTCACGAAATGGCATAGTGCGATCGAAAGGGGATCTATGGTTGGCGTTAGGTGTCGTGATTGCGAAACAATATCGGTCGTTGGATGAGTCCGGTGAGCTAGGGGTAAAGGGGGAAATGAATTACCTCGAGTTCATCCCTAGCGGACACACAACAAACCGACTACCAAGGTCACCATTCCATTCGGGATGCCGAAGCTGCAATTTTCTAATTGGCACCCATAAAAGGCATAGTGAAGTAACATGATTGCTTTTTGCCGGGCATTTCACCCGTGTTGGGGTACTTTGGCCGATTTCTGGGATGAAAACCTGTCAAAGATTCAACCCACGGTCACTCATTTCGGATAGGGCCAGGGGCAAGAAGGGCTTTGCCAGGTGGACAGGTCACAGCAGAACCTTTGAAGGTTGAACTTTGCAGGCGAGGGCTGGCAGTGTGAATGTCATCAGTCATCAGTCTAGAGGTTGCGCGCTAATGTGACCGCTTAAGTTTGGAGAGGCCATGGACCTTCTGGCCGCCTCGCAGACTCGCGGGTATGGATAAGGTGACACCTGGTATATTGGTATATTCCCACCTTCATTCTCGTCTCGTCTGCGCATCCAAATCACTCGGACAAGCCTTAAGAGCCCCGTCCCATTGCTCTCTCTCTACCACCCCATTGGCCCTCATTCCCACTCAAAACAATCGACACACACATTGCAACTCAATGCCCATCTTTTATTTAATTTGTAAGTCTCGCATTGACTACTACTAAGGGCCTCCTTAAATTTTAAAAGATATTGCTCACATGACCCTAGAGGAATAGCTTTTAGTGCCACACTCATGTTCACAATAAGTGATCTAGCTCAAAATCAAAGCAACATGAAACCACACATATGTGAGAAAAAAACTTCAACAAGGTTCTTTTTCCTCTGTTCTACCTAGGTCAATCTTACATAGTGGTCTGTAGTACAAATATCTTACAAAATTTATTTGAATTCCACCACTCTGTAGATAGCTCATTTGTTCGCCAAAAACAAAAAAAGATCACATGTGATGATTGTGCCCATAGGCTGAAAGTGCACTCACATTCGTCTCTACTGTCGTCCAATCTTTCCTACTATAAAGGATTCTACTCGTTGAATTCATGAGTGGAGCTGGCATGAAACAAATGCTTGTCAAGATAAACTCAGTTTTGTTTTGTGCCTAAATAAGCTTACAACTCGAATAGGCAATACATGCCTACAGTTTCAACATGGGAAACTCAAGGTTGTTTGTTGTTTTCATAATCGATAACATCATTTTGATTTTTAGTTTTGCAGAGCATAGGTGTGGATATTGCAATTTAAACATCTGGGGTGACTTCAGAAGAACTTCACTTGACATCACTGGAGCATTGGCAACAATGCTCCAATCAAGAGAATAGAGTACTTGAGGTAATGGTCATGGGGTTGTTTTTGGAAAAATAAAAATTGAATTGTAATGTTAGCAGGTTTTCTTTATTTGTTTTTTTCCTTTTTGGAAAGACAAACTAAATTAATAAAAGGAAAGAAATACAAAAAGGCCCTTCGGATGGAAAGGGGAATCCAGATTAACTGAACTCATGCATTGAGTTAGTTAAAATTAAGAAACAATCTAGTGTGATCATAATGGGCAAGAGTAACTTTTCTCCATCGCTGCCATCTGAGAAGTTTCTGAAAGGTTGAAACCTCGACATCTACAGCTTCTTTTACCTGACTGAGAATCTATAGTAACTTTGAAACTAAAGGCGAAGGGGATATCCGAGTAGGAGAAGGAATGGCCAAAGTTAGCATTGTTCCTTTCTTTCCAGATGTGGTGTAGAAAGACCCCTTTGATACAGGTCCAAAGTGGAACATCACTGAAAGTACATTCCGCACGCAAAATGGATCTCCAATTGAGTTTGGCCCTATCAGCCCTAAAAACACTTTGTAGCTGAAAAGCAAAGTGGGTGCTGATTGAATTTACAGTGAATGAACAGGTGATTCAAAGATTCTTCAACTTCCTTGCATCTGGGACAAATGCCATCAGCAATTCCTAGTTTTTTTGCTTTAGAACCTGTCTAGAGGCCTTGATGAAGTATCAACCACATCAAAACCTGTGCTTTATGTAGGTTTTCTTTATTAGGTTTTTTTTTCTTTCATTCACTTATAGTTGTAGGAGTGGCCTTTCATTGTATTTTAGCCATAGGAAGCTCATACTTCCTTACTTTTCGAAGGATATAAGTACTCTCAACGCACAACAAGTGTCAGGTCCTTATACAGTTTGCATGGACACATTATTGCTCACCTAACACTTTGTCGAATGTATGCTCCCACAAAAACACCCAATGAGTATAAATCCTTTCCATTTGAGTGTGTTGAGAGGGGATGAACTGAAGCACTTTGAGTGTGTGAAGAGCAATTTGTGCACCCCGTGGGAACCCAGTTCAAAAGAGCATGTACGTGGCTGGCCGGACCTTTTGAGTGTCCACGTGTGGGAGCCACAAAGAATAAAGCACTTTTGCCACGTGGAAAGCTAAGTCTGGAACTGGCTACTTTATCCTTGAATTTTCTTTCTTGACTTTCTTGCTACAAACAATTGTTTGCCAAGTAGGCCGATCCTTTTTGCATTTCTTTATACTTTTTCAAACCACCAAAGGGACAGGAAGGGTTGGTGGCGGAAGCTTCTTGCTAAAGCCTTCACTTGCTTGCGCTCGAAGCACTGGACTCGAGAGTGATCTGCTCTCTCTCTCTCTCTCTCTCTCACACACACACACACACACACGCGCGCGCACGCGCACACACCAGTTCCATGTGAATCGACGGGGTCTCTAGGTACACATACGTCTCTCTTTCGACTCTCGAGCCAAGCCAGTTGTGCGTCCTCTCTCTCTCTCTCTCTCTCTCTCTCTCTCACACACACACACACACACACACACACACATGAAGACATTGCAGATTGCGGAAGGTCCTGAAGATGGAGATCTGAGCCAGCAGAGAGTAAGCACTTGGGCAGTCATGGTTAGCTTACCCAGGCTTAATCTCCCAAGGTCCAGCTATGGCGGAATTGGAACATTTCACCAAGAAGAAGCAGCAGAAGCAGAAGAGAGGGAGCCCTCCGCATGCTCCTTCTCACAGAGCTCATTGAGTGAAGATGAAGTGTCATATTCAACCCTAGCCAATATTAGGGCTGAGGTAATGATTGTCAATGCCAATTTGTCAGAAGTAGGGGCTTCCATTAATGCACCAGGAGCATCAATGACTGACTGCAGCTTGAGTGACTCGGCATCATCATCATCATGTGAGACCCCAAAGGGTCCAACCTTTGAAATTCCAGAGCCCCTCACCCCCCCTTCCCCTCCTAGGAAGAGGAGAGCCCTATCAGGCAATCGAGCGACTAGTCGCCGCCGCGGAACAACCTCGACCTTCTTCCGCCCTGCTGATGATGATTTTGAGCTCCTATTGTGCCCCTTGGCTTCTCATGTTATGTGAAGAGAGTGCTTTATATGTATGGCTTAGATTAGATCAAAGTGCGCCTGTGTAACGAAGAACATCGCCGTCTGAGTAGCTTAACTTCCCCTTATCCTCTTCAGGAATTCCCTATACGGGGTCGATATAAACGGAGTTCTCTCCCCCTTTTACTGTGGATTAGACTGAATTAGTTGCTGGTTATCTTTGTTATTTTACTGGACGATGCCAGCATGAGAAATTGTGCTTGCACATATATATGTACTTCATCCTATTCTTTACTTTCATTTTGAACAACATGCAAAGCTGTGATGGCTTTCAGCCTCTTATGGTGACAAGCTTTTGGTAGATTGTGATATAACAGAGTATCTACAAAGTTTTGTGAACTATTCTTGAAACTCTTCAACAATCTGTGACTTCTTTGTCTTAATCATTTTGTGTCTCAGAATTACCCTGAAAATCTAATGATTTTACAAGGACAAAATTCACAGTAGAAAAGATTTTTTTTCAATATGTATTGAGCAACTCAAGGATGTGGATAATGAGAGGTCCTAAGTAAGCCATAGTACCATTTGAAGGTGCTTGGTATCATTATTGTAATGTTGTGAGCATATAAGAGAGTGGACACATCACCTTACTACAAAAACCTTGATCACATTTTTCTTGGAAGCCGGGAAGAGAGCCTACAATGCATTTGAGAACATTTGTAGTGAGAGATTAAATGTTGGGCTCTCAAAAAGTACACCTTGGTGATACCAAGGCTCCTTCATGGGGTGGTAGCATCTTTAAATCTACTTGGAAAGGGTTTCCAAATGTCCAAAAGCATTTGCTTACGAACTTTCTCCAAGTCAACACACAAGCATCATGCAACGGACATTGGATGTGTTCATGTGTAATCAGAGGGTACACAACTAATCTAAGTGCCTGGACATGCACGTCCTGGGTATAGGCTCACAAGAGTGCCAAAACACTTCTTAGGCTACCCTAAACCCTGGAAGTAGGAGTGAGCTTGTCCACATGCACATAGGGTTAGATGTGCATGTGACATGCGAGAGGATTCAAGGGTTGACTTCTATCTACAAAATGCAGATTTGACACGCAAAAACGCAGCAAATAGCGCTGATGTACCACGGCTTGGGAGAAATCCGGAGCCCCTAATTACAAACCATCTTCTTCTCTGAATGAAGGAACCGCATGTGCAAGACGAACCCTTTGAGTGCGATCCACACTATCGCCTCCATCTGGCTCAGCTCTTAATCCCTACTATGCGGGACAGGGCATTGGGACACCGGTGGGGAGCCTCATAGACTATGCACTTTATGTCCCAAAACACTAAGCTTTTGATCAATGTTTCTTTTGGTTGCATAGGTCATATTTGACCTTCAAGAACGATAATGAAATCTCTCTCTCTCTCTCTCTCTCTCTCTCTCTCTCACACACACACACACACACACACACACACACACTCACACACACAAAATGTAGATTTGAGACGCAAAAGCGCAGCAAAGAGCGTAGCAAATAGCACAGATGTATCATGGCTTGAGAGAAATCCGGAGCCCCTAATTACAAACCATCTTCTTCTCTGAATGAAGGAACATGCTCAAGACGAACCCCTTGAGTGCGATCCACACTATCGCCTCCATCTGGCTCAGCTCTCAATTCATACTATGAGAGACACGCCATTGGGACACCGGTGGGGAGTCTCATAGACTATGCACTTTTATGTCCCAAAACACTAAAATTTTGATCATGTTTCTTTTGGTTGCATAGGTCATATTTGACCTTCAAGAACGATAATGAAATCTCTCTCTCTCTCTCTCTCTCTCTCTCTCACACACACACACACACACACACACACACAAAATGTAGATTTGAGACGCAAAAATGTAGCAAATAGCGCCGATGTACATGGCTTGGGAGAAATCCGGAGCCCCTAATTACAAACCATCTTCATCTCTGAATGAGGGAACCGCATGCTCAAGACGAACCCCTTGAGTGTGATCCACACTATTGCCTCCATCTCACTCAGCTCTCAATCCCTACTATGCAAGTCAGGGCATTGGGACATCAGTGGGGAGTCTCATAGACTATGCACTTTATGTCCCAAAACACTCAGCTTTTGGTCAATGTTTCTTTTGGTTGCATAGGTCATATGTAACCTAATTCAAGAACGATAATGAAATCTCTCTCTCTCTCTCTCTCTCTCTCTCACACACACACACACACACACACACACAAAATGCACATTTGAGACGCAAAAACGCAGCAAATAGCGCCGATGTATCACAGCTTGGGAGAAATCCGGAGCCCCTAATTGCAAACCATCTTCTTCTCTGAATGAAGAACCCGCATGCTCAAGACGAACCCTTTGAGTGCGATCCACACTATCGCCTCCATCTGGCTCAGCTCTCAATCCCTACTATGCGAGACAGGGCATTGGGACACCGCTGGGGAGTCTCATAGACTATGCACTTTATGTCCCAAAACACTCAGCTTTTGATCAATGTTTCTTTTGATTGCATAGGTCATATTTGATCTTCAAGAATGATAATGAAATCTCTCTCTCTCTCTCTCTCTCTCTCTCTCTCACACACACACACACACACACACACACACACACACACACACACACACACACACAAATTGCAAGAAAATAATTTCGCTTCATATCTCAATAGCCTACTAGTGGTCAGGGACTCTCACTATAGAGAGGGACAAGATTATGGCTACTTGGATGTCGTTCCCCTAAAAATGACCTGGCAATGGCCTTTTGGTTGCCTAGATTGCTTCTGGGCACGCTAACCTTATGTTCACTAATGTAGAAAAACAAATAAGGATCTTCACATAATTTTTTGGTGTCATCATAATTCACTAATTGCAATTGTTAATGAAAATTGTATATAAACCTATGAAGGTAGCATTGGTATCAAAGCACAACTTCTCCTTTCTTGTTGAAGAAGGGATGATTTAGGCTATGGTCACGCGAGGCTTAGTTATTTGTAAGCCTCCACAGGCCTGACGATGGCAGGTACTACAACTGCTGCGTTGACGGGGAAGCGCAAGTAGTGAGAGAGAGGTTGAGGCGCAGCGAGGAGAGAGAAACAAAGGGCACACCGGCCAGCTACCGGCATAGTTTTTCAACTATGCTGAAAATGGAATAGTAAGCTTACTAAACCGGTGGCCTACTGCAAAAAGCTGCGCAGCGTCAAATTCTGCCGGCCTAGGTTACGGAAAACTAAGCCTCGCGTGACCATAGCCTTAATGATACACTATGGGACATTTAAATATATTCATTGAGCAATAAATGAGATAGAGAGTATTATTTTGCAAGAAAGGACATAATTTTTGGCAAGCATTCTTCGACGAGCACTTTTTTGAAATTCGACGAACAGATTAAAAAAGATTCTCTCTCTCTCTCTGTCTCTCTCTCTCTCTCTCTCTCTCTCTCAGGTGTGTGTGTGCTTTGCCGGTGGTTGTATGTGTGTTTAAAAAAAGGGGAAAATGGTTCAATCTTTCTACCACCCAAGCTTGTAGATGGGTTATGCCATTTCCATCTTGAATAACCTGTCTTGAGTTCAACTCTCCTCGTTGAATATATCTCCAAGGTCTCTTGGGATAGTTTCCTACAACGTTTGATCAATCTGCTTCTTCTTCTTTATCATCATCTTCTTCTCTCTCTCTCTCTTTCTCTCTCTCTCTCTCTCTCTCTCTCTCTCTCTCTCTCTCACACACACACACACACACACACACACACACACACACACACACACACACACACACACACACACAGTATTACTTAAGAGCCCCTAGCATATTTGACACATAATTCCTAAGCTTTGCTATATTGGGTCTACACCATGGGAATTGGCCCGTCTGAAACACAGGTAATACGTTTTTTTTGGAGGGTGGTTTACTACCTTATGGTAAAACCGGCCGTGAAGGCGCTAGGGTAATTTCTTCCTACTACAGCATAGACGGCCTCGCTGTCTCAGAAGGGGGTCTCTCGTCTTATGGCGCTCTGCTCATTACAAGGGATTGGCGGCCCGCCTCCCTCCTCTATATAAAGAGGTGAGGACGCATCTCAGCCCCTCACTTAGCTTTGTTTGTTGTTATGCTTGCATAAAGTAGGATTGTGTGTCTTTTTACACCAAAGTATGGAGCTCGCAACACAAGTTACTTAGGTTTGCGACTCTGCTCATTTCTTTGCTGACCTACCTTTTTAAATGGCATTATCACTATATTATTGTTCATCTAGCAAGTTTTTGATGGTGTGGCTCTTTATGAGGATTTCACTCAGTATAACAGAACCTGGTTGTCGTTCATTTGGTTGGTGAGTATATATGGTGATAGTGTTTTGGGACGGCTTTGACCCCTACACTGGGGTTGGGGTTGCTGGTAATACTGCGTCGTTACTGTTCTTAAACACTTTATGATGGTTCCAGGGTATGGTATATCAACACGTTATACATTAACATGATTACATAGTGCACCCCCTGAGAAAAAACTGAGCATAGAAGTTCTCTCCTTGACTTATTGAGCAAATAACTTACTCTACTAAAACACACCAATATCTACCAACCATGAAATTCATGGAGAAATGGTTGAGAAATTACTGGATCCGTGAAGTCATCTATCACAGCATATGTACATGACACCATCCAGAGAGAAATGGTGCGAAGATGACAAAAATTTCACAAGCAGGCCTCCTCGGTGATGGGTGCTAAGTAGTCTACTCGGCATGCCATGACTACCGCATCATCCGATAGTAAAAACTCTGCATCTAAGGTGAATACACCTGTCAATAAGCTCGGTAGAGAATATATTTCATAAGGATATGCCACCAATGCCGGAATCAAGTTTGCAATGTGTGGGAAGGTCTTTCCACACAAGTCGTACCCCTCCAAGTCGCTGATCATGCTCCATTTTTTCGGAGTATGAGAGAGACCCAATCAAACGTTGGATCACTCGAAGGCTCCTGCATTACAAAATACCATGCAAAAGAAGATTGATTAAGTTCTTATCAAGTTCAAAATTGAAATTAGATGCCAAAGTGTCATAAACTCACTTAGAAGAGTTTTTTGGATCCATGAGAGCCTTCTATAGATGGTATAGATCAGCAAGTACTACGAGATGTATTGGGACTACTCCAACACTTTTAATTTCTACCATTTCCGCGTCAGAGTGAGTTGAAACTGTGTGAAACGCAAAATTTAATCAAATGTTAAGTACCACCATTTTGTTTTTTTAAAAAAACATTGATTTGTGGTTGTGTTTCTTACCTAGTGGAAAGGAGGCAAGTGGTTTGAGTGGCCGAATCGAAACTAGGTGGCTACCCTCGCTTTGCCCAATAGAAATGGATATGGTTCGCTCGGGACCCCGGGATCTCGAAGCCTAGGAAGGACTAGATCTCCGTGACTCCAAGTGACGTTCGGAGTCACCCTGCTTATATTCTGACCCGCCACCTTGGTGCTCGCTCCTTTCACTCTAAAACTCCTCGAAGAACTTCAAAAAATTACGAATGACTGGTCATTCTCTCTTCTTGACTTGTTTAGGTATGTCCACTGCAGTTTTGGGCTTTGACATTCCTTGGTCTTGATAGGGAAAATGGCGTCGGTGGGAGACTGATTGATGGTGACACTTCCTCTTTTGCCCTTTTCCTTAACCTTCTTGTGCAATGTTGCAAGTCCAAAAAAAAACTGAGGACACTATAGAAAACCAAACACATTAGTTGAACAAGAAAAAAATTACTTATCGTTGTATGCTTCAGCTTCGTCTTCGAGAAACTCGCCATCCACATAGTCCAAAAACCGTGGGAAGTCTCTCTACGTTTCCTTACCGTGGAGCTTCTATATTCAATCGTCGAGATAGAGACCGCTCTCCTCTCTCTCAGAATCCACCCATGCGTCTCTGGGATGCTCGGGGTATGGACTGCAAAGACCTATCTTAAGGGTGCCCAACCACCATCTACAAATAACAAGAGGAATAATAACTCCATGATTCAAAACACACAATTTTAATATTACATCCTAATAAAATTGTATAGTTCAATACCTGTATACCAAGGATCAGACAATACATGTGAAATGCAGCTTCTCCGGTGTGCTGTGTGTGGCACGTATGGCTTGCTTCCATTTACCATTTTTTAACAATTCACCATTTGATAGTTTTAATAAATTAAGGAGAACAAACGGTGCTTTCAAAAGCAGATAGTACTTACTCTGCATGACTAATGTGTGCCCGTGCATTTTTGGAGACTCTGAAGGGGTCATTTTGCAACCCTTCTCTCCCCAACCCACAAATAAGATGCATTTTCAAAAAAAATATGTGTCATTCTCAGGATTAGCTATGACGGCTATCGCTAGTTCCTTGCACACAAAAAAGTTCTTGGTCTCTTTCATAGGCAAATCATAGCTTGCTTTGTAATCATCTTCATGCATGTGGTACTTTCCACTCTGCTTGACTGGCAAATTTTGTGTTTCTGGCCGATACATTGCATCGAATGCTTTCTGCAATACCAATCACCAAAACAAAGTAATTTCCAAGAAAAACCCCATGTACTTATGTATTGGAATATGAGTATGACATGGATATTTGCGGAATTTAAATAACCATAGTGAAAATTTCCTTTAAGAGGGTTCTTTAAGGAGCATAAGAAGAGTATTTGATTAAAAGTAGAAAAATTAACATTACACCTAATTAGCTTGGCATGAACAATATTTGTAAAAGAGACAGAGAAAAGATTAGATAAATTGACAGCAGTTGAGGACCGGATTTACTTGGAGCCGATCCCCCCTCCAAAAGGCTTTTGTATTATAGATTCTCCCATGTAGAGAGACTTGGTACAATACAAGATTTGTGTTCCTTGAGACCTCATTGGTGCAATGAGGATGGAGAGCTTCATGCACCAAGATTATGCCCTTAACTATCTTACCAAAGCATTAACATGACCTCGGTCTTAGTCCGAAGACCTCAAACACCTTCGAAGGTGGAGAGAGCTAGCTAGGAATGAGGATGGGGAAGAGGAAGAAGAAGTAACATACGAGAAATAAATAGACTCCTCACTTGATATTACTCTTGTTGCTTAGCATAGCATAATAGCATAGTAGATGGCAAGCATGGCCCTTGGTTGGCTTTGCATTCCGTAGCCAAGAGTTGTTGGTGTAGGCTCTCAAATTCTCAAGCTTGGAAAAGGAGATGGTGTTCTTGCACAACACACTATGAGAATGAGTGTGTGTGTGTGTGTGTGTGTGTGTGTGTGTGTGTGTGTGAGAGAGAGAGAGAGAGAGAGAGAGAGAGAGAGAGTGAATGAGAGAGGGTATATGGGCAAGCACACCCCCTCCTTTCTTGGGTCGACCCTCCTCTAGCTCTTCCTTGATGGTGACTGGACCTCATCAAGCCTGGCCAATCACATGCTTTGTGCATATCAAGCAATGAGGGTAGCATTAGGATAAGTTTCCTTCATACCCCTTTGAGAGAGAGGGCTTGAAACAATTAGTTAAAGAAACTAAAATCTCATTTGACCCCTTTAGAGGTCAACCGATAGTATTTAGGCACTACATGAGGGCAACATGTGTAGGTGCTTGACATGTGTCCTTGTTTCCTCTTAGGTCTTGGGCTTGCCTTGAGTGAGTGTGTGTGTTCTCTCTCATGCCCCTAGCTTTAGGGCTTGTCCCCCTTCCTGTAGGGATTATGTTGACTTTGGAACACCTCACCCCTTGAGAACCTTAGTCATGAAGCCCCTCAAGCACCTTAATCATCAAGCATGACAAGCACCTCAAGTACATTAGTTAGAAAGCACGACAAGCACCTCAAGCACCTTAGCCAACAAGCATGACAAGCACCTCAAGCTTGGGCCGGGTTCCCACCTCAAGCCCTAGCTTGCCTAAGGTCCTAGGTCTAAGGACTTTTAACACTAACCTTTGGAGGTCTTTAATGAAGATAACCCTAAGGTCTTTCAAGCTCCATTAGCTAGCATTTCTCTTTGACACACCATCTCTCATTTGGACCCATTGACTTTGGTCCCCTGTTGAGAAAGATCCATAAGCACGTGTCTATATTCTAACTCTTGTTCCCATTGATTGTCCCACATTAAATGATCAGTTTAGGATGAGAAAATCATTTGGGTTAGTTACATATTAGATTTTATGACATTGCTTCTCTCTTGAAATCATAGTCGTTCTCGACTATGAGGTAGAGGAGATAAAGCCTTAGTCACTAGTCTATGTTTCTTAGCGGGTAGAGGATCCCTTTTTACCCTACGACATCTTTCCAGAATGGATGACTAATCCATCTGGTACTTGGGAGACTTAGCTGTCGTAAGCATGTCTGCTCTTGAGTCCATTTCATTCTCCCAAAGAAGAGTGATAAATTTTACTTGGTGTTTGAGAGACTTCGTCATCACAAACATGATTCTAAGCATGCATACTACTTAAATTTTGTGCACAATTTAAAAAAATACCTAGTCTTATAAGACAAAAAAATTGATCATTTAAAAGAAACATTTACATTTTCTTACTCTAGTGTAGCATCGTAAGCATTGACAAGGTTCATACTATCCTTAAGCTGTGTTCCTTGCATCCATCTAGCATCTTTAAAAGGATAATTTTTTAAATTTAATAAGATATCGTCGATTAATCTTACCATGCCATAGTACCTTGTCCTCATGTTGAAGGATAGCTTTGGGTTGTAGCACCTCTTCTTGATCTTCGATCTCTAGGGGGTCGTCAATAATTGGGTTTGATGGTGGCTCTCCTTTGTAAGGCTTAAGTAGGCTCACATGGAAATCATTGTGAATGAGCCAATGGTTGGGCAACTTGAGTTGATAGGCCATCTCATTGACTGGTTTTAGAATTTGAAAAGGACCATAGTATCTTTTTTCTAATTAAGCATAATACTTTTTACCCGTAGGATTTTTACCCGTAGTTTACCTCAATCGAGCCTTGGGAAATTTGAGTAGGACCCAATCCTTTTCTTTGAAAGATAAGGCCCTTCTCTACTTGTCAGTGAGATAGCCTTTTCCCTTTGTTGCGAGATGGATATAGCCTCCTTAATCTTATGGAAAGATTCTTGTAGGTCTTGGCTATACTCATCTGCAAAACAGCGAAGATCTTCCCATGTTCCTTAAGTAGCAATGGACTTTTCGGTCTTCCTTCAATGATTTCGAAAGGTGCCTTCCCCATAGTAGTATGGAGAGTGTTATTGTACGCATGCTCTACAATTGCTAGACACTTTTCCCATTGCGAGCGTTGATCTACTTCTGTAACATAAGTCTTTACTAGATTGAGAATCGTAAGGTTAGCTATCTAACTTTGGCCATCCGTTTGTGGGTGATAGGCCGAAGAAAAATTCAACCTTGCACCTAGATTTTCAAAGAGACCTTTGCAAAAATTACTGGTCATTTTAGGATCTCTATCTGACACGATGGATGTTGTTAATCCATGGTGTTTGAAAATCTGAGGTATGAAGAGGGTTGCCATTTGGTGTGCCTTAATATTTTTTTGATAGGAATAAAGTGTGCTTGCTTGCTAAACCTATTGACTATTGTCCATATTCCCATGGATAGACTTGGGTAATCCAAAGATAAAATCCATGGATATACTCTCCCATGGTGAATTAGGGATTGGTAATGGTTGGAGTAATCCCGGTTGCTTCCCTCTATCATACTTGGTCTTTTGACATAGCACACATTTTAAAACATACTCTTGAATGTCAACTTTCATGGTGGGCCAATAAAAATATGTCTCTACTCCTCAAAAATTAGCAAAAAGTAGGTTGAATCCCTCTATGCCCCGCATAGGGAGGAGCATGGGATTCATACATCACTTTCTCCCACGAAGAGAGTGAGTAACACATAGTTTGTTTCCGTGGAGAAGGTAACCATCCTGCTAGGTGAATGGTTCCTCTTTCTTCCCTAACACAAGGGCTGACATTATGTCTTTAAAATCAGGGTCAATAGCATACTCATCTATCGTGGAAGATAGATCATTGTGAGTTGCTATAGACACCAAATTTACCCTAAGTTGTCGTGATAGTGCATCAGCCACTTGATTATGCTTACCTGCAATATGAACAATATGAAAATTGAGTTGCAAAAGAAAAATTGGCTACCTCATTTGTTTGTCGGAAAGCTTGGTTTGCGTCATGAAGTACTTAAGACTTTGGTGATCCGTTTGGAAGATGAATGGAGTCCTCAATAGATACTGCTTCCATGTATCGAGGACATGTAGGACAACTAGTAGCTTCTTTTTGTAGATGCCCAATACTTGCTCGTCAGAATTGAGTCTTCGACTCTCATATGCTATGGCATGCCCTTCTTAAAGCAAAACTGCTCCAAGCCTCAAGGCAATCTCCACAAGCATCGCATTGGACCTCAAATGGTTTTGAGAGATCTGGTAGTGTAAGTACAGGTTGAGAGGTAAGATTTTCTTTAAGCTTCTCAAAAGCACTTTGCTCTTCAGCAATCCATATGTACTTAACATTTTTCTTGGTCAAATTATGTAGTGGTCCTGCTATTTGGGAGAATTTAGCTATGAAGCCTCTATAGTATGCAAACATGCCTCAACTTTATTCTCTCGCTTTCTCTCTCTCTCTCTCTCTCTCTCTCTCTCTCTCTCTCTCTCTCTCTTTGATTTTTCCCCTTCGCAAACACACCTTGATCCTACATCTTCGCCACCATCGCTTTTGCTCATTTTTTCTCTCTCTTGATCCTCTATTGGCCTCGGTTTCTCTCTCTCTCTCTCTCTCTCTCTCTCTCTCTCTCTCTCTCTCTCTCTCTCTCTCTCATTTTTCCCCTTGGCAAACACACCTCGATCCTACATCGTGGTGACCATTGCTTTTGCTCATTTCTTCTCTCTCTTGATCCTCTATCAGCCTCGGTTTCTCTCTCTCTCTTTCTCTCTCTCTCTCTCTCTCTCTCTCTGATTTTTTCAAGCAGGCTAGATTTAATATTCATTAATTTCTTACTAATGTGACACCTCAACAACCTCATACCCTATCTCACAATCTCTCTCTCTCTCTCTCTCTCTCTCTCTCACACACACACACACACACACACACACACACACACACACACACACACACACACACACACACACACACACACACACACACACAAGGAGAAGTATACACCTAAATCAATTTACATCAAGATTAATGCTAACAAAAAGAGAGGCAACCAAGATAATCAAAAAAATCTTTGCCAAAGTTCCAATTCCAACCCAATCAATATCAACTTTGCCAACTACAATACATGGTGGAAAATGTGGCACAAAATTGTACAATTATGGAGCCTTTACTCTAAGTTTGGATATGTTCGTTCACGGCTAAGAGCATTATAGACATCTACTTTGCTTAGCATGGGTTGATGTATGAACATGTTTTCATTTTGGCTCAATCCAAGAACAATCACGAAAATGAAGTACAAGTGCTTGTAAGCCAACTAAGAATTATTCTTGGCCTCCATGTCGATGAAATCAGGGCATGTGCAGCAAGGCCCATCCTTGATGTGCACCTCATACACCCCCACATGTTTGCCTACTGCGTGATGCTTAACCTTGAAGAATTCATGTGCTTTGCTACAATGCATTTCTCTTCAATCACCTTAACCTTTAAACAAAGAACGAGACTAATTTTCTCAGCTGCCTCTTCTAAGAGGGAATTCCAAAATTTGACTCTTATGCTATTTCTTAGTATTGAACCAGTGCTTACCTGCTTTTGTTGAAGCGGAAGAGGAATCACCTCCACCCCTAGGAGGAGTTTGCATTGTTGTTGCACTCTCTTGATCTTTTCCAATTGTCTCCCCTTGAAATCCTTCTTCAAGCAGTACCTCAACTTCTTCATCAGCGAGATTTGTTCCTAGATTAACTAGCCAAATTGTTGCAGGAGGAGCTAGCTTTGGTTCTATATTATGATCCACCACATAGCAATGAATAACATGTTTGGGACAGAACCAAAACCACTCTCGGAGTAGCCCATTTGGATGTTTTCTATACCCCTCAAAGGATGGTGTAGGAGCCCCTTTACTACATGCCACTATATTTTTTCCACATCTTTTTCCACCACTGGGGTTCCATTGCATATTACATGACTATTGAGAGGGGTTCTTCTAATTGTCCACATAGCTTCATTGATCTTTTGTTCCAAAACACAAAACTTTGTCTTCTCTTTGGATTCTCACTCCCATCTGCTACCCCTATATCTTTTGTGAAAATAATCTTTCTTGGCCTTTCATGTGTTATGCAATCACGTGTTTTTGCATCAGCACTTCTCTCCACTGTTGTCATGATGCTCCCACCGGGTGTTTTTATGAAATGGGGTTTAGATTTTATGGGTCCCTTCAAGAAAATTACTCCAAGGAAGAATAGGTATATATTGATGGCCACTTGTTATGTGACCAAATGGGTAGAAAGTAAGGCTCTTCCCGACAACACAACAAAATCCACTGCTATGTTTCTATTTGAAAATATTGTTTGTCGACTAGTGTCTTTCGACCGTTAAATTAGCGACCCCAGACTTGTTTAGTTTTTTACCTTTACAACTATTTATGCGTTGGGTTATATTACAATTTAATGTTTATTACTGGCAAATGGTTTAAAATTCTGTTACCAATCAATTTGTCTGCCTATAACTGCATATGCTTTTTAATTGTATATGAGAATGCAATTACTGTTCCAATGTTGTTTGATTTTGCAGTGAGACTGAACAAGGCTAAGGACATCCATCTCAAATGCTCTTCCACCTCAATGAATGAGCTTCAACTCAATAGATTCCAAGGATAGAATCTACATCAGAAAGGGGGACATGTTAACCCTGACACACATTCCTGTCACCTACGATAGATGTCGTATTATTTATTTGGTAGAGTCAGTGTTTGCGGGTCGCCGCGACGGACGTCCATAACATAGCTCTCAAGCATCAACATATTTATCAATACAAGGGAAGCGACTCGGATGAGGCATGGAAACTCACTAGGGTGTCATTCCTAATGAAGTGAACTTGAAGAGATGCAACTATTAACTCTGCAAGAAAAGAAAACGCATTACCGCCAAGTAATCTGCTTATGTCCTCCTACACAGCTCTACAATCATCACGCCCGTTTACCATGCAAATCATATCGGAATCGCACGAAACTTGAAGGGAAGCTACACGGGATTATTAGGAACATATCCTATCATTGTGACAGCATTCTGGAGAGGTACAATGATCGCGATCGTTCGTCCCAAAGTCAGCAAAAACAGCGAACATGCGATCCTAATGGGTGGTTTTAGGGTCCCTAAAGCCCCTCCTAGGGTCAAAACAACATTAAACACGCATATAGACACTCAAAACAGCAATTTTAGGCCTCAAACTCGTAGTTGAAAACCTACACCGAATCTTGAATGATTACACTTGAATGGAAGAGCAAGATGAGAGGAACACGATGCAATAAACAAATCTGAATTTGGATTACCGTAGCAGCAATGGCAAAGATTACAAATTTGAACAAGAAGGAGCTCTCAAATGTACGTTGTCTTCTCAGTTTTCCATCAAAAAGATTATCTCCAAACTTACAAAAAATGACCTTTATAGATTAGGTCTTTACAAATGGCTTGTCCGGCCATAATCTCCTAAACTTCTAACCGGCTCTCTAATATACAATTGCTCCCATAAGAATAATCATACATCCTTTGACAAATTCTCGGCTTAGAGATGCTTCCTTACAAAATAATTTTACAATGGCTTCTCAGAAAAATATGATCCTTCTCTGGAAATGGCCGCTTGTTGCTTCGTCTGCCAAACACTCCCCCCTTCCTTATCCTTGCACACCCTCGTGCATGTTCAGTGCTTTGGCCATTGATGTGGCTCCAACGAAGCAAGTGTCGCTGAAAAACTTCTTGTTTGCAGGACGGCTTCCAGGGCTTCTTGATGCTGTCTGAATGGATTTTCACATAACGTGTGTTGGTATGCTACGTACCTTGCCTTGAGGTCCTTCGCCATAGGATGGAACATCCTTGAGTCAATTTCGAAGAATCCTGTGAAGGCCTCTTTGAATGTCTGCAAGTAGTGTGAGTGCAGGTACATTAGCCTGGAGTACATGGCCATCAATATGTGTCGTGGCGGTGAATCCTGTAGATTCCAGCAGATGTCTCTATGTCCTTCCAAGAATAGATTCCACGGATGATCGTCACCTTCAATGTCTTTAAACACCTAGATGCAGGTGAAAATCATCCGGGCTATCTTTACTAGCATTTGGCACGCCAAGTCGGGGACATCCCGCAGCAATGTGACTATCGAATTCAGTGTGTTGACCATGTAGGCTACCGTAGGGGGTTGCTGCACTGTCAAGACCAGGTAATTCAGTTTTTGTGGCCTTGACCCTTTCCATGTGGTGAAGTCTTTCCATGTGCATCTTCTAGGGACTGGGCAGAAAGTGGGATCTATTTGTATATGTTGAGGAGCGTTGTGGTAATTTGTTAGATCCTGTGGCCGTTTGTCCAACCACTTCTGCCTCCACTTGGGGTGGTCATCGACAAGCATCTGAGCTTCTTCCGATGTTAGTGCAATGCCTTTGTAACCCCTATCTTTGTTTTGTGGAAAGGCTGGCCGCATCTTTTCTTTCCACAAAATTGCTTCATGGCATAGCAGAGGAAACGGGAGGTACTCATGGCCAAATCCTTCTACCTGCTCTTCTGGTTGTAAGTATGCCAGGGTTACCGACTCCATTATCTTATTTTCATAGAGCATGTACTCCTTTGCTGGCCCCACTGGCATGTCCTGAATGCTCTCATTGAGCTCATCTCTAATATCCAGATCTGGCCCTTCAAATCCATGCTCCTGTTGCCCTTGGTGTGATGTTCCAGGCAAATCTGGCACTTGTTGTCTGGGCAGTAGTTGTGGTTCACTCTGGGCTTTGTCTACTTTGATTTGTTGTTGAAAAAACAGATCTTTTTTTTCCTTTAGCAGCTTGTCACCGATCTGCTTCTGAGTCTGTAATTCGGCACTTGTTTGGGCTAATTGTTGCTCCAGTTCTTTTACCTTTAGCTCATTTGCCGCCGTCTGGGCCACCATTCTTGATACGAGCAGCTGTCTTTGAAGCTTTTCTTGCTCTAGCTCCGCTTTTAGTGCCGCTATAGTGTTCACTGCTGTGGCATCATCAGATGTGGAGACCAATGCCCGAGCAGGTTCCTGATTCGCCATCAAAGTTGTCAGAGTGCCTTTCACAGTATTGTATGAACTACTAAGTCTCTGAAATCTTGCGCTCTCATAAGCAAGATGCTCCGTTACTTTCTGTACTCTTGCCGACAACTCTTGGCACTCCTTTTCTTTGGTGGTCAAGTCTGTCCTGACATCCACCAATTCTTTGATCAGAGACTGAGCCTGCTGCCGCTCAAGGTCTCTTTCCTCCGTTGTGCGTTCTAGTTGCACCTTCAGGCTTTCTAACTACTCTTGCCCAGATGCTTGCTTTTGTTGGGCCTCCTGTACCTGCCTTTCCTTTTCACTCAGCACCACGTGTTGACACTGGAATTTTCGTTCTAATTCCCTTAGAGTTTTCTTGTAATCAAAACCAACCACTGCCTGGCAGGCTTCGTGGTACCCGATTGCTTCTGTAGGAGGTATAAACTCCTTTTGCGAGGTTGAAGGGGGAGGAGTTGGCTGTTTTTTGTTCGATGGAGAAGGGGGAGGAGGAGGAGATTTTGGCGAGGGAGGAGGTGATTTGGGCGAGGGAGGAGGTGGGCTTGATTCTTCTCGTCATGCCTCTTTTTTGAAGTCTCTTTCCCTTGTTGCAAAGCAGATGCTTCCACTTTTCTTTTCTTTAAAATCCTGATGATTCTTTGGCGAGTGAGATCCGCCGCCCGTCGCGCTTCCAGATTCCTCTCTCTTTGGATGTTCTTTAGTTGCTCTCCCTGGTTTGTTTCATCAGCCGCGTCTTTCTCTTTCGTTCCTTCAGTGGACTGTGAAGAGATGTCTACTTCCACAACCTTTTTCTCTGTTTCTAACCTTTGCTTCTCCGCGCGTATGCGAGTTGCATTATCTATTCTTTCTTGCCTTTCCCTTTCAAATCTTCTTTTTTGTGCCTGTTGTGTTGCAGCCGCTCTAGCCTGTCTGTCAGCCCTTAACTTGGTTCTTCTTTCCTCGACTCTTTGTTGAGCTTCCGCATATGCTTTTTGCAGGTCCGACTGCGGTACTGCACTTCTCTCCCCTCTTTCTCTCTCGAGAGGCTTTGTGGAGTCTTCCTCCTCGCTTTCTTCAAACTCTGATGGCCCTTTGTCTTTCGACTCTTGAGATTTTCCTTCATCATCTGTCTCCGTTTTTTCTTCATCGCTCGAGATTTTGTTGGTGGCTTTTGCTGAGTGCGATGATGTCGCGCCAGGGGTCGTCCTTACGGAATGAGCAACCAATTTTTCTATCTGTATCAGGGTAGTTTGAGAACTGGCAGTTGGAAAATCTTCAATCATTCCCAAAGCCTGGTATGCTATTCTGGTTAGCATCGGCCCTACGTTCATGTAGCTTTTGTTTTTTGCCGAGCTTTTCAAATTTGCTTCAATCAAGTTGTCCAAAATGTAAGAACCGTAGTAGCAGCGAATGGTTCTATTTTCGGCCGTCGCTAGAGCCATGACAACGGCAATGTGTAGGATTGGCTCAGTGTAGCGAGGAGGCTTTTGTACTCTGAAATGCTGAGAGATCAATCTCATTGGCAATTCCAGCTCTCCGTATATCATGTCACTCTATTTGTATTTGTTTCCCTTTGCTTTAACAAATGCCTTCTCATTATCCAGTGACTTTGTCTTCGCCAGCAAATCGTGTTGCCCTGGGAGGAAATGCAAGGCTTCGTTGATGATTTCTTTCGTGATCTTTACTTTCACCTTCAATCCATCCTTGTCCGTGAGCATTGCCTGCCCATCATATTGTATCGAGCTCATGAGCTCGTGGGCCCTCATGTAATCTGTTCCCCATGGCTGTAATCTGAAAAATTGCTCCAAGTGCACAGCTCGCACTGCCTCTATTACCTCCGGCCTTCGGTGTAGGTTCCATATCTCTCGTGGCATGATAGTTGTCTTTACCAAGTCACCGTCAGCATCCTTAAACTTCAAGATAAATATGTGGGCAGGGATTTGAGCACGTATTTCATCCGAGATGTGAGCCTTTTCATTTGTAGCGAGCTCCTCCACTTCATATGGTGCTGCTGTCCATTGCCTTTCTTTCTTTTGGAGAGGCATTCTGTGTCAGGAGAATCACAAGCTGTCAGGATTTTCCCTTCGCAATCAATCGCATTTAGACTTTTAGTAAAAAACAGTTCAAAAGTTCAAAAAACATTTAGACTTTCATCCATTCTTGTCCATATTTCACCAGTGGGACTAGGAAGACTAGAGCTATGGCTGATTAAAATCTGAGACAATTCTGGAGCTGAGGTACACCGATCGCGATCGTTGTACAGAGGCCAAAATTAGATTTGATCACATGAGTGGGTTGCTGATAGTTGGAGGGTCATTTTGGTCCACTCTGTGTTTCATTTGAACCACTTTTGAGTTTACAGGTCCCAATTCTGGGTTACAAGGGAGTTTTGGACTAGACTCTGACTTTTTATGAGTTTTTGATGTCCAAATGGCTTGAAACTTGGTTGGTGACTTGAACAAGATGTATACAAGGGATCTGATAGGTTTTGGTCAAAATCTGAAGTTGAGGTACACCGATTGTGATTGGTGTTCTGGGACTTTTTTTGGTGAAAACTAGATGGTCATGAACCCCTATGCCTGCCTAGCACACTGATGATTTATTTCCATGTTTGGACTTAAAATGAACAAATTAGAGCAATTTTTCACTGTTTGACCATATTATTTTAAGTCTAACCATATTGAGTTTTCCTCATGAAATTTGGTTGGATCCTGGAGTTAGTTGAAGTTAGTTTTAGAGCTCCCACTGCTTCCATGAGGTTCTGCTACCATCAGCCTACTCCATTGTCTGATTTTGACCTTATCAGGCACTTTATACCCTGTTTTAGGAGGTTTTCCAGATTTGTGCATTTTTCAGGCATTCCTTGGATATACATGTGATGCTTGAGCATCCCTAAGTGACCTTTTGGTCTTTGGCATTGGCTCGGCTCCTATTCTATCTTTGTGTGATCATTCGAGACTGAAATGACTATATCTGTACTTGTAGGAGATTCTGAGATCCATTCGAGGTTTTCTACAACTGTTCTAACTCATAGTCGGGCAAGTGTACCTTTCAAACCATCCATCATTATTTTTAACCGGATTTTGGTAGTTGTAGGTCAAGTTTTCCCTTTTTGGTTGTGTTTGACAAATTAGGCCCATTCCATGAGCAAAATTTGTGTATTTTCTTTGAAAATTCAAGAGAGTGTACTTTTAACTGAGTTCCAAGCCTGGGCCAAATCAAAAGTTGCAAAACCTGCATCTGGGGGCACCGATCGTGATCGTACCATAGAGGCCAAAATTGATTTTGACACCAGCAGATTGTAGGCGAGGCTGAGGGGAGGTGTTTTGCATGTTCTGTCCCAATTTTTGTCAGTGAGGTACACTGATCGCGATCGCTGTACCACCACCAAATTGTGATTTGACCATATGGCTTTGTTCATGACCTTGTGGGGAGCACATTGATGTGTTCTGTGCCCGAAAAAGTTTTGTTTGGATGCCTCTAAGGGCCCTTGACCTCTTTGACCCGATCCGACTTTGATTTGATCCCTTCGCCCGTTTGCGCAATGATTCGCGCTTGCATGCGTGATAGACTTGATCTTTACTTGATAAGGAACATACCTGTGAAATCTGGTGTGAAATGCTGGCTCGGACCGTCCGTACGAGGTAGAAACGTGGCAGCTCGCTCTAGGTGAAAAAGCTCTCTTCTTCTCTCTCAAAATGTGAAACTGAACAATGAGCTAGAATTTGGCCTACCTGGCCTATATCTTCCTGAGATTTTCGTGACACACGGCTGATTTTCCTCACCCTTGATCCTGATATAATCTGCATACCACCTATGGGTTGAACCGCTTGTCATTCCGGCGTCGTATAACCATTTGATGCGATTTTGGCGAAATGTAGTCATGATCATTAAGGCTGAAATTCGACATCTTCAGATTAGCTTCATATCTTCCATGCTTGATAACCTTATCATGATACTTCGGCGTTTGCTTCCAGAACTTGATTCCGACACTTGTGAGCGAGATTTTTTAATTTTGATGTTTTATTAACGAAAATCAAACAAAATAAATTGAAAATACTTATTAACTGGCAAAAATTAGCCAAAATTATTATACTCACCCCTAAGCATATATTTTCTCTAGAAGCATCCTACTGCTCCGGATTTTGTCATTACAGCTCATTATTATACTCGTCGGATGATACAAAAACGCTAGAATTGCCAGGTTTTGATCGAATATGTTCGAAATTGAACTTTGAATAATGAAAAAACACACATTATGTACATATATACACGTTGGATCCCTTAATGACCATGAATGTTGCTACATTCACCAATTACTCCCCCCTTCGTTGTCTGAGTCGTCCCGGACGAAGGTTGGGTGCATGTGCATGGGTTTTGGAATCTGTGTCTATGCATGGCCGTGTAATGTGGCCCTATTCTGATGTTTGAGACAATGCGTTGGGTAACAAGGTGCTGTGCAAGATGCGGTGAATGAATGTAGTTTTCGGTGGCTTTTGATGGCGAGGGTAGCTGTTTATGGAACATAAGAGCTTGCAATCGAATTGCTCTTTCCTTGATTATGGGTGTTGTGATGGCAACTATTTTTGGAACCCATTTGTATGCGGTTTGTTGCATCTTGACAGATTTTCCTTTGGTTTTCACAGGTTTCCATTGCCATGGTGGTTCAGGCTTCTTGTTTTGAGCTTTGGGTTTCCTTTCGAGCTCTGTCGTCGAATTTTTATTTTTCTCCAGTTTTGGTTGCCATTCCACTTTGGAGTAACTTCTGAAGGTCTTTGAGATGATGTTGCTGCCGTTTGGAGTTTGTCCTTAGGTAGCCATATCTTGCTCGGTTTGTTGGTCAACAATCTTTTCTTTATCCATACTTTCCGAATAACCTTTTTTGGTGTTTTTGGCTGATTAGCCGGTTGCTTTTTGTCGATGGGGATACTCGGCCACGAGTGATCCGTTTTGGTGAATGGAGTCATGTACACGTTAGAGTTGTGTGTGTACCTTAACGCATGTTCTGACCATTCAGTGAACTGCATTGTACGTTCTCATCCATGGAACTCCCAAGCATATTGATTCTTTGATTTCTCCGTCTTTCATTACGAAAAATTGATGAGGACAACTATTGCCATCAAGATTGATTGGTAAGTTTACTATCCCCAATGTTGGCATTGTTGCACCGTTTGCTGCTTGTAGATCACGTGTCGATTGCACGAGGGGTTCATCTGTAAGCATCCTATAAGTGTAGAAGTTGACCGCATTGACTCTTGCTCCTGTGTCAATCAATGCTCGTTGATATCTGCTATGCGGGAGTCTGACATTGATGCGAACATCGATTCCTGTTTTCCACTTCTGATTAGTTTGAATTATAGAAAAAGGAATTTGAGCCGTATCTGCTGGTTGAGGAAGTCTTTGTTGTCGTAAGGTTTGTTTTTGTTTTAAAATCCTGACTTTGGGCTCCTCCTGCGCTTGAGCTTTTGTTTCCTTTGCTTTGTTCTTGCGCTTCTTTGCAGCGTGTATTTTGGCAAGCATCTCTGAGGTTAGTGGTAGGTTGTATTTCTTTAGTCTGCAACCACTAATCCAATTAGGCATTTCCTCTCCCTCTAATGTCGCAAGTTTAATGGCACCGCTAGATGATATGTCATGAATCACATTAGGGTCCATTGCCTCGCTTTTTGAGTTTCCGGGAATGTTGTTTCAGGGTATACATTAAGACGTAATCCCGAGTAGCAGATTCCTTGCTGATAACATGTTGATCAAAGAATGATTTCATGTTTCATTTTTGCGCGTAGATTGATGCAACGGCTTTCAATCTAGTTTCATCCAGTTTTTCCAGGACATCTACTTGTCTGGATAATTCATGGCCCGTCCATTCTAATTGTTTAGCGACTCGAAGCGTGGGGATAAGGAATTCAAGCGGCAAAATCACTTGAATTCCATAAACCATGTTGAACGGAGTCGTTACGATTGACGTTTTGTAAGCTACTCTATATGCCCATAAGAATGATTCGCCAACCATTTTGGTGAGAATTGTCACCAAAATCTTATTCGTACTTTCGGCTTGGCCATTTGCTTGTGGGCTGACTTCCTGTGAATTACCATGAATTCATCCAATAGGAATTCTATCACCTCATTGATGAAGTGAGTTCCTCTATCGCTCACTAGCTCAATTGGTAAGCCATATCTGGTGAAAATATTCTCATACAAAAACTGTGCTGTCGTTTTTGCATCATTTTTGGTTGTTGCTTTAGTTTCCACCCATTTTGTTAGATAATCTGTTGCCACAATAATGTATTGAGCGTGCGTTTTATATCCCGGAGGCGCTATCGTTCCTACAAAATCTATTCCCCATTTCGCAAAGGCTCTTGCCCCCATCATTGGCCTTAAGGGCATATCATCTCATGCTCTAGAAATTTTTGTTTTCTGGCAATCGTCACATCGTTTCACAAACTCTTCAGCGTCCATGAATAGTGTAGGCCACCATATGCCTGCAATAAGAATTGCTTTGGCCGTTTTGTCAGTTGAGAAATGTCCACCAGCTTGTCCGCCGTGTGCTTTCTCTAAGATAGGAATGTATTCCTCTTCAGTCGCGCACATTCTCACTTGATTGTCTTTTCCCCTCTTGTAAAGAGTGTCCTCAATCAGTACATAGTTTTCTACCTCTTTCATGATCGTTTTGATACGTGATCTACTTATCCCTTCAGGCAATATCCTGGTGGTGAGGTATTCAACAATGTAGTTACTCCATCGGGGTGCTACAGATAATCTGAATAGAGTTGCGTGCTCTATTGGTTTTTGAAGCGTGCATTTAACGCAAGATTTGACATGCATATGAACACTATGTCGCATTTTCGGCCAATACACACCCATTCTCATCAATCTTTGATACATCTGTGCATACCCATTGTGAATCCCCGTTGTTTTTACATGAGCTTGGTTTAGGTACAATTCCCGTTCACTCGACTCAACACAAAGCCTAAGGATTTGATCCGATCCCTGTTTGTATAGCCTGCCCGCCAACATTACCAATGATCTGGATGCTGCAAGGGTAGATGGTTGTCTTATCATATTCAATGACCCGATAGTCAGCAAAGGAATTACATCCTCACTCCATCTTGGAACCATTTCTATGTTGAAAAGATATGCATCTGGAAAATCATCATCAACTCCTACTGGGTTTTCTCCATGAATCATTCTACATAAATGATCCTCTCTTTGGTGTGTAGTTTCTTTCTTGACTACTACCGTGAAGTCAAACTCAAGCAGTATGATGAACCATCGAACAATTCTCCCTGTACTGCAAGGTTTGTTTACTAAGTACAGTAGTGCTTGGTGATCAACGAAGAATACAAATTTATTGGAAAGTAAGTAGTGTCTAAACTTTTTTCACCGCATAGACCATACCCAATCCCTCCCTCTCAGTTGTTGTGTAATTCTTCTCTGCATTGTTCAGTTGTCTACTGGAGTAACTTATTGAAAAATCCATGTTGTTCTCTCTAGGTTGTGCAAGTATGCATCCTATTGCATACGCTGATGCATCTACGTGGATGTGAAATATCTTCTTCCAATCCAGAGCCTTCAAAATTGGAGCGGAAATTAATCTCTGCTTCAAAGTTTGAAAAGCTTTCTCGCACTCATCCGTCCACTCAAATTTAGTTATCAACGCGTAAAGTGGTTTGCAATTATAGCGTATGAGTAGATAAATCTGTGATAATATCCACAATGACCCATAAATGCCTGTATCTCTTTCACTTTATTGGTCGTGGTAGATCAACAATGACGTTGATCTTCTTCATGTCTATCGAAATACCGTTTT
Organism: Adiantum capillus-veneris; assembly: GCF_014529385.1. Lineage (NCBI taxonomy): Eukaryota > Viridiplantae > Streptophyta > Polypodiopsida > Polypodiales > Pteridaceae > Adiantum > Adiantum capillus-veneris. The sequence goes on from NC_140944.1 coordinate 149,145,416, forward strand.
TGGACACTATATGTCCCAATATTTTTCCCTGTCTTACCATGAAGACACATTTCGCTGGATTCAAGCAAATTCGATACAGTCTGCATTTTTTGAACACCTTGGTCAAGTGCTCTATGTGCTCCAATCTTACAAGAGAGTGAACGCACAAGTCATCCATGTAAATTTCTAAGAACTGTCTTAGATATTCTTTAAAAGCATGACCCATCAGCCTTTGAAATGTGGCTGGTGCATTTGTTAAGCCAAAAGCCATTACCCGGAATGCAAAAATACCCAATTCGGTTGCGAAAGCCGTTTTGTGCTGATCCTCTGGCTTTATTGCGAGTTGGTTGTAACCCAAAAAGCCATCTAAAAAACTATAAGCCTCTTTTCCTGCCACCCTTTCTATTACATGATCAGTAATGGGTAGGGGATAGTTGTCCCGAACCGTAGCAGCGTTTACTTTCTTGAGATTGACGCACACTCTTAACTTTCCATTATTCTTCGGGACCACCACAATCGGTGAAACCCAATCGGTGTGCTCAATTTCATAAATAAACTCTGCCTCCTTAAGTTTATCTATCTCCTCCTTGATCTTTTTCGCAAACGTTTCACTGTAAGTATAGGGATCTTGTCTGCTGTGTTTGGCGTCATTCTTAAGGGGTATGGTGTGTTGACTGATACTTGGATCCACCCCCTTAAGATCTTTGTATGACCACGAAAACACATCTTGATACTGTTTAAGAGTAGCTACCAAAAGCTTTTCCTCTTCTTCAGTAAGATCCGTAGCAATATATGCAGGTTTTGGATCTTCTCCTGGCTCCGCTAGATCTATTCGTTTGGCTTTTTATGGACCGTCGTACGATGTACCCAGTTCCTTCAATTCCCTCATTGGTTGTTGCACTATGATTTTCCTATCTTGTATGGTATACCTCTTATAATGGGACGGTTTATCCATCTTGTCAGAACTCGTATCCTCATTTGTTTCAAGGTCAGTCGTCCATATGTCTCTGAGGGTTTGCTTGAGCTTATTGTCCTCTGTTTTCCTCTCTGTTTTGGTCATTCCAGACCCTGTTTTCCCCCCTTTTTGCGACTTAGTTGTTTGATTTTCATGTCTGTTCTTCTTGTTGTTTTTCCATGGTTTAGTTTCGATAAACCGGCCAGTGACCTCGTCTTTGACACAATCATCAGCTTTGACAAGCTTTATATCCCGTTCTGTCATTGACAAGAGGCATCGGATTATGCTTGTTTTCCCTTGATTTTCTTGTTCTCTTGGATTTATACCGCTCCTGTCGACTAGGTTTTTGGTTAGGAAACTCGTAAAACCTGCCCTGCCTCAACCTGTATTTCCTATTCGTCTCTGATGCACTTGATCGTTCATCATTAGCCTCTATCAATTGGATTTCATCGTCCAGTGATGGAAGGTCACCGCTTAGTGAATCCGTGAATTCCTCCTCCGTTCGATTCCTATCGTTCACTACAGATATCTCATCAATTATTCTTTTACACTCGGTCTCACGTGGTGGTTCTTCTTGTTCTTCGCTCTCCGATCCTGACTCAAGGATGACACTAGCCATTTGCAACGTTACTAGGTCGTATCCTTCTTCGTCACAAAATTTTATAGGTGTGTATTCATTAACACATACGTCCAAGGTTGACAATATTTGAGTCCACCCGAATGGCTCAAATAAATGTTCCGGGAAAGATTTTGGGAAATAAGCCTCGTCTTCTACGTATCTTTCCAAAATGCATTCCTCTTTGATTATGTCTCCACAATCAGATGCTCCACACATCGAGACATGTGCTTTTGTTTTTATCCATGCACGTATTTCTTTTTCATTTACAGTGGTTGAATTAAATTCTTACACTGGTGTTTTTGCAACGTCTCTATAACTGTGATCCTTCATGTTGACTTTCATTATTAGCTCTTTGTGCCTTAGGTAGATTTGGTCGTACCCCCAATCTTGTATCATTTTGAGTTGACGCATAAATGGTCGTCCCAAAATAATGTCGAAGTTGTTCGTTTTTTCGAAATCCACCGCAGCAAAGGTGTGCTCATAGTTAATTCCACAAGAAGTTACAAATATTTGGTCCAGGATTCCCAATGGTCTCTCTACATACCCATCTGCGAGTTACAGTTTCATTCTCGTTTTCCTGAGATCTGGACGGCCCCATTTCTCCCAGATTTGCTTTGTAGCAATCTCCACTCCCGCTCCACTGTCTAGGATAGCTATCGTTTCTATATCCTGATATTCAACCGGTAGGGTTGTATTCCCCTCCTTGCCTTCACAGTAATCCCCGACCTTGTTTATGGGCACTGGTTGGGCTTTGGGTTGACCTTCCCGTTTGTTTTCTTCTCCCGTAGGGTTTGTCGAAAGAGGAATCTTTACTGCTTTGTGCTCCAAATGTTTCCCCATGTCTTCCCATAAGTGTGGTTTGACTCTCAAGAGTTTGGACAGCGTGATTGTGCAGGTTATAGGTGTCGACAGCATCTCTTAAAGACTTTTTGAGTCAACCATATGTGGAATAGTTCTCATCTGGGATGGAACTAACCTTATCTCCGATTGTGCCTCATATTCACCTACAAATGAAGGCAGGGTTTTCAAGGATTGAGCTTTGCTTTCCACCAAAATCTCCGTTCCCGCATCCCCATACAACGATTGTATATCGTCTAGATAAAATCCGTTATCCATGTTAATCTCAGGAATTGGAGCAGATTGTAACGTCGCGCTTCCGTTCTTTCTGTTTCTAATGGTTTTCCATAAGTGTTGTGGCCATTGTTCTTCAACTTCTAGAATTGGCATTATCGTCATTGCCTTCGTGTCATCAGTTGTATTCAACACCACCCGATGATCCAGGGACAATATCGTTTCAGGCCTGGGTCCATTTACTTGTTTTGGTTTATCGATTTTTAGTTTTTCTCTCTCTTTGTGAATCAACACTTCTTGTTCTGGGATTCTAACCACCTTAGGTTCCATCAACGCCTGGGCTGTTTCAATGAGGTGTTTACACATTCCCAAACGCTTCGTTTCCACTTCTGGTTGAGGATAAGTTAACCATCTCTGCTCTAAGGTTTGTTTTGTTTTTAGCCTTGCTTCGTACACTTGTAATAGAGCATCCAACGGCTCTAGCACTTTCTCAACCAAGACTGATCCCCCTGAGGACGCTTTCCTCGGCTTGTTGTTAACCTCATCAGTTTTACTCTCTCTCTCTCTCTCCTGTTTCAGTTGCTCCTTTGTTTCATGCAATTCGTTTTGCATGGCAATTTGGGTGTTCAATCTTCTTGTTTTCATCCTGTTTCGTTTCGCCTTCCAAGATTTTCGCTAGATTCTCACGGATAAACTCTCATTTTCTGTGGGTATCGGCAACTCGACCTTTTCCTCCAAAGGCTCGTTTTTCCCTAAGTCTTGGCTTGGGCTCTGGTTATCACATTGATTTGGATCATGGGATCGGTTTCTGATCCGCTGCTTGCACTTGGTATCACCCCCACAATATTCATAGTTGCTTTTCCCTTGTTGTCCGGATTCTTTGGGCAATCTGGCAATATGTGATTCACACCATATCCGTCACAAAACCCAAAAATTTTCACTCTTTCACCTTTGAAAGGGCAGTTACGCTCCCAATGATCCGTACTGCCATAGCTATAGCACTGTCCAATTGGTGGTTGATTTTGAGGAGGTGGTCCCATAGGTTGTCCTGCTCTATTAGGATATCCTCTTGGTTTGTAATTCTGGTTTGCAATGAACATTAACGTTCTTTCGTCTACCAAATATTGATTTCTCGAAGGTTGTGCTACATACGTTGGTGGTGCCATACCCTCGCTATTTCCCCACGATCGATAGGCTTTGTCTGCGTACATTTAAGATTCAGATTCTGTTGCACAAGGCTCATTCGGTTTCTCATAATAAGAAACTTGAAGTGTACTATTTGTTCCTGGTGATGTTTCACAAGGTTGAGCATACCTAATCATGGCCCTATTTTCCTGTGGTAATGGAGGTTGTTGACCCAACACAGGTTGAGGTCTGTTTGCTCCTGCTACCAGATTCATATTTGATCCAACTTGATATCTTGGAGGAGGTGGTTGGGATGGTCCTGCTGGAGGTCCATACGGTCTTTCCCTCACATAGTTTTTGTTATAAAAACACTCTTTCGTGCTATGATTCATCCATTTTTTTTCTATGGCGCACCATTTTAGTACTCGTCCATTCGCAACTGGTGCTTTCGGCTGTTGTGTGCACCACGGTGTCGGATGATCCCCCCCGTATATGTCACACTTCCTCGTCTGAGACTATCTCAACACCGGATTGGATCTCATATGTTGCTGCATTCTCTTCGTTACCTCCTCTATCAATTGATCAGCTGTCGGCATCAAGGACGCTTGAGCATCTTGCTTGGTAGAGGGTTTGCTTTTAATCGATGAAGAGCCACTGGTTACTGAATCAGTATCCTCTGACACTTTCCCATATGCTTTGCAGTTATCGACAAGATATAACGCTTCCCTTGTAACCTGTTGAAACATGCCACAGGCTTTCAAGTGAAGGTCCTTTTTCAAGGTTTCACTCCTATGTCCTTCAACGAAGAGCACGGACACTTCAACGAAGAGCACGGACAATCTCTCGTCCTGCGGCAATTCTCTCCTCGGGCATCTCTCAATGTATTGCTTGAATCTCAAGGTTTGTTCCTTCACTTTTTCATTCTCTCTTTGTTTAAAAGCGTATATCTGCGATACAGTATTATGGTTTATACCCCGTTTTGAGAATTCTTCCGCGAACTCACGCAATACATGCTCAATATTCGGACAAGTTTTAGGGTTTAAAGGTTGAAACCACATTAAGGCCGTCCCTTCCAAGGTCAGCCCGAATCCCTCGTATTGAGTATGGAAATCAGTGATCTGTTTTTCTCTTAAGACTTTCTTGAAGAGCGATACATGGGCATATGGATCCCCCGATCCGCTATACTTCTTCGGCATGCACTTTGCTACTTGGGATGGCCTGATCCGTCTATGGTCTGCGGTCAATCTCATTGCTCCCTGTCTCGACTTAATCGTTCTCGTGCATCATAGAGGTCATAGGTTGCTCTCGTTGGCTCCCCTGCCCCAAATCTACTACTAGGAGGCAAATGTGATGGGGTGGCTGCAAATGTCTGACCTACAGCCGTATGTGTAGAGATAGGAACCGCACTACCTCGATTCGTAGCCATTGATTGTCTGGAATGTAATGTTCCCATGGAGCTTTGCATCGAATAATGAGGTCGACTGAAAGAATCAGCTACATGAGTCCTCCCTCCACCTGTGGTCAACGGTTCTGGCACGACAATTGTAGGTGCTGGTCTTAGTGGGCTTGGAGTGACATAGTACTGGTGAAGTGGTCCCCCAAAGTACGTATATCCTTCCAAATCGTTTTTATCGATTGCCGCATATTGTCTTCCATACTTGTCGTATGTTGCAATTTTTGTTTCTGCTCCCTCGGTGTAGGTGAAGACATAAAGTCTTTTCCGCTCAGTCATCTCCCCGACGTAGTGTTCCTCACATCTATAATAGAGATCTTGCTCTCCATTATTATACTTGTATAACCCCAAGTAGACATTATCCGTGTTGACTCTCAACATTTCGTTTTCTCGCCTTAATCTCGCATTAGGTAAGCTCATTGTTGGTGCCTTTTTCTCATGTTCCTCGTCTATTTTGGCTTTTGTGCCCATTAATCCCCACTTGTCTACAATGTTAGGATTCAGGACTACCAAGTACATGATACCCTCATCATCTAGGTACCTATCTCCGCTATAGCTCACAGGCACTAAGTCCCTGAACTCACTTGGTCTATCTTCTATTTTCACACAGTAGCGATCCATACCATCTTTGTATATCTTGGCACCTTGCTTGTTGTCGTATTGATACTTGATGAACAATAGCTTTAGTGTGGCCGAGGGGTCTCATGGTCCTGCTGCCATGTTTTCTCTTCCGTTTAATTTTACTTGTCCCAAGTGTTCTGTGAAATACTCGGAAGATCTCTCTGAAGAAGTATCAGAGATGCCTTCTTCAAGGATCGGCTCTAACGGTCGTACTATCCCTTGGTTTACACTCTCCTCTGTTGATGCAACACTTGTTTGATCCGCTAAATTTAGGTGTCTGCTGTTGATTTGTTTTCCAGATCTCAAAAACATGAAGAAAGTGGGATTTACTGACTGAATCCAAACCTCTTACCAGCTTGTTCACTAGGCTATTTTAAAATCACCTGCCAGACACTTTTGTATTTGGACTCAAAAAAGTCAAGTTTTTATCACTTCTTGGTTGGAAGTGTCTGTTTTCCCAAATTTATCAGTTTGAATTGATTTTGATGTTTGATTTGGGATTTGAGAGATACCTGGGATTGTCCTGTGTACAGGCTATCCCTCTGTATGATTCCTTCCCAGTTTTGATGTGTTTTGGTCTACCAAAAGTCAATTTCTAAGCCAGTTTAGCAGTTTTTGACTTGGATCTATATTCAGATGGTTTGACAGGTATTTTGAGGTTTCTGGCTCTAGGTCCTTTAGACTTTTATGCTTGTAAGCACCTGAGGATCCCACAGATGAAATCTGGTCAAAATATGGCACAGAGGTACACCGATTGCGATCGTAGTTCTGAGCCCAAATTAGACCAAATTTGGCATGCTTGTAGACACTGATGTTTTAAGGCTATCCCCAAAGTCTTTTTGCATTTGGATCACCAAAAGCCAAGATTTTGCACTTTCTGGGTCTGTCAGGCTAGTTTTACCCAAGTGGCATGATTTACTTGATTTTTGATGTTTTTGGGTGTGGTTGCTTTAGACAAACTTGTTTAGAATCTTATCAGGAAGGCACATGTCAAATCTTGTACAAATCTGACACTAAGGTATACCGATCGCGATCGTAGTTCCAGGCCAAATTTGATGAAATTTTGTCTGCTCCCTCTAACAAGTGTTTCCTAGCGTTTTGTGCTACCACTTTATGATTTGAATCAATATCCACCCTGTTTAGACAGAATTGCAGAATTTCAGAGTCTTATGGCTTTTTTGGCCAAAGTTATGGTTTTTTGGTTTCTCGAATCTAACTTTTGTCCCAAATCTGATTGGAATGTGATTTGCTTATCCTACTCCTAAGTACAGAACTGAAAAAACATAGGAAATGAATCAAACAAAACAAACACGACGGATTTTGGGTGGGATTTCAGTACTCAATCGAATTAGAGAAATTGAAGAGCAAAAATGCTTTAACACACTCACAGCTCCCTAAATCTCCTAAGAGAGCGGTCCACTGGCTGTAGACTCCACTAAGCTCTAAACCCTTGTCTAGCAGCCTAACTGAGGTGTAAAATGGATTTGTGGATTGATTTTTTAAGTAGTCTAACTACGCACTCGGTCACTCATTACCTAAGGTGCATTCCTCGGCAGCGGCGCCAATGTTTGCGGGTCACCGCGACGGACGTCCATATCATAGCTCTCAAGCATCAACATATTTATCAATACAAGGGAAGCGACTCGGATGAGGCATGGAAACTCACTAGGGTGTCATTCCTAATGAAGTGAACTCGAAGAGATGCAACTACTAACTCTACAAGAAAATCAAACGCATTACCGTCAAGTAATCTGCCTATGTCCTCCTACACAACTCTACAATCATCACGCCCGTTTACCATGCAAATCGTATCGGAATCGCACGAAACTTGAAGGGAAGCTACAGGGGATTATTAGGAACATATCCTATCACTGTCACAGCATTCTGGAGAGGTACAACGATCGCGATCGTTCGTCCCTAAGTCAGCAAAAACAGCGAACAGGCGATCCTTATGGGTCGTTTTAGGGTCCCTAAAGCCCCTCCTAGGGTCAAAACATAAAACACCCATATAGACACTCAAAATAGCGATTTAAGGCCTCAAACTTGTAGTTGAAAACCTACACCGAATCTTGAATGATTACACTTGAATGGAAGAGCAAGTTAAGAGGACCACGATGCAATAAACAAATGTGAATTTGGATTACCGTAGCCGCAATGGCGAAGATTACAAATTTGAACAAGAAGGAGCTCTCAAACGTACGGTGTCTTCTCAGTTTTCCATCAAAAAGATTATCTCCAAACTTACAAAAAATGTCCTTTATAGATTAGTTCTTTACAAATGGCTTGTCCGGCCATAAGCTCCTAAACTTCTAACCGGCTCTCTAATATACAATTGCTCCCATAAGAATAATCATACATCCTTTGACAAATTCTCGGCTTAGAGATTCTTCCTTAAAAAAGAATTTTACAATGGTTTCTCAGAAAAATATGATCCTTCTCTGGAAACGGCCGCTTGTTGCTTCGTCCGCTCTAATAGGAAAAGGGTAAGAGTGATCGCCGATGAGAGGGGCACTCTAACAGGAACATTCAAGGGTTAGCTGGCTAAGTATGGGTGCCCAAATGTGAATGGGGCGAGCTCATATAAAAGTCACCTAAACCTAAAAATCATTCATTCTCTCATTTGTGCAACTGAAGAGTGCTCTTGATCCATCTCCATCTTCTTCTTCTTCATCTCCTTGTGTGTATGCGAGAGAGAGAGAGAGAGAGAGAGAGAGAGAGAGAGAGAGAGTGCGCTCCTTGCCGCACTGTCGAAGCAAGGGACTTGCCAATACACCGTGTGCGAGCCACAGACGGCTCCAAGCACACAACAAGCCTAAACTAGCAAGCTCAAGAAAACAAAGGGTGTGTCACTCACCGCTCTACGCTCGCCTTCGTGGTGGATTCCTCGCCGCGATGAAGAAGAAGCTGCAGTCGTGCCGCGCTCAACCGCTTCGCCACCGTCGTGCCTTCGTAATGCTCGATCGCACACACACTCTCCCTCTCTCTCTCTCTCTCACACACACACACACACACAAGGAGGTGAAGAAGAAGAAGATGGAGATGGAGCAAGAGCACTCTTCAATTGCACAAATGAGAGAATGAGTAAAAATTAGGTTTAGTTGGCTTTTATAGGAGCTCACCCCATTCACACTTGGGCGCCCATGCTTAACCAACTAATCCCTTGAATGTCCAAGTTAAAGTGCGCCTCTCATCGACGATCACTCTACCTTTCCCTATTGGACCGACAAGCCCGGTACCTGACTCTAAATAATACAACGTTTATAGATCATAGGGTGTCCGTGTGCCATGAGGGTTAACATGCCCCCCTTCCTGATGTAGATTCCGTCCTCGGAAGCTATTGAGTTGAAGCTGGTTCGTCGAGGTGGAAGAGCATTTGAGATGAATGTCCTTAGCCTTCTTCAGTCACTGCAAAATCAAACAACATTGGCACAGTAATTGCATTCTCTTAAAAAGCATATGCAGTTTTAGGTAGACAAATTGATTGGTAAAAGAATTTCAAACAATTTGTTAGCAATGAACATTAAATTGCAATGTAATCAAATGCATAAACAGATGTAAAGGCAAAAAATTAAACAAGTCTGGGGTCGCTAATTTGACGGTCGAAAGGCACTAGAGATCGAATATTAATGCCATGGGTAAGCTTCTTAACTTTCTGTGGTCAATTAAGTTGTTTAATCGCGAGAGCCAAGTATTCATGTTCGAGGGCTGACTAGAGGCTATATCTAGAAAACCTTGTAGTTAAGGTACCATAAAAGGAATTTCTCATGAAATCATCGCCTGACTGATTACTTTTTCTTTGACCCCCCATGTCATAATAATCAATATCTAATTCTCCTAAATGATTTTCTCATATTAAACTGATCATTTAATGTGGGGAAGTGCCAAGGGAGAAAAAGCTAGAATATTGGTTAAGTTAGCAGACCGGCCACAGTAGGGATCCAAAGGAGGGAAAATAGGGATCCAAAGGGGGGGCCATCTGCAGAAGAGCCATGTGAAACAACGGGCTAAAAAGACCTTAAGGTTTAGCCCATTAAGACTTCCAAAATGCTAAGGTTCCAAAATTCAAAGGTTGTGTCCAAAGGTCAACCTTAGGGAAAATTGGATGCTTAGTGTGTGTGCCCAAAAAGTCTTTCTGCATCCCTACATGGGAGGGGGCGAGCCCCAAAGCTAGGGGATGAGAGAGAAAACCACACACACACACACAGGCTCCCTTTACACAAAGGGAATGAGGGACACATGTCAGCTCCCTAGGCCAGATGCCCACAAGGTGTGCCCAATTCCTATTGGAAGACCCTTGAAGTGGACCAATGAGAATTAAGCTAGAGTAAATCTAGTTTAATTAATTTAAAAACATTTAATAAAAGAAACCAATAAGAATTAAGTGTCCTAGAAGACTATTGGGCAGTCTCCCAAGGGGTCCAATGAGCATTCAGAAGCCCCATGGCTTGCCTGATTCCTATTGGCCAGGAGGCAAAGGGGTCCAATGAGAGTTTAGTTTAATTATTTAATTATCTAAAGCTCTCACAAAAGGGGAAAGGGGGACACATGTCAGAAGGCTATCACTTATGCTGCTTAATTCCTATTGGCTTGACTTGGGGAGGTCCAATGAGGAAAAAGCCAGCCTAACTTAGCAGCTAGGGCTCGCCCAAGAGAGAGGGGGGGCTGATTTTTGCTTGGATTCACTCTCACACTCTCACACTTGACCATGTGTGAAGGGAAAACACTCTATCTCCTCCCAAGCTTTAATGGAGAGCTCATCACCTACTCCAAGCTTGTGAGATAGAAGCCTACATCAACACTCTCTTGGCATGTGGATGCAAATCCAACCAAGAGCCAAGCTTCAATGCATGCTCATCTTCTCTACCAAGCTAATTACTAAGCTAAGCTATGCTAATATGAGTGATTATGTGAGGAGATGTACTTCTTTCTCGTAAGATACTTCTTTTTCCTCTCAATCTACTCTCATACCCTGCTAGCTCTCACCATCTTCGAAGGTGTGTGAGGTCTTGGGTCTGAGAACGGGGATAATTCAAGTTGTGTTTGATTAAGTGTTTTGCTTGGTGTATGAAGCTTCCATCTTCATTGCACTAGCTAGTCTTGAAGGAACACAAAGAATTGTATTGTACAATGTCTCTCTTGATGGGAGAAACCATAATACAAAGCCTTTTGGAGGGGGGACCGGCTCCATGCAAATCCGGTCCTCAACTGTTGTCAATAGCTTAATTGCTCTCTCTTTTGAAAGTATTGTCGATGCTATCTAACTAGGTGTTATGCTTTTTGTTGCTCTCTCCACCCAAGCACTCTTGTAATTCTCATTAGGAATCTATTCTAATGAAATGCCCACTATGTTCATGCTAATTTCCGCTACAAATGAGATTTTAGGCCATTAAAATGTTACATTGGTATCAGAGCTCAAGGTTTCTCTTTTCTTGCTCAAGAAGGGAGGTCCTCAAGCTAGCTACAAATGGTTGGTATTATTAATTGCCTGTGAGTAAGTAGAATAGGGATTTTTCAGCCTTGCAGTGCGCCTGCCTTTGTGCAGTTAACGGGGCATCACCGTCGAGAGCTATGGTCTTAATAGTGGAGTCCTACGGGGCTTGCCTACGGCTTAACCACTATTGAGCTATTAGAAGCTTGACAGGAGCCGGTGCTGTTTTGGTGTCGAAAGACCCTCTCTTCTATTCCTTGCAATTAATGGTATTCGAGCCGCGGGTACAGTAGCTTGAGTGCTTTTTCTAAAGGGGTAAAGAGGAGTAGCAACTAGGGCTTGAAGTGCCAAAGTACACCTAAAAAGTTTACACCTAAAAATTGTTAGAATGGCTGACAATATTAAAGAGAGTGAAATTAATGTTGATAACTTTGATTTTGCTCATGAGCAAGCTACTAATGATGCTTCAATGCTTGTTAATTATCTTGTTTCTAGGCTTCAACAAGCCATGGGCAATCCATCTCTCCAAAGTGAAGTGCAACGGCAGCTCCGTGCTCACGGGATTCTCCAAGCTCATCACCATGACGAGAGAACACCTAGGAAGCCTCCTTGTGAGACTACCAAAAGAGGTCTCTCTCCGATTCGGGAAGAAGAAGAGAATCCATATGAAGGGCTCAAGAACTTACTTTTTGATGATGCATCTCCTTTTCAAAGGAGAACTCAAGAGCCTCCACCGAAGGAACGAGAAAGAAGCGAGTCTCCCGCCACCTCGGCGGAGATGGCTCCACGAAGACGGCGGGCTAAACGCTCTCCATCACCACCAAAGCGGAGAAGACCATCACACTCTTCTCCACGTCATAATTCAAAGAGGGATGATAAAAAGCAAGAGAAGAAAAAGGCGAGAAAGAGGACACCCTCTTCTCCATCTTCTTCATCCTCTTCCTCTTATGAAAGCTATGGTGAAGACGACAAAGATCAAGACAAGAAAAAGGCGAGAAAGAGGTCACCCTCTTCTCCACCTTCTTCAAATTCTTCATCTTCTGAAGAAAGTGATGGTGCAACTTTTGAACCATCAAAAAGAAGAGGCCATAGAAAATCCTATGCCGCATGGAAGAGGTCGTCCAAGCTGAAGAAATTCAAAGAGGGAGGGAAGAGCATCTCTTTCCTTACCTATGATGGCACCTTCGGTGCTACAGACAAAGTTTTGGCCTTTATCCAGCAATTCGATGCGGCGTTTGGAGATGAGGGCTTCACGGAGTCCTCTAAGCTACGCCATGTAGCTATGCACTTTCAAAAGTCCGCCAGACAATGGTGGTCTAGCCTACGAGCCAACGGTGAAGCTCCACGAACATGGAAGGCTTTAAGAGCTTCCATTATGAAGCAGTTTTTGGCCACCGATGCCAAAGACAAAGTACTCACCGAATGGCGAAGCTTAAAGCTCTCTCCCAATGAATCCATCCACAAATATGTAGACAAGTTTTGGGACCTACAACTCAAAGCCACTGTCTTCAAAAAGTTGGATTTTGGAGAGAAAAAGCAACAATTTTGTGCGGGCTTAACCGAAGAAATGGCGGAGTATGTCAACTCCCAAAGGCCACGTACCATATCGGCGGTAATACACCATACTATGGTGGCCTCACGAATCAATTTCCAAATGGGGGGTAAAAGAAATAATAATAAGCCCCCGGAAAACAAAGGTTCCAATGAGCCTAAGGGGAAGGACAATGTCCAAAAGTCTCCTAAGGGCAATTCCAACAAAGCTAAAGAGAAGGGAGTTTACAAAGGAAAGAATAAACTCTCTCCTGAAGAGCTTGAGAGTTATCGTAAAGATAACCGGTGTTTCAAGTGCGGCGAACAAGGGCATGCGTACCGCGCTTGTCCCCAAAAGAACAACCGCCAAGATCCTCCTAGAGCTTCTTTGGTTGAAATCCAAGAGGAGGAGATTCACCAAACTCACCACAAAGGATCTCCTGTAAGCCATGCTTGGGGAAAGGTAAGAGAACATGATGCTTTTATTCTCTTTGACCCTGGTTCTACTCACAATTTCATATCTATGGAGTTAGCCACCAAGCTAGGCATACAATCCTACGAGATGGGAGATATCCTACCCGCAGACAGTGCCTTCAAGGGGCAAGAAGCTTCAGTCACTCCCTTAATCGGGAAATTGAGGCTTCATGTCCAAGGCTATGTGGACAAAGAGGATTTCTTTATCTCTCCTCTCAAGCATGAGGATGTAATCCTAGGGGCACCATGGTTTGACCGTCTGGCTGCCCATGTTAAATTTCCTGAAAGGAGAATCTCCTTTAAGTTCAGGGAAAAGGACATGTATATAGATGCTAGGGAGATAGGTAACACCATCCCCATTGTACATACACCAGCTTTCAACAAGTCAATAAAGAGCTCTATTTCCGTGTACATGATTTTTGTTAAAGATTCTCAAAATGAACCTAATGCTTTAGCAAAAGAAAATAAAAGCAACCAAAAGGAATTAGAGTTATCCAATTTTCTCAAGGGGTTTCAAGATGTTTTTATTGACGACATCCCTTGTGAGCTACCTCCTAAACGAGGTAATGACGACCATGCAATTGAACTTCTTCCAGGAAGTTCACCGCCTAACAAACCTCCTTATAGAGTTTCTCAAGCTCAACAAGAGGAGATTATGCGGCAAGTGCATGAGTTAATTGAGAAGGGCATGGTTAGGCCTAGCTCATCTCCATTTTGCTCACCTGTGCTATTAGTGCAAAAGAAAGACGGCACATATCGTATGTGTGTCGACTATAGAGCACTAAATAGGATCACTATCAAAAATAGGTTTCCCGTTCCACGGGTAGAAGACCTATTTGATAAGCTACAAGGATCGACCTACTTCAGTAGGATTGACCTAAAAAGTGGCTATCATCAAATAAGGATAGTTGATCAAGACATTGTAAAGACCGCGTTTCGTACTACATTTGGTCTTTACGAATACATTGTCATGCCTTTTGGCTTGACTAATGCACCAGCCACATTTAACCGCTTGATGGAGAAGCTGTTCAGACCTCATCGAACCTTCACTGGAGTGTTCTTTGATGATATTATCATCTACTCTAATTCATTAGAGGAACATAAGCAACACCTCCAGGTAATATTTCAAGTTTTAAGAGAGAATAAATTTTATGTTAATCGAAAGAAAAGTGAATTTTTCTTGCAAGAGATTCAATATTTAGGTCACATTATCTCTCAAGATGGAATCCAAATGGATCCATCCAAGTTAGAGGTAATAAAAGGATGGCCTAAACCAAGGAATCTTCATGAACTAAGAAGCTTTATAGGTATGTGTGCATACTATAGACGCTTCATAGAAAAGTTCTCACAAATTGCGGGACCATTACATGACCTAACAAAGAAAAATGTTAGGTATACGTGGTCTGCTAAGGAGAACAATGCTTTCGAAAAGCTTAAAGAAAAGCTTATCTCTCAACCTGTGCTTACACTACCGGATCTCACAAAACCATTTGAGGTCCAATGTGATGCTTGTGGTGATTGCCTTGGGGCTGTTTTGCTCCAAGAAGGGCACGCCATAGGCTATGAGAGTCGAAGGCTCGACCCTGTTGAGCAAGCTCTAGGCATATACGAAAAAGAACTCCTTGCAGTTCTACATGCCTTAGACTCATGGAAGCACTATTTATTGGGGACTCCTTTTATTCTGCGAACAGATCACCAAAGTCTTAAGTACTTCATGACGCAGACCAAGCTCTCCGACAAACAAATGAGGTGGGCAAATTTCCTTTCGCAATTTCATTTTCATATTGCTCACATTGCTGGCAAGCATAATCAAGTAGCCGATGCACTCTCAAGACAACCGAGAGTGAATGCGGTTTCCATAGCAACTCACAATGATCTATCTTCAATGATAGATGAGTATGCTATTGATCCCGATTTTAGAGATGTGATTTCAGCCCTTGCATTAGGGAAGAAAGAAGAACCATTTACTTTACAAGATGGTTATCTTCTCTATGGCAATAGACTATGCGTTACTAACTCACTACGTGAGAAAGTAATGTATGAATCTCATGCTCCCCCATATGCGGGGCATAGAGGGATTCAGTCTACCCTAAAGGGAATTGAAACATATTTCTATTGGCCTACCATGAAAGTGAACATACATGAGTATGTTTCCAAATGTGTGGTATGTCAAAAGACAAAATTTGTTAGAGGGAAGCAACTTGGATTGCTTCAACCCTTGCCAATCCCTAATTCACCGTGGGAGAGCATATCCATGGATTTTATCTTTGGATTGCCTAAGTCTATCCATGGGAATACGGGAATATGGACGATAGTAGACAGGTTCAGTAAACAAGCTCATTTTATACCTGTCAAAAAGACTATCAAAGCCCATCAAATGGCAACCCTCTTCATTTCACAAATTTTCAAGTACCATGGCTTGCCAATGTCCATAGTGTCGGATAGAGATCCTAGAATGACCAGTAATTTCTGGAAGGGTCTCTTTGAGAATTTAGGAACAAGGCTAAATTTCTCTTCGGCCTATCATCCACAAACTGATGGCCAAAGTGAAATAGCTAACCTAACTATTCTCGATCTACTAAAAGCCTATGTAACGGAAGTAGATCAAAGATCCCAATGGGAGAAGTACTTACCCTTAGTAGAGTATGCTTACAATAACACTGTACATACTTCTACAGGAAAAGCACCTTTCGAGGTAATTGAGGGAAGATCAAAAAGTCCCTTGCTACTTAAGGTACATGGGAAGATCTTCGCTGCAGATGAGTATAGCCGAGACCTACAAGAATCTTTCCAAAAGATTAAGGATGCTATCTCTATCTCACAGCAAAGGCAAAAGGCTGCTGCTGACAAGCACAGAAGAGCCCAAGCCTTTAAAGAAAATGATTGGGTCTTGTTAAAGTTTCCCAAGGCTCGATTAAGGCACACGACGGGCAAGAATCCTACGGGCCACCAAAAGTACTATGCTAAACTAGCAAAAAGGTACTATGGTCCCTTCCAGATTCTTAGGCCAATCAATGAGATGGCCTATCAACTTAAGTTGCCCAATCATTGGCTCATACACAATGCTTTTCATGTGAGCCTCTTGAAGCCTTACAAAGGAGAGCCACCTCAAGAACCAACTATTGAAGACCCACCGGAGATCGAGGACCACGAGGAGGTGCTGCAGCCCGAGTCCATTCTCCGACATGAAGACAAGGTATTAAGAGGCGGTAAGACTATCCGACGATATCTTATTAAGTTTAAGAATTATCCTTTTGAAGATGCTAGATGGATGCAAGGCATACAATTAAAGGATAACCTAAACCTTGTCAATGCTTACAATGCTTCCCAAGAGTAAGCAAATGTACAAAATGTTAAAAAATGAACAAAAATTTTTGTCTTATAAGACTCTCTTTTTCCTTATTTGTGCACAAAAATAAAGTAGTATGCATGCTTAGATCAAGTTTGTGGAGACGACGTCTCCCAAACACCAAGTAGAGCTTGTCACTCTACTATGGAAGACTGATAGGACTAATGTGCAGACATGCTTGCGGCAGCCTCAGGCTCTCAAGCGCCAAATGGACTAGTCATCCATTATGGAATGATGTCGTAGGGTAACATAGGGATCCTCTACCCGCTAAGAAAAGGACTCATGCATATGCTTTATCTTCTCTACACCATAGTCGAGGACGACTATGATTTCAAGAGAGAGGTAATGTCATAATAATCAATATCTAATTCTCCTAAATGATTTTCTCATATTAAACTGATCATTTAATGTGGGGAAGTGCCAAGGGAGAAAAAGCTAGAATATTGGTTAAGTTAGCAGACCGGCCACAGTAGGGATCCAAAGGAGGGAAAATAGGGATCCAAAGGGGGGGCCATCTGCAGAAGAGCCATGTGAAACAACGGGCTAAAAAGACCTTAAGGTTTAGCCCATTAAGACTTCCAAAATGCTAAGGTTCCAAAATTCAAAGGTTGTGTCCAAAGGTCAACCTTAGGGAAAATTGGATGCTTAGTGTGTGTGCCCAAAAAGTCTTTCTGCATCCCTACATGGGAGGGGGCGAGCCCCAAAGCTAGGGGATGAGAGAGAAAACCACACACACACACACAGGCTCCCTTTACACAAAGGGAATGAGGGACACATGTCAGCTCCCTAGGCCAGATGCCCACAAGGTGTGCCCAATTCCTATTGGAAGACCCTTGAAGTGGACCAATGAGAATTAAGCTAGAGTAAATCTAGTTTAATTAATTTAAAAACATTTAATAAAAGAAACCAATAAGAATTAAGTGTCCTAGAAGACTATTGGGCAGTCTCCCAAGGGGTCCAATGAGCATTCAGAAGCCCCATGGCTTGCCTGATTCCTATTGGCCAGGAGGCAAAGGGGTCCAATGAGAGTTTAGTTTAATTATTTAATTATCTAAAGCTCTCACAAAAGGGGAAAGGGGGACACATGTCAGAAGGCTATCACTTATGCTGCTTAATTCCTATTGGCTTGACTTGGGGAGGTCCAATGAGGAAAAAGCCAGCCTAACTTAGCAGCTAGGGCTCGCCCAAGAGAGAGGGGGGGCTGATTTTTGCTTGGATTCACTCTCACACTCTCACACTTGACCATGTGTGAAGGGAAAACACTCTATCTCCTCCCAAGCTTTAATGGAGAGCTCATCACCTACTCCAAGCTTGTGAGATAGAAGCCTACATCAACACTCTCTTGGCATGTGGATGCAAATCCAACCAAGAGCCAAGCTTCAATGCATGCTCATCTTCTCTACCAAGCTAATTACTAAGCTAAGCTATGCTAATATGAGTGATTATGTGAGGAGATGTACTTCTTTCTCGTAAGATACTTCTTTTTCCTCTCAATCTACTCTCATACCCTGCTAGCTCTCACCATCTTCGAAGGTGTGTGAGGTCTTGGGTCTGAGAACGGGGATAATTCAAGTTGTGTTTGATTAAGTGTTTTGCTTGGTGTATGAAGCTTCCATCTTCATTGCACTAGCTAGTCTTGAAGGAACACAAAGAATTGTATTGTACAATGTCTCTCTTGATGGGAGAAACCATAATACAAAGCCTTTTGGAGGGGGGACCGGCTCCATGCAAATCCGGTCCTCAACTGTTGTCAATAGCTTAATTGCTCTCTCTTTTGAAAGTATTGTCGATGCTATCTAACTAGGTGTTATGCTTTTTGTTGCTCTCTCCACCCAAGCACTCTTGTAATTCTCATTAGGAATCTATTCTAATGAAATGCCCACTATGTTCATGCTAATTTCCGCTACAAATGAGATTTTAGGCCATTAAAATGTTACATCCCCAAGGTCTTTTCACATTGATTCAATTATGATGTGTGTGCTTATTTTGTATGCCTTGGGTTTTTTGCTTTTCAAGGAAAAGCGCCCACACTGGGAACCTCTAGGGCTCTAGTACCATAGGCAATACATGTGAGTGAAGTACCAATTCAAGCTAGGATTTCTCTTCCAGCATAAGATTTTTCATTTGTGGCACTTATGTTTTTTTTGTTTGTTCATTTTCAGCATTTAAATTTTGTAACTTTGGGGGGTCATATAACACTGTTACCCTCCCCAGGCTCATCACATTAGTAAACTCCCTTTATAATACTTACGCTAAAGGTCAATAGGGTTAAGCCCACTAGAAAGCCCTAGTACATTTCATACAATGCTGCCTAAATCGGATTAAGAACCTAAGTAACCATTGTTTATTAGGAAGGCATTCCCCATGGTATTAAGAGAAGATTTCTAATACCTAGCTTGGTCAAACTAGCTTAGTCGGACTGCTTGATTTTTAAACCTAGACAAGTGATTATGACAAAACATTACATTGAATTAAATGTTTGATACTAAGCCAATGCGCTGAATATTATGCTACCAATCACAATCAAAGCAGACAAACATGGATGCAAAAAAGATAAGGGCAATGCTAATGGATAAGAAACACCTGTTTGTGTTGATGGTCGCGCTTGATTTGAAGTGTGAACGAGAGAAAGGTTCCATGAAGGTCCAAATCCTATCAATAGCAACACGCTCCTGTACACACTAGGAAACAAAAGGAATACCTCCAGGAGGAACATTAGTGGGAAAAGAGATCTTTGCTAATCACTCAACTCTAAAACAGAAACACTCCTATCGTACTAATCTTACCTACCCTCCATCACTCAAGTGATGAGGATCAAAGGTGTTTCATGACATAGGTTTTTGTTTCACTGTACCAGATGTGACATGTGTAGGTCTGAGTCAATGTTTTGACTTTTAATGTGCATACTCGTTTGCTAATTTCTCTTGCTCTTTTTTTTTTTTTGGTGAGTATACGGCTATATATATACATTCCCTAAGATTGGAATTGAGAGGTCAGGGAAAAAGGTTGAGAGGGAAACAAGTGAATGATGGCAGTCAGCAAACACTCCCCCCTTCCTTGGGTAAATCATACCATTTGAAATGAGCTTGTCACCCTTTGAAACCAATTATTCCAGTTGGTAATAGGTGAGGATTTTTGCCAGTATTTTTCTATTACCCTAGGTGCCTTGTCAAGCTGCAAGGGTGGTAAGGTACTCTCCCAGGATCGAACTTGAAGTGGTTCATTAGGTGATTCTTGAACACTGGGAGGTGTGGATTCTTTTGTAGCTTCATGGAGGTCCACTACTATAGATGGAGGCTGTGTAGAAGCTTTTACCTCTATGGATGTATTACATGAGGAGCTAGAATCTTCATGGGACTCCCCCCCTCCTGAGCTAGGTGGAACAAATCGTTCTTTCTTTGGTACCCAAACTAGCTCGGGAGCGGGTGTGTAGCATTCTGTGATTTTTTCCTTTCCATGATTTTCAATTTGTTTTGGAGCCACAGGATTGGGTTTACATGGGCCAGGTGATAGGTAAGAGCACAATCTACGTTTTGGCACCCAGATTTGATCATTTCCTTGATAGTAGCCTTGGGCTTCCAATAGTCGTTTAGGGATCCATCGCAACATTTTCTTACTTTTCTTGGAGCGAGTGGTACGTTTCTTACAAGGCTTCTATCTTTTAGCACTAGCTATGGTCACTAAAGAAGCTTTAGGGACCCACTTGTATGTTTTCTTCGTTACATTAGGATGAGTCTTGTCGGAAGCGATATGCATTGCTTGTAGCATATTTAAGGGTATAGGCATTTCATCCCCCTCAGGTGTTACCCAAGTCGTCCCCCTATTTCCCCAAGTGTCTATGGTTGATGCTAGGTGGACCCAGTCTACATTGTCCGACTCCGTCATACCCGGTAACACATCCATGTAAGGAGAATCTTGGCCAATGTCTGTATCCTTCTTACAAGTGTAACAATATTGTAGTGGGGCCGAGTGAACTGTGGTGTCAGAGCGATGATCAATAATGGTTTTACTCCCTAAGGGGTGTACCTTACCAGTCACCAAATCCACTCTAAGGACAGAGTCTTGGAATTGCAAATAGACATGATTTTTAGACCAATCGTGAACCATTTGTGCTTCCCTCATGAATGGTTGTCCTAAAATCATTTCATATGACATAAGGTGTTTAGAGAAATCCATTACAATGAACGTATGTCGTACCTTGTGTCCTAGAACTTTGATCTTAAGATCCTTGAGCATCCCCATAGGTTTGGCTATGGTACCATTTGCCATCTTTACCACAATGTTAGTAACACTGAGGCGGGGTTTTCCCATGGATTCCCAACAATCTTTTGTAACGATGCTAACTCCCGCACCACCATCAAGAATTCCCTTTATAGTTAATCCCTTGGTAGTGATGGGTAGGGTCGCATTAGACTCGTCGCCTTCAAAATACTGCCCTAATTCGTTAATGGGTACCTCGATCACAGACTCGTGTCCATCTAAGTCAAGTGATTGCACATGATTTTCCTCATCAATCATAATCGAGTCAGGCCTATTTGGTTGCGCAAACTGCGGTAATCCCGTTCGTAGCTCTCCGTTAAGGAATGCTCGAAGTGCAAGGAATAACTCAGGATCTCCATACAGCTTTGCTATGATCGTGGTTCGGACCTCAGAAGACATGAAGTCCACTAGTTTGGCAACATTCATTGGCATTTTGCAGGGTGTAGGTCCTTGACTAGGAACTGGTGAGGATGGAATCTCATATTCCTCAATGGGATCAGGTATTCCTTCGTTAAACATCCTTTCCAACAAGAAGGGTGTATGCTCACTTTCTGATGTCCTGTCCTCACTCCCTTCTTGGATGATACTAGATATGGCTAACGGTCTATGGTTCATGTGGGGTGGATGAACTTGCGTGGGAAACACTGTGTCATGAATTTTTACATGCATGGGTTCTGGTTCTAGTTTCCTTTGAGTCTCCTCCACTAAACCTCTTAGATGTTTCACCTGCTTAATCTCGTCTACAGGGTTTGGGTACGTCCCAATCTTCTTTTTACGATTCTTCCCTTTTTGCCCCTGCGGTTTATCTTGGGGGTCTTGGATTGGATTTGGAAACACTTGTGGTGTTTTCAGAGGCTCTTTATGGTTTTCTCTCATTCGGTTTTCATTTGGTTCCATGTTACGGTTTTCTTTGTCGGTATTTCCCTTTGTGGTATTGGTTCTAGTCTCCATTGTCTCGACTGAATCTGAATCATCCTCGAGGTCATTCATATACACGGGGTCATCTCCTGTTCCTATGTTTGTTTTGGAACTTGGCTTTGAATTTTCCGTATTCTGTGACTTCTTCCTTCGTGTCTTCTTTTTCTTTGCTTGGATAACTGACGCGGTATCTCTCTCTTCGAGGATATGGCCTGGCCCTTGAAGCATGGACCGTGTAATCGCATAAGCGGGTGCGACGGGTGGTATTGGTGATGTCACAGTAGCAATTTCGACCAAATTTAGGGGTGTGATTTTAGGCGCATTTGGGTTATAGGGGCATTGGGCAATCAAGTGATCTATGCCACAACGATTACATGTGAGTATTGGCATTGCAGACGTGCTCCCTTGATTCATTTGCATCTGTGCAGCATTCTTTTGCAGCCTAATAGGGCACTCCGCTACTCGATGTGGTCCACCACACTCGTAGCATTGAAGAGGTGGCCTCCTAGCCTGGGTGTTGATATTTTGACCTCTGGATGCGAGAGCAGCAGCTTGATAAACCGGCTTGACTTGTCCCCAACAATCTTCCATGTAGTATATAGGACACTCTTCCAATGTATCAAGTCCGTAGGCAATACTAGTGTCTATTTCCTCCTCACAGCCATCTGCATAAGCATTTGATGGCTCGCAACCCACTTGGTTCATAGAGGCAACTCTTGGATGCGGGGGCTACGGTCCTAGCACAGGAGGTGGTAACGGTGTAGCTTGTACAACATTTTGAGATCTAGGGACCATGTGTTGCGGTAGTTGCTCAACAGGTGGAGTAGGCATCAATACAGGAGCTCGAGGCGCATCCGTCCAGGCTACAGGTGTTCTATTTGCCATCATACGTTTGATCATTAAACAATCCTTAGCTTGGTGACCATACCTACCACATGCGTTGCAAGTTCCATTAAATTTTACTCTAAACGTAGGGCACTCACTAGTGCTATGTGGACCTAAGCAAATGGAACACCATTGTTGCTCCCTTCTTGGATACATGTGACTATTTTGAGGGGGTCGATTATCCTTAAGAGACTCTTGGATTGCCTTGGTGAGGTCTGTCAAGAATGTCTCAAATACCTTTGGCTCATTGGCAATGGGCTTTGCAGTCATGGGTTCATACTCAATGGCTTGTGAGCTAGTGGATCTCGTGTCAGTAGACACCCTCATGCCTGCTATCATCAAGTTGTCCTCTAATTGGATTGCATTGGCAGTGACATCTTCCTAGGTTGTGATACCTCTAATCACTAGTCCATTATATATTCCTTCATTCCTCAACCCTCGAATGAATCGATCAAGCAGTTGGTTATTGTTGAAGCGCTCATTTACAGGGCAGCGAGAGTTTAAGTGCTTTAGACGACTAATGAAGTCCCTTACTGACTCTCCTTCCTTACGTTCGGCCTTCTGTAGCTGAGATGCTACACCCCAAAGCACACCTTCTCGTATGTACTCCTTTAGAAACAACCTTCGAAGAGTAGGGTAGATTGTTTTCTCGTCCACCCTTAGGGTCCTATACCAATCTCCAGCCTTCCCACTTAATGTCAAGCTTAAGGCATTGCACTTATGTAGTTCGTTGCGTTCCCCTAAGGAATCACATACTTGTTCAAACACTTCAATGTGTTGATCTTCGATGCTCGTGGCACTAGAGGTGGATTGTACAATCTCTATCCATCCTACATGGTAGGCGTGGCCAGAGTGTAGATCCGTCAACACCTCAGTGTGGAGGTCATATGTCCAATGATCATTAATGAACAATCCTTCTAGAGTCGACGTGTTAACGGTTTCTTGTGAGGTAGAAGCAATGTTGCTCCCCGTGGTTTTACTTGCCACCAACGGTACTCTAGAGGGAACTTCTGAAGGAGGCAGCTCAACAGGGCCTTCTTGGTAAGAAGTTGGTAGGATATCCACATGGACACTCTTTGGGGGTGTGGGGTCCACGTGCGATGTGAAAGGAGATTCCACTTCCCCACCCCCTTCGCGTGCTTCATCTGCATCAGGTTCCGAGCGAGTAGCTCTACCTAATGTTTCCATGAAACGGCTAAACATACTAGTACTAGGCTGTGGAGCTTCGGGAGGTGCATGGCCTTCTCTCTCAGTGTTTTGGGTAGGGTATGCTTCCATGATTTCTGAGTCGGAGGAGGAATCACTAGCGGCTATTTTAGGGTCTTGGGTGGTGCTACCTTGTGTCCCCGCTGAGGGTCTAGAGCTTATCGTGGATGGGTAATGGGTGTCCGTATGAACAGAGGCACCCTCAATATGCTCGTGTTCTAGCACCCGCCCAGAGCGTAAGTGCATGTGCTTTTGATACCCTAAGGTGTCAAAAAGTTGCTCTAGGAGGCCTTGTGACTAGTTTTTAGCGTGTTTTTTGTTTGTTTTTTTAGAGCGTGTCGTGGAACGGGCCGTGTGATAGCTCGAAACGAGCGTATCGGTCAGAGGGTCGTGCCGTGCTTTACAGCCCTCCGTTTGGTCACTCTATGCCCTCGGAATCCCTAAAACTGTCAATTTCCAGTAGGGAACTAGGCCCAAACTAGAAAGTCTAAGGGTGCAAGTGGGAAGAGAAAGGAAGAGAGTGGAGGACTTGTCCCACATGCTCTCATTCTCTCTTGAGGGAGTAGGGTATATATATAAGAGTGAGTTTAGTATATATCAGAGGACTGAGGCCTGGGCTTGGGCTTGGGAAAATGATCCCGATCCCGATCTATCTTTTATACAAACCAACCCGTCCGTTTTAAGAGTCACGTTTTTTATTTTCGAAAAATTTCGCCGCCCGCTCACTCGCGTTTTTTTATTTCCGAATTTTAATTTTCTTTTTTTTTTTTCACTTTTTTTTTTTTGGGAGAAAAAATAAAAAACTTTTTTTTTTTTTTTTTGCTGAAAATACAGAAATTGAAAACGCAGGTATGCAAAAAATGCAGAAATTGTAGGAAAAAACGCAGAAATTGCAGAAAATTAAAAAAACGCAGAAATGCAGAAAATTGCAGAAATTGAAAACGCCGAACTTGAAAATGCAGAAATTGCAGAAATTGAAAAAACGCAGACAATACCAGAAATTGAAACTTGACAGCAAATGCAGAAAACGCAAAAAACAGAAATCTCCACACACTCCTTCCCTGCCTTTCCTATGATAGAAATTGCATCACAAGGAAGCGTAAACTGCTAACCGAGCTTAGTGTAGGACATATCCCCGGCAACGGCGCCAAAAATGAGCGCTCCTTGCCGCACTGTCGAAGCAAGGGACTTGCCAATACACCGTGTGCGAGCCACAGACGGCTCCAAGCACACAACAAGCCTAAACTAGCAAGCTCAAGAAAACAAAGGGTGTGTCACTCACCGCTCTACGCTCGCCTTCGTGGTGGATTCCTCGCCGCGATGAAGAAGAAGCTGCAGTCGTGCCGCGCTCAACCGCTTCGCCGCCGTCGTGCCTTCGTAATGCTCGATCGCACACACACTCTCCCTCTCTCTCTCTCTCTCACACACACACACACACAAGGAGGTGAAGAAGAAGAAGATGGAGATGGAGCAAGAGCACTCTTCAATTGCACAAATGAGAGAATGAGTAAAAATTAGGTTTAGTTGGCTTTTATAGGAGCTCACCCCATTCACACTTGGGCGCCCATGCTTAACCAACTAATCCCTTGAATGTCCAAGTTAAAGTGCGCCTCTCATCGACGATCACTCTACCTTTCCCTATTGGACCGACAAGCCCGGTACCTGACTCTAAATAATACAACGTTTATAGATCATAGGGTGTCCGTGTGCCGTGAGGGTTAACAGAGAGAGAGAGAGAGAGAGAGATCAATGTTGAGATGCCAAGCTCTACATCTTGAGCTGGCATCCACTACGGGTCTTGGCCGCTTACGACATTTACTCACTGGCGCGTTAGGTGACCGACACGGAGGATCTTTGCCAGTGATTCTACAGCTGGACTACACTTATAGTGCCAGCCTAGTACGCTTCTAGCGTGTTCACACTTAGTGACCGCATGTACATATGTGCTACTTTTCAGCTTTAGCACTTAGTCATTTTGTACTCTCTTTTCTGTGACAAGAAGAAGAAGCTTTCCATCTCTATGTGCTTAGTGCTTGTCTTGTGTAGCTCTCTTGCATCCTCTTTCTTTACATGGTATCAGAGACTGGTTTAGGCAAGAGAGGCTAAGAGAGCAAGAGCATCACAATCCCTTCGTTCGCAATCCACGACCAGATGCCAAAGTTTCTGAACAGGTCTCCAAAGTGCAGTACATAGAGATTTACTGTACAAGTACAGTGGTTGTATGTACGCTTGATTGTGGAAACTCGTTGAGTGTAGAAAGTTTTACAGGTACCACGATAACAGGTTCAACAGATTTGCAGGTTTTTGCAGATTGCAGCTATTTTGTCTTAGTGCTTCAAGATGTCTGACGGTTTCAGTGAGATTGTTACTGAGAAGCTTGAGAAAAATAACTACCCTGCATGGAAGTTCAGAATAACTAATTTCCTAAAAGGAAAAGGTTATTGGGACTATGTAGAAGGAGACAATGAAAAGGAACCAGAGATTCCCGAGGCAAATGCTACAGCAGAACAAAGGAAAGCATTAAGGGACTGGCAACAAGGCCAGAGCAAAGTGATGTATTGGCTTTCTATGAGCATCACAGATGGCATGATGGGCTATCTACAAGATGCTGAAACCCCCGCCATTGCATGGAAAAACTTAGGCAGAGTGTTTGAGGTGAACACCAAGTCCAGGAAGCTTCAACTAAAGTCGGAGCTAAATCAGGTTAAGAGGAACAACCTCTCCATCAATGATTATGCTTTGAAGATCAAGAGTATCATTGAGGCTCTTGGATCTATTAAAGTCTCAGTGGAAGATGATGACATTGTCCGTGCATGCTTGGATGGTCTAGGAGATGAATATGTACATTTCAGGTCTTCCATGAATACAAGAGACGACATCCCCGTGTTCCAAGATTTGATTTCTATGGTTATCCTTGAGGAGAAGAACCTTGACACATCTTCTTCTCATGGCAGAAATAATTCTGAACAGGCCTTCTATTCTAACTCCTACAGAGGTAGAAGTAGAGGTCGTGGTAGAGGCTCAAGAGGTTGCAGGGGCCAATTTCTAGAATTTCAATCAAATCAAAACAATACAGGTGGTAGGGGAAACCAGTCTCAAGGCAGGGGGAGTCAAAGAGGTCGTGGTGTAGGATCAAGCAGGCAGCAACATACTATAGATAGCAGAGAATGTTGGACTTGTGGTGAAAGAGGTCACATGTCACGTGACTATCCAAAGGGAAAAGCAAGTGGAAAGAGAGAACATGGAAACTATGCATCTACTAGCAGAGATGCAGATGACAGCAAAAACGAGCGCATGTTTGTTATGCAGCATGTAATGAATACAATGTCTGCAGAGAATTCCACCCAAGATGATGTTTGGTATGTGGATTCAGGTGCCTCTAATCACATGACGTCTCATGGAGAGTGGTTTAGAGATATGCGCAAACCAGATGTGTCAGGCTATGTGCAGACAGGAGATGACACAGCTCACCCCATTGCTCATGTCGGGGACATACCTCTAAATACGAAGAGTGGGAAATCAAAGTACTTAGCAGATGTACTTCATGTCCCAAACATTACAAAGAATCTTGTTTCTGTTGGACAAATGGTGGAGCAGGGTTTGCAGGTTCGCTTCAATCCAAATGGCTGTTATGTAGAAGATTTCCAGAATGGCTGTAAGCTGATCACAGAGGGCAAATGTGTGGGTAGAATGTTTACGCTGAATGTAGACATGCCTGAGGTAAAAGTTGCATTATTTGCACAGGGCACAGGTGTTGTGGTTGATGTTGACATTTGCACAAACACATTGGCCATGTCAATGAGCAGAGATTGCGCAGCATGCAATCAAAACAGATTGTAAAAGGTTTGCCCAAATTCAAGGTGGATGGTATGCATAAAGTGTGTGCAGCATGCCAGTTTGGAAAACAGTCAAAGGGCTCATTTCCACATGAGCGCAATGTATGTAAAAAGCCACTTGAGGTGGTGCACACAGATGTTTGGGGTCCAACTGATACTGCAAGTATACATGGTTGCAGATATTATGTCTCTTTCATTGATGACCATACAAGGAAAGTATGGGTCTACTTCATGCGTAACAAAAGTGAAGTGTTTGGTCACTTTCAGGACTTCAAAGTCATGATTGAGAAGGAGACAGATATGCAAATCAAGACATTGAGGTCAGATGGAGGGGGAGAGTACTTCTCCAACGATTTTTCAGATTTTCTACGAATGCATGGTATACGCAGGCAGTTTACATGCAGATATACTCCACAGCAGAATGGGGTCGCAGAAAGGAAAAATAGGCACATTGCAGAGGTTTCACGTGCATTGATGAATGAGAAGAACATGCCTCATCATTTTTGGGTTGAAGCTGTAAATACAGCTGTGTACATTATGAATAGGACACCTACAGCTGCGGTGCATGATGTAACACCTGAGGAAAAGTTTACAGGTACAAAGCCTGATTTGGCACACTTGAAAGTGTTTGGCTGCATAGCTTACGTGCATGTACCAGATGAGTTGCGTAGGAAATTGGATCCTAAAGCAGAGAAATGTATTCTTGTGGGATGTTCCCTTGAACAAAAGGGGTACAGGTGCTACAATCCTACTACACGAGAATTACGAGTGAGGAGAGATGTAGTCTTTGATGAGATGAGCAGCTGGTACAGTAATGCACATGGCACTATTGGGGCTGATGTAAAATATGATGTGGTTGTACAAAATGTGAGGCCACAGTCACAGGTTTTGAGTGGACCACAAGAGTCCTATTCTCGTGGCTCTGTTGAGAAGCCATGGAATGGTAGACTACGTACGCAGGTTACTCCACCAACAGGTACAGGGAATGTATCACGAAAAGGAAAGGAAAAGGTTGATGAACCTCCCTTTATGGCTGATGCATCATCAGGTTTTTCACATGTAGACATGGATTCAAATTGTTCTGAACAAATACTTGATGAGGAATTTGGAATTCCGGCTGTCAGGACACCTAGTGTAAGGAAAGTACAAGAAGATGCTAGAGGGCAAAGGAGTGACCCAGGACCGCGCAGATCTAACAGAGTCAGAAATCCAGTTCAGAAATTGACTTATGATGGGTATCTAGCGCATCACCAAGCCTACATGGCTAAGGTGATATAGGATGTGGAGCCCACATGTTTTGAGGATGCAGTTGGAAATGTGCATTGGGATGATGTAATGAATGAAGAGATGGCTGCATTGGAAGCAAACGACACATGGGAGTTGGTGCCATTGCCAAGTGGCAAGAAAGCTATTGGCTGTAAATGGGTGTATAAAACCAAGCATAAGGCTGATGGTAACATTGAGCGTCACAAGGCAAGGCTGGTCGCAAAGGGTTATGCACAGACGTATGGCATAGACTATGAGGAGACCTTTGATCCAGTGGCAAAGATGATGACTGTGAGAGCTGTCATAGCAGTGGTTGCATCTAGAGGATGGATTATGCATCAAATGGATGTAAAGAATGCCTTCTTGAATGGTGAGTTGCAAGAGGAAGTGTATATGGATCAGTCACCTGGTTATGTCGATCCAGGTTACCCAGATTATGTATGCAGACTTCTCAAAGCTTTATATGGGTTGAAGCAGGGCTCTAGAGCATGGTATGACAGGATTGCCAAGTATCTTGTCAGTATTGGGTTTAGGAGAGCTCATGATGATCATTCACTCTATGTACGTGAGAGTGTTGTGGGGATTGTGGTCATTACCATATATGTAGATGACCTTATTATTGTTGGTGACAATGCTATGGAGATTGACTATGTGAAGGGTCTTCTCAAACAGGAGTTTGAAATGAAAGATTTGGGCGAGTTGCGCTACTTTCTTGGCATTGAGGTGATCAGGACTCCAGAGGGTGTATGGCTATCATAGAGACAGTATGCTTTGGACATGTTGTCAAAGTATGGTATGGATGATTGTAAGCCAATTTCTATTCCCTTGGATGTGAATGCAAAGCTGAGTGCAGAGAAGGGTGATGTTGTTGAGGATGTCAACATGTACAGGAAGATTGTGGGTAGTCTAATCTACTTGACTATCACGAGGCCAGACTTGAGCTACACATTAGGCTTGGAGAGTCAGTTCATGCAGCTTCCAAGGAAGCCACATTTGGATGGAGTACGACGCACACTTCGGTATGTGCATGGGACTCTTGACTACGCATTGTTCTATGCAGCAGATGCTCCATTAGCATTGTATGGGTATACAGATGCAGATTGGGCAGGTAGCATTGTTGATAGGAGATCTACGAGTGGCTTCATGTTCTCTTTTGGGAGTGCTGCTGTTACTTGGAGCAGCAAAAAGCAGCCTACGGTTGCTTTATCGAGCACAGAGGCCGAGTACAGAGGTGCAGCAGTTGCGGCGTGCGAGGTAACTTGGCTACGCACATTACTTGAGGACTTGGGAGTGCAGATGGACCAACAGATTTTCATCCATTGTGACAACCTCAGCAGCATGCAGTTGGCTAGGAACCCAGTGTTCCATGCCAGGACCAAACACATAGAGGTCCATTACCACTACGTTCGAGAGCGAGTGTTGGCGGGCGACATTGACTTGGTCTACGTCAGCACAGAGGAGCAGATAGCGGATATCTTTACCAAGGCCCTCGGAGCTGAGAAGCTTCAACGTTTTCGGACTATGCTTGGACTCTGCAACATGCAGAGGTCGAGGGGGAGTGTTCAGATGTCGAGCTCTACATCTTGAGCTGGCATCCACTACGGGTCGTGGCCGCTTACGACATTTACTCACTGGCGCATTAGGTGACCGACACAGAGGATCTCTGCCAGTGATTCTACAGCTGGACTACACTTATAGTGCCACCCTAGTACGCTTCTAGTGTGTTCACACTTAGTGACCGCATGTACATATGTGCTACTTTTCAGCTTTAGCACTTAGTCATTTTGTACTCTCTTTTCTGTGACAAGAAGAATAAGCTTTCCATCTATGTGTGCTTAGTGCTTGTCTTGTGTAGCTCTCTTGCATCCTCTTTCTTTACAATCAAGCATTGCAACGATGCCACGGCGGTGGCAAGCCGGTTGAGCGCGGCACGGTGGTAGCTCCTTCTTCTTTGCGGAGAGGAATCCTCCACTCAAGACGAGCGTAGGGCAGTGAGTGACACACCCTTGCTCTCTTGAGCTTGCTAGATTACTCTAGTTGTGTGCTTGCAGCCATTTGTGGCTTGCACACAGTATATCGGCAAGTCCCTTGCGTTGATAGACGCGCACATGAGAGCAAGCAGGGGATGCGGAAAGATTGAAAGAAAGAAGATGTATCTTACGAGAAAGAAGTATTCTCCTCACATAATCGCTCTAATAGAATAGCTTAGCTTAGTAATTAGCATGGTAGAGGATATGAGAATTCCATTGAAGCTTGGCTCTTGGTTGGATTTGCAATCCATAGCCAATAGTTGTTGGTGTAGGCCTCTACTTCTCAATTCTTGGAGAAGGAGATGGAGTTCTTGCTCAACACATAAGTTGTGTGTGTGTGTGTGTGTGTAGCAAAGTGAGTTAGACTAAAAATTCCAACTCTCTCTCTTCTTGGTTGACCCCTCTTCCATTTTTCTCTTGCTGGCTTCCCATTGGTTCGCTTAGCCAATAACAATTAAGAAGCATAATTGACAGCCGTGTGACATATGTCCCCCTTTCCCCTTTTGTGAGAGCTTTAACTAATTAAATAATTTATTTAAACTCTCATTGGACCTTTTAGTCTTCTGGCTGATAGGAATCAAGCAAGCCATTGGGCTATTGGATGCTCATTGGACCCCTTGGTAGACTGCTCAATAGTCTTCTAGGGAGCCTAATTTCTATTGGTTCTTTTATCAAGAATTTTTAAATTGAGTAGACTAATTTTACTCTAGCTTAATTCTCATTGGTCCACCTCTATGGCCATTCAATAGGATTTGAGGGGAGATTGGGGGCAGCTGGTGGGCTAGGAGACTACCATGTGTCCATTCTTCCCTTTGGGGAGAGCTTGCGAGTGTGTGTGTGTGTTTCTCTCTCATCCCCTACCATTAGGGCTCGCCCCCTCCTTCCTAGGGATGTGGGAAGACTTTTTATTCTTCCCATAACCATCCAATTTTTCCCCACCTTTGGCCATTGGATTTTTGAATTAGTTTTTAGAACTTTAGCCTATGGAATTCTTAATGGAGTTGAACCTTAGGTCTTTTAAGCTCCATTGATGTACATTGCTCTTTTGCAAATTGTCCCCCTTTGGATCCCTATTTTTCTTGCTTTGGATCCTTGCAAAGACCGGTCTAGCGGTCTTACCAATATTCTAGCTTTTACTCCCCTGATACCTCCCCATATCAAATGATCAGTTTAACATGAGAAAATCATTTGGGAGAATTAGATATTAGTTTTTATGACATTACCTCTAGACCTTGAAATCATAGTCGTCCTCAACTATGAGGCGGACAGGATAAAGCCTAGTCATTAGTCTGTTTGCTAGCGGGTAGAGGATCCCTATTTTACCCTACAACACCGTTCCAGAATGGATGACTAGTCCATTTGGTGCTTGAGAGCCTTAACTGCCACAAGAATGTCTACGCATTAGTCCGAATCAATCTTCCATAGTACAGTGACAAATTCTACTTGCTGGTGTTCGGGAGACGTTGTTTCCATGAACATGATCCTAAGCATGCATACTTATTAAAATATGTGCACAATAAAGAAAAAGCGAGTCTTATAAGAAAAAAACTTTGTTCATTTATACATTTTTACATTTGCTTACTCTAGGGGGTCATTGTAAGCATTGGAAAGGTTTAGGTTATCCTTTAATTGTATGCCTTGCATCCATCTAGCATCTTCAAAAGGATAATTTTTAAAGATATCATGGGATAGTCTTACCGCCTTGTAATACCTTGTCTTTGTGACAAAGAATGGACTCAGATTGCAACACTTCTTCTTGGTCCTCGATCTCTGGTCAGTCTTCAATGGTTTCTTCTTGAGGTGGCTCTTCTTTGTAAGGCTTTAGTAGGCTCACATGGAAAGCACTGTGTATGAGCCAATGGTTTGGCAACTTGAGTTGATAGGTCATCTCATTGATTGGCCTAAGAATCTGAAAGGGACCATAGTACCTTTTTGCTAACTTAGCATAGTACTTTTGGTGTCCCTCGGGATTCTTATACGTTGTGTGCCTTAAGCAAGCCTTGGGAAACTTAAGCACAACCCAATCATCTTGTTTAAAGGCTAGGATATTTTGTGCTTATCAGCAACAACCTTTTGCCTTTGCAGAGAGATGGATATAACATCCTTAATCTTTTGAAAATATTCTTGTAGGTCTTGGCTATATTCATCTGCAGCAAAGATCTTCCCATGTACCTTGAGTAGCAGGGGACTTTTTGATCTTCCCTCCATCACCTCAAAAGGTGACTTTCCCATGGATGTATGTACATTGTTATTGTAAGCATACTCCACTAAAGGTAAGTACTTCTCCCTTTGAGACTTTTGATCTACTTCTGTGACATAAGCTTTCAGTAGATTAAGAATGTTAGGTTAGCCATTTCACTTTGGCCATTCGTTTGGGGGTGATAGGCCAAAGAGAAGTTTAGTCTTATACCTAAATTCTCAAAGAGACCCTTCTAGAAATTACTGGTCATTCTAGGATCTCTATCCGACACTATAGACATTGGCACGCCATGGTACTTGAAGATTTGTGATATAAATAGGGTTGCCATTTTATGGGCCTTGATAGTCGTTTTGATAGGTATGAAATGTGCTTGTTTGATAAACCTGTCTACTATCATCCATATTCCTGTATTCCCATGGATAGACTTGGGCAATCCACAGATAAAATCCATGGATATGCTCTCCCATGGTGCATTAGAGATTGGCAAAGGTTGAAGCAATCTAGGTTGCTTCCCTCTATCAAACTTTGTCTTTTGGCATACCACACATTTTGAAACATACTCTTGCATGTTTTCTTTCATGGTAGGCCAATAGAAGTATGTTTCTATCCCATTTAGGGTCAATTGAATCCTTCTATGCCCTGCATAAGGAGGAACATGCGATTCATACATTACTTTCTCACGTAGTGAGTTAGTAACACATAGCCTGTTGCCATAGAGAAGATAACCATCTTGTAGGGTAAATGGTTCTTCCTTCTTCCATAGTGCAAGGGCTGAAATCACATCTCTAAAATTGGAATCGATAGCATACTCATCTATCATAGAAGATAGATCATTTTGTGAGTTTCTATGGATACCGCATTCACTCTTGGTCATCTTTAGAGTGCATCGGCTACTTGATTATGCTTGCCAACAATGTGAGCAATATGAAAATGGAATTGCGAAAGAATCTTTTCCCACCTCATATGTTTGTCAGAGAGCTTGGTCTGCGTCATGAAGTACTTAAGACTTTGGTAATCCGTTTGCAGAATGAAAGGAGTCCCCAATAAATAGTGCTTCGACGAGTCTAGAGCATGTAGAACTGCTAAGATTTTCTTCTCATATATACCTAGAGCTTTCTCAACTAGGTTGAGCCTTCGACTTTCATAGGCTATGGCGTGCCCTTCTTGGAGAAAAATAGCTCCAAGGGAATCACCACACGCATCGCATTACACCTCAAATGGCTTTGAGAGATTTGGCAGTGTAAGCACAGGTTGGGAGATAAGCTTCTCTTTAAGCTTTTTGGAAGCATTGTTCTCCTTGGTGGACCATATATACCTAACATTTTTCGTTGTTAGGTCATGTAATGGTCCCGCAATTTGTGAGAACTTTTCTATGAACCGCTATAGTATGCACACATACCTATAAAGCTTCTTACTTCATGCAGATTCCTTGGATTAGGCCATCCTTTTACTACCTCTAGCTCTGATGGATCCATTTGGATGCCATCTTGAGAGATAATGTGACCTAAATACTGAATCTCTTGTAAGAAAAATTCAGTTTTCTTTAGATTAATATAAATTTTATTCTCTTGTAAAACTTGAAATATTACCTAGAGGTGTTGCTTGTGTT
Organism: Adiantum capillus-veneris; assembly: GCF_014529385.1. Lineage (NCBI taxonomy): Eukaryota > Viridiplantae > Streptophyta > Polypodiopsida > Polypodiales > Pteridaceae > Adiantum > Adiantum capillus-veneris. The sequence continues at coordinate 149,180,230 of NC_140944.1, forward strand.
CGTCTCATGAATTAGAGTGGATGATTATATCATCAAAGAACACTCCAGTAAAGATTCGGTGAGGCTTGAATAACTTCTCCATCAGACTGTTAAATGTGGTTGGTGCATTGGTCAAGCCAAAAGGCATGAAAATGTACTCGTAAGACCAAATGTAGTGTGAAATGCGGTCTTTACAATGTCTTGCTCAACTCTCTTGATTTGATGGTAGCCACTTTTTAGGTCAATTCTACTGAAGTAGGTCGACCCCTGTAGCTTATCAAATAGGTCTTCTACCCATGGAACGGGAAACCTATTCTTGATAGTGATCCTATTTAGTGTGCTATAGTCGACACACATACAATATGTGCCATCTTTCTTTCACACTAATAACGCTCGTGAATAAAATGGAGATGAGCTAGGCCTAACCATGCCTTTCTCAACCAAATCATGCACTTTTTGCATAATCTCCTCTTGTTGAGCTTGAGAAACTTGATAAGGAGGTTTAGGAGGTGGTGAGCTTCCTGGAAGAAGTTCAATTGCTGGGTCATCACCCCCTCGTTTGGGAGGTAGCTCACAAGGGATGTCATCAATAAAAACATCTTGGAATCCCTTGAGGAAATTGGATAACTCTAATTCCTTTTGATAATTAATGTCTTCTTTTGCTAAAACATTAGGTTCATTTTGAGAATATTTAACAAAAATCATGTACACAGAAATAGAGCTCTTTATTGACTTATTGAAAGATTGCTTATGTACAATGGGTATGGTGCTACCCAACTCCTTAGCATCTATGTACATATCTTTTTCCCGGCACCTAAAGTAGATTTGTCTTTCATGGAATTTAACATTGGCAGCCATGCGATAAAAAAACCATGGTGCCCCTAGGATTACATCCTCATGTTTGAGACAAGAGATGAAGAAATCCTCCTTGTCCACATAGCTTTGGACATGGAGCTTCAATTTCCCAATTAAGGGAGTGACGAAGGATTCTTGTCCCTTGAAATCACCATCGGTAGGTAGGACATCTCCCATCTCATAGGCTTGGATGCCTAGCTTGGTGGCCAAATCTGTGGATATGAAATTGTGAGTAGAACTAGGGTCAAAGAGAACGAAAGCATCATGTTCTCTTAACTTTCCCCAATCATGACATAGAGGAGATTCTTTGTGATGATCATCCTCTTCTTGAATTTTGAACAAGGTAGCTCTAGGAGGCTCATTACATGTATTCTTGTGGGGGCAAGCACGATAGGCATGTCCTTGCTCCCTGCACTTGAAACAACGGTTATCTTTTTGATAACACTCTAGCTCTTCATGAGAGAGTTTATTTTTGTCTTTATAAACTCCCTTCTCCTTAGCTTTGTTGTTGTTGGAGTTGCCTTTGGGAGACTTCTGGATGTTGTTCTTCCCCTTAGGCACACTACGGTCCTTGTTTTCCATGGGCTTAAGATTTCTCTTATCCCCTTGTTGGAAGTTGATTCTTGAAGCCACCATGCTATGGTGTATGACCGCAGATATGGTGCGAGGCCTTTGGGAGTTGACATACTCCGCCATATCCTCAGTTAAACCCGCACAAAATCGTTGCTTTTGCTCTCCAAAATCCATCTTTTTGTAGACAGTGGCTTTGAGATGTAAATCCCAAAAATTTTCTACATATTTGTGAATAGATTCATGGGGGGAGAGCTTCAAGCTTCACCATTTGGTGAGTACTTTGTCTTTGGCATCGCTAGCCAAAAATTGCTTCATGATGGAAGCTCTTAAAGCTTTCCATGTTCATGGAGCTTCAACGTTTGCTCATAGGCTAGACCACCATTGCTTGGTGGACTTTTGAAAATACATAGCTACATGATGTAGCTTAGAGGACTCCATGAAGCCCTCATCTCCAAACACTCAATCAAATTGTTGGTGGATAAAGGCCAAGATTTTTTCCATAGCACCAAAGGTGCCATCATAGGTAAGGAAAGAGATGTTCTTTCCTCCCTCTTTGAACTTTTTGAGCTTGGATGACCTTTTCCAGGTGGCATAGGATTTCCTATGGACTCTTCTCTTGGGCAGTTCGAGAGCTGCACCATCACTTTCTTTAGAAGAGGGAGAGGATGAGGAGGATGGAGAAGAGGGTGACCTCTTTCTTCCCTTTTCTTCCCTTGTTCCTCCTTTTCTACACCATCACTTTCTTCAAAAGAGGAAGAGGATGAGGAAGATGGAGAAGAGGGTGACCTCTTTCTCGCCTTTCTCTTCTCTTGTTTTCTTTCTTCCCTCTTTGAAGATTGGTGAAGAGGAGTATGCGATGGTCTTCTTTGTTTAGGGGGTGTTGAAGAGCATTTTGCCCGCCGTCTTCGTTGATCCATCTCCATCGAGGTGGCAGTAGACTCTCTTATTTCTTGTTCTTTTGGTGGGGCTCTACCATCGAAACTTGGGTTCTCCTTTGGGAGGGAGATGTCTCATCGAGTAGTAAGTTTTTGAGCCCTTTGTACAGATCCTCCTCTTCTTCCCTTATTCGAGAGAGTCCTCTTTTTGAAGTCTCACTAGTAGCCTTCCTAGGTACTCTCTCTTCTTGGTGGGGATTTTGGAGAATACCATGGGTGTGAAATTGTTGTAGCACTTCATCTTGGAGGGATGGATTACCCAGGGCTTGTTGAAGCCTAGATACAAGATAATTTACAAGCATAGGGGCATCATTAGTTGCTCTTTCATTAGAAAATCAAAGCTATCAACATTCATTTCAATCTCTTTTCCCTTGTGAGCCATACTAGCAACTTTTTGATGTAAATTTTTACTTGTACTTTGGCACTTCAATCCCTAGTTGCTACTCCTCTTTACCTTCAAAGATAAGCACTCAAGCATCTATACCCGTGGCTCAAAATATTAATTGCAAGGAATAGAAGAGAGGGTTTAACAGAGCCAAGATAGCATCGGTTCTTGTCAAGCTTCTAATAGCTCAATAATGGTTAAGACATAGGCAAGCCCCATAGGACTCCATTATTAAGACCATATCTCTGGATGGTATCCCCTTTAACTGCATAAAGCAAGCGTGCTTCAAGGATGAAAAATCCCTATGCTACTTACTCTTTTAATACCAACCATTTGTAGCAATCTTGAGGACCTCTCTTCTTGGTTTCTCTCTTCTTGAGCAAGAAAAGAGAAACCAATAGCTCTGATACCAATGTAACATTTAATGCACTAGTAACTTGTGTGTAGAGGAAAATGATAACATAGTGAGAATTTCATTAAGAATAAGTTCCTAATGAGCATGGAGAGAGTACTTAGTTTGGGAAAGCAACATAGCAATTTACACCTAGCTAGTTTGGCATAGACAATATTTAAAAAGAGAGAGAAATAGAAACATTGACTAAAGTTGAGGACTAGATTTACATGGACCCGATCCTCCCTCCAAAACAGCTTTGTATTATAGCTTCTCTCATCAAAGGAGAATTTTTCACAATACAATATTTGTGTTCCTTGACAAAACTCATTGGTGCAATGAAGATGGAAGCTTCATGCACCAAATTATGCTTGAAAAATACACCTAGTGTCCCTAGCCTTAGTCCCAAGACCTCACATACCTTATAAAATGGTAAGAGCTAGTAGGGAATGAGGAAAGATTGAGAGGAAGAAGACGTATCTTGAGAGAAAGAAGTATTCTCCTCACATAATCACTCTAATAGCATAGCTTAGCTTAGTAATTAGCATGGTAGAGGAGATGAGCATGCCATTGAAGCTTGGCTCTTGGTTGGATTTGCATTCCATAGCCAATAGTTTTTGGTGTAGGCCTCTACTTCTCAATGCTTGGAGAAGGAGATGGAGTTCTTGCTCAACACATAAGTTGTGTGTGTGTGTGTAGCAAAGTGAGTTAGACTAAAAATGCCAACTCTCTCTCTTCTTGGTCGGCCCCTCTTCCCTTTTGCTCTTGTTGGCTTCCCATTGGTTTCTGCAGGGCTTAGCCAATAACAATTAAGAAGCATAATTGATAGCCTTGTGACATATGTCCCCCTTTCCCCTTTTGTGAAAGATTTGGTAATTAAATAATCTATTTAAACTCTCATTGGACCTTTTAGTGTTCTGGCCAATAGGAATCAAGCAAGCCATTAAGCTTCTGGATGCTCATTGGACTCCTTGGTAGAGTTTCCAATAGTCTTCTAGGGAGCTTAATTTCTATTGGTTCTTTTATCAAGAATTTTTTAATTGATTATACTAGTTTTACTCTAGCATAATTCTCATTGGTCCACCTCTGTGGCCAAGCAGTAGGATTTGAGGGGAGATTGGGGGCAACTGGGCTAGGAGCCTGCCATGTGTCCATTCTTACCTTTGGGGAGAGCTTGGGAGTGTGTGTGTGTGTTTCTCTTTCATCCCTCACCATTAGGGCTCGTCCCCTCCTTCCTAGGGATGTGGGAAGACTTTTTAGTCTTCCCATAAGCATCCAATTTTTCCCCACCTTTGGCCATTGGACTTGTTTATTAGTTTTTAGAACTTTAGCCCATGGAATTCTTAATGGAGCTGAACCTTAGGTCTTTTAAGCTGCATTGATGCACATTGCTCTTTTGCAGACTCTCCCCCTTTGGATCCCTATTTTCCCTTCTTTGGATCCGTGCAAAGACCGGTCTGGCAGCCTACCAAAATTCTAGCTTTTACTCCCCTGGTACCTCCCAATATTAAATGATCAGTTTAACATGAGAAAATCATTTGGGAGAATTAGATATTAGTTTTTATGACACTTTTCATGTGAGCGTACTTAAGCCCTACAAAGGAGATCCACCGAGAGAACCAATTATTGAACACCCGTTAGAAATCAAAGACCAAGAAGAGGTGCTACAACCCAAAGCTATCCTTCAACATGAAGACAAGGTCCTATGGCATGGTAAGATTATCCGACAATATCTTATTAAGTTCAAAATTTATCCTTTTGAAGATGCTAGATGGATGCAAGGAGTAGATCTTAAGGATAGTATGAACCTTGTCAATGCTTACAATGCTACATTAGAGTAAGCAAATGTGCATTTTCTTTTAAATGATCAATGTTTTTGTCTTTTAATACTAATTCTCTTTTTCTTGTGCACAAATTTAAGTAGTATGCATACTTAGAATCGTGTTTGTGATGACAATGTCTCTCAAACACCAAGTAGAATTTGTCACTCTACTTTGGGAGAATGAAATGGACTCAAGAGTAGACATCCTTGCAACAGTTAAGTCTCCCAAGCTCCAAATGGATTAGTCATCCATCTTAAAAAGATTTCATAGGGTAAAAAGGGATCCTCCAACCGCTAAGAAACATCAATCAATGACTAAGGCTTTATCTCTTCTACCTCATAGTCGAGGACGACTATGATTTCAAGAGAGAGGTAATTTCATAGAATCTAATATCTAACTAACCAAAATGATTTTCTTATATTAAATTGATCATTTAATGTGGGAGAATAAACAAGAACAAGAATTAGAATATAGACATGTGCTTATGGATTTATCTCGACACGGGGCCAAAGTTAATGGGTCCAAATGAGAGATGGTATGTCAAAGAGCAATGCAAGCTAATGGAGCTTGAAAGACCTCAGGTTTAGATTTAGGAAAGACCTCCAAAGGATAGTGTTAAAAGTCCTTAGACATGGGACCTTAGGAAAGCTAGGGTTGTGCTTGAGTCGAGAATCCGGCCCAAGCTTGAGGTGCTTGTCGTGCTTGCTGACTAAGGTGCTTGAGGTGCCAAGGACTACCCCTATTGCATTATGACCCAGGCTTGTGATTGGCTAGGCTTGAGAGAGCCAATGAGCTTCAAGCAAGGTCAAAAGAAGGAGTCGACCATGCAACTTGGGGGCTAGCTTGGAGGGTATACTCTCTTGCGCGCACGCACACACACACACATACTCTCATTGTGTGAAGTGCTAAGTGCAAGAACTCCATCTTCTTCTCCAAGCTTGTTGAGAAGTTGAGAGCTTTCACCAAGACTCTTGGCTATGGAATGCAAATCCAAACAAGAGCCATGCTTCAATGCTTAAGCTTGCCATCTTCTCCATCTTCATTACTATGCTATTATGCTATGCTAAGCAAGAAGAGTGATGATAAGTGAGGAACTATTTCTTTCTCATATGAATGTTTCTTCTTCCCCTTCCCTACCCTCATTCCTTGCTAGCTCTCTCCACCTTCGAAAAGGTGGTGTTTGAGGTCTTGGGACTGAGGCCGGGGATAAATTAATGCTTTCATTTAGCTAAGTTACGGGCATAATTGTGGTGCATGAAGCTCTCTATCTTTATTGCACCATCAAGGTCTTAAGGAACACAAATCTTGTATCGTATCAAGTCTCTCATCATGGGAGAAATTATAATACAAAAGCATTTTGGAGGGGGACCAGGATCCACATAAATCCGGTCCTCAACTGCTGTCAAGTTCTCTAATTCTCTCTCTTGCAAAAGTATTGTTCATGCCAAGTTAATTAATTATAATGGTTATGTTGCTACAACTAATTAAGTTCACCCTCTATGTTCTCAAAGTAGTCACATAAAAAGGCTCACTATAGTTTTCTTAATTCCGCTATTCTCAATGTTCATAGGCCATTTTCATTACACATCCCATCTCTGAAACCACTTCTTTAAGTCTTACATCCATCCCATGCTCAATATCTTTCTTTTTATGTGTCTTTTGAACTTTTTTTCTTGCTTCTTATGCAACTGTAGGAAGTCGATGTGAGGGGTGTTGACACAAGGATTTATCATGTACTCGAAAACCCTTTCCATGCCCATAACCTCAATTGGAAGAGATCCCGACTCAAGAAGTAGGAGCATATATGGTGTTTGTGTCTTAACTTGGAGAAAGTTTGTAAGAAAACACTTTGGACATTCTCAAACTCTTTCCAAGTAGACTTTGATATGCTTGAGATGCTTCCACCCCACACTTCAACTCCATAAAGAAGAATCGGGACCACGAATGTGTCAAAAAGGTACTTATTGAGAACCCAACACTTGATGTTTCTTGCATTACACATGTTATCAAATGGATAGTATGCTCTCTTTACCATTTTCAAATGACTCAGAGCACATTGATGCTGACGGGAGCAAAGCGAACCCCGAACCCCCGACGACCTCTAAAACACCGGGGACCGAATGGCGCGCCTCGAGCTTGTCATGGTAAAGCAAACAGGGGGCACCACCTAGATTCAGCGGCTAGGACGCAAACAACACACCACCATAACAAGGTTTTCATCCAGGAGAGATGGATGCTTGGGAGAAATGATGAAGAGGAAAGGAAATGAGATCAAGAGAGAGAGAGAGAGAGAGAGAGAGAGAGAGAGAGGGAGGGGGTATAGCGGCTTAGTACTTAGGCACCACATAAGGATGGCGAATCCGCACACCCTTCACACATACACAAGCTCACTCCAAACACAAGACTAGGTGGCGATTCCGCACACCTCTCATGGGCAAAACATTGCAGGAAAACATACTCACAAAACCTCAAGCTTTATTTAGAGAATAAGGTGATGAAATGGGGAGCATAAGGTAGGGGAATGAGAAGGGAGAGAGTGGTAGAGCACATGGAGGATAGGTGGGAGTTGATGGCAAGACTCGCACGAGGGTTATGGCCTTCATCCTTCATTTAGCTGCCCTTCATTTTCCATAGCCCAAGGGTGTAGAGGTCATGCTCAAGACGAGCATGGTGATTGTGGTGATGGTGTAGGTGTGTGTGTGTGCACTAGGCACACACAGTGCATAGTGTGTTCTTTGGTGATGTTGTGTGTGTCTTTAGTGTGATGGTGACCCCTCTTTATATAGGGGAGGAGGGGGGAGAAATTCTAGAATTTAGAAATGAAGAAATCATTATCTACATAGGCCATGTGAATGTGGGCCCCACTTGTCTGGCTGTGTGTATATGTGCCAGAACAGCAGTCTCATGAGAGAGAGACTAAGAGAGAGAGATGGGTTGATGAAAAAAAGTGAGAGGTGACATGGAGAATAAAGTAATTACAAGAGGGGAGAGAGGGGAGTGTGTTCAGAGGTGAATCTGTGTGCGGATGTGTGTGAACACAAGAAAAATCAGGTAACCACCGGGTGGGGATGGGTCCGTGGGCACTTTTTTTGGTAAAACCGAGTGTGTGTGAGTGTGGGGGAGGTTATTTAGCTACAAGACAAGAGACATGGCGCCCTTTAGAGAGAGGGGGGGGGTATTTGGGTCATGGGATATGATAGGAGAGAGAAAGGGGGGGTGGGGTATACTATTTTGGAAGATAGGGTAAGTTGCATGTGAGTTAGGGTGCATTATTGGTGAGAGGTGGGGTAGCTTGAGGGGAGAGAGAAAGGAGAAAGGACAAGGGGAAGAGAGAGGGGGTTGACCTTTTGAGTGGAGGAGAGGAAAAGGGACACACGGCGGGGCAACAGTGAAGAAAAAGGAGGCAAGGTGGGGATGGGCTGCCCCGCAGGCATGAGGTGTCTTATTTTACCTTTCTCATATATTTACATAATCATACTTTATTTTTTCTTACTTTTTCCAATGCCTTTTATCACCCCCTCCCTAAGAGGGGGTTTTCATGGGGTGGGGATGAGAGAAGAGGGGTATGGGAGCTTGGCTTGTGAAAAGCCCCCATCAATGCCACTTGTGATTGGCCAGAACCTCAATATGGCAAAGCATTTTGTGACACAATAACAAATAACTTTCTTGAAAGGTTCTCATTTAGTTTCCAATGGTGAATCATATTGAAGATTGATCATCCATAACGTTTGCTTAACCATTTTAATAGACATTGGTGCATGTTTGAAATCCATACATAGTGATAACTTCTCTTCCCTTTGGCTACGATTATCATGCTTAGTTGCTTCTCCATGTGCAAGGTCAATACATAAGGTCCGATGGTTTTATTCCGGGTCCATTGGCCAAGCATAAAACTCTTTATGCGATACACTATGGCTTTGGAGAGTAGCCTATAGTCAATCACACTCTCCCCATTATGTTTTCTACATGTAAATCCATTGGTTACACTCCACAAAGATACATCCTTGGCAATGAGCATACCCGTGCTATTACACGTGTGTAAAAGCAACTTTCCATAGTGATCCGGCTCTTTCTCATCTATTGAAGTATGATCATACAAGTGAACTTCCTCCAACTCCCTTGAAATGTATGGCATATGAAATTGTTGAGTATCATGTTGCAATGTTTTTGTGTGAGCATTCATATCCCCAAATACAATAACATTCCCTTCGTCTTTGAAATAAGCAATGTCCTCTTCTAAATAAAAAAATGGACGATCTCTATCCATGCAAGCATAAAACAGAGAATCATGATGAGGAATATAGCAACTGGCTACAAAAATGGGTGCCCTTTTTGGTGTCATAATTTTCAGCCACATAACGTTTGTACTTGTCATCTTTCACAATTGATACAAAATCTTAATCTTACAATCCTTTCTTAACCATACATTCTACCCCTCCTTGCCCTCTTCGTTTCTTGAAATTATTTGACCACATCAATGAAAGTACATTGTAATCCTCCAAGCCGTTAATCCTTTGTGTATTATGCTCCCAAATTTCAACAAGAAGTACAATCGCTTTGCTTGTTAGCTCATCAATGACAACCCTGTATTCCATGGATATCCATTACAATTCCAAAATCATAGTTTCAATTGTGACAGGTCACGGATCCCTATTTTCTGAAGGGACTTGCGTCCTCCTTGGGCACATTTTCTTTGTGAGATATCTCCTTGTTTTTCTTATTCTTTTCCTCATATGCCTTGCGATGCATATTTTGTTGCTTAATAGTGCAATCTTCACATACAAAACATTTTGTATCCCTAAAATAGTTCCATCTATTATCAAGGATAATCTTGCGTTTGGTCTCATGTGGAATGGTGCATACAATTGGCCGTTCTCTTGAGCGAGGAGCTTCTTTTTAGCCACTCTATGTGCTCCATATACCATAACTCAAAGTGGGTTTTGAAGAAATCTTCGATGACAATGGCAAGAGAAGGAGGCGTATCCAACTTCTCTTCGAGAATTCCAAGAATAACAATGTTCTTGGAACGTCAGTCCCGTTCTTTCAACTCCTCCACATCCACATTCTCAACATTCTTTGTTTGAGCCATAGCTTCCATGAGGGAGGAATTAAGAACCACATTGCTATCTGTTGGGGGTCCCATCCTTGCATAGCTCCAGTGACCAACAAAATTATCAATCTGGAGGGATGAGCTACCCGGCTAGGGCATGGAAACACTCACACAATTAGTGAGCTAATCATGGCAACACAAATGGTTGACTCTGTGAGGTGAGATTCTCGGCCTATGGAGGAGCTAAGCCACAATGAATGGCAATCTCCACATCCACTTCTCTTCATCTCCAATCAACCCAATCACACACATTAATGATTGCAAGATGCACACAACATTAATGATTGCAAGATGCACACAACACTAATCCTATCATGCAGCACACTAATTGAAAGCACACACACATAGATCTATCGAGCACCACACTCCAATCAAACTTACATGCACACACAAGAAAAAGAGGACAATCACACAAGATTAGAGAGGGATTAACCACTAATTAGTTAAGATCTAGCTAATCTAAGCATCATAGGCAATCATAAGAAGCATGAGAGAGGCACAATGTGTCATAAAATCTAATATCTAACTAACCCAAATGATTTTCTCATATTAAATTGATCACTTAATGTGGGAGAATAAACGGGAACAAGTGTTAAGATATAGGTATGTGCTTTTAGATCTATCTCAACACGGGGCCAATGTAAAGGGGCCCAAAAGGGAGATGGTCTATCAAAGAGCAAGGCTAACCAATGGAGCATAAGCCCTTAGGGTTAGCTTCATTGAAGACCTCCAATAAATGTGTGGAAAAGTCCTTTTGACCTTAAGTAAGCTAGGGCTGAGCTTGAGGTGGGAACCCGGCCCAAGCTCGAGGTGCTTGTCCTGCTTGAGGTGCTTGTCATGCTTGAGGTGTTTTTCATGCTTGAGGTGCTTGATTAAGATGCTTGAGGTGCTTGACTGGCTCCATGCTTGAGGTGCTTGACTTGCTGCATGATTAAAGTACTTGAGGTGCCTTGAGAAGCTTGACTGAGATGCTTGTGGGAACCCCCCCTAGTTCAAGTGCTTTGTCATGCTTGGTGAGTAAGGTGCTTGATCACCTAAAAGTCAAAAGCATTCCTACAAGAGGGGGGGCGAGCCCTTTTCCTAGGGCCTAGAGAGAGAACACCCACTCACACACACAAGGGAAGCCCATCTTGAAGAGGCAGCAAGGACACATGTCAGGCCCCTACCCATGTTACCTTCATGTGTTGCTTGAAGCCTATTGGCTACGCTTCAAAGGTGTCCAATGATAAATTACATGAATTATCTAATTGTTTTAGCATTTATCAAGTCCTCTCTCTCAAAGGGGAAAGGGGGACACTTGTCCCAAGGCTACCCATGTTGCTTGTAATGGCTCCTGCTTGTGATTGGCTAGGCCTGGAGGGGTCCAATGAGCTTCAGGCATGAGCTACAAGGGGGGGTCGACCCAAGCAAGCTAGGGGGGTGCCTAGGGGGTATACTCACTCACACACACTGACAAGCACTCTCATTGTGTGATATGCAAAGTGCAAGAGCTCCCTCTCCAAGCAAGTAGAGGTTGAGAGCCTACACCAACACTCTTGGCTATGGAGTGCAAATCCAACCAAGAGCCATGCTTCAATGCTTAAGCTTGCCATCTCCTTCTTCTTCATTACTATGCTATTATGTATGCTAGCAACAAGAGTATGATAAGTGAGGAACTAATTCTTTCTCCTACGAAATGTTTCTTCTTCCTCTTCCCTACCCTCATTCCCTGCTAGCTCTCTCCACCTTCGAAGGTGTTTGAGGTCTTGGGACTGAGGCTTGGGATAGTTAAAGCTTTCTTCAAGTTTATGTTATGTTTGTGGTGCATGAAGCCTTCCATCTTCATGGCATCACCTAGGTCACAAGGAACACAAAGACTGTATTGTAACAAGTCTCTCTTTATGGGAGAAATCATAATACAAATGCCTATTGGAGGGGGGACCGGCTCCACATAAATCCGGTCCTCAATTGTTGTCATGTTCTCTAAACTCTCTCTCTTGCAAAAGTATTGTCTATGCCAAGTTAACTAATTGCTATGATTATGTTGCTATCTTCAATTATGTATACCCGCTATGCTCACAAAATCATTTCTTGAAAGTACTCTCATTAAATTCCGCTATTCTCAAATTGAATAGGCAAATTCCATTACATTGGTATCAGAGCATTTGGTTTCTCTTTTCTTGCTTAAGAAGAGAGGTCCTTAAGTAGCCTATAAATGGTTGATGTTGTTAATTATAATAGAGTAAGTGGAACTGGGATCTAATACTGGTTTTGTTAAGCCCACTATGTGGGGGATGGTGCACACCTCGGGAGCTTTGGACTTAATAATGGAGTCTTTTTAGACTTGCCTACGGCTTTACCATTATTGAGCCATAAGAAGTCCGAAAGGAGCTAGCCCTTGGCAACTCTGCTATGTTAGACCTACTCCTCTACTCTCTATAATTAACCACTTTGAGCCGTGGGTGTAGATACTTAAGAGCCGATTTTCAAAGGCTAAGAGGAGTGGCAACTAAGGTTTTGAATTGCCAAAGCATACACTAAGTACATACATAAAATTTTGTTAACATGGCTGACAATAATCAAGAGAGTAGAATGAACATTGATAGCTTTGATTTTGCACATGAAGGTGCTAATGATGATGCTCCCATGTTTGTGAATTATCTTGTGACTAGGTTGCAACAAGCTATGGGCAACCCTACCTTGCAAGCCGAAGTTACTCAACAACTTCGTGCCTATGGAATTTCCCTTCCTCTCCAAGAGGAGAGAGAGCTTAGGAGGCCTCTTGAAGAGACCCCCAAAAGAAGACTCTCTCCCATTTGAGAGGAGGAATCCAAAGAGAAAGAAAGCAATGAAAGTCTAAGTTCTTCTGAAGATGTGGCTCCACGAAGAAGGCGGTCTAGACGATCGCCTACTCCTCCCAAGAGGAAAAGATCAACCCATAGTCCTTCTCCTCATCACTCTCAAAGGCAAGAGAGGAAACAAAGGAAGAAAAGGGCTAGGAAGAGGTCACCCTCTTCTCCTTCTTCTTCACCTTCCTTCTCTTCCGATGAAAGTTATGGCTATTCTCCTAGAGAATACAAGAGGGGAGGGCATCGCAAATCATTTCCTGCATGGCGAAGGTCACAAAAGCTAAAGAAGTTCAAGGAGGGAGGAAAGAGTATCTCTTTTCTCACCTACGATGGCACCTTTGGTGCTACCGACAAAGTGTTGGCCTTCATCCAGCAATTTGATGCGGCCTTTGGGGACGAGGGCTTCACAGAGTCCTCCAAGCTACGCCATGTAGCTATGCACTTCCAAAAATCAGCTCGTCAATGGTGGGCTAGCCTTCATGGCAATGGAGAAGCCCCAAAGACATGGAAAACTCTACGAGTTTCTATCATGAAGCAATTTCTTCCAAGCGATACTAAAGATAAAGTTCTTACCGAATGGCGCGGCTTGAAGCTCCTCTCTCATGAGTCTATCAACAAGTATGTAGATAAGTTTTGGGATTTACATCTCAAAGCTACTGTCTTTCAAAAGATAGACTTTGCCGAGCAAAGACAACAATTCTGTGCGGGATTACCTGAAGAGATGGCCGAATATATCAACTCTCAACGGCCCGGTACTATTACCGAAGTAATCCACCACACCATGGTTGCTTCACGCATCAATTTCCATCAAGGGGCTAGACGTAATGTCAAGCCCATGGAAAACAAAGATAAAAATGATGCAAAGGGGAAATCCAATGCTCAAAATAATTCCCAAGGCACTTCCAACAACAACAACAACAATCGGTCCAAGGAGAAGGGAGTTTACAAAGGTAAAAACAAACTCTCTCCTGAAGAGCTTGAAGCTTTTCGCAAGGACCATAAGTGTTTCAAGTGTGGGGAGCAAGGACATGGCTATCGTTCTTGCCCCAAGAAGAATACTCGCAATGAGACTCCTAGGGCTTCCACCATCGAAGCTCCAAAAGAGGATGCTCATTGCAAAGGATCATCACTCTCCTATGCTTGGGGAAAGGTAAGAGAGCATGATGCCTTCATCTTGTTTGACCCTGGCTCTACTCTCAACTTCATATCAATAGAGTTGGCCACCAAGTTGAGCATTCAAGCTTTTGAGATGGGAGATATAGTAACAGCTGATGCAGCTTTCAAGGGACAACAAGCCTCCGTTACTCCCTTGATTGGGAAGTTGAGGCTTCATGTCCAAAGCTATGTCGACAAAGAAGACTTCTTCATCTCTCCCCTCCAACATCAGGATGTTATCCTAGGGGCACCATGGTTTGATCGCATGGTTGCCAACATGAAGTTCCCTGAAAGGAGAATTTACTTCACCTACAGGGGAAAGAACATGTATATAGATGCTAGTGAGCGTGGTCGCACTATTCCACTTGTAAATCCTCTTTCTTTTGATAAATCAATGAAGAGCTCAGTTTCTGCGTACATGATTTATGTCAAAGAGTCTCTAAAATCTAATAATGTTTCATCAAATGGAAATGATAGGAATCAAGAAGAGTTAGACTTGTCTACTTTTCTAAAAGGATTCCAAGATGTGTTCATCGATGATATCCCTATGGACCTACCTCCAAAACGAGGGGATGATGACCATCGTATTGAGCTCCTTCCAGGAAGCTCACCGCCTAACAAACCTCCTTATCGAGTCTCACAAGCTCAACAAGAGGAGATCATGAGGCAAGTACAAGAGCTGGTAGACAAAGGGATGGTGAGGCCTAGTTCCTCTCCCTTTTGTTCTCCAGTCCTTTTAGTGCAAAAGAAAGATGGTACATACCGTATGTGTGTGGACTATCGAGCACTAAACCATATCACTATCAAAAATAGATTTCCCGTACCTCGGGTAGAAGATCTGTTTGATAAGCTACAAGGCTCTACCTACTTCAGTAGGATTGACCTTAAGAGTGGCTATCATCAAATAAGGATAGTGGATGAGGATCTCTTAAAGACCGCGTTTCGCACAACATTTGGTCTTTATGAATATCTAGTCATGCCTTTTGGCTTGACTAATGCACCAGCTACGTTCAATCGTTTGATGGAGAAAATTTTTAGACCATATCGAAAATTCACTGGAGTGTTCTTTGATGATATCATCATCTACTCCAAGTCTTTGGAGGAACATAAGCAACATCTCCAAGTGATTTTTCAAGCCTTGAGGGAGAACAAACTTTTTCTCAACCAAAAGAAAAGTGAATTCTTCCTTCAAGAGATTCAATATCTAGGCCATATTATCTCTCACGATGGTATTTGTATGGATCCATCAAAGTTAGAGGTAATAAAATCATGGCCTAACCCAAGGAATCTACATGAGCTAAGAAGCTTTATTGGTATGTGTGCATACTATAGACGCTTCATAGCAAAATTCTCTCAAGTAGCAGGACCACTACACGACTTAACCAAGAAGAACGTTAAGTTTGTATGGACTGCTAAGGAGCAAAATGCTTTTGAAAAACTCAAAGAGAAGCTTACTTCCCAACTAGTCCTCGTGCTTCCGGATCTCTCAAAGCCATTTGAGGTCCAATGTGATGCTTGTGGTGATTGCCTTGGAGCGGTTTTGCTTCAAGAAGGGCATGCCATAGCATATGAGAGCCGAAGGCTCAATGGTGATGAACGAGTCTTGGGCATTTATGAGAAAGAGCTTTTAGCTGTTCTACATGCCCTAGACACATGGAAGCACTACCTATTGGGGACTCCATTTATCCTACGAACCGACCACCAAAGTCTCAAGTATTTCATGACGCAAACCAAGCTTTCCGACAAACAAATGAGGTGGGCAAATTTTCTTTCGCAATTTAATTTCCATATTGCTCACATAGCTGGTAAGCACAATCAAGTTGCCGATGCACTTTCACGACGACCAAAAGATAATGCGGTGTCTATAGCTACTCACAATGATCTATCCTCTATGATAGATGAGTATGCTACTGACCCTGACTTTAGAGACATAATGTCAGCCCTTGCTTTGGGGAAGAAAGAGGAACCATTCACCTTGCAGGATGGTTATCTTCTCCACGGCAATAGGCTATGTGTTACCCATTCCCTTCGTGAGAAGGTTATGTATGAATCCCATGCTCCTCCATATGCAGGGCATAGAGGTATTCAACCTACTCTCCGAGGAGTAGAGACGTATTTCTATTGGCCTACCATGAAAGTGGACATACAAGAGTATGTTTCAAAATGTGTAGTATGCCAAAAGACCAAGTATGATAGAGGGAAGCAACTTGGATTACTCCACCCATTGCCTATTCCAAATTCACCATGGGAGAGTATATCCATGGATTTCATCTTTGGATTACCCAAGTCTATCCATGGGAATACAGGAATATGGACAATAATCGACAGGTTTAGCAAGCAAGCACATTTTATTCCTGTCAAAAAGACTATTAAGGCACATCAAATGGCAACTCTCTTCATATCTCAGATTTTCAAACAACATGGATTACCCACATCCATCGTGTCAGATAGAGATCCTAGAATGACCAGTAATTTCTGGAAAGGTCTCTTTGAAAATCTAGGAACAAGATTGAATTTCTCTTCGGCCTATCACCCACAAACGGATGGCCAAAGTGAGATAGCCAATCTTACGATACTCGATCTACTCAAGACTTATGTTACCGAAGTAGATCAACGCTCACAATGGGAAAAGTATTTACCGCTAGTAGAGTATGCCTACAATAATACTATACATACTTCTACGGGCAAAGCACCTTTCGAGATCATAGAAGGAAGACCTAAAAGTCCCTTGCTACTGAAAGTACATGGGAAGATCTTCGCCGCCGATGAGTATAGCCGTGACCTACAAGAATCTTTTCAAAAGATTAGGGAGGCTATAGCCATCTCTCAACAAAGGCAAAAAGCTGCTGCTGATAAGCACAGAAGAGCCTTAATGTTCAAAGAAAATGATTGGGTCTTACTCAAGTTTCCTAAGGCTCGATTAAGGCAAACGACGGGCAAAAATCCTACGGGCCATCAAAAGTATTATGCTAAACTAGCAAAAAGATACTATGGTCCTTTCCAAATCTTGAAGCCTATCAATGAGACGGCTTATCAACTCAAGTTGCCCAACCATTGGCTTATACACAATGCCTTTCATGTAAGCTTACTTAAGCCCTACAAAGGAGAGCCACCAATTGAACCAATTATTGAAGACCCTCCCGAATTTGAAGACCAAGAAGAGGTGCTACAACCCGAAGCTATCCTTCGGCATGAAGACAAGGTACTACGACATGGTAAGATTATCCGACGGTATCTTATTAAGTTACCCTTTCCAGGTACCTGCTGATGTCTTCTGACCTGCTATAATCTACCAATTCCTGTGGGATCATCGGTACATCCACCGCTTGCCCTTGAGGATCTCTGAAATTCCCCTGGTAGATCTTTATTCCCTCTTTCTCCAATACTGCTTCCTCCACCCAAGTTTTGGTTGGCTTGAGGGTTTCTACTGGAATGTCAAAGGGTTCCGCTTCTGCAAGAGCATCTTTGATTGTCGGTCTTTTTCTCTTCGTTGCCGATAACTTGGCGGAATCCATGGATCCTGTAACTCCAATTTCAGAAGTTAGCGTCTTTTTAGTACTGAAAGCCGAAATGAAGCTTTTAACTATCCAAATGACTTGAAAATTGAAACATGAGCTATTCAGGGCCGAAGGATGCAAGGTAGGTGAAAAAATATGCAAAATGGGCTCAAAATCATGTTGGAGACATCATACACGTATGATGTCTTTTGTGTCAAAATGACTTCATATTGGTTGTGCTTGTAGCTGATAGTGTATACATGATTATCATATGCTTGGATTTGAGTTTGGATCCCATTTGGTCAAGTTTTGGCCAGTTTAGTCCAGTTCTGACTCTTGGCAAAATTTTGAAAGGGAATTGGATTTTATGATCCAAATTGGATAAAACTTGGTGGTTCACTTTCAAATGGCATGTAGATCACTTCTGTTTGGTGGTTGAAGCCCTGAGGTGCCAAAATCACATAGTGAGACATCATACGCGTATGATGTCTTTTAGTGTATTTTTGGACCAAATTTCTCTATAAGCTTGGATTTGGCTTTAGATAGGCTTATTCAGTGGATTTATGAAGTTTGGATAGATTTTGGACTAAAAATGGCTCTGGAGACATCATACACGTATGATGTCTTTTTTCATCAATTTTGCATTGGATTGGTTCTGTGGACTCCCCATGTACTAGTGAAGGACTATATCTACTCAAATCTTGGTTTGGACTTGAGTATGTTGGATTTGGGCCAAAAATAGGCTTTAGGTGAAAGATTTTCCCTCAATTGGGCTAATGGGGTGATCCTCTTGACCAAATGGTTCCAAATTTCATATGTAGCATGTATTAGATATATATAATGGATGTATGATGACAAATGAGCAGTTTTGGCTCTGTAAGTGCAAATAGACATCATACGCGTATGATGTCTTTTGTGTCAAAATGGTGCTTTTTGGTTCCAGATAGCTTGTAGATGTGTTAATCAACAATCCTACAAAGTTTCATTGAGTTTGGAGTTATTTTGACAAAATTAGGACCAAAAATCAATTTTATGGCCTAATTTGCGTCTTTTTGGTTTTCCTTGGGTTTTCTAACTCCAATTCTCATGATACTTGGTTCATAGGATGTGATTAACATGTGGAATGAGGCTATGCACTCAAATGTTGAAATGGATGTGAAATTCATGTTGTGAGACATCATACGCGTATGATGTCTTTTCTTGAAATGTTGGTCTTTTTGTGCAAAGAATGCTTTGTGCTAGTGCCCTAAGTCCTGCTAACTAGTTTTCAACTTAAAAAGTCATCAGTTTAGCTAAAAAGCCCTCTTATAGGCATTTCAGTCTCCAAAGTCGTCTTTTTGCTTTGGAGTTGAATTTCTTCAACTTTTCTTCTCGAGAGTTTCATTTCCAGCTCATTGGATATGTTGTGAAGCCATCTATTTGGTTGAACTTGACTTTGGCTCCCCGTTCTCCATCTTTCTCCATTTGGTTGCCCGAAAGCGTCTTTTTCACCATCGGTAAGTGAATCAGCTTTCTTTTGGGTTTTGCTTGCAAACATAAGTCATCCATGTATATTTGAATCTGCTTGTGAAGTTTCATTTCATTCGGTCGTCAATTTCAGCCGTTATGCCAAAATGACGCTTTGTGTGTCCGCAGCTGAATCGGTTGTTCCGACCTACTTTTGGTGGTCCAAACCTGGAGATACTCCATGGTTGCATTGCCCTCGATGTTGTTAAGCTTCCTGAGAAGTTTTGTGTCGTTTCGACAACTTTTTCCTGTTTGCCTCTTGCAGGCTCTGTTGACCTAGGGTTTTTCCAGTCGTTCTTTCTCGAGCTTTGAGTGTTAGAAACCCATCTTCTATACTAGGGTAACCCACCTATAAGTTCTTGCAAGGTTTGATTAGGCGGTTGTGCCACTACCTACCATTCTACCGCATTCCCCGTCTGCTCTTGTTTCTTGGTTTTGGTCAGTTTTCGTGACAAAAGTTAATGATAAGCATCAAAAGCTTATGGCAACGAGTCTACCTCTCATGTCTGGTGTCCTCTGAGCTCTCGTAGCAGTCGTAGAAGGCTGTAGAAGGTTGGATGCTCCTGCGTGCTCTTTGCTCTCTCCAAGAAGGTAATAGTGGAAATGAGCTTGAAAGTGAAGTGAAAAATACTTAACTTCGGACTTCCTGGATCACTTGTTACCAAATTTGACATGTGCTCCTATCTCGTCGTGAAATGCACTTTAGGATTTGAAATTTCTCAATTTGGACTCCGTTTGACCTGTTTTTGAGAAATCTGTCTGCTTTGCCAAAATTCTGTCATTTCGGGCTTTCCGCAACTTTTCTCGAATTATACTCAATTTTTACCATGGGTTGCCCTTGTCATTAGGATCATCACCATCTATTCTTTTCTTTTTTCTGATCTCGTTTCACCTGCTTTTTTATTTTTCTTTTACTTTTATTAAGAAAATCATAAAAAATAAAGAAAAATAGCAAATTGAAGCCAAAAATTTCCAAACATACACAATAAATAGCTGGTAACCCTGTGTATATGAATATACACTTATTTGTGATTTTTGGACTTGGATTACCACTTTTTTCCACTTTTTAGCTCCAAACACACTCTTATTTAGTGATATTTACACGTCTAGAGACCCAAATTCATCATTTGATCTCTTCTTGTTGCAAAACAAGGTATATAAGGGCATAAATATTATCAATATCCGCAATCAAACATAAAAATTGCAAAATCATGTAAGACACTGCCCTTGTAATATAATTTTTGTTTTTCTTTGTTTTTGGCGCTTGTAGCTGCTTTGTAAATCCTGTATACCTCCCCCCCTCCTAGTCTGAGTCCTCCCGGACGACTATGAAGTGTCTGTGGGCGAAGCATTGTAGTTGTTTTGGTCATAAGTTCCCAATGCAATTGTAGAGCGATGATACAACAGTCTTTCCAATAAAGCTTCTCTTTGTTTGATTGAAGGATTGGTGGTCGGGTTTTGGGTTGGTTTTGGCACTTCGGTAGTAGAATCAGTAGATGGATTCTTCTTTGCTTTGTTGTTCTTTTTTACAATCCAAATCTGCTTCCGCTTCACTTGTGCTTGCCACAAACTCTTTGCGACCCGAACCTGCTTTGTTCTTTGTGTTGATTTCCTCGACTTGAAATACCTAGGAGTTTCCGTTGATTGTACTGAAGGGAGTTCCTGTTTACAAATCTTTGGGATCCAAATTTGCTTGCTATAGCTTTGTGCCGTCATGAACTTCTTTGGAATCCAGATCTGTTTCACTGTCCTTGATTGTCTGGAATCACTCTGTTGTCTGGTATTGAAGACTCTGTTTTCCACCTTTGTGTTCTCTGGCACAACCTTTTTTGGTCTCCATACCAACTTTGACTCCGTTTTTTTCCCAAGGTTGAGCTGTTATATTATTGCTTGTCTTCTTTATCCACTGTTGAGAATTCCTCGTCGAAGAGTAATCCGGTTGTATAGAAACTTTTGGTTGCCATTGCTTCTTCTTTTTCTCTGGTTGTTGTTTACCTTTGTCTTTGGATTCGTCCTTTGGAGTTGGCTCTTCTCCTTTGGTGAACTTAACTGATTGACTTTCACCTTCGTATTTGATAAGCACTGTTTTAGAACTCTAGTCAATCATTGCATTGTATTGCTTCTGCCATGGTTGCCCTAACAATAATGGATGTTGTGTAGCTTGGTCTTCAACCACATAAAACATATGAGGATACACATACTGGTTAATCTGTATATGTAAAACTGTGCATCCGACAGTTTTGATTGAATTCTCAGAGTAACTCTTTAACTCTTGCTTGGCAGTTTGTAGTTTAGTGTCATTTGTCAATTGTCTATATAAATTGAGTGAAAGTAGGTTAGTTTGAGCTCCTGAATCCAATAGTGCTATGGCTTTGATTTGGTTGGTTCCTACTTTGCATTCAATGATGGGTTCTTCTTTGTCATTATCCATTTCTGTTATACAGACTGCGTTTATTCGTATTGCTCCTTCATTGCGCTGTTTCTGACGCAGTAGTCTTCTTTTCTCCATTCTTTCCTTCGCCTCGGCTTGCGCTTCCTCCACAATCTTTTTCTTTTTCTGGACACGCAGCTTTTCTTGATGTATTTTGAGAAGCATGTCTTGGGTTAGCGGCAAAAGATACTTTTTCACTCTGCATCCACTAATCCAATTGGGCATTTCTTCTCCGTCTAATGTAGCAAGCTTGACGGCTCCACTTGGTGATAGATCTTTAATCACCAGAGGTCCCATCCCTCGCTTTTTAAGCTTCTTAGCATGCTGTTTCAGAGTGTAAACTAGGACATAGTCCCCAACCTTAAACTCTTTAGTCCGCACATGCTTATCAAAAAATTCCTTTTGTCGCCTTTTTTGAGCGTAGATAGAAGCTACTGCTTTTAGGCGAAGCTCGTCTAGCTTTTCCAGGTCATCTATTCTATCAGAAAGCTCGTGCCCTGTCCACTCTAGATCCTTAGCCACCCTTAAGGTTGAAATCAAGAATTCTATTGGTAAGATAGCATTTAGCCCAAAAACCATGTTATATGGGGTCGTTCCTATTGATGTTTTATATGCTACCCTATATGCCCATAATGTTGAATGCAACTTCTGGTCCCAGTCAGTTCTCGACTCAGATACAATCTTCGTAAGGACCGTGCATATGGTTTTGTTTGTTGCTTCAGCTTGTCTGTTTGCTTGTGGATGATACGGGGCTGATTTCCTATGGATTACCATGAATTCATCTAGAAGGATCTTTATCACTTCATTTATAAAATGTGTGCCTCGATCACTCACAATTTCTATTGGCAATCCATATCGTACGAAGACGTATTCATATAGAAATTGTGCCGTGGTCCTGGCATCCGCTTTTTGAGTTGCCTTTGCTTCGACCCACTTTGTTAGATAGTCTGTAGCCACAACGATGTATTGTGCATGAGTCTTATAGGCAGGAGGTGAAATGGGTCCGACATAATCAATCCCCCATTTTGCAAAAGCTCTTGCCCCCATCATTGGTCTAAGCGGCATATCATCTCTTTTAAGTGGTATTTTGGTCCGCTGACAGTCATCACACCGTTTAACGTATTCCTCAGCGTCCATATGTAATGTTGGCCACCATATTCCTGCGGCTAAGACAAGTTTTGCTATCTTATCACCTGAGAAATGGCCTCCACCTACTCCTCCATGAGATTGCTCCAAGATGATCACATACTTAGACTCTGATGCGCAAATCCTAAGTTGGTTGTCTTTACCTCTCTTATAGAGTTGATCTCCTATTAAAGCGTAATCTCTAGCTTCTGTCCCTACAGATTTCTGACGAGCTTTTGACGTTCCTTCTGGGAAAGTTCTATTTGTGAGATATTCAACAATATACTGACTCCATTCTAGAGCAATCATTATCTAATATAATGTCGAATACTCTGCTTGCGGTTTTGATGAACATACAATACATACAGTGACATATTCGTGTACGCTTTCTTTCATTCCTCCGCTATCTAGTATTGCCATTGTGTTCACTCCTTGGAATTCAACTGGTAAGGTTGTATTCCCCTCTTCACCTTCGCAGTACTCTCCGACCTTGTTTAAGGGTACAGGCTTAGCATTCTTTTGTGGTTTGCTGAGCTCTTGTATTCCCTCTTGCAGTCTCGATGTTGGGTCTTTTATCCCAAATTTCTCCAAGAATTTTCCTACAGTGGTCCACATATGCGGTCTTAACCTCAAAAGCTCAGCTAGAGAGATAGTGCATGTCACTGGTGTTGACAAGATCTCTATCAATCCTTGCGAGTCCATGACTTTTTCTGATGAGATTCTTCGTGAGGAAAGTGCTCTAGTCTTGGATTTTGCTTCATACTCTCCTAAGTATGAAGGTAAGGTATTCAATGAATGAGGTTTGCTCTCCATTGTTCTAACAGAGCCCCCATCTCCCCATTAAGATTGAAGATCCAAGTCCACTTGAGATCCTGCCTCAAATTCCACTATGGGAGGATTCCTGATGTCCTTTTTCCAATTTGTCTGATTAGCTTGGCAACTTAGCTCGTTTGCAAAGTTTGCCTCTCTCACTTGTTTCCAAAATTCATTGTAATCCTCATCTCTTCCGTAAGACCTCTGTACGACTGGATGAAAACTCTCTATCTCCTGATCGGTTGTGTTCAATACTATGCGGTCATCCTTGTGTGTATTTTCAGGCTTTTGTGCACTGGGAGTCTTTTCAGCTACCCGTGAAATGATAGTCTCTTGCTGAATTTGGTTTTCCATTCCACAATTCATTGTTTCTCTTGGTGGTTCTAATAAGGCTTGTGTAGTCTCGATCATTCTCTGGCACATTTCAAGTCTCTGCTTTTCCAATTCCGCGTTTGGATATGTCATCCATCTCTGTTCTTGTGGTTGGTTGTTCTTTAACCTAGCTTCGTAAGCTCTCATCAGTGCGTCCAATGGTTCGTGTACTTTGTCGACTAGCACTGATCCCCCTGAGCTTAAGCTCGTTGTTTCTTTGATACTCTTTTGTTTCGTTCTTTCCGGGCTCATCTCTCGTTTCCCGTTTTGACTCTCAAGTTTTTCTAATCTATCTTTAGTTCGCTTTAGTTCCTCAGCTAGAATAGCGTCTTCACGTTCTTTTCTCAACTTCATGCGTGCTTTTCTAGCTTTCCATGTGTTTCTCTGACTCCGCGGTCCTTGACTAACCACTTCAGTCGCTAACTTTTCACTCTCAGGTTCTCTAGTGGTTTTCTTAGCTTGAGCTCTAGTAACAACTTGCGTTGGTATCAGAGTTTCATTTTCAGACCCACTGCTGGTAGGAATAGTTTCTAGCATATTCAATGTCGTCTTTTGCACTTTGTTTGGATTCTTTGAACAATCCTCAATGAAGTGAGTAACCCCACACTCAGTGCAATAAGCGTTAATTCTAATGATTTCCGTATGTGGACAAACATTCATCAGATGGTCACCTCCACACTTGTAACAGGGTCCTAGTGCTGGTCTTGGTCCCATTTGATTCGTCCTTTGTGGATAGGATGGTCTTTGTCCTGTTAACCCTCCATGAGCTATGAACATCAATGTTCTTGCGTCCAAATTGTATCTCTCTTCATCAGAAGCACTTATAACTGTTGGTATTCCAACATTCCCAATCATGCCCCATGGTTCTGGTTGTTTGGGTTCTTCTGGTGGGTAATACACAATTGGAGACATGTGTGCACCAGATTCTTCATAATAGGCTTGAACAGGCACTAAGGCTTGTTCTTCCTGATTCTCTAAGGTTGGTGCATATCTAATGCCTACTGGTCTTGCTCCTGGTAAAGGTGGTTGTTGTCCCAATACCGGTTGCGGTCTTTCTATCCCCATAGGTCCTGGTACATTTCCCGTTGGGTATCGAGGTACTGGATGTACTTGAGGTGCTGCTAATTGAGCAGGAGGTGCATACTGACGCTCCCTTACATACCCTTTGTTGTAATAGCACTCCTCTATTGGATGGTTTGTCCATTTTTGTTCAATAGCACACCATTTCAGTGGTTTTGGCAATGGTTTTTGGTATGGTGCCATCCTTTTTAGAGCCTCTTCTATCATTTGCTCTACATTTGGCATGGTTGTTGTTTGAACATTCTTTTTAGTGGTGGTCTCGCTCACTACGGAGGAAGAGCTACTGGATACAAAATCTGTATCCGCTGACACCTCTCCATAAACCGTACAGTTATCCACTAAGTACAATGCTTCTCTCGTTACTTGCTCGAAACTTGTACAAGCTTTCAAGTGCAAGTCCTTCTTGAGAGTGTCGTTTCTCAGTCCCTCAATAAAGAGAACAGATAGTCTGTCATCTTGTGGTCGTTCACGTACTGGACATCTCTCAATGTATTGTTTGAAGCGAAGTGAAGCTTTCTTCACTTTTTCGTGTTCTCTCTGTTTAAAAGCATATATTTGTGAGACCGTATTGTGCTTAATCCCTCGTTTTGAGAATTCCTCAGCAAACTCTCTTAGCAAATGGTCAATCTCATGGAATCCCCCTATGTTCAGTGGTTGAAACCATGTCAATGCCGTACCTTCTAGAGTAAGACCAAATCCCTCGTATTGTGTATGGAAATCTGTTATCTGCTCAGCTCTTAAGACTTGCTTAAAGAGTGACACATGTGCATACGGATCTCCTGAACCACCATACTTCTTTGGCATACACTTGGCTACTTGAGATGGTCTCATATGTCTATGGTCTGCTACCAATCTCATTGCTCCTGTGTCCCGGCTAAAGCTTTCTCTAGCATC
This sequence comes from Adiantum capillus-veneris, assembly GCF_014529385.1. Classification (NCBI taxonomy): domain Eukaryota; kingdom Viridiplantae; phylum Streptophyta; class Polypodiopsida; order Polypodiales; family Pteridaceae; genus Adiantum; species Adiantum capillus-veneris. The sequence goes on from NC_140944.1 coordinate 149,205,982, forward strand.
ATGGACTTCATGGGTTACCCTTGTCGGTTCCCCTGCCTTGAATCTACTACTAGGAGGTAAATGTGATGGTTCCGCTTCGAACCTTGGACCTGGAGTGGTATATGTGGGGATTGGAACTGCACTACCTCGATTCGTATCCATTGACTCTCTGGAATGTAATGATCCCATTGGTCCGGGCTTCGAGTACTGAGGTTGACTGAAAGAGTCAGCAACCTGAGTTCTTTGTCCTCCTGTTGTCATTGGGTTTTGCACTCCATTTGTTGGTGCTAGTCTTTGTGAGCTAGAAGTAACATAATACTGATGTAGTGGTCCCCCAAAGTATGTATATCCTTCTAATTCTTTCTTGCCCATTGTTGAGTATTGTCTCCCATACTTGTCGTAAGCGGCAATTTTCACTTCCGATCCCTCTGTGTAGGTAAAGACATAAAGTCTTTTTTGGTCTGTCAACTCTTCGGTGTAGGGTTCTTCACATCTATAATAGAGATCTTGCTCCCCATTATTATATTTGTATAGCCCCACATAGATGTTATCAGTGTTGATCCTTGTAGTTTCATTCTCTCTTCTTAACCTCGCATCAGGTAAGTTCATTATTGGTGCTTTCTCCTCAAGTTCTTCATCTACTTTGGCTTTGGTGCCCATCAATCCCCACTTGTCCACAATGTTAGGGTTTAGGACTACCAAGTACATGGTACCCTCGTCATCTAGATATCTATCTCCGCTATAGCTCACAGGCACTAAGTCCTTGAACTCATTAGGTCTCTCTTCTATCTTTACACAATAGCGGTCCATTCCATCTTTGTAGATCTTGGCCCCTTGCTCATTGTCGTACTGGTATTTTATGAACAATAGCTTCATTGTGGCGGAAGGGTTTGATGATCCTGCTGCCATATTTTCTCTGTTGTTCAGGTTCAAGTGTTCCAAGTGTTCGGTGAAAATCTCGTAAGATCTCTCCGAAGAAGTATCAGAAACACTTCCTTCAAAGATCGGCCCTAATGGTTGCACCCAACTTTGGTTTACACTTCCCTCGGTTGATATGACACTTGCTTGTTCCCCTTGTTTTGGTTGGTTATTCTGGAGATTCCTGCCCGATCTCAAATTCATCAATTTCCCTAAAGGACTTTAACTTCTCCGTCTCGACAATTTGTTTTCCCAAGTTTTTGTGGTCAGAATTGATCCAAATTGATTGATACTTGGTCAATTGTTTAATCTTGTCAGTTGGACAACTTCTGTTTCATCAGGTGAGAATTTTGTTGCAGTTATGCTGAAAAAGACATTATACGCGTATGATGTCTTTTTTCACAGATTTGGACTATTTTGGTTATGCTCACTCTCAGTAGCCCCCTTATGCTCTGTCCACTCACAAAATTCAGTTTGAACTCTGTTTGAGCAAGTTATGGCTAATTTAGGCTTTTCTTGGCAATTTTCTGCTTTTGACTTGTTTTGGGTCAATTGTGATCCAAATGTGATGAAACTTGAAATATAACCTCTAGACAGCTATTACAATGGATCTGTGTTGGCAAAGTATCAAAATATGTCCAAAATTAGGTCAAAGACATCATACGCGTATGATGTCTTTTTCCTCAATTTGGCTCAAGACTTGATATTTATGCTTTCTACAGTGTTTGTAACAATCTTGTCAGGTCAGATATCAAAATTAAGCAGTGGATGTGCTAAAAGACATTATACGCGTATGATGTCTTTTGTCCCAGATTTTGACTATTTTTGGTTTTAAGCCTTCTCCAATGTTTATAATTGAGTTTCAAGTGTTTTTGTCAGGTTTGAATGTAAAAACAAGATCTGAATCCCAAATTTCCTATTCTTTGCGTTTCTTGGACTCCGACTTGTCTTTTTGGGTTTCTTTGAGTGTTAATGCTCTTGTTTTAAGTTGAAATTAGGGTATAACTCCCCTTTTGAACACTCTGGTAAAGTCAAAATTTCTGTTTTGGTCTCTGTTTGGTCATTTAGACATCATACGCGTATGATGTCTAAAGTTGCAGATTTCCAGTTTTTTGGCACAGAATCCTTCCTAAAGCTTTCTCAAGTGCTCAACAACTCCCAGATACACAGAAAATTTCTCTGACTTTTGTTTATTGCAAGTTTCACTACTAACTCGACGGTTTAGTGATCTAACATGCAATCAACTATATCAAGCAAATACTCCAATGATTACTAGCTCTAGATCAGGATCAAATGAAGTCCTACCTAAGCTATTCCTAATCATAAAATGGGTTTGGTAATTGTGATTTTAAAGAGATCCACTGCCACTCACGGACTAGCAAATTCTTTTTCTATCAACAACTACTCAACACCAACAAAACAACAAACAAATCTAAGCTAATCTAAAAATACTGTCAACACGGAAGACTCAGGAATACCCCACTTCCTAGTATCTCTCGAGATCTTCAGAGTCCACCACTCCTAGATCTTTTCTAACTAAAGTATACAAAGTAGTTTATACGACTCACCTCGTAGGATTAGTCTAAGGTCACCTACTTAGGGCTCTCGTCCCCGGCAACAACACCAAATGTTAAGGCGGTTACGCCGCTAGTGGAAGCTAAATAGCGAGAACTCAACCAACAACAGAATTTGTCAGACGAGGACGGAGCTTGACCCGCAGGCGCATGGAAACAACTAGGTGGGTGTCAAATCACCTACTCGACCTTCTAATGACAATCACTACTAAGGAAATCAAATCTAAGTTCTAAAATATGCAAGTGATTGAAATCCATACTACGAACGAATGCTATACGAAACAGGATCTAGAATCATTGAATCGATCTCAAACTCAAGGGGAAGTCTATACACTAGGTAAGAACAATACCCTAAAGACTTGAACTGCAAAATCAACCTATAACCACTCTGTGCGGCAAACGCGTATGAAGACAGGCCGAAAAATACAGATGACCGTAACTTGACCCCGATGGTACTAATGCGTAGCTCTACTCGTTGTGGTTCTATAGATATGCTGCACGCTCCATTCCGACACACGAGTTGGAAGAAAACTCACACCGAAGCTCGTAGGAACTTACCACACATAGAAGCCGATAGCGCGCACTCTTGGTATCTGTGCGTAGCTCTCGCCGTTGCTAACACAATGGTGGTGTCGCTTCTCCAATGGCGGCTCCGTAGCTCGCGTAGCAAGTAGATAAGACTCTCTCTCTCTCTCTCTCTCAGACACAGTCACGGCGCTCCAAAAACTCACTTTGATTAAAAACTCTCCTTTAGGTTACAAAACTTTGGCTTATATACCTCAGCCTTGGAGGTGAGAACATCTCTAACTAATTACATCAGCAAGTGAAATTACTTTGGAATTACAAGCTGGAAACTCAATTGAGTCCCGTTACTTAATGAATGGATCGAATCAAAGTCAATGTCGGAAAGACATTTATTACAATCAATGGTTACAAAAATGATGAGTGTGAGCAAAAATGTGGGTGTGATCCTCTGCTGGCTCAACAGAGGCTGATTTGTTTTAATCCTAGCTTCAAAGAGAATCTCAGTCATCTCTCTGTACTATGGTCACAAGCCTGGTTTAGCTGCAACATCCTTTTCAGGATTTTAGAGGACTCCACGGTAAGTTGCAGCAGCTGGTTTGTGATCTTGGTGAGACCTCTAAGCTGGATTTTCCATTGTCTCATACACAACTTAATTCTATGTATCTCCTCCTTTAGTTCCCCAAGATCATTTAATTGAAGAGCATAGTTGAGCAGTATTTGCCAGGTTTTCCATTCGACAGTAGATCGCTCATACCAATCCCATAATTCATGAGTAATATTATAGTATGTGAGCCGATCTACCAGTTCTGGATGTTGAGGATATAATGTTGGAAAAAACCTAGGCAGCTGAGCTTCTTTGGTTGGTAAAGCATACAAGAGGACTGGAGAATTGGGTACAAATTCCAAAAAATTAAGGATAGCATGATTCTCATGCTGCATCATCTTTCTAGTTACTCTGACCAGCTAAAACAGTCTTCGGAGAGCAGTTGCCTGTTCTCCTACTGTCATTTGAGTTGAAGGCCCTTTACTGGTGGTAGCCTGATCTTCAAGAATGCTTATACCCTCTGATTCAGAACTCTCCTGGAAATTTGCATTTTTAGTAAAACCTCTTTTAATTGACCTCTGACACCCTTCATACATTTATAGGTTGGCATGTTTCCCAGGAGGAGCTCTAGTTCGATGGCTAGGGAATGACAGTATGCAGTAGACTGCCATTGCCATTGTGGATTAGCTATTTCGTCATCAGAGTTTAGTACCCATTCAGATACTCTTTCTAGCAATTGAATTTTGCTAGGATTCTCAAGTAGTTGGCACACCTCTTGGTCATGGAAAGCAGCTGAGTTCCAATGTTGGACCATTTCTATGGTGCTGACATACAGTCGTTGAAATCGTTTAAGATCAGATAGAAGAACATCATCCTCCAAATGCATCCTGGTTATAGGAGCTTGCTGATGTCTTAGTCTCTTATTTAGTGTGATGAGCTGTAATGAATGTTGCTCATCACCTTTTGGAACCTTAGTCACAGCTTTGCCTTTCCCTTTCTCATCCGTATTGTGCTGTGGCTGGTGCACTGGTGAATTCCCAGTGTTGCTGGGTTGTTGATCTGCAGCCTGCTGATCACCTGACTGCTGACCTTGATACTGGTCTGGCTGGTTTGTATTGGGCTGATTTCCTCCTGTGGCCCCTGCTCCACCAGCACCAGATCCTGAAGGTGGAGATGGAAGAGAGTCATCATCATCATGCCTTTCTTTTGGTTCATCCTCCTTCTCTTCCTCTTCTTCTTCCTTATCATCATCCTCATCGAGGTTGTTCTATTGTTCAATATAATCTAGCATAGCTTGATTTGCCAAAGCACTGTTGTATTCAGAAAGTTTATCCTGCAAATCACTCTGCATTGTTTCCATAAGCGCTCTCAGATTATCTATATTGAAAACAACATTTCCCACTAGATTCAGTATCTCAGCCAAATTATTATAGATATATCTTTCAGTTAAAGTGGCTTTCAAGGCAGTGTGGCTAGTCAAGAATGAGTTGAAATCAACTCTCTTCATTCACATCATGGTTTTGAATCTGTCAGCAGCTCTTTCATCCTTTGCCTTTTCTTATCTAAGCGTCTGTATCTCAGACTCCATCTTGGACAAATTATCTTCTAAGTGATGAATGGTCCTACCTGATTGATTCTCAAGGACACTTTGCCGCAGGGACTGGGCTCCTCTCTCTTGCTCCAACTTTTCAACTTGCTATGCAGTCTCCCTCAATTCATCTTTTAACTTGGTCAATTCATCATTTGGCACTGAGGCATCCAACATTTGTCCTATAGCATTCACAATAGTGTTCAAGGATGAATGAATAAGTACAGAACAACCATCATTCATTGTGGCTGGGTCAAAGGCAACTATCTCGTAAACCGTGACAGGAGCCATATAAGGTAGTCTAACATAATCAGATTTGTGCAGGAGTAGACGTCCTTTGAGAGGATGAGTCTGAAGCTGTTGTAACCGATCCTTCTTAGTTAAATGCAAAGCCACTTCATGATAAGGGATGGAAACCTTACCAAGTGGACTCAAAGGTGCTGGTCCTTTTCCCTTATCAGTCTGACCCACTGGCTGCTCAACACTGGTCCTTTTTGACTGGTCTTTTCTTGCACTGGTGGTTGCTGAAATTTGCCTTGCTAGAGTCTTCCACCAGTGGTCTGGATGAGAGGTTGTTCGGACTGACTAGCTGAATTCTGGTCTACTAGAGTCTTTTCAACAGACACCGTTTTGACTTGACTTTCCAGCTACCTAAGGAAAACACTGTTTTTGGCCAATGTAGTTTTTGGTCTTTTTGACCTGCCAGTCTCCTCTTGCGTGGCTTTCCTCTTTTTCCCAGTGATAGCTAACTAGTTATCTCGAGCTTCTTCATCTAATGATAAATCCACATTGTTAGTTATTGGAAAGGGCTTCTAGCTCCAAGCCATCCTTACCTGGTCATGAGCATCTGGAGAAATTGCCCAGTAAAGGAACTGCCAAACATACCAAGCTTTGAAAACATTTTGGGACTTCAACTTAGGAATCTGCTGAAGCACATTATGTGACAGAATTTGACATAGATTTATTAGAACTGTGGCGTCCAATCTTTTTTATAGTAACATAGAAAAAAATTTTTTTGACACATAAGTTGGGTTGTTTTTTAGACTCACAGCTTCAGCTACAAAGCGGTAAGCAGCAGGAATGTCCAGACCTGCTCTACTGGAACCCCTTGCACACTAGCTTTGCGTTTCTTCTTGGCAACATCATCTTCTTTCAAAGCTGCACAATTTGTTTTGTTGTTGCTACGGATGGCTTTGGCTCATTTGGAATCTTGAATGCAAAAGCAATGTTCTCAGGTGTTACCGACACTTTTCTCCCATAGACCATAGCACTTCCATGCTCCACATTGAAGGAATCAAGAACTTGTCTAATGATAGTTGTGTCAAACTCAATTCTTGTAGCTTGCACAACCACATGCAAATCCCACAGTCGGAGTAACACCTTATCTTGGTTAGTAAACACATGCCGCTGTATTTTAATATGAGGAATAAGTGAAAGAGAATCTTTTGCAATAGCAATAAGTGCTTGGGTTTCCTCTACTCTCCTGCATTCTTTTTGACATTTTCTTCCTACCCACATACACCGTGAAGACGATGAATCAGTAGAAGGAGAAGAAGAGGACTTACTTGAAGCTTCAAATCCATATCCTGGTGTGGCTGGTAAAGATAGATAGTAATCATCAGTTTCTTTGGACAAAGAAGTTTGTGGTTGTAGTGATCAAACTTCAGAGCTTGGCGATGGCAAATGGATAACAGTAGGTAGACATCGCGCATGAGATTTAAGAGGAAAAATACCTATGTGCTTTACTGTTATATGCGTTCGTGCCATAAAAGCTCCAGTACTTACCATTCCTAGAGTCCTGTGCACCGCAAATGACGTGGCACACATGCATTGGCTAATCCTCTCCATCTTCTCTGAAATGATTACCACTAATAGTCCAACTGACCCTTTTCCCCATAAAAGTTGATATTGATTTTGACACTTTATTGATTTTGGTACTGCCATGGTGTTATCATACGGAGACTTTTCTGACCTTTTGACTGGTGGATGTACATGAAAAAGGATTAAAATAGCTGATTCTAGAATTTCCTGGTCCCAAGTCAGTTCCTAGACTACCAATACCCTTATTTCTGGAAGTATCTCTGTCTTTTAAATAATAGAGCTTGATTATAGTCCCATTATATACTCCTGGCAACAATAATCCAGATAAATCTTTCAATCTTACTGTGCCATTGGAGAACACCCAATCAACTTCATATGGACTTGCCCAATCTATCTTTAAGTTCGGTTTCTTAGGGCCTAGCTTTGATTGATATAGCAAAGCCAAATCTCCTTTCTGAAACTCCCTGAATTTGATTTTTCTGTCATACCAGTGTTTACTTCTTTGCTGAACAATTTCCTATTCCAGCATATCCCTCTGCCTTAACTCATTCAACTGTGTTAACTCCTCCAGTCTCTATTTCAGATTGTGATTAGAATCTAGCCCATACTCAACTGCCATCTGAGGCTGGGTATGACAAATTCCATAGGCACAACAACTTCGATGCCATAAACCATTCTAAATGGTGTCAATCTTGTGGTGGCCTCATAAGCTGTCTGATATGCCTAGAGAGCTGTTTGAAGTTTCAAATCCTACTAGCTCTTTCTGCACAATCTTAGTGAGAATAGTCTTGACAGTCTTGTTACTACTTTCAGCTTGCCCATTGCATCTAGGATAATATGGTGTTGATTTTCGATGCTTGACTAAAAGAATATCCATAGTGTCATTGATAAAATGCGTACCTTGATCTGACACAATCTCCACAGGACATCCGTATTTGATCAACTATTAATACCATGGGCAAGCTTCTCAATTTTCTCTCGTCAATTAAGTTGTTTAATCCCCGAGAGCCAAGTATTTCAAGTTCGAGGGCTGACTAGATGCTATACCTAGAAGACCTTGTAGTTAAGATACGATAAAAGAAATTGCTCATGAAATCATCACATAACTTATTTCTTTGACCCCCCAAAGTATTTTCATAGTGATTCAATTTTGATCTGTGTGCTTATTTTGTATGCCTTGGGTTTTTTGCTTTTCAAGGAAAAGCGCCCACACTAGGAACCTCTAGGGGTCTAGTACCATAGGCGATACATGTGAGTGAAGTACCAAATCACGTTGAGATTTTTCTTCCAGCTTAAGATTTTACATTGTGGCACTTTGATTTTTTTTGTTTTGTTTGTTCGTTTTCAACATTTTAATTTTGTAACTTTGGGGGGTCATATAACACTGTTACCCTCCCCAGCATCATTACATTAGTATACCCCCTTTATAGTACTTAAGCTACATGTCAATAGGGACTAAGCCCACTAGAAAGCCTTAGTACATTGCATACAATGTTGCCTAAATTGGATTAAGAACCTAAGTAACCATTGATTATTAGGAAGGCATTCCCCATGGTATTAAGAGAAGATCTCTAACGCCTAGCTTGGTCAAACTAGCTTAGTCGGACTACTTGTTTTCTTAAACCTAGACAAGTGATTATGACAAAAATTACATTGAATTTAACGTTTGATACTAAGCAAATGCGCTGAATATTTGCTACCAATCACAATCAAAGCAGAAATACATGGATGCAAAAAAGATAAGGGACAATGCTAATGGACAAGAAACACCTGTTTGTGTTGATGATCGTGTTTGGTTTGAAGAGTGAACGAGACAAAGATTCCATGAAGGTCCAAATCCTAACCACAGCAACACGTTCTTGTACACACTATGAAACACAAGAATACCTCTAGGAGGCACATCAATGGGAAAAAAGAACTTTGCTAATTACTAATTTCTAAAACAGAAACACTCCTATTGTACTAATCCTACCTACCCTCTATCACTCTAGTGATGAGGATCAAAGGTGCTTGATGACATAGGTTTCTGTTTAAGTGTACCGGATGTGAATGTGTAGATCTGGGTCAATATTTTGACTTTTATTGTGCACACTCGTTTGCTAATTGCTCTTGCACTTCACTAGTTTTGTTTTTTGTGAGTATAAAGCTTTATATATATACATTCCTTAAGATCGGAAATCTCAAGGGTCAGGGAAAGAAGGGTAAGAGGGATATAAATCAATAGGCTTACGTGATTGAAGACTCCCCCCTTCCTTGCCTCATCGAGTTGCAAGGGTGGTAAGTTACTCTCCCATGCACGAACTTGAAGTAGTGCATCAAGTAATAGTTGAACAATGGGAGGTATCAAATCTTTTGTAACTTCATGGAGGCTGCCTATGGTAGGTGGAGGTTGTGTAGAAGCTTTTACCTCTATGGATGCATTACATGAGGAACTAGAAGCTTTATTTGTTTTTTCTATGGTTGAGTTGAGCAAAACAAGCCTTTCTCGCTTGGGAACCCATACTAGCTCCGGATCCGGTGCATAGTGTTCTATGATTTTTCCTTTCCCACGATCTTTCATTTGTTTTGGAGCTATGGGACTGAGCTCACATGGGTTAGGTGATAGGTAAGAACACAATCTACGTTTTGGCACCCAGATTTGATCATTTGCTTGATAGTAGCCTTGGGCTTCCAATAGTTTTTTAGGAATCCAATGCAACATTTCTTTACATTTCTTGGGGCAAGTGGGACGTTTCTTACAAGGCTTCTGTTTTGCACTAGAGCTATGGTCGCTAAAGACGCTTTAGCAAGGATTTAATATTTACGTAATTATGTCAGATTTTGTGTGATCACAAGGTCTTATTGACACATTTACATGATCACAGTAAACATGATCACACAGAACCCGGTTAGTGTTGACTTGCAAACCCACAAAATTCCCGCCGGGATTCATTATTTTCCCTGCGGGCCCGCAGGGAATATTGAAAAGCCCGGCGGGATGTCGACGTTATATATACGCGGGCCCGATTGGGCCCGCCGCCTGGGGTATTAGCGTCTTGCTTTCATCTTCTGAGAGAGAGAGAGAGAGAGAGAGAGAGAGAGAGAGAGAGAGAGAGAGAGAGAGAGAGAGGGAAATAGAGAGAGAGAGAGAGAGAGAGAGAGAGAGAGAGAGAGAGAGAGAGAGAGAGAGAGAGAGAGAGAGCTTGCGACCACCTTTGCAGGTACGTCGAGAGGAGAGAGGAGAGAGGGAGAGAGGGGCTCGTGTGGGAGCGTGCTCTGCATCGTAGTGCGCGACAGCAGAGCAGAGTACCTGACCACACAATCCGGGTATGAGTTGTGTGTGTATGCGTTGTGTGGTAGCGTGCCTTTTGTCATAGTGCGCAGCAGTAATAAGATACCTTACCACACAATGGGAGTGTTTGTTTAAGCTGTTCTATGGAACAATGCTTATAACGAGGGCATCACCTCGGTAATGCGGGGAAGATGGTGTCCTTGTGGTAAGTATTGGCTTACTGTCTGGGTACTACGTCGGTAACACGGCGAATCTAGTATCCTTATGGTAAGTCAACTCTTCTTCCCCTTTCCCAAAAAACATATGGGCATCGATCGATAACGCGGCTATATGATGTTCGTATGTAGGCCATTGTTTTTCCTTAGATTCAGGCGGCACTCGATCGGTAACGTGGCTAATAGAGTGTCGTTTGTTAGAAGCTTATGTTTTTGCATAAATGTGGCGTTCAAGTCGTTAACCCGGCCGTACGAACGTCATATAATTTGTATGTGCATGTGCAATTAATTTTTTAAGTATTAAGTATATGAAATACTTGGTCGGTAACGCGGCTGTGAAGAGTATTTCATATACAAAATGTATGAATTGTTTGATTTTTTCATTTTTAACTGTCCATTTGAAATTATATACTAGTTAATCATATTCAAAAGAATACTTTATTCATCAATCATCGCTATTTTAAATGTTCCATTTATATAGAATACTTTATTCATCAATCATCGCTATTTTAAATGTTTCATTTATATAGAATACTTTATTCATCAATCATCACTATTTTAAATGTTTCATTTATATAGAATACTTTATTCATCAATCATCGCTATTTTAAATGTTCCATTTATATAAATTACATGTAAAAAAGTATTTTCACACAAATGCATGTTTAATATTTGTTTTTAATCTTTTTAAAGGACTCTCAAGCATTATTGCTATTTTTAATGCTTCATTTACATAAATTATCTGTAAAAAATCTAAATGCACACAATTTTCATGTTAAATATTCTTTTGTATATTTTTAAAGAGCATCAATTATCATCGCTTTTTGATTGCTACATTTACATAAATTCTATGTAAAAAAAAGTGTAAACACAATTTGCTAGTCCAATTTTGTATACTTCCAATGTTTTAAATGTTTTTTTAAGATTTTAAGTCGGTGTGTGCTTTGTTTGAATTAGTATGTGCCCACGGAGAAAAATATAAGTTAAAAATTCAATATATGCTAAAATGTTAAAGACTGTTAACATGTATTGTTTGATCTGAATTAAGTTATTATGAACCACTTCATTAGGAAAAAATTGGACCCCCTTGGGGCCATGTAAGGATCCCTAATTTTAAGGGATTAAAGATAATTTTGTAGGAGATGGAGGGAACAAAGACAATAAATAGGGCTACTTTTGTAGCTCTCTCTCTAACTTCTCTCTAGATAGGAGAGGAGGGGAAAGTAGGGAATGAGGGTGGTAAAGTAGGAGGAATAGGGGGGATAAAGTAGGAGAGAGAGGGGAGTAAAAGTAGAGAGAAGAACCATTCTCTCTCTACCTATCACCAAACAAAGAGAGTAAGTAGTTATGACAAAAACCACTTTTCAGTTCGTGCATCAATTTACCCCCAAAAAATGATTTTTTTATAAAATCTTCAAAATGGATCTTTTAAGCTTTCAAAAGGTCCCTATATATATATATATATATATATATATCTATATATATATATATATATATATATATCTATATATATATATATATATATATATATCTATATATATATATATATATATATATATATATATATAACATCATTTTTTTAGAAGAATCTAGCTTTTATAACCTCCAAATCTAAAATTCCTTGGGTCCCTCTCTACATTAACTCCAAGAATAAATAGATAATGTCACATCATCAAAACGTCCATCTAATAAAGCCTAAAAATTAAAATTTTTAAAATTTAAAAATTTCCCTCCTTTGAGCTCAAAATTTGAACCTATATATGAAAAAATATATTTTTAAGTCTTCTTATCCCAAAAATTGTCTGTTTATCCCAAAACGTATATCTTATCAAATTTTTTCCCCATCATAACTTTTCACCATGTCTCTTCGCGACATAACCAATGAACCACCTGCGCCGTCATCTACTAGGTCAACTAATGTCAGTCTGCGTCTACCGATCGAATTTTCTCCCACAAAAAAAATGACGAAAAAGCATCTCAACCGACATCCGTACGACGGTTTTGAGGAGAAACCAATGTTGACTTGTGGCTTGATGGAGGGTTGTATCTAAAAGATCCGCTCGTGGGCTGTCATCCGACATTCCGTACACTCCCAAGCTTAATCAAATATGTGAGAGAAGGAGAACGTGGTCTTCTTGGGTATTGTAAGAGATTGGACTCCAATCACGCAGGTGCATCGGCATATTTCCGACAACAATGTCAAGTGTTACACATTCATTCCACAAATCTCCAACAACTACATTCCACAAAGAAACAACTCAAAGATCTTAAAAAGGAGATAAAAACTACATAAACAGAGGTAACTAAGCTACAGATTGCAATGATGCACCTAAAAGCCACTCCATTTGGCATGCGTGAGCGTAAGAGGGATTTCACTAAAGCATTTGTGCAAGCGTGGGGAGAGAGCAATATCACACACTACATGGTAAGTTACTTTGTTCAGTTCAAATTTTGATGCTATACATAAATATTTATTTGATCTAAGCATTTTTTCTTGATGCAGCATATTTTGTATGTGCATGGAGCATTCTTTATGTCAAAATATGGTTCATTAGACATGTGGAGCACTCAAGGAATGGAAAAATCACATTATCGAGCCAAAGGTTTTTACTTTAAAAATACACATCACGGTGGTGGAACTACGAGATCCAACTACATGAAGGAGATGTTTGATTGGATCTTTTGTCGTTCTTAGGGGAGATGTCATGCCATAGAGCGAGCGCGAAAGTCAAGTCTTGCCAAGGAGGTTAGGAGACAATCTCGACTTACTGCTAAAGAGAAATGGAGAAACTCCATCGGACCCCTTAATCATGCTAGGTGGCGTGAAAATCGCCATAGAGTGGGCAAACGTTGGTTACCCAACATGTAAAACAAATGATTCTATGCAATGTAATGTTTATGTTTGTAGATGTCTTTGTTGAGTTGCATATAATACTTCTCCATTTATCTATTTTTTGTTTTTTATATTTTGATGATATTAAGAGTGTTTTTAAGTGGCCTGGTCAAGTGTGAAGAGATCTTTTTTTTTTTTAAATAGAGGGCTTTTAGAGAAGAAGGAGTCTCATTTTCAATCTTGCCCCTTCTTACACCATGGCACGCACAAAGCAAATAGCAAGAAAAGATCAACCTTTTTTTGCTCACCCTCACTCAACCGTCCAAGGTGCTCAAAAACCACCTTGGATACACGAACAAGAGCTTTTAGAAGAGACGGAGAGAGAATGGTCAGGTGAAGAGCAACAAGATGGACAACCTTCACGCAAGAAGAAACGGCTAGTGACATCAGACACAGAAACCGAAACGGACAACGAAGCACAAAGCCCACCATGGAGCGGATAGGAGATCCCAAGCAATCATCGAGTTCCGGCTCGGAAGACATTGCCACGTGGCTTCGGCGCTCTGCCGTCAGATCAGCCTAGAGGTGATCATGGGTTACTAAATGAAGAGGATTTTGAGGATGTAGCAGACGAGCTAGTTGGAGCGCAGGGTGGAGTTGAAGAGCCAGTCGGAGCACATGGTGGCCTTGAAGATGCGCAAGCTCCCCCTCGCAAGCCCTCTCGTAAAAAGAAAAAGTTTTTCAAGGTTCGCCCTCGCAAGGCCCATGTCGCAGATCCTACCATCCCTCAACAACGGGCTCCTGCTGTGAAGCGACGCATTCCAAAGGCGTTGCAAGAGATTCGTCACTATCAAAAAACTTCAGACCTTCTCATACGCAAGGCACCATTCGCATGTTTGGTAAAAGAGATCATGCAAAGTTATCGAATGGAATTTCGAGTTCAAGGTATCGCCGTAGAAGCTCTGCAAGAAGCGGCAGAATATCATCTAATTTCTATTTTTGAAGACACCAACTTGTGTGCTATTCATGCAAAACAGGTGACAATAATGCCCAAGGATTTAGCTCTTGCGCGTCGAATCAGAGGACAAAGATATTGAATTTAACTTTTAGGCAATTTTGCCAATGTAAAGATATCTTTTTGAAATATAACAAGTCGTGGCTTTTTCAAATATAACGAGTCGTGTACATTTGTTTTAAGTGATAAGTAAACTAAGTAGAGAGAGAGAGAGAGAGAGAGAGAGAGAGAGAGAGAGAAAGAGAGAGAGAGATGTGGATAAAAGAGCTGTCAACCAAGTTTGGTTGATTGAATAACCAAAAAAAACATTTTATTCTTATAATTTTTGCTTAAAAAACCTTTAATTAGGCTGTCTAGAGGTCTGCCGCAGAGGCGCACAAGAAGTCAAAAGTAAATGTTACTTCTGACTTCTCGCACGCCTCTGCGTCAGGCCTCTAGACAGCCTAATTATAGCTTTTTTATGCTAAAATTATAAGAATACAATGTTATTATGTTTTTATTGATGTTATTTATTTGAAAAAACTCTATATTTTGATTCAGAGAATTACACAAGTGTATCACAAGATAGAACCAATCATATACTATCTATCGTACCATAAACTCAATACAGAAGTTGGAAAGTAGCAGTTAAAATCAATTTCCATTCGAATTTTGAAATAACAAAGTACAAAGATGTGATATATCTCATTACATATTTGAAGGAGTTAATTACAAGATTTATGAAGCTATTGACTGCTTGAGCCATCTAAGATATGGCGAGCAATGTTTTCTCGACGCTCTTGGGCGCAAGGAAGCTGTTTGTGCAGCACATCCCAAGCAATTTGTTCCGCATTGCTTAGACCTACAGCTTGGCTTAAGGCCACGTTACAAAGCACACGACCACGAATGTGTGTCGCAAATACAGCATTGGCCAGAGATTTATTTACAAGATATATAACTTGGGAGGCTTGAGATATGGTTGACAAGCATAGGATGCGGCTCATTGCTTTCATCATTGACACCCAAAATTGACCACAAGGAGTGTACTCCTTGTGGATTATCGCAAAGCCGTCCTGGGGGAGCTTGCCAACGTAATGCGCAAGAGACGACTGCCATCCAAAAGCTTGGCGCCTACCATCTCCTCCCTGATCTGCATGCTCATCTAGCTCCACAACATTCTACAAAGAAATCAATAGGTAAATAAGATTTCAGAATGCAACAATGAAAATTAACGTAATCACAAAACAAAAATCAATTAATACCTCTTGTTTTTCGTCGTCTTCATCGTTTATGCCTTTGCTGTCAAGAGAAATAGATGAATTGGGAGCCATAGCAACACTCTCAAGTTCATCTATATGAACAGGCATAGGAGTGCGTTGGGCTTCAAGCAATGCGCGTGTAGCTACAAACTCATCCTCCGACACAGATGAGTGTGATGCATCTGTCACCGCCACCATTGCCAACTCCACTGTATCTACCACACTCTCTCCAAGGGGAAGGAGACTTCGATCCAAAGGATCAGAAGAGGGGTCAATGACAGAGGACTCTACAGCGGCACAGAGGATGGACAGACACTCATCCATGCGGATGTCAAAAGTCTTTTCAAGATCATGTAAAAACAAATATTCCTCCCCATCTATTACAATTGGGGAGAGGTGTTCAAAAAAAACCTTCGGAGTTAATGTCTCCTCCGGCGCATCTGCAGCGGGCTTAAAGGATGCTTCTGCACCCTCATCACCCATGGATTTGGCGGCATCCATGACACCTCCTGGGTAGGTTAGGGCAAGAATATTGCCCTCTTTGCTTGCATCCCATGGCGCTGTAATGGGCTCCTTTGTGTCCTTGACGACACCCCCAAGGCGCAAATGAGGCAAACTCACCTCAGAACTTTCAGGCTCCTCCGCAAGAAGAAACACAGAAGTCGCCAAGCGACTTAGAAACTGGGTGCCGACCTTCTTCTTTTTCAAACGTGAATCTTCAATGTATTGACCTGCCTCACCCGCAATTACACAAAATCGTTGAAGTCGCTGGGTGAAAGGCCGATCGCCTTTGTGTATGTAGCGAAGAAAATCGCATGGAATCCACAATTCCCCTTGTCCGACAATTGGTACAGCATACTTGTCGATGTAAAATTCAAAAAATTCTAAGATAGGCTGAAAAGATTGGCTGTTTAGGTGAATAGTTGCATTCACATCAGGGAATTGGGTGAAGAAATTGTGAAGATCGTCACGATCTTGCCACTCGGTTGTTTGTATAAACGCTTGGAAGCGTTGTAATGCCGTGGCTTCGGGAGGGGTGGAAGAGGATGCCATAATGCTAGCTCTTAAAGTAGGAATGCAAAGAGTGTTGGAGCTCAAATGAGAGCGTGAACAGGCAAAGAGTGTGAAAATGGTAGGGTTTAGGAGGCTTTATATCGCGCGCGCCTCCCCCCCCCCCCCCCCCCCCAAAAAAAAAATAAATAATAATAATTAAAATATTAAACAATTTTCATAAAGTAACACAAATAACAAGAAGTTATAAAAAACTTACAAACTAAATTACAATCATTTAACTCAAAAAAAACATCACTACAACTTTAAGATAATGTGCATTGCCAAAATTTGATACAACCATCTGCTTGAACTTACAATTGTGATATTATAAAAAAATTAAGTACAAAACATAACTATTCTAATGATAAAATGAAATTCTCTTCCGTCGTCGACGCCTTTTCAATTTGAATCGTGCTCTCCATGCGGCTACCAATCTAGCAAAAAATAAATAAATTAGCATACCCAACTTAGAGCAGGGAATAATCAAAAGAACATAAATATAACATAATTAAGAGAGAAAAATCATTCACCTTACGTCGTCCGATACAAAATTTTGTATCTTCTCCATGCTCTAAACCCATTATCACTAAGTTCTCCCGCACATTGGCCAATGTCCAATGCTTGTTCACTTTGACGGTTTCAACGGCACCACTTGACAATTTGATTGCAATATCAAATACCTCAATTGTAGCATCGGTGGATTGCAATGGAATCCATTCACCAAGCTTGCACATCCACCTCTCATAGAAGTGCCGCACGTAAAGAGTGGAGCGCACCTTGATGAAATGGATAGCAATGCCGAAACTTCCAACCTGACACCGAAAGCGATCTCCGTTGTGAAGTCCTTCAAGATACCCCCACTTCTAGCCAAGGATGGCTTCCAATGTAATGTATTGTAGATTTTTGCAAACATACATAGTATTTGTATGATGGAAAGGCAAAGATCCAAAGATGCTAGCGAAGACATGAGCAGGACAACACCATCCAAGCCCAACGAAACGCGAGGCTTTTCCAAATTTTAATGATGCTCTCACATCAGCTACAATCTTGGCTTTCAAAGACATTACAGTGAATGCATCTGGCTTTGGCCACTCCATGCTACACAAGGTTGTAGCCTCCAAAGGTTGTAGATCTCCGTAGCCTTCCTCATCTGTAGGTACAATGTACTTGTGGGTGTAGAAGAACACCCTATGTCGTGCAAGGTTTGATGAAGTTGTGTTGGAGAAGAGCATATCCCCAAGACTTGCATGCATGGTTGTAAATGTGCCTGAAAGGCACGAGAGTGGTTGCTCCTCCACAAGGCTAGAAGGAAAAACATCTACATAGAAACAAAACAGTCCATGAGATGTAAAAAGTCCATTTTTTTTGTTACCACCAAAACCATTGAAGTGCAAGGGACATACAATTACAAGGAAAATCCCTTGGGTTGGTGATCCCTCGTAGACGCATGTGTCCAAACATGAAAACATGTTGAACGATTGCCACCGTACCCTTGTCTCTTACTTGCTTGAAGCCTAGTAGTTTTCCCTTCCAATGGAGATCAACGTTTGTTCTTTCACGAACACTATGGGGACCGATTGCGGAAGGTTGCATGTAGACCCACGCACCTTCTTGAAAAACCTGAGGTTCCCATTGTTGCTCCTCATTCTTCGAGTTGTGGAGAACCATACTTTGAATGATGGGTTTGGGGCGTCTATTTTGACCATTGTTTTCCATGGATGCTTAAGTGGGAGCTTGAAATTGCAATGGAGAGCTTGGGGAAGGAGGAGGGAGACAAAGTTTAGAGAGAGAGTGGGAGCTTACAGTTGCAATGGAGAGCTTGAGGAAGGAGGAGGGAAACATAGTTTAGAGAGAGAGTGAGAGCTTAAAGTTGCAATGGAGAGCTTGAGGAAGGAGGAGGGAGACAGTTTAGAGAGAGAGTGGGAGCTTAAAGTTGCAATGGAGAGCTTGAAGAAGGAGGAAGGTGTAAGAGTTTAGAGAGAGTGAGAGCTTTGTGTTATGGAAAGGGGCTATGGAGGAAGGGAGTCTTGGAAAAAAGGTTCTAGAGTGAGAAAATGACTTTTTGATCATAGGGTAGGTTTGGGGGGAGTTTTGGATGGAATATTTTGAATTTTTTTTTTGAAAATTTTGAATTTTTAGGGTTTTTGCAAAAACGTATCTGTGGACCCACCACTCCCCCCCTCCCTCTTTTACCCATCCACCTCCCTCTAGGATACAAAGCAATAAATGAGTGGACAACCCTATTATTCTCTCTACTTTCTTAGGTTCTAGACTTATGTACATTGCTCTCTTCCTATTGGCTGGAGCCTAATTAACCTTAATCCTATATGGCCCAAGGAGAGTCCACATTTTTCCTAATGGTTTTGAATTTCTTTTTACACGTGTACTAGATTGCAATTTTAAGTGAAGATTATATTCAATTTTTATCAATATTTCCTTGCACATTTGTTAAAGTCTTCAAGTGGTGGTTAAGAGTTTACTTGAGATAGTGTGAGAGTGTTAGTGTCATTCGCAACCCCATGAATTTGCATTTGATATGCTGTTTTTGTATTGTCTAGTACAAATATGATGCCAGATCAAAAGAAATATATTATGCGTGCCATTCGTAAAGAATGTATTTTGGCAATCGCATCATGTGCAGCTGATCGCATACAACAGATTAGTGAAAGCGATGTCTACATCAAAGACATCACTAGCGATATATGGGAGAACATAGAGCGCAGGTTGCGACTTGAAGGCCAATATGCGTTGTTGCGTCCAGCTGGGATACGAGAATTTGACCCCCACCACAAGGTCAGGACAGTGTTGAGCAATATGAAAGTATGTTGCAGAGACTTAAAGGAAGATATCCCACCTGCTTGCGACATGTCAAAATTAGAGCTCTGGGATAAATTGTGGGAAGAACAGAAGGTAAAGATGAAGCGTGTGAAAGCGCAGGACCAAGCAGCCTTACCCAAGAGATTGAAGATGGCCCAAGATGCGCAAGCAGCTTTGGGAGGTCAATACGATGCCAGCAGTACCGGCACAATCATGCACACTGCTTTGAATGCAAAGTGCACTCATCTTGTTCGGCATCCCTTACGAAGCCTTGGTAGAAGGTATGAGGATTGGAGCACGCTCCTTTGGTGTGTGCACATTGTACACCATCAAAGGCATCTCATTTTTTCCAGACCAGATTACATATGTGGGAAAATGTTACAAGGGAGGGAGTGAGGAAAAATTTGACAGCTTTCAGACAGGGCAAGGAATGCAAACGCTTCACCCCTCCATTGTAAGGTGCATTGGGTTTACTACAGAAGCTTCTTGGATCACGATATTCCCATACTACAATGGGGGTACCGTGGGCGACATGATGTGCCGCTTATCATTCGCTCACGGATTGTTCAGATGACACATCCACAGGCTACAACACGGCTGGAGGTCATTTCCTGTAGCAAAAAAACCATGTAAGTGAGATAAAACACAGTGCGGATCAAAGCAGTGGTTGAGCAAATGCCGTCAATTTGTCATTCCTTAATTGACGGCGTTGTGGCTGCCCACTCAGCCGGTATAGTGCACAGTGACCTGCACCCGTTCAACGTAATGTTGGACTTTACTCGCGCCAATAAACCCCGCATCGATATCATTGATTGGATATGATGCTGAGAACACCTGCTAAGTGCGTAGCAAATAATTATCTGTCTCCAAGCGCACAGTCGGACGAAGGAGTTTTGAATGCATAGAGAGCAGGGAATGCCAAGATTGCTAAGTGACCGTGGATTGCTTCCGAACTATACGATCCACGGTGCACAGATGCATACACAAAAGTGAGCGACATTTATGCATTGGGCTACCTATTCAACATGCTGGTAGATTTTTGGAGTGCAGCCATAAAATTTTATTTTCTAGAAGAAGTTTTTCACCACCCGGACGAAGATGTTATGAGGGCTATTCGAATTAAAGTAGATTGTTGGATGAAGTTAAAAGAGCGGGACCAAAGAAGGAATGCTTCTGACGTGTTGATATTTTTCAAAGAACATTTAAAGACAGACCCTAACCCTGTACAACGTCCACTTGTTGAACTTGCACCATCATTTTATCCGATTTAAACATTTCTATGATATACATGTCTTGTCAAGTGTATTCTTTTTTTGGTTGAAGTGTATTATCTGGTTTGAAGTGGTTCACCTAATTGAGTCAACTATCTTTAGTCATTTTAAATTTGCCTTGTGGTTCAATTAGTCGCATTTGTTGTGGTTTGATTTAGTGGATTCCGCGTAGTGTCCCAATGAGTGAGAATATATATTTGCCAATGATATTGAATATTTTCCTATCTGTTGACTATAGCTCTAAGAGAAAATGGCCGATCAAGAACAAGATATTGACACCTAATCATTGCCTGATGATCAACAACAAGCGGTTGTTAATGCACTTCAGTGCATGAAGTCTCTGGCACACGCCATGTCGGCACAACAAGTGACACGTACTACTCGCCGACTCTCAAAGTGGGCAAATCCAAACCATATGCAGTGGAAAGAGATCACCCAATAAATAAGTAACAAAAGACATGATCAAGACAATATGGCCATGTGAGGACGGAGAGATCAAGAAAGGAAGGCGGAAGGTTTCGAAGTGTAACCATGATGGTATCAAAGATAACACTGAGAGGATTTATTTGGAGCTTTATGGCCATCCCCTGCACAATGTAGATTGTGCGCTATATTTTACAAAAATGTTATATGTTCACTTTGTGCAAGAGTGACCAGTAGACTTTTCGTCAAAGTAGACAATTGTTGCCACTCATGATTTAAGGGAGAGTTGTGTCACTTTCACCCGAGATGAGCTGGCATTGATAGTGGACGGCGCTGACCTACAGTTAAAGAGAGAGAAGGATATTTACGCGACACAGTTGGCAGAGAAAGATGCATAAATAACAAGTCTTTCTATAGCCACCTAGACACCGCAACCCTCACAAGTCCGGATGGAGAAAAGCATTCACCGCTTAAGTCAGGACGTTCAAAACCTAACACAGCGAGTGAATTCAACACCTGTACAAGGGACACACGTCAGCCACCTTGTCTTGCATCCGGAGTTGGTCCCCTCGTCTACTTCAGATGCATCCTCATCTTAACAATGTCCAGTTTGCTACAAGAATTTTGATGGATGGAGTGGGTACTATACATTGACATGTGGTCCCTATTATCATTTAGTTTGTCTTATTTGTTTGATGCAAAACAATAACCGATGCGCAATCTGTTCACAAGATATTCCACAAGGAATATATATTATGTTTGGCATGGCAAAAACTGAATATAAATTCAAGCAAGCACACCAAGATACCCCTAGTACAATTAGAAATCTGTTTGATGAGCAAGATGTTGCTTCAGGGCAACACAATTGAGATATTATGTTTGGCATGGCAACTGAATATAAATTCAAGCAAGCACGCCCAGATACCCCTAGCACAATTAGAAATCTGTTTGATGAGCAAGATGCTGCTTCAGGGCAACACAATTGAGATCGACAAACTATGTAATATCACGACAAACTATGTACTATCGAGAATATGAAGCATTGTAATTACTCAAAACACATTTGAATACAAGGTCTTTTACAATGGTTTTTAACATTTACTCATTCTAGTCTCAAGCTATATTGAATCAGTTGAGTTGTTATCTGGTTCTAAGTCTAAGTGTTGTGGTTCTCCTTGTAATTCAACCTCCACATCTATTATCAAATTCTCTTCTATTTCGTCTACAGTGCATTGAAATACACCAACATTGAAATCTTCTTCATCTTCATTTTGACAATCATACAACTAGGTTGGCATTTCCTCCTCGTAGCCAACACTTTCGATGTGATTCAGTATCTTTTCGTTGCAATACATATACACTAGTTTCTTTGCTCTGTCTACTAATAGTCTGTTGCGAATAGTGCTATGAATATACTTGTACATAGTCCAGTTTCTCTCTGAACTTGAATTTGCTGCACATTGTGCGAGTACTTTTATTGCAAGAGGATGTACGGTAGAGTAATGCTTTCCACCATTCATCATCCACCACTTCCATGCAGGTTGATCTTTTGCCATTACCTGTACAAAATCATTCACAAAGTGCACTCATTTATTTGATGCAACTTAATCAATCACACTAAAGCCAAGTAATCTGCCTATGTCGTTCTACGCAACTCTACAGTCATCACGCCCGTTCACCATGCAAATCATATCGGAATCGCACGAAACTTGAAGGGAAGCTACACGGGACTATTAGGAACATATCCTATCACTGTCATAGCATTCCGGTAAGATACAACGATCGTGATCGTTCGTCCCACAGTAGCAAAAACAGTAAACAGATGATCCTAAAGGGTCGTTTTTAGGTCCCTAAAGCCTCTCCTAGGGTCAAAACAACATAAAATATGCATATAAACACTCAAAACAACGATTTTAAGGCATAAACGGATGCGTTTGAAACCTTCACCGAATCTTGAATGCTTACACTTGAATGAAAGAGTAGAGTAAGAGGAACACAATGCAAGAAACAAAACTGAATTTGGATTACCGTAGCCACATAAGCGATGATTACAAGTTTGAGCAAAGAGGCAGCTCTCTGTGCGTAACGCAATAGTCACTTATCTTCAAAAAATGATCTCCCTTTCCCACTAACCTTAGTGTATTATATACCTAGGGCTTTCTAAAGTGGTCGGCGACCAACTTCTCATGGACCTTTACATACATCATTGAAAAAATTACATCTTTGACTCAGACTTGACATAGACGATTGACATTAGGCTTTTACAAGGTTTGATGTATTAAACATCGGAAAAATAATGTGACCATATCAAAACTTTGGCCGGCTGACCCAGCAGGCGCCTTGGCTAGGTGGGCACTTGTATGTTGTTATCACCTCCAAACACGGGTCACCGCGACGGACGTCCATAGCATAGCTCTCAAGCATCAACATAAAATTATCGATACAGGGGAAGTGACTCGGATGAGTCATGGAAACTCACTAGGATGTCAATCCTAATGAAGTGAACTCGAAGAGATGCAACTACTAACTCTACAAGCAAATTATCGATACAGGGGAAGCGACTCGGATGAGGCATGGAAACTCACTAGGGTGTCAATCCTAATGAAGTGAACTCAAAGAGATGCAACTACTAACTCTACAAGCAAATCAAACGCACTAAAGCCAAGTAATCTGCCTATGTCCTTCTACACAACTCTACAGTCATCACGCCCGTTGACCATGCAAATCATATCGGAATCGCACGAAACTTGAAGGGAAGCTACAGGGGACTATCAAGAACATACCCTATCATTGTCAGCATTCTAGAGAGGTACAACGATCACGATCGTTCGTCCCATAGTACGCAAAAACAGTAAACAGATGATCCTAAAGGGTCGTTTTTGGGTCCCTAAAGCCTCTCCTAGGGTCAAAACAACATAAGATACGCATATAAACACTCAAAACAGCGATTTAAGGCCTAAACGGATGCGTTTGAAACCTTCACCGAATCTTGAATTCTTACACTTGAATGAAAGAGCAGAGTAAGAGGAACACAATGCAAGAAACAAAATTGAATTTGGATTACCGTACCCACAGAAGTGAATGTAACATTTAATGGGCTAATAACTTGTGTGTAGAGGAAATGAGCATGAACATAGTGGGCATTTCATTAGAATAGATTCCTAATGAGAATTACAAGAGTGCTTGGGTGGAGAGAGCAAAAAAAAGCATAACACCTAGTTAGATAGCATCGACAATACTTTCAAAAGAGAGAGAAATTAAGCTAATGACAACAGTTGAGGATCGGATTTGCATGGAGCCGGTCCCCCCTCCAAAAGGCTTTGTATTATGGTTTCTCCCATCAAGAGAGACATTGTACAATACAATTCTTTGTGTTCCTTCAAGACTAGCTAGTGCAATGAAGATGAAAGCTTCATGCACTAAGCAAAACACTTAGCAAACACAACTTGAATTATCCCCGTTCTCAGACCCAACACCTCACACACCTTCAAAGATGGTGAGAGCTAGCAGGGTATGAGAGTAGATTGAGAGGAAGAAGGAGTATCTTACGAGAAATATGTACATCTCCTCACATAATCACTCATATTAGCATAGCTTAGCTTAGTAATTATCTTGGTAGAGGAGATGAGCATGCATTGAAGCTTGGCTCTTGGTTGGATTTGCATCCACATGCCAAGAGTGTGTTGATGTAGGCTTCTATCTCACAAGCTTGGAGTAGGTGATGAGCTCTCTATTAAAGCTTGGGAAGAGATAGTCTTCTCTTTCTTCACACATGAGATTGTGTGTGTGTGTGTGTGTGTGTGTGTGTGTGTGTGTGTGTGTGTGATAATGCCTTGCAAAAATCAGCCCCCCCTCTCTCTTGGGCGAGCCCTCTTGCGAATTGCTCTTGCTCTCATCCCATTGGACCTCCCCAGGGCTAGCCTATCACCATTAAGCAGCATAAGTGATAGCCTTTTGACATGTGTCCCCCTTTCCCCTTTTGTGAGAGCTTTAGGTTAATTAATAATTCAATTAAACTCTCATTGGACCCCTTTGCCTCCCGGCCAATAGGAATCAGGCAAGCCATTGGGCTCCTGAAGGCTCATTGGACCCCTTGGGAGACTTGCCAATAGTCATCTAAGAGACTTAATTCTTATTGGTTCTTTTATTAAGTGTTTTTTAAATTAATTAAACTAGATTTACTCTAGCTTAAATTTCATTGGTCCACCTCCAAGGCCATCCAATAGGAATTGGGCACACCTTGTGGGCATCTGGGCTAGGGAGCTAACTTGTGTCCCTAATTCCCTTTGTGTAAAGGGAGCCTCTGTGTGTGTGTGTGTGTGTGTGTGTGTGTGTGTGACTTTCTCTCTCATCCCCTAGAAGAAGGGCTCGCCCCCTCCCATGTAGGGATTGCAAAGACTTTTTTTGGTACACACAAAGCATCCAATTTCCCCTAGGGCTGACCTTTGGACACAACCTTTGAATTTTGGAACCTTAGCATTTTGAAAGTCTTAATGGGCTGAACCTTAGGGTCTTTTTAGCCCATTGTTTCACATGGCTCTTTTGCAGATGGCCCCCCCTTTGGATCCCTATTTTCCCTCCTTTGGATCCCTACTGAGGCCGGTCTGCTAGCTTAACCAATATTCTAGCTTTTTCTCCCCTGGCACTTCCCCACATTAAATGATCAATTTAATATGAGAAAATAATTTAGGAGAATTAGATATTGATTATTATGACATTACCTCTCTCTTGAAATCATAGTCGTCCTCGACTATGGTGTAGAGAAGATAAAGCATATTCATGAGTCCTTTTCTTAGAGGGTAGAGGATCCCTATGTTACCCTACGACATCATTCCACAATGGATGACTAGTCCATTTGGCACTTGAGAGCCTGAGGCTACCGCAATCATGTCTGCACATTAGTCCTATCAGTCTTCCATAGTAGAGTGACAAGCTCTACTTGGTGTTTGGGAGACGTCGTCTCCGCAAACTTGATCTAAGCATGCATACTACTTCATTTTTGTGCACAATAAAGAAAAAGAGAGTCTTATAAGACAAAAAAAACTTTGTTCATTTTTAACATTTTGTACATTTGCTTACTCTTGGGAAGCATTGTAAGCATTGACAAGGTTTAGGTTATCCTTTAATTGTATGCCTTGCATCCATCTAGCATCTTCAAAAGGATAATTCTTAAACTTAATAAGATATCGTCGGATAGTCTTACCGCCTCTTAGTACCTTGTCTTCATGTCGGAGAATGGACTCGGGCTGCAGCACCTCCTCTTGGTCCTCGATCTCTGGTGGGTCTTCAATAGTTGGTTCATGAGGTGCCTCTCCTTTGTGAGGCTTTAACAGGCTCACATGGAAAGCATTGTGTATGAGCCAATGATTGGGCAACTTGAGTTGATAGGCCATCTCATTGATTTGCCTAAGAATCTGAAAGGGACCATAGTACATTTTTGCTAATTTAGCATAGTACTTTTGGTGGCCCGTAGGATTCTTGCCCGTCGTGTGCCTTAATCGAGCCTTGCGAAACTTTAACAATAGCCAATAGTTTTCTTTAAAGCCTTGGGCTCTTCTGTGCTTGTCAGCAGCAGTCTTTTGCCTTTGCTGTGAGATAGAGATAGCATCCTTAATCTTTTGGAAAGATTCTTGTAGGTCTAGGCTATACTCATCTGCAGCGAAGATCTTCCCATGTACCTTAAGTAGCAAGGGACTTTTTGATCTTCCCTCAATTACCTCGAAAGGTGCTTTTCCCGTGGAAGTATGTACAATGTTATTGTAAGCATACTCCACTAAGGGTAAGTACTTCTCCCATTGGGATCTTTGATCTACTTCCGTTACATAGGCTTTGAGTAGATCGAGAATGGTTAGGTTAGCTATTTCACTTTGGCCATCCGTTTGTGGATGATAGGCCGAAGAGAAGTTTAGCCTTGTCCCTAAATTCTCAAAGAGACCCTTCCAGAAATTACTGGTCATTCTAGGATCTCTATCCGACACTATGGACATTGGCAAGCCATGGTACTTGAAAACTTGTGAAATGAAGAGGGTTTCCATTTGATGGGCTTTGATAGTCTTTTTGACAGGTATAAAACGAGCTTGTTTATTGAACCTGTCGACTATTGTCCATATTCCCGTATTCCCATGGATAGACTTAGGCAATCCAAAGATAAAATCCATGGATATGATCTCCCATGGTGAATTAGGGATTGGCAAGGGTTGAAGTAATCCAAGTTGCTTCCCTCTATCAAATTTTGTCTTTTGGCATACCACACATTTAGAAACATACTCTTGTATGTTAACTTTCATGGTAGGCCAATAGAAATATGTTTTAATTCCCTTTAAGGTAGACTGAATCCCTCTATGCCCCACATAAGGTGGAGCATGAGATTCATACATTACTTTCTCACATAGTGAGTTAGTAACGCATAGTCTATTGCCATAAAGAAGATAACCATCTTGTAAGGTAAATGGTTCTTCTTTCTTCCCTAATGCAAGGGCTGAAATCACATCTCTAAAATCGGGATCAATAGCGTACTCATCTATCATTGAAGATAGATCATTGTGAGTTGCTATGGAAACCGCATTCACTCTCGGTCGTCTTGAGAGTGCATCAGCTACTTGATTATGCTTGCCAGCAATGTGAGCAATATGAAAATGAAATTGCGAAAGGAAATTTGCCCACCTCATTTGTTTGTCGGAGAGCTTGGTCTGCGTCATGAAGTACTTAAGACTTTGGTGATCCGTTCGCAGAATGAAAGGAGTCCCCAATAAATAGTGCTTCCATGAGTCTAAGGCATGTAGAACTGCAAGGAGTTCCTTTTCGTATATGCCTAGAGCTTGCTCAACAGGGTCGAGCCTTCGACTCTCATAGCCTAAGGCGTGCCCTTCTTGGAGCAAAACAGCTCCAAGGCAATCACCACAAGCATCACATTGGACCTCAAATGGTTTTGCGAGATCCGGTAGTGTAAGCACAGGTTGAGAGATAAGCTTTTGTTTAAACTTTTAGAAAGCATTGTTCTCCTTAGCAGACCATGTATACCTAACGCTTTTCTTTGTTAGGTCATGTAATGGTCCTGCAATTTGTGAGAACTTTTCTATGAAGCGTCTATAGTATGCACACATACCTATAAAGCTTCTTAGTTCATGAAGATTCCTTGGTTTAGGCCATCCTTTTATTACCTCTAACTTTGATGGATCCATTTGGATGCCATCTTGAGAGATAATGTGACCTAAATACTGAATCTCTTGCAAGAAAAATTCACTTTTCTTTCGATTAACATAAAGTTTATTCTCTCTCAAAATTTGAAATATTACTTGGAGGTGTTGCTTGTGTTCATCTAATGAATTAGAGTAGATGATAATATCATCAAAGAACACTCCAATGTAGGTTCGATGAGGCCTGAACAGCTTCTCCATCACGCGGTTGAATGTAGCTGGTGCATTGGTCAAGCCAAAAGGCATGACAATGTATTCATAAAGACCGAATGTGGTGCGAAATGCGGTATTTACAATGTCTTGATCAACTATCCTTATTTGATGATAGCCACTTTTTAGGTCAATCCTACTGAAGTAGGTCGATCCTTGTAGCTTATCAAATAGGTATTCTACCCGTCGAACGGGAAACCTATTCTTGATAGTGATCCCATTTAGTGCTCTATAGTCGACACACATACAATATGTGCCATCTTTCTTTTGCACTAACAACACCGGTGAGCAAAATGGAGATGAGCTAGGCCTAACCATGCCCTTCTCAACTAACTCATGCACTTGCCGCATAATCTCCTCTTGTTGAGCTTGAGAAACTCTATAAGGAGTTTTGTTAGGCGGTCTTTTTCCCTAAACTTAAAGGAGATTCTCCTTTCAGGAAATTTAACATCGGCAGCCAGGCGGTCAAACCATGGTGCCCCTAGGATTACATCCTCATGCTTGAGAGGAGAGATAAACAAGTCCTCTTTGTCCACATAGCCTTGGACATGAAGCCTCAATTTCCCAATTAAGGGAGTGACTGAAGCTTCTTGCCCCTTGAAGGCACTGTCTGCGGGTAGGACATCTCCCATCTCGTAGGATTGTATGCCTAGCTTAGTGGCTAACTCCATAGATATAAAATTGTGAGTAGAACCAGGGTCAAAGAGAATAAAATCATCATGTTCTCTTACCTTTCCCCAAGCATGGCATAGAGGAGATCCTTTGTGGTGAGTTTGGTGAGTCTCCTCCTCTTGGATTTCAACCAAGGAAGCTCTAGGAGGATCTTGGCGGTTTTTCTTTTGGGGACAAGCGCGGTACGCATGCCCTTGTTCGCCGCACTTGAAACACTGGTTATCCTTACGATAACGCTCAAGCTCTTTAGGAGAGAGTTTATTCTTACCTTTGTAAACTCCCTGCTCTTTAGCTTTGTTGGAGTTGCCCTTAGGAGACTTTTAGACATTGTCCTTCCCCTCAGGCTCATTGGAACCCTTGTTTTCCGGGGGCTTATTATTTCTTTTAGCCCCCGTTTGGAAATTGATTCGAGAGGCCACCATAGTATGGTGTATTACCGCCGATATGGTACGTGGCCTTTGCGAGTTGACATACTCCGCCATTTCTTCGGTTAAGCCCGCACAAAATTGTTGCTTTTGCTCTCCAAAATCCAACTTTTTGAAGACAGTGGCTTTGAGTTGTAGGTCCCAAAACTTGTCTACATATTTGTGGATGGATTCATTGGGAGAGAGCTTTAAGCTTCGCCATTCGGTGAGTACTTTGTCTTTTGCATCAGTGGGCAAAAACTGCTTCATAATGGAAGCTCTTAAAGCTTTCCATGTTCGTGGAGCTTCACCATTGGCTCGTAGGCTAGACCACCATTGTCTGGCGGACTTTTGAAAGTACATAGCTACATGGCGTAGCTTAGAGGACTCCGTGAAGCCCTCATCTCCAAACGTCGCATCAAATTGCTGGATAAAGGCCAAGACTTTGTCCGTAGCACCAAAGGTACCATCAAAGGTAAGGAAAGAGATACTCTTCCCTCCCTCTTTGAATTTCTTCAACTTGGATGACCTCTTCCATGCGGCATAGGATTTTCTATGACCTCTTCTTTTTTATGGTTCAAAGGTTGCACCATCACTTTCTTCAGAAGGTGAAGAATTTGAAGAAGGTGGAGAAGAGGGTGACCTCTTTCTCGCTGTTGAACGGGTACGCCGCGACGGACGTCAGCACAGTGAGAACTCACCTAACAAGTAATGTCAGATAAGGACGAAGCTCGACCCGCAAGCGTGTGGAAGCAAGCATAAGGTGTCAACCTACACTCGACCGACTCCTAACTAATTCCTACAGAGGCTCCTACCACTTGTCTAAGTCACAGTCTTCAAGAGAACAAAAGAGGATACTTACTACAACGCTTGCTAGAGCCGAATAACTATCAAACACTTCCAAAACACCATAGAACTTGAAGGAGACCCTACTAATACCTATAGGCCACTCTCCCTAAGGTCTGTGCACCAAAATCACGACCCAAAACACCCGCTGCAGAAATACGTAGGATGTTTGGCCGAAATCTACAGGTCTTCGTTTCCAAAATATGAAGTGCCTAATGTGTAGTTCTACTCAATGTGAACGCGTGGATATGCTGCAATGTAAAATCGGACAACGTATGCTCACCCAAAAAACCGATGAAGCTCGTAGAAGGAGCTCCCAAAGCCGGACCGTACGTGCGCAATGTTTGTATCGGCTCGTAGCTCTAGTCGGGGGCAACACGCTGCACTTCTCCGCACTCGATTCCGACCACCGTAGCACACGTAGCGTCAAGACAAAGCTCACACTCTCTCTCACGTACACAGTACGCTCACTCACAAACTTAAACTTGTTAAAAATGACAAAAGGTTTTTCATTAAGGTCAAAAAGTGATATATATACCTTACAACTTCTCAAACCCTAAAGTTTCAAAATCATCCATCTACTCCATCTAACTATCAAAACTGGGATACAATCTGGAAACTTCTGTAAGTCCCAATATTTACAAGGTGAAAAACCGGGTTTTCCTCAATGAATGACTAATTACAAAAAATAATAATCCACCGAGTAGTTAGATACCGTGGGGTGTGTCCAGCTTCTAACATGCCCCCCCTCCTTGTTCATGTCATCCCCAACATGGCCTTGATCTTTTGCTTCACCTTATGGTCTCCCGCATCTTTAGGAATGATTCGTACCGTGCATGTAGATTTAGCATTGTTGGTCCAAAGATGTCTATATGCATGGTAAAGAATCCCGTGTAGAAAGCTTCTTCAAATGCCTGGAGCTGATAAGATGGGAGGAACATGATTCTTTGGTATAATGCATGTATCACCTCCTTGGAAGGCTGACCTGACATATCATAAGCACATCTGTATGTGTCCTGGAAGAAAAATATGTTGTCAATCACCTGTCCTGGCTTGAAGGTTTCAAACACTACTAGGATGGTTCTGCAGATCTTTCTCATCATGATGCATGTAAGGTCAGATGAGCCAGTGAACAACTTTATGGCACCCGTTAGGGTTTTCACCATGTATTGTACACTTATTCTCTCACCTGCCTTCACGCCTGGCAGTTTTGGGTAGTTCAGCCAAGTGGGTTGGCTTCTCTGTAATAGTTCGTGTGCTTTCCACGTCCTAACCCTTGGTAGAGGGCAGAAGCTGAGGTTGTCTCTGATGTGTTTAGGTGCCTCTACCAAGTGTATTAGGTACTGTGGGTACTTGGTAAGCCAAGCCTTCTTCCACGTGGGCTGAGAATCCACTATCAGCCTTACTCCTTCTGGCCTCGAGGTGTCTGCGTTGTAGAGAGGGACCGTTGACTCTTCTCTGATCCGCTGGTTTATTGTTGTCGCTTCATATTTAAGCAATGGATATGGGAGAGAGGGTTGTAGCCATTCACGCCTGAGATCGCTGGCGTCGATTTTCTGAATTGTCATTGATTTGAAAACCCTCTGTTCCCATTCCAAGGCCTCTTTGGTGCTTTCTCTGAGCTCTGCCTCTTTTGCTTTTTGCAATTTTTCCTCCTCTTCCTGTGTTAGATCTTGGGGCTCTTGAGAGGAGCCTGCTATGCTTTCCTCTGGCATGGGTGTGTCCACAAGATCTGCCACATTGTCGAGGTCGATGCCCTCATTGGCAGCTGGCCCTGAGCTCTCTGCTTCTGCTTGTTGCCGGCCTTTCAACTCCTCAATTTTCTTGAGGAGCGTCTGCTTTTCCACTTCGGCTTGTTAGCCCATAGTCACGAGGAGGTCATTGAGTTCAACATTTACTTTTTCAGCCTCCTCGAGCTTTATCTTTATGCTCTCCAACTCTTCTTGTAGGGCCTTTTGGCTGTCCTCCAATTCGGTTTGCATTGCGATAGAACCTTCAGCCATGATCACCCTCTGCTTCTTCTCAAGAGTCAACTCCCTTTGGAGTTCTTGCATCTGCTCTTCATATATTTGGCTCTCCGAAATAACTTGAGTTGAGCTTGTAGCTCTAACTCTCACAGGTGATGCTCTCAGCCTCTGAATGGTTTGATCTTTGACTTTTAATTGGTCCTTGAGATCAAGGACTTCATCCAAGCTTGCTTCTTGTTCTATTTCTACCTTCTCCTTAGCATTCCTCAAGGCCTCTACTTCTTTAGTTTCTTCTGCTAGCTGGAGTGTCAGATTATCTCTTTCTTTTTCTGCATCTCGCAATGACTTGCTGAGTTGCAGGCACTCTTCTTCAGCTGCTTGCAATCTCTTTTCCGCTGCCTCATTTGCTTCTTCCTTTGCTTGGCAGTTTTGTAGAGCAGTGTCCAGGCTGGCCTGGAGGTCAGCTTCTCTTTCTTTGTGTCCTTGGCTTTTTGCCTGCAGTAGATCTCTTTCCATCTTGGTCTTTACTTCAATGGCCTTTAGAGTTATCAATTCTTCGTCTGATGCCACAGATTGTGCCCTTGTTCCGGCTAGCATTGTCATCATCACATCCCAATCATTCGAGGGCGGGTGCAGGTCTACCGTGTCGGTAGCAATCTTCTTTAGCTCAATTAGCCGGATGCCTGGCATCTGTTCTTCATGCCCTGTCCTCGCCAAGTCAAATGTGACTGTGGCGGCTTCTTCCCTTGTATAGCCTGTAGCTAGCAGGTCCAGAAATGCATAATATGCTTCTTCAAGTTCTTTTTGCTCAGATGCAAGCTTGGCCTCTTCCTTGGGCTCAGGTTCTGGCTTTTGCTCTTGCTCTTCAGCCCGGTGTTCTTCTTCATTGTCTCCAGCCTCCTTATCTTTTGGTGGAGGGCTGCTAGGAGGTGGTGATGGTGATGGCTGTGGGCTAGGTTTAGGGCTATCTGGTAAAGCTGTAGGTTTGCCCTTTATATCTCTATCTGCTTTCGTCTTTCTTTCCCTTTCCTGGTTTTCTTGTAATTAGCCTTTTTCTCTTTGTACACCTTTACTTCATCCCTTCTCTTTGTCACGCTGTCTCCCTAATTGGAGAGATCTAGTGCATGGGCGACAACCCTTTCCGTGATAATGATCTTTGTGTTGGGTCTGTCGTGCAAATCAGTCACCTTGGCCACTCCATCTTCTTTAATGCTGGTCAAAAACTCCCATACCCTTTTGACGTCCACCCCTGCTGGGATTGCTTCGAAATAGTTATGGAGATCAATTTTATCCAAGTAGCCGGCCATTTTGCTTCAAACAAATTCATTGAGCTCCCTTGGCAGCATTGGCAACTCTATTACATTTCCGTCATTGTCCTTGAACACACCTTGGTAGATCTTTAGGTCGTTTGACTCTAGTAGATCTTCCTGTATCCAGGTGCTTGTGGGCTTTAATGTTCCCTCTGGAATGACAAATGGTTCCACCTCGTCCAGATAGTCTTTGATTGTCATTCTCTTCTTCTTTGCCGGTGACTTCGAGACTGCCATAGACCCTGTTGCACTCAGCAATCCAAAGTTAGTATTTTTTCCATATCAGATGCTAAACTGAGTTTTACTTATCCAAATGACTTGAAAATTGAAATTATAGCCTAAAAAGGAACTTGTGAAGCTGTGCATGTGCTCACAGTGCAAATTTGACCCAAAAAATCCATCTAGACATCCTACGCGTAGGATGTCTTTTTCTTCAGAAATGGTTCATACTTGACATGTAGGTAGTGTAAGGCTCATGGAACATGGTTATAAGCTTGGATTTGAATTTGGATGTCAAAAAGTGGATTTTTGGGCTGATTTAGGCTTTAGGTCACAATTTTGGTAGATTGCCCATCATGGGAAGCAATTGATGTCCAAATGGGTTAAAACTTGGTATATGGGCTCAATGCATCATGGTATTAGCTCCTATGATGTCATTTCTTGCACAGAAGTCTAAATCTAAGCTTAAGACATCCTATGCGTAGGATGTCTTTTTCATCAGAATTGCATGAAACTTGATATGTGGGTTGTCCTTGACCTATGGAACATAGCCATGTTCTTGGATTTGCATTTGGATAATAATTGATGCCTGTAGGGCTCTGTGAGGTGTTTTTGGGCTCAAAAAAGTGTATCTTGAAGGTGTTGGGGGTCAAAAGTGATTAGAAGGGCTTGAAGCTTGACATATGGGCTCTTGTTGATGAGGTTATCAATTCTGAAATGACAAAACTTCTCCTTCATGCCCAGAAGGTCCATAAGACATCCTATGCGTAGTATGTCTATTTCCTCATTTTAACTCCCAGACCACACAGAAAGTTAGCTGATGTGTATGTGAATGTGTTGTGCAAGTTTCATGAGATTTGGACAAGATTTGGTAGGTCAAAGGCCCATTAGTGCCTTTATGCCCTAACTTTGCGTTTTTCCATGCATATGAGGTCCAATCTCATCCAAATGTGATGAAACTTGGTGTATGGCTTGTAAATGTCATTCAGAACATGTACATGACAAGAATTGTTGGGTTTTGTGCCAAAAAATTCCCTTGAGACATCCTATGCGTAGGATGTCTCTTGGTGATTTTTCCTTTGTTAGTGCTCCCAGTGCTTGCCCTTTGCCCCCCTAAGTCCCTTTTGAGCCTAATTTCAACAAAAAAGTCAAATGGATAGAGTATAACTCCCTGTGTGGACTTCAGAGCCTCCGAGCCGTTTTCTGACTTTTGGAGTGCTTTTTGGCGATGAAATTCCTCGATGTTGGTCTCCATAGCTTCCCAATCCCTTGGGGATCCTTGCCGTATGGTTTTTGTCGACTTCAGCTTCACCAGAGCTTCATTTGGAAATTTGTCTCTCTAGAAGCACCCGTGGCTGCGTTTACATACCTTTGATGATTTGTGGTGGTCCACCACCATAGGACTTGGTTGTTGATGGTCTAGGAAAGCCGCTCGTGAAGTTTGGTGGCAAACGGACTTGCGGTTTGGCCGCAAGTGCATTTTGACACTTTGTCTGTCTGATGCCGTTTCTGAGGTTTAGTGGCGCTTCGGGTCACTTTTTGGTCATGCGGGTCATATGGACTTGTCGAGCATGTCGATATGCTCCAACCCATAAATTTTGGTAGCATTTGGTCGCCGTTTTTCCGATTTCCCATTTGGTGGCCTCTTGCGGGTTTCTGGGAATTAGGGTTTTTCCCGATGGTTTCCCACTGCCTTTGGCTATCCAGGACTGGTCTCCTAGACTAGGGTAAGCTGGCGATGAAGTCTTGTTGCTTTTGGGTTAGCCGTTTGGCCGCCGTTTCTATTTGCAGGTCTCTACCGCTCGCTTTGTGTGTGACTTCTACGCTAGTTCTCGCGACAGAATGACAAACATGCACGAAAAGCTCAAGGTGGTGAGCCTACCTCTCATGTCTAGGGTAGCCGTGCGCGTCGTAGAAGCTGCTAGAAGATCGATCCGCTCTAGGTGGCAGAAGCTCTCTCCACAAGGTCAATAGTGAGAATGAGCTAAAAATGGGGTGAAAAATTCTTATAATGTAGGTCCCCGAACCATTTTTCATGAAATTTGACATGTGCTCCTATCTTTCTGCAAGATGCGGTTTAGGCTCAAAAATTTCTTGATTTGGACTCCATTTTCTCTGTTTACCAAAAATTTGTCATTTCGGTCAAAACCTGGCCAAAACACGCTTTCCGCTCTAGTCTCATAATTGCACCCCCACCGTACCATAGGTTGTCTTTTAGTCACTGGTCATCCCCATATTTTTTGTTTTTCATTACGATTGTTTCTCACCTGCTTTTTGTATTTTTGAAGTTTTTCTGCCAAAAATTAGCAAAATTAAAAGGAAAATAGCAAATCAAACCCAAAAAATCCCCAAAATTCATAATAGATCACAAACATCGCCGCAACACATTATATACACTCACATGAAATTTTTATGGCCGGAGTTCTCCGTTTTACCAGTATTTTGCCTGAAAATTGGCTATTTCTACTTATATACACACACCTAAGGGCTTGATTTGGCGTTTGGCCCCATATACCGGTAGCTTCATGCTGTATAAGGGAATATATACTTGGGTTACTCCAGAAAATTTCGCAATCAAACGTCAACCCTTTAAAAAGTCGAAAATCATGCCCTTTATTGTTGTTTCTGTTATTGGTTCCGCATTGAGAATGCCTCCCTCCCTCCTAGTCGGAGTCCTCCTGGACGACAAGGTCTCGCCTCGTAGTATGTGCCGTGCATAGGTTGAAAAAGTAGTGCTAATGCCTGGCTGATTAATGTGGCCCTATTTTATGCATACTCGGTCAATGCATGGAAAAATTAATGTTGTGCAAGAGAAGGGAATAAGCAAGATACTTATTGGCATTCGCCGTCGAGGTTTCCTGTTTTCTTTGCAAGTAGCAGCTGTAATTCTACTTCTCTTTGTTTAATGGTCTTTTTGGCCAGAGGCAACTGCTTTGCCGACACTGTTGATGGAGTCGTAGTTGTTTCTGAGGATGGAATTGACTGGGATGTGATAGCTATGGGCCGTAAGGCCTTGGCTTTCCATTGGTATTTTGGTGCTGCCAACTTTTCCACTAGTTTGTCTGTCATCGGCACCCACTTATATCTGTTTGCCCGGTTGACCTGCAGATATGTGCTTTCCATTGTTGCTTGTACCGTAGGTATTTGCTTTGTCTTTTGCTTTGGTATCCAAATGTGAGTGATATTAGGGTTTTGGCTAAGCATTTTCTTTGGAATCCATATCTGCTTGGTTACCTTGATTTTGGGTTGCACCATCTGCTTTATTGGAATCCGGTTGTCACATTGTGTTTTTCCCGCCATGGCTTTTCTATCCTTCCGCAGCCATACTTGTTTACCTTGTTTTAGTAGCCTAGATTTTTGCAGTGTAGCCGGTGATTTCGGCTGTCTGTGATGAGCATGGTTGGCCTTTACCTGGTTGTTTGTCTCAGGTTTCATGTTGATCTTTGGTGGTATGTGTTCTTTTGTTTTTGTTGCCAGTGATTGCATGGGCTTGCATTTGATCCTGATAGTCCTTTTGAGCAAAAGCTATCACCTGCTGTTCGTGTTCGTGCTGGATTTTGATCGCCTGTGCTTTCCAGTCTATTTGGACATTGTATGCTTTTTGCCAAGGTTGCCCTAGCATCATTGGTTGTTGTGTGCTTTCATCTGTCACCACATAGAATTTGTGTGGGTAAATATATTGATGTAACTATAAATGCAATATAATCCACCCTAATGTTTTCAATGGATGTGATGTGCTTCTTTCCAGCACTTGGGGAGTAGGATGAAGTTGATATGTGACTTGGAGCTGTTGGTATAATCCG
Organism: Adiantum capillus-veneris; assembly: GCF_014529385.1. Classification (NCBI taxonomy): domain Eukaryota; kingdom Viridiplantae; phylum Streptophyta; class Polypodiopsida; order Polypodiales; family Pteridaceae; genus Adiantum; species Adiantum capillus-veneris. The sequence continues at coordinate 149,243,694 of NC_140944.1, forward strand.
TAAGAGATCAAATTTTCTTGAGCACCCGAATTGAGCAAGGCTGGTGATTCAACTTGATTGTTGCCCACCTTGACTGTAATTATTGGCTCTACTATGTCCTCTTCCAAGTTCATCAGTCGAATGGCATTGATTCTCAATGGTGGTTTACATGTTGTTGTTGTCGCAGAAGCCGTCTTTTTGCAATGTGTTCTTGTGCTTCGGTTTGAGCTTCCTCCCGTACTCTCTCTTTTTCCTTCATTCTTTGCTTTCCTTGATGAGTTTGTTGGAGCATCTCTTGTGTGAGTGGTAGGTGATATCTCCTTAGTCAACACCCACTAATCCAATTTGGCATTTCTTCACCTGCTAATGTAGAAAGCTTGACAGACCCACTTTGTGATAGATCATGAATCACAAATGGTCCCATCCCTCGCTTTTTCAGTTTCTTGGCATGTTGCTTCAAGGTATAAACAAGTACGTAATCACCTGTTTTAAACTCTTTGGTATGCACATGTTTGTCGAAAAATTCCTTTTGTCTTCTCTTTTTAGCATAGATCGAAGCGACAGCTTGTAAGCGGAGTTCATCTAGCTTTTCAAGATCATTAATTCGTGAAGAGAGTTCATGTCCTGTCCAATCCAAGCTTGTTGCTACTCGTAGAGTTGGGATGAAAAACTCTATGGGTAGTATAGCATTTAGCCCAAACACCATGTTGTATGGTGTTGTTCCTATTGAGGTTTTGTAAGCTACCCTGTATGCCCATAGTGTTGAGTGTAGCTGCTGATCCCAATCGGTCCTTGAATGTGACACTATTTTAGTGAGAACCGTGCATAGTGTTTTATTTGTGGCCTCCGCTTGCCCATTGGCTTGTGGATGGTATGATGCTGATTTTCTATGTATGACCATGAAATCCTCTAGTAGATATTCAATGACTTCATTGAGGAAGTGTGTTCCACGGTCACTGACAATTTCTATTGGTAACCCGTAACGTACAAAAACATTCTCATACAAAAATTGAGCCGTGGTGCGTGCATCATCTTTTTGTGTGCTTTGGCTTCGAGCCATTTTGTGAGATAATCCGTAGCCACAATGATATATTGGGTATGGGTGCGATATGCAGGGGGTGATATAGGTCCCACAAAATCAATGCCCCACTTTGCAAATGCCCTTGCCCCCATCATTGGCCTTGATGGAATCTCATCTCTTTTGATTGGTACCTTGGTGCATTGACATGCATCACAACATTTGACAAACTCCTCGGCATCCATGTGCAATGTAGGCCACCAAATTCCTGCGGTTAAGAAAAGTTTTGCCGTCTTATCGCCTGAAAAATGGCCTCCACTTACTCCGCTATGTGCATGTTCTAGAATCAACAGGTATTCGCTTTCACTTGCACAGATTCTAAGTTGGTTGTCCTTTCCCCGTTTATAGAGTTGATTTCCAATTAGCTGAAAGTCACGAGCTTCCAGCTCTATAGCTTTCTCCCATGCTCTTGTAGTGTTCTCAGGGAACGTTCTGGTGGTTAGTAAGTCAATGATATATTGACTCCATGCAGGTGCTATGTTCACCCGAAACAAAGTTGCGTGATCCACTGGTCGTTTGGCACTACGTATTGTACAATTGGTAACATAAGAATGTGTATCCGCATACATAGTTGGCCAATAAATCCCTAATTGTTTTAGTCTTTGGTGTGTTTTCACTGTCAAACAATGAAATGCACAACCCTGGACATGAGCCTCTTCCAGGTAGCACTCGAATTCTTCTGGATTTATACATAATCGTAGGATTAGGTCAGATTCAAGATGATACAGCCGTCCTGCTATCAACTGAAAGTTTTTTGTTTGTTGAATTGTTCGCTGTTTGGATCTACATCCTGTATTATCAAACTCACTTCCAAAGGAGAGAATGCTAACTATTTCCTGAGACCATTTGGGTAACATTTCAATGTTGAAAAGATAAGCATCTGGTATGTCATCATCTACCCCTTGAGGAGCTTCCCCGTTGTGTATTCTTGAAAGATGATCAACTCGCAGATGAGTTTTTCCCTTTTTGACCACCACTGTGAAGTCAAATTCTAGCAATATAATAAACCAGCGTACGATCCTCCCTGTGTTGCAAGGTTTATTTACTAGGTATAAAAGAGCTTGATGATCCGTGAAGAACACAAATTTGTTTGCAAGCAAATAATGCCGAAATTTCTTTACAACATAAATTTTTCCTAACCCTTTCCTCTCGGTGGTTGTGTAGTTCTTTTCTGCACTGTTTAACTGTTGGCTCGCATAGCAAACTGGAAAATCCATTTTTCCATCTCCAGGTTGAGCTAGAATGCTTCCAATGGCATATGCCAAAGCATCAATGTGCACATGGAATATCTTGTCCCAATCTGGTGCCTTTAGCACAGGTGCGGATATAAGGTTTTCTTTCAGCTTTTGGAATGAAGTCTCACACTCATTGGTCCATTCGAAATTGACTAGCAAATGATACAGAGGTTGTGCGATGACCGCATACATGTAGATGAATCTTTGATAATATCCACAGTGCCCCATAAAGGATTGCACTTGTTTTGCATTAGTAGGCCTGGGTAGGTCTACAATGACTTTGACTTTGTCCAAGTCTGTGGTTATGCCGTTTCTTGAGACAATGTGTCCTAAGATTCGTCCTTGCTTAACCATAAATACACACTTTTCTGGGTTTAGACAGATTCGATATGTTCTGCACTTTTCAAAGACCTTTTGCAAATGGTCGATATGTTCCTCTCGCAGAAGAGAGTGTACACACAGGTCATCCATGTATATTTCTAAGAATATTCTTAGGTATTCCTTGAAAGCGTGAGTCATTAACCTCTGGAAAGTGGCTGGTGCATTTGTTAAGCCAAATGGCATAACTCGATATGCATAAATCCCCCATTCTGTGGCAAAAGCTGTTTTGTGTTGATCCTCCCTTGCTATTGCCAATTGGTTGTATCCTGAAAACCCATCCAGAAAGGAATAAGCCTGTTTCTCGGCCACTCGCTCAAGGACATGTTTTGTAATTGGCAAGGGATAATTATCCCTTATGGTTGCCGCATTCACCTTTTTGAGGTTTACACACACTCGCAGTTTTCCATTCTTCTTGGGAATGACCACAATAGGTGAAACCCAATCTGTATGTTCAATTTCATAGATGAACTCTGCGTCCATCAGCCTATCAATCTCTTCTTTGATTCGTTTGGAAAATGTGTCAGTATATGTATAAGGACGTTGTTTGCTAGGTTTTGCATCCGATTTTAAAGGAATTGTATGTTGGCATATCAATGGATCAGCTCCTTTAAGGTCTTTATAGGACCAAGCAAACACATCTTTATATTTCGTGAGAAGTTGTGTTAGTTGTGCTTCCTCCTCAGGCTCTAAATCATTAGCTATATAGACCGGCTCGGGATTTTCACCTAGTTCTGCGAGGTCTATTCTTTTTGCATTTTCAGGCCCATCATAAGATTCTTGGTTGGTTCTCTCCCGGATTGGTGGTGTCATGATGATTTTTCTATCCTGGATAGTAAATTTCCTATAGTGTGGTGGTACGTTCATGTTGCCCTTTCTTGACTCCCCTTTACCATCACTATCCTCTTCAGTAGTCCATATCTCCCTCAAAGACCGTTTCAGTTCTTGGTATTTCTGTTTACGCTCCATTTTGGTCCACTCTTGGTCTTTTGTTGGTTCTTTTTTTGACTTTTCAGATTTTTATGATTTTGTTTCAGCCCTAGCTTTTCTTTCTTGTTTTATTTCTTCTCGCGTTCGTTCTTTTCGATTTTCTGAGAATTTCCCTGGTATTTGATCTTTCACACAATCCTCTGCTTTTACAAGCATCAAATAGTGAGTTTTACTTTTTATCCTGGGCATCAGGTTCTCTCTCACTTTATTTCCGGCTCTTTTCTTCCTATAGCGTTCCTGGCGTCTAGGGTGTTGATTAGCAAAATCATAAAACTTGATATTCTCGGCTTCATTCCCACGCTCACTGGAGGTGTCCGAACACTCATTATCTGCCTCATCATTTACTTCCAGTTGTTCAGAAGATTTGTAAAACTCTTCTTGTTCTGGAGGTACTACCGTCTCTTTTTTTGGCACCACGCTTACCATGTAATAGGGTAGCACATCGTAACCATCCTTATCGCAAAATTTTGTTGTTGGACTGTCGGTAATGGTACAGACATCTAACGTCGCCAGTATGTGTTCCCATTCTAGAGGCTCCAAGGCATCTTCAGGGAATGGTTCCAGAATATACTCTTTGTCCTCAATTGCTCTCTCTAAAATGCATTACTCTTTCCTTAAGCTTCCATAATGTGAAGCTCCGCACATCCATAGCTCTTTTGGTTGCCCCAACCATGCTGGTAGCTCTGATCCTGCTATTGTAGCTGAATCAAACTCTTCCACCGGTGTTTGGTTTACATCTTTGTAACTATGGTCTTTCAGTTGTATTTTAGTTGTCGTCTCTATATGTGTTCATAACCCCAATCTTGGACCATCTTCAGTTGTCGCATGAATGGTCGTACCAAGATTATCTCATAATTGTTCTTTTTGTCGAAATCGACTATTGCAAATGTATGCTCATACTCGATCCCGCACAAAGTGACAATTACTTTTTCCAAGAGTCTGAGAGGCTTTTCCATGAAACCATCTGCCAACTGTAGCTTCATTCTGGTAACCCTCAGAGCTGGTTTTCCCCATTTTTTCCAGATTTCCTTGGTGGCGATAGCAACTCCAGCTCCACTGTCAAGAATGGCTTCGGAAACTACTCCTTGTAATTCTACAGGTAGCGTCGTGTTTCCGTCTTCTCCCTCACAATATTCTCCAACCTTATTCAATGGTACCGGCCTAGTGTTTAGGTTAGGTCTGTCCAATTCCCTGATTCCTTCTTGTAGTTTCAAGGTGGGGTCCTTCACTCCAAATTTTTCTAGGCATTTTCCTACTGTGGTCCACATGTTTGGCCTTAGCCTTAGGAGTTCTGCTAACGTGATTGTGCATGCCACCGGGGTGGATAACAACTCAATCAATCCTTGTGAATCCATCACCTTGTTAGACGAAAGTCTTTGAGATGGGATTTCTCTCACTTCCGACTTAGCTTCATATTCTCCTAGGTAAGAGGGTAAGGTTCTCAAAGAGTCTGGTTGGCTGTTCCCCAAACTAATACATCCTTGGTCTCCCCCTTGTGAATGTATCTCAAAGTTTATTTGTGATGTTGCCTCAAATTCTTCAATAGGAGGTAGGATCACATTCTTTTCTTTTCTCGTGCTATTCATGTGGTCATTTATCCTATTAGCCTCGCTGGCCTCTCGGATTTTCTTCCACAGATCATCTAGACCATTACCGTCCTTTCCCATTTCTGCCAATATTTTAGGATGGACCCCGTCACTTGCCTCATCGGTGGTATTGGGCACTATGATAGGCTCTCCCCTGGATTCATATTTATTAGTGACTCTTTCTTTTGTTTCCTCATGTTTCTCCAATGTTGGTTGGATAGGGGTTGGAGCTGGTGCATCATGGCAATTTGCCGGTTTTCCCAACGGGTCTTCCATCAATGATTGAGCCGTCTCGATCATCTTTTTACACATATCCAACCTTTGTTTTTCTATTTCCGCATATGGATATGTCATCCACCTTTGCTGCTGGGTCTGGTTTTTTTTAAGTCGAGCTTCATATGCTTTTAGAAGCGCATCCAGCTGCTCGTTTACCTTGTCTGCCAGCACAGATCCTCCTGATCCTGCACTTTTGGGCTCAGCTAATTCCTTTGGTGCTATGGCTGCTGTGGTGTGTGAGCTTAGGATAGCTAGATCTTCTAACCGCTCCAACCTGTTCTTTGTATGTTTCAACTCATCGGATAGGGTTGTTTGCTCTCGCTCTTTCCTGGCTTTCCTACGCGCCTTTCTTGCCTTCCAAGTGCTTCTCGGATTTTTCGTTTCTGAACTTTGGGCATCTATTTTTGGTTCTTCTATTATGGGTTCGTTTGTCCTTCTTTGGGCTTGGGCCCGTGTCACCGCCTAAACAAGTATGACTGTTTCATTTTCTGATACTCCACTGGAGGGTACTGTTTCCAACAGGTTCAAGGTGGCTTTTGCTCCTTTACTCGGGTTTTTAGGGCAATCAGGAATCAAATGAGTAATCCCACATTCTGGGCAATACGCATTGACTCTAATGATCTCATCATGGGGACAGTCTCTCAGCCAATGGTCTCCACCACACTTGTAACAGGGGCCCTTGGGTTGTTGAGTTGCTCCTTGAGCTCCTCGTTGCTGGTAATTCTGTCTCTGTCCGCCCATGCCTCCATTGGCTATGAACAACAATGTTCGTTCATCTAAGCTATATCTTCCCTCTCCTGCGGCCTATGCAGCAGTTGGAGGTCCTTGATTCCCTATCATGCTCCATGGATCTAGTGTCGAGGGTTCTTCCGACAGATAATAGATAGGGTTTTCCGCATATCCGTTGGGATCCTCATAATATGCATGCATAGGCACCAAAGCCTTTTCTTCTGATTCAGTTACCGTTGGGGTGTATCTTACACCAACTGGTCATAATCCTGGTAGGGGTGGTTGTTGCCCCAACACCGGTTGTGGTCTCTCTACACCTACAGGTCCTGGTAAGTTGCCTGCTTGATATCTAGGCATAGGTGGAACTTGAGGGGAAGCTACAGGAGCTTGGGGAGCATAAGGTCTCTCCCTCACATATCCCTTGTTATAGTAACATTCCTCGATCCCATTGTTTGTCCATTTTTGTTCAATAGCACACCAGTTGGGCTGTTTAGCCTGGGGTTTGGCGTACAAGTTGATCTTTTTTAGCACTTCATCTACGAGCTGCTCCTAGTTTACCGTTATTTCTCCTTTCAGTGTTGTCTTGGAGGACTTGCTCCCACTTTGCTGTGAAGATGAATCGTCATCAAGGTCCTTGAACTCCCCTTCTTTGTAGACCGCACAATTGTCCACAAGGTACAAAGCTTCCTTGGTCAACTCATTCAATGTAGTGCTCCTCTTCATATGTAAGTCTCTCTGGAGATCTGCATTCCTTAGTCCTTGGATGAATATCAGCATAAGTATGGACTGAGTTGGCAGTTCTTCAACAGGACAGAACTTAACATATCTCTTTAGTCTTAGGGCTGCCTTCCGTACAGATTCTCCATCTTTTTGTTTGAATTTATGGATTTGTGAGACGGTATTATGAGTTATTCCCCTTTGAGAGAATTCCTCAATAAACTCGTCAAACACTTCCTCCATCGACTCAAAGTCTCTACGCTCCACAGAGTCAAACCAAGTTGCAGCATCATCCTCTAGGGTTAGTCCAAACCCTACAAATTGGGTAGGAAAGTCTAACACCTCTTCGGCTCTAATCACACGTACAAAGGCTGCTACATGATCTCTTGGGTCTCTGTTTCCTGTGTATTTCCTGTTTACCCATTTTTGCACTTGAGAAGGTCTAATTCTGCGATGGTCTACAAACCTCATCATTGGATCACCCCTTCCAAGTCTATACTCCTCCTCAGGCCTTCTGTAATAGGCTGGTTCCTCGCCCAACTGTGCTCCTAAGCCATAATTTCTAATGGTTCTCGTCGGAGGTGGTCCTTCTCTTCAAACTCGTTCCATGGGTGGTCCTTCAAGCTCGGTCGACCCTTGTGTCTTTGGCTTAATCTCTGCTTGATACCTTGAATAGTGTGGGGGTTCTTGCAAATCCCTGAGCCCTCGTGTAGCTGGATAACCCTCTCGGTTTCGGTCTGGTTCCATTGTTGCACTTTGTCAAAGCCATGCCTGCAATGATGGCTGGTTTGCTGGTTGGTCTTGGTTGGTGAATGCTTGTGGTCTGGTGGAATGTGATGTAGCGTCATACTCATCTGAAAACGGATTTGTTGACTTACTTGGGGTGTGGGCGGCTCTCGATATTTCCTCAAGGGCGTATGCTGATGCTCCTGGACCTGTTGCTCTTTCTACTTCCTCTGGAAGAATACGTTGGTATTCTCGCCCATATCTATCAACAAAAACTATTCCCTTCCCCGTAGCAGTTTCATAAGAGAATAAGTAAAGAACCTTGTCTTTGCTTAGTTCGTCTATGTATGGTTCTTTACTACAAAAGTAAGAGACAATACCCTCTCTCTCGTGTTTGTAGATTCTCACATTCTCGTTATAAGTTGGAACCATGGATGTTTTCTTATCATACATGAAAATAGCTCTGTGCCGATCAATGTTTGGTGGCGGCTCTTGAGTTTCTGAAACCATTTTCCCTTTATCCACGTTGTCTCCATATCTGTTGTAATCTTCAGGGTTGCTAACTATTAAATAGTGGTTCCCCTTTTCGTCTCGGAATCTATCTCCATCATCATACATGTGGATTATCTCCAATATTTGTGTTGGCTTCTCTTCAATGCAAATGCACTTGCGACCTCGATAGTCAGAATAGACTAGGGCTCCTCTTGAGTTTGTTCCCTCCAAGAAGATCACCGTAAGCCTGCAATCATTCAAAGAATTTTGGGAGGTACTTCCTCCTCGCATAGTTCCATCATAGGTGAAACCTCCTGGCTGTTGTCTACCCATCATGAAGAAAGATTTGTCTGACGAAGTGTCAGTATCACTACCTTCCTCAATAATCGGTGCTAGCGGATCTAACCTTGCCTGAGTTACACTCTCTTTAGTGGACACTACACTACCTTGGTCACCTGCCACCTTCTGGTCTCTAACAATGTATCTTCCTGATCTCAAATTCATCAAACTTATCAATGCAACTTATCACAAGTTCAACCACTAACCTGGAAATGGATCAGTTTCTACACAACTTCTTGCTTTGCTGCCGAATAGACCTGTATACAAGAGTTTTAATTTCGGCAATTGAATCACCGCTCTTATCTGCTAGAGGTTATCTTAGTAATGATTGGTATAACTGGAGAGTTAATCTCAACCACTACTATATTTTATACACTGTTGATGTTCCAGATTAGGTTGCTAACCTGAAACAGTACTTTTCTCCGATGTTGGCCAATTTAAGCGAAAAATCTTGAATTCAGTCTTTGCTTTGTCAAATGGGCAACCAAGGTCCAAATTTACTTCTGAAAGGAGTTATGGAACCCGTAAGCCAAATAGAACCTCACTGTCTAGGCCAGGTTAAATTTTCCCTACAGAATGCCCCAATAGACATCCTACCCGTAGGATGTCTCCTACTGCATTTTTCCTGGATTTTTGCACTGTATTTTCCCCTCGTTGTACTGAGATTACAACTATTTTTACTTTTTGATTTGGACTTCTAGAAGCTGGTCAATGAGTCAGAAATCTGTTCCGACGGCCTGGTGATGGTGTTGATCAGTCTAATCAACTCCAAATTGGACCAAAATTGACTAGCAGGCTTGCCTTAGGCTATATAACACCTTACAATGCTCAAAGTCCAATTATGGCTTCATTTTCTTGCATTAGACATCCTACGCGTAGGATGTCTTTTTTATCAGAATGGCTTTAAACTCAAGACTTAAGCTCTCCTTGAGCTGATGATCACCTTGGTATACTCAGATTTCAGTTTGGAGTCCCAAATCACTCAGAAGACATCCTACACGTAGGATGTCTATTTGGTATGTTTGACCCCAGATTTGTTCCACAGCTTCCCCCTGATGTCAGTATCCCAGTGGTATGCTTAGATCTTGATTTGGATGTCAAAAGTCCTAAACTTCAGCTGTTTTTGCTTTTTCAGTCAAAAGTGCTAAAGTCCACTTTGAACCCAATTTTCTTACCCGACTGAGGTGAAACCCCTTTCAGTCACTCAATATATCATGAAAGACACACTCATGTAGCCATCTTATGGTTTTGGTTTCAAGTTGATGTTTTGGCACTAATTGGGTAGGATGTCTAGCAATTTCAGTCTATCTGGCCTTATCCTGTCAAGAGATGGCCAAGTTTCCACTTTCCAGTTGAAATTAGGGTAAACCCTACCTTCAGAACACACTGGTCAACTCAAAATCCCAAAATCCCTCCCAGATTGGCCTGTAGACATCCTACGCGTAGGATGTCTCCTGGCTTAAAATTAAAGTTTTTTTCTAACAGAAATGCTCCTGATGCTCTGTAGGCCTATCAGAAACACTCACAGTAACTTTTGGATTTCAATTAGGCTTTCAACCACACTTTTGCGTCTTTTACAAACTTGTAATGATTCTACCAAGCAAGTATACATGCATGAAATGCTCTAGATCTGAATCATGATGTTCTACTTACTCTACTCCAACCTACCATGAGAAAATGGTGATAATGGTGTTTTTGGTTGCTTTTTTGGCCTCTCCAGACTCTCAAGCTCTACTCTCACCGCTTCTACCACTCCCACTTCTACTCGAGACTCGACTACTACCTAAAACTACCTAAGTCTACCTCCTCTACCTAAGTCGAAGGATCTAGGCCAGACACACGCTTCCTAGACTCCCTCTAAGACCTAGAGAGTCCTCCACCCTCTGATCCTATCTAAATGTAAAGTGAGACTCTTGGCAAGCCAAAAATCCCAATCCTCAAGGATTAGTCTTGGTCACCTACCTAAGGTTTTCGTCCCCGGCAACAGTGCCGATGTTGGACGGGTACGCCGCGACGGACGTCAGCACAGCGAGAACTCACCTAACAAGTAATGTCAGCTAAGGATGAAGCTCGACCCGCAGGCGCGTGGAAGCAAGCATAAGGTGTCAACCTACACTCGACCGACTCCTAACTAATTCCTACAGAGGCTCCTACCACTTGTCTAAGTCACAGTCTTCAAGAGAACAAAAGAGGATACTTCCTACAACGCTTGCTAGAGCCGAATGCCTATCAAACACTTTCGAAACACCATAGAACTTGAAGGAGACCCTACTAATACCTATAGGCCACTCTCCCTAAGGTCTGTGCACCAAAATCACGACCCAAAACACCCAGTGCAGAAATACGTAGGATGTCTGGCCGAAATCTGCAGGTCTTCGTTTCCAAAATATGAAGTGCCTAATGTGTAGTTCTACTCAATGTGAACGCGTGGATATGCTGCAATGCAAAATCGGACAACGTATGCTCACCCAAGCAACCGATGAAGCTCGTAGAAGGAGCTCCCAAAGCCGGACCGTACGCACGCAATGTTGGTATCGGCTCGTAGCTCTAGTCGGGGGCAACACGCTGCACTTCTCCGCACTCGATTCCGACCACCGTAGCACACGTAGCGTCAAGACAAAGCTCACACTCTCTCTCACGTACACAGTACGCTCACTCACAAACTTAAACTTGTTAAAAATGACAAAAGGTTTTTCATTAAGGTCAAAAAGTGATATATATACCTTACAACTTCTCAAACCCTAAAGTTTCAAAAGCATCCATCTACTCCATCTAGCTATCAAAACTAGGATACAATTTGGAAACTTCTGTAAGTCCCAATATTTACAAGGTGAAAAACCGGGTTTTCCTCAATGAATGACTAATTACAAAAAATAATAATCCGCCGAGTAGTTAGATACCGTGGGGTGTGTCCAGCTTCTAACACTCGCCTTTTTCTTGTCTTGATCTTCGTTGTCTTCACCATCACTTTCATAAGAGGAAGATGATGAAGAAGATGGAGAAGAGGGTGTCCTCTTTCTCGCCTTTTTCTTCTCTTGCTTTTTATCATCCCTCTTTGAGTTATGGCGTGGAGAAGAGTGCGATGGTCTTCTCCGCTTTGGTGGTGATGGAGAGCGTTTAGCCCGCCATCTTCGTGGAGCCATCTCCGCCGAGGTGGTGGGAGACTCATTTCTTTCTCGTTCCTCTGGTGGAGGATCTTGAGTTCTCCTTTGGGAAGGAGATACATCATCAAGAAGTAAATTCTTGAGCCCTTCGTATGGATTCTCTTCTTCTTCCCGAATCGGAGAGAGACCTCTTTTGGTAGTCTCACAAGGAGGCTTCCTAGGTGTTCTCTCATCATGGTGATGAGCTTGGAGAATCCTGTGAGCACGGAGCTGCCGTTGCACTTTGCTTTGGAGAGATGGATTGTCCATGGCTTGTTGAAGCCTAGAAACAAGATAGTTAACAAGCATTGAAGCATCATTAGTAGCTTGCTCATGAGCAAAATCAAAGTTATCAAAATTTCACTCTCTTTTCTATTGTCAGCCATTCTAACAACTTTTAGGTGTAAAATTTTTAGGTGTACTTTGGCACTTCAAGCCCTAGTTGCTGTTAGGAAATAAGACGTAGCTAAATAGATAATTGAGTAGATTACTTAATGGAGAGAGACAGATTTATATACACGAGATTATAGAGTAGAGAGAGAGAGAGAGAGAGAGTACACACGATATACGTGGTTCACCCAATGTGGGCTAAGTCCACGGGAAAGCAGCCACAATGTCTTCAGTACTTCAAAACAAGAAGTAGTTTACAAAGGGATTATACCCTTAATGGAGCTCCGGCCTTGCTTCACTCTCACCACCTCACACTCACCTTGTTGCATCAACTTCACCACAGAAAATTACAAAGGGTAAATCAGGCTCCATACTTAACAGTTGCTACTTCTCTTTACGACCCCTGTAGAAAAATCACTCAAGCTACTGTACCCGCGGCTTGAATACCATTAATTGCAAGGAATAGAAGAGAGGGTCTTTCGACACCAAAACAGCACCGGCTCCTGTCAAGCTTCTAATAGCTCAATAGTGGTTAAGCCGTAGGCAAGCCCCGTAGGACTCCACTATTAAGACCATAGCTCTCGACGGTGATGCCCTGTTAACTGCACGAAGGCAGGCGCACTGCAAGGCTGAAAAATCCCTATTCTACTTACTCACAGGCAATTAATAATACCAACCATTTATAGCTAGCTTGAGGACCTCCGTTCTCGAGCAAGCAAAGAGAAACCTTGTGCTCTGATACCAATGTAACATTTAATGGCCTAATAACTTGTGTGTAGCGGAAATGAGCATGAACATAGGGGCATTTCATTAGAATAGATTCCTAATGAGAATTACAAGAGTTCTTGGGTGGAGAGAGCAACAAAAATCATAACACCTAGTTAGATAGCACCGGATTTGCATGGAGCCGGTCCCCCCTCCAAAAGGCTTTGTATTATGGTTTCTCCCATCAAGAGAGACATTGTACAATACAATTCTTTGTGTTCCTTCAAGACTAGCTAGTGCAATGAAGATGAAAGCTTCATGCCCTGAGCAAAACACTTAGAAAACACAACTTGAATTATCCCCATTCTAAGACCCAAGACCTCACACACCTTCGAAGATGGTGAGAGCTAGCAGGGTATGAGAGTAGATTGAGAGGAAGAAGGAGTATCTCACGAGAGAGATGTACATCTCCTCACATAATCACTCATATTAGCATAGCTTAGCTTAGTAATTAGCTTGGTAGAGGAGATGAGCATGCATTCAAGCTTGGCTCTTGGTTGGATTTTCATCCACATGCCAAGAGTGTGTTGATGTAGGCTTCCATCTCACAAGCTTGGAGTAGGTGATGAGCTCTCCATTAAAGCTTGGGAAGAGATAGTCTTCTCTTTCTTCACACATGAGATTGTGTGAGTGTGTGTGTGATAATGCCTTGCAAAAATCATCCCCCCCCCCCTCTCTCTTGGGTGAGCCCTCTTGCTAATTGCTCTTGCTCTCATCCCATTGGACCTCCCCAGGGCTAGCCTATCACCATTAAGCAGCATAAGTGATAGCCTTTTGACATGTGTCCCCCTTTCCCCTTTTGTGAGAGCTTTAGGTTAATTAATAATTCAATTAAACTCTCATTGGACCCCTTTGCCTCCTGGCCAATAGGAATCAGGCAAGCCATTGGGCTCCTGAAGGCTCATTGGACCCCTTGGGAGACTGCCCAATAGTCATCTAGGAGACTTAATTCTCATTGGTTCTTTTATTAAGTGTTTTTTAAATTAATTAAACTAGATTTACTCTAGCTTAAATTTCATTGGTCCACCTCCAAGGCCATCCGATAGGAATTGGGCACACCTTGTGGGCATCTGGGCTAGGGAGCTGACATGTGTCCCTAATTCCCTTTGTGTAAAGGGAGCCTCTGTGCGTGTGTGTGTGTGTGTGTGTGTGACTTTCTCTCTCATCCCCTAGAAGAAGGGCTCGCCCCCTCCCATGTAGGGATTGCAAAGACTTTTTTGGGTACACACAAAGCATCCAATTTCCCCTAGGGTTGACCTTTGGACACAACCTTTGAATTTTGGAACCTTAGCATTTTGGAAGTCTTAATGGGCTGAACCTTAGGGTCTTTTTAGCCCATTGTTTCACATGGCTCTTTTGCAGATGGCCCCCCCTTTGGATCCCTATTTTCCCTCCTTTGGATCCCTACTGAGGCCGGTCTGCTAGCTTAACCAATATTCTAGCTTTTTCTCCCCTGGTACTTCCCCACATTAAATGATTAGTTTAATATGAGAAAATCATTTAGGAGAATTAGATATTGATTATTATGACAGAAGCGATGATTACAAGTTGGAGCAAAGAGGTAGCTCTCTGTGCGTAATGCAATAGTCACTTATCTTTAGAAAATAATCTTTTCTTTTTCCACTAACCTTAGTGTATTATATAGCTAGGGCTTTCTAAAGTGGCCGGCGGCCAACTTCTCATGGACCTTTACATACATCATTGGAAAAATTACATCTTTGACTCAGACTTGACATAGACGATTGACATTAGGCTTTTACAGGGTTTGATGTATAAACATGCTCTCTCTCTCTCTCTCTCTCTCTCTCTCTCTCTCTCTCTCTCTCTCTCTCTCTCTCTCTCTCTCTCTCTCTCTCTCTCTCTAGCTCTCCCTTTTTTTTGTGGAGCAATAGGGGATACTCATTGGCATAAAATGCAAAATGAAAGAATAAACAAGAGATACAATCGTGGCTCAACAACATGATGGGTACCAGTGGAAAGTTCAGGGCATGCAACAGGAGTCGTGGTGGCAAGCGATGGCCACTGAGAGATACAGTGAGAGACCCAACAAGGAGGGGGCCTCTTTCCATGTGTACTGAGGAGACATTAATATTTTTTAATTTAGACGGCGTCGCAATGTCAACAACTCCACGTCATTGCTCGGGTGGTTACGAGAGTTCTCCTGAAAACGATGTTAGTGTGGTGTGTGAGTTCGGGTTTATGCTCCCCTTTTTGGTTGCAGCAAGTAACATCTTGCAACTTGTTGAGCCAGCAGAGGATCACACCCACATTTTTGCTCACACTCATCATTTTGTAACCATTGATTGTAATAAATGTCTTTCCGACATTAATTTTGATTTGAGCCATTCATTAAGTAATGGGACTCAATTGAGTTTCCAGCTTGTAATCCCGAAGTAATTTCACTTGCTGATGTAATTAGTTAGAGATGTTCTCACCTCCAAGGCTGAGGTATATAAGCCAAAGTTTTTGTAACCTAAAGATTCAGATTATTAATCAAAGTGAGTTTTTGAGCGCCGTGACTGTGTCTGAGAGAGAGAGAGAGAGAGAGAGAGAGAGAGAGAGAGAGAGAGAGAGAGAGAGAGAGAGAGAGAGAGAGAGAGAGAGAGAGAGAGAGAGAGAGAGAGAGAGAGAGAGTCTTATCTACTTGCTACGCGAGCTACAGAGCCGCCATTGGAGAAGCGACACCGCCATTGTGTTAGCAACGGCGAGAGCTACGCACAGATACCAAGAGTGCGCGCTATCGGCTTCTATGTGTGGTAAGTTCCTACGAGCTTCGGTGTGAGTTTTCTTCCAACTCGTGTGTCGGAATGGAGCGTGCAGCATATCTATAGAACCACAACGAGTAGAGCTACACATTGGTACCATCGGGGTCAAGTTTTGATCACCTGTATTTTTCGGCCTGTTTTCATACGCGTTTACCGCACGGAGTGGTTATAGGTTGATTTTGCAGTTCAAGTCTTTAGGGTGTTGTTATTACCTAGTGTATAGACTTCCCCTTGAGTTTGAAATCGATTCAACGATTCTAGATTCTGTTTCGTATAGCATTCGTTCGTAGTACGGATTTCAGTCACTTGTGTATTTTAGAACTTAGATTTGATTTCCTTAGTAGTGATTGTCGTTAGAAGGTCGAGTAGGTGATTTGACACCCACCTAGTTGTTTCCATGCGCCTGCGGGTCAAGATCCGTCCTCGTCTAACAAATTCTGTTGCTGGTTGAGTTCTCGCTATTTAGCTTCCGCTAGCAGCGTAACCGCCTTAACATTTGGCGCCGCTGCCGGGGACGAGAGCCCTAAGTAGGTGACCTTAAACTAATCCTATGAGGTGAGTCGTATAAACTACTTTGTATACTTTAGTTAGAAAAGATCTAGGAGTGGTGGACTCCGAAGATCTCGAGAGATACTAGGAAGTGGGGTATTCCTGGGTCTTCCGTGTTGACAGTATTTTTAGATTAGCTTAGATTTGTTTGTTGTTTTGTTGGTGTTGAGTAGTTGTTGATAGAAGAAGAATTTGCTAGTCCGTGAGTGGCAGTGGATCTCTTTAAAATCACAATTACCAAACCCATTTTATGATTAGGAATAGCTTAGGTAGGACTTCATTTGATCCTGATCTAGAGCTAGTAATCATTGGAGTATTTGCTTGATATGGTTGATTGCATGTTAGATCACTAAACCGTCGAGTTAGTAGTGAAACTTGCAATAAACAAAAGTCAGAGAAATTTTCTGTGTATCTGGGAGTTGCTGAGCACTTGAGAAAGCTTTAGGAAGGATTCTATGCCAAAAAACTGGAAATCTGCAACTTTAGACATCATACGCGTATGATGTCTAAATAACCAAACAGAGACCAAAAGAGAAATTTTGACTTTACCAGAGTGTTCAAAAGGGGAGTTATACCCTAATTTCAACTTAAAACAAGAGCAGTAACACTCAAAGAAACCCAAAAAGACAAGTCGGAGTCCAAGAAACGCAAAGAATAGGAAATTTTGGATTCAGATCTTGTTTTTACATTCAAACCTGACAAAAACACTTGAAACTCAATTATAAACATTGGAGAAGGCTTAAAACCAAAAATAGTCAAAATCTGGGACAAAAGACATCATACGCGTATAATGTCTTTTAGCACATCCACTGCTTAATTTTGATATCTGACGTGACAAGATTGTTACAAACACTGTAGAAAGCATAAATATCAAGTCTTGACCCAAATTGAGGAAAAAGACATCATACGCGTATGATGTCTTTGACCTAATTTTGGACATATTTTGATACTTTGCCAACACAGATCCAGTGTAATAGCTGTCTAGAGGTTATATTTCAAGTTTCATCCCATTTGGATCACAATTGACCCAAAACAAGTCAAAAGCAGAAAATTGCCAAGAAAAGCCTAAATTAGCCATAACTTGCTCAAACAGAGTTCAAACTGAATTTTGTGAGTGGACAGAGCGTAAGGGGGCTACTGAGAGTGAGCATAACCAAAATAGTCCAAATCTGTGAAAAAAGACATCATACGCGTATAATGTCTTTTTCAGCATAACTGCAACAAAATTCTCACCTGATGAAACAGAAGTTGTCCAACTGACAAGATTAAACAATTGACCAAGTATCAATCAATTTGGATCAATTCTGACCACAAAAACTTGGGAAAACAAATTGCCGAGATGGAAGAGTTAAAGTCCTTTAGGGGAATTGATGAATTTGAGATCGGGCAGGAATCTCCAGAATAACCAACCAAAACAAAGGGAACAAGCAAGTGTCATATCAACCGAGGGAAGTGTAAACCAAAGTTGGGTGCAACCATTAGGGCCGATCTTTGAAGGAAGTGTTTCTAATACTTCTTCGGAGAGATCTTACGAGATTTTCACCGAACACTTGGAACACTTGAACCTGAACAACAGAGAAAATATGGCAGCAGGATCATCAAACCCTTCCGCCACAATGAAGCTATTGTTCATAAAATACCAGTACGACAATGAGCAAGGGGCCAAGATCTACAAAGATGGAATGGACCGCTATTGTGTAAAGATAGAAGAGAGACCTAGTGAGTTCAAGGACTTAGTGCCTGTGAGCTATAGCGGAGATAGATATCTAGATGACGAGGGTACCATGTACTTGGTAGTCCTAAACCCTAACATTGTGGACAAGTGGGGATTGATGGGCACCAAAGCCAAAGTAGATGAAGAACTTGAGGAGAAAGCACCAATAATGAACTTACCTGATGCGAGGTTAAGAAGAGAGAATGAAACTACAAGGATCAACACTGATAACATCTATGTGGGGCTATACAACTATAATAATGGGGAGCAAGATCTCTATTATAGATGTGAAGAACCCTACACCGGAGAGTTGACAGACCAAAAAAGACTTTATGTCTTTACCTACACAGAGGGATCGGAAGTGAAAATTGCCGCTTACGACAAGTATGGGAGACAATACTCAACAATGGGTAAGAAAGAATTAGAAGGATATACATACTTTGGGGGACCACTACATCAGTATTATGTTACTTCTAGCTCACAAAGACCAACACCAACAAATGGAGTGCAAAACCCAATGACAACAGGAGGACAAAGAACTCAGGTTGCTGACTCTTTCAGTCAACCTCAGTACTCGAAGCCCGGACCAATGGGATCATTACATTCCAGAGAGTCAATGGATATGAATCGAGGTAGTGCAGTTCCAATCCCCACATATACCACTCCAGGTCCAAGGTTCGAAGCGGAACCATCACATTTACCTCCTAGTAGTAGATTCAGGGCAGGGGAACCGACAAGGGTAACCCATGAAGTCCATGATGCTAGAGAAATCTTTAGCCGAGACACAGGAGCAATGAGATTGGTAGCAGACCATAGACGTATGAGACCATCTCAAGTAGCCAAGTGTATGCCAAAGAAGTATGGTGGTTCAGGAGATCCGTATGCACATGTGACACTCTTTAAGAAAGTCTTAAGAGCTGAGCAGATAACAGATTTCCTTACACAATACGAGGGATTTGGTCTTACTCTAGAAGGTACGGCATTGACATGGTTTCAATCACTGAACATAGGGGGATTCCATGACATTGACCATTTGCTAAGAGAGTTTGCTGAGGAATTCTCAAAACGAGGGATTAAGCACAATACGGTCTCACAAATATATGCTTTTAAACAGAGAGAGCACGAAAAAGTGAAGGAAGCTTCACTTCGCTTCAAACAATACATTGAGAGATGTCCAGTACGTGAACGACCACAAGATGACAGACTGTATGTTCTCTTTATTGAGGGACTGAGAAACGACACTCTCAAGAAGGACTTGCACTTGAAAGCTTGTACAAGTTTCGAGCAAGTAACGAGAGAAGCATTGTACTTAGTGGATAACTGTACGGTTTATGGAGAGGTGTCAGCGGATACAGATTTTGTATCCAGTAGCTCTTCCTCCGTAGTGAGCGAGACCACCACTAAAAAGAATGTTCAAACAACAACCATGCCAAATGTAGAGCAAATGATAGAAGAGGCTCTAAAAAGGATGGCACCATACCAAAAACCATTGCCAAAACCACTGAAATGGTGTGCTATTGAACAAAAATGGACAAACCATCCAACAGAGGAGTGCTATTACAACAAAGGGTATGTAAGGGAGCGTCAGTATGCACCTCCTGCTCAATTAGCACCACCTCAAGTACATCCAGTACCTCGATACCCAACGGGAAATGTACCAGGACCTATGGGGATAGAAAGACCGCAATCGGTATTGGGACAACAACCACCTTTACCAGGAGCAAGACCAGTAGGCATTAGATATGCACCAACCTTAGAGAATCAGGAAGAACAAGCCTTAGTGCCTGTTCAAGCCTATTATGAAGAATCTGGTGCACACATGTCTCCAACTGTGTATTACCCACCAGAAGAACCCAAACAACCAGAACCATGGGGCATGATTGGGAATGTTGGAATACCAACAGTTATAAGTGCTTCTGATGAAGAGAGATACAATTTGGACGCAAGAACATTGATGTTCATAGCTCATGGAGGGTTAACAGGACAAAGACCATCCTATCCACAAAGGACGAATCAAATGGGACCAAGACCAGCACTAGGACCCTGTTACAAGTGTGGAGGTGACCATCTGATGAATGTTTGTCCACATACGGAAATCATTAGAATTAACGCTTATTTCACTGAGTGTGGGGTTACTCACTTCATTGAGGATTGTTCAAAGAATCCAAACAAAGTGCAAAAGACGACATTGAATATGCTAGAAACTATTCCTACCAGCAGTGGGTCTGAAAATGAAACTCTGATACCAACGCAAGTTGTTACTAGAGCTCAAGCTAAGAAAACCACTAGAGAACCTGAGAATGGAAAGTTAGCGACTGAAGTGGTTAGTCAAGGACCGCGGAGTCAGAGAAACACATGGAAAGCTAGAAAAGCACGCATGAAGTTGAGAAAAGAACGTGAAGACGCTATTCTAGCTGAGGAACTAAAGCGAACTAAAGATAGATTAGAAAAACTTGAGAGTCAAAACGGGAAACGAGAGGTGAGCCCGGAAAGAACGAAACAAAAGAGTATCAAAGAAACAATGAGCTTAAGCTCAGGGGGATCAGTGCTAGTCGACAAAGTACACGAACCATTGGACGCACTGATGAGAGCTTACGAAGCTAGGTTAAAGAACAACCAAACACAAGAACAGAGATGGATGACATATCCAAACGCGGAATTGGAAAAGCAGAGACTTGAAATGTGCCAGAGAATGATCGAGACTGCACAAGCCTTATTAGAACCACCAAGAGAAACAATGAATTGTGGAACGGAAAACCCAATTCAGCAAGAGACTATCGTTTCACGGGTAGCTGAAAAGACTCCCAGTGCACAAAAGCCTGAAAATACACACAAGGATGACCGCATAGTATTGAACACAACCGATCAGGAGATAGAGAGTTTTCATCCAGTCGTACAGAGGTCTTACGGAAGAGATGAGGATTACAATGAATTTTGGAAACAAGTGAGAGAGGCAAACTTTTCAAACGAGCTAAGTTGTCAAGCTAATCAGACAAATTGGGAAAAGGACATCAGGAATCCTCCCATAGTGGAATTTAAGGCAGGATCTCAAGTGGACTTGGATCTGCAATCTTACTGGGGAGATGGGGGCTCTGTTAGAACAATGGAGAGCAAACCTCATTCATTGAATACCTTACCTTCATACTTAGGAGAGTATGAAGCAAAATCCGAGACTAGAGCACTTCCCTCACGAAGAATCGCATCAGAAAAAGTCATGGACTCGCAAGGATTGATAGAGATCTTGTCAACACCAGTGACATGCACTATCTCTCTAGCTGAGCTTTTGAGGTTAAGACCACATATGTGGACCACTGTAGGAAAATGCTTGGAGAAATTTGGGATAAAAGACCCAACATCGAGACTGCAAGAGGGAATACAAGAGCTGAGCAAACCACAAAAGAACGCTAAGCCTGTACCCTTAAACAAAGTCGGAGAGTATTGCGAAGGTGAAGAGGGGAATACAACCTTACCAGTTGAATTCCAAGGAGTGAACACAATGGCAATACTAGACAGCGGAGCTGGGGTAGCCATTGCTACAAAAGAAATCTGGAAAAAATGGGGGAAACCAGCAATAAGGAAGACTAGGTTGAAACTCCAATTAGCAGATGGACACATGGAGAAACCTATGGGGTTATTAGAGAAAGTCGTAGTGACTTCTTGCGGCATTGAATACGAACATACTTTTGCTATTGTCGATTTTGGCAAGGAGAATAACTATGATATCATACTGGGAAGACCATTCATGAGACAGTTGAAAATGGTCCAGGATTGGGGCTACGATCACATATACCTGAGAAATATGGAAACCACTACACGTGTGAACCTGAAAGACCATAGCTACAAAGATGTGAACCGAACACCGGTAGAGGAGTTTGATTCAACTACTTTGGCGGGATCCGAATTTTTAGCCTGGTTAGGTAAGCCCAAGGAGTTATGGATGTGTGGAGCCTCGAAATGTGGAAGTCTGAGGCGAGAAGAATGTGTTTTAGAAAGGGCTATCGAAGACGAAGCTTATATAGGAGAACCCTTTCTAGAGGACACGCTTGAACCATTAGAATGGACACACATTCTAGCAACCCTAGATGTTTGTGCAATTCCGGATGGTCCCACAACGAAATTTTGCGACAAGGACGGGTACGACGTGGTTCCGTACTTCATGTTGAGAACTGTACTCGAAAAATAAACTGAAAAGAACGATACACTGGAAAAGGAAGATGAAGAGGAGGTGTTTCACGACATTCCCGATCATCCTGAGTGGGGAAATGAAGCAGACAACGAGTCAACGGACAATTCAAGCGGAAACGAAGAAACTATAACGGATGTCCGATTTTATGATTTTCCGAACCAAACTAAACAACGCCAGAAACGCTATAGAGCAAAGAGAAAAACAAAGGGGGTTAGAACCAATCCGATGCCTAGAATAAGAGGAAAAAATCAATTCCTAATGCTAGTAAAGGCGGAAGAATGTGTTAAGGACAAGATTTCTGGAAGAATGAGAGGCAATGATCAAAAGAGCTTACGAAAAGACAAAAGAGGCTCAAGAAATCAAGTTCAAAGGAATGGAATGAAAACAGAAACAGAAAAATCAGAAAAGAACAAGCGCAACAGAGAACACACGGAGTCCAAGTTAGAACGTAGAAACAAGTACAGAGAGCTCAAGAAAACTCTGAAAGAAGTTTGGACGACAGAATTTGAGAGTGGAGAGGACGAAAACGCCAAAATTAAGGAAAACATGGATGTTCCCTCTCACTATAGGAAATTCACAATAGAGGATAGGAAGGTGGTATTAACCCAACCTATTCGAGAGAGAAGGGAGAACGAATCTTATGACGGACCGGAGGATACAAAAAAAGTTGATTTAGCAGCTCCAGGTGAGACACCTAGACCGGTGTACATAGCCACAGATTTGTCTCCAGGCGAGGAAGAGAGACTTTTGAGTCTTCTCAGAGAGTATAGGGATGTGTTTGCATGGTCTTATAAGGACTTAAAGGGAGTTGACCCATCGATATGCCAACACACAATCCCACTGAAACAAGACGCAAAGCCTAGCAGACAGAGACCATACACATATAATGATACATTTGCTAAGCGAATCAAAGAAGAGATAGATAAGCTAATGGAAGTTGAATTCATATACGAGATCGAACACACCGATTGGGTATCTCTGATTGTGGTAGTACCCAAGAAGAACGGAAAACTCCGAGTGTGTGTCAACTTAAAGAAAGTGAATGCTGCAACAATCAGGGACAATTATCCCCTGCCGATAACTGATCATGTTCTAGAGCGTGTATCAGGGAAAACAGCATACTCTTTTCTTGATGGTTTTTCAGGATATAACCAGCTAGCCATAGCACTGGAAGATCAACATAAAACAGCTTTTGCAACGGAGTGGGGAATTTATGCTTATCGGGTTATGCCTTTTGGTCTAACCAATGCTCCCACAACCTTCCAGAGGCTGATGACACATGCTTTCAAAGAATACTTAAGGTTGTTTCTAGAAATATACATGGATGACTTATGTGTACATTCTCTTCTGAGAGATGAGCATCTAGAACACCTAAGAAAAGTATTTGAGAAATGTAGGACATATCGCATTTGTCTCAATCCTGAGAAATGTGTGTTTATGGTCCGACAGGGCAGAATTCTGGGACATATTGTCTCACAAAACGGAATATCCACGGATTTAGAGAAGATAAAAGTTATAGTGGATATGCCTAGACCAAACAATGCGAAACAAGTACAGAGATTTATGGGACATTGTGGATATTATAGACGATTCATTTACATATACGCTATAATAGGCCAACCACTTTACAGGCTAGTAGTGAACTTTGAATGGACAGAGGAGTGTGAGGAATCGTTCAAGAAATTAAAAGAGGCACTCATTACTGCTCCGGTCTTCAAATCACCAGATTGGGAGAAGATATTCCATGTTCATATAGATGCTTCGGCATATGCAATAGGATGCATTCTGGCTCAGCCAGAAGAAGGAAACATGGATTTTCCTATCTGTTATGCCAGTCGACAGCTCAACAATGCAGAGAAGAATTACACCACAACAAAGCGAGAAGGATTAGGAATGATATATGCTGTGAAGAAATTTCGGCATTATCTTCTAGCCAACAAGTTTGTGTTTTTTACGGATCACCAAGCCTTGCTCTACCTAGTGAATAAACCATGCAATACTGGGAGAATAGTGAGATGGTTCATTATCTTACTGGAATTCGACTTCACGGTAGTAGTAAAGAAAGGAAACACACATCTTAGAGCTGATCATCTTTTGCGATTGACGAATGGAGAAGACCCTATAGGAGTAGATGACGACATGCCAGACGCGTACTTGTTCAACATAGAAATGATACCGAAGTGGTCTCAAAATGTCGTTAACCTATTAACCTATGGAGGAGAGTTCGATAGAAGAGAATACAACCAGAAACATATTGCTATTCAGCAATCCAAGAATCTTCAATTGGTTGCAGGAAGGTTGTATCAATTGGGAAATGATCATGTTTTACGACTATGCATCAATCCTGAGGAATATAATATATATCTGCGCAAAGCACATGTTCAGGAATGTGCATTTCATTGTTCAAGAAGGAACACATATAGGAATTTGTTACAATTGGGAGTCTATTGGCCAGGAATGAAAGAAAGCGTACACGAATATGTCACTGTATGTATTGTATGTTCATCAAAACTGCCAGCAGAGTATTCGACATTATATCAGATAATGATCGCTCCAGAATGGAGTCAGTATATTGTTGAATATCTCACAAATAGAACTTTCCCAGAAGGAACGTCAAAAGCTCGTCAAAAATCTGTAGAGACAGAAGCTAGAGATTACGCTTTAATAGGAGATCAACTCTATAAGAGAGGTAAAGACAACCAACTTAGGATTTGCGCATCAGAGTCTAAGTATGTGATAATCTTGGAGCAATCTCATGGAGGAGTAGGTGGAGGCCATTTCTCAGGTGATAAGACAGCAAAACTTGTCTTAGCCGCAGGAATATGGTGGCCAACATTACATATGGACGCTGAGGAATACGTTAAACGGTGTGATGACTGTCAGCGGACCAAAATACCACTTAAAAGAGATGATATGCCGCTTAGACCAATGATGGGGGCAAGAGCTTTTGCAAAATGGGGGATTGATTATGTCGGACCCATTTCACCTCCTGCCTATAAGACTCATGCACAATACATCGTTGTGGCTACAGACTATCTAACAAAGTGGGTCGAAGCAAAGGCAACTCAAAAAGCAGATGCCAGGACCACGGCACAATTTCTATATGAATACGTCTTTGTACGATATGGATTGCCAATAGAAATTGTGAGTGATCGAGGCACACATTTTATAAATGAAGTGATAAAGATCCTTCTAGATGAATTCATGGTAATCCATAGGAAATCAGCCCGGTATCATCCACAAGCAAACGGACAAGCTGAAGCAACAAACAAAACCATATGCACGGTCCTTACGAAGATTGTATCTGAGTCGAGAACTGACTGGGACCAGAAGTTGCATTCAACATTATGGGCATATAGGGTAGCATATAAAACATCAATAGGAACGACCCCATATAACATGGTTTTTGGGCTAAATGCTATCTTACCAATAGAATTCTTGATTTCAACCTTAAGGGTGGCTAAGGATCTAGAGTGGAGAGGGCACGAGCTTTCTGATAGAATAGATGACCTGGAAAAGCTAGACGAGCTTCGCCTAAAAGCAGTAGCTTCTATCTACGCTCAAAAAAGGCGACAAAAGGAATTTTTTGATAAGCATGTGCGGACTAAAGAGTTTAAGGTTGGGGACTATGTCCTAGTTTACACTCTGAAATAGCATGCTAAGAAGCTTAAAAAGCGAGGGATGGGACCTTTGGTGATTAAAGATCTATCACCAAGTGGATCCGTCAAGCTTGCTACATTAGACGGAGAAGAAATGCCCAATTGGATTAGTGGATGCAGAGTGAAAAAGTATCTTTTGCCGCTAACCCAAGACATGCTTCTCAAAATACATCAAGAAAAGCTGCGTGTCCAGAAAAAGAAAAAGATTGTGGAGGAAGCGCAAGCCGAGGCGAAGGAAAGAATGGAGAAAAGAAGACTACTGCGTCAGAAACAGCGCAATGAAGGAGCAATACGAATAAACGCAGTCTGTATAACAGAAATGGATAATGACAAAGAAGAACCCATCATTGAATGAAAAGTAGGAACCAACCAAATCAAAGCCAGAGCACTATTGGATTCAGGAGCTCAAACTAACCTACTTTCACTCAGTTTGTATAGACAATTGACAAATGACACTAAACTACAAACTGCCAAGCAAGAGTTAAAGAGTTACTCTGAGAATTCAATCAAAACTGTCGGATGCACAGTTTTACATATACAGATTAACCAATATGTGTATCCTTATATGTTTTACGTGGTTGAAGACCAAGCTACACAACATCCATTATTGCTAGGGCAACCATGGCAGAAGCAATATAATGCAATGATTGACTGGAGTTCTAAATCAGTGCTTATCAAATACGAAGGTGAAAGTCAATCAGTTAAGTTCACCAAAGGAGAAGAGCCAACTCCAAAGGACGAATCCAAAGACAAAGGTAAACAACAACCAGAGAAAAAGAAGAAGCAATGGCAACCAAAAGTTTCTATACAACCGGATTACTCTTCAACGAGGAATTCTCAACAGTGGATAAAGAAGACAAGCAACAATATAACAACTCAACCTTGGGAAAAAACGGAGTCAAAGTTGGTATGGAGACCAAAAAAGGTTGTGCCAGAGAACACAAAGGTGGAAAACAGAGTCTTCAATACCAGACAACAGAGTGATTCCAGACAATCAAGGACAGTGAAATAGATCTGGATTCCAAAGAAGTTCATGACGGCACAAAGCTATAGCAAGCAAATTTGGATCCCAAAGATTTGTAAACAGGAACTCCCTTCAGTAGAATCAACGGAAACTCCTAGGTATTTCAAGTCGAGGAAATCAACACAAAGAACAAAGCAGGTTTGGGTCGCAAAGAGTTTGTGGCAAGCACAAGTGAAGCGGAAGCAGATTTGGATTGTAAAAAAGAACAACAAAGCAAAGAAGAATCCATCTACTGATTCTACTACCGAAGTGCCAAAACCAACCCAAAATCCAACCACCAATCCTTCAATCAAACAAAGAGCAGCTTTATTGGAAAGACTGTTGTATCATCGCTCTACAATTGCATTGGGAACTTATGACCAAAACAACTACAATGCTTCGCCCACAGACACTTCATAGTCGTCCGGGAGGACTCAGACTAGGAGGGGGGGAGGTATACAGGTATACAGGATTTACAAAGCAGCTACAAGCGCCAAAAACAAAGAAAAACAAAAATTATATTACAAGGGCAGTGTCTTACATGATTTTGCAATTTTTATGTTTGATTGCGGATATTGATAATATTTATGCCGTTATATACCTTGTTTAGCAACAAGAAGAGATCGAATGATGAATTTGGGTCTCTAGACGTGTAAATATCAGTAAATAAGAGTGTGTTTGGAGCTAAAAAGTGAAAAAAAGTGGTAATCCAAGTCCAGAAATCACAAATAAGTGTATATTCATATACACAGGGTTACCAGCTATTTATTGTGTATGTTTGGAATTTTTTGGCTTCAATTTGCTATTTTTCTTTATTTTTTATGATTTTCTTAATAAAAGTAAAAGAAAAATAAAAAAGCAGGTGAAACGAGATCAGAAAAAAGAAAAGAATAGATGGTGATGATCCTAATGACAAGGGCAACCCATGGTAAAAATTGAGTACAATTCGGGAAAAGTTGCGGAAAGCCCGAAATGACAGAATTTTGGCAAAGCGGACAAATTTCTCAGAAACAGGTCAAACGGAGTCCAAATTGAGAAATTTCAAATCCTAAAGTGCATTTCACGACGAGATAGGAGCACATGTCAAATTTGGTAACAAGTGATCCAGAAAGTCCGAAGTTAAGTATTTTTCACTTCACTTTCAAGCTCATTTCCACTATTACCTTCTTGGAGAGAGCAAAGAGCACGCAGGAGCATCCAACCTTCTACAGCCTTCTACGACTGCTACGAGAGCTCAGAGGACACCAGACATGAGAGGTAGACTCGTTGCCATAAGCTTTTGATGCTTATCATTAACTTTTGTCGCGAAAACTGACCAAAACCAAGAAACAAGAGCAGACGGGGAATGCGGTAGAATGCTAGGTAGTGGCACAACCGCATAATCAAACCTTGCAAGAACTTATAGGTGGGTTACCCTAGTATAGAAGATGGGTTTCTAACACTCAAAGCTCGAGAAAGAACAACTAGAAAAATCCTAGGTCAACAGAGCCTGCAAGAGGCAAACAGGAAAAAGTTGTCGAAACGACACAAAACTTCTCAGGAAGCTTAACAACATCGAGGGCAATGCAACCATGGAGTATCTCCAGGTTTGGACCACCAAAAGTAGGTCGGAACAACCGATTCGGCTGCGGACACACAAAGCGTCATTTTGGCATAACGGCTGAAATTGACGACCGAATGAAATGAAACTTCACAAGCAGCTTCAAATATACATGGATGACTTATGTTTGCAAGCAAAACCCAAAAGAAAGCTGATTCACTTACTGATGGTGAAAAAGACGCTTTCGGGCAACCAAAAGGAGAAAGATGGAGAACGGGAAGCCAAAGTCAAGTTCAACCAAATAGATGGTTTCACAACATATCCAATGAGTTGGAAATGCAACTCTCGAGAAGAAAAGTTGAAGAAATTCAACTCCAAGGCAAAAAGACGACTTCGGAGACTGAAATGCCTATAAGGGGGCTTTTTAGCTGAACTAATGACTTTTTAAGTTGAAAACTAGTTAGCAGGGCTTAGGGCACTAGCACAAAGCATTCTTTGCACAAAAAGACCAACATTTCAAGAAAAGACATCATACGCGTATGATGTCTCACAGCATGAATTTCACATCCATTTCAACATTTGAGTGCATAGCCGCATTCCACATGTTAATCACATCCTATGAACCAAGTATCATGAGAATTGGAGTTAGAAAACCCAAGGAAAACCAAAAAGACGCAAAGTAGGCCATAAAATTGATTTTTGGTCCTAATTTTGTCAAAATAACTCCAAACTCATTGAAACTTTGTAGGATTGTTGATTAACACATCTACAAGCTATCTGGAACCAAAAAGCACCATTTTGACACAAAAGACATCATACGCGTATGATGTCTATTTGCACTTACAGAGCCAAAACTGCTCATTTGTCATCATACATCCATTATATATATCTAATACATGCTACATATGAAATTTGGAACCATTTGGTCAAGAGGATCACCCCATTAGCCCAATTGAGGGAAAATCTTTCACCTAAAGCCTATTTTTGGCCCAAATCCAACATACTCAAGTCCAAACCAAGATTTGAGTAGATATAGTCCTTCACTAGTACATGGGGAGTCCACAGAACCAATCCAACGCAAAATTGATGAAAAAAGACATCATACGCGTATGATGTCTCCAGAGCATTTTTAGTCCAAAATCTATCCAAACTTCATAAATCCACTGAATAAGCCTATCTAAAGCCAAATCCA
The DNA here is from genome assembly GCF_014529385.1 of Adiantum capillus-veneris. Lineage (NCBI taxonomy): Eukaryota > Viridiplantae > Streptophyta > Polypodiopsida > Polypodiales > Pteridaceae > Adiantum > Adiantum capillus-veneris. The sequence continues at coordinate 149,273,125 of NC_140944.1, forward strand.
AGCTTATAGAGAAATTTGGTCCAAAAATACACTAAAAGACATCATACGCGTATGATGTCTCACTATGTGATTTTGGCACCTCAGGGCTTCAACCACCAAACAGAAGTGATCTACATGCCATTTGAAAGTGAACCACCAAGTTTTATCCAATTTGGATCATAAAATCCAATTCCCTTTCAAAATTTTGCCAAGAGTCAGAACTGGACTAAACTGGCCAAAACTTGACCAAATGGGATCCAAACTCAAATCCAAGCATATGATAATCATGTATACACTATCAGCTACAAGCACAACCAATATGAAGTCATTTTGACACAAAAGACATCATACGCGTATGATGTCTCCAGCATGATTTTGAGCCCATTTTGCATATTTTTTCACCTACCTTGCATCCTTAGGCCCTGAATAGCTCATGTTTCAATTTTCAAGTCATTTGGATAGTTAAAAGCTTCATTTCGGCTTTCAGTACTAAAAAGACGCTAACTTCTGAAATTGGAGTTACAGGATCCATGGATTCCACCAAGTTATCGGCAACGAAGAGAAAAAGACCAACAATCAAAGATGCTCTTGCAGAAGCGGCACCCTTTGACATTCCAGTAGAAACCCTCAAGCCAACCAAAACTTGGGTGGAGGAAGCAGTATTGGAGAAAGAGGGAATAAAGATCTACCAGGGGACTTTCAGAGATCCTCAAGGGCAAGCGGTGGATGTACCGATGATCCCACAGGAATTGGTAGATTATAGCAGGTCAGAAGACATCAGCAGGTACCTGGAAAGGGCAGACTTGCACAGTTTCTTCACCTCGAGACCATCAGGTGTGGATACAAGAAGAGTGTACGAGTTGGCAACATCCATTCAGAAGGATGGGAAAGCCACATTGAGAGAAAGTAGAAGTACAGATCACTCCACAGCTCATTGCAGACACATTGAAGTTGCACAACAAAGGGAGCTCTGTCAGGAAAAGAAGGGAGGCCATAGAGGTCTATGGATCCAAGAAACAGAATGCAACCTATGGAGATATGGCGGACCAAAGAGCGGCAACCCTTTGCCGACTGTACAACCAGTTTCTCCATGTTTGCAGTAAAAGACCGCAAAAGTATACAACACCGCCCCATGCCATTGCGACCACCATCACATGGGCATTAAAGAGCAATATACCAAAAGAGGTGAATTACGCTCAACACATCCACGAGCAAGTAATTGCCATGCACAACGAGAAGCCAAAGTACATAGGAGGAGCGGAAATTCTGACAAGAATAGCTTATGAAGCTATTGGAGCTAGAGATCAGTGGCCAAAGGTTCCCTCCCAGAATGAGTGGCTTAGAGAAGCCGACGAGGAGGAAGAACAGCCCGAAGTATCCAAGAGGGCGTCCACAAGAGCACGCCGGAAACTAGAAATAGTTTTAGAACCTGAAGAGGAGGTGGACGAGCCGCTTATGAAGAAAATAAAGAAGAAGGTTGCTCCTAAGCAAACCAAAAGTCAGAAAGTGGCAAGAATGGAAAGACTAGTGGAGCAGTTTAGAGCAGAAAGAGCTCTAAAGGGTGACTTTGAAGAAAAGTGGGTGCCAGACCCCACCAAAGTCGGAACTAGCTCAGCCAGGCCACATGTCGATCAATACGATCAATATATTAAAGCTTATGAGGAGTCAGAGGCTATACTGGAGCCGCAACCTGTTGAGCCATACACTGAAGAGGAGGTACAGCTTTTAAAAGCTGAGCTGAAAAAGGACGACAAAGGGAAAGTAGATGAGTCTACTAAATCTCAAGAGAAAGACGGGCAAGCCAACAAGGGGAAAGCCAAGGAAGCTGAGGACAGATACCCCTCTATGACTGATGTACCAAGCCCGAAGAAGACGAAAAATATCGTGGAAGAGACCACAATAGAGATGGACACAGATGATTTGGAAAAGCCGAAGGCCGAGACCAAAGAAAAGGAGATAGATCCAGTTCAGCAAAAGAGAAATGATTATGAGGATCTGGTAGCGATAGGATACACTGAAGCAGAGGCCCTTGAGGCAGTTTATGGGATCACCCTACAAAAACAAGATGATCGGAGAGGGACGAAGGAAAAAACAAAGAGTACAAAAGAAAGTGAAGAGAAACTGGACGAACAGAACGTACTAGAAGAGCCGAAGCCAGTGGAGGTGGTGGCAGAAAGAGCTTTAGAGTTGACAGATGAAGATGAAAAAGACATGCACATGGTGCATGAACTGCTAGGCAAGATCAAAGAAAGATCCAGGGCAAAGGAAGTAGAGATTGAGACAGCCAAACAAAGGGAAGCGGAGTTGCAGAGGAAATTAGAGAATGCTATGACTGAGAATCTGAAAGTCATAAAGCATCACTCTATGACGCAGAAAACGAGAGAGACGGCTTGATACTCCAGCTAGCCGAGGCTTCAAGAGAGGTAACAAGTGCACAGGAAGCAAAGGAGCGGATAGAAGATGAGTTGGAGGCAGCCAAGGATGAGCTCATTGAGCTAAGGGAAAGAGTCGAGCTCCAAGAAAGAACAATCACTAGACTTAGGACTACCCCTAGAGCTAGCAGAGCAGGAACCGAACAAGAAGGAACTCTCATACCAGCTTTAGAAGACCAGATCCGAAGCTTACAAAGAGAGCTGAGATTAGAGCAAGTGCAAAGGTTGCACATTGCGGAGGGATCATTGGCCGCAGAGGAGAGGCTCACATTAGAAAATCAAACACTATGGACAGAGAATGAGGCCCTCCGCAAACAGCTCCAAGATCTACAAGAGCGACAAAGAAGAGAGACAGAGACACCACACGAAGAATCAGGTGGAGCAGCCATAGAGCTACCAGAAACTGGAGAGGCAACCACAATTGAAGATCCAGCCCCAGCTCAAGAGGTGGTCTCGACTTCAGGAATCTTTGAAGAAGAAGAACAAAGGCTCCATGACCAAATAGAAAAGTCAGCAGAGGAGAGTGCCAAGGCAGAAATGGAATGGGAGAGGAGACTCCTCATCTCCATTAGACTTCAGGGATTAGACACAAAAGTGCTCCATGAAGAGTGGATGCAACCCAGCCTGCCTTTCCCTTTGATGAAATTTGAAGTGCTAAAGACGAAAAAGAGAATAGAGGAGGAGCAGTATGTCGCTCTTTACGAAGGCGACATCACAAAGGAGGAACAGTCAAAGAAGATAGTAGATTCACAACCTAGATGGAGGAAAGGTTGGCTGAACAAATACCCAGCCTACCTCATCTACTTGGTGGAGGCACCAAAGGAGATTCGGGAGAATGCAACCTTCTGTCCGGTGCCAAGAGTCAGAAACTGGAAAGAGCATGGCAGGATTGCAGAAAAGAAGCCAAATTGGCTTAATTACCCCAGGATGCCAGGACCAAAGGCAGGAGAGAGAATAGGTAAAGCCTACATGGTGAAAACCCTAACGGGCACCATCAAGCTCTTTACTGGCTCTCCTGACCTTTCGTGTCAGATGCTCAAGAAAATCTGCAGGACTCTCTTAGCTTGCATTGAAGTGTTCGCGCCAGAAAAAGCCACGACCTCGAGTCTGCTATCGACGGCCGACACAATGACTGATATGATGTACGATCTTTCATTGCAGCCTTCTCCAAAAGTGTTACACCTCCTATACCAAAGGATTATGTTTTTGCCTAGCTTCCACATGCAAACATTCGAAGAAGCTTTCTACACCGGCTTTTTCACCCACGAAAGCAAAATATTCGGCCCAACCTTGACCATCGGCAACCTACGATACGAATCACATTTGCAGATGCTCAAGACGACAGGACTTTATTGACCAAGCATAAAAGTCATGTCAGGGACGACATGAACGCGGAGGGGGGGAGTGTTGAGCCAGCAGAGGATCACACCCACATTTTTGCTCACACTCATCATTTTGTAACCATTGATTGTAATAAATGTCTTTCCGACATTAATTTTGATTTGAGCCATTCATTAAGTAACGGGACTCAATTGAGTTTCCAGCTTGTAATCCCGAAGTAATTTCACTTGCTGATGTAATTAGTTAGAGATGTTCTCACCTCCAAGGCTGAGGTATATAAGCCAAAGTTTTTGTAACCTAAAGATTCAGATTATTAATCAAAGTGAGTTTTTGAGCGCCGTGACTGTGTCTGAGAGAGAGAGAGAGAGAGAGAGAGAGAGAGAGAGAGAGAGAGAGAGAGAGAGAGAGTCTTATCTACTTGCTACGCGAGCTACGGAGCCGCCATTGGAGAAGCGACACCGCCATTGTGTTAGCAACGGCGAGAGCTATGCACAGATACCAAGAGTGCGCGCTATCGGCTTCTATGTGTGGTAAGTTCCTACGAGCTTCGGTGTGAGTTTTCTTCCAACTCGTGTGTCGGAATGGAGCGTGCAGCATATCTATAGAACCACAACGAGTAGAGCTACACATTGGTACCATCGGGGTCAAGTTTCGATCACCTGTATTTTTCGGCATGTCTTCATACGCGTTTATCGCACGGAGTGGTTATAGGTTGATTTTGCAGTTCAATTCTTTAGGGTGTTGTTCTTACCTAGTGTATAGACTTCCCCTTGAGTTTGAAATCGATTCAACGATTCTAGATTCTGTTTCGTATAGCATTCGTTCGTAGTACGGATTTCAGTCACTTGCGTATTTTAGAACTTAGATTTGATTTCCTTAGTAGTGATTGTCGTTAGAAGGTCGAGTAGGTGATTTGACACCCACGTAGTTGTTTCCATGCGCCTGCGGGTCAAGATCCGTCCTCGTCTAACAAATTCTGTTGTTGGTTGAGTTCTCGCTATTTAGCTTCCGCTAGCGGCGTAACAGCCTTAACACAACTCTAACAATACAAGTACATTGGTATCATTTTACAAAGAAGAATACTGATAGAATAAGGCCTCCAAATAGCAAGAAGCTCTAACACATCAACCTTCTTGGAGACTTGGTAACAACTTTGATGAAGGCAAGCCTCCTCTTGCTAGGTTAGCTTGTCCACAATTTTTTAGGGGCAAACAAACCAAGACACAAACCCTCATAGATGTTACAAAACACTAAACACACTCACTTGAAAATATGGTTAGAACTGAGCCTCTCTTGGTATCACAAGTTTTAGAAGGAGTTCCATAAAGAAAACACCATGGTTTCTCACATTATCTCCCTCTCTCAAGTAGGGAAGAAATTCGGGAGATCTTTTTCCATGTGGAATAAAGAGGTGGATGTGGAAAATCCAATTCCCATGAGGAAAGCATAATGTCATAGTAGTCCCTTTGAGGGAAACTCAAGGGATAGTTTTCCCTAAGTTAGAAGTGGGATTGACAAATGGAAAATATTGTAAGTCTCCCTTTGAGGGAAACTTCTCCCTAGTGTAAAAGTGGGACTGTCAAGTTTACCTATATATGTGTAAGTGGGAAATTATTTCCTTCATGGGAGTCTTTATTTCATATCCCTTTTAGAATATTTAGTTTTCCTATTCCTAAAAGAGACTTTTCAATTATATCAAGGTTCTTTTGTTAAGAGCATACATTTGTCCTTTAATGTATGGAGTCACATTCTTAGTTAACAATAGCATGTGTTGTAACAAATTAAGAAACATAATCATTGCATTATATGGAGCAACTCAATAGTCATGCATTTGTAGTATTCATGATAAATGCATCTCACATAATAAGTGAAATTGAGAAATAATGTAACAAGTATTATTCATATTTGTGGCTAGCTCGAGTAGTTCTTTCTTAAAACTTATGTTTGCAATTACTCTTTATAGTAGGTTTTGATAACTTGAAGCATACTCATTCTTTAAATTGTGCTTTAAACTAGAGGATTATGGAATCACTTATGGAATGCTAAACCACATTAAAAATTGTAATTAGAAGGCTTTAACTTTACCAAAAAAAAATGGGTATCTAATATGGATGCATGAGATAGAATGCAATAATTCTTTGAGCTAGAAGAACTACTCACATGTCTTGGTTGAGCCTTTTACCTAAGCACATGCATATCAAAGGATATTTTCACAAAAGAATACACTTTGATTTAGCTATGTCAAATCAGAGGAACATCATTAACTCAAAAGCATATTGACATAGAAAAATTTTCTTGAAAATAAACTTTTGTACTAATTCTTTGGTACATAGCGAACATGCATATTCCTTAGTGCCACTCTATGGTGAAAGGTTGCTTTCCAAGGGATTGTTTCACATCAAATAAGTGCTAAGATATTGAATTTGTCGAGAGAAATAATGATTCTATCATCTATCATTTTTCTTTGGATGGATAACAATTATGGATATGCACAACAAGAAAGTAGGTGATACTTGAACCTTACATGTAAGGTATGCATAGAATATTAAAATCTCATACGAGACCACAATTTGTTATATATGCTAAAACTAGTTGATGTGAATGAGAGGGATTGATCACATTAAGAAGGAAATTCACTTACACTTTGTGAATTCCAACCGATATATGATGTATCTTCAACCACATCAATGTTTGGCTCTTGCACAACATTGATGCTACTTATGTACTTTCCGTTGAAGTTATCTTTCCTAACATCATGGCCAACAGGGAGAATAGCACTTTTGATCTTCTACAAGCATAAACACAACAACACAGAGAATCATTTGGATATTATGATAGATAATTTTTGGTCCTTAAGACCTACCTACAAGCTCAAGGTTACTTCCCAAGCTACAAATTTATACAAGTTTAAGGAGTAGTTTCACACAAGGAATGGCCCTCAATACAAGTTGTATTAAGGTGAGAAAGCAGTAATAATATTTAAACATTTTGAAATGTTAATATGTTAAGAGAAGTTTTTTAAGGATGCATCATATGTGATAATTTTTGCAATTAAGTAGAAAGATGTATGTCTTGAAGGATTCCATGTACTAAGAGCTTATGTGTAAAGAGTTGGTTTCACTTAAGAAAACACTTCAAATAAGCTAAAAGATAATGAGAATCTTTCTTTTTTTAAGACAGATTCTATGTGATAATTTTTGCAATGAAGTATAGAGATATATGTCTTGAAGGATTCCATGTACTAAGAGCTTATGTGTAAAAGGTTGGTTTCACTAAAGAAAACATTTCAAATAAGTTAAAAGGTAATGAGAAACTTTACAAATGTAGGTAGTATCAATGTGTAATTTATGCACGTCCTCCATAGTAACAAGAAGTAATATATATCGTATACATGTTGAGAAGGCATGAGAATTGTCTCTATTCATTTGAATGCCCCCCGACATGGATTTTAGGACACATAAAAACCCTTTTTATTTGAGAAGAGAAGATTGTAAATGACTCACAAGAGATGGAAAAGTGTGAGAGCTTTGAGGCCCTTCACCATCTACATGTCCATTTTGACCATTGGGCTCATAAAGGATCATAAGACTATATAATAGGGTACATGGATCACTATTATACCATAAATTTGACGCTTTCAAAGCATCTTGCTTGCTGAATTTTTTTTCCATGTGGCTCCCTTCTGTACATTTGGTCATTGACATCCTTCAAAAGAGAGAGAAATTTAGACATTGAGAAACAAGAATAAAAAACAATAAATATGCAATTATCCTATTCTTACATCATGGTACCTAAATTCATCTACTCCATCTTGTATTAGCTTTGAGAAAGGCTTGGAACTTTGAGTTGGCATAACTTGCTCCATAAAACCTTCTTCCTTCTCTAAGACATGGGTGGGTGGCTCACACTTTTTTCTTCTAGCATACACGGATGGAATTTCAATAACATCTCCCTGAAAAAAACTCATGATTAATTTGCACAAGCATGAATTGGGATATATCATAACCTAATAAGTAAAAAGAAAAATTACCAATTGTATATTATGGATTACTTTGCCTCCACTACTGGGGATAAATACAAGGTCCAAACCACTTCTTAGCCAAGCAACTTGCACCTCCCATACATCATAGTGTCATATGTTTGTTGATTTCATAGAAACACCAACACCAAATTGGATCACATCATTATCAAACAAAGGGGTTTCAATGTATTCCTTTATGTCTCCTTGTTGCATATTGTAGAACCATGCTACAACTTGAGGAGATAGGTCATGGATGGTTCCATATAGCTCAATATGATAACCCAATTGCTCCTTACACAAGGAACACACTTCACTAGGGGCATATAACCGTCGGCATCAAGCATCTAGGTGTGCAATGCTAGCTTCACTCTCCAAACTAGTATGGTCCATCTTTTTAGTTTTTGTAAGTCATGTGGGGTTGGAGGAGCATGGCTTTTTTGGCTTTCTTTGATAGTGGCACCACTCCAATACTTTCAAGTAAACATCACTAGCATGCCATGAAATGGTTGTTTCCCCAAAATGAAAGGGCTTTAGCATGTACATGTGTGCATTATTAAAGTTGTGGATGTGGTTTGCTTCATCTATATGGGTGCGTAGATTAATGTAAGCAAATTCAACCCCTACATTGAGGTCATGTTTGCACGAATTTTGGATTACATCCATGCTTCTATTGTAAGAGGAATTTTGGTTCTTATAGAACCTCTCGAGTAAGGATTTACCTCTCAAAGGAAACAAGTGAGCAACTATTGTTGGCCGAAAGATGCGCTCATAGGTTACTAGTAGAGCATCCGGATGCATGTGAGCATTGAAGTTGATAAACCTTGGCATTGCCCTTTCAAGAGCTAGAGCGTTGAAGTTCATGTTTGGAGCACCATTGATGCTTATGCTTGTGGTTGACCTTTCTCCATAGGCCGACATGCTTACTTGATTAGCCTCATGAACCCTTCACAAAACGAGAAACACATTGAGCATAGAGCAAAGTTCAAACATTTAAAAAGAATTCAAAATCAAAATCTAACTTCTATCTCTCTCTCTCTCTCTCTCTATACTTATATATATATATATATGTGTGTGTGTGTGTGTGTGTGTGTGTGTGTGTGCGCCAAGAGATGAGCAGGCGGAGCTGGGGGCAGCCAAGTCATAGGGCCTCCATGCCCTCATCAATCAACTCACCATCCCTCTAAACGGCGTTAAGCTCCTGCAGTTGCCTCCCTCGCTCTGTTGGAGCATGCCATCCAACCACGTTCACCTCAGCACTCTCGATCAGCTTCAAGCATTCATGGGCTATGGCTAGCAAGCAGCTAGCTTCAACCCTCTCTCTCTCTCTCTCTCTCTCTCTCTCTCTCTCTCGCACAAACAACTGATGAGCAAGTTAGTTGGAAGCCCACCATTGTTGACCATGGAAAGTGCTTGATCCTGCCATAGTGACAGCGGAATAGGTGTAGCTAGTATATTAGAAGCGTGGGTTCAATAGACGATAGCATCTCATGTGCAATGTTGCCCGAGAAGCGTGGGTTCAATAGACGATAGCATCTCATGTGCAATGTTGCCCGAGATCAGATCCATGATACATAATATTTATAGAGGAGAAGCGGAGCATATAATCAAGATGTCTTATGATGCAAGCGCTGTGTGTGTGTGTGTGTGTGTGTGTGCACATGCATGTGCATGTGTGTGTGTGTGCGCGCGCGCATGTGTGTGTGTGTGTGTGTGTGTGTGTGTGTGTGTGTGTGAGAGAGAGAGAGAGAGAGAGAGAGAGAGATTGATGCAGCTACAGATGAACGACCCTACACCATGAGCATGCACGTATAAGATCTGCAAGTTCTCAATCTGCAAGATGGAAATTGATGCGAGACTCATAGGGAGAGAGGTGACACTTGATGCACGACTGAGAGAGAGAGAGAGAAAGAGAGAGAGAGAGAGAGAGAGAGAGAGAGAGAGAGAGAGAGAGAGAGAGAGAGAGAGAGAGAGAGAGAGAGAGAGAGAGAGAGAGAGAGAGAGAGAGAGAGAGAGAGAGAGAGAGAGTTGTTCTTAGATGTGTGCCAGAGAAAGAAAACCTACTGGCCGCCGATTGCAGGAGATGGAGCACGACACATTGCGTGTTAAAATTGTCTGAAGCAAGTTGTGAGTCCCCATGCCTGCCTCATTAAGGTCAAGATCACGCGTCATGCCATTTTCTCAAACATGAAAAATTCCTTTTCTTGAAAATTTTCAAGAGGAAATTTTCCAAAATTACCTTTTTTTTGCAGCATTTTTCTCTACTTTGGAAGGGAAAGGGGGGGGGGGGGGGTGAATTTCTCCCTTTTGCGCTTGCCATTGATGCACCCTATCATATTATCTTATGGCTTGTTTTATCTCTCTCTCTCACTCTCACAGAGGTGGGTAGGTGGCTGCATATCCACTTCTCCCTCTCTTATATATATGGCCGCTTCCCGATCAAGTCACTGTGCAAACAGGCGAGAGACAGGAAAGGTTGGTGTGGGAGGTGTGTGCAGGATTGGGAGTAAGGGGGCATATTCATCTAAATAGATGGATAGCCCATGGATAGATAGAGAGAGAGAGAGAGAGAGAGAGAGAGAGAGAGAGAGAGAGAGAGAGAGAGAGAGAGAGAGAGAGCGAGAGAGAGTGGATCAAAAGAATAATAAGGGATACATTCATAATACATAAAAATACGAGGATAGGTCAATATATATATATCCTCTGTGTGTGTGTGTGTGTGTGTGTGTGTGTGTGAATCTTCTGGGGTTATTTATCAAAATTAATTACATATAATACATAGATCAAAATATATTTTTTCTAGTGTATAATATATTATTCATGGTAAGGGGGAATATTCATCTAAATAGATGGATGGCCCATGGATAGAGAGAGAGAGAGAGAGAGAGAGAGAGAGAGAGAGAGAGAGAGAGAGAGAGAGAGAGAGGATCAAAAGAATAATAAGGGATACATTCATAATACATAAAAATACGAGGATAGGTCAATATATATATGTATATATATATATATATATATATATATATATATATATATATCCTCTGTGTGTGTGTATGTGTATGAATCTAATGGGGTTATTTATCGAAATTAATTACATATAATACATAGATCAAAATATATTTTTTCTAGCATATAATATATTATTCATGGATAGACCATTACATGGATAATAGAGAGAGAAAGAGACAGGTATGTAGACATTCTAATACATGATATAGGCAAGTCAATAGATATTTAGATACATAGACAAATAGTGGTAGATATAATATAGATAGTGGATAGATAGAGAATATAGAAGGAGACACATAGTCATGTTGAAAGATAAATATGTAGATTGGTACTTATATAGGCATAAATTATTTGTCAATTGGATATATATATACACACACACACACACACACGCATATATATATGTATACATACATATACATACATATGTAGATGGGTACTTATATAGGCATAAATTATTTGTCAATTGGATATATACACACACACACGCATATATATATGTATACATACATATATATGGGTGTGTGTATGTGCATGAGTGCATGAGTGCATGTGTATACATATGTCCAGATATTTATCTTGCCAGTGATTATCTATCTACTTATTACTATCTATCTATCTCACCTTGACTAAAATAGACATAATAATATATTTGTGTCTATTTTAGCCATTGAATATAGGATATATATTGGATATAGTCAAATGTTTGCACAAATAGATGTATAGTCCATGAATAGAGAGATAGGAGGATAGTGGCTTGTCAGGCACATAACAAGTCAAAACATATATATATAGAGTTTTGGATCATTTATCCACAATAGATAGGTGAATATATAGGTAAACAGGGACATGCATGATAGATAGATGGATACGTGAATACATAGAGACATAGGCTCAATATATATCTGGTAGCTGAATATTTTTTGATAGATAGACCATAGATACATGATTGACCAATCAATATATTATATAATATATTATAGATAGCTAGGTCAATATATAGAAATAAATGAATAGTTATTAGGTGGATATGTATATGCGTGTGTGTGTGTGTGTGTTTGTGTGTGTGTGTGTGTGTGTGTGTGTGTGTGTGTGTGTGTGTGTGTGTGTGTGTGTGTGTGTGTGTGTGTGTGTGTGATATATATACATAGGTAGATAGTCTCAATATATATATTTGGTAGATTACTAATTACTATCTATCTATCAATTAACTCTCTACACTCATGCTTCTATCTTATATATTATGATCTATCTATCTTACCAGTAGACCTCTAACTACTCACACATTCTATTTGTTCATTATACCTATGTTGCCACTAAATCTCTATCTACTGCTCATTATGTATATATCGAAATGAATCCCTTTCTCTTTATATCCATCCACTCTCTCTATCTTGCTATGCATGGACTATATAAGATAGAAGCATAAATATAGAGAGATGGTGGTGATATTAGTACCCATCTACATATTTATCTATCAACATGACTATGTGTCTCCTTATATCTCTATCCATCTACTATCTACATTATATCTACCAATATTTATCTATGTATCTAAATATCTATTGACATGTCCACCTTCTTTATATACTCACTATATCTAAATATCTATCGACTTGCCTATTTCATGTATTATAATTCCTACATGCCTCTCTCTTTCTCTCTCTATTATCCATGTAATGGTCTATCCATGAATAATATGCATCAATCTTTAGCTTTGTAGATGAATATAAATATTGGCACATTGACCTATATATCTTTAGACACCGACTTGCCTATATCATTTTTCTCTCTCTATTATCTATCTAATGGTCTATCTATGAATAAATTACATGCTAGCAAACATATATATTGACATGCTGTCTCAACACAACTACACATAGAGCAGGCAAGACGAGGCAAAAAACTGCATCAAAAACCATCAAGGAGGCACAACGAGCTAAAACTTGCAAATTTTCTAGAGTTTGGCTGAACTTTTTTAAGTTTTTACATGAGTATTAGTTATGTGTCTATATGTATCACTTTCTATCTATCCACTATTTATCTATGTATCAACATATTTGTCCATGTATTCACCTTCTAGCACGATAAAATGATCCCAAAACATTCATATATACACACATACAGGTATACATACACACGCACAAGCATGATATATATATACATATTTATTTATTTATTTATTTATTTATTTATTTATTTATGTCATTATAAATTACTACAAGAGGTTGTGTGCACTTGTGACGCTATTAGCGATGACAATACATTGGGTTTTCTCCCCAGCGTCACTAAGACAGTCGCTAACAGCATCGATACAGGAACATCGATATGAGCGTCGCTTTAACTATCACTATATGCGGCGCTATAGATGTCGCTATATAGCAACGTCTATAGCAACGATCATAGCGATGTTTACAAGCCACCTATAGCAACATTCATAGTGACGCTGTAGAGCCTTATATAGCGACGCTTATAGTGACGCCTGAGAGAAACAAAATTTGGTGGCATGCCATTGAATGCCCTGCCACCCATCAACCATATTGAATGTTTCAATAATAGAGTAAACCTAAATGAATCCAAGATAAGCCCAGATTCACCTTTGAAAGAAAGTGCAAGCTTAGATATAGACTCAAAGTAGTCACCCACAAGACAATATAACCATTAACTCCATCATCCATAGTATTGTTTGTAGAATAAAGATACAAAATTGATGAAAGTAAATCAATGGCAATTGTACACATCATAGGCAAAATCACTTGATTGTCAAACTTTGCAAATGTAATAGTTACAACACCATTGTCATTATTGAAACAATATACATGGTTTTCCAATAGTTACAAAAAGACGTATAAACGTCATCTCATGATACATATGCTATGACAAAAGGAAACTAATGCTATCTAGTTACGGCTAGACTGGCGTTGTCTAATCAGATTTCTCATCGCATCCAAGCGGCGTATCTGTCGGATTCTGCAAAAAAAAAACAATAAGACAGCTTTCTGTAAGTAGAAACATATAATTTATAAAACAATACAACAAGTAGAAAAGAGTAAACCCTAATACTAACCATGCCGCCGTGAGAATTCAAAATATCCATCAGGGCGTTTAAGCCCTTCCTGCCTATGTACTCGCGGTCATACGGTGTGGGGTCACGTCCTGTCATCGACCACTGTCAAAACATACAAAGAATCCATTATGTTAGAATTTAAAAACCCCTAAACCCTAAACTATAAAACCTAAAGAGAAATGCAAAAACACTTACAAAATTGGCCTCAAATGATTCCCACCCGCTGTTCCCCAAGTGGTGCGAGCTCCCTGCCTCTACTCGCGCTTTGGCTACCTCCTTTTGTTTCTTCCACTTGTCGGGATTCTCGCGTGCTACTTTCTTCACATTCTTCCAATCTTCTTTGGCCAACCAATTTGGTCTGTTCCACCCATGCTTAATTTCTTTTTCCACTTCGGAACGCTGTGCTTGCAGTATTCGCGCATTTGAAACTTCATCAGGTCTTCATTGAAGCGGTCATCCTGTGTTGAAATGGGAAACTCGTCATGCAGCATGCTGATGACTTTGTCTTTTAAATCACTTGGTTCTTCACTCCAGGTGTTTAGTATGTAGTGTCTAAACACCTGAGAGAAAAGACCGTGCATGCGCGAGATCACCTTCTTGCCTTCATCATCCAAGATGATGCCGCCGCTGAAGTTGACGAAGTAAGGCAAGCCCTCTCGCCAGTGACGCATGAACCTGGGTGTCCCGTCAGGGGTCTCCAGCGACGTGTGGATGGGGGTACGAATGTCAGATATCTCCATTGGAGTCTGGGCCCCGAAGCGAGGAGTGTCGACTGGAGTGACTCCTGGAGGAGTAAGTAGTGGTGTGTAGCTGCTAGGAACGGCCGTCAGCCGCGCAAAACCTGGCGTAGATGGCGATGTCATGGCTAGTGTGGGGGAAGGCAAAGAAGGGGAGGGTAAAGAGACTCGTTGAACACGAGGTGGTGTCGAGGCATCGGTAGCGGAATCCCCACAACAACCGCCGCCGCCACCACTAGAGCGTCGGTGCCTAGATGAGTGTGAAGATCGTCTCGTCAATACTGAAGCTTTGGAGCGTGCTGAATGCTGAATGCTCTAAAATAGAGCGAGGCGCTAAAGGAGTCGGAACGCGTGATGGTGCTCCAGAGCGAGGATGCTCCACATACCACTACCTCTACTGGGGTGACAAAGAAGAAAGAAACTCATCATCATCCACACCTGCATTAAACACACGAACATTTAATCTTAATATTGAATGAATGGACAAGAAAACATGGACAAGTAGAGAGAGACAGAGAAAGAGAGAGAGAGAGAGAGGACTCATAAAGGGGGAGGGGTTCCTGTGTAGAAAGACTCCGTTGAATTTTTGTGAATTTGTAAAAGCACTGTGCTCCAGGTGCGATGGAGACTGAAGGTGCATCATGAAGGTCTGCTCATAGATGTTGCTTGCCCCACCACTAAATCTAATTGATCGGGTGAAAGAGATGCTAAGAAGCAGTAGTAGTGCTTCTTAGTGTCTCTTTCACCCGATCAACTAGATCTAGCGGTGGGATGAGCAGCATCTATGAGCAGACCTTCGCCATTGCAGCTTCAATCTCCATCGCACTCAGAGCGCAGTGCTCGTCGTCCCTGCTTGTGAGAACATACCTAGAGCATACGTACCTGGAGTGGACACAAAGACCATTAAATACAATGATGCAATGACGCATATAGACAGGAATGGAAAAAAAGCCACAAGAATACAATATATAGTATAAAACGGAGCAAAATTGTTCATATACAATATTTATGGCTTTAAGAGGTCTCTCTCTCATCCTCGCAAAGCTCATCATAATTCCTATATCTATATAGAGCTCTCCATTTAGACAGATGTCCTCCGTTTAATTTTGTAGATCCTCTACATGCACCCAATAGAGAGTAGCAGCTTGATGCTCGTCTAGCACCACCTCAACAGCTTCTGACTGAGCATATTATTTGATCTCCTCCATTGATGCCACTGTGATTGACACATGGTAGCCTTCATACATCCGTGCACTACGAGGGGCTACCTCTATGACGTACCACCAGTTTGATGCAGACTTTGTAGGATAAAATATCACTGCAAGAGCCACATAACTTACATGAGAGCTTCCAAGCACATAACTTCTAAGATTGGATGTTAACTATTTACATACTTACTTGTTCACAATGCTCGGGTGGTACAAAAGTGTCTAGTCTATTTCTTAGTTGAATCCACCTCAAGAAAACCAAAATCTCCTCTACGCACAGTAGCACTATGATTATCTTGAACCATTGCACGTGGAACAAGTCGACAAAAAATCCTCTATAATTGATCCTCAAAATCTCTTGTAGCGTGCCGAAGTAAGTGAGTTCTTCCACCACAGGATCTGCATCAGAGGACCGTCGCTGACTAGACTGATTTTGCCATGATTCCACAATCTTGAGTAAAATGCTTTTTGTCGATTCGTTCGACCCTAAAATGTTGACCTTTACACCATGCTGCTGTGTATGACTTAAACTAAAACCAACAAAGATTATGAGTGGCCGTTCAAACATCTAGAAAGTCACTAGTCGTACATTGCAAACTTACCTTGGTTGTGCAAACCCGAGAAAACTCCCACTCCTCCTCAATCACTTCTTCACCGCACAATTGTGCGCTTTTCAATTGGTTGTGCAACCATCTTAAGCTCATGAATGTTGGTAGGCTCTCTAGAACCGCCGGATAGTGCATCGGTGGTCGTCTTCCCCGTCTCCACTCGATTCGTGCCCTTTGTCACTCTTGCTTTGCATCCTCATATTGTGAAATCCACTTTTGCATTACTGGATTGTGAAGCATGCAAAATCGGTTGATTTTAGCCTCTAGATCTTCCATCATCTTCTTGTCAACACCAAGATTGCACATGAAAATCCTAGATATGCGCTCATCATCTATGATTCTTCATAGCGTGTCTCGGGCTTTATCAAATCCGTCTAGCCACTCTCCAATGTACACTAGGGACTCTGATACCAGCCAACCTTCTGCCATGCTACCCTCCAGACAGGCCTTCTGACACACATATCCCTTGAGCATTTTCATGAAACGTTCTAAAAAGAACATCCATCTGGAATGTACTGTGCCAGCTATTTCCACCTCATCAACTATGTGAACAAGAAGATGCACCTAAATGGTTAGCATGGTAGTAGGAAAGTGTTTCTCAAACATGCATACAACCTCCGCAGCGTTTAGTTTGGCAAATGCTATGGAGTCTACGTTGATCTCCTTTTGTGAGATCCATTGCACCAACTTCGCAAGTTTGTAGATTGTGTTATGGACATCAAGAGACAAACATCCCTCAATGGCCACCGGTAAAATAAACTACAAAACACGTGCAGCAATGATATGAAAGTCCACACACGATTTTGTTACACAATTCCCACTATCATATATTCTACTATGAACATACCTGACACATTTTATTCTAGTCGTGTGACTTCAAACCGGTAAGCTTTCCTTCTTTAGTAAAACACGTTCGGAGCAAGTGCATTACGCTAGTGGGGGTCCACACAGATCAAATGGTCTCTTTTACTTTGCGTTCTTGGGCTCCTGTGAAAATCCATGGCGCTACAGGGAGTTTTATCAATCCATCGGATGCTGTCTGCGGCCAATATTTCTCCATATGATCCACATTTCTAAGGTCAACCCTGGCTCCCAAAGTATCTTTCTTGCTGGTCAGCTAGTCCCATAGCAGATTACCCACATTCTTGAATATGTGCATTGGATTGAGAAGTGATTGATCATGAGTCGGGGCCAATATGGTAACTTGTGCCATAGAGATAGTCTCTTCATCCTTGGGGGCAAACCGTCATCACACATCTCCTTCTGCTCTAACCATGCTTGTGTAGACATCCTCGATGGCTCTCTTCCCAAAAAGCCATCGCATAACACATGATTCTCTAGAAGATATGCTTGATGACCTTCGTAGATTTTCTTCTTCAATGAGGGCGCCCGACGTGCATTCAGTCTAGGTCCACATGTGACACATGCTCTATATCCGTTGTTTGAAGCCCTCCATGTATTCTTGCTTCCTCTCTGGAATCTGGTCTCATAGTATCAGCTGGTAGTATGTGCTCTTTGAGCAATCTACACAGTGAAAAAAATGCGGTACAATTGTGTAAAAATCTATCAGATCATTATACATCTAGAGTTTTTTATTAAAGTAAACACATTGTAATAGATCGCCTGAAAAGCGTTGTGACGCTAGTGTCTCTCCATCCAAACTTTGTTTGCATGTTGAGAAGAACCAAGAGCGCCTTCAATCTAGATACACGTGCTCCATCATACAATGGCGTATCGGCTTCACTTTCCATATCGTCATAGATAAGCCTTTTTGAATTGTCTTGATCATTTCATCGATCTCGGGCTCAAACATTGCCTCATTAGGAATGTGTTTTGCATGATCGTCCCCTGAGCTGTCAGAGGCTACATCTTGTGGCCTCACATATGTTGCTTGACCAAAACGCCTGCGAACACGTCTGTTGGGTTGCAAGATTGCTGCCTGTTGGCCAGCGTCAGAGTTCGACAAGTTATAATTGGCAACAACTCGATCTATAATAGATGGATCGACCTCGCCAAATTCGCGAACGTGCTGCAAAGAAACACATTTTGTCTGTCACACAGCATGCTTGCATTGATTACAAGGACATAAGATCCTCGTTGAGAGATAGTTGTTTCGGTTGGACGGCCCCACATGCTCGTCACTACTCATAATGAGAGTAAAAACCTTATAACTTGGACATAAATTTAATCTTCTATTGGCATCCTCTGTCTTCTCTGTCTTCTCTCTCTCTCTCTCTCTCTCTCTCTCTCTCTCTCTCTCTCTCTCTCTCTTTGTTCACACTGTAAACTACCTCACATTCTCTAGTCATGTCCAATCCCTGCACACCTCGGTCTAGAGATGCACGGAGATCAAAACCACCGGGTTATAATCTCGTCTTTATTGGTCAATGCATATATTTGTGGCCGGGTACGAGAAATCTACAAACCCACGTCTACATGATAGTGCATGTAGTGGACAAAACCCCTTTGCCTCCTCTCTAGCTATAGCATTTCACATCATCTTAACATCTTTTCACAATAGATCTTTGTTCGAGGGATTACTTAGCACATTACATGTTTGCCTCCAATCTGAGTATGATGCCGTTGAAAGCTTTCCAACTTAAGGTCGCATCCATAGAGAGGAAGAGAGGGATCACCATTCATCTAACTCTAATTTTGTTACCGTAATCCCAAAGGTAGACTATAATATAAAAACTCAATCCAGAATCTAATCTTCAATCTAACCTAATTGAACATGTGGTGATTCACGGGCTGATTGAATATGGTTAGTGTGTGAGTTAATACGTGTCAGATTCTGATGGGAATATACATATTTTTGTGTAACTAGTGTTTGCTCTTTGGGCAAAGCGCGCCTTCATTGACATGCACTAAAATCTAACCTAAATCTAAAAAATGTTAGTCCATCAAACATAAATCTAGATCTAATCTAAAACTCAAAATAAACCTAAATCTAATCTAATCTTAAATCTAACCTAAACCTAAATGTAATATAACTTAAATCTAAATTTAATGTACTTAATTTTAAATCTTGTCTTAATCTTAAATCTAAATCTATTTTAATATTAAACTCAACATAAACCTAAATTTAATCCAATCTTAAATCCTAAACCTAAATGTAATCTAACTTAAATCTAACATAGCTAGCTAATCTTCAATACTTTCCTAATTTTAAATCTAACCTAATCTTAATCTAACGTAAATCTAAATCTAACCTAATTTTAAACTCAACATAAACATAAATCTAAATGTAATCTAACCTAATCTAATTTAAGTTTTAACATAATCTCTTTCTCTCTTTGTTTTCTCCCCTTACCTCTCTGTCTTCTTCCCCTCTCTCTCTCTCTTTGATTTTTTATTCTCTCTCTTTCTCTTTGTTTTCTCTTCTCTCTCTCTCTCTCTCTCTCTCCATTTTCCTCTCTCAATGTGTGTGTGTATGCATTCTTTGTTTATGCATGTGTGTGTGTGTGTGTGTGTGTGTTTTGTTTATGCATGTGATCTCTCTCTCTCTCTCTCTCTCTCTCTCTCTCTCTCTCTCTCAAAAACACAATGTGTGTGTGTGTGTGTGTGAGAGAGAGAGAGAGAGAGAGAGGGAGAGAGAGAAAGAGGGGAAGGGAAGAGGAGAGAGAAGGGAGGCAAGGAGCATACCTGGATCTCCTTCCTCTCGTCGTGTATGTGTGTGTGTGTGTGTGTGTGTGTGTGTGTGGAGAAGAAAGAGAGAGAGAGAGAGAGGGAGAGCACGGGTTACCTCTTTGCTTGGGCGCCAAAAACTCAGATATGAGATCTGAGTTTTTGGATGCTCGCGCTTTATGTTTTACCCCTGTCGGCGTCGCTATGTAACAAATAAACTAGTGACACTCATAGCGATGCCCATAACGACGCTGATAGCAATGCCATGAATTTTCACTTTTGAGCGTCGCAATGCGAGCCTCGCTAATGTGAAGAACCTCTTGTAGTGATATAGGTGTAAATTATTTGTCAATTGGATATTTTATATATATATATATATATATATATATATATATATATATATATATATATATATATATATATATATATATATATATATATATATATAATATCCAATTGACAAATAATTTACATATGTGTCTACATTTGTCAATATGTTTATCTTGCCACTATGTATCTATCCACTAACACTCTATATTCATGCTTCTATATTATAAATTATCTATCCATCTCACCGCTAGACCTTTGATTGCTTATACCTTCCATTTGTTCACTAATAAACCTCGACTAAAATAGACATAATGATAGATTTATAATATAAATCTAGGTAAAGATAATAGATGGGCATTGGATATAGGATATAAAAATGTTATTATAAGATACAGGTAAATGTTTGCACAAACAGATGTATAGTTCATGAATAGACAGATAGGAGGATAGTGGTTTGTCAGGCACATTACAAGTCAAAACATATAAATATATAGTTTTGGATCCTTTATCATCATGGGGTCTTGCCGCCAAAAGTTACAAACACGTAGTGAGTACATGGAATGTATTCTTTCTTAGGAGAAACTTGGTTCTAGGAGGGAGAAAATTTCAAAACCAAGTAGT
Organism: Adiantum capillus-veneris; assembly: GCF_014529385.1. Classification (NCBI taxonomy): domain Eukaryota; kingdom Viridiplantae; phylum Streptophyta; class Polypodiopsida; order Polypodiales; family Pteridaceae; genus Adiantum; species Adiantum capillus-veneris. Next base: position 149,294,099 of record NC_140944.1, read on the forward strand.
TATTTTATGCACACAAATAGCCAGATACAACTATCTAAAGAATATTTGCAAAGATCAAAATGTTCATGTCTTTGAGAGAAAATTTACGCTAGTTTAGTTCAATGATATCATGCATGAAAGCATTGAGCTTATATATTTAACAGACAACTAAACAAGCCGAAGAATGTAAACATGCACTGAGCTACATTGGCTACTCCAAGGGCTACTCGGGTGGTGCCCTCTTTGGCTGAAGCTACTAGATAAGGATTAAACAAGGTCTTTTGCTATGAATTATGCATCGCATTTTTAAAAATATTCCCCTTATATAGCATCTACACTCACAATTGTTAGTATGGCTTCAAAAGAAAGAAGGCACAATAATGGAAAAACATCGCATGCCACTCTAGCAGCCAATGGTTTTGATTGCCTATTGTAGCTCTAAAAAAATAAAAACAAAAACATTGAATATATACACAATGGAATGGAACTCAAAGGACAAGAGGAATATGCTATAATCTAACATCATTTCATACATACGAAAGGATATGTATATCTTGTAAGACGTGTACTTAGGATTTTAGTTCAAAAATTTTAAGCTTTGGTTTGTATCCTCTTTATGTATTGTCCTATCTAATAAATTCTCATATAATTTTATACTTTTCACAATGGGGTAGTATGTCCCTCCTAGCCCTCAAACAAGGAATCACAACACACCCGGACAAACAAGAAATGTCAAAAAATGATACCGGAATAAAGCTTTAATGGGTTAGTAGCACTCACAAGAATTATGTGAGTTAGCTTTTCTTGTTCGCCTCAAGGAAAGAAGAATTTACATATTTATTGTCATTGAGTATCCCCTAAAGTTCTACCACCATAAGTCATTTGCATCAAGTCCAAGGGCCCCTCCAAAAGAGAAATCAATTTCTCTAGAACTACATAGATGAGATTTTTTATCATGCCCTTGCCTTTGAAAGTGGAGAGAAGACTCATGTTGACACCCATCCCATAGTATCTTGAAAAAAGCATGCCAATCTGACACCATATCTATTTGTTCAAATGTCTTTTTGTGGAATTCTTTGGAAACTTCTTACCCCTTGGTTGCAACCTTCACACACTAGATCTCTATTTAAGTTGTTTTGCTTACTTATACAAAGAATTTATTTTAGTAACCAAAATTTGGTGCCTTCGGAGGTGAAAAATCTACTTTGTAACCACCTTATGTTACATATCATGGCCAAAAGACTAAATATATTGATCATGATGACTCTAACCTTAGTGATTATGTTCCCCCTTGAAACAAGGAGTGTCTAAAATATGGTTTTGCTAGTAGATGAAGGTCAACATCCATGGTCTCAACATATTCCTCACAATTTTTTACTCTTTGTAATCAAGGTCATTATCAAATCATGAATTCTTTGGACATTTGGATTCAAAGCCCCACTACCAGCTTCAATGCATATGGTCTACTAGATCAACACTTGAGCTCAAATTTATGTGGAGTCCACCTTAAAATATGTAAGTGTAGCATGCGAGTTCACCTTAAGGGGTTTTTAATATATCAAATAGTTACAGAGTCATATTTACAAGATAGATTTAAAAATAGAAGAACTGAAAGAAAGTTGCAGGTTTATGAATAAAGAGGAGTCTTTTAATTCATGATGAAGTGTCTGTATAGAGGGGTTTTATAAATACCTCTTGAATACACATGCTGTATGTATTTCTGAAAGGTGCCCCTTGGCTCAAATCTATTATGTAGATTTTAAACACGTTGATTGTGTTTCCCTTGACTCTAAAATCTATCATATGAAATAAGGGGAGTAGACTGTTTGTTTTTAAGAGTTCAATAAGTCTCCACAATTTGTAAAAAGAAAAAAGTTTTTATTACTTTAGGCTAGAACATCGAGAGGTACATGGGTAATTGAAAATTGGAAGCTATGGAAATTAGAACGTTGAACATGAGTAACTTAAAGTTGAACATGAGTAACTTAAAGTTGAGATTAACAAAATGAAAAGTCTCATGACATTAGGAAGTCAAAGGAATTTGTACAACTACAAGATTTTGTAAAATTCTACCCACAACTTGAAAAGACCAAAATTGTTTTAAAAAAGCTCTAAATTAGAAGCTCCCAAAAATAAAGCACTCTTCTAAGAGGTACTAGCAGCCTCAAAAGATGCCTTTAAATGAATTTCTTCCACCACTTTCATCACTTTGAGTTGACTGGAATTTTTCCAAGTGCTAATTAATAAGTTCCTCTTTAGTGCTTTAACAAACTTGAAATTCGGTTGTAGCAATGTGTCGCTCATGGTTTCAATCAGGTTGACCACTTTTGGCAGATTTAACCACTTGCTTAGCATTTTGAACCATTTTAAATTTTTGTACATTGCTACTGCTATCTTTAAAATACAACAGTGGCAACTCACATTATCTAATCATTGCCTCCGTTCTTGCACAGGTAGAGTTGTACATATGATTTTAGGACATCCATCCTACTATGCACATATTTCTTAGATTCTTTGAGGGTATGAAGCCTTTCTTTGTTCAAAAATTGAAGGACCTTAATACATGTTGCTGCGAGTATACATGCAGGCTATATACATCAAAGAGGCTTTCAATCAAATGCGGCAAGGAAGGTATAAAGTACATGGAGGTTCATGTTGATGTAGATTTGAGGTTTGTGACCCTGCAGTCAGTGTTAGTATATGTGTGACTGCAAATTCCACATTTGAGACCCTCACAACACTATGAAAGTCCTTATTGTGTCCCAAACCAAAAAATTTCATGTTTCATTTACACAATTCCTTGATGGGAGAATGCAATTAGCACGGTGCTAAACAACTCAGATGTTGTCATCTCAAGGAACATAGTGACAAAAAATTTATGGTGGCTGCAAAGGTTTTTGTTGGTGTGGAGTCACACAAACTGGACAAAGATGGTCAATGCCACAAAAAAAAAGAACTTGTTACTCAGTAGACTAGGTGCTCTGCATTCATTCCTTTCATGAAAGAGAGGCTGACCAAGTTCATCAAACATAACTACATCTATAGATGGCAGGCTGACCAATTCAGAGAGTGTCTACACATTTTTCCAAGTGATGTTGTTCTCTGTGGTGGACTTTGCTAGAAATTATAGTTTTAAAATTCAAAATGAGATCCAATCCATGCATTGGTATTCTAGTCTATTATGTGTGTTCGAGAATGGGAGACATCCAAAAAATTCTATGTTTCTATATATATGATGACAATGTGCATGACACATTGTTTATGCAACACTGCTACCTACTGCATGACCAGTGGTTGAAGGAACAGGGTTTTCCTTTGAAGTGACACTGGGCTTAGATGGTGCAACATTACAATTCAAAGCATGGTGGCCTTTCTACTTTGTTGCAAGGTTTCTCAGCTCACTAGGCTCGATATGATGCAATTAGGTCATGGAAAAGCTGAACATGATGACGTTGGAGTAGTCATAAAGAGGGCACTGACCCATGAGCAATTGAAGGTGGATGGACACCCCCTTCCTAATGCAGCAACTGTGGTCAATTACCTCACCATAATGAAAAATATGAAAGGCTATTAATCATCTCAAAAAAGTTGACAGGGTCTTTTGGGAAAATCAAGGTTGGTGATGTTCCGAGAGATATAAAATGGGATTGCATGCCAGTGAGTGGATCACGTTCCTTGCATTTTGTGAATGGTTTCTCTACTACAAATACAATTGCACTAAGGTGTAGAAACTTGTATTGCTTCTGTCATGCTTGTGTGCATGGTCAATAGAGAAGATCATGTGCAAACAAAATCCCCGTAGAAGCATGGCGGTATTTGAAGATCCTACCAGCAGAGGCTAACACACATATGGAGATGTTGTTTCAAGTGACGAGGAGATTGATGCACCCATGTACACTGACCGTCATGATGATTTGAGTGATGCCTTGCATCTTAAAGATAACTTTGCAGTCAACACTGAGGAAGGAGACTCTGATTTTTATATATTGAGGTGTTGTGCAGAGAAGAGTCTATCCATTGCAACTCAGAAGGATGCATGGCACAATCGGATCAATAAAAAATCATACTATGTTGAGGCAAACTTTTACAATAATGTCAAGGGATGCTTCGATCGATATAACACTCTTTTAGATGAAATGGGAAAATTCCACAACTTTGGGACTGATTTCAATGCCTATGGATTCCTATTTCCCATTTGATTTGGGAAAATCTCATTTATTTTGGGACTTGTCCATGAGAACTTGTGTTACATTTGACAAAGAGATAGATTCTCAAGAAAATGGTGGTGTTGAGAAACACCTTTTTTTGTCTCATCCAAAATGGTGGTGTTGAGAAACACCTTTTTTTTCCTATTAATTGATACTTTATAAAACATACATAGACACGGATAGCAAGAAAAACAATATATGAAAATGAAATGCTATTCAGTTTCTCCTATTAAGCTAGCTTTTGCTTTCTCCACAACATTGGATGGGATTTTAATTGGTTCTGCAAGTCTTCCACCCCATGGAGTCTAAGACCACACAACTGCATCAACACACTCCCAACACTTTGGGTCAGCAAGATTGCAGCATCAATTCTTTTTCCAACCATCCTCATATTGTTCTTTGATTGTGGGATTTTTTTTCCGATGTTTTGGTGCCCAATATTGAATGAAAACTTTCTTGTAGTTAGGAGATGAGCTGTCTACATCAACATCTAACTTTGCAACTCCTAGCCATATCGGATATTCTGGATCTGCGGGTCTCACAAGAACAAAATCCCCTTTCCAATTTGAGGCCTAAAAGCTTCCTGTGGCCTTTCAGTTTAAATTTGAGGACCAACATAGTGATCATTCAATTATTCATATCCTTGAAACTCATCTGTGTCTTCCTCTATCTGTTGCATTCAATGACTCCCTATAGTCTTTGGCCAAAATGATGTATATTCACCAATTTGTTTATTGGTTGGTTGTTCAAGCTCACTAATTATTTTTTGCCAATAAATAATAACTGGCTCCATGTATTTTGTAGAATCGTGCTCCTTTCCCTTTAGTAGAGTCCATCTTTTCCAAAATTCAAGATATGTCTTAATCCCTTGAATAACAAGCAGACTATCTCTCACATCGTCTGCTATAGGAACCACATCTGGATAGCCTACTGGAAATTTTGGTTTCCCTTGATCATCTTTTTTCTACAACTCAATTCCTGACTCCCTTGGCATCCAATCAGGTGATTTGGGGTGAATTTTGTACTGCATTACTGGGATTTCACCTTGCATAAAGAAACAAAATTGAAGTGGCTTAGAGTGTCCAACAAGAGCATCTTGTCCATCACACATGTACCCTTTAACAAAGGATTTGAAGTCAGGAACTTGCGTCATCAGAAAGGGTGCTGGAGCTGAACTTTCACATTTTTGAAAATGTTCCATCAAATGTGGAAAAGTGTAGGTCATTCCTGTCGTAATCTCTCTGAGAACCTACTAAACATTGCATCTATATCCTCATGTGTATGACCCACCATTAAGAATCCCAAATGCACGGTTTTGAAAACACCTTTTGCTACTAGCAAGGATAAGTATGCAAATAAATATCGATTCTTATTCTCTCCTGTACAATTATCTAGCTGTAGCAGAAGATTCTCATGCAATTTTTGAAACATGGGAGTGGACATGGTATCCACAACACATTGAGAGGAGGTTAATTGCAAGTTAGAAATCTCTTCATTACATCCTTCAATAGCCAACGGTGGTGTCACTGCTACTGATGCATTCCTCTCACGGTCTTTCATCATTCTGTTTTGGTGGTCTAGAGTTGTCCTTGAATTCAATGCATTGAACAATGTTACATTGCTGCGTGGCTTACCATCATGGCATAAATCTCCTAGCCCATGGTTTTCTGTTCTTTCCAAATTTTGTAAGCATAATGCAAGGGAACCAATTGTAGCATTCGGATCTGAAGGTCATAGACCATTCAACGAGAAATGACCATACATCCCATGCCCATGACCATGTGTTATCATACCTGTTAATGATACTTGCAACTGATATGCATTCACATAGTCTTTTGAGTTCACTCGCAATCTAGGTATTGCTGTCTTTTTTTGGTCCATTTTATCATGTATAATGCATAAGTACTTATCCTTCTGCATTTGCGAGAACTTACGCCAGGTTTAGTACACATTTCTATAGCTTTGTTGTTGCATCATGTGAATTTTACGCTCGTCCTTCAAACGTGAAATCAGCTCATCATCCTTTGTTGACTCTAGTTGAGACTTTATCCGACTACACACAACACGTTTGGAGAACTCGCTTGTTTTTTACAAGGTCACATTAGCAAAATCTGTACTCCAAACCCTATTGAATGTAGTGCTAGACATTGGCTTGAGACTCATAATCTCGAGTGTTTTATTGACATCATGTAAGATGTCTATTTGTTTGTACGTGTTTGGTATTGCAAGCAAGGTTTCTCTGGTACCATCTTCCATAGTTCTACTCTTATGTGGCATTTTCTCTGAGTTTTTATCTACAAAAGAGTGCATCAATTCCCTTCCCATTTCTGTATGGTCTCTTCCTTTTCTTATGACAACATCATTACCATGCACTGTGCGTCGAACCCCATTTTCAAATTGTTCATGGTAACAATAAAATGAAGTTTTTGGAATGCCATGAATTTCGTACCAAGCTCTACTACAGACCTCATTGCCATTAAAAGAAAATACATAGCAAGTCCTTGCAGTTATTTTGTTCTCACGCCAAGCAGTCAACATTGTATCATACACATAGTTGGTTCTATTTTGCAAACTTTGTCCCCAAAATTCATTGCACATAGCCATGACCTTATCTCTATTGGCATATTGAAAACACCTCTTAGAATAACAATCTATGGATGAAACAAGCTGGACAGATGATAGGGATGCTTGATTGGATCTCGTAGAAGGTTTCACGGATATTTTTGGCTTCCTATTCATAAATCAATTTTTTTTTTTAAATATGCTCTACCAAACGAGCTGATTCAATGCATGTATCTTGTAATGTGTCACTAGCATGTAAATCCTCATATTGTAACAATGCTTTTCCATCCATAGTTGTCACTCTCTTGATAGGCCAACAAACTAGATTGATGCTGCATACATCAGTTTGTGCAGAATTAGTAGCCTCACAAGCATAGGATGTCTCAATACCAATACCGATGTTATCTTCACCTAGCTCACCAAAGTTCACGAAATCAAATGGACACACATACATGACAACCCCTTCGGCTACTACATGTGTTTTTCTTTCATCCCAAAGTTGAACCCTCTTATCCTTCCAAACCTCCCTATAGCTCCATCAAATTGTGCCTCGAATGCTCCGATTCCTTTGTGAGTCTCAGACATAGAAACCCCTTCGTACTGTATCTCATTCATATGTTGTAGCAAACCAATACTCCATTTCACAATACTATGAAAAGCATCTCCCACTATCAATGCATCCATTGTTGGAAATGGAATAAGTGCTTTCTTTGAAAACACAAATCAATTGACACCGATACATTTCCTTCCCCAATAAGCATGCCTGAGCAATATGCGTTTGGGTTTGTCTCACATACACTCCCAAGGGAAACCTTTTGTGTGGCTACAAACATGCATACTCTATCACCTTGATTAAAATCCATACCTACAAGAAGGTTTCAACAAATATTTGTTAAGAAAACCATCACAAAGTCATTTCATTGCGAGTATATATGTAGGTGTTTCATGATGAATACATACACACAGGGCACTATATGTGGTTTTTTCATGATGGGTATACAGAATCCTATGGGCTTAGGGCCACAAGATGCTATATGTAGGTGGTTCATGATGAGTATGTATTCATCCTATGGCCTTAGGGCCATAGATTTTTTATGTAGGTGTTTTGTGTTGAGTAAATATACATCCTATGGCCTAAGCGCCATAGGGCACTATATGTAGTTGTCTCATGATGTGTATATAACATCTTGTGGACTTAGGGACATATGATGCTATATATAGGTGTTTGGCGATGCAATTGTACACATCCTAGGGCCCTCATCCATATCGCACTATATGTAGTTGTCTAATGATGGGTATATAACATCCTGTGGCCTTAGGGCCACAGGATGCTATATGTAGGTGCTTGGCAATGCAACTGTACACATCCTATGGCATGAGGGCCATAGGGCACTATATGTAGCTATGTCATGATGGGCATATAACATCCTGTGGCCTTAGGTACATAGGATGCTATATGAGGTGTTTGGTGATGTAGTTGTACACATCCTATGGCCTGAAAGCCATAGGACACTATATGTAGTTGTCCCATGATGGGTATATAACATCTTGTGTCCTTAGGGCCATAGGATGCTATATGTAGGTGTTTGGTGATGCAATTGTACACATCCTATGGCCCTCAGCCATATAGCACTATATGTAGTTGTCTAATGATGGGTATATAACATCCTGTGGCCTTAGGGCCATAGGATGCTATATGTAGGTGCTTGGCAATGCAATTGTACACATCCTATGGTCTCAGGGCCGTATGGAACTATATGTAGTTGTCTCATGATGGGCATATAACATCCTGTGGCCTTAGGGCCATAGGATGCTATATGAGGTGTTTGGCAATGCAGTTGTACACATCCTATGGCCTGAGGGCCATAGGACACTATATGTAGTTTTCTAATGATGGGTATATAACAGCATGTGCCCTTAGGGCCATAGGATGCTATATGTAGGTGTTTGGCAATGCAACTACATCCTGTGGCCTGAGGGCCATAGGGCACTATGTGTAGTTGTCTCATGGGTATATAACATCCTGTGGCCTTAGGGCCATAGGATGCTATATGTAGGTGCTTCGCGATGCAACTGTAGACATCCTATGGCTTGAGGGCCATAGGAAACTATATGTAGTTGTCTCATGATTGGTATATAACATCATGTGGCCTTAGGGCCATAGGATGCTATATGTAGGTGTTTCGCGATGCATACGTACACATCCTATGGCCTGAGGGCCATAGGGCACTATATGTAGTTGTCTCATGATGGGTATATAACATCCAATGGCCTTAGGGCCATAGGGCCATATGATGCTATATATAGGTGGTTCATGATAAGTATTTATTCATCCTATGGCCTTAGGACCATAGATTTTTTTTGTAGGTGTTTTGTGCTGAGTAAATATACATCCTATGGCTTGAGGGCCATAGGGCACTATATGTAGTTGTCTCATGATGGGTATCATGTGGCCTTAGGGATACAACGAGTTGTATACATCCTTTGGACTTAGGTACATAGGATGCTATATATAGGTGTCTGAATATGATTATATATATACATCCTATGGCCTTAGGTCCATAGGGCCCTATGCGTAGGTGTTTCATGATGAGTATATGAACATCCTACGGACAAAAGGCCATAGGATGCTATACGTTGATGTTTCTAGCTAAATATATATAGATAGATGTTATGGATTTATGACCACACGATACTATCTATTTGTGTTTTGTGGTGAGCTATATATGCATCCTATGGACTTTGGGCCACAGGGTGCTATATATAGTGATTTCAGAAAGCTAGAGCCGCCAGGACATAAGGGGGTACATATGAGCCGCACGATATGCCACGTGGTGCATCCACATTTATTGATCATATGCCATGTGGTATATCTACAACCATTGATTATATATAGAGACCGTGTCTCAAGTAGTCCCATGGATCCATATGATATGTTTCTGTCTTTGAAGGGACATAAAAAACGACGATATGCACGTATCGCATGATCAAATGTGTGATCAAATTGCGTATGTGCACCTTTACAAGCCTCTTCGCAAATACGCAGCAGCACCTTTGCAACCCATTCTAGTATGTGGCCTCCTCATTTAAATACTATTTGTATAAATATGTGTATGTTGCATGTATGCTCAAACTTTCAAAACACGTGCAATTAGTGTGCAATTGCACGTGCAAAAAAAAAGGCTTTTTTTTTGCTTATCACAAATTTTTCCAAAATGTGTTTTCAAGTCTCCTGATCAATACTGCACAAAAAATATCGCAATTTTTTCGAGAAAAAAATCTCTAATTTTGAATGCTTTTTAGTGTATTTTTTAGTTTGTGATTTTTGGTCTCGGGACGGGGATTTCGACCATGGGTGTCATTCCACTCGTAGCGAGATGACACGGGCACTCACAAAGTGTCATGCCAAAGGATTGGAAACTTAAAGAGCTTTCCGCAAAAAAAAAAAAAAAGAGTATAGAATTTTTTTGAAAAATTGGGGTGAGACACTCTCCCCCTAAGAAAACAATTTTAAACCCTTCAAAATTCAAAATAAAAGAGAGTGGGAAGTTTAGTTTTAAAACTTGAAAGTCAAATTTTGAATTAACAAAGTTGATTAACCTTATCTCTATCTCTCTCTCTTTCTTTTCGAAACCCTACTCTGCTCTGTCGAACATAGCGCTATGCGCGCTCCCTGTGCCTCTTCTAAACGCCCTCCGTGCGCGCTACCTATGCCTCTCCCAAACGCCCTCCCTCCATACGCCCACCCATAAGCCTCCTTTGCGCCGCCTCTGCTGCATGCCCTCAAAGTGCCTCCTCTCTCGAACAAAGAGCGCCCCTTCCTGCACCTCTTCTCCCAAACAAACAGCACCTCATGCTACCCTTTGTCGAACGAATAGCCTCCATCCATGCTCCCCTCAAGCGTGCAACATCTCACGACATAGAATGCCTCCCTGAGCCTCTCTCACAAACGTGCAGCATCTTGCGGTGCCGCCTCTTCCACCTTCTCTCTCCCTCCATGCGCCTCTCTCCCAAACACGACAGTGCCTTACGAGACCGCTCACAGGTAAGCTCAATCTTTTTCTGTACATTTATTTACCTCTCTCTTATTGTAAAACAATAAAATAGTAAAACAGTAAAGAGATAACCTTTGTATTGTACACTTTTTGTTGGTGTGAGAGAGGTCCTAGGAAGAGGAGATTTGGTAGGGGGTGCTTGAATGACGATGCTACAGGTAAACCGGTAGATATTCACGATGGATATTCACAAGGGACTGTCTGCTATATGAATGGGGAGAGATGAGAAGAGGGAGAAAAATAGTTATTTGGAGTGAGTGAGAAAGGAGAGGAAGAGTGACAAACAAAGGAGAAGAAGCTGAGAGAGAGGGAGGAGAGGTAATAAGGTCAAATAAACAATTTAGATCCAAAAGAGAGAGAGAGAGAGAGAGAGAGAGAGAGAGAGAGAGAGGGCACCTTGTGGCCTTGGGGCTGTAGGGTGTCAACGTAGAGCATAGAGGGGTTTAAGGTAGCATAGAACACACCTGGGCCCTGGGCCATAGGGTGTCAATGTACAGCATTTATGTTTATTTTGATTATTGGCATGGAGGATGACAGCTTGTTAGCGTAACGCAATAGGAGACAAACCTAGAGCAATGGTGGTTTCTTATTAGCATAGAGGAAAACCACCTTAAGATGTCAAGATAGAGCATCGAGAGTTTCCCTAGTATACAACAAACCCTATGGCCATAAAGAGAGCACCCTATGGCCCTGGGGCCATAGGTTGCCAAAAAACCCTCATAGTGCCAATATAGAGCATGGAGAGGCTCTTACTAAAATAGAGGGGACCCTATGGCCTTCAAGCCACATAGTGCCAATATAGAGCAAATAGTGTTTTTTACTGGCATAAAGAGCACCCTATGGCCCTAGGGCCATTGGTTGTCAAAAATCCATCGTGAAGGGTTTCTTCAAATTGAAAACATAGAGGGCACCTTGTGGCCCTTGGATATCATTATAGAGCATAGAGAGGTTCTTACTAACATAGAGGGGACCATATGGCCTTCAGGCCTTAGGGTGCCAATGTAGACCAAATAGTGCTTTATACCACCATAGAGAGCACTCTATGGCCCTAGGGCCATATCTTTCCAAAACAATGAGGGCACCTTGTGTCCTTGGGGCCATATGATGTCAATATAGAGCATAGATCATAGAGCATAGAGCATAGAGCATAGAGAGCTTCTTACTAGCATAGAGGGAACACTATGGCCTTCAGGCCACAAGGTGTCAATATAGAGAAAACAGAGGTTCTTACTAGCATAGAGGGGACCCTATGGTCCCAAGGCCACAAGGTCTCCTCAATAGAGAGAAAATAGTTTTTTTTACTAGCATAGAGAGCACCCTATGGCCCTGGGTCCATAGGTTGCCAAAAAACCATGAGTGAAGGGTTTCTTCAAAACATAGAGGGCACCTTGTGGCCTTGGGGTCATAGGATGTGTAGAGCATGGAGAGGTTCTTACTAGCATACAGGGACCCTATGGCCTTGAGTTCATAGGGTTCCAATATAGAGCATAGATCGGTTCTTACTAGCATAGAGCGGACCCTATGGATTTCATGACAAAGGGTGCCAATATAGAGCATGGAGAGGCTCTTACTAGAATATAGGGGAGCATATGGCCTTCAAGTCATATGGTGTCAGTATAGAGAAAATAGTTTTTTTTTACTGGCATATAGAGAACCCTATGGCCCTATGGCCATTGGTTGTCAAAAATCCATCATGAAGGGTTTCTTCAAATTGAAAACATAGAGGGCATCTTGTGGCCCTTGGGGCCATAGGATGTCATTATAGAGCATAGAGAGGTTCTTACTAACATAGAGGGGACCCTATGGCCTTCACACCATAGGGTGCCAATATAGACCAAATAGTGTTTTATACCACCATAGAGAGCAATCTATGGCCTGACGGCCATAGGTTGCCAAAAAAATGCGGGTTTTTTTGAAACAACGAGGGCACCTTGTGGCTTGGGGCCATAGGATGTCAATATAGAGGATAGAGCATAAATCACATAGAGTTTCTTACTAGCATAGAGAGAACCCTATGGCCTTCAGGCCACAAGGTGCCAATATAGAGTAAACAGAGGTCTAACTAGCATAGAGGGGACCCTATGGCCCCTAGGCCACAAGGTCTCCTCAATATAGAGCAAATAGTGTTTTTAATTGGCATAGAGAGCACCCTATGGCCCTGGGTCCATAGGTTGCCAAAAAACCCTCATGAAGGGTTTCTTCAAAACATAGAGGGCACCTTGTGGCCGTGGGGTCATAGGATGTGTAGAGCATAGAGAGGCTCTTACTAGCATACAAGGGATCCTATGGCCTAAAGGCCATAGGGTGCCAATATAGAGCATCGATCGGTTCTTACTAGCATAGAGCGGACCCTATGGTCTTCACACCAAAGGGTGTCAATATAGAGCAAAGATAGGCTCTTACTAGAATAGAGGGGATCCTATGGCCTTCAAGTCACATGGTGCCAATATAGATCAAGTAGTGTTTTTTACTGGTATACAGAGCACCCTATGGCCCTAGGGCCATTAGTTGTCAAAAATAAATCCTAAAGGGTTTCTTCAAATTGAAAACATAGAGGGAACCTTGCGGAACATAGAGGGGGCCCTATGGCCTTCAGGCCTTAGGGTGCCAATACTCTATGGCCCTGGGGCCACACGTTGCCAAAAAAATGAGGGTTTTTTGGAAACAATGAGGGCACCTTGTGGCCTTGGGGCCATAGGATGTCAATATACAGCATAGAGCATAGAGAGCTTCTTACTAGATAGAGGGAATCCTATGGCCTTCAGACCACAGGGTGCCAATATAGAGTAAATAGAGGTTATTATTAGCATAGAGGGGACCTTATGGCCTACATCCCACAAGGTTTCCTCAATATAGATCAAATAGTATTTTTCACTGGCATACAAAGCAACCTTGGGGCCCTTGTGGCCAACCCTATGGCCTTGAGGCCTTAGGGTGCCAATATAGAGCAGATAGTGCTTTATACCGGCATAGAGAGCACTCTATGGCCCTGGGGCTATAGATTATCAAAAAAATGAGGGTTTTTTGGAAACCATGAGGGCACCTTGTGTCCTTGGGGCCATAGAAAGTCAATATAGAGCATAGAGCACAGAGAGTTTCTTACTAGCATACAGGTAACCCTATGGGCTTCAGGCCATAGGGTGCCAGTATAGAGTAAACAGAGGTTCTTACTAGCATAGAGGGGACCCTATGGCCTTCATCCCACAAGGTCTCCTCAATATAGAGCAAATAGTGCTTTTTACTAGCATACAGAGCATCCTATGGCCCTGGGGCCATAGGTTTCCAAAAAACCCTTATGAGGGGTTTCTTCAAAAAATAGAGGCCACATTGTGTTCTGGGGCCATAGGATGCCAATGTAGAGCATAGAGAGGTTCTTACTAGCATGCATGGGACCCTATGGCCTTCAGCACACATGATGCCATATTGTTTTTGTTGGCATATAGAGCACCCTATGGCCCTAGGGCCATTTGTTGTCAAAAATCCATCATGAAGGGTTTTTTATTGGCATATAGAGCACCCTATGGCCCTAGGGCCATTGGTTGTCAAAAATCCATCATGAAGGGTTTCTTCAAATTGAAAACATAAAGGCAACCTTGTGGAACATAGAGGGGGCCCTATGGCCTTTAGGCCTTAGGGTGCCAATATAGAGCAAATATAAATTTACACTGGTATAGAGAGTACTCTATGGACCTGGGGCCATAGGTTGCCAGAACAATGAGGGTTTTTTGGAAACAATGAGGGCACCTTGTGGCCTTGGGGCCATAGGATGTCAATATAGAGTAGAGAGCATAGATCGTAGAGCATAGAGAGCTTCTTACTAGATAGAGGGAACCCTATGGCCTTCAGGCCACAGGGTGCCAATATAGAGTAAATAGAGATTCTTACTAGCATAGAGGGGACCCTATGGCCTTCATCCCACAAGGTCTCCTCAATATAGATAAAATAGTATTTTTCACTGGCATACAGATCACCCTTGGGGCCCTAGGGCCAACCCTATGGACTTCAGGCCTTAGGGTGCCAGTATAGAGAAAATAGTGCTTTATACCAGCATAAAGAGCACTCTATGGCCTTGGGGCCATAGGTTGTCAAAACAATAAGGGTTTTTTGGGAACAATGAGGGCACCTTGTGGCCTTGGGGCCATACAAAGTCAATATAGAGCATAGAGTATAGAGCACACAGAATTTCTTACTAGCATAGAGGGAACCCTATGGCCTTCAGGACACACGGTGCCAATATAGAGTAAATAGAGGTTCTTGCTAGCATAGAGGGGATCCTATGGCCTTCAATCCACAAGGTTTCCTCAATATAGAGCAACTAGTGTTTTTTACTGACATATAGATCACCTTAAAGGCCCTAGGGCTATAGGTTGCCAGAAAACCCTCATGAAGGGTTTCTTCAAAACATGGAGGCCACCTTGTGGCCTGGGGGCCATAGGATGCCAATGTAGAGCATAGAGAGGTTCTTACTAGCATGCAAGGGATGCTATGGCCTTCAGGCCACATGATGCCATATGGTTTTTTATTGACATATAGAGCACCCTATGGCCCTAGGGCCATTGGTTGTCAAAAATCCGTCATGAAGGGTTTTTTACTGACACATAGAGCACCCTATGGCCCTAGGCCATTGGTTGTCAAAACTCCATCATGAAGGGTTTCTTCAAATTGAAAACATAGAGGAAACCTTGTGAAACATGGAGGAGGGCCTATGGCCTTCAGGCCTTAGGGTGCCAATATATAGCAAATATTGCTTTACATTGGCATAGAGTACTAGTACTCTATGGCCCTAGGGCCATAGGTTTCCAAAACAATGAGGGTTTTTTGGAAACAATGAGGTCACCTTGTGGCCTTTCAGCCATAGGATGTCAATATAGATCATAGAAATAGATCTTAGAGCATAGAGAGCTTCTTACTAGATAGAGGGAACCCTATGGCCTTTAG
This sequence comes from Adiantum capillus-veneris, assembly GCF_014529385.1. Taxonomy (NCBI): domain Eukaryota; kingdom Viridiplantae; phylum Streptophyta; class Polypodiopsida; order Polypodiales; family Pteridaceae; genus Adiantum; species Adiantum capillus-veneris. The sequence goes on from NC_140944.1 coordinate 149,309,841, forward strand.
GCCATAGGGTGCCAATATAGAGTAAACAGAGATTCTTACTAGCGTAGAGGGGACCCTATGGCCTTCAGCCCACAATGTCTCCTCAATATAGAGAAAATAGTATTTTTCACTGGCATATAGAGCACCCTTGGGGCCCTTGGGGCCAACCATATGGCCTTCAGGCCTTAGGGTGCCAATATAGAGCAAATAGTGCTTTATACCAGCATAGAGAGTACTCTATCTCCCTGGGACCATAGGTTGTCAAAACAATAAGGGTTTTTTGGAAACAGTGAGGGCACCTTGTGTCGTTGGGGCCATAGGAATTCAATATAGAGCATAGAGCATAGAGCATAGAGCATAGAGCATAGAGCATAGAGTACAGAGAGTTTCTTACTAGCATAGAGGGAACCCTATGGCCTTCAAGCCATAGGGTGCCAATATAGAGTAAATAGAGGTTCTTGATAGCATAGAGGGGACCCGTGGCCTTCAGTCCACAAGGTCTCCTCAATATAGAGAAAATAGTGCTTTTTACTGGCATTTAGAGCACCCTATGGCCCTGGGGCCATAGGTTGCTAGAGAACCCTCATGAAGGGTTTCTTCAAAACATAGAGGTAAATTGAGCATCACAAAGAAGAATAAGAAGCAAAAGAATAAAGACACAGGTAAAGCAAATCAATCTAGGACTCTCAAGGAGAGTCAGACTCCCTCACTTGGAGACAATGGTAGAAATGTGGCCGAAGAAAGTCTTTCAATTATACTGTTACAGACTCAAGAAGCAGGATATTCTAGTGGACTTGCAACCCTAACAGTTGAAACCCCCTCAGTGGCAGTGGTTGTGGACTCAGTATCCTTAGCTGTGTTGGACTCTATTATACAACCCAAAGAAAAAGATCTTGATAAAGAAGTTGCCAAAACTTCTAAGAGTGGGCTAGATGGATACGTTGGAACTGTACACTATTTTTAATTTGGTGTACAATTTACCCAATTGATCCCAGTTGAGCAATGCAACCTTACACCAGATGGCTATAAATGTAGACCATTGTCAGATGTCTATGTGAAATATCTCTTGAAGAAATTTGCAGGGCACTCTAGGCCAGTCTCCAGTGCAACAGACCTGATGCCGTATAACCCAATTACAAAAATGCCTTTACAAAATTATGAATTGCATGGAGACAAGCTATCAACATACCACTACTGGATTCTAGCTGGTCAACATTCCATCATAGCGGCTAGATCTTTTTTGCATAACAACAGCACTAAGCATGCTTTGAGAAAAGAGTTCTACAAGTTTAGAACTGCAAGGATAGTGGTAGACGCTCCCAAAGAGGTTGATGTGCGAATTTCCAAAATGGAGAACATGGAGAGAATAACAACAATGAAACACCAGCCTTATGTGGAGGTCTTGAAGCATGGCCGTAGTCAATGGCTTGCATATTCTAAACCAACAAAACCTAAGGCAGGAGTTCCTATCGATCATCCGAGCCGAGCACCTTGGGATGTAAGTTTCACTTCCCTATGCTTGCTTTTGTAACAAATATATTTTGAAATAAAGTTAATTTTCTTTTCTTTATTTTGAAGGCCTTTGTAAATGTGGTGAACATCATGTTCAACCATAAATCATTTGCCAACAAAGAAGCACTCATGGTCATGTACAATGATGAAATCTATGATGAGTGGATAAACATCTTGGAGAAGCATCAGACATCAACTTCTCATGGGAAAAAACCAATCATAACAACCTTTAGATGCCTAAATGGTTTAGAAGATAATGATGTCAAGCTACTACAACAGGAGCTAACAAAAGAGAAGATTTGCTTAGTGAAGCAACCACATCAAGCGGGCAAGCTCGACCTCACTGCACATGCAACGAACTTAAAGCAGACCAGGATTTATGAGCCTCAAATGTTGATGGAATTTAAAGAGATATATCCATCATCAATAGCAGTTACTTCATGGGATGAATGTATGCCTCATTATAACATTACAGATGCGATTTACAAATCTCTCTTCATGAGCTGTACGCAATGGATAAATCTCCTGCTACAAAAAGGAAAGGAGAAAGAGCCAATTCCTGAGATCACTAGGGGATATGTGCAGTGGATCATTGCACAAAATAATGGCACTAAAGTTTGCAATTCAGTTTACCATGGAAAATCAAGTGTGTTGGAAAGAATTTGGAAGGCATTGAGTTTCTCTGCAGCGAGAATAGCTGTACAATTCGTGTTGGTGTTTGCATTATAGATACAACACACAAAATCTTACATCTAGTGGTTGGAGTGCTACCCAATTTGGTAAACTAATTGATGGAGTATGTGGGGTAGCACATCAACCATCGGAATTTTTAACTGCCGGCTTAGTCAAGTATCAACATGCTGCTTCCCTAGAGAAGGCAATTTTTGAAAAAGCTAAATGGTATGAAATGCATGTTCTACCTTTGAGCTCCTTAATGGGATTAGAGACCATCCAAACATGTGCTCTTTGCGAAGTAATTTTTGGGGTTTGGGCATTCTTCAGTCAAGGAGAGCAGTAGACCAACTACTCTAGTGTTAAAGAGTCACTGTTGGAGCCAATGCATACTCTCTACAACAACGACGACGAGTATATTGATGTTGTGACCACAGCCAAAGTCTTTTTTGTGCATCGTGCAAACAAATGCATTTGTGTCAAAGAAGATGATCAAGTAATAGACATCGGCTCATTAGGCTATGGGACTAAAGAGGCACTACAACAACAAAGAAAGGTGATATCAGTTGCATGTACTAGTGATCAAATGCCGCAATTGGAATCTCTTTGCCATTCCGTAGTGGAAGAAGACCTTGATCTTAGAAGGTGGGCAGGTGTGGATACCGCAGAGAAAGTAAATGATGCCAAGGATTTAGAGAAAGAAGAAATTGAAGAACCATTTGATACAAGTGTTGAGGCCATTCTAGAAATTCTACAGGAAACAGGTTAAGCTAGCCACCCATGATATTACATTAATCATATTTAGATTATTATTGTTGTCATTTTATTTAATATTTCCCATCTCAAAGCCGCCCATGATGTTAAAAGCATTGATGTTTTGGTTTGTTATTTTTCTCAATTTATTTCCTTTGAAAAAATGTGAACTTGTGAGTTTGAGTTTTTTCACAATAAATGAATTAGGGTTAAGTGTATGATATTATATGGACATGTTGTGGCAAATATAATTCTACATATATATATATATGGTCATAAGATATATTATGTAATACTTTAAAGCTAAGTGGTCATATGAGGTTTGGGAAGAACACCCTATGACTTGAGAATCATGGAGTTCTTTGTAGACATGGCACCCTATGGCCTAGGGCCATAGAATCCCCCAAAAGCAAATGGGATACCCTACAACCTTACGGATGTAGGGTGATTACATTGAGTCTCTAAAAGGGCACATAAGCATTTGGGTTACTCTATAGCCTTAGGTCAATAGGCTGTCAACATAGAATCCACCAAAAGCATTTGGTCTACCCTACAATCTTACGGATATAGGGTGATTACATAGAGTCTTTAAAAGGGCACATAAGCATTTGGGCTACTCTATAGCCTTAAGGCCATAGGGTTTCAACATAGCATCCCCCAAAAGCATTTGGGCTACCCTACAATCTTATGGATATAGGGTGATTACATAAAGTCTCTAAAAGGGCACATAAGCATTTAGGCTATTCTAGAAGGAAACATAAGTTATCCAAGAGCATTTGGGATAACCTAAGGGCTTAGGGACAGGTACAAACATAGAGCATAGAGGATCGATTACTATCGTAGAGTGTATCTTGTGGACCTAGGTCCATAGGGTGCAAACATAGAGCATATAGGATTTGTTAGTAGCACAGAGGGCACCCTATGTCCCAAGGGCCATAGAGTGACAACATATAGCATAAACGGTTTCTTACTAGCATAAGAGGCACAACGCGTGGCCCTCGGGCCATAGGGTGCAAACATAAAGCATAGATGGTTTCTTACTAGTGCTCATAGAGGGCATCTTGTGGCCCTATGACAACCCATGGCCTTAGGGCCATAGGGTGACACATAAATAAAGTACCATATGGCTCTGAGGCTATAGATATATGTATATGTTGAGACCTGCTAACAATCCTAACCCTATGGCCTTGAGGCCATAAAGAGACATATTTTGGATTATCTTAAAGTCATAGAGATATCTACAAAGATAACCCTATGGCTTGAAGGCCATAAGAAACTTAGTCAAGGAAATCATCCAATGCAAGAAGATAGTGCAATAGAAAATGAGACTTGTGTTCTAGAGCTTAAAGGCATAAATGTTTCTCCAAGTATAGTATACTTCTAGATGCCACCATCATGGACAAAGAACTAATGTAGCTAGATAAAGATTAGGAATCTCTAGACAATGAGGAGCATAAAAATAAATTTGTTGTAGATGTGTTGTCAGTTAGTAATTTTGTTATTTGTGATTTGTTTTTTCTAAGAGAGTGACAAAAAAGATTTATCCAAATGTAGATACTTTGGAATCTAAAATTAGGTGTTCTTTAAACTTGCAGTCCTTCAACAAGATATTGCGGCTGACAAAGTTTTACTCGAGATCATTGGTATAGAGGATGCTCATGCCATTGACCCTACTGAGAAAGATTCTATCAATCTCCATGTCAACCAAAGAGTTTTTGAAGAATATGACAAGAATCTACAAGTTTTTGAAGGTCAACCGCTACAACAACTAGAGATAAATTTAAAGAATAATCCAATGGAAGAAGACAGTGAAAGTTCCATAACATGTCCAAGGCAAGAAGAAGAATCCAATGAAAATATTCTAGTAGCCCAAGATTTGGGAATTGGATTGCATGGCAATACAATCGAAGTAGAAGGCATGCAAGTTCCAGAACATGTTCAACGCCAAAAGGAGAATTCAACACAAATATTTTAGCACCCCAGGATTTGGAAATTGAAGTGCATGGTGAGTCGGACCTTCCATCTACCAACAAACCAATGCTGATTATAATAGTGAGCTTGTGTGGATTGTTCCTGAGGAGATGCTAGCAAAAGTCCAAGAAAATGAAGAGCTTAAAGTCTGCCCATGAGCATATTGTTCTTCATCAAGGATGCATTGAGTTTTTAAAGGCTCTACTAAGCGATTCCAATGTAGGGATATGGTCAGCTGCTAATGACATGCATGTTGTGGACATCATCAAGATTTTAGAAAAGGAAGCTAAAGAAAAATTCCCAGTCTTTATGATCTAGGGGCAAATCCAATGTCAACCATGCATAGAATCAAGGATCACTCGCTTAGATAATCCAGGAGTAGAAGCGCTTTTCAAACCATTGGCTATTGCATCATCAAAATTTGGTCTTGATGCAAAAGGATTGCTGCTTGCAGATGATGAACCATTAAAGGGATTTGTGAATCCTGCATTGAATTGTATTTTTCCACCATCATTTAATGTTGATGATGAGGAGGATAATATCCTCCTTGGGGATCTGCTACCATATATCAAAGCTCTCAATCATGTTAATGACATTCGCACAGTTATAGGGTCTCATTTATATGGACAAGTATCCATAGCTCAAGGTCATGAGCTTTATAACCGTATACACAAGGTTTCTTGTTATAAAATCTAATATCTAACCAACCCAAATGATTTTCTCATATTAAATTGATCACTTAATGTGGGAGAATAAACGGGAACAAGTGTTAAGATATAGATATGTGCTTTTAGATCTATCTCAACACGGGGCCAATAGTAAAGGGGCCCAAATGGGAGATGGTCTATCAAGAGCAAGGCTAACCAATGGAGCATAAGACCTTAGGGTTAGCTTCATTGAAGACCTCCAACAATGTGTGTAAAAGTACTTTGACCTTAGGTAAGCTAGGGCTGAGCTTGAGGTGGGAACCCGGCCCAAGCTTGAGCTGCTTGACCTGCTTGAGGTGCTTGTCGTGCTTGAGGTGTTTGTCCTGCTTGAGGTGCTTGATTAAGGTGCTTGAGTTGCTTGACTTACTCCATGCTTGAGGTGCTTGACTTGCCGCTTGATTAAGGTGCTTGAGGTGCCTTGACATGCTTGCCTGAGATGCTTGTGGGAATACCCCCTAGTCCAAGTGCTTTGTCATGCTTGATGACTAAGGTGCTTGAGCTCCTAAAGTCAAAAGCATCCCTACAAGAGGGGGGGCAAGCCCTTTTCCTAGGGATTAGAGAGAGAACACACACTCACACTCACAAGGGAAGCTCCAGCTTGAAGAGGCAGCAAGGACACATGTCAGGTCCCTACCCATGTTACCTTCATGTGTTGCTTGAAGCCTATTGGCTAGGCTTCAAAGGGGTCCAATGATAAATTACTTGAATTATCTAATTGTTTTTGCATTTATCAAGTCCTCTCTCTCAAAGGGGAAAGGGGGACACTTGTCCCAAGGCTATCCCTGTTGCTTGTAATGGCTTCTGCTTGTGATTGGCTAGGCCTGGAGGGGTCCAATGAGCTTCAAGCATGAGCTACAAGGGGGGGTCGACCCAAGCAAGCTAGGGGGGTGCTTAGGGGGTATACTCACCCACACACACTCACAAGCACTCTCATTGTGTGCTATGCAAAGTGGAAGAGCTCCCTCTCCAAGCAAGTAAAGGTTGAGAGCCTACACCAACACTCTTGGCTATGGAGTGCAAATCCAACCAAGAGTCATGCTTCAATGCTTAAGCTTGCCATCTCCTTCTTCTTCATTACTATGCTATTATGTATGCTAGCAACAAGAGTATGATAAGTGAGGAACTAATTCTTTCTCCTACGAAATGTTTCTTCTTCCTCTTCCCTACCCTCATTCCCTGCTAGCTCTCTCCACCTTCGAAGGTGTTTGAGGTCTTGGGACTGAGGCTTGGTATAGTTAAAGATTTCTTCAAGTTTAGGTTATGCTATGATGGTGATGCATGAAGCTTTCCATCTTCATTGCTTCACCTAGGTCACAAGGAACACAAAGAATGTATTGTAACAAGTCTCTCTTTATGGGAGAAATCATAATACAAATGCCTATTGGAGGGGGGACCGGCTCCACATAAATCCGGTCCTCAACTGTTGTCATGTTCTCTAAATTCTCTCTCTTGCAAAAGTATTGTCTATGCCAAGTTAACTAATTGCTATGATTATGTTGCTATCTTCAATTATGTCAACCCGCTATGCTCACAAAATCATTTCTTCAAAGTACTCTCATTAAATTCCGCTACTCTCAAATTGAATAGGTAAATTCCATTACATTGGTATCAGAGCATTTGGTTTCTCTTTTCTTGCTTAAGAAGAGAGGTCCTTAAGTAGCCTATAAATGGTTGATGTTGTTAATTATAATAGGGTAAGTGGAATTGGGATCTATTATCGGTTTTGTTGAGCCCACTATGTGGGGGATGGTGCACACCTCGGGAGCTTTGGACTTAATAATGGAGTCTTTCTAGACTTGCCTACGGCTTTACCATTATTGAGCCATAAGAAGTCCGAAAGGAGCTAACCCTTGGCAACTCTGCTATGTTAGACCTACTCCTCTACTCTCTATAATTAACCACTTTGAGCCGTGGGTGTAGATACTTAAGAGCTGATTTTCAAAGGCTAAGAGGAGTGGCAACTAAGGTTTTGTATTGCCAAAGCATACACTAAGTATAAACATAAATTTTGTTAACATGGCTGACAATAATCAAGAGAGTAGAATGAACATTGATAGCTTTGATTTTGCACATGAAGGTGCTAATGATGATGCTCCCATGTTTGTGAATTATCTCGTCACTAGGTTGCAACAAGCTATGGGCAACCCTGTTTTGCAAGCCGAAGTTACTCAACAACTTCGTGCTTATGGAATTTCCCTTCCTCTCCCAGAGGAGAGAGAGCTTAGGAGGCCTCTTGAAGAGACCCCCAAAAGAAGACTCTCTCCCATTCGAGAGGAGGAATCCAAAGAGAAAGAAAGCAATGACAGTCTAAGTTCTTCTGAAGATGTGGCTCCACGAAGACAGCGGTCTAGACGATCGCCTACTCCTCCCAAGAGGAAAAGAGCAACCTATAGTTCTTCTCCTCATCACTCTGAAAGGCAAGAGAGGAAACAAAGGAAGAAAAGGGCTAGGAAGAGGTCACCCTCTTCTCCTTCTTCTTCACCTTCCTCCTCTTCTGATGAAAGTTATGGCTATTCTCCTAGAGAATACAAGAGGGGAGGACATCGCAAATCATTTCCTGCATGGCGAAGGTCACAAAAGCTAAAAAAGTTCAAGGAGGGAGGAAAGAGTATCTCTTTTCTCACCTATGATGGCACCTTTGGTGCTACCGCCAAAGTGTTGGCCTTCATCCAGCAATTTGATGCGGCCTTTGGGGACGAGGGCTTCACAGAGTCCTCCAAGCTATGCCATGTAGCTATGCACTTCCAAAAATCAGCTCATCAATGGTGGGCTAGCCTTCGTGGCAATGGAGAAGCCCCAAAGACATGGAAAACTCTACGAGTTTCCATCATGAAGCAATTTCTTCCAAGTGATACTAAAGATAAAGTTCTTACCGAATGGCGCGGCTTCAAGCTTCTCTCTCATGAGTCTATCAACAAGTATGTAGACATGTTTTGGGATTTACATCTCAAATCTACTATCTTTCAAAAGATAGACTTTGCCGAACAAAGACAGCAATTCTGTGCGGGATTACCTGAAGAGATGGTCGAATACATCAACTCTCAACGGCCCGGTACTATTACCGAAGTAATCCACCACACCATGGTTGCTTCACGCATCAATTTCCATCAAGGGGATAGACGTAATGTCAAGCCCATGGAAAACAAAGATAAAAATGATGCAAAGGGGAAATCCAATGCTCAAAATAATTCCCAAGGCACTTCCAACAACAACAACAACAATCGGTCCAAGGAGAAGGGAGTTTACAAAGGTAGAAACAAACTCTCTCCTGAAGAGCTTGAAGCTTTTCGCAAGGACCATAAGTGTTTCAAGTGTGGAGAGCAAGGACATGGCTATCGTTCTTGCCCCAAGCAGAATACTCGCAATGAGACTCCTAGGGCTTCCACCATCGAAGCTCCAAAAGAGGATGGTCATTGCAAAGGATCATCACTTTCCTATGCGTGGGGAAAGGTAAGAGAGCATGATGCCTTCATCTTGTTTGACCCAGGCTCTACTCTCAACTTCATATCAATAGAGTTGGCCACCAAGTTGGGCATTCAAGCTTTTGAGATGGGAGATATAGTAACAGTCGATGCAGCTTTCAAGGGACAACAAGCCTCTGTTACTCCCTTGATTGGGAAGTTGAGGCTTCATGTCCAAAGCTATGTTGACAAAGAAGACTTCTTCATCTCTCCTCTCCAACATCAGGATGTTATCCTAGGGGCACCATGGTTTGATCGCATGGCTGCCAACATGAAGTTCCCTGAAAGGAGAATTAACTTCACTAACAGGGGAAAGAACATGTATATAGATGCTAGTGAGCGTGGTCGCACTATTCCACTTGTAAATCCTCTTTCTTTTGATAAATCAATGAAGAGCTCAGTTTCTGCGTACATGGTTTATGTCAAAGAGTCTCTAAAAGCTAATAATGAATTATCAAATGAAAATGATAGGAATCAAGAAGAGTTAGACTTGTCTACTTTTCTAAAAGGATTCCAAGATGTGTTCATCGATGATATCCCTATGGACCTACCTCCAAAACGAGGGGATGATGACCATCGTATTGAGCTCTTTCCAGGAAGCTCACCGCCTAACAAACCTCCTTATCGAGTCTCACAAGCTCAACAAGAGGAGATTATGAGGCAAGTATAGGAATTGGTAGACAAAGGGATGGTGAGGCCTAGTTCCTCTCCCTTTTGTTCTCCAGTCCTTTTAGTGCAAAAGAAAGATGGTACATACCCTATGTGTGTGGACTATCGAGCACTAAACCATATCACTATCAAAAACAGATTTCCCGTGCCTCGGGTAGAAGATCTTTTTGATAAGCTACAAGGCTCTACCTACTTCAGTAGGATTGACCTTAAGAGTGGCTATCATCAAATAAGGATAGTGGATGAAGATATCCTAAAGACCGCGTTTCGCACAACATTTGGTCTTTATGAATATCTAGTCATGCCTTTTGGCTTGACTAATGCACCAGCTACTTTCAATCGTCTCATGGAGAAAATTTTTAGACCATATCGTAAATTCACTGGAGTGTTCTTTGATGATATCATCATCTACTCCAAGTCTTTGGAGGAACATAAGCAACATCTCCAAGTGATTTTTCAAGCCTTGAGGGAGAACAAACTTTTTCTCAACCAAAAGAAAAGTGAATTCTTCCTTAAAGAGATTCAATATCTAGGTCATATTATCTCTCACGATGGTATTCGTATGGATCCATCAAAGTTAGAGGTAATAAAATCATGGCCTAACCCAAGGAATCTACATGAGCTAAGAAGCTTTATTGGTATGTGTGCATACTATAGACGCTTCATAGCAAAATTCTCTCAAGTAGCAGGACCACTACACGACTTAAGAAAGAAGAACGTTAAGTTTGTATGGACTGCTAAGGAGAAAAATGCTTTTGAAAAACTCAAAGAGAAGCTTACTTCTCAACCAGTCCTCGTGCTTCCGGATCTCTCAAAGCCATTTGAGGTCCAATGTGATGCGTGTGGTGATTGCCTTGGAGCGGTTTTGCTTCAAGAAGGGCATGCCATAGCATATGAGAGCCGAAGGCTCAATAGTGATGAACGAGTCTTGGGCATTTATGAGAAAGAGCTTTTAGCTGTTCTACATGCCCTAGACACATGGAAGCACTACCTATTGGGGACTCCATTTATCCTACGAACCGACCACCAAAGTCTCAAGTATTTCATGACGCAAACCAAGCTTTTCGACAAACAAATGAGGTGGGCAAATTTTCTTTCGCAATTTAATTTCCATATTGCTCACATAGCCGGTAAGCACAATCAAGTTGCCGATGCACTTTCACGAAGACCAAAAGTTAATGCGGTGTCTATAGCTACTCACTATGATCTATCCTCTATGATAGATGAGTATGCTACTGACGCTGACTTTAGAGACATAATGTCAGCCCTTGCTTTGGGGAAGAAAGAGGAACCATTCACCTTGCAGGATGGTTATCTTCTCCACGGAAATAGGCTATGTGTTACCCATTCCCTTCGTGAGAAGGTTATGTATGAATCCTATGCTCCTCCATATGCAGGGCATAGAGGTATTCAACCTACTCTCCGAGGAGTAGAGACATGTTTCTATTGGCCTACCCTGAAAGTGGACATACAAGAGTATGTTTCAAAATGTGTAGTATGCCAAAAGACCAAGTATGATAGAGGGAAGCAACCTGGATTACTCCAGCCATTGCCTATTCCAAATTCACCATGGGAGAGTATATCCATGGATTTCATCTTTGGATTACCCAAGTCTATCCATGCGAATATAGGAATATGGACAATAGTCGACAGGTTTAGCAAGCAAGCACATTTTATTCCTGTCAAAAAGACTATTAAGGCACATCAAATGGCAACTCTCTTCATATCTCAGATTTTCAAGCACCATGGATTACCCACATCCATCGTGTCAGATAGAGATCCTAGAATGACCAGTAATTTCTGGAAAGGTCTCTTTGATAATCTAGGAACAAGATTGAATTTCTCTTCGGCCTATCACCCACAAACGGATGGCCAAAGTGAGATAGCCAATCTTACGATACTCGATCTACTCAAGACTTATGTTACCGAAGTAGATCAACGCTCACAATGGGAAAAGTATTTACCTCTAGTAGAGTATGCCTACAATAATATTGTCCATACTTCTACCGGGAAAGCACCTTTCGAGATCATAGAGGGAAGACCTAAAAGTCCCTTGCTACTCAAAGTACATGGGAAGATCTTCGCCGCCGATGAATATAGCCGTGACCTACAAGAATCTTTTCAAAAGATTAGGGAGGCCATAGCCATCTCTCAACAAAGGCAAAAAGATGCTGCTGATAAGCACAAAAGAGCCTTAATGTTCAAAGAAAATGATTGGGTCTTACTCAAGTTTCCTAAGGCTCGATTAAGGCAAACGACGGGCAAAAATCCTACGGGCCATCAAAAGTATTATGCTAAACTAGCAAAAAGATACTATGGTCCTTTCCAAATCTTGAAGCCTATCAATGAGACGGCTTATCAACTCAAGTTGCCCAACCATTGGCTTATACACAATGCCTTTCATGTAAGCCTACTTAAGCCCTACAAAGGAGAGCCACCAATTGAACCAATTATTGAAGACCCTCCCGAAGTTGAAGACCGAGAAGAGGTGCTACAACCCGAAGTTGTCCTTCGGCATGAAGACAAGGTACTACGACATGGTAAGATAATCCGACGGTATCTTATTAAGTTCAAAAATTATCCTTTTGAAGATGCTAGATGGATGCAAGGAGTACAACTTAAGGATAATATGAACCTTGTCAATGCTTACAATGCTACCTTAGAGTAAGCAAATGTACCAATTTCTTTTAAATGACTCATGTTTTTGTCTTATATGACTAGTCCTCTTTTTAATTGTGCACAAATTTAACTAGTATGCATGCTTAGAATAATGTTTGTGATGACGACGTCTCTCAAACACCAAGTAGAATTTGTCACTCTACTTTGGGAGAATGAAATGGACTAAAGAGCAGACATGCTTGCGGCAGCTATGTCTCCCAAGCACCAAATGGATTAGTCATCCATCTTGGAAAGATGTCTTAGGGTAAAAAAGGGATCCTCTACCCGCTAAGTACGATTGACTAATGACTAAGTCTTTATCTCTTCTACCTCATAGTCGAGGACGACTATGATTTCAAGAGAGAGTTAATGTCATAAAATCTAATATCTAACCAACCCAAATTATTTTCTCATATTAAATTGATCACTTAATGTGGGAGAATAAACAGGAACAAGTGTTAAGATATAGATATGTGCTTTTAGATCTATCTCAACACGGGGCCAATAGTAAAGGGGCCCAAATGGGAGATGGTCTATCAAGAGCAAGGCTAACCAATGGAGCATAAGACCTTAGGGTTAGCTTCATTGAAGACCTCCAATAATGTGTGTAAAAGTACTTTGACCTTAGGTAAGCTAGGGCTGAGCTTGAGGTGGGAACCCGGCCCAAGCTCGAGGTGCTTGACCTGCTTGAGGTGCTTGTCGTGCTTGAGGTGTTTTTCCTGCTTGAGGTGCTTGATTAAGGTTCTTGAGGTGCTTGACTTAATCCATGCTTGAGGTGCTTGACTTGCCGCTTGATTAAGGTGCTTGAGGTGCCTTGACATGCTTGCCTGAGATGCTTGTGGGAATACCCCCTAGTCCAAGTGCTTTGTCATGCTTGATGACAAAGGTGCTTGAGCTCCTAAAGTCAAAATCATCCCTACAAGAGGGGGGGCGAGCCCTTTTCCTAGGGATTAGAGAGAGAACACACACTCACACTCACAAGGGAAGCTCCAGCTTGAAGAGGCAGCAAGGACACATGTTAGGTCCCTACCCATGTTACCTTCATGTGTTGCTTGAAGCCTATTGGCTAGGCTTCAAAGGGGTCCAATGATAAATTACTTGAATTATCTAATTGTTTTTGCATTTATCAAGTCCTCTCTCTCAAAGGGGAAAGGGGGACACTTGTCCCAAGGCTATCCCTGTTGCTTGTAATGGCTTCTGCTTGTGATTGGCTAGGCCTGGACGGGTCCAATGAGCTTCAAGCATGAGCTACAAGGGGGGGTCGACCCAAGCAAGCTAGGGGGGTGCTTAGGGGGTATACTCACCCACACACACTCACAAGCACTCTCATTGTGTGCTATGCAAAGTGGAAGAGCTCCCTCTCCAAGCAAGTAAAGGTTGAGAGCCTACACCAACACTCTTGGCTATGGAGTGCAAATCCAACCAAGAGTCATGCTTCAATGCTTAAGCTTGCCATCTCCTTCTTCTTCATTACTATGCTATTATGTATGCTAGCAACAAGAGTATGATAAGTGAGGAACTAATTCTTTCTCCTACGAAATGTTTCTTCTTCCTCTTCCCTACCCTCATTCCCTGCTAGCTCTCTCCACCTTCGAAGGTGTTTGAGGTCTTGGGACTGAGGCTTGGTATAGTGAAAGCTTTCTTCAAGTTTAGGTTATGCTATGATGGTGATGCATGAAGCTTTCCATCTTCATTGCTTCACCTAGGTCACAAGGAACACAAAGAATGTATTGTAACAAGTCTCTCTTTATGGGAGAAATCATAATACAAATGCCTATTGGAGGGGGGACCGGCTCCACATAAATCCGGTCCTCAATTGTTGTCATGTTCTCTAAATTCTCTCTCTTGAAAAAGTATTGTCTATGCCAAGTTAACTAATTGCTATGATTATGTTGCTATCTTCAATTATGTCAACCCGCTATGCTCACAAAATCATTTCTTGAAAGTACTCTCATTAAATTCCGCTACTCTCAAATTGAATAGGCAAATTCCATTACATTGCTACAGAGTGGGAGGAGAGAAATCTAATTTTTCTAGGAAAAACCTACTCCACGGGCAGGCTACCAGAAGTTTCTCGTTTTCTTCACGATGAGAAAGTTGTAACATCTAGCACTAGTGGAATGTCCACTCAAAGTCAAGACAAGAAACTTTCAGCACGTGATAAGGAAAAAGTAAGGGTCTTAAAGAATATCAAATCGTTATCAGCCTTGAAAGGTGCAGAATCAATTATGCTTGCCCAAAAATTGGGATACAAGGAGCCTGTGGTCAAAGTACATGAAGCCAAGAATTATATAAAGCATCTAAAAATTCAGTATGATCTCAAATAGCCCTACATCAAGAAATGATGGAGCAATATTTTGTAACATTTTTTCATTTACAAAGATCTTTATGTACTCAAATACTTTGCTAGAGTGCTTAGGGTTTCAAGATATATGAAGATGTAAATGATTAATAGTTTTTAAATTTGTCTTTCAATAGTATAAGTAACTTTTGAGTTTCGTGTGCCAAATGCTCATTTTTTCAAAAGGTTTTATAATTGTTTTCTTTGCAATTTGAGTTCATTGTGCCGTCAAGGACAATCTACATGGTCATAAGGTCAAGTCTTGCTCTATGACCCTGGGGGATTTGCACTTTATGGTCTCAACACCCTATGACTCTTAAGCCATAGGGTCATAGTTTGGCATGTGTTCTTGCATAAGACTTACTAAGTGTAACCACAAATTAGCACCCTATGTCCCTAAGGTCTTCAACACACTTAAGATCTCTATATTAACTTTTTTTTTTAAATCATTTCAGGGCTTCTAAGAAAAAATGTTTTGCTATTAGATTACATCAAATATCACTTTCAAACCAAGAGCAATGAATTCATTATCTACCAGCATCTTTCAAACAGGAGAAGAAAACGCTTATCTTGGATTTAGAGGGTGTGCTTCTTGCAACATTTGAGCTTCACTCAAGGCCAACTTGGACCAAGTACATGTGCATTGTAGAAGATAACAATGAGGTGTATGCGGCGCGTCCAGATGCAAAGTATTTCTTAAGATTTTGCTTTCAGTTCTTTGAGGTTTGGATTTGGAGCTGCCATCATTTACAAAAAGCTCAGTACATAATCAAGACCTGTTTTCCTACACAAAGTCACAAATTCAAGATGATTATGGATAACAGGTACTGCCAAAATTCAAATTTCATGATCAATTACAAAAGAGCCTATCACAAAAATCTTTCGACCATATGGAAGCTATTTGATTATTTAGATGGTGGCAACACTATAATATTTGATGATAGTCCATACCGAGTGATGTGGAATATGCAAGGAACTTATATGGTTTTTCCAAAGTGTTGGAACCAACATACTCAATTGCTTCAAAGTTTTTTAAAAGATGAAATTGTTCCATGTTTATGTGGATGGTTGTATGCTAAAGACAAGAGAGACTATACCATAGGAAATTTTGTAATGTTCCATCCAGATCCTGAGACTCACTATGTAATGCAATGTTATATGTCTCAAAGGATTCAAATTATCAAGAGAAGGAGGCCACCTTAACTGTACTAGTTAAGTATTATAAATAGCATCTACCAAGTATTTGGCATTGTGTACTTTTCAAATTTTAAACTTGATGGAAAGTTGTGGGATATCTTGAAAAATCTTTAAACTATTTTTTCAATGAAGTGCATCCTATTGTGAGGAGACTTCTCTCATTCAAGTTCTTTGGTTTCATTGTTTGATGCTTCTATGGTATTGTTAAATTTTTACTTTTAGTAATTGTCTTTATTAAGTGATGCAAACAATCAGAATGTTCTTGACATTTGGTAGTGTGACAAAACGGTGTTTTTTGAATACCCTCAATCTTGGGGATATTATACTCTTTCTAGTTAGTACTTTGTTAAACATACAGTGAAGACCATCCTTTTTTTGAAACTATCAAGTTGTTGGTGGTAATCTTTGTGTCTATACTTTATACTATTTTGACATAATCAATGTATATGATTCGTATTATTCACATCAAATGGTGTTTTTAAACACCTCCTTTTTTTGAGAAACCATCTCTAAAACCTTTGAATTCAGAAGTTTTAAAGCATGTGCTTGATGTAAAAAATCTTCATCTTAACATAGATTCTTTGGCACAAACTTGTATTAAGAGTTTTTATATTGTAGTTTTTGTTAAGAAACAAATTCAAAGTTAGAATTATGATAGTTTATCTAAGTAAGTGCCTGATTTAACTTTGTATAGTTAAATAGAATACCAAATGGAATTATAGGTGCAATAGATGACTCTTAGGGCCGTAGGATACTCTATATTATTGCTTATATTTTTTAATTGTTTGTGAACATAGAGCATAGAGGGTTTTTCTCACTACCATAGAGGATATTCTATGGCCTTGGGGCCACATGGTCTCAATATTGATCGTAGAGGATTTCTTACTAGCATAGAGGGTACCTTGTGGCCCTAGGTCCATAGGGTGCAAACATAGAGTATAGAGGATTTCTTACTAGCACAGGGAGCACCCTATGGCCTAAGGTCATATGGTGACTAGCATATAGAATAAAGGGTTTCTAACTAGCATATGAGGCACACCTTGTGCACCTGGGTACATAGAGGGGTTTCTTATTGGCATAAATGGAATCTTGTGTCCCTAAGACAATCTAGAGCCTTAGGGACATAGGGCGGCACATAAATAAAGTCCCGTATGGCTTTGAAGCACTGGATCTCTTTATACGTTGAGACCTACTAACAATCCTAACCCTATGGCCTTAAGGTCATAAAGAGACATATTTTGGATTATCTTAAATTCATAGATATATCTACAAAGAGCACTATATGGCCTTACATCCATAGGTGCAATAGATGGCATCTCATGGTCGTATAGCCATAGGATACTCTATATTATTGTTTTGACTTTTTAACATTGAAATATTAGTTTGAATGTTGTTTAAATTATCGTGTAATTAAAACCTGATAGCATGCTACAAAACCATGACCAATTATTTTGTTATACATGGATGAAGGTTACCAAATTTATGACAAGAGTGCTTAATATTATTTGTCTTTACATATTATCTTTTTAATTGCCTGTAATCAATCTATATGCTGCTTAAAAATCATATCAATTGGTTTTTTTGACACCTCATTTTTTGAGAAGCTACTTCTACATTCATTTGTTGAAGTTTGAAAAGCATTGATGTCATACAAATCCTTTTTCAAAGAACTATATTGGAGGTTTATTCTTAAAATTTATAATAGAGAATTTAAAATAGACTCATACAATCATGATAATTTATCTAAATTAAAGGCAACTAGAGCTTAGAAATCATTAAATAACACAATCCTAGCATACACGTTTAGAATTTGGGAAACGGGATTTTCCCAACTTATCTAAAATGGTGTTATATGTGTTATTAGATGATAGACCTCTTGCTTCCATGTACTCACATCTGGTTAGATGCCTTAAGTTACCCTTTTTATCCTGACAAAGATGACCCTAATGTCTACATCTTGACAGATATTGTGTATGAGAAAATCTACAATAGCTTGCCTTTCGATACCATGCCTTATAAATGTTAAGTATGGAGCCTGATTTACCCTTGTAATTTTCTGTGGTAAAAGCGCACATTTGTACGGCCCCCATTATGAGGAGAAGCCATCGTGCGTGAAGGAAAATCACTCACCGGAAACCAAAATTTTCACGGACAAGAATCAGGGGCAACTTTAAAGGCCTCGGGGGCGGAGACCCACGAGACTTTTTTTCGCCGGAATATTATGGCCGGACGGAAGCCGGAAAGTGGTCGGAAAACAACCGGTCGGTTGGCGGGTGGCCGGTAGTCAATGGCCGATGGCTGGTGGTCGGAAGTCAATGGCCGGTGGCCGGTGGCCGAATTCAATGGCCGGTGGACGAATTCAAAAGCGGACTTGTCTTCTCAAGGGAAGCCACACATGGGTGGATTGGAGGGTCCGATTTGGACTTATTCGCACAAGGGCGGCTACACATGGCTGTCTCTCATAAGAGAGGGCAACCCTTTTGGCCTATAAAAGGAGGCCATTTCTACACACATTTCATAGTGTGAAGTTGATGCAACAAGGTGAGTGTGAGGTGGTGAGAGTGAAGCAAGGCGGGAGATCCATTAAGGGTATAATCCCTTTGTAAACTACTTCTTGTTTTGAAGTACTAAAGCCATTGAGTGGCTGCTTTCCCGTGGACGTAGCCCACATTGGGTGAACCACGTATATCGTGTGTACTCTCTCTCTCTCTCTCTCTCTCTCTCTCTCTCTCTCTCTCTCTCTCTCTCTACTCTATAATCTTGTGTATATAAATCTGTCTCTCTCCATTAAGTAATCTACTCAATTATCTATTTAGCTACGTCTTATTTCCTAACAACTGGTATCAGAGCAAGGTTTGCTCGTAGCTAAATTATCTCAAGGAAAGGATTCATTGAATTGAGTGGGAGTTATGGCGGAGGAAGGGAAGCTCAAGATTGAGAAGTTCAACGGCAAAAACTACCAACATTGGAAGATGCAGATTGAAGACTATCTCTACCAGAAGGACCTCTATTTGCCACTAGGCGGTCTTGCGAAGAAGCCCGCAACAATGGCAGATGAAGCATAAATTGTCCTTGATCGAAAGGCATTGGGAACAATCCGGTTAAGCTTGGCGTCAATGGTGGCCTTCAATGTTTTGGAGATGAAGACCACGGAGGACTTGATGAAGTCACTTGACGACTTCTACGAAAAACCATCGGCATCCAATAAGGTATTTCTTATGAAGCGCTTGTTCAATCTAAAGATGGCAAACAATGGTTCAGTTGCAGAACACCTAAATGACTTTAACACAAACATAAGTCAACTTCGATCACTAAAAATCAATTTCGATGACGAAGTGCGAGGTCTTCTGATACTATCATCTCTACCGGATAGTTGGGACAGCCTTGTGATGGCTGTAAGTAATTCTATCTCTGGCACAAATACTCTTAAGTTTGATGATGTTGTGGGTGTTCTCTTAAGCGAGGAAATGCGAAGGAGAAGCACAGGAGAATCATCAAGTGCTGCACTATCAGTGGAAACAAGAGGAAGGCTTAAGGAGAGGTTCAAAAACCAAAAGGGTCGTGATCGCTCAAGGCGGAGCAAGTCACGCACAAAGTCAGTTCTTGAATGTTGGAACTGCGGCAAGAAGGGCCACGTCAAGAAGGATTGCTGGGCCAAGAAGAAGAAGGAGACAGAGTCTCAAGACAACAAGCCAATATCGGAGGCCAATGTGGCAGGTAAAGTAGAGCAAGATGCTCTAATTCTCTCATTAGACAATGTGTCTAGTTCCTAGATAGTAGATTCCGGGGCTTCATTCCATGCGACACCTCACAAGCAACATTTCCAAGACTACACCAAAGGTAATTTTGGGTATGTATACTTGGGAGATGATGAAGCTTGTGAGATTGTCGGTAAAGGTACAGTTTCTGTCAAAACTGCTAACGGAAATGAATGGAAGCTTAAAGATGTTAGGCATGTTCCTTCTCTTCGCAAAAATTTGATCTCTACAGGACAATTGGACGATGAAGGTCACAACATTGCATTTGGAAACAAACGGTGGAAGATCTCAAAGGGATCTTTGGTGGTTGCCAAGGGTGAAAAATTCGGTACACTTTACTTGTGTACTGTTAGCACGCGACCTTCAGCTTGTGCAGCAACTACAGAAGTTGACAGTGCGGTGTGGCACTACCCACTTGGGCATATGAGTGCCAAAGGAATGCAAATCCTTCAAACAAAGAAGCTTCTACCAGGTTAGAAAGAAGTGGACTTAGAGTTCTGTGAAGATTGTGTTTATGGTAAACAAAAGAGGTTAAAATTTCAAAAATCAGGAAATGAAAGAAAAAATAAAAAACTTGAGTTGGTTCATTCTGATGTTTGGGGTCCTACAAGTACACCATCACTTGGTGGCTCATTGTACTATGTAACATTCATAGACGATGCGACTAGAAAAACATGGGTTTATGTCATGAAGAATAAATCCAATGTATTTTCCATATTTCAAAGGTGGAAAGCCTTTGTGGAGAATGAAACAGGTACCAAGATTAAATGCCTTAGATCCGACAATGTAGGCGAATATTGTAGCCAAGCTTTTGAAAGCTTTTGTGCTAGCAATGGCATTCGGAGACAAAGGACAACCCCAAGGACACCTCAACAAAATGGGATTTCGGAAAGGATGAACAGGACAATCATGGAACGAGCACGAAGCATGCGGCTACATGCAGGCCTACCGCTTGAGCTTTGGGCGGAAGCTGTAAGTACGTCTGTGTACTTAATCAATCGGTCACCCTCAACGGCATTGGATGGGGGAGTTCCAGAAGAGGCATGGATAGGTAAACCGGTGAATTATGCATTTCTCAAAGTGTTTGGGTGTGAGGCTTTCGTGCACATAGATAGAAGCCTAAGATCAAAGTTAGATGCAAAGTCCAAAAAGTGTTTCTTCATTGGCTATGGAGAAGGAGACTTTGGGTATCGCCTATGGAATCCTGAAGATGGTAAAATCTTAAGGAGTAGGGATGTAATTTTTAACGAACAAAATATGTACAAAGATTACTTGGAAAGAAAACAAACAAAAGAAACAAGTGATGAGTACATGGAGCTTGAGGACGGTGAAGACTCAAGGACTGCAAACGGTGACAATGTGCAACAACGTCAACCAAATGAGGAGCCTCAACCTATTCCCCGAAGATCTACAAGAGCAAGTAGACCTCCAGAAAGGTTTGTTCCTTCCTTCAACCATCTCTTGATCTCAGATTCTAGAGAGCCGGAATCATATGAAGAAGTTATGCAACATGAATCCAAAGAAGAATGGACGAAGAGCATGCAAGTGGAGATGGACTCACTACATCGCAACCAAACATGGGAGTTGGTTGAGTTTCCTAAAGGTAAGCGGGCACTTCAAAACAAATGGGTGTACAAGCTAAAGGAAGAAGAAGGTGGGAAGAAAAGGTACAAGTCTAGGCTTGTGGTAAAAGGTTTTTCTCAAAAGAAAGGTATTGACTTCAATGAAATATTTTCTCCTGTTGTAAAAATGAACTCAATTAGGCTTGTCTTAAGCCTTGTGGCTGCTCATGATCTAAATCTCGAGCAAATGGATGTAAATACAGCATTCCCTCACGGTGACTTAGAGGAGGAAATCTACATGCTTCAACCAAAGGGGTATGAAGTAAAAGGTAAGGAGAAAATGGTTTGCAGATTAAAGAAGAGCTTGTATGGTTTAAAGCAAGCATCAAGACAATGGTACTTGAAGTTGGATCGATGGATGTTGGATCATGGATTCACAAGATGCAACTCGGATCACTGCGTCTACACGGAGAATTTGGGAGATGGGAAATTCATCATCCTAATGTTGTATGTTGATGACATGTTGATTGCAATTGCTAACATGCAGGACATCAAAGACCTAAAAGAGGAGCTGTCCAAATCTTTTTCAATGAAAGATTTAGGTGCTGCAAAGAGGATACTTGGTATGAAAATATCAAGGGATAGGACGAAGAAGACAATAAAGCTCTCTCAAGAAGATTACATCAAGAAGGTACTAGAAAGGTTTGCAATGCAAAATGCAAAACCAGTTTCTACACCTTTGGCTGGTCATTTTAAACTAACGAAGGATATGTGTCCAAATACACAAGAGGAGATAGCCTATATTTCTAAAGTTCCATATGCTGCAGCGGTAGGTTCTCTAATGTATGCTATGGTCTGGACAAGGCCAGACATTGCACATGCAGTGGGAGTTGTGAGTAGGTTCATGGACAACCCAGGTAAAGAGCATTGGCAAGCTGTGAAGTGGATACTTAGGTATCTAAAAGGGACAACAACAAATGCTTTGTATTTTGGAGGAACTGATATTTTTCTAGAAGGGTATGCTGATGCAGATATGGCAGGTGACAAAGATACTCGAAGGAGCACTACTGGCTATGTGTTCACGGTTGGAGGCACAGTAGTAAGTTGGGCTTCAAAGCTGCAGAAAGTGGTTTCACTTTCTACCACGGAAGCAGAGTATGTAGCAATGACGGAGGCAAGCAAAGAAATTCTGTGGCTTCATAGATTCTTAGAAGAGCTTGGATTCAAACAAGCCAATTGTGTCTTGTATAGTGATAGCCAAAGCGCTATCCATCTTGCGAAGAACTCAGCCTTTCATTCAAGGACAAAGGACATTGAGGTGAGATATCACTTCATACGCACTCTTTTGGAAGAGGGACAACTAAAGCTAGGAAAGGTGCATACAAGTGAAAATCTTGCAGACATGTTTACAAAGGTGGTCAACAAGGAGAAGTTGAGCTTTTGCTCATCTTCAATCGGCATTCAAGGATAAGAAGCCACAATGGAAAGCAGTCACAGGTTTGGTTTGGAGATCAGTCTCCAAGTGGGAGATTGTTAAGTATGGAGCCTGATTTACCCTTGTAATTTTCTGTGGTAAAAGCGCACATTTGTACGGCCCCCATTATGAGGAGAAGCCATCGTGCGTGAAGGAAAATCACTCATCGGAAACCAAAATTTTCACGGACAAGAATCAGGGGCAACTTTAAAGGCCTCGAGGGCGGAGGCCCCCGAGACTTTTTTTCGCCGGAATATTCTTTTTCGTCGGAATATTATGGCCGGACGGCGGCCGGAAAGTGGTCGGAAAACAACCAGTCGGTTGGCCGGTGGCCGGTAGTCAATGGCCGATGACCCGTGGTCGGAAGTCAATGGCCGGTGGCCGGTGGCCGAATTCAATGGCCAGTGGACGAATTCAAAAGCGGACTTGTCTTCTCAAGGGCGGCCACACATGGGTGGATTGGAGGGTCCGATTTGGACTTATTCGCACAAGGGCGGCTACACATGGCTGTCTCTCATAAGAGAGGGCAACCCTTTTGGCCTATAAAAGGAGGCCATTTCTACACACATTTCATAGTGTGAAGTTGATGCAACAAGGTGAGTGTGAGGTGGTGAGAGTGAAGCAAGGCGGGAGATCCATTAAGGGTATAATCCCTTTGTAAACTACTTCTTGTTTTGAAGTACTAAAGCCATTGAGTGGCTGCTTTTACGTGGACGTAGCCCACATTGGGTGAACCACGTATATCGTGTGTACTCTCTCTCTCTCTCTCTCTCTCTCTCTCTCTCTCTCTCTCTCTCTCTCTCTCTCTCTCTCTCTCTCTCTCTCTCTCTCTCTCTCTCTCTACTCTATAATCTCGTGTATATAAATCTGTCTCTCTCCATTAAGTAATCTACTCAATTATCTATTTAGCTACGTCTTATTTCCTAACAATAAAAACACATTATACTCTTGAGATATAGTTGGGTACCCTTTGTTGCATCTTCTCCTCACAAAAGCTTATGTTTCTGACCCTATAGCTAAAGCGTTTTAATCCATCTAGGTACTTATAGCTACTGACAACCTATGTAAAACACTTTCAGATGGCCGGTACACTAACCAGTGGTTCAGGAAAAAAAATTACATCCACTTGCAAGTGCTTTGAACTACTTGCACGTGGTTCATACAAGTTTTAACTAGTACTTGAACCCTTCTAGAGAGAACACTCTTACATACATTATTCTAATCCCGAAGGCCACTTGCAAGAGATTTCTCAACCACTTGCAGTTGGTTCTCAACCACTGCAAGTGGTCCCCAGTTTATATGTGGTTTTCCAGAACACTCTTAAACAAATAAGTCTTGTCATAAAATCTAATATCTAACTAACCCAAATGATTTTCTCATATTAAATTGATGATTTAATGTGGGAAAATAAATGGGAACAAGAGTTAGAATATAGACATGTGCTTATGGATATATCTCAACCTTTGTGGTATATGGCAAGCACGCCCCCTCCTTGCTTGGGTTGACCCCCTCTTCTCTCTCTCTCTCTCTCTCACAAGTATTTTTCATGCCAAGCTAATTAGGTGTAATGTTCATTTTGCTACTTTTAATCAAGTACTCTTCTTATGATCCTTAAAGAACTCTCTTAAAGGAAATGTTTACTATGGTTATTTAAATTCTATCACTACCCATGTCATAGTCATATTCCACTACATTGGTATCATAGCTATTGGTTTCTCTTTTCTTGCTTAAGAAGAGAGGTCCTTAAGTTGTCCATGAAAGGCTGGACCTGTTCATTGCAAGAGGGTAAGGTTGAGAAGGACTTAGTTTGAGGTACACCATTTGGAACTATAGTCTTAATAATGGAGTCTCTCAAGGCTTGCCTTTCGCTTAAACATTATTGAGCTACGAGCAAGCTCAATAGGAACCATAATCAACCCAGCAATGTTAGACCCTCTCCACTAGTCTTTGCAATCAATAGTGTCTAAACCATGGGTGTGTCTTCTTGAGAACTAATTTTTGAAGGTAAAGAGTAGCAACTAAGGTTTTTGACAGCACCAAAGCACAAACTAATATATACATAATTTTAATTAGCATGCTTGACAATAACCAAGAGAGTAGAATGAATATTGATAACTTTGATTTTGCACATGAAGATGCTATTGATGATGCCCCAATGTTCGTGAACTATCTTGTTATTAGGTTGCAACAAGCTATGGGAAACCCTGCCTTGCAAGCCAAAGTTACCCAACAACTTAGTGCTTATGGGATTTCCTTGTCTCTCCAAGAACAGAGAGAGCTTAGGAAGCCTCTTGTTTAGACTTCCAAAAGAAGACTCTCTCCAATAAGAGAAGAGGAGGAATCCAATGAATGAGAAAGAAGTGAATCTCCGAGTTCATCTGAAGATGTGGTTCCACAAAAATGATGACCTTGACGATCCCCAACTCCTCCCAAGAGGAAAAGATCATCCTATAGTCCTTCTCCTCGTCACTTTGAAAGGGAAGAGAGGAAACAAAGGAAGAAAAAGTCAAGAAAGAGGTCACCATCGTCACCTTCCTCCTCTTCAAATAGAAGGAACGGTTATTCTCCTAGAGAATACAAGAGGAGAGGACATCGCAAATCCTACCCTACTTGGAAAAGGTCCCAAAGTTTAAGAATTTCAAAGAGGGAGAAAAGAGTATCTCTTTTCTCACCTATGATGGAATATTTGGTGCTATTGACAAAGTATTGGCCTTCATCCAGCAATTCAATGTGGCCTTTGGAGATGAGGGCTTCACAGAGTCCTCCAAGCTACACCATGTAGCTATGCATGTTCAAAACTCTGTTTGTCAATGGTGGGCTAGTCTCCACGAGAATGGCGAAGCCCCAAGGATATGGAAAACTCTATGAATTTCCATAATGAAGCAATTCCTTACAAGCGATGCCAAGGACAAAGTGCTTACTAAATGGAGAATCTTGAAGCTACTCTCCCACGAGTCTATCCACAAATATGTAGACAAGTTTTGGGATTTACATCTCAAAGCTACAGTCTTTCAAAAGATAGACTTTCTCGAGCAAAAGCAACAATTTTGTGCAGGATCACATGAAGAAATGGCCAAGTATTTCAACTCCCAGCGACCTCGTTCTATCACCAAGATCATCCACCACACTATGGTTACATCTCGTATCGATTTACAACAAGGGGCTAAAAGGAATGCCAAGCCTATGGAAAATAAAGAGTGAAATGATGCAAAGGGGAAGAAAAATGCTCAAAGTTCTTCTCAAGGCAATTCCAACAACAACAACAAGACTAAGGAGAAACGAGTTTACAAAGGTAAAAACAAAATCTATCCTGAAGAGCTAGAGGCTTTTCACAAAGATCACAAATGCTTTAAGTGTGGGGAGCAAGGACATGGCTATCATTCTTGCCCCAAAAGAAATGTCCGAAATGAGACTTCTAGAGCTTCCGCGCCAAAAGAGGATTCTCCTTGCAAAGGATCATCCCTTTCATATGCTTGGGGAAAGGTCAGGGAGCATGATGCCTTCATCCTATTTGATCATGGCTCTACTCACAACTTCATATAAACGGAGTTGGCCACAAAGCTGGGAATACAAGCTTTTGAGATGGAAGATGCCGTCACTGCTGATCGGGCTTTCAAGGGACAGCAAGCCTCAGTTACTCCCTTGATTGGCAAGTTTAGGCTTCATGTCCAAAGCTACATCAACAAAGAAGACTTTTTCGTCTCTCCTCTCCAACATGAGGATGTTATCCTAGGGGCACCATGGTTCAACCGCACGGCTTCCAACATGAAGTTCCCTGAAAGGAGAATCTACTTCCTCTACATGGAAAAGAACATGTATATAGATGCTAATGAGTCCGGTCGTACTATACCACTGGCCATGTACCTATGTTGTGTGCCTTTAATAAATATAGATGCTAATGAGTCCGGTCATACTATACTACTGGCAGTGTACCTATGTTGTGTGTCTTTAATAAATATGTGGCCTCTTCTAAAACATTGGCATAGTCTCTTACCAAGTTGTTAGTGCTGTAACAAAAACTTTACCAAGCTTATACTTAATCATCGGATGAAAATTTTGAGTGAGACAAACCCATTTAATATGGAGACATGAGATGCTAGATTGGGTCAACAAACATTCCATTGCTTATTGTTTTGTGTTAATTAGAACTTTAAATTCCAAGGAGGTATAGTGTCTCCAAATGTCTAAAGCATGTATTATGGAAGTACTTGTCATATGTACTACACTTGACCTATGATGTTTTGTATTTTCAACGGCAACAAGTTGGTCCTTCTTCATGAGAAGGGCTCCTATGTATCACACACTAGCATCAGTGACACCCACAAAGAATGGTTGCAAAAGAACAACTATATGGAGAAAAAGGGAATGGTGGGTTAAGAGATATTTAAGGATGTCCAAAGACTTTCTTTGGCCATCACCCATTCAATGGGTAGTTTCTTGTGAAGCAAGTAATGCAAGAAAATTATTTCCCAAGTTTATGGTAGAAGCTAGCCAATTCTAGAAAAAACTAAATGTTATACACGAACTTAGATGTATGCCATTTTTGGATGGTTTCAACCTTTCTAGGGTCAACACTTACATCGGTTTTTGACACTATGTGGCCCAAATACTCACTTAAAGAAACTAATTTTTTCATGCAATAAATCAAAGAGAATATACAAATGATCTTTATGGCCTTGTTCATTTGTTCTAAAATATTGACAAAAAATGGGATTAGAAAGTCTTGATAATCAAGAAAAATCTTATTGAGTATACAAATGTGGTAGGTGCATTGGTAAGTTTAAAGGGGAGAACAACAAATTTGTAGTGGCAAGGTTATGTGGAAATAGAAGTCTTAAAAGGGGGGGGAGGAGAGAGAGAGATAGATAGATAGATAGTTCTATTATCGTCCTGGGAGGTCAAATATGACCTATGGGACCAAATGAACATGTCACGTGGTGTGAGTGGAGTTCATAAGTGACTCTCGATGCTCAAAAATGGCTGAAATGAGCGTCGCAATAGAGAGTCCACATCGTGGTTGGGAGAGGAAGGTATGTAGGGAGAGATCATGGTTGAATATATGGGGAAAAGAGGACCTAATGTGGTCAAAAGCTGAGTACTCAAGTAGTGTGTGGTACTCACTCTCTCGCACTTGACGAGGGCATAAGGTGCAAAGTCGATGACACTCCTCGCCAGTGCCCCAATGTCCTGTCTCGCAGCGTAGAGAATGGGAGCTAAGACAAATGGAGGCAATGGTGCGGATCGCACTCAACGGGATGGGCTCAAGGATGTAGGAATGGGTTCGGTTACCTCTTTCCGAGAAGAAGAGAGATTTGTAGTTTGGGGCAACGTGTGTGGTGTAATGGCTGAAGCGAGAACCTTCGGATTTCTCCCAAGCCGTGATACATTGGCGTTGTAAGAAGGCCTCATTAACTTGGGAGTCGATCGACGCATCCTTGACCAAGTGACATGCATCCCATCTTCCAAACCATTTCTTGATATCAAGCATCCACCCCGAACTTAGTAGACACAATTCTTGAACACGACACAATATTTGGAACTAATTGAACCCAAAGATTGTACAAGTGAGGGCTTATAAAGCCAATATAAAATGCAAAATGACATCACTAATTGTGTGAAGTGAAAATGACATCATGGATTAGGTTAGGCTTAGGATGCTAATATAAGAGGTTCCCATTAACCTAACATTCTCCCCTTCACCTCAGAGGTGAGGTGACCCATGAAACAATGCAAAGCTCTAAAAAAGGGTGATTGTATTGCAAAACAACATTTAGAAAAGCTAGGATGGATTTCATAGGGTCATAGGTGATGATGCACCAACATAACATTGATTAAACTATCCATGCATGGCTCAGAGGCCGATCAAAAGTGAACAAGTCTTAGAGCCATGTGTTATGGTGTTTAACGGTTGGGCCACACATAGCCTTGGCTCACTTAGAGGCTATCCACAATCCCCCATAATTACAATTTCTTTAGAAAAGAGCATAAAGGGAAATTGTTCTCATAGATTTCACTCCATGCAAATTCTAGGAAAGACACTACATGAGCAGTCTTATCACATGTTGCTACTAGTGGCCATGGATTTCATTAACGTGATCACGAAATCGTGACACTTTAATAACGTTGCATGATCACACACGAAAGTCACGTGATCACGTTAATTATTAACATAACCCTCTTGATAACCAGCAAAAACCACTTATGCCGATAAAGCCGCTGGGATTTTTTATTTTTTTGGTGGGCCCGCCGAGAAAATAAAAAAACCTGACGAGCCTATTTACTTGCCATATTTAACTTGCTAGTCTTTTGCTTTGCTGCGCCCAGCAAAGGGTTAACTTGCTTGTTGTCTGAGCTGTCAATTCTTGGTTCGGATATACGGGCTTTCTCGACTATAATAAAGCCAGGGACGCTGTCCAGATTTTTGAGCTAAGGATGCTGCGCATTACAAACACCTCCAGTAGCCTTACCTTAGTAATTACTACAGAAGAAGAGTCTTATTTTTGAAATGAACCAGGTATTACTATACTAACATTTAAGATTTATTCATCTAGCCAAAGGTAGAACTAGCTTAGAAGAAGAAAAAAAGAAAAACCTCAACCAACTAAACTCTCGGTGTCTACGGCGTTAGAGTGAACTTCGTGCCCAAACGAGCACGCATAGTGTTAACCCTCACGGCTCACGGACACCCCATCACCTACGACGAACGTGTATTATGTATTTGGTAGAGTCACGTACCGGGCTTGTCGGACCAATAGGAAAAGGGTAAGAGTGATCGCCGATGAGAGGCGCACTCTAACTGGGACATTCAAGGGATTAGTTGGCTAAGCATGGGCGCCCAAGTGTGAATGGGGTGAGCTCATATAAAAGCCAACTAAACCTAAAGTTCACTCATTCTCTCATTTGTGCAATAGAAGAGTGATCTTGCTCCATCTCCATCTCCATCTTCTTCTTCTTCACCTCCTTGTGTGTGTGTGTGTGTGAGAGAGAGAGAGAGAGAGAGCGCAATCGAGCATTGCGGCGGCACGACGGCAGTGAAGCGGTTGAACACGACGTAGCGGCGTCTCCTTCTTCTTCGCGGCAAGGAATCCTCCACGGCAGGAGCATAGAGCGGTGAGTGACACACCATTGCCCTCTTTTGAGCTTACTAGTGAAGCGGTCCGGGGCGGGCAACAAGAAGAGCAACCTCTAGACACCCTTCAAGGCTCCCGTGCTGCTCAATGGGGCTGGGGCACAACACAACACAAACCAAAACAACAAACCCCTAGCCAAATCCCAACTACACAAGGGGCACCACCTAGTTTAAGAGCGAACTAGGACGCAAAAGAGGAGAATCGTTAGAGCAACCCACAAACAAGCAAGGAATTTACACTAACCCTAACACCAATGGAACACTCTCACACACTAAAACACGAGAGAGAGAGAGAGAGAGAGAGAGAGAGAGAGAGAGAGAGAGAGAGAGAGAGAGAGAGAGAGTGAGAGAGAGAGAGAGAGAGAGATGGTGCTCGGGCTGCTTTGAAGTGTATCGTTAATGATCAAGCAAACATAAATATATATATGCAAGAAAGAGAGAGAAGGGGGAAGGGGGTGCTTGTTGCACTAATGCCTTCGTACAAATCTGTCATGACCAATCAAAGTGAGATTAGTATTTGTTCAACATAGCCTGAGTAAATTACACCACAACACATCACAAGAAAAAAGCCACCCCAATCACTGTCTTAAGGCCAGGGGAGTCCGCTCCACCCTGTCGCCCTCTTACAGCATGTGGGATTTATGGCTAAATTGATAACAATACCCGGAGACAAGCTATCAAGAACTTAAATAAAACACCAAGACACTTACACATCATTATTGTCCATGACTTCACGTTGCAAGGGAGACAAGGTATCCATGCTTAGTCCAAATTCACCCTCCTTGATTCAGCAAATATTGGACTTACTCTAGTAGGAGAAATGATAGATTTCCTACTCTCAATTTAATAATCACTCTCTCTTACAATGGCATAGAGTTACCTTGCTAATCACCCCTAATACAACACATACATATGCCTAATGCCAATGAGATTCCACTCAAGAGCTCCTTCCCAAGAGGTTGAGCTTGGCTTCTCAAGCTATAGCATAGTGCTCTTTCTTCTCCCCCCTTTTTGTGCTAGCTACACCCTCCTTTTATAGCAATTTTGAAGGCTAGGGTTACTCCTCTAACCATGGTTGGGTTAGATTTTCAGCAATTTATCTAATTTCTTTTGCTTGGAATTATCAAGAAGTTGGTGGGGAAAGAGAGAGGAGAGAAATGGAGGTGATAGGACTTTTCATAGTGGGTTAGTGTTAGTAGAGTTAGTATTAATTTACAAATGGAATTGGATATTTACAATGGGAGTATCCATGTAGGATACAAATAAGGAAGAAAAACTCTTAAGAGGTAAGAAAAGGTGGATTTCTTACAAGGTTGATGCTCCAAGTGTCTTGAGTAGGGCCAATTTTGACGCTTGTTGACGGTCCACTAGCTTTGACGGTACATTTTTTCTCCACTCTTGACCTTCCTTGAGAGACAAGGTAATTGAAGCTGAGTAATCAACCACCATGATGCTGTCTTTTAAGAGAAGAGGCTGAATTTTGTGGTTTTTTTGATAGATATGGGTAATTTGGAGGAGGAAAAATAAGACTAAGTGGTCAATTTTGGAATGGAATTGTGTGTGGGAGGTATGAGTTCACCATGGTTTCTCTTATTCTTCAAGGTTGAGGAGAAGGTGAGTAGGGTGCAGAGAGGAGTGGTGAGAGAGGTGGGGATGATGAGTGGAGAAGTGTGTGTGAAAGAGGAAAATGATAAAGTGGAAGAGAGAGTGTGGCTGCATAGCATGGGAAAAATGAGGTCCACTAATAAAATCATAGCTCACAGCTCGTAGCTCAAAAAAATATGAAAAAATTTGAGGCAAAAGTTCAGCCCACGAGCTACAACTTTTGTTTGTATCACCTTTTCGAATTCGGAGAGCAAGTGAACTTTAAAAATTCAGCAAAACCGACCGTTTTTTTCCACTGCACAAGGTCCTTGTGGGGTCCTTCTTTGGATGATTCTTTTGAATACCTCCAAGAGTGAGCCCTCCATAGTGCATGTATGCATGCCACCTACCCTTGACCTTATTTGGTAGGTCTATAATTGAAGATATTGTTGAGATCATGATATAAGTGAATAGTACAACTAAGAAAATCAAATATTGAGGGGTCTAAAAAATATGTACATGTCAAATATAAATAATATAAGTGGAAAAATATAAAGGGGTCAAAAGAAATCTCTCTCATTATGAGGCTACCATAAAAAGATAAATATTTTTGGTGTTCTAATTTTTTAGAAAAAAAACAAAATAGATGTAGGAAGGGAAAAATCACAATAGTGAAAAAATATACACATAAATAAAACTAGTTTTTTTGGATTTTTGTTGGGGTGGAGTTACACCAAATATAAGAGAAGCTTACATGAAAATATTTCTATATGGAATAAAGAGTATGAAAAATGGTAAGAAAAATTGTGGTAATGGTGAGGCAATGTACAGAGCATAAATAACACACACCTAGGTAGAAATATTTAAATAAATACCAAAATAATTATGAAAAAATCTTTTATTTAGGCCCTATATACAAAGAAATATTTACATACGCATGGGCCATAATATACTTATATTTTTTATTTTTTTGGCTCAACTAGCCCCATGACTAACTAATTGAGGGTTTTTTATTTCAGTAAGGAGATATGGGAAAAGTCCCCTAACTCACACGCACCTATATACAGTGAAAGGGTGAGGGTAACCACAGTGTTTGAGTGATTTGATAGGGTGAGATAACTCACTATGGCAATTACAGAGAGTCGAAAAAACGGCTATCACTAGTTAAGCTAGTTGTGTGATTGGAGCCGTCTATGGCTCGCACACAGTGTTAGGCAAGGCCCTTGCTTCGACAGTGCGGCAAGGAGAGCACATTTTTGGCGCCGCTGCCAGGGAATCGCCCTACACTAAGCCCAAGAGGCACTTTCTGCTTCTCCTATGAGTTGTTTGTAGTAGGAAAGAAGAGGAAGAGGAAGAGGAATGAGTTATTTTTCTGCAAGTTGTTAATTTTTGTATTGTCTGCAAGTTCTGTGATTTCCGCATAATGTTGTGTTTTCTGTTTGCACACAGTCTTTGCACAATTAGTAGTCGTTAGCTTGTTTGCAGTCAATGAATAAGTAGGAAGGCAGTTAGCAATTTCTGTTTGCACACAGTCTGTACACAGTTTTCTATCAAGGTTTGTCTGCACACAGTCTTTGCACAGTAAGGTAGTGAGAGAGGAAGTAGGTGGACAGTTAGCTCACTGTCAGTAAGCAGTTAACAGATTAGTTAGTAGATTAGTTAGTGGTTAGCAACACTGTTAGTAAGTAGATAAGGTAGTGAGCTGTCTGTGAGCTGTGAGCTGTTGACTAGGAGGTTAGGTAGGTGACAGTGTGTGTGGCCAAGAAAGGGTCACCTAAACCGCGC
Organism: Adiantum capillus-veneris; assembly: GCF_014529385.1. Taxonomy (NCBI): domain Eukaryota; kingdom Viridiplantae; phylum Streptophyta; class Polypodiopsida; order Polypodiales; family Pteridaceae; genus Adiantum; species Adiantum capillus-veneris. The sequence goes on from NC_140944.1 coordinate 149,343,053, forward strand.
GCGGTCGTCGCCTCAAAATAAATAAATAAATAAAAACCAAAAATATTTAACCGTGAGTGACTGGGGGGCTCTACTAAAATTCTGATCGGGATCATTTCCCCAAGCCCAAGCCCAGGCCTCAGTCTTATGATATATACTAGACTCACTCTTATATATATACCCTACCCCCTCAAGAGGGAATGAGATCCAAGTCATATGAACCTACGCTCTGGACGAGTGTTAGAGCACGAGCATATTGGTAGTGCCTCCATTTACGCGGGCAACCATTATTCCTCCACCCTAGGTTCTGGACCTTCGGCCGGGACTCAAGGTAGCGCTACCCAAGATCCTCATATCGCGTCTAGTGATTCTTCCTCTGACTACAAAGTCATGGAGGGGTATCCTACACCAAACCCTGATAGTTCAAGTCAAGACATGCATGCCATGGGCCCACGGCCCGGGTCCAGCGTGTTTAGCCGCTTAAAAGAGACCCTTAGTAGAGCTACTCGCTCCGAACATGCGGTTAATAAAATAAATGAAGGGAGTGAGGAAGTAAATTCGTAATTCATGCCTAAAATAGACCCTATGCTTCTTGAGAGTGTGCATGTGAATGTTCCATCCACTGCACCTCCTGATCCTTTAGGACAATCTCCCTCTGAGGTTCTACTACCCGATGGTAGGAGTCTTGCCGAAGTGCAAGAGATCGAACGCTATATGCAAACAACAAGAGAGAGGGAAATTGAGAACCTACGAAGGCTAGAACAAAGTCGAGCCCTGAAAGAAAAGGCTCCTATGACAACAATCATGCCAGCCAAGCAACCGAGTGCTCCCAAGGTAGCAGTCACGAAGGGGCAAGCGATGGGGAGCAATAATGCTTCCACTTCGAGGGAAACCTCCAGCACGCCAGGCCTAGATGGGATATTCCTAAACGAAAATTGGGAGTATGACCTACAAGCAGAAGCTTTAACTGATCGGTACACAGGACACACCTATCATGTGGGTTGGTTAGATGTTCTACAATCCACATCGGGTGCTACTAGCATAGATGAGCAACAGCAGAAAGTCTGTGATGTCCTCCATAGGATTGTCGAGTTAGAAAGACAGAACACAGGGATCAACATGCCTTCAACAGGCCTAATGAGATTCTTGGATATGGGAAAGGCCAACCAACCAACCCTATCACAAATGGAGACTCCCTCAGTGAGCCCCATTGATCCTCCATATGTTGTTTTGCCAGGGGCCTCAGTACAAATTGAGCCCACAAGTGGCAGCTTTACCTTCCCAGATCTAGCTCATCTTTCTCTTAATGACACTACGGCTACCATGCATATCCCAGTGGTGAGCATGACAAGAAATACACCATGGAGTTCATTTGTTAACACTACACCGATGCCTAGTAGCACAGTGCCCCCAACTATACCTACATGTATGTATCAATCATGTGCACGTGTCGTACCTCAGCCTCATGTAGCTCCTACACCTCCAATTATTCCAAGATCTTACAATCCACAATGGAATTATCCAAGCTCTTATACAAGTGGAGCCATGCCATTTAATAATAACATGCCATATCAGGCACCCCCTATGCCTAGGGCCACGCCTGTAAACTTTGGACCACCGTCTGGTACACCACCATACGAAATATGGGACCCAAGAGCCGCGCGTATGCCAAGGCCAATGCCAACTCCCATCTCACATGTGGTTCGAGGAGCACATACACCCATTATACCTGCTCAAATAGGAGATTTGGCAGCATTTTCTCAAACTATCGGTCGCTCTATTGCGGAAAACATGCGTAGTGCACCTGATAGAGAGCCTAGGAGCAAGGCAGTTCAAGTAGCTAAGCTCACACAAAAATTTAGTGGAGACGGAGATGCTAGAAAGCATATGGAAGTCTTTGAACATGTGTATGATTCCTTGGAAGAGCACAATGAGCTACATAAGTGTAAGGCTTTGAGTTTGACCCTAAGCGGAAAGGCTGGAGATTGGTATAGAACCTTAAGAGTAGAAGAGAAAACTATCTACTCTACTCTTAGGAGACTGTTCTTAAAAGAATACATACGAGAGGGAGTACTTTGGGGTGTAGCCTCTCAGCTCCAGAAAGCCCAACGAGAAGAAGGTGAATCCGTGAGAGACTTCATTAGTCGCCTAAAGAATTTGAATTCTCGATGCAATCCAAACGAGCGATTCAACAACAACCAATTGCTCGATAGATTCATTAGGGGACTACGACATGAAAGTATCTATAATGGCCTAGTCATTAGAGGTATCACTACTTGGGAAGCATTCACCATGAATGCAATCCAATTGGAGGATAATTGAATGATTGTAGGAGAAAGAGTGTCTGCCGAGCCGAAGTCTAGTAGCTCGCAAGCATCAGGGCATGAGCAGATGAAGATGAATCCAATCATGAAAGAGCAAACGATATCTGAGATGACTTTGGCAGATCTCACCAACGCCATCCAAGAAAGCCTTAGGGGTAATCGTGCTCCACAAAACACTCATATGTATCCAAGAAGGGAGCAACAATGGTGCTCAATTTGCTTGGGCCCACATACTACGAGTGAATGCCCTACTTTCAGAGTAAAGTTTAACGGGACTTGTAACGCGTGTGGTAGGTATGGCCATCAAGCGAAGGATTGCCTAATGCTTAAACGCATCATGGAAAATAGACCGCCTATAGCTTGGGCAGACTCACCTTGAGTTCCTGCATTGATGCCTACCCCACCCATGGAGCAACAGTTGCCATTACAGCACATGGTCCCTAGAACCCAAAATGTGGTCCAAACCACGCCATTGCCACCTCCAGTGCTAGGACCGCAACCCCCTCATCCAAGAGTTACACCTATGAACCAAATAGGTTGCGAGTCATCTAGTACTTATGTAGATTGCGAAGAGGACATAGACCCTAGTATCACCTATGGAGTCAACATGCTTGAGGAGTGTCCCATGTACTATATGGAAGACCATTGGGGACAAATCAAACCGGTATATCAAGCTAGTGCGCTAGCAGCAAGAGGCCAAAACATTAATAGTTTTGCCAAGAAACCACCTCTTCAGTGCTACGAATGTGGTGGACCACATCGAGTAGCTGAGTGCCCCATTAGAATGCAAAAGAATGCTGCACTAATGCAAACAAGTCAAGGGAATGCATTGGCAATGCCAATACTCACTTGTAATTGTTGTGGCATAGATCATTTGATCGCACAGTGTCCTAACAATCCAAACGCACCGAAAATCACACCAATGAACATAATAGAGATTGTTGATGGGACACCACCAACTATAAACATAGCACCAATGAATGCACTCACACGGTCGATGCTCCAAAAGCAAAATTACATCCTCGAAGAGAGAGATGCTGCATCCATTGGCCGAGCGAGAAAGAAGAAAACACGAAGAAAGAAATCCCTTAATGCTTCTAGCTCAAAACCTAGTTCAAAGACTAACATAGGGACAGGAGAGGATCCCGTGTATAAGAATGACCCTGAGGAAAAAGCCAGTGAGGAGGATCACGAGAGGGAATTACGACGAACACCAAAAGAGTATTCAAAGTTAAACCACCCAGTTGCAAACCCCCAAGATAAGCCACGAGAGACAAAAAATGAGGATTGCAAGAGAGATATTGGAACCTATCCAAACCCAACAGTGGAAATTGAACGAGTCCAACAACTGAGGGTTTGGTGGAAGAAACTCAACGAACATTAGAACCTGAACCCAAACATATCCAGATGTCGGACACAGTGTTTCCCACACAAGCTCAACCTCACAAGAACTACAGGCCGTTAGCTATACCCAGTATCATTCGGGAAGAGAGTGAGGGTAGGACATCTGAAAGTGGACACACACCTTTCCTACTAGAGAGAATGTTTGGTGAGGGAATGCCTGACCCCCTTGAGGAAGTGGAGATTCCATCTTCACCATTCTCTTGTCAGGGTCCTACGTCCCACAAGATGCCATTAAATGTTTCCAAATTGATGGATTTCATGTCTTCAGAGTTCGAACCACCATCATGTCCAAACTATATAAAGACCCCGAGCTAGTCTCAGCTCTTCGAGCCTTCCTCAATGGAGAATTACAGGCCGGATTACCACAGTTTGCACATATGAACAAACCTAACTCGGTAATGAATGATGAGGAACATTTAGCACCACCATCTGACCTAGCGGGACATGAATCTGTAATTGAACTACCTTTTAACAAGTTGGGGCAATACTTTGAAGGTGATGAATCTAATGCTACTCTACCAATCACTACTAAAGGATTAACTGTAAAGGGGGTCCTTGACGGTGGTGCGGGAGTCAGCATGGTGACAAAGAGTTGTTGGGAGTCTATGGGGCAACCTCACCTTGAAGCCACAAGCGTAGTGGTAAAAATGGCTAATGGATCTATTGTTACGCCTATTGGAATGCTAAAGGATCTCAGAATCAAGGTCTTGGGACACAAGGTAAGGCAGACTTTCATTGTTATGGATTTTTCCAAGCATCCTATGTCATTTGAGATGATCTTAGGGCGTCCATTCATGAGGGAAGCAAAAATGGTGCATGACTGGTCCAAAAACCAAGTCTACTTACAGTTCCAAGACTCTGTCATTCGAGTTGATCTTTTAAGTGGTCGAACGCATCCGCTAGGAAATAAATTCATCATTGATAATCGATCAGACACAACAATTCACTCAGCTCCATTACAGTATTGTTACACGTGTAACGAAGACACGGATATTGGGGAGAACTCTCCTTATATGGATATCCTACCCGGAATGGCTGAGTCAGACAATGTCGATTGGGTGCACCTAGCGGCAACTATAGATACATGGGGAGCTAGAGGAACAACCTGGGTAACACCAGATGGGGAAGAGATACCACACATTGCACCAGTAAACATGTTAGGTGTAGCACATGTAACATCCGATGATAAGAAAGAGGCACACCTACCTGAGAGTGAAACCGATGATTCCTCAAAGGCTTCAGGCCAATACACATCAGAAACGGAATCTCAGGGAGAAATGGATTCAAAACCTGAGGAAACATCGAGTGAGCCAAGTATAGAAACTGAACACTCAAGGCCTAGTACGACCATCTATGGTAATTTATATGAGAGTGAAGAAGATATAAGCGAAGACCTATCAAGCGAGTCGAGTTCAAACATTTACCAAAATCAAAACCTTAACAAGAAACAAAGGTCATATAAGAGACGACGATATCGAGCAAATGTGAGAGCTAGAATAAACAAGGAAAGATCTATTGCAGAATGGCTTAGCTATCTAGGGGCATGTGATGCTCATCGAAACCTAGTAGACAATTGGGGTGAACATCTCTACAGTGTCATGTGGTGCAGCCCGCGACCCATTGACCTCGCTCAATTGGAGGTTACAAAGCCGAAATTGAGTCGAACTATAAGAAGACGTCAAAACCGAGAGTTAGCACAACAACAAAAGGAGGCAGAACTAAAAGAAAAGTCTCCGTCAGGACAAGAGCCTGCTGACTTACATACGGCTCCTGAACATTTTAAATCTTATACCACGGGGGAGCGAAAGGTTGTGTATGCCAAAGCCCAACGAATACCTACCGATGGAAGCAGTGGAGTCTATGATGGTCCAGCGGTAGTTAAAGAGATAGAATTAGCAGAACCAGGTGAGGAGTCTAAACCAGTCTTTATTGCTCAAGAACTTACCGAAACTGAAGAGGCTGTACTTAAGGAGCTCCTCAAGGAATACAAGGATATCTTTGCTTGGACATATCATGACATGAAGGGCGTTCTGCTTTCTGTGGTGCAACATATAATTCCCATGATCAACACTGCTAAACCCGTCCAGCAACGACCCTATCCAATGAATCCTAAGTACGCCAAAATTGTACAAGAGGAGATTGAAAAACTTATCCAATGTGGATTCATATACCCTATTGAGCACTCAAAATGGGTTTCTCCAATAGTCCTTGTGCAAAAAAAGAATGGGAAACTAAGAGTGTGCGTGGACCTCAAGAAAGTTAATGCAGCTACTAGGAGAGATCATTATCCCTTGCCATATTCAGAACATGTGCTTGAAAGAGTTGCGGGCAAGGAAGCTTATAGCTTTTTAGATGGGTACTCTGGCTACAATCAAATCACAATATCATTAGAGGACCAAGCTAAAACTTCTTTTATCATAGAGTTTCGAGTGTTTGCATTTTGTGTTATGGCTTTTGGCTTAACAAATGCCCCTGCTACATTCCAACGATTAATAAACACTGCGTTTAAAGAATTTCTAAGGGAGTTTTGTGAAGCTTTCCTAGACGACCTTTGTGTTTATTCTTCTTGGGAGAAGCATTTGTTATATCTACAAAAAATATTTGAAAGGTGCAGATTTTATCGCATCTCATTGAACCCTTTTAAATGCCAATTTTGGGTTAAGCATGGAGTCATTCTAGGGCATATAGTGTCCAAGAACGGGATATCCACAGATGAGAGTAAGATTAAAGCCATTGCCGATTTGCAACCACCTACTAACTATAAAGGAGTTCAAAGATTTATGGGCCATGTTGGTTATTATCGAAGGTTTATTTTAAACTTTGCCAAGATAGCGCGTCCATTATACAAGCTTCTTATCGAGTTTCACTGGATGGAAGAATATCATCAATCTTATGAGTTATTAAAGAAGGCCCTAACAACTGCTCCAATCCTGCGAACACCTGATTGGAATGTACCTTTTCATGTGCATATTGATGCATCAAATTTTGCTATTGGGTGTGTTCTAACTCAACTAGGAGAACATAAATTGGACTACCCTATTAGCTTTGCAAGTCGCCAATTAAATGATGCCGAGATGAACTACACTACTACAGAGCGTGAAGGTCTAGCTATGATTTACGCAGTAAAGAAATTTCGCTATTACCTTCTTGCTACCAAGTTTGTGTTTTATGTGGATCATCAAGCATTGCTATATTTGGTAAACAAGCTGTGTTCCACAAGTCGAATTACACGATGGTTGTTAATTCTTCTTGAGTTTGACTTCACCGTTGTTGTGAGGCCTGGGAGAAAACATGTCATGGCGGATCATTTATCTCGTATCCCTAATGGCGAAGCTCCTACGGGGGTTGATGATGAATTGCCTGATACTCCTTTGTTCATTGTTGAGACAATGCCTGAATGGAGTGAAAAGATTGTTAACTTCTTAGTTAATGGTTTTCCACCCAAAGAGCTGCGAAAAGATATAGCTCGAGAATTAATCAAGGAATGCGAACCCTATTGCTTACTGGCTTGAACTCTCTATAAGAGAGGAAAAGATGATGTTCTTAGACGCTGTGCCCGCAAGGATGAGTATTTATATATTCTACAAGAGGCACACATGGGCGTACCTGGTGGTCACTTTTCAGGAAAGTTGACTGCCCGAAAGATCTTACAGTCAGGCTATTCGTGGCCCACTCTGTTTAAGGATGCATCACTTTTTGCAAAGGGATGTGATGAATGCCAATGCTTCAACAAGCCACAAAGAAGGGATAGGATGCCTCTACATCCCATCAAGGTAACCCAACCATTTGAAAAGTGGGGCTTAGACTTTGTAGGACCGATTAGTCCGGCTGCACGTAACACGCAATCACGATATATCATTGTGGCTACCGACTATGTAACCAAATGGGCTGAAGCAAAAGCAACACGAAAGGCGGATGCAAAAACAACAGCTAAGTTCCTCTTTGAGAACATTATCACACGTTTTGGATGCCCCTTTGAACTTGTGAGTGACAATGGAACTCATTTTATAAATGAAGTAATAAAAGAACTCACATCAAACTTCATGATATCTCACCACAAGTCTACACCCTATTATCCCCAAGCAAATGGCCAAGCTGAGAGTATCAACAAAACTCTCATCTCCGTTTTGACAAAGACAGTCGAGGCTCATCGCACTGATTGGGACCTAAAGCTTACATCAGCTTTATGGGCTTATCGTACTGCGTATAAAGTTGCTATTAACTGCACACCGTTTAAGATGGTGTATGGCCAAGAAGCAGTTATGCCATGGGAGTTTTTCATTCCTAGTCTTCGAGTAGCTTCTCAAGAAGGTTGGGATGGTAACCCCTTAGTGGAGCGATTGTATATCGTAGAAAGGCTAGATGAAGAGAGGCAATTAGCTGTGCGAAATGCTCTACTGGAGAAGGATAGGAGAAAGAAGTGGTTTGATAGCCATTTAAAGGATAAATACATCAAGGTTGGTGATAAAGTTCTTATGTACGGGGTACGTAATGAAAAGAAGAAATTGAAATACGCTGGTAAGGGACCATATCGAGTGTGTGAAATTACCTCGCAAGATACCATTCGTGTGGAAACTCTAGATGGAGTTGAAACCATTGGATTCCTTAATGGGAGTAAATTCAAAAGATATTATGATCCTCTAAGCCAGGAAGAGTTGCAAGCCATCCATCAAAAGAAGGCTGCCAAGGAACAAGCAGAGCTTTAAAAAATCCAAGCAAGAGTTGAGGCTCGAGAACGACAACAACGTCTTAGACGGCAACGAGAGGCTAATCTGGGAATCACGCAAGCATTTTTTGAGGACACAGATGACGACTCATTAGAATCTGAGCCACCCCTACGATGCCCAATTGAGCTAAATAGCCCCTATGGGAAAGTACTATACAATGCCTTATTAAATACGGCAGCTAAACACAATTTGTTATCCTATGGAGTTTGGTGTCAATTAGGGAAACCGACCCTATCCCCGAGTATGATGCAATTCAAGGGCATTAATAAAAAGAAAACTGTTATTCTTGGAGTCCTTCAGACCCCTGTTGTCTATGACAATGGAAGCATAGTGCAGAGGTTTCTAGTCATGCCCGCGGGAGCTATGGAAGGCAAGGTAAACCTGGGACGCACGTGGATGTTGGCAACCAAATGCACTATTAATTGGGATACTGGTAGTGTCACGACGCGACCACCGACTCTTACCCCTATCATTCAAGCAAAGTCACCTACGTTGCAAACTCTAGCAAAGTTGAAGGATAGCCAACATTCACAAGCCAAGGTGGTTAACTCGTCTTTGCCGGCTACCCATGAACCTAGCACTTCAACACTTGTAGTTGCAGAAAGCAGTAATATTGCAAGTACTCAACCTACACAACCTAAGAGTACATACCAATGGGTCCCCAAGGCCTTACTTCCAACTACCTTAACCCTCCCATCCATTCCAAGAAAAAATTTCCCCGGAAAACCAAGAGCGCGCCCTAGGAGAGTCAAGACCAAATCACGATGGATTCCAAAACAACTATTAGAAGCCCAAGGCTACTATGATGGAAATGAGCAAATTTGGGTACCTAAACGTAAAATGTGTCCTTCCCTATCGACAACAAACCCATATGAGTCAAACAGTGTAACGCTAAAGCCAATGGCAGACCGTGGGAAGGGAAAGATCACAGAATGCTACACACCTAGTCTAGAGCTAGTTTGGGCTCCAAGGAAAAACCAATTTATTCCACCTAGCTCAGGAAGGGGGAAGTTCCATGAAGCTTCTAGCTCCTCATGTAATACATCCATACAGGTAAAAGCTTCTACACAGCCTCCATCTATAGTAGTGGACCTCCATGAAGATACAAAAGAATCCACACCTCCCAGTGTTCAAGAATCACCATATGAACCACTTCAAGTTCGATCCTGGGAGAGTACCTTACCACCCTTGCAACTTGACGAGGCACCTAGGGTAATAGAGAACTACTGGCAAAAATCCTCACCTATTACCAATTGGAACAATTGGTTTCAAAGGGTGACGACATCATTTCAAACGGTATGATCTACCCAAGGAAGGGGGGAGTGTTTGTGGACATCCATCATTCACTTGCTTCCCTCTCAACCTTTCTCCCTGACCTCTTAATCTCCAATCTTAGGGAATGTATATATAAAGCCTTATACTCACAAAAACAAGATAAAAAAGTAAAAGAGCAAGAGCCATAACACAAATCATAAAAACAAATTATGCACAACAACACGACCCTTGTAATATTTGCACTCTAACCATCATCTATTTGCGTGTATAGATATGGCTAGTACACTAGAGTCATCCACTCCTGCCTTGGGTGAGAGGTACCCTCGTTACTTTTCACAAATATTTCACATGGTCTTTCCAGTGCTTGCATGTGAATGGGATTTGATAGGTACGCTAGCATGTGAGAGGAATTTTGAGGATTTAGAATGGCTGATACGTCTCTTGACCACGTCTGATCCATACTTAGTAGAGAGCGTTTCTCCCATTGCACAAGCCTACCCTTTTCACCAAGATGACTATAGGCGTCTAGTGACCTTCTTAGTAAACATGGGCACCTATGATGAAGAAGAAAATTTACACGACTACACGGATGGCAAATATGGTCTCATGGATGATGACTTTGTTTATCTCGACGACGAGGATAGGGGTTTAGCCTTAGGGTTTCCCCCCAACCTCTACAATATCCTATTCCCTTGAATCTCTAGGGGGAGTGCAAATAATTAGGTTAGGGTTCCTTATGTTTTTTGTTGTGTTCAATAAGTGTTGGTACCTTTTCCCACTAATGTGCCTCCTGGAGGTATTCCTTTTGTTTCCTAGTGTGTACAGGAGCATGTTGCTATTGATAGGATTTGGACCTTCATGGAATCTTTATCTCGACTCACTCTTCAAATCAAGCGCGACCATCGAAACAAACAGGTGTTTCTTGTCCATTAGCATTGCCCCTTATCTTTTTTGCATCTATGATTGTCTGCTATGATTGTGATTGGTAGCCTAATATTCATCGCATTTGCTTAGTATCAAACATTTAATTCAATGTAATTTTTTGTCATAATCACTTGTCTAGGTTTAAAAATCAAGCAGTCCGACTAAGCTAGTTTTACCAAGTTAGGTGTTATAAATCTTCTCTTAATACCATGGGGAATGCCTTCCTAATAATCAATGGTTACTTAGGTTCTTAATCCGATTAGGCAGCATTGTGTGAAATGTACTAGGGCTTTCTAGTAGGCTTGACCCTATTGACCTTTCGCTTAAGTATTATAAAGGGAGTTTACTAGTGTGATGAGCCTGGGGAGGTGTATCAGTGTTATATGACCCCCCAAAGTTACAAAATTAAAATGTTGAAAATGAACAAACAAAAAATCAAAGTGCCACATTGTAAAATCTTAAGCTGGAAGAGAAATCTCAACTAGATTTGGTACTTCACTCACATGTATTGCCTATGGTACTAGAGCCCTAGAGGTTCCCAGTGTGGGCGCTTTTCCTTGAAAAGCAAAAAACCCAAGGCATACAAAATAAGAACACACATCAAAATTGAATCACCGTGAAAAGAATTTGGGGGGTCAAAGAAAAAGTAATCAGTCAGGCGATGATTTCATGAGAAATTCCTTTTATGGTAGCTTAACTACAAGGTCTTCTAGATATAGCCTCTAGTCAACCCTCGAACATGAATACTTGGCTCTCGCGATTAAACAACTTAATTGACCACAGAAAATTAAGAAGCTTACCCATGGTATTAACATTCGATCTCTAGTGCCTTTCGACCATCAAATTAGCGACCCCACACTTGTTTAATTTTTTACCTTTACATATGTTTATGCATTTGATTACATTGCAATTTAATGTTCATTGCTGACAAATTGTTTGAAATTCTTTTACCAATCAATTTGTCTACCTAAAACTGCATATGCTTTTTAATCACTTATGAGAATGCAATTACTGTGCCAATGTTGTTTGATTTTGCAGTGATTGAAGAAGGCTAAGAACATTCATCTCAAATGCTCTTCCACCTCGACGAACGAGCTTCAACTCAATAGCTTCCGAGGACGGAATCTACATCAAGAAGGGGGGCATGTTAACCCTCACGGCTCACGGACACCCCATCACCTACGACGGACGTGTATTATGTATTTGGTAGAGTCAGGTACCGGGCTTGTCGAACCAATAGGAAAACGGTAAGAGTGATCGCCGATGAGAGGCGCACTCTAACTGGGACATTCAAGGGATTAGTTGGCTAAGCATTGGGCGCCCAAGTGTGAATGGGATGAGCTCATATAAAAGGCAACTAAACCTAAAATTCACTCATTCTCTCATTTGTGCAATAGAAGAGTGCTCTTGCTCCATCTCCATCTCCATCTTCTTCTTCTTCACCTCCTTGTGTGTGTGTGTGTGTGTGTGTGTGTGTGTGTGTGTGTGTGTGAAAGAGAGAGAGAGAGAGAGAGAGAGCGCGATCGAGCATTGCGGCGGCACGACGGCGGTGAAGCGGTTGAGCGCGACGTAGCGGCGTCTCCTTCTTCTTCGCGGCGAGGAATCCTCCACGGCAGGAGCATAGAGCGGTGAGTGACACACCATTGACCTCTTTTGAGCTTACTAGTTAAGCTAGTTGTGTGCTTGGAGCCATCTATGGCTCGCACACAGTGTTAGGCAAGGCCCTTGCTTCGACAGTGCGGCAAGGAGCGCACACATAGTAAAGGCTCTACTAGCTTTGGAATTTTGACTAGGCAAATACAAAGTCACAGTTTTTTCTCCTCAAGATCTCTAAAGATCTCAAGTAACTACTCAATGATTAAAAAAGAAGAGATGTCACATAATACTTACTAATAGGAAGTACTATTCAACAGATATTATAACCGATCAATACACAACAGAGGGCGGTACTAATTGAATTACCTATTAACTTTACACAAAGAACTGAAAAGAAAAGAGAACATAGATTCGTCCAACAACTAGATTGTCACTGCACACACAAAGAGCGACACCCTGTAGGCCTAAAAGACCGGCGCCCCTTTCGGTATTTCGTTATTCAATTGAAAATAGATTATATGAACACTTAGATCAAAGTCTTACAAAGCTGTCCAAACCAAGCGAGGGCTGAAATTGCAGGTTTTTGACCCGATTTTGGCAACATAACAACACCAAAACCCCCCTGGGTCAAAAGTGCATGGCTAGAACAGATTCCCTCGCAATTTAGAAGCTTTCTGGTGAGCTATAGGTCAGTTTCAGTGTGCTGTAATTCTCTTTTTTGCCACTTTCGAGTGCTCAAAACCCTATACACACATCCCAAAGCTTTCCCAAGGCTGCCCTGGTGTTAAGTTGTAGTTTAGGTGCAAAACCCTAAGCCTACAAAAAAACACAACATGCTATAATTCTTTGGTTTCGACCATTTTGAGCGGAGCAAAGATATCTATGTGTGTCCTAGGAGGTCCCACATGCAATGGGACAATCCCCTAGTGATTTGGATGAGTTTTGACGCTAGAAAAATCTCCAAATTTGCAATCTTTTGAAATGGAAATATGTGTACATGTGGGGGATTAGCAATTAGCTAATCTACTACCTATTCAGATGGCTCTTGCCTTGGCAGGCGCACATAAAACCCCCAAAATTGTACATAGTCAATTGACAATCCCAACTAGTGGGGCATTGCCATATGTGCAAAGGGGAGAGAGAGATGCACGAGAGTAAATCCTCACGCTACATGAGACAAAGGAGGAGGCAAACTTTCCATTAAAGCTGTGAACCTGCACCCACACACACATTGTAGTTCACTTATCATAAAAATCAATTGCATTAATATGTTGAGATTCTTGCATTAACAAAAGGTTTTTCTCCTTAAGCTCTCTAAAGATCTCAAGTAACTGCTCAATGATTGAAAAAAAGAAGAGATGTCACATAATACTTACTAATAGGAAGTACTATTCTACAGATACTATAATCAAACAGTACACAGCAGAGGACGGTACTTGTTCAATTACCTGTTAACTTTACAAAGAGCACTAAGAGGAAAAAAGAACACAGATGCGTCCAACAACTAAGTCGTCATTGCACACACAAACTTATTTCTCAAAGTTTAGGTAGGGCAGTTTGCTAAGGTCAGTATATGAGCACCACCTTGGTACCATTGTATAATCATCCATTCATTCAAGGTTGGTTAGTTCAGCATTATATGGGTGAAAGCATGTTTAGGTGGTACCACTTTTTGCATCTTTTGGTGGTACCACCAATAGCACCTAGGTGGAGGGATATTCAACGTTTTTCAAATTTGGGAAAAGAGGGAGAGGGAAATTCTAGATTTGCATGCAAAATAATTTATGTACCTATAATCTAGATGCATGCGAACCATTATGGGGTGGAGTGGATCCCCTTTTTTTGAACTTACAATCATCATAGCATAGACACTCCTTGTCCTATTTCTCCTTTCCTCTCATGCAACTAGCTTGTCACTTGGATGCGCGCCTATACCTGTTTCCCTTGCTCTGCTCCCATAGCTCGTGCTCCCCCCATTGCATGTTGTAGCCGTCGTGCTCTGCCCCCCATTGCACCCGTTGCGCTCTGGCATAGCCCTGGTGGATCTCTACCCCCATTGCCCCCAGCACGGAAGCATAAAGGCTACAGCAGCACCCTTTGCAGAGATGACTCCCAAGAAGAACACTCCCTCCAGGAAGTGAAAAAACTCGACTCAGAGCACGGAGGTGGTATAGCAAGTGGCCCCTACAACAAACACCACAGCAGAATAGACACTCGACACACATGCGACACAGCAGACACCTTCAACGACCACAACATAGCAGTCCCCTGCACCCAACATGACATTGCAAACCCCAGCAACCAACACGACGCTGCAGACACCAGCAACAAACACGATCATCAAAACTTCCCTCTCCAAATGCATGTTGTCGGCTGAAAAATATGCTCGGAAAGGTGAGTTCTACATTGCGTTTTGGTCGTGTCTATGCACCACATGGCAATGCATGGCAAAAAATCCTATTCTCATCATTGGCTGTAAATCATTTTTCTCCATGGCTTTTCTTGCAGCATCGATGGAGTATCCGGTACTTTCCAGGTTTTTCTATTCTGCATTGCAGTTGCATGAAGAATATGTTCTAAGCATGGAGGGCAAGCTGCCCAAGGATTTAACAGACAAGGACCTGCCACCTGAACAGTGGTCAACAGTGTTCAAGGTGCCAGAGAAGAAGAAGACTAAGATCTTCCTCCACCATGTGCATGACCACTTTTACGATGCATGCAAGCTTCTGTATCAGACGTTCTACCATGTTGTCCCCTCCAACGGCGAGCTCATGATAAGGGGGTTGCATATGAATACTGTGATGCTGCCAAATCAGACCCCGATGGCCATAAGATTTCATGGGCTTTGGTCGGGGATCAAGTATTAGAGAATGTCAAGAGCCAGAAAGGGGGACTCGATTAGAAAATACAAAAGTTCATGTTTGACTACGGCGTGAAGGAAGCCCCCACATTTGAAGGACTGATAGAGAATGATGTGGACGGTCCTGCGGTGTCCATCCTCCCTCTACAACACATGTGGATAGCCTCTCAACCCCTCTACACATCATGGGTGGATAATCTTTCCGATGACGTTGAGCAGTAGGTAGTGAAGGCAAAAGAGAAGGTGAAGTCTGCAAAGACTCTCCTAGCTACAAAGCGGAACTTATGATTGTGCAACGAAGGTACCTCCTCAACTTGTGCACCCATCACTGCAGAGGTGAAGAGCCTCATAAAGGAGTTGGAGAAACTGAAAGCCTCTCCAACAGAAAACGCAGCTGCGAATGCCAAAAAGGAGACTGAAATTGGAGCCCTTACAAGGGTACTCTCCAAGTCCTTTGGATTCAATGATGCTGCAAGGATGAAGGAGGAGGTGTCAGCCATGTAGGTACTCCAATCTTCTATGTTTTTAAAGTGTATAAAGTGCTAGAAAGTGCTAATAGTGGTTGAAAGTGCTCACTGTTTAAGCACTTGCAAGCACTTTCAGCCACCTACAGGCTCTTTTAAGCACATGCAAACACCTAGAAATGCCTACAAGTGCTTGCAGATGCATAAAAGTGGTTAAAAGTGCTTGCAAGTGCTTAAAAATGTTTGACCACACCACCTGCAAGCACTTCCAAGCACTTTTAAACACCTACAAATGCTTGCGAGTGCTAAAAAGTGCCTAACTTTTATGCACTTGCAAGCACTTTGAACCACCTGCAGGCACATTAAAGCACTTTGAAGCACTTTCAACCACTCGCAAACTCTTGCAAGTGCTTGAAGGTGCTTCAAAGTGGTTAAAATTGCTTCAAAATTCTTTCAAAGTGCTTAAAAGTTCTTTCTGCAATCACTTCAGAGCACTTTTAACCACTTTTAAGACCCTGCAAGCACTTGCAGGAGTTTGCAGGTAGTTGAAAGTGCTTCAAAGTGCTAATTAAAAAGAGCTTCCAAGTGCTAGCAAGTGCCTTTCAAAGTGCTGCAAGTGGAGATAGAGCACATGCAAGAACTTCCAAAAAGCACTTTTAAACACCTACAAATGTCTACAAGTGCTAAAAAGTGCCTAACTTTTATGCACTTGCAAGCACTTTGAACCACCTGTAGGCACATTAAAGCACTTTAAAGCACTGGAAGTGCTTGATGGTGCTTCAAAGTGGTTAAAATTGCTTCAAAATGATTTCAAAGTGCTTAAATTTTTATTATGCAATCACTTCAGAGCACTTTTATCCACTTTTAAACACTTTTAAGAGCTTGCAAGCATTTGTAGGAGTTTGCAGGTGGTTGAATGTGCTTGAACGTGCTAAAAAGAGCTTCCAAGTGCTAGCAAGTGCCTTTCAAAGTGTTGCAAGTGGATAGATACAGCACTTGCAGGCACTTGCAAATGTCTACAAGTACTTTAATGTTCTAGCAAGTGCTCCAAGGTGCTTGCAAGTGCCTGCTGCTAGGGCCTGCATGCCCCCCATGATGGTTGGTTGTGCAATAATCTTCCTTTGTTTTTCATTTTGTACAGAAAATAGTTCAAGAAATGGACAGGGAGCTTGGTGAGTTCAGAAGGCAGGCCTCCTTCATGAAGGGATCCAGCAAGTTCATGAAAAGAGAGGGCAGGGCCCTTCTAGTGCCCACTCCACCTTCCAAGTCTAAATTTAGTGTGGATATTGTTTTATTGTGTGGAAATTGTGTGGCCTGTGGTCAAGAACTGTTAGGAAAACATGCGGCCGGTGTCTTTCAACTGTCGTGTGCCCACAGATACCATCCGTTTTGATTTTCAATGATCAGCACGATTGATTCCAAGTGTGTTGTACCAGACTGTAAATGGGAGATACCCCATATAGCAAGTTGTTGGGCACTTGGGAATTCTTATGAGGAGCTTGAAGGTAGGTTGGTCATTTTATACAACAAAACTTATGCTAATCTGTTGTGGAGCCTAATTGTGTGCATTGGTTCAGTTGAGCCAATGGCTAAGAAAAAAACTTCCACATCGTCCATGCACGATGTGGACGAGGTCTTTGACCTTGACGCCATGCTATTGAAGTACAAGAACTTTGAGGGTGGGAAAACTATTGAGGGTGGTGACAGAGACATTCTCAATGAGACAACTCCGTCCCCAAGCAACCAAGGTAATGTCAGTTTTGTATATTTTTCTCCTCCCATGTCTAAATCATGGTCACCGTGTTCAGTGTGGTCACAATATGCTGCCCAGGTATTGATGCCTGTAAGGAGGGCAGTGTAGATGAGGCAAAGGATCCTGAAATGGAATCAACCTTGCAATTTGTAGCGGTTGAGATGCGAAAGAAGAGAAAGAAGCAAGTGGAGGACGAGTTGTCCGAGGACCCCAAAAAGAGTACTGGCATACTCCCCCCAAAAACCAAAGCATGCAAGAAGCTTTAGCTTCTTGCAGCTTTCTATCTTTTTTTTTATGCTATCTTTTTTAGATTGCAGCTTTGTATCTTTTTCCCCGACAATATACAGGGGGAGTTGGTGGGAGTTGGTGTCTATTTTTGGAAATTCACAGTTTCTACTTCAATTTTTTGTATTGTTGAACTTATGTCCAATAGTGAAGCACTTCAGTGCACTTGGAGAACACTCTGAAGCACTTTGGGGAACTTTGGTGCCCTTTTAAGCACTCTCTGCAGCACTTTAAAGCACTTTGTGGCACTTTCAAGCACTACAAGGCACTTTCAAGAAACTTGTCATGCACTTTGGTGCCCGATTTTGGGTTGCAACATTGAGAACATTGTGGATGACTGAGAAGTTGTTGTAGAATGCTCCATTGAGGACCCTCGAAAAGCCCGTTTGTTTGATTACGCCAACACTTAGCAATTGCCCTACATATTTTCTTTGCCTTCTGCTCATCAACGTCACCATCCTCTTGCGCTCGTGCCATCCTTTTTGACATGTTTCTTTGTTCCCTCTTCTTTGCAGCCCAGTAGTTTCGTAGACTCAGCAGAAGATCCCTTGGGATATGTTGTATAGCAAATAATGGAGGAAGGTAAAGGGGATTTGTACTGACATTATGAGTATTATGTGATTCCATGTGGAACCTGTGAGGATGCTAATGACACGATATCGAATACAGTCAAAACAGTGCCATAGTACTCATAGAGAGAGAGAGAGAGGTTTTGTTGAAACTAAATATGGCTGGCAATGAGGAGCTAGTTGATATGGCTTTGTGTTGCAACCGCAAGCACCTACAACGACTATGGAGGACTGCGAGAGAGAGAGAGAGAGAGAGAGAGAGAGAGAGAGAGAGAGAGAGAGAGAGAGAGAGAGAGAGAGAGAGAGAGAGAGAGAGAGAGAGAGAGAGAGAGAGAGCATTGAGTCCGCAAGCTTGCATACGCTGCACGAGCCCGGCAGCAGAGGCTATGGAGAGAGGGAGAGGGAGAGAGAGAGAGAGAGAGAGAGAGAGAGAGAGAGAGAGAGAGAGAGAGAGAGAGAGAGAGAGAGAGAGAGAGAGAGAGAGAGATAGATAGAGAGAGAGAGAGAGAGAGAGAGAGAGCACTGAGCCCGCAAGCCTGCAGACGTTGCACGAGCTCGACAGCAGAGGCTATGGAGAGGGGAGAGAGAGAGAGAGAGAGAGAGAGAGAGAGAGAGAGAGAGAGAGAGAGAGAGAGAGAGAGAGAGAGAGAGAGAGAGGCGGAGGGACCCATTGAGACAGCGCTGCAGAGAGCCCAGAGGAGTGGCGGCGAGAGGGAATTTAAATGTGCAGGTAGTTTGCTACTTTAAGCTTTAGTATTAAAGTGAAATGGAATTTCCAGCCCGCCTAAATTCCAACCTCTCGATCAACCAAAAAATATTTTATCTTTCCTTTATATAATATGAAAATGAATAACCCACCACCCATTTCATCTTCTCCCAAAGGAGTGTCCAAGACACTCCTTTTTGGTACCACCTAAACGTGCTATCAGCCATATATATCTCTCTCTCTAAATTCTCTCTCTCATGTATTCTCCCCATTTCTCTATGCCATCATCGACTTTGACATGGTATCAGAGCCTTGTGCTCCTTGATCATAGGAGAGAATCGGCCAAGAAGAAGAAGAGGTGGAAAGTTTTCTAGCATTCAAAAATGTAAAGGGAAAGTGGCACCGACATTTTGAAATGCAAGTAGCAAAGGAGCCAGCATTTTCTCATTGGTAGGCAGCAGGCGGAGTTTTGATACACTCTCTATTTTTGGTATCTTTTGGCAACGCTTGAGAGACCTGGCAATGTTTCTATTTGCATTTTGAGAGGTGACGCTTAACATGGAGAACTTGACAAAATGATGCTTGTTGTTGGGGAGGTCGTCTAGAGTCAACGTTCTCAAACGCAACAAGAAGTCAAATGGAGGGTTGCTTGCAACATTTTGAGATGCTTGGCAATGGTAGCCTATTGAGATGCCACCTGTGGAGGACTACCTCTTCCCTTGCTTCCACCGACATCGTGGTAAAGCATTGTTGTGGATTAGCTAGCGTGCTAGGTATGCATTTTGAAACAATTATGCAAGGGTGACTCTCTTGCTTCAATGAAGACAAAAGAAGATCCAACACCAATTCTAAGGCTATGGATAATGAATCGACTAGTTCCTAGTTAGCGACCTATGCATGAGCAAAGTTCTCAAGGAAAGCGATGATTCATTTGGCTTGAGATTGTGAAGCCAAAAGCAAATGCACAAGGTTTCTAGAGGACATAGGAAAAGGCAAGCTTGGCAAGGATGGCAGAACAATTGCTCACTTAGATCCCTCAGTATACACGAGGACCAAGAACCAATGTTATAAATGTGACACGATGCTTCATTTATCTTGGGAGTTTGAAGCCAAAGACAGAAGCAAGAACTCATAGGAGAAACAACGTAAAGGCGATAATAACGATGATAAATATTTGACAGAGGAGATGGACATGGCACACATGGTGGCGACCACAATGGAACAGAGATAACGATGATAAAGATTTGACATAGGAGATGGGCATGGCACACATGGTGGCGACCACAATGGCTGCAATGCTAGATTTCTAGTCATAAGGACGTCTCCCCCAATAGCCTCAACTAGAGAGAGGCTTGTGAGTGGTAGAGAGGGGCAAGCATTGCTCCCTGTAAATAATTTGAACCCTTGTGATGGAGTTCAAGTTAAGGTGGTGTTTGAACTCGTGGGTCAGAGTTTAAGGCACATGCATTTGACAAGGAGCTAATTAGATGTATCTAAAACACTATGGATGAGTGAACCAATTCATAGTTGTTGGCCGGATTATGGATAGGATGTGTTACAAAGTTCATTGTCTAGAAAGTATGGATGTGATATGTTCACTATGCACGTATATATGGGGTTTCTTTGACATAGTGTGGTCTACATTTCAATTTTCTATAAGGCGATTGACGCTCAAGATGGCATTCTTCTAAGGTAAAATGTTGAAGGTGGCAAAACCGAGGTGTACCCAGTTGGAGGCCTCTTCTAGGGTGTTCATGGTAGCTTCTTCATTGACTTGGAGAAATTCCCAATGTGATCGCAGTATTTATTTTGCTTTGAGGCATTTATTTTACTTATTTTTCAACATCCTCAATTAATTTTTTTGGAAATATGAAAAGAAGGCATCAATCCAACAAAAACATACATACCTCTACTTTTAGATGAGATGAAGACCATCTGCAACTCAAACATGGGTCAACTTTTTGATTGCCATGAACAAGGATAGAGGTAGTGAAATTTGCAAAGACCAATCTAGCAGCATATAGGGATTCTTCACCCTGCAAAAAAATTATTTCCGCTCATAAAATTTTGGTATGCCTTTGAACCATGTCTCAATATTTCCTTTGAGCCTTTTCCAAATAGGGTCCCATCTGTCTAATATCATCTCTTGTGTCACTACCTTGGTTTCTCCATGACGTCCCTTGAGGGAGATAATGAATGATCCCTTAGTGGAAACATACCAAACTCTCTCAAATATTTGGTTCACCCTTGGTGCATCAAAGATTTCCAATAATTGCATTTGTACCAATCAATCAACCAAGAGACAAAGAGAAAGGAACACTATAATATAGTATGCCGTCCCATGAGGGAGACAATGAATGATCCCTTAGTGGAAACATACCAAACTCTGTCAAATATTTGGTTCACCCTTGGTGCATCAACAATTTCCAATAATTGCATTTGTAGCAATCAACCGACCAAGAGACAAAGAGAAAGGAACACTACAATATGGTATGAGGAAGGTATCAATATCTTTTTTGAGATGTTTCGTGCATCTCCATCATGCCATGGCGTACGAGGGGCAAAAATACCAAGAGATTCTCATTTGGACCTCTAACAAAGACATTCAAACAAAGTGTAGTTACACTTCTTCAAAAGAGGACACAATGAAGACATAGACCTTGACCACCTTAGAAAGACATCCACAACATACCTCATAACTTAGCTTATGGGCCAATCTTGAGATTGATGGAGAGACCCATAAAAACAAACTATTGGAAATCTGACACTTAGTTTATAGTCACTGAATTTTAGTTTATAGTATATAATTTTTAATTATTTATGATGAGGTGGCATGACATCAAACATAGGCAATAAGGCATATTCTCATTTTGGGGGTTCCATGTATGCACTTCAGTAATTTATTTTTATCAAATGAAAGTTAAAAAGGATTACATTGCCCTCCCTCCTCCTCATCCCCTAATGGCCCTTAATCCTATGTAGCTTTGCTCTTCCTTCTCCTTACACTCATGATCTCGGAGTGGAAGAGCCCTCCTCCTCCCACTCACAAGCTCAAAGCTTGTTCTTGTGCGTGCGGACAAGTTGTGACCTCTTGAGTGGGAGGATGAGGGAGGGCAAGGGCACATAGGGAAAGGGTCATTAATCTACAAAATATGAGCAGGGGTGAATGAGAGCAACAAACAATAGGAAATCAGGGTCGCAAAACAATAAATAGGGTTGCAAATTAACAATCTTTTGCAAATCAATAATCTCTGCTCTTATTAGGGCCACAAATAAAAAATCCCTCTTATTAATCTAGCTGCAACTTAACAAAAACACCTAAATAGACATCAAGGCGTAAATCTTTGCTCTCGCAGAGTTGCAAAACACCCCAAAATGCCATCGGTGGCAGCAAGTCATCCAAAAGCTGTAAAGCAGACAATGAGTCTTCAAAATGCTAAAAAGTATGTCCTACCTCCTCCTCCCACTCACGAGCTCGCAGCTCCTCCGTGCGCGCACGGAGGAGTTGCGAGCTCGTGAGTGGGAAGAGAAGGGAGGACAAGAGCCCACATGAGAAAGTAAAGTGGATTTACCACCCAAATGTGCACACAAAAAAAACCTAGCAACGGTAAATTGTTCACTGTGAATAAAGGCCGCACATAAGAAAAATACAAAATTTTACACGTCTCTCCTTCCACAAGAAGATTAAGAAATTTTCTAATGTAGGAAAACGGAGTCTTTTCTAGTGTTTTTCATACAATGAATAACATCATGAGCTTCTGCCCGAGAGGGGCCGGTGGTCCCTGCCCCGAATCGTACCTAGCTAGTGGGAATTTGTCCAAAACTTCTTGTGAATTCTACAACACTCTAGCTCGTAGCTCGTCCGCGTGCGCGTGGACGGCTGTAAGCTCGAGCGTGGGAGGAGGAGGGAGGCCAAGGGTGTGAAGGAGTGCGCAAGTAGCCTCCGACACAGATAAAGATTCAAGAAAAAACAAATCTTATCAAGCTTGGAAGCAAGGCTGAACAGAGCCACCATTAATGGCAATTGGGCTACGGCCTCGATGACTGGGTCCACCACTCGTGTCGCCTTTCCCTTCACAGCCACTCCGACCATCCAAATCTCCGTCACCTTTGTCGCTTAAACTTTAACCCCTTCGAACGGCGGCATTGCCTGAGAGAGAGAGGGATGAGTCGGCGTTTTTGAGGGTGATGGAGGTGGCCATCTTAGGTATGGTGCCAATGGCCCTGAAGGCAGTCATGGAGCTGAAGGTGATGGACATCTTGTTGCAACATACAGATGAGGAGGTGTCGATGGCGACAGCTACTTAACCAAAACCCAAATAGTTGCTCGAGTGGAAGGGCGCACGGCGGGACTGGATAGAATCCTGCGAGTGCTAGCGAGCCACGGCCTGCTCGAGGCCTTTACAAGCAGCAGTAGAAGCACTAGCTATGGGCTCACGCTCTCGTCGCAATTGCTCCTATAGAGGAGCCCTTACTCGCTAGCCCCCTTCGTGCTGCTGGTGCAGGATCCTGTGTACTGACAAGCCTACTACAACTTCCACCAGGCCGTGCTACAGGGCGGCACCCTCTTCGCTCGAGTGCCTGGCACGAATTCTTTCTCTTTCACCAAGAAGGATCCCGCCTGTCACCAGCTCCCACTTGCAGCTCGTCACGCCCTTGTGCTAAAAGCGCCTTCCCTTAGAGCCGCTCTTATGGAAAAGGTCTTCGAGCGTATGACGGACCCTCCAGAAATACCTTGCAAGCACATAGACCGAAAAGACCTGCGACATGGAGGGGCTGCATGATTGAGGTGACCTAATAGTGCTGAAAACAGCGCTAAAGGTAGATTGGAGACTGGGGCAAGCCGATAAAGATGCTCAACTGTGAATGTAGACGGAGGTTCAACCACCCTTCAGTCTAGTTGCCGTTTCAACCTATGAGGCGATTTCGGATGGAGTATGGGAAGTGGGCGTTCAGCAAGATACTCTTTGAGCAGCGCATTCAACCGAGCTATGAGAAGGCGCACTAAGGTTGGGTTCACAGTAGGCGGCGACAGCTTTCGCACGTTCACCTGCAGCCAATCAACCCGTGGCAAGTCAACGTGTGTGTTCACAGTGGGCGGCGGGGCAGCACTGCGTTTTCCTTGCCAACACACGGAAGAAAATGGAGCCTTGTCTTCCGACCCCCCCGCCCGCCCAATGCTCTTCCACCCTCCACGAAGGATGTTGGCCCGCCAGCCCTCAACGTACCTTTCTCAATTGCATACCTTCCCCACCCCCCCTATAAATAAAAAAATGGCTCTCACAGTGCAACGTTCACAAAAGCCTCTGCCCCACACCAATCCTTATAAAATGGGTCATTACCTTGTGAGCCGTCACATCAACACACAGATCAAGGAGGTCATGCTCTTTTACATTTGAGGTGCATGCACGTAGCCTATAGGCCATGCTCTTTTACATTTGAGGGGCTCTTCAAGCAAGATCAAGGCCATGCTCAGAGTAAATTTGAGGGCTCTTCAAGGATAGTGAGTTATCTTAAAATTCAAAATTCAAGCTTATTTGACATGCTGTAATTTTATATTAAGCTTGTTTGATATGCTCTATGGTGTACCAACATTTTTTATATGGCGTTCTTGTAGGGTTGAAGCGTCAAGCAACCAACGACGGTGCAAATCGGCTCATTAAGGTCACATTGACTTTTGCGATTCACATTTTTATGCATTGATTTCACCTTTGTGTGCACTTTAACATTATTATTTTTTTGCGATGTAGGTACCATGGACTCCAACCCAAATCAATTTTTCGACTCCCAACGGGAAGTTGACGACCCTATTCTCTCCGAACCTCCATTTTCTCAATCCACTTTCTATCCATTTCCCCACCCTTCTTTTCACATGCCACCTCATGGCTACCAAGCCATGATGAACTCTCCCTCCATCTCTCCTAATTCTCCCTTTATGTTTAGACCCCTGAATTATGGATCTCAAATTCCACCACCTCATCCCTCTCCTTCTCTAAATGCTCATAGCCCACATTCTCCTATGGCTACACACCCTTCTCATCCTTCGCCCCCTTTGAGTGCCACTAGTCCTAACTCCAATATGGAGTGCATCCCCGATCATGTTGCATCCACTCCATCACCCAACCCTACTCCTAATCCCATGCGAGCTTCTCAGCCCAAGGCAAGTCGTGCCAAGACGTCGAAGAGGAAAGAAGTCACCAATGAGGAGGTTGTGCTACAAAACCAAACCACAACAAAGAAGCCCAAAGTCTCGAAGAAGAAGAGCACCATCGACTTGGAAGATGATGATGACGGCGACAACAAGAAAAGAAAGTGGAAAGATTGGTGGGTGGACCAACTCATTCACATCCGGGAGGGGCATGAATGAGGAGTTCAATAATCCCGGGAAGCAAAGCATTAATTTATGGGCAAAGGTGGCTACTAAACTATCCGCCACTTACCCTGACTTTGATAAAGATAGTGAAAGTTGCCGCAAAAAGTGGCAAGCAGTATTGCAACAATACCGTCGGGACAAAGCCCATAACTCAATTTCTGGTAATGATAGGAGGCATATATGCAAATGGTTCGACATGAATACTACCACGCGAGAGCCACAATTACTCTTGTTAGCCACGCTTCTTCATCAAAAATTGGAGGATGTTACCCCAACAACTGGTGACACCTTAGAAGAAAACCCCTCCCCACATCAAGAGAAGACCCAACCCACCATGTCCTCAAGCCGAAAAGTCGCTCCGAAGTACGAGGAGTCCTTGGCCGAGATGGCCAGTACAGGGAAACTTCTCTTGGAGCATGTCAAGGAGACCGCTAGCTAGAATATTGCCTTGGAGAAGGAGAGGTTCAATATACTAGCTGCAATGCACATGACTATGAGTGCTTTTTTGAAGGAGTCTAGGGGGGGTGACAAGTAGTTTTAAGCTTTCCATGTTTCACAGCTTCTATGTTTTTTCAAAGTTTTGTTGTAATTTGTCAAAGCTTGCAGATTTTATTGTTGTGCTTCCAAAGTGTATGAAAATGTCTCAAGGTTTCAAAGTCTGATAAAAATGCAGTAAATTAAAGTGGACCATGAACTAAATATCTTGTACCCTTTCAATGATTGCAGGATTCAATGGCCATATCCAAGGAAATGGCTCTCTATTGTGCATGGTTGTGTTCTTTAGCCATTTATGAATTGCTAAAGGAACCCAGCTTTCGCAATGATGAGTCCATAGTGCAAACTTGGTTGCATGTTTGCGAGTGCATGGCACGATCTGTAAGCCTCGAGAAGATTGCCAACCGAAGGAGGGGTCATGAACGACGGCGAGCGTGGGCATACCCACGTCCACAAGGCTTTGTTCGATGCTATCTCCTAAGTGCTTACAATGCTAGCATGTTCAAGCGGCGTCGAAGGGTCAGCAAAGAAACCTTCAATTACCTTTGTGGGAAGCTTGCACCCTTCATGCAGAAGAAATCCACAAACTTTCGCAAGGCTGTGCCAATAGAAGATAGAGTAGCCATTGCTCTTACCAGACTTGCCTTGGTGACACTTATGGATGTGCCAAGAGTATATCTTGTGGAATTGTACTTGATTTTTGCAAGGCAATCGTGAAATCTGGCCTTAGGGATATGTACATCAGATGGCCTTCAAGCTCTCGACTTGCGACATTGGCGCGCGAGTTTGAGGATGCAAGAGGAATCCCCTTGGTTGTTGGTGTGATAGATGGTTCCCACATTCCCATCATTGCACCAAGGGACAACCATGTCGACTACTTCAATCGAAAAGGTTTCCACACTATTTTGTTGCAACTAACCGTATCTACTAATTGTTCAATATGGAATTTTGATGTTGGATGAGCCGGATCAGTGCATGACTCCTCGAATTTCACTAGAAGTGAGCTAGGACAAATATGTGCAAAAGGGGAACAAGGCAGCTATTGTCAGTTGGTGATTGTGCTTATCTGGCATGGCCATATATGCTAGTGCCTTTCAAAGGGTGCAAAGAAGGGCTGTTACGCCTCAAGTACTACTGGAATTTCATTCAATCAAGTACAAGGATGCTAGTTGAGAGAGCTTTTGGAATGTTGAAGACAAGGTTTAGAATTTTGTTAAAAAGATGTGACATGAATCTACGCTATGTGCCAGATCTTGTAGCAGCTTTTCTTGTGCTTCACAACCTTTGTATTTTCCATGGAGATTCTTTTGATATGAAGTGGGTGCGGGAGGCAGAAGCAGGTCATGGTGGGCGTGTGGCAGAGGATCAAAGAGCAGGTGCTACATCCATGATGGAGCTTATGGCAACACGGGATGTCGGAATAGAGGAGGCTATGGAGTGTGCACAAGGCAACGCTGAAGGAAGTTACAACGACCTTGGAGTAGGCTCCGAGAGGCGAGAAAGTATTGCAAAGGCAATGTACAAAGAGCAAGCATGGATGAATGTACAAGAAATTTTTGGAAATGAGGCTTTAGAGGAAGTAGATTCATCATCATCTTCAAGTTAGAGCTTTTGTAACAAATGCATTCAATTTAATAATTTTTATGCTATGGTTTGTACTATGCTTTATTGATGCAAATGCTAAATGCTTCTACCTTTCACTCTTTGTTCCGCCGTCGCCCAATGTTCACACAAGCCGGCGGAAGAAAATCAAGTGACTTTTTCTTCCATCGTCCCACTATCGAGCAAAAGGAGTCTACTTCAAGAATACTCGGCAAGGTGGTGGTGGTTCACACTCCAACTACCTCTAAGAGATGTTTAACTGGTTTTTTAGGCACACCTTTGGGAGAACTCGCACTATTGAGAATGCAAGAGAGTCGATGTTAGCAAAGCAGTTACGCAAGGCCTCCCGTATTGCAGTATCCGAGAAGTGGAAACGCTCGCAAGCGGCCCTGGGCCATGAGGCTTGGCGTGTAACTAAGGATCGAAATGGAAGCGTTTGGGTGTTGCGTCAGCCGTCCGCATGATCCAGGTTTACTTGTTAAATTCAATTGGTTTATTTGAGTTTTTCACTTAATTGGCCGCATAGTGTGAAAGGGCCCAAATCTCAAAAACCCCTATTTAAAGGTTGAAGGCGCTCATTTTGTCATTTTCCATACTAGGTGCTACCATGGCAAGAACAAAACAAACGGCAAGGATTCAAAATCGAGAGGGCCCGGATGGCCAATGAATCCCAGCTCCAGCACAAGAAGCTGGAGCTTCATAGGTTCAAGTTGAGCTCCACACAGAAGAAGCTGGAGCTTCAAATCAACATGGTCAGTCCTCTACAGCAGGAAAAGAGAGAAGGAAGCATCGCCTTGTTGTCTATTCATCGGACTTAAACAATTTTGAGGGCAACACGATGGATGAGAGCGACCAAGGAAAAGAAAGAAATAACCACAAACAGCGGTCAGAAGGCTCCGAAGAGACACAAACGGATGATGATCCCCCATGGGTTGGGATCAAAATACAAACTTATGCCACTCACATGTCTATTGGGGGTAAGACACTCCCTAAAGGGAGTGGACCCACACCATCACATCCGCACAATAGTGAAGAGCACGAATCAGATGAAGAGTGGGTGGACTCAAAATATGAGGTGCTGGAGGTGCCTATGCGGCTGAAAAAGAGAAAGAGCATTGTATACAAGAAGAGGAAGCAAGTTGCCCCGTGCAACAAATGCACCTCCTCGTTGACCTCAGAAGGTGCGAAAGCGTAGCCGTGCATTTGCAGAGATTCGCCACTATCAGAAGAGCACCGAGCTCTTGATTCGGAGGGGCCCTTTTGCAAGTCTTTGCAGGGAGGTTTTGCAAATGTACAACACTGAGTTTCGGATGGGCGTCGTGGCCATAGAGGCCGTCCAAGAGGCAGCAGAGCAATATCTAACTAGCATACTTAAGGATGCGAACCTATGTGCCATCCATGGAAAGCGTGTAACGATTATGCCCAAGGATATGCAGCTTGCTCGCCGTTTGCGCCATGAGCATTAGCTTGTAATTAGTCATCAAACCATTTTTGTATTTAAGGAACTTCCAATATTGGGAAGAATTTAAATATAAGCGTCTTTTGATTGTATACTCTACTCTTTGTGCATTGTATTGCTTTAATTGTGTACCATGCGATGTAGCAGTGGTCCATGTTTTGCCTACCTTCTTTTCTATGTATGTAGCTTAAAGCTTGGCATTGGGAAAACTTGCCTACGTTAAGCACCTTGGCTAAGTCAAGCATGCAGTTCCTGATACATCCAAGCTATGTGAAGCACTATTGCAACCCAAATATCTTGAATGCATGGTAAAAGTTTCTAGAAGGCCTTGGAAAGGGCTTGGAATGCCCCCAAAATGGTTGCCACAAGGGCGCGCATTTGGTGCTTCCACAGGCCGATGAAGGGACCAAGTGCGCGCCCTTGCGGCAGCCATTTTTAGGGCCTGCCAAGGTCTTTCCAAAGCTTTCTAGTATGTTTTGCCTTGCATTCAGGATATTTCCCTTGCTTCAATGCTTCAAATAGCCTGGATGCATCAGGAAGTGCATGCCCCACTAAGTCAATGTAGCATAGATTTTTTGAAGCATACATGTAATTAGTTTTGGTTTTGCACCTGAAATTTATTTGGGCTTGTACAACAGCTTGGTTATGAAAGGATCTATGGTTGGAGTGAATGTTGGTTAGCCATTTTGTCTTAATTCATGGGTAAAGGTATTGATAAGCCTTTTAAAGGGCTTGAGATGCTCCAAAATGGGCTGCCACAAGGGCGTGCATTTGCCCCTTCCATATGCTTATGGAAGACCCAGATGCGCTCCCATGTGGCAGCCCATTTTGGGGCCTCCCAAGCCCTTTTGTAGGTATATCAATAACTTTCCCCGTGATTTAATGCAAGTTGGCTGGCCAACATGCTTTCCAACCCAGCATGCATCAAAAACTGCATGATTCACTAAGCACGGGTGCTTCTCATAAACACATTGGAAGCCAAACATATAACAAATTCAAAAGCTTTCAAGTAAGAGAGAGTCATAGACACCAAAAAGTAGATTCATTAAGGAAATCAATGCTTTACATGATATCCAGCTTTTGCTTTAGGATCTTTCGAATTACAATTTTTTGGCGCTTGGCCTTTTGGGGTGGCTCCCTGTTAAGCAAAGTGGTTGTAATTTTTTGGGTGTCATTAACCCCTACATCTTGGTTCATGCCGACATGGGCGATGAGGCGCCCGTGAAAGTTGACACCGAAAGTGGATATTGCAAAATCTTTCTTTACAAGCACTACAAGGTTGGCTGATTGGGCAAGGGTTGTTAAGCACAAGGCCTTGGAGAGTGAACGAAGGGAAAAAATGTTGTAGCGTCCATTTGGGGAGTAGTCGGCATGCACAAACACCACGTCACTAGTCGAAAGTGTGTCGAGGTAGTGAGAAAGTGCCGCTTGAGGTCCAAACGCCGTCCTCCTCCCCCCTGACCGTTACGCCCAGGCATCAACCTCCAAAACATCCTGCAAAACATAGGATTTGTGCGAAATATGGCAAAAAGTTATAACATTAAAAAAATCAATTGTAACAATCAAAGTTAAGTGAGAATCTATACCTCTTGTCACGATCCTCCTCATCAGCATCCGAGTGCAAGTAAAGATCCACACTTGACTTCCCCTTTGGATCAAGCAAAAAAGGTGTTGTATCAGGTGATGGTGAATCCACTCTTGTGCGTTTATCCAAACACATGACTTGCACGGCCACAAACTCCTCCTTAGAGAACTTGGCCTACTCAGTCGCTGCCACCTCAGCTTGTGCAATTGCCACTGTGTCCGCCACGGTATTCCCCATAAGCAGTAGGAGATCATCGTCATGGGAGGTGGTGGTATCAACCTCAAACTTGCCATGGGCATCGAGGATGGCGAAACACTCATCCATGCGAAGCTCAAAGAATTTCTCCAGATCATGTAAAAACACAAACTCCTCCCCACCCACCACAATGGAGGAGAAACGGGTAATCTCTACTTCAGGGATGGCATCCCGAGTGCTGGTTCCTTCTGGCGGCCGCAAGGACGAACCAACAGATGGAGAGGCCTCCAAGAGGCCTTGAATCCCTACAAGGTAGTTCAAGGAAAGCCTCCTCTCCTCTGCGGATGTGTCAATGGGCGCGGGCTTGGGGTCCTTCACATCCGCCAGGACCCCGCCGATCTGCAAGTGTGGTAGCACTACGTCAGGGCCTGCTGGTCACTCGTAAAGGAGGAAGATCATTATGGCCTGGAGAGAGAAAAATGTGTTTCCGATCTTCCCCTTACACATTGCTCGCACATCATCATCTTCAAGCCGCACATATTGTCCGACGGGTTGTGCTATGGTGGCAAAGCGTGCAAGCCGCTGATGAAATGGCTTGTCCCCTTTGTAGATGAGGTGCAGAAGGCCCTTAGGGACCCATTGCCCTTGCCGGTTTGGTAACTCAACAATGAATCTCCCCATGCACGTGGAAATGTATGAAGTGATGTGCTCAAGAGATTGAGCACATCAAGTGATGTGCTCAAGTGATGTGCTCAAGAGATTGAGAGTAGAGGGTCAAGGTGGTTTCTAAATCGTTTTGGGTTGTGTAAAATGCATGAAGCTCAGGGCGATTTGCATGCCCAGCCTCACTAAGGAATACATCTAAAGCACTAGTTGCAGCCATGCTTTCTCTTTGCGTAATTGGGTATGCTAGGTCTCTCTGCAATGCTCAGATGAAAATGGTAAAATGAGGAGGTGGTCCCCCTTTTATAGACATGTTCCATCTTGAATATGCATTTTAAAAATAAAATTACACAACACCTTAAAACTCAAGTACAATACGCTAAAAATTTTCAAAATCCTTAATATAATATACAGTACATAAAAGAGGAAAGTTACAAGCCAATTCACTTGGACAAGATGACTTCAACTATAGCCCAATCTTTGGAAACAAGCATAGTGGCCTCCATCCACCTTCCAATCTACACAACCAAAAATGGGTAACCAAGATACAAATACCCAGAAAAACTTTGTTCAAAAGAAAATGACTAAGAGATGCATCTTCACATAGACTTGGTTATGTGATGGAGTCAGGGCAAAGAAAAGATAGCAACTATCCTAGGAAGATTTCATCTAAGGGTGATGGAGATAGATAGGAACAAATGTTTGATATCAATGTAGCATCCATGGATGAGGACTTGTTTCATGATAATGCAATGAATAGAAGTGACCACTTGCCAAACCATATTGAAGTGTCGCTACTCAAGGACACTTTGGCAATAATAAGAATGCCACAAATTTGTGAAATACCTTAATATATTCAATTGAATTTATAAGGGGGACTTCTATCTTTGATTGGGTAATAGTAGTCCTCAAGTGTGTAATTGTATTGAAGATTTCATAGTTCTTTTTTATGCATAATGTTAGATAGAGAGTGCATTGTGTACTGTGAAACACTATTGGTGCATGAGGTTGAAATCATACATATTGTTACTTTTCTTTGTGTTTTGCAAATGATTATCATTGTTCCAATGTCTAGGTTGATCATTCTATGTTTCATGTGAAAATAAGTGAGAAAAAAAAACTCTAGACCTCTACATATAGACAATGTGATGTTTTTAAATATCTTATTGTTTGCAAATCGGAGAGTGTAAAAGTAATCCTCAAATGTGTAACTGCATTGAAAAAATCATAGTTTTGTTTTATGCATAATGTCAGATAGAGAGTGCATTGCAAAACACACAATGTGTAAATTTTATTGCTTTCTATTAGTTTTAATATATCAGAAAGTAGAGAATTGTTTTAATATATGGACCAAAATGCCAGCACAAGTGGTACGAAGTTAAGAAAAAAAAAGCACCTGGCAAAAAGTGAGTTTTTGCTCACTCACAACTTATGCGATCGATATCAAGAGTGACAATGTAAATTTTGCTTCAACACAAAATCAGGCAGGGCTCCATTTATTAGGGACCATTTTTTGGGTAGCTTTAAAAAGAGTTGTTGCAAATGCAATCATTTTCAGACACTTGCAACTGCAAAAAATTTGAGAGAAGAGATCGCAAAGAAGGATGGCAAAAAACACAAGGTAGGGAAATTTGTTATTAATGCATGCCAAGAACAGCCAGAGCCAACTACCCATCATAATGATCCTATGGTGACACCAACAAATACTATACAACAACATGCTCAAGGAGATACATTACCAATCAATGATACTGTTAACCCTCACGGCTCACGGACACCCCATCACCTACGACGGACGTGTATTATGTATTTGGTAGAGTCAGGTACCGGGCTTGTCGGACCAATAGGAAAAGGGTAAGAGTGATCGCCGATGAGAGGCGCACTCTAACTGGGACATTCAAGGGATTAGTTGGCTAAGCATGGGCGCCCAAGTGTGAATGGGGTGAGCTCATATAAAAGCCAACTAAACCTAAAGTTCACTCATTCTCTCATTTGTGCAATAGAAGAGTGCTCTTGCTCCATCTCCATCTCCATCTTCTTCTTCTTCACCTCCTTGTGTGTGTGTGTGTGTGTGTGTGTGTGTGTGTGTGTGTGTGTGTGTGTGTAAGTTCCTTGCTTTGACAGTGCGGCAAGGAGCGCACATTTTTGGCGCCGCTGCCGGGGAATCGCCCTGCACTAAGCCCAAGAGGCACTTTGTGCTTCTCCTATGAGTTGTTTGTAGTAGGAAAGAAGAGGAAGAGGAAGAGGAATGAGTTGTTTTTCTGTAAGTTGTTAATTTCTGTGTTGTTTGCAAGTCCTGTGATTTCTGCATAATGTTGTGTTTTCTGTTTGCACACAGTCTTTGCACAATTAGTAGTCGTTAGCTTGTTTGCAGTGAATGAATAAGTAGGAAGGCAGCTAGCAATTTCTGTTTGCACACAGTCCGTACACAGTTTTCTATCAAGGTTTGGTTGCACACAGTCTTTGCACAGTAAGGTAGTGAGAGAGGAAGTAGGTGGACAGTTAGCTCACTGTCAGTAAGCAGTTAGTCAGTGGTTAGCAGCACTGTTAGTAAGTAGATAAGGTAGTGAGCTGTCTGTGAGCTGTTGATTGGGAGGTTAGGTAGGTGAGAGTGTGTGTGGCCAAGAAAGGGTCACCTAAACCGCGCGCGGTCATCGCCCAAAAAAAAAAAAAATTAAATTAAATTTCAAAAAATAAAAAAAAAGAAACGAAAATATTTAAGCGTGAGTGACTCGTGAGTGACTGGGGGGCTACACTAAAATTTTGATCGGGATTGGGAAGCCCAAGCCCAAGCCCAAGCCTCAGTCCTCAGTCTTATGATATATACTTGACTCACTCTTATATAGATACCCTACCCCCTCAAGAGGGAATGAGAGCATGTGGGGCAAGTCCTCCACTCTCCTCCCTTCTCTTCCCACTTGCACCCTTAGACTTTCTAATTTGGGCCTAGTTCCCTACTAGAAATTGACGGTTTTAGGGATTCCGAGGGCATAAACTGACCAAACGGAGGGCTGTAAAGCACGGCATGTCCCTCTGACTGAGACGCTCGTTTTGAGCTATCATACATTCTATTTTCTAGCTGGGTCAGAAAAAAAGGACCAAAAAATCAAAAATAAAATAAATAAGAAAAGACTTGGGTTGCAAAACACCCAAAATTACTAGGTGAGCAGCCTTCACGGGCCCTCACTGACACTTCTAGGGGATCCAAGTCATATGAACCTACGCTCTGGACGAGTGTTAGAGCACGAGCATATTGGTAGTGCCTCCATTTACGCGAGCACCCATTATTCCTCCACCCTAGGTTCTGGACCTTCGGCCGGGACTCAAGGTAGCGCGACCCAAGATCCTCATATCGCGTCTAGTGATTCTTCCTCTGACTACAAAGTCATGGAGGGGTATCCTACACCAAACCCTGATAGTTCAAGTCAAGACATGCATGCCATGGGCCCACGGCCCGGGTCCAGCGTATTTAGCCGCTTAAAAGAGACCCTTAGTAGAGCTACTCGCTCCGAACATGCGGTTAATGAAATAAATGAAGGGAGTGGGGAAGTAAATTCGTCATTCATGCCTAAAATGGACCCTATGCTTCTTGAGAGTGTGCATGTGAATGTTCCATCCACTGCACCTCCTGATCCTTTAGGACTATCTCCCTCTGAGGTTTTACTACCCGAGGGTAGGAGTCTTGCCGAAGTGCAAGAGATCGAACGCTATATGCAAGCAACAAGGGAGAGGGAAATTGAGAACCTACGAAAGCTAGAACAAAGTCGAGCCTTGAAAGCAAAGGCTCCTATGACAACAATCATACTAGTCGAGCAACCGAGTGCTCCCAAGGTGGCAGTCACGGAGGGGCAAGCTATGGGGAGCAATAATGCTTCCACTTCAAGGGAAACCTCCAGCACGTCAGGCCTAGATGGGATATTCCTAAACGAAAATTGGGAGTATGACCTACAAGCAGAAGCTTTAACTGATCGGTACACAGGACACACCTATCATGTGGGTTGGTTAGATGTTATACAATCCACATTGGGTGCTACTAGCATAGATGACCAACAACAGAAAGTCTGTGATGTCCTCCATAGGATTGTCGAGTTAGAAAGACTGAACACAGGGATCAACATGCCTTCAACAGGTCTAATGAGATTCTTGGATACGGGAAAGGCCAACCAACCAACCCTGTCCCAAATGAAGACTCCCTCAGTGAGCCCCATTGATCCTCCATATGTTGTTTCGCCAGGAGCCTCAGTACAATCTGAGCCCTCAACTGGCAGCTTTACCTTCCCAAATCTAGCTCATCTTTCTCTTAGTGACACTACAGCTACCATGCATATCCCAATGGTGAGCATTACAAGAAGTACAACATGGAGTTCATTTGTTAACACGGCGCCGATGCCTAGTAGCACAGTGCCCCCAACTATACCTACATGTATGTATCAATCATGTGCACCTGTCGTACCTCAGCCTCATGTAGCTCCTACACCTCCGATTATTCCAAGAGCTTACAATCCACAATGGAATTATCCAAGCTCTTATACAAGTGGAGCCATGCCACTTAATAATAACATGCCATATCAGGCACCCCCTATGCCTAGGGCCACGCCTGTAAACTTTAGACCACCATCTGGTACACCACCCTACGAAATTTGGGACCCAAGAGCCGCGCGTATGCCAAGGCCAAGGCCAACTCCCATCTCACATGTGGTTCGAGGAGCACATACACCCATTATACCTGCTCAAATAGGAGATTTGGCAGCATTTGCTCAAACTATCGGTCGCTCTATTGCGGAAAACATGCGTAGTGCACCTGATAGAAAGCCTAGGAGCAAGGCAGTTCAAGTAGCTAAGCTCAAACAAAAATTCAGTGGAGACGGAGATGCTAGAAAGCATATGGAAGTCTTTGAACATGTGTGCGATTCCTTGGAAGAGCACAATGAGCTACATAAGTGTAAGGCTTTGAGTTTGACCCTAAGCGGAAAGGCTGGAGATTGGTATAGAACCTTAAGAGTAGAAGAGAAAACTATCTACTCTACTCTTAGGAGACTGTTCTTAAAAGAATACATACGAGAGGGAGTACTTTGGGGTGTAGCCTCTCAGCTCCAGAAAGCCCAACGAGAAGAAGGTGAATCCGTGAGAGACTTCATTAGTCGCCTAAAGAATTTGAATTCTCGATGCAATCCAAACGAGCGATTCAACAACAACCAATTGCTCGATAGATTCATTAGGGGACTACGACATGAAAGTATCTATAATGGCCTAGTCATTAGAGGTATCACTACTTGGGAAGCAGTCACCATGAATGCAATCCAATTGGAGGATAATTTAATGATTGTAGGAGAAAGAGTGTCTGCCGAGCCGAAGTCTAGTAGCTCGCAAGCATCAGGGCATGAGCCAATGAAGATGAATCCAATCGTGAAAGAGCAAACGATATCTGAGATGACTTTGGCAGATCTCACCAACGCCATCCAAGAAAGCCTTAGGGGTAATCGTGCTCCACAAAACACTCATATGTATCCAAGAAGGGAGCAACAATGGTGCTCAATTTTCTTGGGCCCACATACTACGAGTGAATGCCCTACTTTCAGAGTAAAGTTTAACGGGACTTGTAACGCGTGTGGTAGGTATGGCCATCAAGCGAAGGATTGCCTAATGCTTAAACGCATCATGGAAAATAGACCGCCTATAGCTTGGGCAGACTCACCTCGAGTTCCTGCATTGATGCCTACCCCACCCATGGAGCAACAGTTGCCATTACAGCAC
Organism: Adiantum capillus-veneris; assembly: GCF_014529385.1. Taxonomy (NCBI): domain Eukaryota; kingdom Viridiplantae; phylum Streptophyta; class Polypodiopsida; order Polypodiales; family Pteridaceae; genus Adiantum; species Adiantum capillus-veneris. The sequence continues at coordinate 149,380,045 of NC_140944.1, forward strand.
ATGGTCCCTAGAACCCAAAATGTGGTCCAAACCACACCGTTGCCACCTCCAGTGCTAGGACCGCAACCCCCTCATCCAAGAGTTACACCTATGAACCAAATCGGTTGCGAGTCATCTAATACTTATGTAGATTGCGAAGAGGACATAGACTCTAGTATCACCTATGGAGTCGACATGCTTGAGGAGTGTCCCATGTACTATATGGAAGACCATTGGGGACAAATCAAACCGGTATATCAAGCTACTGCGCTAGCAGCAAGAGGCCAAAACATTAATAGTTTTACCAAGAGACCACCTCTTCAGTGCTACGAATGTGGTGGACCACATCGAGTAGCTGAGTGCCCCATTAGAATGCAAAAGAATGCCGCACTAATGCAAACAAGTCAAGGGAGTGCATTGGCAATGCCAATACTCACTTGTAATCGTTGTGGCATAGATCATTTGATGTCTTCAGATCATCGTTGTGGATTTCATGTCTTCAGAAGCTAGAACCACCATCATGTCCAAACTATATAAAGACCCCGAGCTAGTCTCAGCTCTTCGAGCCTTCCTCAATGGAGAATTACAGGCCGGATTACCACAGTTTGCACATATAAACAAACCTGACTCGGTAATGAATGATGAGGAACATTTAGCACCACCATCTGACCTAGCGGGACATGAATCTGTAATTGAACTACCCGTTAACAAGTTGGGGCAATACTTTGAAGGTGATGAATCTAATGCTACTCTACCAATCACTACTAAAGGATTAACTGTAAAGGGGGTCCTTGACGGTGGTGCGGGAGTCAGCATGGTGACAAAGAGTTTTTGGGAGTCTATGGGGCGACCTCACCTTGAAGCCACAAGCGTAGTGGTAAAAATGGCTAATGGATCTATTGTTACGCCTATTGGAATGCTAAAGGATCTCAGAATCAAGGTCTTGGGACACAAGGTAAGGCAGACTTTCATTGTTATGGATTTTTCCAAGCATCCTATGTCATTTGAGATGATCTTAGGGCGTCCATTCATGAGGGAAGCAAAAATGGTGCATGACTGGTCCAAAAACCACATCTACTTATAGTTCCAAGACTCTGTCATTCGAGTTGATCTTTTAAGTGGTCGAACGCATCCTCTAGGAAAAAAATTCATCATTGATAATCAATCAGACACAACAATTCACTCAGCTCCATTACAGTATTGTTACACGTGTAACGAAGACACGGATATTGGGGAGAACTCTCCTTGTATGGATATCCTACCCGGAATGGCTGAGTCAAACAATGTCGATTGGGTACACCTAGCGGCAACTATACATACATGGGGAGCTAGAGGAACAACCTGGGTAACACCAGATGGGGAAGAGATACCACACATTGCACCAGTAAACATGTTAGGTGTAGCGCATGTAACATCCGATGATAAGAAAGAGGCACACCTACCTGAGAGTGAAACCAATGATTCCTCAAAGGCTTCAGGCCATTACACATCAGAAACGGAATCTCAGGGAGAAATAGATTCAGAACCTGAGGAAACATCGAGTGAGCCAAGTATAGAAACTGAACACTCAAGGTCTAGTACGACCAATCTATGGTAATTTATATGAGAGTGAAGAAGATACAAGCGAAGACCTATCAACCGAGTCGAGTTCAAACATTTACCAAAATCAAAACCTTAACAAGAAACAAAGGTCATATAAGAGACGACGATATCGAGCAAATGTGAGAGCTAGGATAAACAAGGAAAGATCTATTGCAGAATGGCTTAGCTATCTAGGGGCATGTGATGCTCATCGAAAGCTAGTAGATAGTTGGGGTGAACATCTCCAGAGTGTCATGTGTTGCAGCCCGCGACCCATTGACCTCCCTCAATTGGAGGTTACAAGCCGAAATTGAGTCGAACTATAAGAAGACGTCAAAACCAAGAGATAGCACAACAACAAAAGGAGGCAGAACTAAAAGAAAGGTCTCCGTCAGGACAAGAGCCTGCTGACTTACATACGACTCCTGAACATTTTAAATCTTATACCACGGGGGAGTGAAAGGTTGTGTATGCCAAGGCCCAACGAATACCTACCAATGAAAGCAGTGGAGTCTATGATGGTCCAACGGTAGTTAAAGAGATAGAATTAGCAGAACCAGGTGAGGAGTCTAAACTAGTCTTTATTGCTCAAGACCTTACCGAAACTGAAGAGGCTGTACTTAAGGAGCTCCTCAAGGAATACAAGGATATCTTTGCTTGGACATATCATGACATGAAGGGTGTTCCACCTTCTGTGGTGCAACATACAATTCCCATGATCAACACTGCTAAACCCGTCCAGCAACGACCCTATCCAATGAATCCTAAGTACGCCAAAATTGTACAAGAGGAGATTGAAAAACTTATCCAATGTGGATTCATATACCCTATTGAGCACTCAGAATGGGTTTCTCCAATAGTCATTGTGCCAAAAAAGAATGGGAAACTAAGAGTGTTCCTGGACCTCAAGAAAGTTAATGCAGCTACTAGGAGAGATCATTATCCCTTGCCATATTCAGAACATGTGCTTGAAAGAGTTGCGGGCAAGGAAGCTTATAGATTTTTAGATGGGTACTCTGGCTACAATCAAATCACAATTGCATTAGAGGACCAAGCTAAAACTGCTTCTTTCACAGAGTTTGGAGTGTTTGCATTTCGTGTTATGGCTTTTGGCTTAACGAATGCCCCTGCTACATTCCAACGATTAATAAACACTGCGTTTAAAGAATTTCTAAGGGAGTTTTGTGAAGCTTTCCTAGACGACCTTTGTGTTTATTCTTCTTGGGAGAAGCATTTGTTATATCTATGAAAAATATTTGAAAGGAGCAGATTTTATCGCATCTCATTGAACCCTTTCAAATGCCAATTTTGGGTTAAGCATGGAGTCATTCTAGGGCATATAGTGTCCAAGAACGGGATATCCACAGATGAGAGTAAGATTAAAGCCATTGCCGATTTGCCACCACCTACGAACTATAAAGGAGTTCAAAGATTTATGGGCCATGTTGGTTATTATCGAAGGTTTATTTTAAACTTTGTCGAGATAGCGCGTCCATTGTACAAGCTTCTTATCGAGTTTCACTGGACGGAATTATGTCATCAATCTTATGAGTTATTAAAGAAGGCCCTAACAAGTGCTCCAATCCTGCGAACACCCGATTGGAATGTACCTTTTCATGTGCATATTGATGCATCAAATTTTGCTATTGGGTGTGTTCTAACTCAACCAGGAGAACATAAATTGGACTACCCTATTAGCTTTGTAAGTCGCCAATTAAATGATTCCGAGATGAACTACACTACTACAGAGCGCGAAGGTCTAGCTATGATTTATGCAGTAAAGAAATTTCGCTATTACCTTCTTGCTACCAAGTTTGTGTTTTATGTTGATCATCAAGCATTGCTATATTTGGTAAACAAGCCGTGTTCCACAGGTCGAATTACACGATGGTTGTTAATTCTTCTTGAGTTTGACTTCACCGTTGTTGTGAGGCCTGGGAGGAAACATGTCATGGCGGATCATTTATCTCGTATCCCTAATGGCGAGCTCTTCTGCATTTGACATTAGAGCCCCTAAATGTTCCTACGGGGGTTGATGATGAATTGCCTGATACTCCTTTGTTCATTGTTGAGACAATGCCTGAATGGAGTGAAAAGATTGTTAACTTCTTAGTTAATGGTTTTCCACCCAAAGAACTGCGAAAAGATATAGCTCGAAAATTAATCAAGGAATGCGAACCCTATTGCTTACTGGCTGGAACTCTCTATAAGAGAGGAAAAGATGATGTTCTTAGACGTTGTGCCCGCGAGGATGAGTATTTATATATTCTACAAGAGGCACACATGGGCGTAGCAAGTGGTCACGTTTCAGGAAAGTTGAATGCCCGAAAGATCTTACAGTCAGGCTATTGGTGGCCCAATCTGTTTAAGGATGCATCACTTTTTGCAAAGGGATGTGATGAATGCCAACGCTTCAACAAGCCACACAGAAGGGATAGGATGCCTCTACATCCCATCAAGGTAACCCAACCATTTGAAAAGTGGGGCTTAGACTTTGTAGGACCGATTAGTCCGGCTGCACGTAACACGCAATCACGCTATATCATTGTCGCTACCGACTATGTAAACAAATGGGCTGAAGCAACAGCAACACGAAAGGCGGATGCAAAAACAACAGCTAAGCTCCTCTTTGAGAACATTATCACACGTTTTGGATGCCCCTTTGAACTTGTAAGTGACAATGGAACTCATTTTATAAATGAAGTAATAAAAGAACTTACATCAAACTTCATGATATCTCACCACAAGTCTACACCCTATTATCCCGAAGCAAATGGCCAAGCTGAGAGTACCAACAAAACTCTCATCTCCATTTTGACAAAGACGGTCAAGGCTCATCGCACTGATTGGGACCTAAAGCTTACATCAGCTTTATGGGCTTATTGTACTGCGTATAAAGTTGCTATTAATTGCACACCGTTTAAGATGGTGTATGGCCAAGAAGCAGTTATGCCATGGGAGTTTGTCATTCCTAGTCTTCGAGTAGCTTCTCAAGAAGGTTGGGATGGTAACCCCTTAGTGGAGCGATTATATATCCTAGAAAGGCTAGATGAAGAGAGGCAATTAGCTGTGCGAAATGCTCTAGTGGAGAAGGATAGGAGAAAGAAGTGGTTTGATAGCCATTTAAAAGATAAAGACATCAAGGTTGGTGATAAAGTTCTTATGTACGGGGTACGTAATGAAAAGAAGAAATTGAAATATGCTGGTAAGGGACCATATCGAGTGTGTGAAATTACCCCGCAAGGTACCATTCGTGTGGAAACTCGAGATGGAGGTGAAACCATTGGATTCCTTAATGGGAGTAAATTCAAAAGATATTATGATCCTCTAAGCCAGGAAGAGTTGCAAGCCATCCATGAAAAGAAGGCTGCCAAGGAACATGCAGAGCTTAAAAAAATCCAAGCAAGAGTTGAGGCTAGAGAATGATAACAACGTCTTAGACGCCAACGAGAGGCTAATCTGGGAATCACGCAAGCATTTTTCGAGGACACAGATGACAACTCATTAGAATCTGAGCCACCCCTACGATACCCAATTGAGCTAAATAGCCCCTATGGGAAAGTACTATACAATGCCTTATTAGATACAGGAGCTAAACACAATTTTATATCCTATGGAGTTTGGTGTCAATTAGGGAAACCGACCCTATCCCCGAGTACGATGCAAGTCAAGGGCATTAATAAAAAGAAAACTGCTATTCTTGGAGTCCTTCAGACCCCTGTTGTCTATGACCATGGAAGCATAGTGCAGAGGTTTCTAGTCATGCCCGCAGGAGCCATGGAAGGCAACGTAAACCTGGGACGCACGTGGATGTTGGCAACCAAATGCACTATTGATTGGGATACTGGTAGTGTCACGACGCGACCATCGACTCTTACCCCTATCAATGAAGCAAAGTCACCTACGTTGCAAACTCTAGCAAAGTTAAAGGATAGCCAACATTCACAAGCCAAGGTGGTTAACTCGTCTTTGCCGGCTACCCATGAATCTAGCACTTCAACACTTGTAGTTGCAGAAAGCAGTAATATTTCAAGTACTCAACCTGCACGACCTAAGAGTACATATCAATGGGTCCCCAAAGCCTTACTTCCAACTACCTCAACCCTCCCATTCATTCCAAGAAAAAATTTCCCGGGAAAACCAAGAGCGCGCCCTAGGAGAGTAAAGACAAAATCACGATGGATTCCAAAACAACTATTAGAAGCCCAAGGCTACTATGATGGAAATGAGCAAATTTGGGTATCTAAACGTAAAATGTGTCCTTCCCTATCGACAACAAACCCCTATGAGTCAAACAGTGTAACGCTAAAGCCAATGGCAGACCGTGGGAAGGGAAAGATCAGTGAATGCTACACACCTAGTCCAGAGCTAGTTTGGGCTCCAAGGCAAAACCAATTTATTCCACCTAGCTCAGGAAGGGGGGAGTTCCATAAAGCTTCTAGATCTTCATGTAATACATCCATACAGGTAAAGCTTCTACACAGCCTCCATCTATAGTAGTGGACCTCCATGAAGCTACAAAAGAATCCACACCTCCCAGTGTTCAAGAATCACCTGATGAACCACTTCAAGTTCGATCCTGGGAGAGTACCTTACCACCCTTGCAACTTGATGAGGCACCTAGGGTAATAGAAAACTACTGGCAAAAATCCTCACCTATTACCAACTGGAACAATCGGTTTCAAAGGGTGACGACATCATTTCAAATGGTATGATCTACCCAAGGAAGAGGGGAGTGTTTGTGGACATCCATCATTCACTTGCTTCCCTCTCAACCTTTCTCCCTGACCTCTTAATCTCCAATCTTAGGGAATGTATATATAAAGCCTTATACTCACAAAAACAAGATAAAAAAGTAAAAGAGCAAGAGCCATAACACAAATCATAAAAACAAATTATGCACAACAACACGACCCTTGTAATATTTGCACTCTAACCATCATCTATTTGTGTGTACAGATATGGCTAGTACGCTAGAGTCATCCACTCGTGCCTTGGTTGAGAGGTACCCTCGTTACTTTTCACAAATATTTCACATTGTCTTTCCAGTGCTTGCATGTGAATGGGATTTGATAGGTATGCTAGCATGTGAGAGGAATTTTGAGGAGTTAGAATGGCTGATACGTCTCTTGACCACGTCTGATCCATACTTAGTAGAGAGCGTTTCTCCCATTGCACAAGCCCACCCTTTTGACCAAGATGACTATAGGCGTATAGTGACCTTCTTAGTAAACATGGGCACCTATGATGAAGAAGAAAATTTACACGACTACACGGATGGCACATATGGTCTCATGGATGATGACTTTGTTTATCTCGACGACAAAGATAGGGGTTGAGCCTTAGGGTTTCCCCCCAACCTCTACAATATCCTATTCCCTTGACTCTCTAGGGGGAGTGCAAATAATTAGGTTAGGGTTCCTTATGTTTTTTGTTGTGTTCAATAACTGTTGGTACCTTTTTCCACTAATGTGCCTCCTGGAGGTATTCCTTTTGTTTCCTAGTGTGTACAGGAGCGTGTTGCTATTATTAGGATTTGGACCTTCATGGAATCTTTATCTCGACTCACTCTTCAAATCAAGCGCGAGCATCGACACAAACAGGTGTTTCTTGTCCATTAGCATTGCCCCTTATCTTTTTTGCATCTATGATTGTCAGCTTTAATTGTGATTGGTAGCCTAATATTCACCGCATTTGCTTAGTATCAAACATTTAATTCAATGTAATTTTTTGTCATAATCACTTGTCTAGGTTTAAAAATCAAGCAGTCCGACAAACTAGTTTGACCAAGTTAGGTGTTAGAAATCTTCTCGTAATACCATGGGGAATGCCTTCCTAATAATTAATGGTTACTTAGGTTCTTAATCCGATTTAGGCAGCATTGTGTGAAATGTACTAGGGATTTCTAGTGGGCTTGACCCTATTGACCTTTAGCTTAAGTATTATAAAGGGAGTTTACTAGTGTGATGAGCCTGGGGAGGTGTATCAGTGTTATATGACCCCCCAAAGTTACAAAATTAAAATGCTGAAAAAGAACAAACAAAAAATCAAAGTGCCACACTGTAAAATCTTAAGCTGGAAGAGAAATCTCAGCTTGATTTGGTACTTCACTCACATGTATTGCCTATGGTACTAGAGCCCTAGAGGTTCCCAGTATGGGCGCTTTTACTTGAAAAGCAAAAAACCCAAGGCATACATAATAAGCACACACATCAAAATTGAATCACTGTGAAAAGACTTTGGGGGGTCAAGAAAAAGTAATCAGTCAGGCGATGATTTCATGAGAAATTCCTTTTATGGTAGCTTAACTACAAGGTCTTCTAGATATAGCCTCTAGTCAGCCCTCGAACATGAATACTTGGTTCTTGCGATTAAACAACTTAATTGACCACAGAAAATTAAGAAGCTTACCCATGGTATTAATATTCGATCTCTAGTCCCTTTCGACCGTCAAATTAGCGACCCCAGACTTGTTTAATTTTTTACCTTTACATCTGTTTATGCATTTGATTACATTGCAATTTAATGTTCATTATTGACAAATTGTTTGAAATTCTTTTACCAATCAATTTGTCTACCTAAAACTGCAAATGCTTTTTAATCACTTATGAGAATGCAATTACTGTGCCAATGTTGTTTGATTTTGCAGTGACTGAAGAAGGCTAAGGACATTCATCTCAAATGCTCTTCCACCTCGACGAACGAGCTTCAACTCAATAGCTTCCGAGGACGGAATCTACATCAGGAAGGGGGGCATGTTAACCCTCACGGCTCACAGACACCCCATCACCTACGACGGACGTGTATTATGTATTTGGTAGAGTCAAGTACCGGGCTTGTCGGACCAATAGGAAAAGGGTAAGAGTGATCGCCGATGAGAGGCACACTCTAACTGGGACATTCAAGGGATTAGTTGGCTAAGCATGGGCGCCCAAGTGTGAATGGGGTGAGCTCATATAAAAGCCAACTAAACCTAAAATTCACTCATTCTCTCATTTGTGCAATAGAGGAGTGCTCTTGCTCCATCTCCATCTCCATCTTCTTCTTCTTCACCTCCTTGTGTGTGTGTATGTGTGTGTGTGTGTGTGTGAGAGAGAGAGAGAGAGAGTGCGATCGAGCATTGCGGTGGCACGACGGCGGTGAAGCGGTTGAGCGCGACGTAGCGGCGTCTCCTTCTTCTTCGCGGTGAGGAATCCTCCACGGTAGGAGCATAGAGCGGTGAGTGACACACCATTGCCCTCTTTTGAGTTTACTAGTTAAGCTAGTTGTGTGCTTGGAGCCGTCTATGGCTCGCACACGGTGTAACGGCAAGTCCCTTGCTTCGACAGTGTGGCAAGGAGCGCACAGTTACTTCCAAGTGCAATGAGATTGGGCTTGGGCAAATGTGACAAAGATCATTGCACCAAAGCTTTCGAACAGGTACGCTAGAAGAGGCACAAAATGCACTTGTAAAAGCAACTTTTTCACTAGGAATGTATTACTCATGGTTGACAGCCATCATTGGAAACATGCATGGAAGAAAATTGGTGAGTATGGTCTAGGATTTTCAGCCCCTTTGTATCACACAATACGGAATGATCTCTTGAAAAAATGTTACGCCAAAGTAAAAGAGCGTGTTTCCAAAAAACTTCTTGGGAATATATCACTTTTAGGGTACACATTGCCAGTGATGATTGGTCAAATATTTAGAGAAGAGTACTAATCAATGTTATGTTGATTTGTTGAAGGGGAGCGATGTTTATAAAAGCTATCACAATCTTAGTGCTATAAAAGTGGAAAATATTTTGTTGAGGTCTTGATTAATGTAATTAAAGAAATTGGTGTTGAACGTGCCATTCAAGTAGTCATGGACAATGCAAAGAATTGTAAAAATACTGGTAACATCATCAAAAAGTGCTTCCACACATTTACGCCAATGGTCAATACACGCAGTTTCAACTCGGTGCTAAAAGATTGGTATGTTAGTGAAGAAGCTACATGGTTTGCCAAAATAATTAACATAGCGTTGCAAGTTGTGAAATCCATGTTGAAACGACAAAGAGTGCTTGATTAGTACATGATGCACATGTCAGTTATGTTGAAATTGCATGTTGATACTTGGTTTTACATGCACTATTACACATTGGAATCACTCCTACAAAATAAGAGCGTTGTGATTGATAATTTCATCTACACAAAATTTGACGAATAGTAGCTTGACCAATCTGAACGAGTGAAAGAGAAAATTACAAGTTTATGTGGATCCATAAATAAGCCTGCTTGGTGGAGGAGTGTAATGGATGCATACCACGTAATGATACCCGTTATGTTTGCAATTCGCAACCTTGATCAGAAGGTCCCAAATCTGGGCAAAGTGTGGATGACTTGGTGGACGGTCCAAAAAATTTAGAAAATCTTGAGGAGTTAAAAGAGTCTATAGTAGAGAAGGAGTGGCGAATACCATTCTCACAAAACAACAAAAAGTTTTGTCTAAGTACTTTCATGCAAGGTGGAAGAGTACTCATAGTCCACTCCATAGCGTGGCTTGTTGGAATCAGGGTTTCAGAGAAACGCACACAGCTTGGAGAAGACAAAGGAAGCTCAAGGCACACAATTGAGAGTGTGTTACTTAGTGTGCAATGGAAAGATAGATAGCCCTAGAATGAATGGGCGTATATACAATGCACGGGGATAAAAACCTCCTAAAGAGGAAAAAATGCCCCGACGGTCCTAGTTTGTTCACACAGATCACTACCACATGTATATGGTAACAAATCCCCCCTGGAGTGATGCGATCAACGAGAGTTGGCACATGAGTAAAGGGAAGTGCCATGACCTGAGGACATGATTATTCCACAAAGGGAAGTAAGCCCAAAGCTTTGTGGAAATCTTTGAACTTCTCACAAGAAAATGACTTTGTGAAAAGATCTGCAAGGTTGTCCTGTGTTGGCACATAAGCCAAGTTGATCTCTCCTGCTGAGAGCCTCTCCCTGACATAGTGGTAATGCACCTCAATGTGCTTTGTGCGAGCATGAAAAACTGGGTTCCTTGCAACTACCAATGTGCTCTGACTGTTAGTGTAGATAGTGTTGGCAGTGTCCTATCCAACACCCAAATCATCCATAAGGCGTCTAAGCCATACACACTCAACCGTAGGTGTGAAGACTTCCCTGTACTCAGCCTCACAACTTGAAGTGACCACAGTAGGTTGCTTCTTGCTCAACCATGATATACATGAATTGCCAAGCATGAAACAAAAACCACTTGTGGACACTCATGTGTCAAAACAACCAGCCCAATTTGAGTCCGAAAAAGCATGTAAGTGTGGCGGCAATGATCCCCCCTTGGGGTAAAACAAGCCAAAATGTAAAGTGCCACTAAGGTAGTGGAAAATCCTCTTGATAGCCTGCCAATGATTAGACCCTGGGCTATGCATAAACCTACTGACCTGTGAGACTACAAACTAAATAACCGGTCTCGTGTTGCATCCATAAATGAGGCAACCAACAGTAGTTTGATAAAGAGTGACATCAATAGGATTGCCAGAATCATGTAGACTCAACTTCAAACCTGTTTCCATGGGAGTGGCAATAGGTTTGCAATCCTCAAGTCCAAACTTACATAGGAATGTCTCTATGTAACTTTTTTTAAAACGAGGCAATACCACCATCACACTGCTTAAACTGTATGCCCAAGTAATCATACAACAGCCCCAAATATTTCATCTTGAAAGTAGCATTCAAACCAGCCTTAAATTACGAAAAATGTCTCTCATTTGGTCCAGTGATCAGCAAATCATCTACATAAAGAACAAGAATGATAAGTGCATCACCCTCAAGCTTTACATACAATCTACTTTCTGTTGGACTGTTATAAAAGCCTCGTTTGACCAAATGAGTGTCATCTTTCTCATACCAAGCACGAGGAGATTGCTTCAACCCATACAGAGCCTTCTTACATCTGCACACTTTGTCCTCTTGCCCTTTCTTGACAAAACCGCGAGGCTGCATTACATAAACTTACTCAAATATGTCACCATTCAAGAAAGAAGTAACAATGTTTGATTGATGTACATCCCAACCAAAATGAGATGTCAATGCACATAGAAAATGCACAGTAGTCATACAACAAGTGGGAGAAAAATTCTCTTCATAATCTATGCCTTTTTGTTGTGCATAACCCTTTGCAACAAGTCGAGCCTTATGGCGATCGATCTCACCATCCGGCTTGCGTTTCAACTTGTAAACCCACTTTGTACCAATGGCCTTTTTTCTAGGAGGCAAATCACATAAAGTCCATGTGTCATTTTCTATAAGTGCATCATATTTTGATTGCATGGCAGCCATCCAATTTTTGGAATTTTGTGCTTCATCAAAAGACAGAGGTTCCTCAACATCATGTAAGCTAGACAGAGCCAAATCATAACAATCTGATGCATAAGATGCATGGCTAGAGCCTGAACGAGTACGACTAGACAAAGGTGCATCCAATTACTATCACGCAATGTATGCACCAGCCATTTTGGCATACCTCTAGCCTGCTCATTTTTAGCCCTTTCCTCATCAAGTACATCATGTACATCTAGATCAGTAATATGCTAATCTATAACATTTTTGAAAACCCTCATAGGCTGTACATTGCCTCATTGGAATTTACATTCAAACTTCCACCACTAAAAAGAGGCAACAAACTGTCATAAATGTCCTGTGAGCTTACATTATTGTCTCTAGTACATGATAGTAAGGGCTGAACAGAATCTTCCACAAACACTACATCCCGTGAAACCAGAATACGCTTTGTTTGTGGATGATACAACCTATAACCTTTTCTTTCAGCACTATAACCAAAAAAATTACATTTGATAGCCTTATCATCCAATTTTCTACGTTGTGTTTGTGGCACCAAAGCATATGCCAAACAGCCAAAAACACGCATGTGTTCAATAGAAGGATTTCTATCATGCCGTGCTTCATATGGAGTAATAGACTGCAAAGCTTTCCTAGGATACCTGTTAAGTATATAAGTGGCACACATGATGGCCTCAAGCCAAAAAGAATGCGGCAAAGCTTGACTTTCGACCATACATCGTGCCATTTCTGTAATAACCTATTTTTCCTCTTGGCAACATCATTTTTTTGAGGTGGATAAGGCATTAAATGCATTAAATTCATGAGACATATACTCCCCCCCTCGATCAAAACGGAGGGTTCCCATAGTACATTTCGATACATTTTTAGCCATAGCCAGAAATTATTTGAGGCACATAAAAACTTTAGACTTTGCTTTAAGTAGAAATATCCATGCATGTCCGGAGTAATCAGCAATGGAAGTCACAAAGTACAGGTTATTGCCGAAGGACGGAGTTTGCATGGGCCCACAAATATCACTATGCACAAGCTGCAACCTGCATGTGGCCCTAACTGAACCATCCTTTGGAAACTTATAACGCTACATTTTACCCAAAATACAACCTTCACAAACAAGTTTGACAGGTGCCTCAAGAGGCGGCAAAGAAGCAACCATATCATATTTTTGCAACATAGCACACTGGCAAAATTCAGATGTCCAAAACGTGCATGCCATAGTTTTGCATCTGAAACAGCCCTTCAATCTGCAACTAAATTTGCAAAAAAAATTCCACGCTTGTCATACAAAGTGATTTTATACATCCCACGGCACAACAGGCCAGATGCAACAATTTCATCACCAAAGCTGAGATCATGGACTATACATCTGTCATCCACAAACTTGACTACAAGTCCAAGTCTAACAAGTGAAGATACAGACAAAAGATTCTTCTTGATCACTGGTGCATAAAGTGCATCTACAAGTGTGAAAGAACTGCCATTTGCAGCAGTAAGCACAATCTTTCTAGCTCCTTGAACCGGATAAGAGGCATTGTTAGCACAAGTGACTGAATTCCCATGAGGGATAGACTCGAGAGAGGTGAACAATTCACGATGTGAGGTAATGTGCTTTGCAGCACCACTGTCAAAATACCACACATGTGAATCTGCAACAACTGACATTTATGCATCATGGAAAGTGGGATTATAGGTACACTCTACACTAAAAGCCCATTTTGCATCAACATCAGCATCACAGTCTCCTTTCATAGAAGACTCAACAATAGCTACATTTGTAGTGGAACCAGCATTTGCAGTGGAACCACCCTCTTTCTTCTTTTCCTTTTTGGCCTTCAACTTAGGACGCTGCTTGATCAAGTGATCATTAGCGTTACAATAATGGCAACACATCTTTGTATTTCCCTTATTGCCAGAATTTCCAAACAAATTGATGCCATTAGAAGCATCAGGAACATGTGATTTCCACTCGCAGAAGAACCATAAGAATTGGCTACATTGCTATTACCACCCTTCCTTTGAGAAGCAATAAAAGCTTGTTCAACTGCACGTTGTCTGGTCCTGTTTTTTCTGGAAAGTGACTCTTGTAACAGCAATGTGCACAATGCATTAAACTTGACAACTTCAGGATTTTCTTGGGTCATAAGTCTCCATGTACTAGCAAAAGTCTGTTTGGCAAGGCATCAAGAATAGTCTGCACAAGGGAACTCTCTGAAATGACTTCGCCTTCAAAAATAAGTTGATCATTGATATCCTTGACACTAGTAGGGAAAGTGTCCATATCATCTTCCTCATGCATAATCTTTGATTCCAGCTCTTCACACAGCAAATCAATTTTAGCCTCATTGCCACTTGCATAAAGACCTGCTAGAATATCCCAAGCCTGTTTTGCAGATTTCGCTGAATGAATGTGAGGAGTAATAGTGTGCTTCACAGACAATGCAATCAACGCATGAGCGTGTGCATCCTTTACATCCCAACAAGCTTGTTCTGCCGTAGGCAAAACAACTCTAATAGCAGCAATCCTTGCAGCAAGACCTGCAACATCCTCAACATCGCCTACATCCTCAAAACAACCATGACGTACATCAATGCCCTACACAATATTCTAGACACCCTTTGACACAAGAACATATTGCATCATGTAAGTCCACATAGGGTAATTGTCCCCATCCAACCTGTCCTCAGTAATAAACATCTTGAACACATCTATGTTGTTGTCAGCCATGGAAAATGTATGCACCACCTGATGTGAAAACTGCCTGAAATGAGGAGAAACTGAGTGAGACTAGCACGTGCTACATAGCACAACCCACAATAGACTATGTGGGACCTGTTATGCATGAATTTTTTGACCCACAAACGCTCGCCAAATCTCACAGAAATCGAAGAAAGTGAGTAGGTGTGTGCTGGTGCTGCTGGTGACTAAGCCCGAGAGGGTGCAACCTGCTCTGATACCAATTGTTGGAATTAGGGTTGCAAAGAAACACACACAGTTTGGAGAAGACAAAGGAAGCCCAAGGCACACAGTTGAGAGTGTGTTACTTAGTGTGCAATGGAAAGATAGATAGCCCTAGAATGAATGAGCGTATATACAATGCACAGGGGAAAAAAACTCATAAAGAGGGAAAAAATGCCCCGACGGCCCTAGTGTGTTCACACACATCACTATCACATGTATATGGTAACATGGCTTACATGTTGGACCCCGAGCGGACTATCACCTAAAAACCCGGTGTAATCAATCCTTTTTTCCAAAAGAAGCCTTGTAATTTTGTTAGTAATGATTCTCGAAGTGTAATCTAACCTGTTATTCTCTAGTGCCCACTCAGAACCTACAAGCCTTGTAAAGTGGCCAATGACCGTGGGAAAGCGTCCCAAGTTTTCAAGTCAAAACCCTTAGTTTGAAAGAAACATTATCATTATATTTAGAGAGTTTTTGGACATCGCCTAAGAGTTGCACTTTTGCTACAATTTGTAATCAACCTTTCTCTTTGTCTGGTAATCAGAATTCAATTCCGAATAGCACATTGTGTTCCTTCTCTCTTGCTCTTTAATCTAAGTGTAATCATTCTCAATTTTGTTGTGGTTCAAGACGTCTTGTCTGTGAGCTAAATGTGTTGATTTGAGGGTTCCAATAGTTATTTTTTGATGTTTTGACCTTGGAAGAGTGTTTCTAATCCTCAAGGGAACCTTTTCGTAAAGTTTTGTTTCAGTTTTCTATACATTTTTTGGGATGAATCGTGATTTTTGTACCTTCCCAGATGACTACAAAACTTGGTAGGATTATGCCTTGAGGTGTTGTAGCACGCCTCCTTAAGTTTTGTTGTATTGCGATTCTGTTTGGCTGCCAAAAATGCGTGATGACCTAGAGCAGTGAGACTGGACATAGGCTGATTTTTTGACTAGGAAGTGATTGATTTGCTATTGTAGACGCATGAGAAGTTCTTTAGGTTCACTTCTTTGAGATTGACAATCTCATTGAGTCTCCGTGCCCCATCTCGGTTTGCTTCCCTGCATATTGACATTATGTTAGTGCCAGATAGCTATGCTATAGATTTCCATTGCGCGATGACCTGTTAACAATGGTGCCGTTGTCGGGGAACTCGATCCTTAGGTGGTGAGTGACCTAGTTGTACAAGAAAATCCTTTTCAGAGATTTTGACACCCATTCCATTTACACCTAGACAGTAAAGCAGCTAGATGTAGGTTTAGTGCTTAGTAGAGACTGGAGTCAAGGACCAGCCAGTTCTACTCTTTATATGCAAAGAGAGATGTGACTAAAGTACAAGAAGTATTTTGTTCTTTGATTTTTCCTATGCTTGAAAAGGACTGTTTCACCATACATTTTGTTGTCATTTCTGCATTGTTAAACTCATTTATGTTTGTAAATACATTTTAGTTTATAGGAGTAGGGGAAGTAATAATTTTCACCATCAATTGGGGTTAAAAGGATCAGGGTAAAAATTGTCTGAAACCTTATTTTGGTACCAAAGACCATAACTCTAAAATTTGCAAAATTGATGGCCAAAGCTTCAAAGTTGAATTAAACTCAACAAAATTTGGCAAAAAAGGATCACAGGGAGTCTAGTGGTCTTTTTAGGAAGCAAATTGAACAATTCTTTCCCAGATTGCCTGCCCAACATGGATCGCAAGCCATGTACCTTTATGGCCAATTGACTAGAAATTGGCCTCATTTGTTCAAACTGACTCTCAAAAACCATAATCTTGAGTTTGACCAAAAATAGATTGCTAAAAGAACATCAAATCAAGAAATTGGGCTAATCTATACAAAACCTTTAAAACTAAGTAAAATTTGGGGAAACTAAACTTGTAATTGTTCAAATTCAAAAAGGGGTGAGATTTGGGTTCAGCAAGAGATAAGAAATGAGCAAGATAAATTTCATGACCAGATGTTGCCAAACATGGATCTCGATCCATGTACCAAATTGACATTTGGACATGATAATAGACCAGTACACTCCTGAGAACTAACGGAACAAATTTTTCAAAAGATTCCACAACAAAAAAGTGCAAAAGACTGATCAAAACACCAGAAAATAGTTGATAGCCAAAAGCTGCAAAGCAGACACAAAATCTTGATTTTGGCTGTGCAAAAAGGGTTCAAATCCAAAAAGGTTTGGGGGAGAGTATCACCATACCCAAGAATATAAGGTGACCAAATCTCATGTCTAAATGAGGCCCAACATGGATTGTGATCAATGTACCTCATATGAATTTTGAGCTAAAATTTGGACATGTGAATAACAAGAATTGAAGAACATTTCCCAAAACCACTATTGCCAAAAGGTTCAAAAATTGGGTCAAAAGGGCAAAAACAGTTCCTGGTGAAAACCCTATAACAGACCTAAGGATTGAATTTTGATTGACCTAAAAAAGTTCAAATCCCACAAAAATCATATAGCAAGCATCAGTGGACCAAGGGCAAGCTATGTGCCAAGTTTTAATGCAATCTCACACTTAGGTACATGGATCACGATCCAGGTTCCTCTATCTCACAGATTGAAACCAAACTTGCACCATAGCTAGAGCACATCATAGGGAGTCTATTGGTCTTCTCAAAACTGAATTGGGATATCAAAAACCAATCAAAATCCAAGTATTGCAAAGCATTCAAGGCAAGTGGAAAAATTGACCTAAATTCCAATCCAAAAATCCATTCTCAAAAAATTTAGTACCAAAGGACCTACTAATCATGCCAATTATTTTAGTACCAAGAAAAGTCAGTTTGGCCTCCCAACATGGATCGTGATCCATGTTCCTTTGAGACACAATAAGAGCAGAAGTTCACCACAGATAGAGATAGTCTCTAGGACTCTAGTGGTCTTTTCAAAATTGAAATTGGACCTCAATTGTGGATGTTACGAGAAAAATTGTGAAGTTATTGAAAGTGTGAGATAAAATTTTGTCGATTGTAAGCTTGAACTAACAAGAGCGACTGTAAACTCATAGCCATCAAGAATTTTTTGACAGGTCACAAGTGCTAGAAAGTACGGCCCAACAAATAAGACAAATTGGGGAATACAAGTTAGACAATGAGGTAACAAGGTTTAAGTTTTGTAAGATCAGTTCTTCATGTATTTGCGATAAAAAACATTGTACCAGAATAGGAATCCCAGTGTAAGAGACCAAGTGAGCAATCACTCAACTGAAGGTAGTGTGAATCAAAACCCATTGCATCCACTAAAATCCATTTTAGAGGAAAGTTTCTCTGATACTTCATCAGAAAGATCATACATCGGAATGGTTGAGGAATTCATTAAACTTTAAGGAAGGAACTTCCACGGGGACAGGTCCTTCTCAAACCGCATCTGACGTCAAACTATTGTATCTAAAATTTCAATTTGGGAACAAGCTTAAAGCCAAAATCTATAAGGATGGAATGGACTGCTACCGTGTTAAGGTGCAAAACAAGCCAAGTGAGTTCAAGGACCTTGTAGATGTGGACTATAACGGAGACAAATACTTTGACCGCGGAAAGAATGATGTACCTAGTTGTACACAACCCCTCTATTTTGGACAAATGGGGATTGACTGGCACCAAGGACAAGGTAGATGAGGCGTTAGTGGATGAACCACCAAAGTTGGACAAAGCAAAATGTTGTGCTCAAGCGCACTAACAAGACGGAGTGTCTTAACACAGACAACACTTACGTGGGGCTATATAAGTTCAATAATGGAGAACAGACACTCTATTATAGATGTGATGAACCCCGCATAGAGGAGCTAAGACTGACCACAAGAGACTATATGTTTTTACATACACAGAGGGGAAGTGGTCATGATGGATAAGCATGGCCATAAATACTCTCCTATAGACCATAAGGAGCTAGAGCGATATACATACTTTGGTGGACCACAACCAATATTATGTAAACCCTGAGCAAGTTAAATCGATGACAAGTCAAACAAGACAAAAACTAGATACATGAGTCCAGTAAGAACGAGAGTGGAAGATTCATTAGGGTACAGACCCATGGGAACAATGGGGTCTTGGGTTTCTTTGAACACGCACAGGGGAAGTGAAGCACTTTATTTGACTACACAACTTTTAATAGAACGGTCGGATGAAAGAATGGCGGAGAGGACATCAATTAGTGCCAAGGGGAGAGTATGAAACTAGAGAGACCATATCAGGAGGATCGGGGATGGTTAGGATGGTTGCAGAGACTAGACGCATGCGACCATCTCAGGTAGCCAAGTGTGTATCCAAAAATATAGTGGATTTGGGGATCCGTATGCTCATGTTACAATCTTCAAACAAGTGTTGAGGGCTGAACAGGTAACAAATTTTCATACTCAATACGAAGGATTTGGATTTACCATAGAAGGAATAGCCTTGACCTGGTTCCAACCATTAAATAGCCGAGAATTCCCCAACATAGAACAACTTCTACAAGAATTTGCAGAGGAATTTTGAAAGAGAGGGATAAAGCATAATATGGTAAAGGAAGCCTCGCTTCGATTTAAGTAATACATAGAAATATGCCATGCTAGAGAGATACATCGGGATGAGAGGCTATCAGTACTTTTCATAGAAGGATTACATACTCTCAAAAAATATATGCACTTGAAGGCATGTGATATATTTGAGCAAGTCACAAAAGAGGCGATGTATTTGGTAGACAACTGTAAAGCATATGGGGAGGTGACTAAGGACACGGACCGAGGGATGAGTAGCACTTCTTCAACCACTAGTGAATCCATGATCAAATTGGGTGAGCAAATCCCAATTGTGCCTGATATTGATCAAATGATCAGAAGAGATGAACCAAGGAAACATGATGAACTCAAACACACGACAACAGCCCACACAAAAATGTGACACTTGTGGAGGAGACCATCCAACTCAGTGGTGCAACATGTAGCCGAGGCAAAAACAAACGTACAGTGTGTATTGAAATGGTGTGCTATCAAACAAAAATGGACAAACAATGAGACCCATGAATGTTTCTACAATAGAAATTATCTTAGAGAAAGACCATATGGGCCACCTAGATGGCAACAGTTGTCACCACCTCCAAGATACCAAGTAGGACAAAATAACACAATCCAAGGGCACGAAAAACTTGAACCTATGTTGGGACATCAGCCTCCTTTATCCCAAGAAAACAGAGCCATGGTGAGAATTTCACAACCCATAGAGGCACCAGTGGATCAGCGTATGATATAGGTAGTTTCATATCGAGAAGATTCAAACAGCTCTTATGAGAGAGGTTTAAACAGTAGTGCCTATGCTTTTGAAGGATAAATTCCATGGATAGGTTTTGAAGGGATGTCAAAAACATCATACATAACACAACCAACAAAAAACCATTTCTTGGTCGATGAAAATATGCTCATGTTCATGGAAAATCAGAACTACAGACCTAGGGGATACCCTCCTAGAATTGGACAACCGATGGGGGCTCCACAAGCTTCCCCACCACTAGTAAGACCATGCTATGAATGTGGCGGTCATCATTGAGCAAGAAGTATTCCACACAAAGGAGAACGTATCAAACTCTTTGGGTATTGTGAGGGATGTACAAATGACCATCTAATTCCACACTATCCAAAAAAAACCCGATAACAAAGGAAAGGCTACCATAAACAAAATCGGAATTGTATCAAACTCAAGTGGATCTGAAATGGAACCAGCAATTCCAATGAATGTTGTAACAAGAGCACAATCGCAAGAGGTAGCAAGGAGAATATACCTATGGGAGACAAAAACATCCCAACGAGCCAAACCGAGGTAGAGAATTTGTCAGTTAGGACCCCTAGGAAATCTTGGAAGGAAAAAAAGAACAAGATGAAAGCCCTAAGGTTAAAAGAAAAATCAACTTTACATTAGGGAAAATTTGGACTCACAAAGGGGCCTTATAAGGAGTTTGACTTCCTCTCTCATGTCCAAAACGGGCGTGCGGTAAAATTTTTGCAAATCAACTCTAAACTTGGCAGAGATTCGGCAGTCAGAATCTACTCTTCAAGCTCTTTCTATTGATATATAGCACGCCATGAGATTCGTCATATTTTGAAAGATTCTATTTTTGATCCTCTAGATTCTAGACGGAGTTGTCACATCACAAGAGAATCAAAAATGGAATCTTTTAAAATATGAGGAATCTCATGGCGTGCTATATATCAATAAAAAGAGCTTGAAGAGTAGATTCTAATTGTCATATCTCTGCCAAGTTTAGAGTTGAATTGCAAAAAATTTACTGCACGCCCATTTTGGACATGAGAGAGCAAGTCAAACTCCTTATAAGGCCCCTATGTGAGTCCAAATTTTCCCTAATGGAAACCAAGTTACAGCAAGCAAAAGAATAGTTTGAGAGTGAAAAGGGGCCATAAAGAAAATATTGATGTAGTAAAACCATAAGTAATACCTTCAGGAGGTTCGGTCTTGGTGGAAAAAGTCTTTGAGCCATTAGATGCAATTTTGAAGGCTTATGAAGCTACCAACCAAACCCAGGAGAAAAGATGTTAACTTATCCTCATCCAGGGTATGAAAAAGAGAGGCTGAAAATGTGCAAGGAGCTCATCTAGGCGGCCCAAGCTCTTATGGAACCACCTGTCCCGATTGCTCCAAGGTCTACGGTATTGATCTGCGAAAGAATCCAGGAATTGGAGAATCGAGGTATCAAAAACAGAAACCAAAAAGAACCGATAGTAGAAACACCTTTAGATACGAGGATGGTAGCCAATATCATAGATGGGTGTGTTCACAAGAAGTAGAAGAACCATGGCTACAAGACCTATGGAAGGATATCAAAAACAAAAAAGATGGAAGTGCAACGCTTGAGTTAGTCCCTATCATTGAGATCTGGGATTTCATTGTTGACGTGATCACAATCGTGTGATTACGTTAATAACTCTAGTAATTACAGAAGAAAAACACGTGATCATGTTAATTGTTAACATGAATTTGATGATGACCTGCAAAAACCCATAGAGCCGGTTAGGCCGCTGGGTAATAGCATATTCCCTGAGGGTCCCGTCGGGGTTGTTTATTTTTTCGGCAGGCCCACCGGGTAAAAGGCATTGCCCAACGGAAATAAAAAGTCCCGACGAGTGTAATCATATAAAGTAAACCTCGTGCTTACCATGGTGCTTTGACTAGGAAAATCCCTGGGGAGTGTATCCGAGCGCCAGGTAGAGTCATCTCCTTGTGAATTGACCTAAGGTTACAGAGTCACAGGTCCTTTTTTTTGGGCCGGATGTGATTCTTAATTCGATAACCACTTCTAAAAATATTTAAATCCTTTATCGAACATAAAGGTGCGAAACCAAAACAATTGAAAAATTGGACAGTCATGCTCATTGAGACGAACCCATTGGTCCAAATGAGGGTTGTAATTGGTTTAAGAAGATCAGCATATGCAAATGACGAGTCGATAGTCAAGTGTTGGATGTCCTGTACTAGTGTACTGGGCATATAAAGATCCTTAAAGTCTTGCATTTTTCACCATCATAGATTTGAGTTGATATACATTGTCACTGCATAATATAAGAGCTATAATCCTTAATTGGGTGAAAATAGCTTTTATATATTGAATCGGTTGCATAAGGGGGTCTCTAGCAATAGACTACCATTCTTTGGCAAACATCAAAGAATTTTGGCCAAGTATTTTCATGCAAGATGGAATAGCGCTCATAGTCCACTCCATAGTGTGGCTACATACTCGATTGGAGTGTTGGAATTTAGATCTGATGTCCAATATAGAGGTGGTCAGCGATTTCTATCACGTGGTCAACACATTCTATTCAGGACCGAATTGATTGTATCAAAGAAATGAGTGCATTTAGATTAAAAGGATGTCTTTTTGCAAATGATTTTGTACAATCAATGGCAAAAGAGCAACCTGCATGGAAGTGGTGGATGATGACTTGTGGAGAGCATTACTCAACCTTACGTCCCCTAATGAAAGTACTGGCACGATGTGCAAAAAACTCAAGTTCAAAGAGAAACTGGAGTATGTGCAAGTATGTTCATAGCACTATTCGCAACAGACTATTAGCAGACAAAGCAAAAAAATTAGTGTATATGTTTTGCAACGAAAGATATTGCATCACATTGAAAGTGTTGGAAATGCCAACCTGATTGTATGATTGTCAAAACAAAGATGAAAAAGAGTTCAATGTCAATGTATCTCAATGTACTATAGATGAAATAGAAGAGAATCTAATAATAGATGTAGAAGTTGAATTACAAGGAGTTCCACAACACTCAGACTTAGAAATAACAACTTCAGAGATTCAATATAACTTGAGAGTAGAATGAAGATCGTGTCAAAAACCATTATGAAAGAGCTTGTATTCAATGTGTTTTGATCATATACAATGCTTCATATTCACGATTATACATAGTTTTTTTATCTCAATTGTTATGCTCAAAACCAACATCTTGGCCAAACAGATTTCTAATTGTGTTAGGGGTATCTTGGGGGCTTGCTTGAATTTATACTCATTTTCCATGCCAAACATAACATATATTCCTTGTGGAATATCTAGTGAACAAATTGCACGTGGGCTACTATTTTGCATTAAACAAATAAGACAGACGAAGTGATAATAATGTAGGTTGGCTCCTTCAACTATCAATGCCAGCTCATCTAGGGTGAAAGTGACACAACTCTCTCTCATATCATGGGTGGTAACATTTGTCTTCCTTGAGAAAAAGTCTATTGGTCGTTGTTGCACAAAATGAACATATAACATTTTTGTAAAATATAACGCACAATCTGCATTGTGCAGTGGATGGCCATAAACTTCCAAGTAGATCCTCTCAGTGTTTTCTTTGATCGCTTTGTGGAGGCACTTTGATACCTTCCACCATCCTTTCTTTATGTTCGCATCCTCACATGGCCATATTGTTTTGATCATGTCGTTGCTCACTTCTTTATTGATCTCTTTCCATTGCATGTGGTTTGGATTTGCCCATTTTGAAAGTCGTTGAGCAATGTGTGTTGCTTGCTATGCCGACATACCGTGCACTAGAGATTTCATGCGTTGAAATGCATTAACATCCGCTTGTTGTTGATCATTAGGCACGGATTGGGTACCACAAACTTGTTCTTCATCGGCCATTTTTTAGAATTGCAATGGAAAAATAGACAAATATTAAATATCATTGAGAAAATTATATTCTCATAGTTCAACAGTCTCACAAATACACAATGTAGATCCATCTCGTTCACTACATAAGATGTCATAGGCTGACTAAATCAAATCACAATTGATGCGACTAAACAAAAGCACAACTAACAAAACCAATTGAACTACAAGAAAAATTTGTAATACCTCGACAACAAGAAAATTTTGAAATGACTAAAGATGATTGATCCGATTAAAATACAAGACAATTGATCCGATTAAAATACAAGACAATTGATCCGATTGAAATACAAGATATGACTCAATGAGGTGAACCATCCCAAACCAAATAATACACTCCAATACAAATGAAATACCCCACACAACAAGACAAATGTATATCACAAGAATGTTTAGTCCAGGTAAAAAGATGACGCAAGTTCACAAGCGATCGTTGGACATGATTAGGGTTTTGTCTTTAAATGTTCATTGAAAAATATCAAAACATCAGATGCATTTCTTCTATTTTTCCGCTCTCTTAACTTCATTCAGCAATGTACTTTTATCTGAATGGCCCTCAGAACATCATGATCGGGGTGGTAAAATACTTCTTCTGGGAAATAAACTTTCCTGGTTGCATCCTAAAAATCTATCAACATGTCAAATAGATAACCTAATGCATAAATTTTGCTCAATTTTGTGGATGCATCTGTGCACCGTGGATTGTATAGTTCTGGAGCAATCTACGGTTGCTTTGCAATCTCTCCTTTCCCTACTTTCTGTGCCTCCAAAATTGCAGGGTCCGATTGTCTGCTTGGGTGCAGATAATTATTTGAAACGTGCTTAGCTGGTGTTCTAAGCATCATTCCCCAATCAATGATGCCAACATGGGGTTTATTTGCATGAGTAAAGTCCATCATTAAGTTGAAAGGGTGCAGGTTCTTATGCACTATACCAGCCGAGTGAGCAGCCGCAACGCCATCAATTAAGGCGTGACAGATTGCTGGCATATGCTCAATCACTGCTTTGACCCGTGTTGTTTCTATCTCTGTTAGTCCTTGTGGAGAATGCCAATTAGATAAGTGTACTTGGCATTCAATGACGTGCGCATGATTGAGCCGGTGCCATTGGCATCTAATCGGCCACCCAAAGTTGCTTGCGCATCTTTGGCCAACTTCAATCTCTTGGGTGAGGAAGCTTGGTAATGAGCTTTCACCTACTTCATCTTGACCTTTTGTTCCTCCCATAATTTGTCCCAGAGCTCTAATTTTTTCACATCGCAAGCAGGAGAGATATCTTTCTTTAAGTCTCTGCAACGGACTTTCATATTGCCCAACACTGTCCTAACCTTGTGGTGGGGGTCAAATTCTTGAATCCCTGTTGGAATCAGCAACTCATATTGGCCTTCATCTCGTAGCTTATGCTCTATGTTCTCCCATATAGTGCTAGTGAGGTCTTTAATGAAGACGTTGCTTTCACTAATCTATTGTATGCGACCATCTGCACATGATGATATTGCCAAAATACATTCTTTTTGAATGGCACGCATAAGAATTTTCTTTTGATCTGGTGTCATTTTAGCATTGGACAATAAAAAACAATATATCAAATACAAATTCATGGTGGCTGCACACTGCACTAACACTCTCACACTAGTTCAAACAAACCATAACTGTGACTTGAAGACTTTAAGAGATGTGACAAATATATTGATAAACATTGGAAACAATTTTTAGTTTAAAATGCAATGTTTACTCGTGTAAAGTGCAAAGCAAACAAGTAGTTTTTAAGAACTTCATCCAAAACAAATAAACATGTTAAAAATCTGAAACATTTCAGCATATTGTGAATTTATAACTTATATTTTTCACCGTGCACTCTCACACTAGTTCAAACAAAGCATACACTGACTTAAAGACTTCAAAAAGTTGTGCAAAGATTATATTTATTCATGTTGATAACCATTTTGACTTTAAAATGATATGTTTACTCGTGTAAAATGGAATAAAAATAAGTCACTCCTAATAAAATTGTCCAAATCTAACAGAACATGTTAAAAACCCAAAACAATTCAAAATTTTTCGATAGAACAAAATACATGAGTTTATATTTTGCACATTATCACAATTCACTTCAAAAATAACGCCTCTTGGAAGATACATGCATCATGATGTACATATTGCCAATTTTATTTTAGCTCATTTAAAACATTGAAAGTATACAAACCGGGCTAGGAAATTGCAAAGAACGTCTTGCTCTTTAAAAAGATAAAAAGGAATATTTAACATGCAAATTGTGTGTGCATATACTTTTTTACATAGAATTTATGTACATATAGCATTTAAAATAGCGATGATGATTGATGCATAAAGCATTCTTTTGAATATGATTAGCTAGTATATATTTTCATAAGAACACTTAAAAACAACAATATCAAACAATTCAAACATTTATATATGAAATATTTTTCACGGTCACGTTACCGACCAAGTATTTCATATACTTAATACTTTAAAAAATGAATTGCACATGCATATACAAATTATATGGAATTTGTACGACCAGGTTAATGACTTGAATGCCACATTTATGCAAAAATAGATGCTTCTAACAAACGACACTCAATCAGCTGCGTTACTGATCGAGTGCCATCCGAATCTAACGAGAAATAATGGCTTGCATACGAGCATCATATAGCCACGTTACCGATCGATGCCCATATGTTTTTTTGGAAAGCAGAAGGGAAGTTGACTCACCATAAGGATACTAGAATCGCCACGTTACCGATGTAGTACCCAAACAGTGAGCCAATACTTACCACAAGGACACCATATTCCCTGCGTCACACCGAGGTGATACCCTCGTGGTAAGCACTATTCCATAGAACAGCTTACCCCACACTCCCATTGTGTGGTAAGGTACCTTATGATTGTCATGCAATACGACAAAAGGCACGCTACCACACAACCCATACACACACAACACATACCCGGGTCGTCTGGTCGTGTACTCCGCTATTGTCGCACATTGCGACGCAGAGCACGTTCCCACATGATCCCTTCTCTCCCTCTCTCCTCTCGACCTATATGCAAAGTCGATCATCTCTCTCTCTCTCTCTCTCTCTCTCTCTCTCTCTCTCTCTCTCTCTCTCTCTCTCTCTCTCTCTCTCTCTCTCTCTCTCTCTCTCTCTCTCTCTCTCTCTCTCTCACACACACACACACACACACACACACAAAAGATAACTCAAGGAATAACACCCATTGGGCCCGATTGGGACCCTATAAGTATTATTTTGTGGCCCGGCCAGCCTTCTTGGTTTTCTTGGCGGGCTTGAAGGGAAAATTGAAATTCTTGACGGGCTTTTTGTGGGTTTCCAGGTTGCTCTTAACCAGCTTCTCTGTGATCATGTTAAGTGTGATTATGTAAATGTGTCAATAAGACCTTGTGATCACACAAAATTTATGGTAATTACGTAAATATTAAATCTTTGATTGAGAACCATCTAGAACATGAGTTCTACCCGGGCGATATCCGATCACTATATGGTGATCCAGGTACAAAAATGTCAGAAGAGAGCAAACCTGAGTCTTTGAAAACTTTACCTTCATTCATTGGAAACCATGAAACAAGATCAAAAATTAGAAAAGTACCATCTCAATGGAAATCTAGTCCTAAGATGATGAACACTATAGTTAGGGTGGACGGGATACAAACTATCGGAAAGGCTAGACATCTTTGAACAACTAGACAAAAGTAGATTAAGGGCGGTAGCAAGGATATATGCTCAGAAACGACAAATGAAGGCTTTCCATGACCAACATGTAATTAGCACCAAAAAGGGGATTATTTTTTGGTGTATACCCTAAAGCAACACTCCAAAAAACTCAAAAAGCGAGGGATGGGTACTACATGACATATCGCAAAGTGGCACCATCAAGCTTGCAACATTGGCAGGTGAGGAAATTCCTAATTGGATAAGTGGATGCAGGTTTAAAAGATATTTTCTCCCATTGACACAAGAAGAGCTACAAACAATTCATGTGGCACAACAGTGGAAAAATCAAGCCCATGCTATTCAAGAACAAGCTAAAGAAGAACCCAGAATCAGGATATTAAAGCGAAAGGAATAAGCAAACCATAAGGAAAATTGGCAACAAAGGAAAGGACTCAATCCACCTCCAATAGCATCAATTCAAACGGAGCCTACATGGTTAGGTGGCATAGATCTATGAATTTTTCTTCAACTTCATCACAGTTCCACTGAGCACGCATTACGGACATTGGGACACAAGCAGATGTCATCAACTACTCAACATTGTTAAAAATGACAAGGGAACCTCTAACGCCAAATACTATCGGGCTCAAGGTGGCCAACCAAGGAACAATGACCAGGCTGGGTCACGTCAATTTATCAATAAATGTTGATGGAAATGCTTATCCTCATCAATTTCATGTAGTCGCAGATACAGACCTTAATGAGGCACTGATTTTGGGAGTTCCATGGATGCACACATATAAAGCCACGCCAAATTGGCAGAATGATACGTTACAACTCATGTTACATGACACATCCTTCACCACACCATTCGCACAGTCAGATCACCTATGGGAACCTCTTCTACCAACACATGAACCTATACCACAATGTTCTACAAAGGCGATCAGGAAAATATGGGTTAAATCCAATATGAAAGCCCATCCAAAGAAAATATGGATACCCAAAAGAAGTTGTACTGAAATTCAATCTACACCAATACACCCAACCTAAACACGCCAAAACCAAACCCACACAAAAAAAAAGCTACAACTTTTGTTAAGACCACAAAGCCAATACAACCAAACCATCAACAACCCACAAAAGTCACTTGGAAATGGATATCAAAACCAAATAGCTATCCAAATAACTCACAGTCTTCACAATCAACATCAAAGCATTTTTAGTGGCATCCAAAAAAGAGCCATCAATCTAAAGAAGATACAGTGTATAAACTACGAGGTTTCACCGTCAAAGACAGGGCACGTCTTCTTCAAATTCTTTTGTTTGGCCCACAAAGCTTCAAACCAACCTCATCATCAATAGCCCCTGAACATACAATTAAGAACCCACATCTCTTGCACCGCATATTGTTACTCCATGCATATCTTCCATTCGCATCCTAGAGCCACAGTATACGGCTATCCATAGGCACTTACTTTGTACCCATGCACCTTGACCCATGTTCGTCTAGGACGACTCACAGTGGGAAGGGGGAAACTAGTAGCAAGATGATCATCATTCTATATATAATATTTTCTTGTTATTTATTTTCTTTTATCAATTTTTCAGGCATAATAATGAGCCATATTAACACCATTCATGAAAAATAAGATGCAATGCTAATATGTATATATGAGTGATTACAATAATTTTGGAAAAATTTTGTCAATTAATTATAATTATGGGTAATTTTATTTTATTTTTAAAAACTAAAAAACTAAAAAGAATAAATAATCAAAAAATTAATAAGTTGAGCCAAATAAGTTCGAATTGACTTCTGAGAGAAAATGCCAAATCTTCGAAGCAAGGGCTTCAAACATGGCAAATATGGAAAGGTTTGGCACCAGATGGATTTTGAGCCAACTTGTGAAGGATCAAAACTGCAGATTAAAGACCATTGGTCGACCGAATACCCGATGAGGAAGAGTTTGAACCGCAGGTGATATGAGCAGGAAGATATGAGCAATGCAGGTAAGTATGAATGGGGCATTGCAAGTAGGTAGGGAACATATAATCGAAATGGGGCAAGTAAATCTCATTTGCATTCACTGAGAATGAGAGAGAGCCAAAGAATCTTAGAGAGTTATGTCATGTTTTTGCATGTTGCGAACACTATAGTAGCCCTTACTACACCAAATTTGACAGGTATGATCATTAACCCTACGAGAACATTTGTATGTGCTCCCCACTGCACCAGGAACACCAAAACAACACATCAAATCAAAATCAAGACAGAAATGTTCCAAATTGTTAGAACCAATGGGGAAGTACAAAACTTGTCTAAACAAAAAACCCTCTCATCAGTAGATTCCTAGCACCTGGCAGAATCATCCCATGCAAAAAAAGTTGCAGAAGGAGTTGGAATATGGATCGCGATCCATGTTCCCAAAACCCTAAATCCCATAAAAATTGGGTAG
The DNA here is from genome assembly GCF_014529385.1 of Adiantum capillus-veneris. Classification (NCBI taxonomy): domain Eukaryota; kingdom Viridiplantae; phylum Streptophyta; class Polypodiopsida; order Polypodiales; family Pteridaceae; genus Adiantum; species Adiantum capillus-veneris. Next base: position 149,410,221 of record NC_140944.1, read on the forward strand.
TAAGTTCCCCGTAAGCCCAGAAACAAACTCTACTACTTGGATTTGCAGAACATGTTCCAACATGGATCGCGATCCATGTACCTTGATGAAAAAAATAGGACATAAGTAGGCCATTGTTTGGAGGAGGTAAAGGGATGACTGGCCATGCAAGTTAGGCACAAAATGGATCATAAAATCATTAAAACCAATTGATTTTGTACTTTCAATCTGCAAAGGGTCATTTTTTATCTAATTAATGCTAAAATGATCCAACTTCCAAAAAGTACTATGACATAGGGCTGGGGAAGGAAACATGAAGCTAACTCACTAACTAGAGTAGCATTTGGACGTTCCAATGGCTTCATCCAAAAGAAGTATAAAGCAGAAGGGAATCAAAAAGTGTGTTAAACCCAAGGATCAAGAGAAGCAACAGTCAAGGTCTAAATAGTGGTAAAACAAAGCAAAGGGATACCTGTAAGGTCATGAAAATTGCCTGCCTCAATTTCTCACTTCAGATGAATCCAAAAAATGATGAAACTTGGTGGGAAGTTGGGCAACAGTGGTTCTCAAGCACAAATCATCAGTAGTCAATGAACCATCAGATATCAGTCAAGGCCAGTGCTCCAAATTGGTCCCAAAAAACAGATATGGTCAAGGCGGGACAAACATGACCATAAACTAGAAAGTTGAGTAAACTCAAGAAAAACAAGTCCAAACTTGGAAAAATTTCACCAGTGTGTTAGGATGACCTATAGGAACATGTGTGCAAAAGGGTGCTCCAATACCCTGCCAAACATGGATCGCGATCCATGTAACTTTTTCACCAGACTAAGAAAAATCAACACCATCTGATCATGAACATCATAGAAGTCTAGCCACAAAGTATCAAGTCATTTGGATCCCAAAATCCCAACCAAAAGGCCCTAATTCTCCAGATTTGGCCTAAATTCTTAACCAGTGATCCAAACCTCAAATTTTTTGAACCAAGGCATCACCTTGATGAGCCCTACCATATGGTACCACCAGATCTTCAAAATGTCATCCAACATGGATCATGATCCATGTACCTCAGACCTAGATTTCATATGTGATCTCTTGCCTTTGTGACTATAGTAGTCCTAGATGCACTGGTGAAATTTGGTCAAATTTGGAGTAGTTTTGACAAGTTATGCTCATTTTTTATTTTATGGTCGAAGTTTGCATTTTTAGTTTCCTGATAGCTTTTTTTGAGCATTGTCTAACTCTAAAATCAACTTGAAATTGGTCTCAAGATGCAGCAGGAAAGCTCAAAAAGAGTGGGAGATGGCACCTTACGAGATCACTGATATCTCATCAAACGAGAAAGCTCACATCATGGAACAAGAACTAGAAGCAATACACAAACATTTTCATCGAGAAACTCCAAGCAGCAAATGGAGTGAGAGTAAAGACCACCTTATTTCCAAAGGAATTGTGGATGATACACCAAAAATCCGAAGTACTAGAAGGGGCCAGATGTCTACAGTTGGACAGCTTCTTGAGATTACCGCCATGGGGAACAGATTTTTAAAGATCCCACAAACTAATTAGCTCCATTCAATACAATGGAGAAGAAACTCTAACAGACAAAGATGGGGCTACAGTCAAGGTAAAAATCACTCCAAAAATCATCAACAAAGCTCTTCACTTGCAGCACGGAACCCACAATCTATTGTGCAAAACCAAAGCCATAGATAATGACAAGGCATTTTTGAAGCAGATGGGAGACAAATTGACCTATCAAGATCTAATCTACTCCAAGACAAAGCTGCCACTACGGTTAATATCGCAACACTTCAAAGTGAAAAAGCCACCACGCTACACTGAACCAATTTTTCATATGGTAGTGGTCATGGAAATGGGGCTGGCAGAAAGAAGTGTGGTCAGCCTCCGACTTTAGAAATTACATCCTTGACAATTTAGTGGAAGCAAACATCATAGGAAGTCATAAAAGCAAATCATATATGAAGGTTGGACCAACGCTAACCAAGATTTCCTACTAGGACTTAGGCATGATTGATGCATTACCACCTGCAAAAGTACAGTTGAATCTAATTCATAAATCCAAAAGAGTGGTGAAGCCAGTGGCAAGACCATCTATAAACCCACTATGTGGTGAGCAAGACTCTTACACAGCTCTTATCCTTGCAAGAGATGCCAACCTCAACAAGTACATTAGCTAAACCAACTTCGCTGACACAAGAAATACAGGATCTAAATACTACCCTAGCTTAAGGACAGTACGACAAAAAAATCCTAATAGCAGGGCAGCGATCTTTACAAAAAGCTAAAGATGAGGGGATTGAACAGCCACAAAAACAACTTGTTAAAGCAAAGGAGGACATGGCTTCTCAAGGCGCGATGCATCGGGTGACATTTCAACAAAAATATCAGACCATAAACATGATGCAAACCCAGCCAATCCTTGTAGAAGTCTAGCAAAAAATAGGAGAGGGATAGTTGACGTTGGAAACTCAACATTCAGATATTCCCAGTACAAGCACAAAACCAGCAATGCATGATTTTGAAGATCCAACCAATACACCAATCTCCGAAACTGCCAAAGATAAAATTCAGCGGTGGATATTGGAAGTAAGTGATCCTTCACACAAGGAATATATACAATATGAACTCAAGGTGTTCGAGTCAGCTGCCCTTCTCATGATCACACCTGATGAAGTGGTGAAGAATACGGGGCATGAAATGATTGCACTTTCATTGATGATGCAGTAAGCTCTCCTATGGAAAACAAAAATGCTGCCTACCATCGAGCCCAACCACAAAGGTAATTACAGAAATGTTCCTGTAACTACTTACAGGTACAAACGATCATCGATTCAACCCACCTGGAAAAAGAAATGGTTTGAGCGGTGTCCAACAGATGAAACATATTATAAAAATGCTCCACGGCATCTCCAGATCGGCCCGCACTATTGTCCCATCAACAGAAGGCGATCCTGGGATAGTTTCTATTCCTGGAAAAGCAAGAGACCCACACTTCTCAACTACCCAATAATAACAAAGCCAGCCAATAACCTCTTCCCCTCATAGAAGTATATGATTCACACACTAAAAGGAGTCATCAGCACAATGAAGGAGGTGCCAGATCTCGCATGCCAAATGCTTATAAAGATTGCCAAAATGCTAATCACCTACATAACGGTGTTAAATGATATTGAAGCAGCAGAGAATCCCTGGTAGGGGTTTGTGGAACAAACCAGAGGATTATGCTGGAATCTAGAAACTGAAGTTCCCAGCAAAAACATCATCATGGGATTATATGCAAGAGTCATGTTTTTTCCCTCACACTACATGCAAACCTTCAAGGAGGCATTCATGACAAGATTTTTTGAAGTTGACTCCTCCATATTCAATCCCATGACCAAGGATTTGCCTGCTTGGCATATCGCATATCAGAGTACTCTCAATAATAACCCATTTAGAGAGCTAGCAACAAAGATCAAGATCGAAGCACGGGTAGAGAAATTCAAGCAACTCACAAGGATGCTAGAAAAAAGACTGATAAACTACTAAAGGCTACAGACAAATGCACTTGCACAAGGACGTGCAATGAATAGGAAGGGGGGAATGTTTGGTGGATATAGCGGATTGTCACCTAAAAACCTGGATACTCGCCACACTTTGATGTACTCAATACTTTTTTCCAAAATAAGTCTTATAATTTTGTTAGTAATGATTCTTGAAGTGTAATCTAGCCTGTTATTCTCTAGTGTCCACTCAAAACCTACGAGCCTTTTAAAGTGGCCAATGGCCGTGGGAAAGGGTCCCAAGTTTTTAAATCAAATCCCTTAGTTTGAAAGAAACACTATCATTACCTTTAGAGAGTTTTTGGACGTCGACTGATAGCTGCACTTCTGCTACAATTTGTAATCAAACTTTCTCCTTGTCTGGTAATCAAAATTCAATTCCGAATAGCACATTGTGTTTCTTGTCTCTTGTTCTTTAATCTAAGTGTAATCGTTCTCAATTCTGTTGTGGTTTGCGATGTCTTGTCTATGAGCTAAATGTGTTGATTTGAGGGTTCAAATGGTTATTTTTTTATGTTTTGATCTTGGAAGAGTGTTTCTAAACCTGAAAGCAACCTTTTTGTGAAGTTTTGTTTCAATTTTCAATACATTTTTTGGGATGAATTGTGACTTTTTTCCCTTCCTAAATGACTATATAACTTGGTAGGATTATGCCTTGAGATGTTGTAACACCCCTCCTTAAGTTTTGTTGTATTCCGACTCTGTTTGGATGCCGAAAAGGCATGATGACCTAGAGCGGTGAGACTGGACATAGGGTGATTTTCTGACTAGGAAGTGATTGATTTGCTATTGTAGACGCATGAAGAGTTCTTTTGGTTCACTTCTTTGATATTGGCAATCTCATTGAGTCTCAGTGCCCCATCCTGAGCCGCTTCCCTGCGTATTGACATTATGTTAGTGCCAGATAGTTATGTTATAGACGTCCATCACAGTGACCAGCTAACAGCTAGTTATTTTCCATCCATTTTCATGAGGAAGTTCCATGTAATCATTTCTTATGAAGGCTAAAGTTATTCATGATCTATTATCGACTATGAAAAGTGCACTACCGAGTACTCAGTTAGTTGCTTTGGTTCTCATGAAGTTGCCTAAGGAGTATGAAATGGTTTCTAGGACACTTCGGCTACAAGGCACGAAGGAAAAGCTATAATTTGATAATCTAATCTATTTTCTCATTGAGGAAGAAGCCATGTTGATAACTCAAGGCACAATTCAAATTTCTGAGACAGGTGGGGAAGCACTTCCTGCTTCGAATTTTAAAAAGAGGACCAAGAACCATTGTTACAATTGTGGAAAGAGTGGTCATTTGGCCAAGGATTGCATATCCAAAGACAAAGATAGAGATAAAACAAAGGACAAAGGTAAAAGAAAGTATCAAGAGGAAAGCAGTGATAGTGACTCAGGGAAGGATAACAAAGTGACTGCTGGTGTAGTGGAGTCTACACTAGTAAGGTCTCACACCTTCTAGTCACATGGGATTGGTACAACCATCAACTTCACCAAGAGAGAGGCTTGTGAGTGGAAGAGAGGGGTAAACAGTGCTCCCTATAAATAATTTGGACCTTGTTGTTGGAGTTCAAGCTATCAGTGTTTGAACCTATAGGTCGGAGTTCAAGGCATATGCATCTGGCAAGGAACCAATCAAACGTATCTAAAACACTGATGATGAGTGCACCAATCCATTATTGTTGGTCGGATCATGAACATGATGTGTTCCACAACTCATTATCTTGGAGTATTATCTTTTGGACGTGATGTGTTCACTGTTCACGAATGGGGATTCTTGGATGTAGTATGGTCTACAATTCAAATTTTCTAAAAAGGCGAGCGATGCTCAAGATGGGATTATTCTTAGGTACAAAGTTGAGGGTAGAAAAATTGAGGTGTATCCAGTTGGTGGCCACTTCTGGGGTGTCCATGGTAGCTTCTTCAAATCGACTTGGTCTCACTATTGATATCCACCATGAGCTGCAGAGAGGGTGTTAGAGTTTTGGCATCTCAAGTGAACTACCCAACTCACAAGCGTCTTGTAATTTACGCCCATTTAAAAAAATTTATAGCGCAAACTTTCTTGAAAGAAAACATTTCCATGAAAAATTAATGAACGTGTATATATGAATTTCCTAATTGTGTCCATAGGAGGTATTTGTAATAAATATGTGAGATGAATGGAAATTTTCAAAAATGGACTAAAACTAATCTTTGATAAATGAAAATTTCAACATGCATAGTTTGTGGGATATACCATAAATCAATAAATATGGATTGCATACCCATCAGATAGTATCACCTTATTGTTAAGTATGGAGCCTGATTTACGCCTTATAATTTTTATATTAAAAAGGCACATTTGTAAGGCCCCCGTTATAAGGAGAATCCATTTTGTGTGAAGAAAAATCACTCGTCAAAAAACCAAAAATTCATGGTCAGTCTCAAGCTTTGCTTGAGACTGGCTTCACCGGAGTATTATGGCCGGTCGGCGGCAGTCGGCGGCCAAAAAGTGGTCGAAAAACAACCGATCGGTTGGCCGGTTGGCCGGTTGGCCAGTGGTTGGTAGTCAATGGTCAGTGGCAGGTGGCCAAATTCAATGGGTGGCCAGTGGCCTGGACTTGTCTTCTTGAAGAGGGCGACCACACATGGGCGTATTGGAGAGTCCAACTTGGACTTGTCTAGACAAGGGCGGCTACACATAGTTTCCTCTCATGAGAGAGGGCAACCCTTTTGGCCTATAAAAGGAGGCCTCTTCTACACACAAAAGGCATTGTGGTGGATTGGGAAGTTGATGTGAGGTGGTGAGAGTTAAGCAAGGCGGAGATCTATTAAGGTTATAATCTCTTTGTAATCTACTTCTTGTTTGAAGTACTAAAGCCATTGAGTCGCTACTTTCCCATGGATGTAGCCCATATTAGGTGAACCATGTGCTCTCTCTCTCTCTCTCTCTCTCTCTCTCTCTCTCTCTCTCTCTCTCTCTCTCTCTCTCTCTCTCTCTACTCTACTCTACTCTATAATCTCTCATGTGTGAAAATTATCTCTCTCCATTAAGTAAACTACCCTAGTATCTACTTAGTTACATCCTATTTCCTAACAACTTGTATCAAAGCAAGGTTTTCTTGTAGCTAAAGTATCTCAAGAAAAGGGTTCCTTGAATTGAGTGGAAGTAATAGTGGAAGAAGGGAAGCTCAAGATCAAGAATTTCAACGGCAAGAACTACAAACACTGGAAGATGCAAATTGAAGACTATCTCTACCAGAAGGACCTTTATTTGTCACTAGCAAAGAATCCCGCAATAATGGCAGATGAAGCATGGATTCTCCTTGATCAAAAGGCATTAGGAACAATCCGGCTAATCTTGGCGTCAAAGGTGGCCTTCAAAGTTTCAGAGATGAAGACCATGGAGGACTTGATGAAGTCACTTGACGGCCTCCACAAGAAACCATCGGCATCTAATAAGGTATTTTTCATGAAGCACTTGTTCAATCTAAAGATGGTAGCGAATGGTTCAATTACAGAAAACCTAAATAAAGTTAACACCAACATAAGTCAAATTCAATCGATGAAGGTCAATTTCAACGATGAAGTGCAAGCCCTCCTTATACTATCATCTATACCAAATAGTTGGGACATGTTGGTATACTTGCAATGCCCACCTCTCTCAGTTTTGTCACCGTTGCACAGTTTGTAAGGCCCCCATATGAGGAGAAGCCAATGGTGCACATATATTTGGTGGATTCTAGCTTTGCACATTGATGAGATCTCTATTTGTGATCATGGACGGTATGGAGCAAATTCAGGGGCAGAATATCTTGGCTGGACAACGGCCGGAAGAAAATTGGAAAATGGCCTTCCGGTGGTCCGTGGTCTGTGGTCTTTGGTCGGTGGTCGGCGGCCGGTGGCCGATTTCTAGGAGGACTTGTCTACCCAAAAGCGGCTACACATGGGCTCATGAGAGAGTCCTACTTGGACTTGGCTATCTAAGGGCGGGTGAACATGGGCATTTAGAGGCTCCCTTACATCTATATAAGGAGGCATTTTCATGAGTAATTCGATAGAATGGTGTGTACACTTGACGCACACAACACATCCTTCTATAAGGATTGTTAGTCCCTTGCATTCCTACTTGCTCTAGTTGTTTAAATTGCCATGTAAGCTCTACCTTGAGAGCTCATGGGTGGATGATGCCATCACTTGTTAATAGTGTGCTAATTTAAAGTTTTTGATTTGGCACTAATCTACTTTGCATCGTATCTCTCTCTAATCTCCTTGCTACAAGATCCTTATTGTATTCCGCATTTCTTACATTGTATCAGAGCACTAGGTGCTTGTAGCTAAGAAATTATGAGAAGCACTTGTATTACTTTGCAAAATCAATTATGTTGGCCTCTTTAAGTGTTGTTGCCAGTGCTACTCCGCTTTACATCCGTCCACCAGCATTCACCGAAGGAAAGCTATGAATTGTTGGATACGGTGTTGGGGCCAAACGGTGCAGACTTGGAGCCCACTGCAACAAATGATCCGACAAATCCAAGCATTGTAACTCCCTTGGATGCTACTCTTCTACGTGCCTGGAAAAGAAGGAATGCAGACCCATTATGCGCAATTGTCATGTGTGTAAGTGATTATGTTCTCACTTTGGTTCAACATACCACTAAAGCACATGAATCTTGGAACATATTGGCTTGCCAATATGAGGCGCACAATCACCAAAATTCAAAATCTAGAAAATCAGCTTGCTACTGAGAAACTTGTTGATGGAGAGAAAGTGGAGGCCTCTATCAAGCGAATTAAGGACCTCCAAGATTAATTAGGTGCCAATGGTGTGGCTATTTCTCCAAAATATTTAGCTCGGCACTACATTCGCATACTTCCGGTGAGATATGATGATCTCATCACAGCACACTCAGGTTTGTCTAACCCCTCTTATGTTTGAAGAACTGAGTGCAATGTTGCTTGAAGAGGAGCTACGACTTAGGACTAAGGATGGTGGAGGTGATGCTACCTTCACAGCCAATGCAAAAGGCAAGGGGACTACTTCAAATTCTTCTATGAAGAAGCCCAAGAAGAGGAAATTTTTAGGTAGTTGTTTTTATTGTGACAAGAAGGGTCATGTTGTTAAAGAATGCAGAAAGAAGAAAGCAAACGAGAAGAACGGCACCATGAAAGCTTTGTGGAAGGAAAGAGAATCCGCCAACAATGTTGAAATAGACCTTGAACTATGGGCCTATGGGCCGTCATAGAAGAGGTATGCTCATTAGTACAAACTCCGTGATGGTTCTTGGATTCTAGATAGTGGTGCATCCCAACATTCAACTAGTCAGAAAGACTGGTATAGTTCCTGGAAGCCTCTATACAAACCCATAAGTGTAATTGTTGGGAATAATGCCAAATGTCCAACCAAAGGGTCTAGGACAATTTCTTTTTTAGCAGCTACAAGTGAAACTAAAGAGCTCTCTAATGTGTTGTACGTGCCTCAAATCAAGAAGAATTTGTTGTCCATTGCTACAATCTTTGATCATGATCTTGAAGTCCGTATGGAGCAAAAATCTTGGATTCTAAAGGCAACACATTGGGAAAGGACGTAAGGCGCAACAACCTCTACGAACTTTCTGCACTTATGGTCACTACAGAAAAAGGTACAACTCAATTATGGCATGAGATATTTGGTCACTTAAGAATTCTTGTGCTAAAAGAGATGCAAAAATCTGGGATGGTGGTACACATGCCTCAAATCTCATATATCAATGAAGTTTGTGAATCTTGCATGATGGGCAAGCAACAAAGAAAGGCATTTCCACAAGAGAGTAGTAATCAAGCTCAATCTCCTCTAGAGTTGGTACACACAGATATCTGTGGAAAAATATCTATATCCGCTTTGGATGGATCTTTCTACTTTTGCCGTTAGTCGATGACTTTAGTAGAAAGATGTGGGTGTATTTCATTCATGAGAAGTCTGAAGATTTTGGAAAGTTTAAAATGTGGCAAAAGCTTGTAGGAAATGAAACGAGAAATATAAGGATGCCTTCTCATGAGTAATGCGGTAGAATGGTGTGTACACTTGATGCACACAACGGGCACATAACACATCCTTGTATAAGGATTGTTAGTCCCTTTCATTCCTACTTGCTCTAGTTGTCTAAATCGCCATCTAAGCTCTACCTTGAGAGCACATGGGTGGATGACGCCATCACTTTGTAATAGTGTGCTAATCTAAAGTTTTTGATTTTCCACTAATCTACTTTGCATTGTATCTCCTTCTACAGATCCTTATTGTATTCCGCATTTCTTACAAGACAGCCTTGTATGATGGCTTAAGTAACTCTATCTCTGACACAAAAGCTCTTAAGTTTGATTATGTTGTGAGTGTTCTCCTAAGCGAGGAAATGCAAAGGAGAAGCACAGGTGAATTATCAAGTGTTGCTCTATCCGTGGAAACAAGAGAAATGCCTAAGGAGACGTTAAAAAATCAAAAGGGTCATGATCAGTCAAGCGGAGAAAGTCACGCACAAAGTCGCTCAAGGAAGAGCAAGTCATGCACAAAGTCAGCTCTTGAATTTTAGAACTGCAAAAAGAAAGGCCACATCAATAAGGATTGATGGTCCAAGAAGAAGAAGGAATTGGAGTCTCAAGAGCAAGATGCTCTAATTCTCTCATTAGACAATGTGTCTAATTCATGGATAGTAGAGTTTGGGGCTTCATTCCATGTAACACCGCACAAACATTATTTCCAAGATTACACCAAAGTTAATTTTGGGTATGTATACTTGGGAGATAATGAAGCTTGTGAAATTGTTGGCAAAGGTACATTTTGTGTCAAAACTACTAATGGAAGATCTCAAAGGGATCTTTGGTGGTTGCCAAAGGAGAAAAGGTTGGTACACTTTACTCGTGTACTATCAACACACAATCTTCAACTTGTGAAATAGCTACAGAAGTTGACAGTGCAGTGTGGCACTACCAACTTGGGTATATGAGTGCCAAAGGAATGCAAATCCTTCAATCAAAGAAGCTTCTACTAGGCTTGAAAGAAGTTGACTTAGAGATCTGTGAAGATTGTGTTTATGATAAACAAAAGAGTGTAAAATTTCAAAAATCAAAAAATGAAAGAAAAAAAAACTTGAATTGGTTCATTCTGATGTTTGGGTCCTGCAAGTACACCATCACTCGGTGATTCATTGTACTATGTAACATTCATAGATGATACGGACTAGGAAAACATGGGTTTATGTAATGAAGAATAAGTCCAATGTATTTTCCATATTTCAAAGGTGGAAAGCCTCAACCTATTTCCCAAAGATCTACAAGAGCAAGTAGACCTCCAGAAAGGTTTGTTCCTTTCTTCAACCATCTCTTGGTCTCACATTTTGGAGAGCCAAAATCGTCCAAGGAAGCTATGCAACACAAATCCAAAGAAGAATGGATGAAGAGTATGCAAGTGGAGATGGACTCATTACATCGCAACCAAACATGGGAGTTGGTTGATTTTCCTAAAGGTATACGGGAACTCTAGAACAAATGGGTGTATAAGCTGAAGGAAGAAGAAGGCGGGAAGAAAAGGTACAAGTTTAGGCTTGTGGTAAAAGGGTTTTCTCAAAAGAAAGGTATCCACTTCAATGAAATATTTTCTCATGTTGTAAAAATGAACTCAATTAATCTTTTCTTAAGCCTTGCGGCTTCTCATGACTTAAATATTGAGCAAATGGATGTAAATACGGAATTCCCTCATGGTGACTCAAGGGAAGAAATCTACATGCTTCAACGGTAAGGAGAAAATGGTTTGCACATTAAAAAAGAGCTTGTATGGTTTAAAGCAAGCATCAAGACAGGGGCACTTGAAGTTCGATCAATGGATATTGGATCACGGATTCAGAAGATGTAACTCAGATCATTGTGTCTACACAAAGAATCTGGGAGATGGGAAGTTCATCATCCTAATGTTGTATGTTGATGACATGTTGATTGCAAGTGCTAACATGTAGGACATCAAAGACCTAAAAGAGGAGCTGTCTAAATCTTTTTCAATGAAATATTCAGGTGTTGCAAAGAGGATACTTGGTATGAAGATATCAAGGGATAGGACGAGGATGACATTAAAGCTATCTCAAGAGGATTACATCAAGAAGGTTGTAGACGGATGGATAGTTCACTGTGTGGGAATGTCTTCTTAAGAAATGGGCAGCGAATTACTTAGTAGTTACTATGGTAATTACTACAGAAAACCCAAAGTGTATAAATAGGGCCCATTACATTGTAATCGGGTTGGCAATTGTTATCATTTGGGTTAGCACCTTGGTTGTACTTGTACTTGAGAATCATTGGCAGTATTGTCGACTGTACTTTCTCTCTATAAATCATAATCGCTGTAATCTTGATCTGTAATTCCAATCATGGCATATATTCCAATTATACTTACTTCTCATCCAGTCTTCTGAATCTGAATCTGAATCTGAACCTTATTTCCAGTACATAAGTCTGATTCTTATTTCAGTATCCAAATTCCAATCTAGTTTCTGATTCCTATCCAGTCAACTGTCTGAAATCTTCCTACACTAGTAGCTAAAATCTTCTAACAACTGGAATTAGCTGTCTCAAGAGATCAGCTCCAATTCCATTTTAGCGATCACGGTGGCTCAAGCTGAAGCTCGTTGACTAAAAGACTCTTCTCCCAGTTCGAAGTTTTCAGCAATGGCACCAAAATCCAATCGTGGCCGAAAATCCACCATTCGTGTTGACCCCATTCTTGAGGAGTCAGGAAGAGAGTCTCACCCCAAGCAAGAGGAGATGACTGACAATGAGGCTCAGGAGGAGCATAGTCAGGCTGATGAGGTGCAGGACTCACAGCACTCCAGTCATTCTCGACGTCGATGGGCAGAACGGGAAGCATGGAAGGCAAAGAGTTCCAAGAGTTCTCGGTCCCAGCAGAGAGATGAGGATACCAAGGGAAGTAAAGGAAGTCACCGTACTTCTAGCAGACAAACCAAAAAAGACATTGACACTGAGACAGAGACAGAGATTGATTGGGATGTTGACACTAACAATTGCAAGAAGACTCCCAAGCGTCATTCTGAATCCAAGAAGACAAGTGGTAGGATCAGTTGTAATCGGAATGATTACACAGCTTCCCTGAAGATTTCTTTTCCAATATTCAAGGGAGGGAAGAAGGATGATCCAGACGTTCACATACAAGCTTTCGAGCAGAATGCTACACAGAAAAATATTGATGAAGATGATTGGGGGGAATATTTTCCACAAACCTTGAAGGAGGCAGCGAGGAAATGGTATTACCATTACCCTACCTGCCAGCTCAGATCATACAACAAATTGCTTAAAGCCTTCAGGTTGGAATATTCCGACAATAGAGGGGACAAAGATATTCTCTGTGAATTAGATAAGATCAAACAGAGAAATTTGTCAGTCCGTAGTTATGTGGAAAAGATCAAGGAGCTAACCAGGCAGTTACAGGAACCGCCATCTGAGAAGAGGTTGAGGGCATGGTTCCTGAATGGGTTTAGAAGCAAAAAGCTTAGGGAACAAGAGGTACCAGCCCCTACCAAGAAATTCAATGATCTGGTCCAAAGGGCATTAAAGCTGGAACAACAGGCTAAGAAGGAAAAGAGCCACAAGAAGCGAAGGACCAGTAGCAGTAGCTCTGCTACTGAAAGTTCTGATTCCAGTGAGATGTCCAGTAGCTCTGAGAGCAGCTCTAATGAACGAGCAAAGGAGAAATCAAAGAAGGGATCCGGAATCAAGAAAATTGAAGAAATGGCTAGATAGATTGCCGAAATTAGCCACACAAGACAGCCAGTTTGAAAGATGGAGACTTGGTGTTCAAGATGCAAATCCAAGGACCATATCTCCACTGAATGTCCACAATGTACCTACTGCAAGGCTTTTGGTCACCTATGGAATAATTGTGGCATCAAAATTCACCACTTTAAGAAAGGCAAAGATCTGTCAGTGGTTGCCTACACTGAACCAGTGAAGGTAGAACTAGTCAAAGTATCTCAAGAGGAGAGACCAGGTACTAGTGGTACTGGTCAGGGGCGTGGCCGATTCTAACCAGGAATGGGAAGAGGCAGAGGAAGAGGCAACTTCGAGAACAGGAGCATGAATTGCTATACTTGTGGGAAGTATGGTCATTTTGGAGCCCAATGCCCAGATGCACCTGCAACGACTATTACTAAGGCTAAGGCACCAGAGCTAGTCCTAGTCAGGGTAGTTACTAGGAGCAAGGGGGTAGTCATTGAAGAAATCCCAGACATTTCAGAATCACTAGTCAATCCTAACAGCATCAAGTGGGCTCAACAAAGAGAAGTTTGGAAGGCCAAAGGTAAAGAAAAGGTGGTAGATGAGTGGCAAGAGCAGAGGGAACTAGCGGCTCAAATCACGAAGGATTTAGCCAAGAAACTGCCAGAGAAGCCAGAAAGTTCCGAAGCTAGAGTCATTCAGAGGATACCAACCCAATCGACTAATAAAGATCAGTCAGTACCGGCCATAACTGAGACCATGCTGGCTGTGGTACATGGACTAGCTGATGAAATGGGAGTGGATGGAAAGAGTGGAAGCACTGCAAAAGAAGAATGGTAGTGTGAAGATACCTGTTCTTCAAGCTCTGACAATCAATCTGACCAAGAGAGAGAAGAAATTCATGTGAAAATTTGTGATAGAATTCAAAAGCTGACTGTAGAGCTGGAGGATAGAAGAAAAACCTTGTCTGAGGTGGCCAACTTTATCAGACAGCGCAGGAAAGCTGAGGCAGAGGCAAAAATAGTGGACCTGACGGTCGTCCGAGATGATGAAGTTCCACTTATTCAGGTGGACTACAAGGTTAGGAAGCAGTGGGAACCTCTCTCAAGTGTTATCCTGGATGGAGGGGCAGGAGTCAACATAATGGGAGCCCATCTTCAGCAAAGAATGGGTATCACTAATATGAAACCAGCACCATTCAAAGTACGAATGGCAGATCATAGAGTCGTACAGATGACGGGTATGATTGGAAACATGCAGATAAGAGTTGGAAGGGAGAAATTCAAAACCAGTTTCCTAGTCCTGGATGTGCAAGGAGCATATGGGATGCTACTAGGGCGCCCATGGTTGAGAACAGCACATGCTGTTCATGACTATGCAAACCAAACATTGACCATAGAAGGGGCCAGTGGCAGAATCCAAATCCAGACCAACAATACCAAAAGCTGGAAAAAGGAACTGAGGTCGAAGGAGTTATGTCAGAAGTACAGAGCCAAGAAGATCGAGCGAATGCTGGTGGCTATGAACATATTCCCTTTGGCAGAAATTGACTTGAATGCAGTCTTGTTGAACAAAGAACAGGCTGACAAGCAGAAGAGACAATTCCCCGATCAGCTTACTGAAGTCAACACATGGGAAATAACAGTTCAGCTAACTGGAAGGATGGTGGAACCAGCTGATACTGGTATACTAGAGGAACCAGTATGTTCTGAAGAGTACCCAGTGGATCAGAATACTGATTCAGAAATGAATGCACCATCCTGGGATTACGCTGAAGAATCGACCAAACGAAAAGGAGGCGAACCAAACTAGTTTCTTCCAGACGACTCGAAAGTGGAAGAGTGGAACCTAGGATCGAGGATAATCCTAGAATGATCAAGGTTAACAAGCACCTCAACCCAGCAATGAAGGAAAAGGCATGGAAAATGTTCCAGAACTATAAAGATGTGTTTGCCTGGGAACATACAAATCTGAAGGGAGTAGATCCTGAAGTATGTCAGCACCAAATACCACTAAAACCGGATGCTTGGCCAGTACGACTGCAAGGATACCGGATGAACCCCAACTATGCAAAGAAGTTCAAGGAGGAGATTGATAATCTTCTCAAGGCTGGGTTCATCACAGAAGTGGCAAGCAGTGATTGGCTATTTCCCATAGTCATCGTCCCCAACAAGAATGGAAATTTGAGAGTTTGTGTCGACTATAGGAAACTAAACTCCCAAACTATTAAGGATCCATTTCCCTTGCCTTTTACTGATATGTTGCTTGATGAGATAGCAGGATATGAAATGTATAGCTTCATGGATGCTTATAGCGGCTATAACCAGTTACAGATCGCTCTTGAAGATAGAGCCAAGATCACTTTCATCACAGAGTGGGGAGCTTTCATGTATCTGGTGATGCCTTTTGGCCTGTGCAATGCACCAGCTACCTTCAGCGATGTATGATGGAGATGTTTAATGAATTCCTTCACATCGGTTCCTCGCCATTTTCATGGATGACTTCACTGTCTATTCAGATGAGGAACAGCACCTCCTATTCTTAGAAATGGTTTTCAAACGCTGTCAAGAGAAGCGGATTTGTTTGAATCCATTCAAATCTGTTTTTCTAGTCTGGAAGGGACAGCTACTGGGACATGTGGTTTCCCGCAATGGAATAGAGATGGCCAATGACAAAATTCAGTGTGTTCAGCAAGCTAAAGCACCCAGAACTGCTTCAGAGTTGAGTTCTTTCTTGGGTTATGTGAATTTCTATAGAAGATTTGTACATAAGTTTGCTTCTCAAGCAGTACCACTATATGAGCTTACAAAGAAGACCAGTAAGTTCAACTGGACTGCTAAATGCGAGGAGAGCTTCCAGAATCTGAAAAAATCCATTACCAATAAACCAGTCCTTAGGCAGCCAAACTGGGATATTATTTTCCACGTACATGTAGATGCTTCGGGATTGGCAATGGGGGCAATATTAGCTCAGCCAGACGGAAGAACTGATTATCCGGTTTTTTTTGCCAGTCGCTCGCAGATTCAGTCAGGCTGAACAAGGCTATACAACTATTGAGAGAGAATCCCTTGGAATGGTTTTTAGCGCTACAAAGTTCAGGCATTACCTGTTGGGAAAGTTATTCCATTTTTATGTGGACCATCAAGCTCTTCTGTTTCTGATTAATAAAGTCATTATTCAAGGCAAGCTGATAAGATGGATGATGTTCCTAATGGAGTTTGAATTCAGAATTTTCCATAAGCTTGGCCGAAACCAGTGTGGAGCTGATTTTCTCTCAAGAAGTACGAACGGATATTCAGAATCACCCTTGAGAGACGAACCAGTGGATGCTGATTTATTTCAGTTAGAGGCAGAAGAATCAGTGGATCCTAAATGGTATGATATTTATCAATTTCTTTCCCAAGGTGCCTTTCCAGAGGATTGGAAGCAGAATCAGAAGAAAGCTCTGATCATAAAAAGCCTGAAATTTACTATCATAGGAGGATTACTTTATCGACTGGGTGTTGATGGTATACTTCGACGATGTGTCCCTATGGAAGGAAGAATGCAAGTAATTTCAGAAGCGCATAATGGTGAATCTGGTGGACACTTTTCCAACGAAGTAACCTATAAGATGATTCTGCAAGCTGGTCTATGGTGGCAAACACTGATTGCTGATGTCACAAGTTTTTGTAAAACTTGTGACATATGCCAAAGAATGGGTCGACCAACAGCTGCAGATATGACTCCCTTAATGCCAGTACAACCACTGGGAGTATTCATGAAATGGGGACTAGATTTTATGGGACCTTTTAAGAAGGTTACTCCCAGGAAGAACAAGTACATAGTAATGGCTACTTGTTATGTAACCAAGTGGGTTGAAGCTAAGGCTCTTCCTGACAACACATCCAAGTCAACTGCAAGGTTTCTATTTGAGAATATTGTCTGCCGATATGGATGTCCAGTAGAGATTGTGACCGATCAAGGAACACATTTTATCAATGACACTATGGAAGTCCTATTGGATATGCTTTCAGTCAAGCATCGGAAATCAGAAAGGAGATTTAGTGCTTCTATATCAGTCTAGACTGGGTCCAAAGAAGCCGAACCTGAAGATTGCCTGGGCAGGACCATTTGAGGTAGACTAGGTCTTCTCCAATGGCACATTCAGACTGAAAGACTTATCTGGATTATTGTTGCTAGGAGTATATAATGGGGCAAAGATTAAGCTTTATTATTCAGAGGCCAGAGAAACTGGGCAAGAACAAGGAACTAAGTAACTAGAACTTGCTGATCAAGAGATACCAGAATAAAACATTTTTGGACTTTTTCATGTGCAACCAGTACCAGAAGAACCAGATCAGGCTGACCTTAGAATCGGTACCACTATGGTCGAGCCAGAATGGAAATCAGTCCAGTATCAGTGGGGACACACTTTCCAATTTTTAAGCGCCCAACAGTCAGATGGCACGCCAGTAGTAATTATTTCAAGGATGGGTTGCAGTCTTGTCCAATGCATGTCTGCCACGACAGCAGCGATGCACACAAGTCTAGGAATGGCGAGTGGTGGAGCTTTTATGGCGCGAACGCGTATAAGAGTCAAGAGAGTTAGCATTTTTCCTCATAAATCTCTTGCACGATGCTTTCCTCCTGTTAACCATTCGCCATTGCCAAGCTCCGAGGTTTCTTTGCTACAGCCGCAAACCTCGACCTCTGAAGAGACAGTTGACTGTCAGCTAGCCTTGCCAGCAACACCAGGAAACGGCTTTGACACGACAAGTAAGTCTTCTTCTCCTTCGCCTGTTTCATCGTCATCGTCTTCACAGTGTATGGGTAGAAGGAAACGCTTAGAGAAGATGCAGGAGTCTCTTGAGGAAACCCAGGCCATAGTTGTTGCTGCAAAGGCAAGACTTCCCATTATATCGTACAGTAAAATCCAGCATTATGTATTCATTGGTCAAGCAATGACTCTGCTACAACTATGGGATCTCCAAGTTGTGTTACAAGCTACAGGAATTGCTTTTGACGCAGACATCATCAAGCAAGTTCTTGATTCTTTCGACGTTGAAGATGACAGTGCCATGGTAAATGGTAGGAAGGTGTCAGTGACATCAAAACCATAGCTTTTGCACTCAGAATGCCCAACAAGCCCAAACCATCTGTGGCAACTGCACAGCAAATACGTATAGCTTTGAAGGAGGATGAAGTGGCTAAACGTAAGCGCAAGGCAAGTGGTCAAGGAGTTCCAGTAGCAGGACTGGAAGCTTCCACTGCTTAGAGGTTTGTAGCCGAAGCAGTAAGCCTTAAAAACAACCCAACGTATGTATCCGAAAAACTTTTTTCTATGCTATTGGCCAAGATATTGGATCCACAGGTTCCTATTAACCTTTGTCAAATTCTCTCGCACAATGTACTCCAGCAAACTGCCAAGCTAAAATCTCAAAATGTTTTCAAAGCTTGGTATGTTTGGCAATTCTTGTATTGGGCTACTGCTGGAGATGTTAATGAGCAGGTAAAGAAGGCTTGGAGTGAGAAGCCAATTTTTGAGCCTAAGAACATTGAGCTGTCCTCAGACAACGAAGCAACGGACAGTAAGACTACTTCAACAAACCTGAAAAGGAAAGCAACTGCAGAACAGGCTGGCAGTTCAAAGAAGCGAAAGACTACACTGACAAAGAGCAGTGAGGTTTTGAAGCAGATAGACATCCAGGTCAAGACAGTGAATACTGAGAAAGCTGTAGTGAGCCAGACAGAGCAGCAATCTGCTTAGAAGATTGTGCCTAGCCAGTCAACAGCACAAAGTGCAGTTGCTACTAGTTTTGGAAAAGATCAGGCCAAGCCAGCAACTTCTGAGAAGATAGCAGACCAATCAGGGGACAAAGGCAAGAGCCAAATGGACAAGGAGAAAGGTCCAGCTTCCTCGACTCTGCCAGGTGGAGTTCCTACTCCAAATACTGAACACATTCTGCCAACTGGTAAAACAGGACAAGTTGCAGCAAATGTAGACTAAACAATTGAAAGGGCATCTTCTGCTACGCAAAGCTGATTATGCAACTTTACCCTACATGGCTCCAGTGACAATATATGAGCCTACTGATTCTGATCCAACCACAGTAAAAGACAGATGTTCAGTCCTCATACAGTCTTCTTGGAATACCATTGTCAGTTGTATGGGACAACTAATGGAGGCTGCTGGATCAGAAGATGAAGTCAAGCTTAAAACTGAATTGAAGGAGGCATAAGATCAGATTGAAAAGCTCCAGAAAGCCCGGGAAGAGCAGAATATACAACACAGGGTACTGGAAGCTCATTCAGAAAGGACTAATGAGTTGTTAAACAAGAACCTAGCTAAGGCTGAATCTGAAATAATGATCATCAAGAATCAACGAAATGAAGCACTGAGAGCTTCACAACGGGCTGAAACAATGCTCAGGAAGAAGCGGACGGAATTCAAAAACCTGTTAATGCGCCATACAGCTCTGAAGGCCTCTCTGGCTAAAATATACATCTATAGCACCTTGGCTGAAATTCTAAATCCATTAGGCAATGTTGTTTTCAATTTAGAGAATTTGAAGTCCTTGATGGAAAGTATGCAAAGTGATTTGCAAGACAAGGTGATTGAATATAATACTACTCGGATGAATCAAGCTATATTAGATTATATTGAGCAGCAGACTTCTTCGGATGATTAAGAAGAAGACAAGGAAGATGAAGCTGATCACGAGGAGATTGATCAAGAAGCAGGGCATACAAATGATGATGATGATGCCCCACCACCATCTCCACCACCAGGACCTGGTACTGGTGGTACAGGGCCAATTGAAGGAGGCCAGCTCACAGCGCGGACCAGCCAGGCCAGAATGAGGGCCAGCAGGAAGGACAGAATGAAGGGCATCAGTCGGGTAACCAGCAAACTGAAGAGCAACAGCCCAGTCACATGGGAATCAACCATCTGATCAGTCCCTGCTCAGAAGGGATGCTAAAGGAAAAATGAAAGTGCAGGATGAGGGACCACTTGTTGATCATCAACATTCACTGCAGCTCATTACCCTGAATAGGCAATTGAGACATCAACAGGCCTCCATAACCAGACAGTATCTGGAGGATGATGATCACTTGTCTGACTTGGAAAGATTTCAAAGGCTATATGTTGGAGCTAGGGAAATGGTGGAACATTGGAAATCAGCAGCTTTCCATGATAAAGAAGCTTGTCGTCTACCTGCGCATCCCAGTACAGTCCAGCTGCTGGAACGAGTTCCTGAATGGATACTCAATGCTGACGAGAGAGTGGCAAACCCGCACTTGCAAAGGCAGTCTACTACAGATTGTCGGTCCCTTGCCCTAGAACTAGAACTTCTGCTGGGTAACAAACCAACTTACCGATGTATGAAGGATGTTAGGGTACAACTCAAGGAAGTTTTGGTGCAAATGCAAACTGCCAGAGGTGTTTTGGATGAGAGAGTCAAAGCCATTCTTGAGGACTAGACAGCCACTAGCAAAGGACCTCATACTAGAATGTCAGTGGAGCACAGGCAATCGATCATGTCGTAATCTGGTAAGATAAATTTATAATTTTTCATTGCTATTCATGTTGATTTGGGAAGCTAAGCATAGGGAATTTCTTAAATCATCCAAGAAACGTGATTCTATCACAAGAAACAAGCATATGTTTTCGTACATTAGTGAAATAACTATTTGATAAATTATCACTGTTTGTTAAATTATTATTACTTAATGGATTTTTATTGTTTGATAAGTTGATACTGATTGATATGAAGAGTTGGTTGATCATGTTTGAAGAATCATTTAAAGAGAATAATTATTAAAAGATTACCTTTTGTTCCTTGCAGGTAGCGAGATGATTCCTTGGTTAGTGGAGATTAAGCTAAGGTTATCGGTTCTCTTTTGTTTCTCGTGGTTAGTGGGATGCCTGGCGGTTAGCAAGATGCCTTTCAATTAGCGGGATGCCTTGTGGGTAGCGGGATTCTTATTGGTTAGCAGGATGCCTCGTGGTTAGCAAGATGGGAAGGTTGCGCAATTCATGGTTAGCGAATAAATCCTTTGCAAAGGCTCTGTTGGTTAGATAGAGAAAGTTCGTGGGTAGCGACAAACTCATAAGAAATTGGAAAAGTTCTTTTTGTTGATATATAGAACTGTCTTTCTTAGGCCTTTTTTGAATTATTTTGATATTGTTTGAAGGGCTATATAAAAGAACCTGTGTTTGAAATTAATTAAGGAACATTGTTTGCATATGTAAAATAGTATGGTAGTAATTAGAAAACAATCTAAAAAGTGTGCGTGGGGTGAAAAGTGGGGGCTAGCTCAAGTTGCTAGTCAAGTAAAGGTGGTCTCGATTAGTTGAGAAACTCTCCACTCTCTCTTATTAAGAGAAGCGAAATTAGAGACTCATTGCACCAAGAGTCAAGAAGTCTCAAATATACATGCCCCTGAAAGTTATGGACTCGATTAGCTTATTTATTTTAGACTAAGTCTAATATCATATTTATGGTTTATGGATGGTGGTCATGTCTCTTAAACGTGGAAAAAAAGGCATTGTTTATGGATTCTAAATCTATCAATGAGATTTCATCTTTATGTTAGAAAGTAGTTTTCATTAGAATCCTTTATTTATCGACCTGGCTTGTGGTGTATGACTCTTATAACCACAAACATGATGGATAGAGGACTTCCTCTCTTCTATTGCTCGTATCTCTACTTTGTGGAAACTGAGTAGGGTGTCGTCAACGAAGAAGAAGAGTATAGAAAGTCCATCTATCAAGTCGTCTCAATCTCCTGTGGGTTGGGGACCTCACAATTAGTATCAGAGCCTAGGTTAAAAAGATTTAATTGGCTACTTCAAGCTTCCTCATGTGTATGGTTTTCTATACCCATAATTTGACTCGCAGAGATATTACATTATGCCGATTGATGTGTACCGTAGTTATGGCTGAGACCTCTATTATGTTTTCTCATGCAGAGATCTTTTGTAGATCTCTATATGACATTTTGATGCTTTTATGATTAGAAGATTGAATTGTTTTTCTACAACTAAATAGTTTGACTGGTTAAGTCATGAAAGTGAATTTTTTTGGTGATTAAATGAGCCATAACTGGTTAAGTCACGTGATTAGATAACCCATGACTGGCTAAGTCATATGATTAAGATAAGTCATGGACTGGTCATGGACTGATTAAGTCATGTGACTGAGTTTTGATGGACTAGATAAGTCAAGATTGGTTATCATGTGATTGAATTTTAATGTGATTGGTTATCATGTGATTGAATTTTAATGCATCAGATAAGTAATGATTGGTTAAGTCATACGATTGAGCTGCTAGTGGATTGGATAAGTCTAAGTTTGGAAAATACCCTATTGATTTGAGTTATTATAAACATTGATGTACACTCAGGGAATCCTCAAATCACTTCTAAGTTGGAAAACCCTTAGAACGATGTTATTTACACAGAAATTCAAGAAAAGAAATTGTTGTTCAAACAAATGCAACCACCTTCTTTTAAAGGAGAGGGTGATGATATTGAGAACGATGCGGAAGTATAGATTGAAGCTATGGATGATTACTTCTCTGCCTGCTGACTGCAAGGACCACACCTGCAAATCAAGCGATGCTAGGGATGTTTCACCTCTCAAGGGAAGCAAAATTATGGTGGAAACAACATTGTTGTGACATGTGAGTGTTGGAGAACTCTTAGAGTTGGTTGGAAATCAAACAACCGATGAAGGAAAGATACTTACCTCCTGTCCATGAAGCGATAAAGATGAATGAGTTCTTTAGCTTGAAACAATACAGTTTATCCTTGGAAGAGTACTACTCAAAGTTTCTAAGGCTTAGATGTTACGCTCCGCCAATGACCATAGAGCAGCAAGTAGATCTTTTTTCTCAAGGTTTAAAAGAACCAATTAGCTCACGATTGGAAGCTTTGAAATCTACCACTATAAAAGATGCTTTACTACGAACTAAATCTTTAATGAAAGAGCAAGGTATTACAAGAAGAATTGAAAAGAATCAAAACTTTAGAGATAGACAACCACAGAGAGCTTATGTTGTTTATGCACAAGATCCTACACGCTTGAATGTTCAATGCTTTGAATGTGGAGAGTTAGGACATTATCAGAACGCTTGCCCACGGTTGAGTAATGGAGCAACAGTAGCAAGGGAAGAGACTAATAACACCACCATTTTGGACATAATGATCATCAATTAGTATTAAGAGTAGGAGTACCCTCACTTTTCCTCAAGATGAGGACATCTCGAATCCCTAAGTTGGAGAGATTGTAATGTACCCAACATTTTTCAATAAACATATTTCATTTACTTTGCAAATATTAAAGTTTTGCATTTTGTTGAGTCATAAAATGTTCAAACGGAACGATCAAATTGAAATCAAACTCTAAAATTATTAATTATGGCCTTTTCTCACTTGGAAACAGTAGGTTAATGGAAAACTTAAGTCTGAAGTCTATTTCTATAGATAAGAGTTGCCCCTTAAGAAAGGAGGAGTATTTTTAGAAGAGAAGGAGTAGGAGTACTTTTAGGAAAGAAAGAGTATTTTTACGAAAAGAGGAGCGAGTAAGGTTTAGAGTTCTTGTCTTGGAAGTCAAGCTTCTTCTAATATTAGAGAATCAGAATCGCACATCGGAATGTTTTCTCCAAAAAAACAAAAAAAATATTAAAAAAACTTAAGAGAGCTGTGAACGTGCACGAACTTATTTTTCCTATTCTTAGCTTATGCTTTTGGCTCTTGAGAGCCTATATAAAGGACCTTCTTCCCTCACTTTCTATACACACACTCTGAGAAGCGGAAGCTCTCTTGCCTTGATGTCGGAGTTACCTTCTCTCCCTCAACCTCTCTCCTTCAAGCTCACTCCCTTAAGCTCTTACCTTCAATCAATCTCCATCTCCAAGTCCCTCTCTACCATCGTCGTGTTGCCGTTCAGATTCTTGAGTTCTCTCTTTCCTTTTCTCTACCTCAATAACTGACTCAAAGCTTCAAGGATTCTCTTGTCGTTCCACCTCCAAGGAAGGTGCAAAACAAAGTATCATCTACTCCAATCATAACTCAAGCAGAGGTATTGACTCCACAAGAAGTTGAAGCCGTCCAACCTCCAACACGAGAGGCAATCGATCATGTCGCTAATCCGGTAAGATAAATTTATAATTTTGCATTGCTATTCATGTTGACTTGGGAAGCTAAGCATAGAGAATTCCTTAAACCATCCAAGAAATGTGATTCTATCACAAGAAACAAGCATATGTTTTCATAGATTAGTGAAAGAACTGTTTGATAAATTATCACTATTTGTTAAATTGTTATTACTTGATAAATTGTTATTGTTTGATAAGTTGACACTGATTGATATGAAGAGTTTGTTGATCATGTTTGAAGAATCGTTTAAAGAGAAGAATTGTTGAAAGAGTATCTTTTGTTCCTCACGGGTAGCGAGATGATTCCGTGGTTAGCAGAGATTAAGCTAAGGTTATCAACTCTCTTTTGTTCCTCACGGTTAGTGGGCCTCGCAGGTAGCGGGATACCTAGTGGTTACCAAGATGCCTCGTGGTTTGCGGGATGCCTTGCGGGTAACGAGATGCCTGGCGGTTTGCAAGATGCCTCGCAATTAGCGGGATGCCTCGCGATTAGCGAGATGGAAAGGTTGCGTAATTCACGGTTAGCAGATAAATCCTTTGCAAAGGCTCTGAGTCCACGGGTAGCGGTAAACTCATAAGAAATTGGAAAAGTTATTTTTGTTGATATATAGGGTTGTCTTTATTAGGCTTTGTTTGAATTGTTTTGGTATTGTTTTAAGGGCTGCATAAAAGAATCTGTGTTTGGAATTAATTAAGGAACATTGTTTGTATATGTAAAATAGTGTGGTAGTAATTAAAAAGCATGCTAAAAAGCGTGAGTGTGGGGTGGAAAGTGGGGGTTGGCTCATTGCCAGTCAAGGATGGGTGGTCTCGATTAGTCAAGAAACTCTCCACTCCCTCTTATTAAGAGAAGCGAAAGTAGAGACTCATTGCACCAAGAGTCAAGAAGTCCCAAATATACGTGCCCCTGAAAGTTATGGACTTGATTAGCTTAGTTAGTTCAGATTAAGTCTAATATCATATTTATTGGTTATGGATGGCGTCCGTGCCTCTATAACGTGAGGTAAAAGGCATTGTTTATGGATTCTAAATATGTCAATGAGATTTCATCTTTATGTTAGGAAATAGTTTTCATTAGAATCCTTGATTTATAGACCTGGCTTGTGGTGTATGACTCTTATAACCACAAACATGATGGATAGAGGACTTCCTCTCTTCTGTTGCTCGTATCTCTACTTTGTGGAAATGTAGTAGGGTGTTGTCAACAGAGAAGAAGAATATAGAAAGGCCATCTATCAAGTCACCCCAATCTTATGTGGGTTGGGAACCTCACAGGCGCACACAAGTGAAAATCCTGCAGACATGTTTACAAAGGTGGTCAACAAGGAGAAGTTGAGCTTTTACTCATCTTCAATCGGCATTCAAGGATAAAAAACCAGGATGGAAAACAGTCACAGTTTTGGTGTGTAGATCAATCTCCAAGTGGGAGATTATTAAGTACAAAGCCTAATTTATGCCTTGTAATTTTTTGTATTAAAAAGGCACATTTGTAAGCCCCCCATTATGAAGAGAAGCCATAGTGCGTGAAGAAAAATCACTCACCACAGGAAATCAAAATTTCACAGCCAGTCTCGAGTTTTGCTCGAGACTTGGCTTCGCCAGAATATTATGGCTGGACGCCGGCCAAAAAGTGGTCAAAAAATGGCCGAGCGGTGGTCGGTAGTCAATTGCCAATGGTGGCCGGAGGTCAAAAGTCAATGGCCCGGCTGGTGTCCAATTTCAAGGCGGACTTGTCTTCTCAAGGGCGGTCATACATGGGCACATTAAAGAGTCCAACTTGGACTTGTCTACACAAGGACGTCTACACACGGTTGCCTCGCATGAGAGAGGGCAACCCTTTTGGCCTATAAGGGAGACCTCTTCTACACACAAAAGTCATTGTGGTGTATTGTGAATTTTATGTGAGATGGTGAGAGAGTGAAGCTTGATATCTTTGAAACAGGACACTAGCCATAAATGCAAGTAGTTGCATGGTGAAAGCATGTTTTGGTGGTACCACTATTTCACTTTTAGGGGATACCTCTAGAGACTACTTTTGAAGGAGAAATGTGATTTATTAAAAATAAAAGGGTAATTTTAAAATATTAATCGTCCAATAGTTTGAATACTGAATTGTAACCACTCATTGTATGGGAGGGGTGGGTGGATCACTTATTGCACGTAACGATGGAACGTGTTGTCCTTCTTGCATGTCCCATTTTTTACATTCCCATTATCACTCAAAACTTCTCAGGTGGGTGCGCTTGAGGAGTAGCTCTTCTTCGGACTTCCTTCGTGCTAGGATAGATTTCTTCCTCAAGGAGCTCTACTGCAGTTGAAAGGTAAAACCTAATCTCTATTCAAGCTGCTCTCCATGCATGTCATTTAGATTGCAGGTCGTGTTTTGCATGTCCTATTTTTGCATTCCCACCATGTATATACTCAAGCTACTCTGCAGGCATTAGCCTTCTCTCCCTTCTTTGCCCATGCCACACTATGAGGGCACCTAGCCATGGTTTACCAAGCCACAGGACCTTGAAGACCATGATTCAAGAACCTGCATTTGAAGATTAGACCCCTCCGCCTAATGAGCTAGCAAAGCAAAGCAAACCCCTACGCAGTCCATTGAAACTGGAGGCATCCAACTCAAAGGTGTCAACAAAGTCATCAATAGGTATGTATGCGTCTACTTTGCATTGTGTTTTCCATTGTTGCAATGGTTGTAAAGTTGGTCTTTCAACAAGATTTTTTTTCTGGTGCTTGCAATGTTTGAGTACCCATGCCTATCCAGATTTTGATATTCGGCCAAGGAACTACATGAGGAGCACAACCTTAGCCTAGACAAGAGGTTGCCTGAAGAGCTCAAAGAAAAAGATATCCCTGAGGAGGAGTGGTTGAGTGTTTTCAAGCGCTTGCACAAGAAAAACACAAAGCTATTTCTTCACCATATGAGGGATGAATTTTTCAATGAGTGCAGTCTTTTGTACCATAAGGTATATCAAGCGGCCCCATCCAGTGGTGAGCTTCTAGCAAAATTTGCATGGGGATTCGTGTATGAGAGGTGTCAAGCAGCATCGACTGATCTGATGACACATCACATTGCATGGGCAAGGTTCAATGGAGCCATCCTTGACAATTGCAAGATGCAAAAAGGGGGGTTAGAGAAAAGAATCAACAAGTTTCGTGTTGGTTATGGTTTCATCAACAAATAACCATAGATGTTCATGATGGCACCTTATCATCAATACCAACAATGTCGACAAGCAAGCTCTAGGCATGCGAGATAATAGAGAAGGGATGTATATTCAGCAGGTAGTGGACATGGCAGGGGGAAGCAATGCCAAAGAGGATGACCTACAAAAGGAGTTGGCTTGGGTGAAAGAGTAGCTGCATGAGAAGAGGGACATGTGGCTCAAAAATGAAGGGTTGTTCTCTGCTTACAGTGGCTTCTACACTAAGTTGGAGCAACTAAACAAGGAGCTGGAGGTGCTCAAGAACTCAGTGAGTTCTGATCCGAGAGAGGTTGAATGCAAGGAGGCAGAGGTCAAAGCCATCACCAAAATGTTTTCCAGAGCAGGTGCCAAGAGTGATTTGGCCAAGTTAAAGAAGAGTTGGACTCCTTGCAAATGAGGTTGTTGCTCAAATTGCAAGAAAAGTGCTTGTACTTCTCTAAAATTACGGAGAAACTACTTGAGTTATGCATGAGTGGTTATCATGCTAAATAAGGTGCATAGAAAGTGCTTATAGATAGCTTCATAGTTCTTATTAGGTGCTTAGATAGTATTGAGAAGTGCCTCATACTGCTCAATGGAGATTAGAAAGAGCTACAACGTGCTTACAAGGTCATTGGAGACTGCTTAGCAAGTGGTTAGCAACTTTTTAGAAGTCTTTCATAGTGCTCAATGGTGCTAAGAAAGTGCTTAGAAATGCACACAAATTTATGTCGCCTGCAAAGGAATTTCATACAGAGCATGGATTGCCATTGGAGGGGGTTGATCCTCATACCTTGACAGGGAGCAATGACATTATTGAGGAGCAGTGGGACTATGTCTTCATACGCCCAAAGCTTTTTCACGGTAGTCAAAAGAAAGTGAAGGCATAGAATCTTTGTGGAGACATTGGGATGTGTACCAAGAGGGTCCCTTCATGTATGAAGTAAGGACTCAGTTTGCAAAGGCCTTTTCATTGAAAAATTACACGACAACCACCTCATCCCCTAGAAAACATCAAATTGCACGGGTTGTCTTTGTAGAGAGGGCAATGAAAGCCTCTGCAAAGCAAGATCAAGAGGTGGGAAGACCAAATGAGTGGTAGAGGGAGAGGTTCCAAAACCACTGGTGCTTCTGCTAGACCATTAGTGAAAATAGAAGGTATGCATGTACCATTGTCAAGTGTGCCTACAAGAGGGTGCTTGGTACAATTGGAACAGGAGGATCAGAGTACTTGCATCAATGAAGGATATTGCAGAGGAAAGATTACAAGTTCCAAAGTCAAGACTAGAGGATGCAAAGATGTAGGTGGAGCATGAAGTTAAAGAATTGCATATGGCTGAGGGTGCTCAAATATCAAACACTCTAGCCATGCAGTTACAAACATAGGTTGATTGCATACAAGACCCTACAAATCGACAATGTTTGATTGATTCACTTTTGCAATTCACATGTACCGTTGTAGAGAACATTGTTGAATTAGAAGCCAAAGTGGCCATGCAAAGGTGTGTGACATCTCACCCTCCTACATGTGTTTGAGTTTTTATTGGAGTGTGTGGTTTCACTCCCATGTGGTTTTGTGGTAATGTATGTTTTGGAGAGTATGGTTGTGTGTTATATGTTGTATAGCACAATACATTTGTGCACAATATATGTACTTTATGCTAATAATATAGCCCTCATCTTCAACGAGTGTGTGTGGTTATGTGTTGTATGTTTTATAGCACAATCTATTTGTACTATGTGCTATATAGGAAAATCTAAATGCTATATGGTAGCACTTATCTTCCTGGAATGTGTGTGGTTATGTGGTATGTGTTCTGTGTGGTTGGCATTGTGGATGCTATGGAAGTTGATGCTAGCACAGATGATGCTACTGTTGATGCTAATGTAAGTGATGTTGGCAATGATGGTATTATTGATGCTATGGTGGTTGATGCTAGCCTAGATGCTATTATTGATGGTAATGGGGCAGCTACTGGCATAGGTGGTATTTTTGATGCAGATGAAACCTTTGGGGATAGCAAAGGTAAAGGTACAAAGGTCCCCATTGACAGAGTAGCTGGATTAGGAGAGGTAGAAGGTATAGATGACATTGAGGCCCAAGATGGGGCAGACTGTCCAACTAAGGCTGCTGCCCCTACAGACATATGTGATGTAGCTAATACCACTATGGGTGCAGATGCCATTGTTGTGCATAGTAGAGGTAAAGATACAGAGGTCCCCACTGAGAGAGAACTTGGATCAGGTGAGGTAGTGGATACAAGTGATGTCATGTTTGCCACAAACAGAAGTGAGGCAGCTAATGTTGATTGTGATGAATAGGGCATAAAGGGAACTATGTTTGAGAGGAAAGGGAGGATAGAGGTCCCCACTGAGAGAGTTGCTACCCCTGCATGCATATGTGATTCATCTAATACTCTTGTAGATAAGGCCAAGGTTGTTAGTGCAGATGCCATTGCTAGGGATAGCAAAGTTGAAGGCACAGACGTCCCCACCGATAGAGTACCTGGATCAAGAGTCAGTGGATATAGGTGATGTCATGGATACCAAAGACACAAATGTGGAAGCTAATGCTGATAGTGATGATGGGGCTAAAGGAGATATGTTTAAGAGGAAAGAGAGGGCAGACACAACTGAGACCAATACTGATGATAGTGATGATGAGGCCATAGAAGAAAATATGTTTGAGAGGAAAGAGAGAACAGAGCCCCTTGTGGTCATGCCTCTACATGTAGCGCAACTTGAGGTTGCGTCTCGTGAGGACGAGAAGAGAAGGAAAAGCTTATGCATTATATTGGATGTGAATTTCCTACTCATGAAGAGGTGACCAGTAAACTACTCCAAAGGTAGACCAAGAAGCTTTGTGCCTGCTGTGGCCAAAAAAAATTCTCTCTCTCTCTCTCTCTCTCTCTCTCTCTCTCTCTCTCTCTCTCTCTCTCTCTCTCTCTCTCTCTCTCTCTCTCTCTCTCTCTCTCTCTCTCTCTCTCTTTGCAATTGAGCAATGTGTTTGTTTGAGGACATTGTGAATCATGGATTGTGTTTTTTGGTTTGTACAGTGATATAAAGACTCCACAGCAAAAGTGCACCATGGCAGCAACAACTGATTGTGGTTCAGCCTAGCATGCTTTCATCCAGTAGCAAGCCTAGGAACTCCACAACATTGGGCATAAAGTCTAAAACTATCGCGACAAAAGCATTGGTACATATCAACTCTGTCTCTTCAATTGTAGAAATGTTCTTTTCTATGTTTGTTTACTCTGTCAAATGTGGTTTGTAGCAAGATCTTCCTAATGCCCCAAGCAAACTCGATTTTTCTACACATAAGAGGAGTTGCATGAGGAGTATGGCCTTAGCTTGGAGGGCAAGCTCTATCGGCACCTCGGTGAGGCTGATGTCACAGATCAAGATTGGTTTTTGGTCTTCATGAAGAAAAGGGAGAAGGGCTCTAAAATCTTTCTACATATGATGCGACCTGAGTTTGTAGACGAATGCAGGTTATTGTTTCACAAAGTCTACCAAAGCATGCCAGCCAACAAAGAGATCATACACAAGTTTGCATCATTTTTTGTGTACGAGTGATGCCCAACTGCTTGGCAAGATCCTGCAAGTCAAAAGGTTGCATAAGCTGCTTTTGGTGAACAGGTTTTGGACCATTGCAAGAAGCTTCCGGGTGGCATTGATAAGAAAGTAAAGAATTGGCTGGAGAACAATGAGAGGACATCACTTCAGCCCCTTCGTCTTGACAATGTTGGGGCAAGTCAAAAAACTGGGCAAAATGCTCTCTTTTCTGGTAGCACTTCTCTAGTTAGTGCCTCCTTCATAAGACAGCAAGTAAAAGCACATGTGGAGCATATTTTGGATGCAAAAAGGGATGCATTAAAGGTTTTGAACACAACATTGGATAATGTGAGAGTAGAGCTACAAGACAGGAACCAAAATATGTGGAAGATACAAGGGACATCTTCAATTGCGGTTGTGCTTCAGGGGCAATTTCAAGAGCTCCATATATTGCGCTCCAATATGAAGGGAGCTGTCAATACTGACCCTGATTTTTTGGTGATTGAAGGCAAGATGGCTGCTCTAACTAGTGCACTCACATCTCTTGGGGCCAATGCAGGCAGCTCGAACATAAACGATGAGGTGGATCATCTCCAAGTATTTGTTGACCAAGTCAAAGCAGGATTTTGTTTGTGTGGTAATGCCCTAGGTACTTGACATGGTACTCTCTTCTATTTAGGTGGTTGTTTTTGTCATGCCAGTTATTTCTGTTTATGTGGTAATGCCCTAGGTACTTGACATGGTACTCTGTTTAATGTAGGTGGTTGTTTTTGCCATGCCAGTTATTTTTGTTATGGTGCTAAGTGCCCAACCTACCTGACAAGGTAGTTTTTTCTATTGTGGGGTTCTTTTGTGACATTGCTATTTTTCTGTTAGGTGGTAGAATCCAAGGTACTTTATATGGTAGTTTTTTCTTTTTTTATACTTTGGTTTTGCACTCTTGTTTAGTTCTATCATGGTAATAGTGCCCAAGGTACTTGGCATGGTAGTTTCTTTTAACATGGCTCTCTTTTTGTTACGGTGACATTGACCAAGTACTTTTCCATGGTGATTTTTTTTGTTATGGGTGTTTGTTTTTTCCATGGAATTTTGTATGTTATTGTGGTACTTGTCAAGATAGTTTTTTCTACCATGATAGGTGCACGGGTCATGGCTATTTTTCCAGGTATCATGTAATGGCCAAAATGCCTGTCATGGTACTTCTTTTGATCATGGTGGTGTTTTTTTCATGGCAGTATTTCCTGCTATGGTACTTTTCTTTTGTTATGGTTGTAGCACCCAAGTTACTTTTCTACTTTCCATGGTATATGTCATTACCTTAGAGGTTTTTTGGAAAGCCATCTCTGTTATGGTGGCAGTGCCCATGGTACATTTTCATGGTTTTTTCTGCTATGGTTGATTGTTTCTTTAAGGAAGTTTGTTTGCTATGGTGGTTGTGCCCAAGGTACTTGTAAAGGTAGTTTTTTCTACCAAGGTGGTTGTAGGGTCATTGTTGATTAGTGTGTAGTGCCCAAGTTACCTGTCAATGTACTTTGTTTTTTGTCATGGTGGCTTTTTTATCATGACAGTCTTTCCTGTTATGGTAATAGCTTTTGCCTTGAATTTTTTAATAGAATGGCAGTTTTTGTTATGGTGGTAGTGTCCAAGGTACTTTTCTACCTTCCATGGTATTGTTCATTGCCTTGGTGGTTTTCTGGAGTGCTAGTTATTTTGTTACGTGGCAGTGTCCAAAGTACTTTTTTATGGTAGTTTTTTCTGCTAAAGGTACTTGTCAGGGTACTTTGGGCTATAATGGTGCTTCTCAGATCTAATCCTTGTGGTCGTTTTGTTCTTCATTTGTCATGCAAAAAGAAGTGACTAACTTGGAAGCATCAGTGAGTACGTGTGTGCAGCAGATCAACTTTTGTGAGAGCATGTTGGAGCAGGTGAAGGCTGGTGACACAATGTTACTGCTTTCGACAGTTGTTGGCTAGCACTTGAGTCACTTGCAAGCTCTACAGTCTCTGTTCCAGGACTATTTGACGCATGTGGTCTTGCATTTATGTCTTCCCATGTGGTTTGTGTATACACGCTAGCATGTGGTCATGCATACCATGCTCTGTGTTTTGCAGCATGGCTTGGATCAAAGACGGTATGTGCGGGCGTCTCTTGCAAGATTAGTATTCCAAATTCACTTGAATCAACGCTCCTGCATACAGGTTGGTTGCCGTTGCTCCAAATCTCATATAAATTCAAGAACTGTTCAGGTTGCCTTCAAGTATCTGCTGATTGCACAAGCCTGAACTTCACTGATGTGCTTGCAGGTTCTTGCCATATTCCTTGTGTGGCATCGATACAGGATGATGTGCCAAAGGTTGTGCTACAAGCTACTCCTAAAGCCCATAGTGTGGACTCCAGTGAGGGCACTCCAGCTGTAAGGTAGACCCCCCTGTAAGGACAGCAGCAGCTGAACCACAACCAAGCGAAAGCAGTCCAAAGGAAGATGCAACAGTTGACAATGAGGAGGCAATAGCGCAAGAGGGAGTGGATGAAATACAGTGCATGGTAGCTGGTGATGAGAATCCAGATTCTCCCACCTTTCTTAGTGACATGGTGAAGGTGTCAAAGAAGCGCAGAAAAATGGCGATGGTAAGTGGTAATGGTATTGGACTTGTCAACTTCTAGGCAATGTCTACATGGGGCTGATGTGTTGTTATATGACATAGGTGGACCTTCCAAAAAGAATAGACCTTCAGAGTCCACACATTCAAAGCAGCATGCTCAACATGTAAATGCAGATATGGGAGAGAGGGAAGCACCCAGATCACCTCCTGTCGTGAAGAAGACTCCCAGAAAGAGTACACCCCTCCGCAATCCTTCTAATGTTTCCACCCCCCAAGCCTCAAGTTTGCAAGAAATTGTGACTCTTCAATTGTAATACAAGAATTTGTGATTCTTGATTTTGAATGCAAAAGAAACTTTTCTGTCGACCTCTATGTTTTTGTCGCTTTTATGTTTCATAAGCGCAGTGTCTATGTTTTTGTCGGCCTCTATGTTTTTGTCGCTTTTATGTCAAATATTGCCTCGTATTTATTTTTCAATGTTGAATGTTTTCTTTTACAGAGCGTCCAAATGAAAGGGGACCCTCAAGCTGTCCGTAGAGGAAATCATCATCATCAAAGATCCCCCAAAGTACATTCCCCCATCTATCTCCTCCTTGCCATATGATGATCCACCAAACCAGCCCTCATATCAGATCTTAATGGTACATTTATATGCTACTTTCCATGTGGAAACCAATTTTTGGGCTTCATTTTGATTGCCATTGTAGCTCATGTAATGACTTGATGTCAATTGATGAAGATTGATGTCTTTTGGTTGGATGCGTTGTCTTTGTGTCCCAGCATTGAAGTGTTATTTTTTTTATTCAAGTAGTTTAAGATTGTTGAAGTGTCCTAGCATTGAAGTGTTACTTTTTTTATTCTGTTATTGTTTCCCAATTTAAGACAGTTTCCTACAGAAACCACATGTGGACTACCTGTAAGGTAATTTGAGTTGGCATACAAAAACTTAACAGATTGTTATGTTCAGAAACCACATGAGGACTACCTATAAGGTACTTTGGACTGGCATACAAAAACTTTTACAAATCCTTGTTTCCTATATAGTTTAAGACATTTTCCACCTGTGAACTACCTGTAAGGTACTTTGGGCTGGTAGACCTGTAAAGTACCTTATAGGTACTTTGGGCTGGCAAACCAAAAAAATTTCAAGTGCTTGTTTCGTACATATTTTAACAAATAGTTTCCTACAAAAACCATATGAGAACTACCTATAAGGTACTTTGGGCTGGCATACAAAAAACTTTTAGATGTGCCTCTTTCCTTCATAATTTCACAGACAGTTTCCTACAGAAACCACCTATAGACTTTCTTTAAGGTACTTCGTGCTAACATACCTATAGAGTACCTATGAGCTACTTTGGGATGGCATAGGAAATGTTTTAGAAGTGCTTGTTACCTACATATCTTAACATACAGAAACCACCTAAGGACTACCTTAAAGGTACTTTGGGCCGGTAGACAAACGTTTGGAAGTGCTTGTTTCCTACATATTTTAATAGAAGTGCTTGTGAACTACCTGTAAGGTACTTTAGGCTGGCAGACTGGTACTTTGTGTTCCAAGATTGAAATGCTATTACATTAAAAATTTTGAGATTCTTGATGCCACATCAAAAAATATTCCACATGTACCTTTTACAAAAGAGGAAGTGGAGCAAGTACGACAGAAACTGCTAGACGAGCAGGAGGGCCAAGAGAGAGAAAGGAAGACAAAGGCAGATCGAGATTTAAAGAAAAAGCCTACATCTCTACCGGCCAGCCCTGAGTCCAGCCCACCGCCCTCACCACCTCCTCACAGCCCTCCACAAGAAGATAAAGAGAAGGAAGACAAACACGAAGGCCAGGAAGAGTCTAAGAAAGAACAAATCCAGGAGAGGGAAGAGGTTAAAACCAAGAGTGAGAATCCAAAGCCACATGAAGCATACAACACATTTCTGGACCTGCTAGATGCAGGATACACAAAAGAAGAGGTTGCCACAGTCGCATTCGACTTGGCAAGCACAGGGCCTAAGGAGCAAATGCAAAGCATTAGGTTAGTAGAACTAAAGGAGATGGCCACTGATACAGTGGACCTGCACCCGCCCTCTAATGATTGGGATGTGGTGATGACAAAGTTAACCGGGTTAAGAGCGTAGTCCATGGCCTCAGAAAGTGAGATGGCAACTCTCAAGGCCACTGAAGTGAAGATAAAGCTGGAAGTAGACTCTTTACAAAGACAAAGTCAAAGGTAGAAAGAGAGAGAAGCGGAGCTACAGGCCAGTCTAGCAAAGGCATTGCAAAGATGCCAAGAAATGGAAAAAGAAAATCAGGCAGCAACCTATGATAGGATCCTACAAAACCACATGTGGAATAGCTGCATGGTGCTTTGAAGCTAATTACTGGTACTTCTACAAGTTACTTGGGCAGAAACCTATATCACTATCGGCATACTGTTGTACACGTTTTCTTATACCTCTGCAGCGAGTTTGAACTTATGTGGCTCTCCTTCTAAGGGTTCCAAGGGTATCTTAATCGATCTAACCAAGTGTGATTCCAAAAGCACTTTTGGTTGACTAGCAAGCATCTAATAGATATGCTCGGCACCTTCCACTAGCTCATAATAGTACCCCTCAACCAAATATCTCCCTACAAAAGGTATGTTTCCCCAGGAATCACTCAAGGCTCTTGCTATTTTGTATTCTCCTTTGAGTCCCTCAAAAGGTAGAAGTCAGCTCCATCTTCATTGGCATTGATGGCAAAGGTATCAGCGATGCATAGAGCATCACTAGTTGTGTCATGGTGCTCACCATACATCGGCAGATCTGATCCTTCGTCAGCGCTCAAATCTTCACTTTCTGCATTGTCACCATCCAATGCCTCAAGGATTAGATACTCCCAGTTCTCAACATGTGTGTTGTTCAAGCATCACCTCCAACACTGGGACATACAAAATTCACAAAAACAAGAGAGAAGTCTGCAAACAGAGTGCACTCTTGTCACTCTTGGAGTATCCATTGACACACTGTATTGATCATGAGCCTTCAACTTGCTTGCGATTCCACTTCTTCTCCCTTGGAACCTCAGTTGCTTGGACCTCCCAAAAAATCCGATTCACCCCTGTGTGACCACTTTCATCATTAAATTTATGCTTCAAGAAGCCAACAACATCCTTGGCACACTTCATGTGCCATGCATCAGGCTTTAACTTCTCATGTGCTAAAGTCCTCTTAACAACTACCCCTACCCCATCATGCTCCCCTTTTCCGTGGCCCGAGGCAAAGAAACACCACAGCATTTCAATGCCAGTCAAACCGTAATACCTAAAACAATGACCCACCTTCAATGCTGATCAGAAACAAATTTCTGGAAACTTTTCATCAGAGGTGGAATAAAACCTGGTGTACCTTGACACAAAGAAGAACAGTCTAGATGACGTGAATTGAGCAGCACATCCATTTGACCACACCCAGCTCTGCTTCAAGAAGTTGAATCCCTGATTTTGAAGCCAAACACTATGCAGTTGCAAGAAATGTTGCACAAAGAGCGTGTCATGATCTTTGTCATCAGAAATGTAAAAATGTGTATATTCTAACAACTAATCTTTCTCGTCTCAAATGTATGTAATGTGCACCAAGATGGTGACTTGTGAAGAGTACCGATGCATTGACTGGATTTCATTTTGCTTCTTAAATGAGTAATTTTTTGCAAAGTCAATAACAGAGACCACTACATCTCTAGGAAACCTATAAATGCAATCTTTGAACTGCTAAGAGTGCCACTGAGCAATAAAATTGTGTCGGATGTAAGTGGTCAGATGCTTAAGATGTGAAATCCTTGCATCCCATTTCCTTCACCAAAAGATCCTTGTGCTTCTTACCTTGAGAATGGGTTGAGGCAACGTCTTCAAACACCTTAACAGAAATTTGGACTGCACTTTCAAGTGTTTCATTGGGACAAAGCATTAATCTCTTCGACCCCCATTGAGGACATTCTCCCTTCAAGCAAGGCAACTTGTGAAATGCGGAGTCCATTCGTTTTGCACATAACACACTTTCAGTCAATGTGCTTACACTAGTGTATGTATACGTGGCAGCTTCACACTTACTTGGAGCCTCTTTTGGCAAGCATATAGCACACATGCAGTCACACCCATAGCCGTGAATGCTTGTCTTACTGTGTCTCATGTGGTTGAATGCTTCCTTGAGATATATCATCTAAATATGAGCAATACAGCAGCACGTGTAACGGTCCTTCAACTTACGAACAAACCAAGGTTTCAATCCCTCAAAACATCTGAGCGAGATCTTGATGTGTGGATATTGCATTTGGAACTTCCTGTGAAGCTCTCTCTGTGCAAGAAAAAATAAAACCCATCAAAGGCTCAAATTTTTTTCAAAGAAAAGCTTTGTGAGGTATTCAATGACTTTTTTCTACCTCCAAAGTACCTAGAGAACCTCTTTCCTATCATGGTACTTCCATGACTACCTTTGAAAAGAACTCTATGGTAATTTCAAGACTACCTTTGCGAGGTATTCGACACTCTTTCAAAGATCTAGGGTACCTAAAGAGCCTCTTTACTGTCATGGTACTTCCATGACTAACTTTGAAAGGAACTCTATGCACTTTTTCTACCTCCAAAGTACCTAGAGAACCCATATAAACTCGCATGGTACTTTCAAGACTACCTTTGCGAGGTATTCTAGACTCGTTTGGCGACACTCTTGTCTCTGTCTGCCAAAAGGAAAAAAACAAGGTCTTTTGTCGCCTGTGTGATGGTGGAACTTTGAGGTAGTTAACAACTATATAATTGCAAAGGAAACGCACCAGCCTCAGCCTGTTTTAACCGCGAATTGGTTGCTGCAAAGTTTCACCAATGCAATCCAGTAAATCTAGCCATCTTGGAGTTGCTAATAGACCTTGATGGATCTCCTTCACTATTCACCAACATCATGCAGACAGATCTGTTAATCTTCAGCTCCTCTTCAGACATGGATGTTTTGACTTTAGTAATTGTGCCTCGAATATTGGATAGTATTGACTTCTTAGATGCATGATGCAAATGTCTAAAAGCTTGCAATCCTAGAAGACATTGAGAGGCGGTTTTCTTAGCGTCGCAAGTCGTGCCTTTTGTTGCTTCCTACCAGCATTTTGAGACTTTCATGCAAACTTGATTCACATATTCTATTGACCTTGAACCTGATGCATCACTTTCTTGTTGTCTCCTACGACTCTCTCTTTTCATCATAGACCAATATTCTTGCATCCGATGGTTACCTTCATGGCAAATTGTGACTGAGTCTTCCTTGTGGTAATTGAGGCATGTCATCATGAAGTGGATTGTATTGCGCATGCTACTGAAAGTACTTAGAGCCCTGCAGTGTACTTGGAGGTGGTTGGTCGTGCACAATCCTCTCTTCCAAACATCCTACACCACAAGCAATGGCCGGCCATCCAACATGGAAATTGTGTGGAGGTTGTTGTTGGTGCAGAACGTGCTCTCCCAAACTGCTAAAATTGGCATTCCACAAAAAGTGACAATCGAGTGGAGGTTGCTGCTCGGACACAACCTCTTGGCCAATCTCCTGCTGCAACATCTCCATCTCGATCTCCTGGACCAGTCCCCACACCTTATGACAATTCTCCGCAAGGTCCCTCTACAACTTCCTGCTACAATTTTCCCTCTTCTTGCTAGATTAGAGAGAGAGAGAGAGAGAGAGAGAGAGAGAGAGAGAGAGAGCTCATAGACTACACACACACACACACACACATAGCTTGTAGACTGTTGAAGGGGTAGGTAGAGAGTTTTGCCTTCGACTAAATCAAGAACCGTTAAACTGGTTGGCACAACACCTTTAGAAATATTGAATGTTTATTTTTTGGCTTTTGAAAACTGCCAACAAAACACAAGCCAAGAGTGCCTCACAAGAGGTGTCAAGGACACTACTTTTTGCACCACCAACCCATGCTTTGACCCATATAGAGATCCTTCGTTGATCTCGCTTTACTTATCTTCTTCCTAGCTCCAACATTCATTTCTACTACCTCCCATATGGGGCTAATGAGGTTTCACATTCATTGGTGACATGTACATAATTGTTGTGTAGTGCAATGATTATGATTTCTAATTTCTGCGCATATTTCTAATGATTATGATTTCTAATTTCTGCTCATATTTGGCTTGGTTTTGTGCACTTATAGCTTGTCTCTACACTTGTGCTCCATCACTAGATGAGGGGTCACTAGTTTTAAGCTTGCTATTCCCCACATCCCCTTTTCCATTAAGTAGCCTTTTAACTTGGTATGCCGAGTGTTTGGAGACTCTCCAACCACTAGTGTCTGCCTCTTTTACAAAATTACAATAACTCTCCAAATATATGTTGCAAATGTTTTGTGCGGGGTGGGGGGGGGGGAAGAGAGAGAGAGAGAGAGAGACAGAGACAGAGAGAGAGTGAGAGTATCTTTTTGGTGAGAAGCACCTCTTCACCTAGTGCTCACACTCAAGTGAGTGACAAACAGTTATTAGCCTTGCCATGCCAAAGCTAGCCACTTCAAGCTCAATATTTTTGTCAAGTACTGTCTCTGTTGATTATATGGAGCCATGCAGAAAGAACACTTGAGCTGCCCCACGCACAACTTACTTCTAGTGTAGCAATGTTGGCCTTTGTTTCATCCCCTCATCTCCATGCATCCTATCATCTAAGCTTCCAACCTCCATGTACTCAAAAAACTAACGGCCTTTCTTTGCCCACCTTGCAATAGCCTAACACGAACACCAAGTTTCTATGCTAAGTCTTGCTCAAAGTATATCTGCTATGAATTCTCTTTCTTAGTGATAGCTGAATTGCAGCAACTTCTTGATTCCAAACATAGACCCATCTTTTGACTCAGCTTTGTACACCTTGCTAGTGTACCCTATGCCAATTAGGCTCTCCTCGTGAAAATAGTTCTCCATATTATCTATAGGCTGTGCAAAAGCAAGATTTCTAAGAGGCCTCTCCAAGGTAGTCACATTTATGCCGAGGCACACCCTCTCCCCTCCTATGTTCAAGTCAACTTTCCATAGCATGATGCCAAATGAAGATTGTTGATGCACACATCAATATCTAGGTGTCCCTTCTTAGCCCCCAACATGAAGATTGCTAAGCACAATATCTAGTTGTCCCTTCTTCGCCTGATACCCCACACTATCAACACACACATGAATGCCAGAGGTATAAGAATTCCCATAAGAATGTAGTAGGCCCATCGTAGCACAGTAAAGTGTTTATGATTCATAATCCAGCCACACCATGCTAATGCATGTCTTGTTATCCTTTGACACATTGGCACACTGTGGCAGAGGTTCACCGAATAGACCTGGATTGTGTTACCAAACCTACTGAAGTAGAAATGCCAAGCTGCCCAGTTGATGAGATCAGGCCGTAGAAATAGTTGTTTGACACATCAATTTGAACCAGAAAGGAGCAATTGCCAAGTGGCCAAAGACCTCCTTCGAGCATGTTATAGGAGAGGTCCAATTTTCCTATGGTTCTGAGGTGTGGAAGCTTGCAAGCATGCTTGCAACAGGCAAACAATCTGCAGCTCTCGAACGGGAACCAAGATCTCCACATAAGCCACAAAGATGTTACCTCCCCTCCACAGATGTGCTCAGAGTCGTGGTTGCATTCTTGCTCACACCAAGCGAAGCTACCACATAGCCCTATGTGAAGCCGGTGGGTGGGCGTGGTTGAAGAGTTGTCTGGAACGTGTTATGGTGTAGCTTTCTCCAGCAGCCGCTCGTCACCACACTGCTAAACAACCCTATCCAAAGCCTGTGGGCGTGGTTGAAGAGTTGTGTGGGGCATGTTCTGTTGTAGCTTCCTGCTCATCACTGCACCCCAATTAGGCAAAGCAAAATACGAGTTAAAAATAAGCATGAGTTTGTCACAGTGGAGGAGGCTCTTCCCTTTGTGGAGCTGCAGAACCAGTAGCAATGCAAAGTGCTAAGTTGGGCCTCCTACAAGCTAGTTCTGTCACACCTGACCGTGAGCAGCTTCTTTTCACACTGGATAGAAATCCACCTTAAAGAGCTTGTGCTGTGGCGCGCCCCTGCTCGGCTGGTCCTCACTGATGGACCAGGTCACCAACTGCTGGCTGGCATCGCACGCGAGGAAGGTGGAGCTCACCCTGCTCGCGATGAGGACAACAAGACGTCCAGGCAGTTTGTGGAGAGCGTAGTGCGATGAGTCACGACTCATGGAAGGCCCTCCACTTGTAGACCCCAACCGTCCCCAAGAGGATGAAGGCCTAGAAAGAAAGCGCATCCTAGCACAATCTGCTGCAGGCTTTCGCGTCTCACATCACCCCCTACAGTGTTATCACCGCAACAGGAAGCCTAATAACGTAAAATGACCAGCAAAGTTACATTAGACATTAGACATTAAACAAATGGCATGTCAAAGCCGGCTGCCCTTTTTTTATGACATGACCTATTTGTAGTATCAGTGAACTAGCACATTACAGATAAATCACTTCTTCCACACACCGCAGAAGGAGAAAGAAATTGAGCATCTGCTGATTTAACAAAGCCCTGGTAAAAGCAGACAAAACCCCTTAGGACCTATAGCCTGCCGTCATTGAGATCATCAAGCAGCCTTATGATTAACACAAGGATTGTCATAAATCCTAAGCATCGACCCGGCTGTTGAGCTCCCACTTCTTTAAGGTAAGGCCCTTGAATAGCTCAGAGAACTTGCAGAGACAGTTTGTCCTTTTCATGTAGTGCACTTTGATATCCCTGCTTATGGCTGAGCTAGACAACTTTGATGTGTCTATGGCCCATGCAGGATGGATGTGTTCCACTGTGCAAGCCGTTGTGCCATTGGCCAATATCCTCACAGTTGAAAAGCTCATCGACAGAGCCGGTGGCATACCACTTCTCTTGCCTATGCTGAAGCCTGAGGCACTTGCTTAAAGGAAACACGCTCCGAACAACCCAAGAATAATACCAAAAAGCAGTACAATCAAGAGAAAAGCCACGAATGCTGCAGTTTGCGCACATCTAGATGGTGATAACGTGCTCCATTACATGGATTTCGACCTTTTTTTTTTTTCTTGAAATCCTGAAGAAACCTTACCTTCATGATATTTACTTTTGCTGAGAGTCTCCACACGTAAAATACGAATCCTATGCCCATGGGTGTCAAGCACAATCTTGGCCAACACGATAGAGCTGGCCATCATAGACAAATGGTCGCTCCCATTGTGTGCATAGCCTAATCTATCATCGTTCGATATGGAGAGAGAGAGAGAGAGAGAGAGAGAGAGAGAGAGAGAGAGAGAGAGAGAGAGAGAGAGCCTCAAAGCCAAAGCTATCTCGACCCTTGGCGGTGAAGTGAAATGACAGCCCCTCAAAGCCATGCTGCCATAGCCATCGACCTTGGAAAGTTGGCGGTGAAGCCTTATGCAAAATTGAACAGAGTCAGAACAGGGCGCGAAAAAAGATCCTAAGCTCCACTTCCTACATTCAATGTACATCGGTTCAAGAGAAAAAGTGGGAAGTGATATTTTCGATAGTTTGTCAGATACTAAATTCCAAGCTATCATTTCCACAACCCCCGACTCTTAGATACTTTTAATAATGAGTAACTTAGTAACCAATAGCAATTTTTCTTTAGTTTATAAAACATCAAAAATCACTTTTTATTTTTAGCCCACAAAAAAGAGAAGCCATCTCTATGGCCTTTGCCCGTTGTATTTTAAAAAAATATTCTCCCTTTTCCGCAAGGGAACACATCACTATGGCCTTAAGCCCTTTGGGCAGGCCAAAAAGACACCAAACAGTCCACTAGACTAGTAATGCCCAAAAAGGCCACTTACTTAGGCAATCAAGCCTAAAGACAAACTTTTAATAGTAGGTATCTGCAAAACACTTATAAATACATAATGCCCTTATAATGATCACTGAAAAAAAGGAAAAAGAAGGTATAAATGAGTGTTTATACACCAATCAACACTTGAACCAAGGACTGAACCTGCCATACTGTTGCACTAAATATCCGGCGAGACTCCTTTAAAGAGCCCAACCAAAAAAAAACGAGGAAGAAAAAGCGAAGATTACGCACAAAATGCAGTCATACAGGACTGCAGTTGACATACAAAAGCTCATCTACTTGCAAAAACTTGGGCAGCAGCCCACTAATAATACAAGTGCTTGCTTGCAAGCAAGCATTGACAAACTTGTCGAGGGGAGTAACCAATCAGCTAATACAAGACCGGTTACAAGAAAGAAATGATTTACAAGTAGCTTCCACTGTCACCACCTCATCAGATACATTCAAACAAGACTTGTCAGCCATCCATTTCTCCTCTAGCAAACTTGTCTTCTGAATAGTACTCAGCAAGAACAGTATTGCCCGCAAACTTCCTCCCATTTAAGGACTCCTTCGCTTTGCTTGAGCCATATGTGCTTGTATACTCCACAAAAGCCTGATTAGAAGGACAAAATAGCCTTTTAAAATCCTGATCAGATTTTGACACACGTTTGATTCTTTAAGGATAGCT
The DNA here is from genome assembly GCF_014529385.1 of Adiantum capillus-veneris. NCBI lineage: Eukaryota > Viridiplantae > Streptophyta > Polypodiopsida > Polypodiales > Pteridaceae > Adiantum > Adiantum capillus-veneris. Next base: position 149,454,522 of record NC_140944.1, read on the forward strand.
CACCTTTCCCAACCCAGGAACGTTTTCTCCTGTTGGATTTGGACGTGGTATTACGAGAGTTTTGAGATCGCCTATGAAGAAAGAACAATTAATGGAGTTTTAGCGAAAACAGAAAGACTGTATATACCTTTTCTTTCTTGAAGGGACAACATCAAGAGAGAATAGGCCCTCAGATTTTGTGTAAAGTATGTAAGAAAGCAGGCTTGCATACATACCATATTTCGAACACTCGTCTTGTATGTCCTGGTAAATGTCTTCGAACTCTTTGTCATCCCGCAAATCATCTACTGGTACCAGCTGAATCCAACAAACGAGAAAATGTTAACCATCAAGAAACCATCAAAACAACAAAACAGATAACAGCATAGAAGAAGGTTTTACTTGTGATAAACATAGCACTGTAGTGGCCACTTCCATTGCCATGACCCCGTTTCCAACCGCTGGGACAGCTCCTGGACCAAATGCATTTGGAAGACCACCGAAAGCAGCACTAGCTGCTTGCAAGGCAAGCTTCTGCATATGATGGGCGTACATCACAAGCTGATCCACTATCAAATAAACCATACAACACCTTAAACAAGCAATCATTAACCTGGATGGCTATCTGTTGTTGAGCTTGCATTAAAACATTTTCTTGATCCGGTTTTGCTTGGCCACTGCAACAGCAAAAAAAGCCAGACAAGTTTGTAGTGATTTTACGTCAACCAAATAAACCAAGTCAGTGAACTGGTGAATATACCCTGCAGTTGCGCGCCTTACTGTCAGCGTCTTGTCCCCCATCTTTAATCCATTCAAGGCAGCACAAGCAACATCCGTCACGGCAGGGTCCTATCGGAAACATACATGAGCGACAGAAAACATCAGTGAGAACTAATTTTGTGTTGAGCAGTAATTATACCTGATAAACACAGAATGCATAGCCCTTTGAGTTTCCAGTTTCTCTATCTTTCACAAGGTCAAATCCACGGAGGGGCCTGTACCAATTGAAAGAGTGAGAAAGTCTCTCTCTTTTGATGCTCAGTTACCAGAGCAAATCAATCGGATTTAAGACTCATCTGTACCCGAAGGATTCTAATAGTTCCTTTATCTGTACTTCAGTTAGATAGTAAGGAAGACCACCAACAAACACCTTGTCAGGCCCATCAGCACCACCAACTATCCTGCTGAAGCAGTGCAAAAGTGCATGTCAGAACCATGCTACTCATGAAACGGTAAAAAGAGACAATTGTACACCTCATTACCCAGGTGTAAGTCCTATAGCAGCAAGGTTCAAGTGGGGACTTGGTTGACTAGGACCCAGAGTTGCAGCCAGCGAGGGGTTATAATCACTAGGCCTTCGAACTCTCACTGCTAAACCCTGCAGTTTGACAATACCAAAAGAGTTAGTGACTCTGCAAGGTCCAGCAACGACCAAGCTAACGACAAGAACAAACCTCAAATGTAATGCCATCCAAGGCCATAGCATTGCTAGCTTCTTCAACAGTCCGCATTTCCACAAAGGCAAACTTTTTCTCATGATTGATATAAACATTAACGACAGCATCACCTGCAAATCACGTGGATAAGCGCAGAAAGCTTAATGTCAGCTAGCATACATCCCAACAGAAGGCGAGTACCTGGAGCGCTGTTCCCTCCAATTAATTGCATCACTCGACTGAAAAATGTTGCTATTGTCTGCAGAATTCAAAAACAAAATTTTTTGAGCAATGAGGCAATCAAACGAGAAAATAGATGTGAAAGTAAAATTCACCTGCTCGTTTGCAAGAGGAGGCAAACCACCAACATAAACACGGCGAGCGTGCTTCATAGCCTGCAAAAGAACATCCACAAACAGTCAACACAGTTCCCTTGAAATATGAAAAACACTCAAATGCATACCTGCTGCGTCATAGCTTGCATGGGCATTGCTGATAGGGCAGGAATCTGCTCATTGAACATCCACAATAATGAGTGCCATCACTAAACTTAGCTTTAAAGGTCTAAGGTAAAGGTGATACCTGGGTCCCTGGAAATGGAAATCCTGCAAGGACATTAGGCATTGCTTGTGGTAGTCCAGACAGTTGACCTGCAAGTCATCTACTGTGTAAAAGGAGAAACCATAGGAAAAACATTCCACATGATGATAAACGAGGTTAGATGATTCCTTGCTGCAAAAAGAAAGGTTCCCAATCTTTAAGCTTCAAAATTTCCTCACCCACTCCTCTACTTTTAAAGAAACAATCTAGCTTGAGGAGGCTGATTTTCAAAACAAAGAAAAATGTGTGCGTAACTACCAAAATTAAGATGATCAGGGATCAGCCCGATATAGATGAATCAAGACCTCCTTGTATACATGAATGCACTGTAGGCACACCCGTGGAGAGGCAGAAAAGCCACGTGACTCAGTATTGCCTTCCGCACTTACAAAAGAAAACAACAACAAAACAAAAACAAAACCAGAAAACACCAAGAAAACAGAGGGATTTCTTCAGTCTCGTTACAAAAATAATTTAATTTCAAAAAATTAAACAACATAATTGAAGCTAATTGATTGTTTCCTACAATTATGAAAGGGGGACAAATCTATGTCCACTACATCAGTTGCAAAACCAAAAGAAACTCTTACCAGCAGAAAATACCATTCCAGAAGCAGGCGATATACCAGGAGGTGCCATATCAAAACCACTAGCCCGTTTACTGCTGCAGGTACCATGGAGAATAGTGAATATAACTGGATAAATAATAACCTGGTGGCAACCTCAAAAAATACATTAAGGTGTTGTTCTACCTCCTCTCATCTCGAGAGCCAGAGCGTGAGCGGGACCTTGCACGATCTCTAGACCTTTCCCTTGATCGAGAACGGGTTCTTCTTCTATGTCTTCGCTCCCTTTCATAATCATAATCATGATCATAATGCCGACTGCAAAAAATCCACTGGTATCAAGAGCGGAGTCATCCTCCAGGAATAAACTGAGTTTTCAAATCAAAATATACCTATCCTGCTCTCTACTTCGATCGTGACTGCTCCTCTCCCTGTCCCGGCTGCGATGTCGATCGCTTTTATGCTCTCTTTCATATCTATCACTTCTATCCCTACTTGACTCTGAATCTCGATGACGATAGTCCCTCCTCTCCTTGTCTCTATAAGAGTCTAGAGCTGTTTCCTGAAATTCACACCGGAAAGCAACATCGCCCAATGAATAGTCAAGAAACCGATCATGAAGTGATTGAACATATATAATCTAACACAACTCACCCTGCTGATTAAATAAGAGCCACCATGCACTTTTCATACAGAAATCCAAACAGCCAAAACAAAAAAATTTAAGTTTTGATAAGTGAAGGCCTCACTCCCTAAAACTTGGGCTACAGCGCCACCATTAAAAATACTCATGGACTAAAATGGCATAAATCATTCATTATGATCCATAGACTTTAGTTGTCCGGTGGCCTGTTTTCTTCTTTTCAGATTAAGAGGTAACGATAAAACCATTGTCTGCACTACAAGTCTCCTTGAATTAGATACCACAATGAGATCAATAATATCCCACCACTGGGGATCCTATTTTCAGCACAAGACAACTTGATTTGGGTTTGGATTTGGATGCCAATTTTGGAGCAGTACGTATGTGAACTGCCATGACTAAAGCATCCGCTCCTGAAACAACAATCTGCAACTTTTGTGCTAGCTAGCTCAATAAGCCAATCATGTCTATGCAAATGCAATTGCACGCGCAAAATTCCGGCCCTGTTGAAAAGTGTGCGCATGCATGCTTCTTTGTGTAGGTGTGGGTGTGGGTGTGGGTGTGGGTGTGGGAGTGCGCGCGCACGCACATGCTATGTTAGGACCATACAGGCGGAAACTCAGACAAAACCCTAGAAATTATGAAGCCGCAATTGCAATTTATTGGAGTGCACTGACCTTGTGTTGCCGCCCGTTGCCTTCCCAATCCTGTGAGTACTCCCCGTAGCTCGCCATCGCCGCTCAGGAGATGTGAACAAGCGACCTTCTCTCTTCTTAAAACGCTTTATTACACAACTTTACGCTGGTCTAGACTTAGGGAAAATTACCAAAATACCAAATATTGGGGGTATGTTAGGAATTTCCACAAATTAGAGGGGCATTTTGGTAATTTTCTCTTAAAATTATAAGAATTATACATTTTGGGCTGGTAGGGCCTTAGAAGTTGGAACTTATTTTTTTCTGGGGTGAAATTGATGTGTATTTTAAAACGTAGAAGGAGGTGTTTGGGAAATCTAACGGGTATGGGCCCACCTGCAATTCAAATGTAGCATTTGTCACTTGGAGTGCCATGAAGTTTGAGTTATCTCGAGTCTGAGTTGACATGTCACAAGTTTCGTAAGTGCTTGCCATATCGCATAGAGAAATTTCTTTGCAAGGGAGGTCATAGCGACGTTTTCCCAGTTCACAGGGCCTCACTTTACGCATATTGTTATGTTGCAATTTTGACACTCTAAAAGAATAGTGCATCACTTCTCTCTCTCTCTCTCTCTCTCTCTCTCTCTCTCTCTCTCTCTCTCTCTCTCTCTCTCTCTCTCTCTCTCTCTCTCTCTCTCACACACACACACACACACACACACACACATTCTTGCTGACAACGATGAGAGGTGATATTTATCCACAAAATCACAACAAAAGTGAGCATAAAATATCTTACACAAAACAAAGTCGATCATCGAGGAAAGTGGAAAGTTCCAGGATTCTTGACCAAAGGCAACTAGTTGGTACAAAGATGGAGAAGAAAACGCAAAAGTTGGCAACAACAACCATGTCTCTTGGGACTATGATAGTGGCATGCCTTAGATTTTTTTTGCTTTATCTCTTGCAGTGGTTTCATGTTGGAGATAGCTTGGATTAGCTTGGTCTCAGTCTTGTATACATTGTTCATAGGGAGGTGTTTTCAATTTATCTCTTGGATTAGAGATGTGTAGTCTATCTCTTAAACTAGAGATGTTTTGTCTCTCGGATTGGGGATGCGTAGTAGATTGTTTCTTAAATTGTGGGTGGTCTCCTAGATTAGGGGATGCATAGTAGTTTGTTTCTTAAATTGCGGGTGGTCTCCTAGATTAGGGATATCAATTTTGCTCTTGGATTGGAGTGTGTTTTGCTAGTTTTTCATAGGCTTGGTCATAGTCCGTGGTCATAGTCCAAACCCCAAGGGGAGGATTGGTGGGATTTATGGGCATTGTCATATTCCTTTGGTGGGTACCTTCTCTAGTCTACTAGGATGCCCATGTGGCATAAATCATGTGATAGACCATGTGATGGCATGTGGTCACTTTCCAGCTAAGATGATGATGTATATGGTGAGGTTTCACCCCATAATGTCACCCTCAATGAGTGCCTATTTAAGAGGCTTATACTCTCTATTTTATAATGCATGATCCAGATTTCACCATGAATGCTACACTCAGTAATCCACCCTAACTCTTCACCAATTTCCTTACAATAGTTGCATTCTAGCCTCTTCTTGCCTTGAACTTCTCATACTTACTTTAGTTTGAAGAAGAAGTAGCTATGGTAGGCCTGTTATTATTTTTGCCTTTATCGTCAAATTTCTTAGATGTCTTTAAAAAAAAGAAAGGAAGGAGCGGCTATGGTAGATCTCTTACTTGAAGAAGCATTAGATGTCTTTTAAAAAAAAGGAAGAAGCGGCTATGGTAGACCTCTTACTTGAAGAAGCATTAGAGGTGGCATGAGTAGTATTCTACTTTTATTGCATAGTTCACAATGCATATTCCAGAGCATGTTGCTTTAGCCTTGTGTTTTTGGATTGGGCCTATTGTAGTAATATAAAGACAAGAGCATTTAACTTCACAATTCCTCATATATTGTTTGTCATAATTCTCTGGTTGGCAGCAATTCTGTAAATTTTACAATGCATCAAAAACTATTTGCACAACAAAATTGTCAAGAATAACCTTACCAACAACAATGAATTGCTCCATGAGATATTTTATCTCTACAAGAAATGCATCCACATCATTCTCCGTGTACATAATCTTTGATCATAACCCCTTGGCTAGCAGTAATATAAAGACAAGAGCATTTAACTTCACAATTCCTCGTATATTGTTTGTCATTATTCTCTAATTGGCATCAATTCTGCAAAGCTTACAATGCATCAAGAACTATTTGCACAACAAAATTGTCAAGAATAACCTTACCAACAACAATGAATTGCTCCATGAGATATTTTATATCTACAAGAAATGCATCCACATCATTCTCCATGTACATAAGCTTTGATCATAATTCCTTGGCTCGTAGTAGAAACAATGTCATAATAATCAATATCTAATTCTCCTAAATGATTTTCTCATATTAAACTGATCATTTAATGTGGGGAAGTGCCAAGGGAGAAAAAGCTAGAATATTGGTTAAGCTAGCAGACCGGCCACAGTAGGGATCCAAAGGAGGGAAAATAGGGATCCAAAGGGGGGGCCATCTGCAAAAGAGCCATGTGAAACAATGGGCCAAAAAGACCCTAAGGTTCAGCCCATTAAGACTTCCAAAATGCTAAGGTTCCAAAATTCAAAGGTTGTGTCCAAAGGTCAACCCTAGGGAAAATTGGATGCTTAGTGTGTGCCCTAAAAGTCTTTTCACATCCCTACATGGGAGGGGGCGAGCCCCAAAGGTAGGGGATGAGAAAGAAAGCCCCCCACACACACACAGGCTCCCTTTACACAAAGGGAATGAGGGACACATGTCAGCTCCCTAGGCCAGATGCCCACAAGGTGTGCCCAATTCCTATTGGAAGACCCTTGAAGTGGACCAATGAGAATTAAGCTAGAGTAAATGTAGTTTAATTAATTTAAAAACATTTAATAAAAGAAACCAATGAGAATTAAGTCTCCTAGAAGACTATTGGGCAGTCTCCCAAAGGGTCCAATGAGCATTCAGAAGCCTCATGGCTTGCCTGATTCCTATTGGCCAGGAGACAAAGGGGTCCAATGAGAGTTTTGTTTAATTATTTAATTACCTAAAGCTCTCACAAAAGGGGAAAGGGGGACACATGTCAGAAGGCTATCACTTATGCTGCTCAATTCCTATTGGCTTGACCTGGGGAGGTCCAATGAGGCAAAAGCCAGACCTAATTAGCAGCTAGGGCTCGCCCAAGAGAGAGAGAGGGCTGATTTTTGCTTGGCATTGACACACACACACTCACACTTGACCATGTGTGAAGGAAGAATACTCTATCTCCTCCCAAGCTTTAATGGAGAGCTCATCACCTACTCCAAGCTTGTGAGATAGAAGCCTACATCAACACTCTCTTGGCTTGTGGATGCAAATCCAACCAAGAGCCAAGCTTCAATGCATGCTCATCTTCTCTACCAAGCTAATTACTAAGCTAAGTTATGCTAATATGAGTGATTATGTGAGGAGATGTACATCTTTCTCGTAAGATACTCCTTTTTCCTCTCAATCTACTCTCATACCCTGCTAGCTCTCACCATCTTCGAAGGTGTGTGAGGTCTTGGGTTTGAGAACGGGGATAATTCAAGTTGTGTTTGATTTAGTGTTTTGCTTAGTGTATGAAGCTTCCATCTTCATTGCACTAGCTAGTCTTGAAGGAACACAAAGAATTGTATTGTACAATGTCTCTCTTGATGGGAGAAACTATAATACAAAGCCTTTTGGAGGGGGGGACCGGCTCCATGCAAATCCGGTCCTCAACTGTTGTCAATAGCTTAATTTCTCTCTCTTTTGAAAGTATTGTCGATGCTATCTAACTAAGTGTTATGCTTTTTGTTGCTCTCTCCACCCAAGCACTCTTGTAATTCTCATTCGGAAGCTATTCTAATGAAATGCCCACTATGTTCATGTTGATTTCCGCTACACAAAAGTTATTAGGCCATTAAATGTTACATTGGTATCAGAGCTCAAGGTTTCTCTTTTCTTGCTCAAGAAGGGAGGTCCTCAAGCTAGCTACAAATGGTTGGTATTATTAATTGCCTGTGAGTAAGTAGAATAGGGATTTTTCAACCTTGCAGTGCGCCTGCCTTTGTGCAGTTAACGGGGCATCACCGTCGAGGGCTATGGTCTTAATAGTGGAGTCCTACGGGGCTTGCCTACGGCTTAACCACTATTGAGCTATTAGAAGCTTGACAGGAGCCGGTGCTGTCTTGGTGTCGAAAGACCCTCTCTTCTATTCCTTGCAATTAATGGTATTCGAGCCGCAGGTACAGTAGCTTGAGTGCTTTTTCTAAAGGGGTAAAGAGGAGTAGCAACTAGGGCTTGAAGTGCCAAAGTACACCTAAAAAGTTTACACCTAAAAGTTGTTAGAATGGCTGACAATAGTAAAGAGAGTGAAATTAATGTTGATAACTTTGATTTTGCTCATGAGCAAGCTACTAATGATGCTTCAATGCTTGTTAACTATCTTGTTTCTAGGCTTCAACAAGCCATGGGCAATCCATCTCTCCAAAGTGAAGTGCAACGGCAGCTCCGTGCTCACGGGATTCTCCAAGCTCATCACCATGACGAGAGAACACCTAGGAAGCCTCCTAGTGAGACTACCAAAAGAGGTCTCTCTCCGATTTGGGAAGAAGAAGAGAATCCATATGAAGGGCTCAAGAATTTACTTCTTGATGATGCATCTCCTTCCCAAAGGAGAACTCAAGAGCCTCCACCGAAGGAACGAGAAAGAAGCGAGTCTCCCGCCACCTCGGCGGAGATGGCTCCACGAAGACGGCGGGCTAAACGCTCTCCATCACCACCAAAGCGGAGAAGACCATCACACTCTTCTCCACGCCATAATTCAAAGAGGGATGATAAAAAGCAAGGGAAGAAAAAGGCGAGAAAGAGGACACCCTCTTCTCCATCTTCTTCATCCTCTTCCTCTTATGAAAGCTATGGTGAAGACGACAAAGATCAAGACAAGAAAAAGGCGAGAAAGAGGTCACCCTCTTCTCCACCTTCTTCAAATTCTTCACCTTCTGAAGAAAGTGATGGTGCAACTTTTGAACCATCAAAAAGAAGAGGCCATAGGAAATCCTATGCCGCATGGAAGAGGTCGTCCAAGCTGAAGAAATTCAAAGAGGGAGGGAAGAGCATCTCTTTCCTTACCTATGATGGCACCTTCGGTGCTACAGACAAAGTTTTGGCCTTTATCCAGCAATTCGATGCGGCGTTTGGAGATGAGGGCTTCACGGAGTCCTCTAAGCTACGCCATGTAGCTATGCACTTTCAAAAGTCCGCCAGACAATGGTGGTCTAGCCTACGAGCCAACGGTGAAGCTCCACGAACATGGAAGGCTTTAAGAGCTTCCATTATGAAGCAGTTTTTGGCCACCGATGCCAAAGACAAAGTACTCACCGAATGGCGAAGCTTAAAGCTCTCTCCCAATGAATCCATCCACAAATATGTAGACAAGTTTTGGGACCTACAACTCAAAGCCACTGTCTTCAAAAAGTTGGATTTTGGAGAGCAAAAGCAACAATTTTGTGCGGGCTTAACCGAAGAAATGGCGGAGTATGTCAAGTCCCAAAGGCCACGTACCATATCGGCGGTAATACACCATACTATGGTGGCCTCGCGAATCAATTTCCAAACGGGGGGTAAAAGAAATAATAAGCCCCCGGAAAACAAGGGTTCCAATGAGCCTAAGGGGAAGGACAATGTCCAAAAGTCTCCTAAGGGCAATTCCAACAAAGCTAAAGAGAAGGGAGTTTACAAAGGAAAGAATAAACTCTCTCCTGAAGAGCTTGAGCGTTATCGTAAGGATAACCGGTGTTTCAAGTGCGGCGAACAAGGGCATGCGTACCGCGCTTGTCCCCAAAAGAACAACCGCCAAGATCCTCCTAGAGCTTCTTTGGTTGAAATCCAAGAGGAGGAGATTCACCAAACTCACCACAAAGGATCTCCTCTATGCCATGCTTGGGGAAAGGTAAGAGAACATGATGCTTTTATTCTCTTTGACCCTGGTTCTACTCACAATTTCATATCTATGGAGTTAGCCACCAAGCTAGGCATACAATCCTACGAGATGGGAGATATCCTACCCGCAGACAGTGCCTTCAAGGGGCAAGAAGCTTCAGTCACTCCCTTAATCGGGAAATTGAGGCTTCATGTCCAAGGCTATGTGGACAAAGAGGACTTCTTTATCTCTCCTCTCAAGCATGAGGATGTAATCCTAGGGGCACCATGGTTTGACCGCTTGGCTGCCGATGTTAAATTTCCTGAAAGGAGAATCTCCTTTAAGTTCAGGGAAAAGGACATGTATATAGATGCTAAGGAGATGGGTAACACCATCCCCATTGTACATACACCAGCTTTCAACAAGTCAATAAAGAGCTCTATTTCCGTGTACATGATTTTTGTTAAAGATTCTCAAAATGAACCTAATGCTTTAGCAAAAGAAAATAAAAGCAACCAAAAGGAATTAGAGTTATCCAATTTTCTCAAGGGGTTTCAAGATGTTTTTATTGACGACATCCCTTGTGAGCTACCTCCTAAACGAGGTAATGACGACCATGCAATTGAACTTCTTCCAGGAATTTCACCGCCTAACAAACCTCCTTATAGAGTTTCTCAAGCTCAACAAGAGGAGATTATGCGGCAAGTGCATGAGTTAGTTGAGAAGGGCATGGTTAGGCCTAGCTCATCTCCATTTTGCTCACCTGTGCTATTAGTGCAAAAGAAAGACGGCACATATCGTATGTGTGTCGACTATAGAGCACTAAATAGGATCACTATCAAGAATAGGTTTCCCGTTCCACGGGTAGAAGACCTATTTGATAAGCTACAAGATCGACCTACTTCAGTAGGATTGACCTAAAAAGTGGCTATCATCAAATAAGGATAGTTGATCAAGACATTGTAAAGACCGCATTTCGTACTACATTTGGTCTTTACGAATACATTGTCATGCCTTTTGGCTTGACCAATGCACCAGCCACATTCAACCGCTTGATGGAGAAGCTGTTCAGGCCTCATCGAACCTTCACTGGAGTGTTCTTTGATGATATTATCATCTACTCTAATTCATTGGAGGAACACAAGCAACACCTCCAGGTAATATTTCAAGTTTTAAGAGAGAATAAACTTTATGTTAATCGAAAGAAAAGTGAATTTTTCTTGCAAGAGATTCAATATTTAGGTCACATTATCTCTCAAGATGGAATCCAAATGGATCCATCCAAGTTAGAGGTAATAAAAGGATGGCCTAAACCAAGGAATCTTCATGAACTAAGAAGCTTTATAGGTATGTGTGCATACTATAGACGCTTCATAGAAAAGTTCTCACAAATTGCGGGACCATTACATGACCTAACAAAGAAAAATGTTAGGTATACGTGGTCTGCTAAGGAGAACAATGCTTTCGAAAAGCTTAAAGAAAAGCTTATCTCTCAACCTGTGCTTACACTACCGGATCTCTCAAAACCATTTGAGGTCCAATGTGATGCTTGTGGTGATTGCCTTGGGGCTGTTCTGCTCCAAGAAGGGCACGCCATAGGCTATGAGAGTCGAAGGCTCGACCCTGTTGAGCAAGCTCTAGGCATATACGAAAAAGAACTCCTTGCAGTTCTACATGCCTTAGACTCATGGAAGCACTATTTATTGGGGACTCCTTTCATTCTGCGAACGGATCACCAAAGTCTTAAGTACTTCATGACGCAGACCAAGCTTTCCGACAAACAAATGAGGTGGGCAAATTTCCTTTCGCAATTTCATTTTCATATTGCTCACATTGCTGGCAAGCATAATCAAGTAGCCGATGCACTCTCAAGACGACCGAGAGTGAATGCGGTTTCCATAGCAACTCACAATGATCTATCTTCAATGATAGATGAGTATGCTATTGATCCCGATTTTAGAGATGTGATTTCAGCCCTTGCATTAGGGAAGAAAGAAGAACCATTTACTTTACAAGATGGTTATCTTCTCTATGGCAATAGACTATACGTTACTAACTCACTACGTGAGAAAGTAATGTATGAATCTCATGCTCCCCCATATGCGGGGCATAGAGGGATTCAGTCTACCCTAAAGGGAATTGAAACATATTTCTATTGGCCTACCATGAAAGTGAACATACACGAGTATGTTTCCAAATGTGTGGTATGTCAAAAGACAAAATTTGATAGAGGGAAGCAACTTGGATTGCTTCAACCCTTGCCAATCCCTAATTCACCTTGGGAGAGCATATCCATGGATTTTATCTTTGGATTGCCTAAGTCTATCCATGGGAATACGGGAATATGGACGATAGTAGACAGGTTCAGTAAACAAGCTCATTTTATACCTGTCAAAAAGACTATCAAAGCCCATCAAATGGCAACCCTCTTCATTTCACAAATTTTCAAGTACCATGGCTTGCCAATGTCCATAGTGTCGGATAGAGATCCTAGAATGACCAGTAATTTCTGGAAGGGTCTCTTTGAGAATTTAGGAACAAGGCTAAACTTCTCTTCGGCCTATCATCCACAAACTGATGGCCAAAGTGAAATAGCTAACCTAACCATTCTTGATCTACTAAAAGCCTATGTAACGGAAGTAGATCAAAGATCCCAATGGGAGAATTACTTACCCTTAGTAGAGTATGCTTACAATAACATTGTACATACTTCCACAGGAAAAGCACCTTTCGAGGTAATTGAGGGAAGATCAAAAAGTCCCTTGCTACTTAAGGTACATGGGAAGATCTTCGTTGCAGATGAGTATAGCCGAGACCTACAAGAATCTTTCCAAAAGATTAAGGATGCTATCTCTATCTCACAACAAAGGCAAAAGGCTGCTGCTGACAAGCACAGAAGAGCCCAAGCCTTTAAAGAAAACGATTGGGTCTTGTTAAAGTTTCCCAAGGCTCGATTAAGGCACTCAACGGGCAAGAATCCTACGGGCCACCAAAAGTACTATGCTAAACTAGCAAAAAGGTATTATGGTCCCTTCCAGATTCTTAGGCCAATCAATGAGATGGCCTATCAACTTAAGTTGCCCAATCATTGGCTCATACACAATGCTTTTCATGTGAGCCTATTAAAGCCTTACAAAGGAGAGCCACCTCAAGAACCAACTATTGAAGACCCACCGGAGATCGAGGACCACGACGAGGTGCTGCAGCCCGAGTCCATTCTCCGACATGAAGACAAGGTATTAAGAGGCGGTAAGACTATCCGACGATATCTTATTAAGTTTAGGAATTATCCTTTTGAAGATGCTAGATGGATGCAAGGCATACAATTAAAGGATAACCTAAACCTTGTCAATGCTTACAATACTTCCCAAGAGTAAGCAAATGTACAAAATGTTAAAAATGAACAAAATTTTTGTCTTATAAGACTCTCTTTTTCTTTATTTGTGCACAAAAATGAAGTAGTATGCATACTTAGATCAAGTTTGCGGAGACGACGTCTCCCAAACACCAAGTAGAACTTGTCACTCTACTATGGAAGACTGATAGGACTAATGTGCAGACATGCTTGCGGCAACCTCAGGCTCTCAAGCGCCAAATGGACTAGTCATCCATTATGGAATGATGTCGTAGGGTAACATAGGGATCCTCTACCCGCTAAGAAAAGGACTCATGCATATGCTTTATCTTCTCTACACCATAGTCGAGGACGACTATGATTTCAAGAGAGAGGTAATGTCATAATAATCAATATCTAATTCTCCTAAATGATTTTCTCATACTAAACTGATCATTTAATGTGGGGAAGTGCCAAGGGAGAAAAAGCTAGAATATTGGTTAAGCTAGCAGACCGGCCACAGTAGGGATCCAAAGGAGGGAAAATAGGGATCCAAAGGGGGGGCCATCTGCAAAAGAGCCATGTGAAACAATGGGCCAAAAAGACCCTAAGGTTCAGCCCATTAAGACTTCCAAAATGCTAAGGTTCCAAAATTCAAAGGTTGTGTCCAAAGGTCAACCCTAGGGAAAATTGGATGCTTAGTGTGTGCCCTAAAAGTCTTTTCACATCCCTACATGGGAGGGGGCGAGCCCCAAAGGTAGGGGATGAGAGAGAAAGCCACACACACACACACAGGCTCCCTTTACACAAAGGGAATGAGGGACACATGTCAGCTCCCTAGGCCAGATGCCCACAAGGTGTGCCCAATTCCTATTGGAAGACCCTTGAAGTGGACCAATGAGAATTAAGCTAGAGTAAATGTAGTTTAATTAATTTAAAAACATTTAATAAAAGAAACCAATGAGAATTAAGTCTCCTAGAAGACTATTGGGCAGTCTCCCAAAGGGTCCAATGAGCATTCAGAAGCCTCATGGCTTGCCTGATTCCTATTGGCCAGGAGACAAAGGGGTCCAATGAGAGTTTTGTTTAATTATTTAATTACCTAAATCTCTCACAAAAGGGGAAAGGGGGACACATGTCAGAAGGCTATCACTTATGCTGCTCAATTCCTATTGGCTTGACCTGGGGAGGTCCAATGAGGCAAAAGCCAGACCTAATTAGCAGCTAGGGCTCGCCCAAGAGAGAGAGAGGGCTGATTTTTGCTTGGCATTGACACACACACACTCACACTTGACCATGTGTGAAGGAAGAATACTCTATCTCCTCCCAAGCTTTAATGGAGAGCTCATCACCTACTCCAAGCTTGTGAGATAGAAGCCTACATCAACACTCTCTTGGCTTGTGGATGCAAATCCAACCAAGAGCCAAGCTTCAATGCATGCTCAGCTTCTCTACCAAGCTAATTACTAAGCTAAGTTATGCTAATATGAGTGATTATGTGAGGAGATGTACATCTTTCTCGTAAGATACTCCTTTTTCCTCTCAATCTACTCTCATACCCTGCTAGCTCTCACCATCTTCGAAGGTGTGTGAGGTCTTGGGTCTGAGAACGGGGATAATTCAAGTTGTGTTTGATTTAGTGTTTTGCTTAGTGTATGAAGCTTCCATCTTCATTGCACTAGCTAGTCTTGAAGGAACACAAAGAATTGTATTGTACAATGTCTCTCTTGATGGGAGAAACTATAATACAAAGCCTTTTGGAGGGGGGGACCGGCTCCATGCAAATCCGGTCCTCAACTGTTGTCAATAGCTTAATTTCTCTCTCTTTTGAAAGTATTGTCGATGCTATCTAACTAAGTGTTATGCTTTTTGTTGCTCTCTCCACCCAAGCACTCTTGTAATTCTCATTCGGAAGCTATTCTAATGAAATGCCCACTATGTTCATGTTGATTTCCGCTACACAAAAGTTATTAGGCCATTAAATGTTACAAACAAGGTCAAAATAAGCCCGAATTAAAATTTGGATACCACATACGCCCACCAAGTATCACCTCGATTTGAGAAAACGAGCCCAAAAGGTGATGGAAATGCTACCAAAAACCAATGTCTGCTATTGAGGCGGTCCGGGGCGGGCAACAAGAAGAGCGGCCTCTAAACACCCTTCGAGGCTCCCGTGCTGCTCAATTGGGGATGGGGCAAGCACAATCAGAGACAACAACAACCCACAGCCAGAAACCAAACAAAAAAAGGGGCACCACCTAGTTGTAGATGCGAACTACGACGCACATGATATCTCCTTGTACTCAAACGCACAATGAGAGGGGAATGCAAGATAGCCACACACACCAGACACAAAAATTCACCACGCCAGAGAGAGGTAAAGAGCACAAATCAACTTGAGCAACTCAATCTTAGCCTTAAAGACTAGATGCACACAAAGCTTGATGAGAAATAGAGAGACAACACAAAACTTGACCTTGTTGCCAATACACAAATTGTCTTAGGGTCACGGGAGCCCTCTCACTGAGCACCCTCTTACAATTTGACCTTTTAGGCAAACAATTCAACAAGCCCTCAAACCACCAAGCATGAAATGGCACAACAAACTTCAAGGACAATATACCTTCAACCACCTGATGAGCCAACTTATCAAGTCAATTTGGAGAGAAGAGTCGTAGTTGCAGCATACAATTGCACCCAAAACTATAAATCTTATTTATGCACAAGAGTAGGCTACAAGTGTGGTGAAGAGTATGGCATACACTCCACTCCTCTAGATGGCATAACTAAATTCAAGCTTCTCCATGCACCTATGTGTAATGATGGAATAGAGCACTCACGATGCACACACTCTACACAACTAGGCTTGAAGAGTGGTGTGTTATGTGTTGAGAATGGTGTGGTGTAGTGTGATCATGTGATGATTTACAAGGGAGAGAAGGGCTCTATTTATAGGTTTTAAAAGCCCCGATTAGGATTAGGCCTAATCAAGTTTATTTGAAGGAATAAAAGATTATGCTTTTTTTTTTTTTTTTAATGAGGGTGGGTCTCTCTTGTCCTTTGAGTCACATGGATGTGGGCTCAAGGGAAGAGAATTATTGAGGATGTAGGAGAGAGGATTGAGTGAATAATTTGGGAGTGCCTACTCTAGTAGAGGGTGCATTTTACAATAAGGTTAGTGGTTAGTAGTTAGTAATTATCACTAAAAAATATTTACAAAATCATTCACCAAATGGTGAGATATATGATGAGAAAAGTTAGAGAAGGGATGAGCTTATAAAGAGAGGTTGAAGCTTTGGAGAAGTTGACATTCACCTCTTTACAGCACCAGAATAAGAAGCAGTCAGCATGGCGAAGCAGTGCGTGTCGATGAAGCTATGTTATTTCAAACCTTGGAAAATTCATGATAAAAGCCTTCATTTGCAGAGGTTATCTTTGGATTTTTGCTGATTTTTTTGAAGTTCTTTACAAAGTTGAAGAGAGTATGGTAATATGGACATATATGTAGAGAGAAAGGGGGACACATAGGGTGTAGAAATGGAGGATGAAGGCTATGGAGGTGTGAGAGATGTGGCAATGGTGAAGAGGGTGAATTAGGACATGGGAGTTGCAGGTTTGGGAGTGGGAAGGAGAGGGAGAAGTGTGTGTGAAAGAGGAAAATGATAAAGTGGAAGAGGGAGTGTGGCTGCATAGCATGGGCAAACTGCGGTCCACCAATAAAATCATTGCTCACAGCTCGTAGCTCAAAAAAATATGAAAAAATTTGAGGTGAAATTTCATCTCACGAGCTACAACTTTTGTTTGTATCATCTTTTCAAATTTGGGGAGCATGTGATCTTTAAAAATTCAGCAAAACCGGCTGTTTTTTCCACTGTACAAGGTCCTTGTGAGGTCCTTCTTTGGATGATTCTTTTGAATACCTCCAAGAGTGAGCTCCCCATGGTGCATGCATGCATGCCACATACCCTTGACCTTATTTGGTAGGTCTATAATTGAAGATATTATTGAGATCATGATATAAGTGAATAGTACAACTAAGAAAATCAAATATTGAGGGGTCTAAAAAAATATGTACATGTCAAATATAAATAATATAGGTGGAAAAAATATAAAGGGGTCAAAATAAATCTCTCTCATTATAAGTCTACCATAAAAAGATGAATATTTTTTGTGGTCTAATTTATGAGAGTAATAGAGAATAGATGTAGGAAGGACAAAATCACAATAGTGAAAAAATATACACATAAATAGAACTAGTTTTTTTGGATTTTTGTTGGGATGGAGTTACACCAAAAATAAGAGAAGCTTGCATGAAATTATTTTTATATGGAATAAAGAGTATGCAAAATGGTAAGAAAAAATATGATAATGGTGAGTCAATGTACATAGCATAAATAACACACGCCTAAGTATAAATATTTAAATAAATACCAAAATAATTATGAAAAATCCTTATATTTAGGTCCTATATACAATGAAAAATTTACACACAAATGGGCCATAATATAATTATATTTTTTATTTATTTTTATTTTTTTTGGCTCAACTAGCCCAGTGACTAGCTAATTGAGGATTTTTAAGAAGATATGGGAAAAGTCCCCTAACTCACACACGCCTATGTACAGTGAAATGGTAGGGATAACCAAAATGTTTGAGTGATTTGATAGGGTGAGGTCGCTTACTATGGCAATTATGGAAAGCCGAAAAACGGCTATCACTATGTACCCATAGGAGACTACAAAGTGCCCATTTTGCATTGTCAAAGTACCTACCCAAAAAAATTCAACTTGGACCAAAGTAGCACCTCTATGCTACAGTCCACCTTGCAAGATGGTGACTAACCATCTAGCAAGTAATTGGAGAAAATGTACCAAAATTAATCAAAATGTTCTCATATTTATAACTATTTAGTGTCTCTTCTTGAAAAAAAAAATTGTTCAGATTACGTACAAATAGAATAGGTTCTCAATGTTGAGATAATGGTGGATAAAAGAAGAAAATTTTCAAGATACCAAAGTGAGAATACTTGCATCAATTTGAAAATTATGTGAAATAAACCTCACACAAGCATATGACAGGGTGATATTATAATGTAAACTGTCAGATGCTACAACACATATGGTATCACTTTCTTAGGTTTACAACAAAAAAAAACTTCACGTATGTAAAAATGGTTCTTTACATGTTTTTGGATGACTAGATTGATTTGTGGCTAAGGGGGATGAGAGGGGGACACAGTTGGAATTAGGGTTGTAGGATGCACACAAAACTTGAGAGAAGATGAAGAAGCTCAAGTCACACAACGGAGAGTACAGTATTGCTTATTGCACAATAGAAAGATAAGTTAGCCCTAGAATGATGGGCGTATATAAAATGCACAACGGAAAAGACCTCATAGTAAGGGAAAAAATGCCCCGGCGGTCCTAACTGTGTTCACACACATCACTACCACATAAATGGTAACAAATCCCCCTTAGAAGTGATGCACTGAACGAGAGCTAGCACATAGTGTATAGGGAAGTGTGAGACTCAGGGAGCTGCCGTGAGGTTTCTTCCACCCAACCACCATTTATATAGGCCCTTGGCCATCCGTATTTAGAAACCCCTATCCACACCTAGCAATTGACCTTTGGCCTGGGTCCATGACCCCCCTTGGGTTTGCCCTTGGCCTTACATTACTCCCCCCTTGGAGAAGTATTTTCGACCTTGAAACAAAAATTGGTTGTATCTTTATAAGAACACTAATGTTTTCCATAGTGGCATCCATAAAGGACCAGCTGTTCGTTTGTCAAGAACACGGTTTAGAAGGAGGTTCAATGAAACCAAGGGTAACATCTTGATTTTCCACATTGTTGTGCCTTCGCAACCGTCTTGTGTAACCAGCTCATAACCAACATAGTGTATAAACTCCATTTAGAACCCACATGAGCCTGCTCAACGAGTTATCACAATAAAGATGTACCGCAAAGAGTACCTTTTTTTACTTTCCATGAAAGCATCTCGTTGACGTAACTCATCAGCAAAACTTAAGTCCTTGACTTGTTATCTTATCGCCTCAGTAAACAACCCCACCATAACTAGTGTTCAAGGTTGAGAACTTGACTTAAACATGAATAGGCTAAACCTAGTCGCAAACATGCTTTACCTTATGGTTAGTAAGCTCCAACTAGAGCAATACATGCTTTCTAATTAGATTGCTTAGTGCTAACGCACGCGCTTTGCATATCCTTTAGCACAAGATTAAACTTTTTAATATGCATATCCTCTTTGGATAACTAACAATAGTTAGGTATGTTTTCCCCACCGTGTACAGACAACTGTCTCAAATGACTAGTAAACAGCGATCATAGTGTTGTACAACATTATTGAGGAATCAACAATGTGATGAATAACCATCTTGGTTAACTTGAAAGATCCACAAGCACCCAAACTGAGCCATGATGTCTATTGGTGATTGGTAGATCCAAAAGTAATCGCATAAAGATATTGCACATAGAGTGCAAGATGCTTTATAAGCAACTAATGTCATGAATGTGCATGTTGTTCCAAATCAACCTTTGCTAAATACTAGGGCCCATAACACCTAGTGTGCATGCGTTTAGCAAAAACGGATCCAAACCTGGATATCCATGTCCATCTTGGCCCTTGGCCGTCCATTGGACCATAATGGAATGTGAAAATCAATCACACCTAGGTACCAATGAAACATGTTCATCAACAAAATAGAGCCTTGCTACATGTATAAACAACCACCCGTTAAATTTTTTTAACAACACTTGTACCTTAGCAAGTTTTGTCACCATATACATGTGGTAGTGATGTGTGTGAACACACTTAGGACCGACGGGGCACTTTTTCCCTCACTAGGAGGTTTTTTCCCTCGTGCATTGTATATACGACCATCACTCTAGGGATAACTTATCTTTCCATTGCATACTAAGTAATACACTCTCTATTTGTGTGCCTTGAGCTTTCTTCGTCTTCTCCAAGTTGTATGTGTTTTCGTGCAGCCATGATTCCAACAATTGGTATCAGAGCATGTTGCATCCTCCTGAGCTTAGTCGCCAGCAGCTCCAACACATGCCTGCTCACTTTCTTCAATTTCTTGAGCTTTGGCGAGCGTTTGCATGTCGACAAACATTCTGGAAAAGCTCTTAGAGCTTAGTCTGCTCAAATTTTTGATTTGGGCTCATTTCGGCCTCCATTTCCACTACAAACAGTATTGCGCATGTATTTTGTCATTTTGTGCAAAATTTTTGACAGCGTTGTTTTCTACATAATAGGTTCCTTACAGTCTTCTATGGTTTGTGCTATATAGCACGTTTGTTCCCACTTTGTTTCTCCTCTTTTCGGGGAGCTTTCACATTAGGTGCAACATTCGCCATGGCTGACAACAACACAAATGTGTTCAAGATGTTTGCTGTTGAGGATAGGTTGGATGGGGGCAATTACCAATGTGGGCTTACATGATACAACATGTCCTTGTGTCAAAAGGCGTTTGGAACATTGTGCAGGGCATGATGCACGTCCTAGTTGTGAGGATGTAGGCGATGTTGAGGATGTTCAGGTTTTGGTGGCAGGTTTGATGCTGCCAAAGCTGTTTTTCCTATGACTGAGCAAGCCTGTTGGGATGTAAAAGATGCGCATACGCATGCATTGATTGCGTTGTCTATGAAGCACACTATAACTCCTCACATTCATTCATCGAATTCTTCAAAACATGCTTGGGATATTCTAGCTAGTCTTTATGCAAGTCGAAAGACGCAAAAAAATTGCATTGCTGCATTAAGAGCTAGAGTCAAAGTTTATGCATGAGGAAGATGTCCCTTGTGCAGACTATTGATGCGTTGCCAGATTCTTACCAGACTTTTGCTAGTACTTGGAGACTTTTGACCCAAGGAAATCCAGAAGTTGTCAAGTTTGATGCATTATGCACATTGTCGTTGCAAGGGTCACTTTCCAGACAGCATGTAGTTGAACATGCCTTTATTGCTACTCAAAGAAAAGGTGCTAACAGCAATGTAGCCACTCCTCATGGTTCTTCTATGAGAAGTATATCGCATGTTCCTAATGCTTCTGCTGGCAACAATTCGTTTGGGAATTCTAATGATAAGGGCAAAAAGAAGATGCGTTGCCATCATTGTAAAGCTAATGATCACTTGATCAAGCAGTCTCCTAAGTTGAAGGCCAAAGAGGCTAAGAAGAAAGAGGTTGATTCCACTACTAATGCAAGTTCCACTACAAATGTAGCTATTGTTGAGTCTTCTATGAAAGGAGACTGTGATGCTGATGTTGATGCAGAATGGGCTTTTACTGCAGAATGCACTTATAATCTTGTTGTCCATTATGCATGCATGTCAATTGCTGCAGATTCACATGTGCGGTATTTTGACAGTGGTGCTACAAAGCACATTACCTAACATCACAATTTTTTCACCTCTCTTGAGCATGTCCCTCATGGGAATTTAGTTACTTGTGCCAACAATGCCTCTTATACGGTTCAGAGAGTTGGAAAGATTATGCTTATTGCTGAAAATGGTAGTTCTTTTACACTTGTTGATGCATTGTATGTACCTAGGATCAAGAAGAATCTTTTGTTTGTATCTGTACTTTCTAGACTTGGTCTTGTTGTGAAATTTGTGGATGACAAATGTACAGTACATTGATCTCAGTTTCAATGATGAAATTGTTGCATCTGGCATTTTATGTCGTGGGCTAAATAAGCTCACTTGGTATGACAAGTGTGGTCAGAATTTTGCAAATGCAGTTGTAGATTCTAAGGCTATTTCAGATGCAAAACTCTGGCATGCACGTTTTGGACATATTAATTTTGCCAGTTTGCTGCATTCTTCTTTGCCGCCTCTTGAAACATCTGCCAAACATGTTTGTGAAGGCTGATTTTGGGTAAGATGCATCATTCTAAGTTTCCAAAGTTTCTTCTTGGATGACACTAGGTATGGCTAAGGGTCTATGGACGTGGTGAGGTTGTTGTTGCGTAGGGAACATTGTGTCTGTAATCTGGATCTGCCTAGGTGTTGGTTCTAGATCCCTTTGGGTATCTTCTACCAAACTCCTTAATTGCTTGACTTGCTCAATCTCCTCTGTAGGGTTTGGATATGTTCCTATCTTCTTCTTGGATCCTAGCCATTGTGGCTCATGAAGATCTTCCTTGTTCGTTTCTATCTTAGTGGTCATTTTGGTCTCCATGGTTTCACCTGAATCAGAATCCTCTTCAGTGTCGTTCATATATACGGGGTCGTCACCAGTCCCTATGTTGGTCTTTGAACTCGGGTCTGACTTCGCTGCTTTTTGCGATCTCTTCCTTCATGTTTTCTTCTTTTTTTGAGATTGGGCAATTGATGCCTTGTCTCTTTCCTCAAGGATATAATTTTGTTTTTGGAGCATCGATTGTGTGAGTACGTTTATTGGTACCACAGGTGTACTTTGTGATGGCTCCTCGGTAACCTCAATCAAGTTTAATGGTGTGATCTTTGGTGCATTTGGATTATTTGGACATTGGGCAATCAAATGATCTATGCCACATCGATTACACATGAGTATTGGCATTGTAGACGTGCTCGCTTGATTGGTTTGCATTAGTGTGGCGTTCTTTTGTAGCCTAATAGGACACTCGGCTACACGATGTGGACCTCCACACTCATAGCATTGAAGAGGTGGTCTCTTAGCAGTGTAATTGATATTTTGGCCTCTTACCACAAGAGCAGCTACTTGATATACGGGTTTGACTTGTCCCCAATAGTCCTCCATGTAGTATTGTGGACTTTCTTCAAGCACATCCATCCCATAGGTGATATTAGGATCTATATCTTCCTCATAGCCTTCCAAACAAGCAATAGATGACTCACAGCCCACTTGATTCATAGAAGTGATTCTCGGATGTGGTGGTTGCGGTCCTAGCACTGGAGGTGGTAAGATGTTGTTTGAACAACATTTTGGGCCCTAGAGACCATGTGTTGTGTTGTTTGTTCAAGAGGTGGGGCCGACGTCAATGCAGGCACTCGAGGTGTGTCTGTCCATGCTAAGGTTGGTCTATTGGCCATCGTGCGCTCAAATACTATGCAATCCTTAGCTTGATGACCATACCTCCCACAAGCATTGCAGTTCCCATTGAATTTTATTCTAAAAGTAGGGCATTCACCGGTACTATGCGGTCCATAGCATACTGAGCACCATTGTTGCTCCCTTCTTGGACACACATGATTTTTTTGCGGAGCACGATTGTCTCTAAGACTCTCTTGAATAGCCTTGGTGAGATCTGCTAAAGTCATCTCAGATATCTTTGGCTCCTTAGCAATAGGATTTAGGATCATTGGCCGATGCCCTGATGCTTGCGAGCTAATAGATTTAGGCTCAACAGACACTCTTTCTCCTTGAATCATTAAATTATCCTCCAACTGGATCGCATTGGTGGTGACTGCTTCCCAAGTGGTGATACCTCTAATGACTAGGCCATTGTAGATATCCTCATGTCATAATCCCCTAATGAATCTATCAAGCAATTGATTATGAAGAAGAAGAAGACGGAGATGGAGCAAGAGCACTCTTCAATTGCACAAATGAGAGAACAAGTGCATTTTAGGTTTAGTTGAATTTTATATGAGCTCGTCCCATTCACACTTGCGCGCCCATGCTTAGCCAACTAATCCCTTGAATGTTCCAGTTAGAGTGCGCCTCTCATCGGCGATGACTCTTACCTTTTCCTATTGGACGGACAAGCCCGGTACCTGACTCTACCAAATAAATAATACAATGTCCGTCGTAGGTGATAGGAATGTGTGTGAGGGTTAACACTTGGGTATACAATTTAAGTAGTGTGATAGTGGTATTGCCTTGTGTCAAAAACGTTACATAGAGACATTGCTATGTAAGTTTGGACTTGAGGATTGCAAACCTATTGCCACTCCCATGGAAACATGTTTGAAGTTGACTTCGTGATGTTGATGATCCTGTCGATGTCCTTATTTACTAAACCGTTGTTGGCTGCCTCATTTATGTATGCAACATGAGGCCGGATATTCAGTTTGCAGTCTCACACATCAGCAGATTCATGCATAGGCCTGAAGGGGATCGAGCTGAGTCCATGGCATCACTACATACATCTCTGAGACTGCCATGTCTCCTACGATGTCGCATACGACGAAAACAGCGCCGTCTAACGTGTCCATAATGACCACAATACCAACATGCCACCTGTCGGCGTGCTCGTGAATGTACATGTCTCACACGAGTCCATGATGACTCAGATCTATCATACATTTCATGTAATCTGCGCCAAAGTGCTCTCGAAGTAGTCTCATACATAACAAGAGCATATACAGATTCCGCAAGGTGCAAAGAGAGTGTAGATAGTGCCATCTCCTCTAGCTCCTGCCACTGATCGTCAGACATGTTTGAAGGTCTACCTACATCACCACTCAATGGTCGATGCAACCCTCACTGTGTCAATGTATCAAGAATACACTCTCTCCATGCCGCAAAGTCTGACCCATCAAACACGCGCATCTGTGAGAGGTCACAATCTGATCGATCACCTGTCTCTGCCATGAGCACAAGTAGCAAGCTAGATAGCAAAACCACCTCACCAACAACACCTGGAAACTGTCTACAAATATGGCCAGAAACACAATGTAAAACCTGTGAGACACACTCCAAAATAGAGCTCACGCAATGTCAACCAAATCAGCCCTAAATTGGCTCGAATCGCATCAAACAAAAGTCTGCAAATATGGCTGCAAATCTGCCCCAAAACAGCCCCAAAATTCAGCTCTTAAACAGCTGCATAAACAAGTCAGGTGTCCCAGATTAGCCTACAACTGAGCCATACATGGACACCTGCAAAGAGGAAACAATGGCTGAAAATTCAGCGCCCAAGTAAAACCTCAAACCTGCCTGTAAACTTGTGAACCTGTAGCTGAAACCTGCTGAAAAACCTCAAGCCATTAGTGCTCGAATCCGGCTACCTAGCTCATAGCCACACAAGCATACATCACAACATTCACTCTTGTGAGTGTGTCAAGATAACTGTACGCCTGTCAAACCCGTGAGCTAATCACCAAGCCCACACTGTGCGGTATCGATGCTGACACACGCACAAATCTCCCACCTGCAGAGAACACCGCACGCAAACGCTGAGTGCAACCCGTAATCTCTACCTAGATCGCATAAATGATACGCATAAAACTCCTGGGAAAATTTCACCAGAGTTTCGACGCACAATGGCTATCAACACAAAATAACCATTGTCCTGCAAGCTCAATACAATGAGCAATCAATGCGCATCAAACTGCACTCAACATACATGCATAAGCTCTGCAAAACTATGGCAAACAATGCTCGAGATCACAAGACTCTCCCACCCGAGAGCAAACCACTGTCTCAAGCAAAGAAAGATACACAACTCCTCATTCTTGCGAGAGTGGATACAAAAAACACAAAACTGTGTCCAAACTGACAAAACCTGTCAAAGTGAGAGTAAACACTCGATCACAAACTATGGCGAGAATCTGGGAAAAATCCGACAGAATTTCCCCTGAAAACTGAGCAAAAAACTCAAGTACAATCTCTACCATAAACCATAACACTACTCAATGCCAATGAGTAGAAATGCCAAAATGGCTCCACATTTTCACATACAATGGCAATCCGCACTCAACGTACATCAACGGAGTGACCGCGCATACGCAAGCGCCAAAAGATTTGCAATCCGGAAACTTATTCAATGCGAAAACAATGCTCTCAAGAGAGCTCACCGGCACTTGAAAGTGCTCGCCAAAATGCATGTATGATGGGCATCAACCATGCGCCATAACCATATGCAAACCATTCTCAAAGACCATGAATCCAAGCACAAAATCACTGCCAAAGTATCCTGTGAAAACTAGTGAAAGAAGCTCCACCTGTGTGCTCCAAAAACCTGCGTCTCTCAAGAGACCCCTTCGGTGGTGTGTAAATGCCTCCGTACTTCGTTGCCCAAGTCTACCAAAAAACCCTCAAACCACAAGCTTAACACAAGCTGCAATTGCATCTTCAGCTCAGAATTTATGCACTCAACTTCAAGCATCTCCTGTGCGTCCAAAAGTGCATCAAATTCGCACACAATGCGACAACAGAAAATCTGGAATTTCTGTATACAGTCAGTCTGAGCTGAATATCAGCAAAACGGTGAGAAATTTGCAAAAAGTTTCTTCTGCAAAGTTGTAGACCACGTCGAAACGGATGGGAAAGCACACAGAATTCTCAGATCTGCATTCTACAAGGAGAAAAACGAATCTGAAAACAGTGCTGCTGCGCACACAGTTTTAGGACAACACCTTCACTTACACACAATCTTCCACACTCCTTTCTGAGCTTCTCCAAGAGCATACATCACTCTCAACTGAGCTCACAAGCTCCCTTTGCATTCTCACAAAGCTTCCAAGCTTTCTTAATCTCTTTACCGTCGAGAGCGAGCGAGCGAGCTATCGCCTCGAAGCTCTCAAAGCCGTCGTGCTCTCCGCGGTCACCATAGCTCTGATACCAATATGGTATCAGAGCTATGATCGGAGAGCACCACAGATGGAGAGTGAGAGAGAGAAGGAGACACACGACACACAGATATGGGTGGGGAGACTCAAAGAGTGAGCAGCCCCCTATACACTTATGCTATGTATAAGGTATACAAGTCAGTGGGCGCCCAGACTCTGGGCGGCCGGGCAAGGCACAGACGCCTATACCCCAACAAGGCCAATGTCTAAGCATTGGCAAGCTGTCAAGAGGATTTTTTGCTACTTGAGTGGCACTTTACATCTTGGCTTGCCCAAGGGAAAATCATTGCCGCCAGATTGCACTCATATTGCGCTGGTTGTTTTGACACACGAGTGTCCACAAGTGGCTTTTGTTTCATGCTTGGCAGGCAGTTCATGAATATGATGGTTGAGCAAGAAGCAACCTATTGTGGCCACTTTTAGTTGTGAGACTGAGTACGGGGCAATCTTCATAGCTATGGTTGAGTGTGTATGACTTATGAAATCTGATATCTAACACACCCAAATGATATTCTCATATTAAACTGATCATTTAATGTGGGAGAATAAACAAAAAAAAGAGTTAGATTATAGATATGTGCTTATGGATCTATCTCTGCACGTGGCCAAAGTCAATGGGTCCAAATGAGAGATGGTCTGTCAAAGAGCAATGCTAGCTAATGGAGCTTGAAAGTCTTAGGGTTAGCTTCATTAAAGACCTCCAAAGGTTAGTGCTTGTTGATTAAGGTGCTTGAGGTTCTTGTCATGTTTATGACTAAGGTGCTTGAGGGGCTTCATGACTAAGGTGCTCAAGGGGTGAGATGCTCGCAAAGTCAACATGCATCCCCACACAAGGGGGGGTGAGCCCTACAGGTAGGGGCATGAGAGAGAACACACACACACACACACACACACACACACACACACACACACACACACACACACACTCAAGGCAAGCCAAGTCCAAAGAGGCAACAAGGACACATGTGAATCTCCTCCCCATAAGGTTTCTAAAGTCTATTGGTTGACCTCTAAAGGGGTCCAATGAGAATTTGGTTTATTTAAATAATTATCTAGGCATTATCAATCCCTCTCTCTCAAAGGGGTAAGGAGGACGTGTTGGAATTAGGCTTGCAGAGAAACGCACACAGCTTGGAGAAGACGAAGGAAGCTCAAGGCACACAATAGAGAGTGTGTTTCTTAGTGTGCAATGGAAAAATAGATAGCCCTAGAGTGATGGGCGTATATACTATGCTCGGGAAAAAAACCTCCTAAAGAGAGAAAAATGCCCTGACGGTTCTAGTGTGTTCACACACATCACTACCACATGTATATGGTAACAAATCCCCCCTGGAGTGATGCGGTGAACGAGAGCTGGCACATGAGTAAAGGGAAGTGCCATGCCCTCAGGACATGATCAGTCCACAAAGGGGGTAAGCCCAAAGCTTTGCAGAAGGCTTCAAGCTTCTCACGAGACAATGCCTTTGTGAAAAGATCTGCAAGGTTGTCCTGTGTTGGCACATAAGCCAAGATGATCTCTCCTGCTTAGAGCCTCTCCCTAACATAGTGGTAATGCACCTCAATGTGCTTTGTGCGAGCATCAAAAATTGGGTTCCTCGCAACTGCCAATGCGCTC
The DNA here is from genome assembly GCF_014529385.1 of Adiantum capillus-veneris. NCBI lineage: Eukaryota > Viridiplantae > Streptophyta > Polypodiopsida > Polypodiales > Pteridaceae > Adiantum > Adiantum capillus-veneris. The sequence continues at coordinate 149,482,875 of NC_140944.1, forward strand.
TGACTGTTGGCAGTGTCCTGTCCAACACCCAAATCAGCCATAAGGCGTCTGAGCCATACACACTCAACTGTAGCTATGAAGACTGCCTTGTACTCAGCCTCACAACTCAAAGTGGCCACAGTAGGTTGCTTCTTGCTCAACCATGATATACATGAACTGCCAAGCATGAAACAAAAACCACTTGTGGACACTTGCGTGTCAAAACAACCAGCTCAATCTGAGTTCGAAAAAGCATGTACGTCTGGCGGCAATGATCCCCCCTTGGGATAAAACAAGCCAAGATGTAAAGTGCCACTAAGGTAGCGGAAAATCCTCTTGATAGCCTACCAATGCTTAGACCCTGGGCTACGCATAAATCTGCTGACCTGTGAGACTGGAAACTGAATATCCGGCCTCATGTTGCATACATAAATGAGGCAGCCAGCTGCAGTTTGATAAAGAGTGACATCAGCAGGATCGCCAGCATCATGTAAACTCAACTTCAAACCTGTTTCCATGGGAGTGGCAATAGGTTTGCAATCCTCAAGTCCAAACTTACGTAAATTTTTTGACACAAGGCAATACCACCATCACACTGCTTAAACTATATACCCAAGTAATGATGTAACAGCCCCAAATCTTTCATCTTGAAATTAGCATTCAAATCAGCCTTAAATTCAGCAATATGTCTCTCATTTCGTCCAGTGATCAACAAATCATCGACGTAAAGAACCACAATGAGAAAGTACATCACCCTCATGCTTTAAATACAATGTGCTTTCTATTGGACTGTTATGAAAGCCTTGTTTGACCAAATGAGTGTCAGCTTTCTCATACCAAGCACGAGGAGATTGCTTCAACCCATACAAAGTATTCTTACATTTGCACACTTTGTCCTCTTGTCCTTTTATGACAAAATTGCGTGGCTGTGTTACATAAACTTCCTCAAATATGTCACCATTCAAGAAAGCAGTAACAATGTCTGGTTGATGTACATCCCAACCAAAACAAGCTGCCAATGCACATAGAAAACGCAGAGTAGTCATACGACAAATGGGAGCAAAAGCCTCTTCATAATCTATGCCTTTTTGCTGTGCATAACCCTTTGCAACAAGTTGAGCCTTATGGCGATCGATCTCACCATCCGGCTTGCGTTTCAACTTGTAAACCCACTTCATACCAATGGCCTTTTTTCCAGGAGGCAATTCACATAAAGTCCATGTTTCATTTTCTATAAGTGCATCATATTCTAATTGCATGGCAGCCATCCAATTTTTTTAATTCTGTGCTTCATCAAAAGACAGAGGCTCCTCAACATCATGTAAGCTAGACACAGCCAAAGCATAACAATTTGATGCATAAGATGCATGGCGAGAGCCTGAATGAGTACGACTAGACAAAGGTGCATCCAATTTACTGTCACGCAAAGTGTGCACCAGTCATTTTGGCATACCTCTAGCCTGCTCATTTTCAACCCTTTCCTCATCAAGTACATCATGTACATCTGCATCAGTAATAGGCTGATCTGTAACATTTTGAGAAACCCCCAGAGGCTATACATTTGCCTCATTGGAACTTACATTTGTATTTCCACCACCGAAAAGAGGCAACAAAGTGTCGTAAATGTCCTATGAGCTTACATTACTATCTCTAGTACATGACAGCGAGGGCTGAACAGAATCTTCCACAAACACTACATCCCATGAAACCAGAATACATTTTGTGTGCGGATGATACAACATGTAACCTTTTCTTTCAGCACTATAACCGACAAAAATATATTTGACAGCCTTATCATCCAATTTTCTATGTTGTGTTTGTGGCACCAAAGCATATGCCAAACAGCCAAAAGCACGCATGTGCTCAATAGAAGGCTTTCTATCATGCCATGCTTTATATGGAATAATAGACTGCAAAGCTTTTTTAGGACACCTGTTTAGTACATAAGTGGCCCACATGATGGCCTCAAGCCAAAAAGAATGCGGCAAAGCTTGACTTTTGACCATACATCGTGCCATTTCCGTAAGTGACCTGTTTTTTCTCTCAGCAACACCATTTTGCTGAGGTGTATAAGGCACTGTACATTGGTGTTTTATCCCACGACTGGCCAAAAATGCATTGAATTAATGAGACATATACTCCCCCCCTCCATCGGAACGGAGGGTGCCCATAGTACATTTCGAGACATTTTCAGCCATAGCCAGAAATTGTTTACAACTTAAGGATAATATGAACCTTGTCAATTCTTACATTGTTACATTAGAGTAAGCAAATGTACAAATTTCTTTTAAATGACCCGTGTTTTTGTCTTATACGACTAGTTCTCTTTTTAATTGTGCACAAATTTAAATATTATGCATGCTTAAAAGAGTGACACCGGCAAGATCACTAGCATCATTAAGACTCAATTTGAAACCTGTTTCCATGGGAATAGCAATAAGTTTACAATCCTCAAGTCCAAACTTACATAGTAATGTCTCTATGTAGCTTGTTTGACACAAGACAATACCTCCTTCACACTACTTAAAATGTACACCCCAAGTAATGATGCAAAAGCTCCAAGACTTTATTGTTGAAAGTAGCATTCAAATCAACCTTGAGTTCAACAATGTGTGACTGATTCAGACCAGTAATCAACAAATCATCTACATATAGAATGATGATGAGAAAAAATATCACCCTTACTCTTGACATACAAAGTGCTTTCAATTGGATTGTTATTAAAGCCTTGTTTAACCAAGTGAGTGTCAGCTTTCTCACACCAAGCACGAGGAGAGTGCTTCAAACCATACAAAGCTTTCTTACATTTGCACACTTTATTTTCTTGTCCTTTCTTGACAAAACCAAGAAAGCAATAACAATGTCTGATAGATATACATTTCATCCAAAAATGGGATGCCAATGCACATTGAAAATGAATGGTAGTCATACGATAAGTGGGAGCAAAGGTCTCTTCATTATCATTGTCTTTTTGGTATGAATAACCTTTTGCAAAAAGTCTAGCCTTGTAGCTATCAATCTCACTATCCTGCTTACGTTTCAACTTGTAAACCCACTTTGTACCAATGGCCTTTTTGCCAGGAGGCAAATCACATAAAGTCCATGTGTCATTTTTTATAAGTGCATCATATGCTGATTGCATGACAACCATCCAAGTTTTTGAATTCTATGCTTCATCAAAGAAAGAGGTTCCTCCTCAAAACATAAACTAGAAATAGCCAAAGCATAGCAATCAGATGCATGGTGAGAACCTAAACGAGTATGACTAGACATAGGTGCATCCAATTTACTACATGCAAAGTATGCACCGGCCATTTTGGCGTATCTCTAGCCTCCTCATACTTAACCCTTTCCACATCAAGTACATCAGGTAATAGGTTGGTCCGATGTGCCTCATTGGAACTTATATTCAAGTTTCCACCAATAAAAAGAGGCAACAAAGTGTCATAAATGTCCTGTGAGCTTACATTACTGTCTCTGGTACATGATAACAAAGGCTGAACAAAATCTTCCACAAAGACAACATCTTGTGCAACCAAGAAAAGTTTTGTTTGCGGATGGTATAACGTGTAACCCTTGCTTTCAATATTGTAACCAGCAAAAGTGCATTTAACAGCTTTATCATCCAATTTTTTGCATTGCGTTTGTGGCACCAAAGCATAAGCTAAACAACCAAAAATGTGCATGTGATCAATAGATGGCCCTTTTTCATGCCATGCTTCATAAGGTGTCATAGACTGCAAGGTTTTGGTAGGACACTTGTTAAGTACATAAGTAGCACACATGATAGCCCCAAGCCAAAACAAATGTGGAAAAGCTTGATTGTTGACCATACATTGTACCATCTTTGTAAGCAGCCAGTTTTTTCTTTTAGCAACACCATTTTGCATAGGTGTATATGGCACTATACATTGGTGTTTTATCCCCCAATAGTACTATTACCATACATATGTGGTAGTGATGTGCATGAATACATCACTACCACACTTTGTGTGAGCACACTTAGGACCCGTCGGGGCATTTTTTCCCTCATTGGGAGGTTTTTCCCCCCTGTGCATTGTATATATGTCCATCACTCTAGGGCTAACTTATCTTTCCATTGCACACTATGTAATACTACTCTCTAATATGTGCTTTGAGCTTCTTAGTCTTCTCCACGCTGTGTGTATTTCATTGCAACCCTATTTCCAACAATTGGTATCATAGTCAGGTTGCATCCTTCCAGGCTTAGTTGCTAGCATTGCCAGCACACGCCTGCTCACTTTCTCAAATTTTAGTGAGCTTTGGTGAGGCTTAGTTGCCAGTATTGCTAGCACATTACTGCTCACTTTTCTCAAATTTTAGTGAGCTTTGGTGAGCGTCAGATTTTCCATTCGGGCTCATTTCGGCCTCCGTTTCCACTACAGGCAGTATTGCACATACAATTTTTTCATTTTGTGCACAATTTTTGTTAGTATCCCTTTTTGCATAACAAGTTTTTACTGTCTTCTTTGGGTTTGTGTTGTTAGTCCCGCTTCATTTCTCCTCTTTTTGGGCATTTTTCACACGACATACAGGCATTCGCCATGGCTTACCACAACACAGATGTGTTCAAGATGTTTGTTGCTAAGGATAAATTGGATGGGGACAATTACCCAATGTGGGCTGACATGATGCAACATGTTCTTGTGTCAAAGGGCATTGGAATGTTGTGCAAGGCATTGATGTATACCATGGTTCTAAGGATACATGCAATATTGAGGATGTTGCAGGTTTTGGTGGTAGGGTTGCTACTGTGAGAGCTATTTTTCCTACGGCTAGGCAAGCTCATTGGGAAGTTAGAGATGCATAGGCTCATGCATTGATTGAGTTATCTGTGAAGCACACAATTACTCCTCACATTCTTTCAGCTAAATCTGCAAAACAGGCTTGGGATATTCTATATGGTCTTTATGCAAGTCACATTGAGGCTAAAATTGCATTGCTGCGTAAAGAGCTGGAGTTGAAGATTATGCATGACGAAGACGAAATGGACACTTTCCTTTCTGGTATCAAAGATATTAATGAGCACTTATTTTTATGGGCCAAGTCATTCCTAAGAGTTCCCTTGTGCAGACTGTTCTTGATGGTTTGCCAAACTCTTACCAGAATTTTGCTAGTACTTGGAGACTTATGACCCAAGGAAATTCAGAAGTTAAGTTTGATGCATTATGCACATTGTTGTTGCAAGAGTCACTTTCAAGAAAAAACAGGGCTAAACAACGTGCAATTTTACTGCTGCTCAAAGGAAAAGTGGTAACAGCAATGTAGCCACTTCTCATGGTTCTTCTGCGAGTGGTAAATCACATGTTTCTAATGCTTCTACTGGCATCACTTCGTTTGGGGATTCTGGTGAAAAAGGCAAGAAAAGGATGCATTGCCATTATTGTAAAGCTAATGATCACTTGATCAAGCGGTGTCCGAAATTGAAGGCAAAAGAGGCTAAGAAGAAAGAGGTTGGTTCCACTACAAGTGCAACAATTATGAAGTCTTCTGTGAAAGGAGATTGTGATGCTCATGCAGATGTAGAATGGGCTTTTAGTGTAGAGTGCACTTATGATCCTTCTCCATGATGCATGTACGTTAGTTGTTGCAGATGCTCATGTGTGGTACTTTGATAGTGGTGCTACAAAGTATATTACCTCTCATCGTGACTTGTTTTACCTCTTTCTTGGATGTCGCTCATGGGACTTTACTCACTTGTGCCAACAATACCTCTTATCCAATTAAGGGAGTTGGAAAGACTATGTTGACTGCTGTGAATGGCAGTTCTTTCATACTTGTTAATGCACTCTATATACCTGAGAACAAAAAGAACCTTTTGTTTGTATCCGTACGTGCTAGACTTGGTCTTGCTGTCAAATTTGTGGATGACAGATGTATAGTTCATGATCTCAGTTTTGGTGATAAAATTGATGCATCTGGTATTTTGTGTCGTGGGTTGTATAAGCTCACTTTGTATGACAAGTGTGGGCAGAATTTTGTAAATGCTGGATTCCAAGGCTGTTTTAGATGCAAAACTTTGGCATGCATGTTTTGGGCATCTAAATTTTGCTAGTTTGCTGTCTTTGTAGAAATCTGATATGGTTGCTTCTTTTTTGCCTCTTGAAGAATGTTTGTGAAGACTGTATTTTGGGCAAAAATGCAGCATTCGAAATTTCCAAAGGATGGTTTAGTTTGGGCTACATGCATGTTGCAGCTTGTGCATAGTGATGTTTGTGGGTCCATGCAAACTCCATCCTTGGGCAATTACCTTTACTTTGTGACTTTTAGTGATGATAACTCTAGGCATGCATGGGTGTATTCGCTTAAAGTGAAGTCCAAAGTGTTTATGTGCTTCAAGCACTTTTTGGCTATGGCTGAAAATGTTTCTAAATGTACTATGGGCACCCTCCGTTCAGATGGAGGGGAGGAGTATATGTCTCATGAGTTTAATGCATTTCTGGCTAGTCGTGGGATAAAACAGCAAAGTACATTGTCATATACACCTTAGAAAAATGGTGTCGCTGAAAGGAAAAATAGGTCGCTTACAGAAATGGCACGATGTATGGTCAAAAGTCAAGCTTTGCCACATTCGTTTGAGGCTATCATGTGTGCCACTTATGTACTTAACAAGTGTCCTACAAAAGTTGTACAGCCTATGACTCCTTATGAAGCATGGCATGATAGAAAGCCATCTATTGATCACATGCATGTTTTTTATTGTTTGGCTTATGCTTTGTTGCCACAAACGTAGTACAAAAAATTGGATGATAAGGTTGTCAAATGCATTTTTGTTGGCTATAATACTGAAAGCAAAGGTTACAGGTTGTACCATCTGCAAACAAAGTGTATCTTGGTTTCACACAGGATGTTGTGTTTGTGGAAGATTCTGTTCAGCCCTTGTTGTCATGTACTAGAGATAGTAATGTAAGCTCATAGGACATTATGGCAGTTCGTTGTCTCTTTTCAGTGGTGGAAATTTGAATGTAAATTCCAATGAGGCAAATGTACAACAAATGGGGGTTTTTGAAAATACTACAGATCAACATATTTCTAATGCAGATGTACATGATGTACTTGATGTGGAAAGGGCTGAAAATGAGCAGGCTAGAGGTATGACAAAATAGCTAGTGCATACTTTGCATGATAGTAAGTTGGATGCATCTTTGTCTAGTCGTGCTGGTTCAAATTCTTGCCATGCATCTTTTGCATTAGATTGTTATGCGTTGGCCATGTCAAGCTTACATGATGTTGAGGAACCTCTGTCTTTTGATGAAGCACATAATGCAAAAAATTAGATGGTTGCCACGCAATCAAAATATGATGCACTTATAGAAAATGACACGTGGACCTTATGTGATTTGCCTCCTAACAAAAAGGCCATTGGTACAAAGTGGGGTTAGAAGTTGAAACACAAGTCGGATGGTGAGATTGATCGCTATAAGGCTCAACTTGTTGCAAAAGGCTATGCACAACAAAAAGGCATAGATTATGAAGAGACTTTTTCTCCCACTTTCGTATGACTACTGTGCATTTTCTATGTGCATTGGAAGCTCATTTAGGATGGGATGTACATCAATCAGACATTGTTAATGCTTTATTCATTGGTGACGTATTTGAGGAATTTTACATAACGCAATCTTGCGATTTTGTCCAGAAAGGACAAGAGGATAAAGTGTGAAAATGAAAGCAAGATTTGTACTGGTTGACTCAATCTCCTCGTGCTTGGTATGAGAAAAATGACACTCAATTAGTCAAAAGAGGCTTTTATAACAGTCCAATCGAAAGCACTTTGTATGCAACGCGTGAGGGTGACGTACTTCTCATTGTTGTTCTATATGTGGATGATTTGCTGATCACTGGTCCAAATGAGACACACATTGCTGAATTTAAGGTTGATTTCAATGCTACTTTCAAGATGAAAGATTTGGGGTTGTTGCATCATTACTTGGGCATATAGTTTAAGTAGTGTGGTGGTGATATTGCCTTGTGTTAAACAAGTTACAAGAGACATTGATATGTAACTTTGGACTTGAGGATTGCAAACCTATTGCCACTCCCATGGAAACAAGTTTGAAATTGAGTCTTCATGATGCTGGTGATCCTGTCAATGTCACTCTTTACCAAACCATTGTTGGATGCCTTATTTATGTATGCAATACGAGGCAGGATATTCTATTTGTAGTCTCATAGGTCAGCAAAATGTATAGCCTACAGTCTAAGCATTGGTAGGCTGTCACAAGGATCTTGTGCTACTTGAGTGGCACTTTACATCTTGGATTGTTTTATCCCAAAATGGGATCATTGCTGCCATATTTAGATGCTTTTTCAGACTCGGATTTGGGTGGTTGTTATGGCCCGTGAGTGTCCACGAGTGGTTTTTGTTTCATGCTCGGTAGTTCATGTATATCATGGTTGAGCAAGAAGCAACCTACTGAGGCCACTTCTAGTTGTGAGGCTGAGTACGGGGCGATCTTCAAATCTACGATCGAGTGTGTGTGGCGCAGATGATGATTTGGGGTGTTGGAGAAGACACTACCAACATCATAATTGACAGTCTGAGCGCATTGGCAGTTGCAAGGAACCCAGTTTTTCATGCTCGCGCAAAGCACATTGAGGTGCGTTATCACGTCAGGGAGAGACTCTCAGCAGGAGAGGTCAACTTGGCTTATGTGCCAACACATGACAACCTTGAATATCTTTTCACAAAGACCTTGTCTCATGAGAAGTTTGAAGCTTTTCGCAAAGCTTTGGGCTTACTCCTCTTTGTGGATTGATCATGTCCTTAAGGCATGGCACTTCCCTATACTCTATGTGACAAATCTCATTCACCACATCACTCCCATGGGGGATTTGTTACCCTAAATATGTGGTAATAATGTGTGTGAACACACTTAGGACCGTTGGGGTATTTTTTCCCTCACTAGGAGGTTTTTCCCCCGTGCATTGTATATACACCCATCACTCTAGGGCTAACTTATCTTTCCATTGCACACTAAGTACTACTACTCTCTGTTGTGTGCCTTGAGCTTCTTCATCTTCTCCAAGCTGTGTGTGTTTCCCTACAACCCTATAGCTTTAAGTGAATACACCCATGCATGCCTAGAGTAATCATCAATCAAAGTCACGAAGTAGAGGTAATTGCCTAAGGATGGAGTTTTCATAGGCCCCACAAATATCACTTTGCATTAGTTGTAACCTGCATGTACCCCTTACTGAACCATCCTTTGGAAACTTTGAACGTTGCATCTTACCCAAAATACAGCCTTCACAAACATGCTTAGAAGGTGCTTCAAGAGGCAGCAAAGAAGCAACCATATTAGATTTTTGCAAACGCAACAAACTCGCAGAATTTAAATGCCCAAAATGTGCATGCTAAAGTTTTTTCATCTGAAACAGCCTTAGAATTTGCAACTACATTTGCAAATTTTTTACCACACTTATCATACAAAATGAGCTTATACAACCCACGACACATAATGCCAGATGCAACTATTTCATCACCAAAACTGAGATCATGAACTATACATTTATCATCCACAAATTTGACAACAAGACCAAGTCTTGCAAGTGTAGATATCGAAAAAAGATTCTTTTTTATTCCTAGTAGATAAATTGCATCAACAAGTGTGAAAGAACTGCCATTCGCAACCGTTAACACAATCTTCTGACTGTAATGTGCTTTGTAGCACCACTAGTAAAGTACCACACATGTGAATCTGCAAAAATTGACATACATGCATCATGGACAGAAGGACATAAGTACATTGTGCACTAAATGCCCACAGTGCATCTACATCAACATTCCTTTCCTAGAAGATTCTATTATAGTTGCACTTGTAGTGGTTCTAGCCTCGCCTTCAACTTAGGACATTTCTTTCTCAAGTGATCATTAGCCTTGCAATAATGGCAAATCATCTTCTTCTTTCCCTTTTCACTAGAATTACCACACGAGGTGCTGCCAGCAAAAGCATTAGGAACAGATGATCAACTACTCACTAAAGAACCATGAGAAGTGGCTACATTGCTATTACCAGCTTTTCTTTGAGTAGCAACAAAAGCTTGTTCAAGTGCACACTGTTTAGACCTTTTATTTCTTGAAAGTGAGTCTTGCAACAACAATGTACATAATGCATCAAAGTTGACATCTTGCGGGGTTCCTTGGATCAAGAGTCTCCAAGTACTAGCAAAAGTTTGGTAACAATCTAGTGTTAACCGACAAGCCTGTTAACCGACAAGTCATACAGTGGAGTCAATACTGGGCAAATAGGAAGCTTGGGGATTGCCCAACGCTCCATATCTCTTGGTGTTGACCTTGGCGTTAAAGTCATTGCAAGAGGTAGTTGAGTCAATACTGGGCGAATAGGAAGCTTGGGGACTTCCCAACGCTCCCTATCGCTTCATGTTGACCTTGGTGTAACCGACGATGGAGACCCTTTTGGTGATGTGATTACAATTCATGCAGAGGAGTCAATACTGGGTGAATAGGAGGCTTGGGGATTGTCCAACGCCACCTATCTCTTGGTGTTGACCTTGGTGTCACAGACATGACATGTGTTTGGCAGACGAAGCTGCAGTTTCCAGAGAAGGAGTCACATTTTTGTGGGAAACCCTTGTAAAATTCTTTTGTAAGAGAGCATCTCTAAGCCAAGAACTTGTAAAAGTATGATTATTTTTATGGGAGCAATTGTATATTAGAGAGCCAGTTAGAAGTTTAGGAGCTTTTGGCCGGACAAGACATTTGTAAAGGCCTAAACTATAAAGGTCAATTTTGTAAGTTTGAACATTATCTTTTTTATCGACAAACTGAGAAGACAGCGTACGTTTGAGAGCTTCTCCTTGCTCCAACTTGTAATCTTCGCTACTGTGGCTACGGTAATCCGAATTCAGATTCGTTTATTGCATTGTGTTCCTCTTACTTTGCTCTTCCATTCAAGTGTAATCATTCAAGATTCGGTGTAGGTTTTCAACTACGAGTTTGAGACCTTAAATCACTGTTTTGAGTGCTTATATGCGTATTTTATGTTGTTTTGACCCTAGGAGAGACTTTAGGGACCGTAAAACGACCCTTTAGGATCACCTGTTCGCTGTTTTTTCTTACTTTGGGATGAACGATCGCGATCTTTGTACCTCTCCAGAATGCTGTGACAGTGATAGGATATGCTCCTGATAGTCCCCTGTAGCTTCCCTTCAAGTTCCGTGCGAATCCGACATGATTTGCATGGTAAACGGGCGTGATGACTGTAGAGTTATGTAGAAGGACATAGGCAGATTACTTGGCTTTAGTGCGTATGATTTGCTTGCAGAGTTAGTAGTTGCATCTCATCGAGTTCACTTCATTAGGAATGACACCCTAGTGAGTTTTCATGCCTCATCCTGGTCGCTTCCCTTGTATTGATATTTTATGTTGATGCGTGAGAGCTATGCTATGGACGTCCGTTGCGGTGACCCGCAAACATTGGCGCCGTTGCCCAGGAATGCACCGTAGGTGATGAGTGACCGAGTGCGCAGATAGCTTCCTTAAAAGAAGATCAATCCACAAATCCATTTTACACCTCAGTTAGGCTGCTAGACAGGGGTTTAGAGCTTAGTGGAGTCTAGAGTCTGTGGACTGGCTAGATCCTCACTTAGAAGATTTAGGGAGCTGTGAGTGAGAGTGTTCAAAGCATTTTTGCTCTTCAATTTCTCTAATGCGATTGAGTACTGAAATCTCACCCGAAATCCGTCTTGTTTGTTTTGTTTGATTCATTTCTTTATGTTCTTTCATTTATGTACTTAGGAGTAGGATAAGTAATTCACATTCCAGTCAGATTTGGGGCAAAAGTTAGAGTCAAGAAACCAGGAAACCATAACTTTGGCAAAAAGGCCATAAGACTCTGAAATTTAGAAAATTTGACCAAACAGGGTTGATATTGATTCAAATCACCAAGTGGTAGCACAAAACACTGTAAAACACTTGTCAGAGGGAGCAGACTAAATTCATCAGATTTGGCCCAGGTACTACGATCGCGATCGGTGTACCTCAGTGTCAGAATTGTACAAGATTTGACATATGCCTTCCTGATAAGATTCTAAACAAGTTTGTCTAAAGCAACCACACCCAAAAACATCAAAAATCAAGGAAATCAGGCCACTTGGGTAAAACTAGCCTGAGAAATCCAAAAACTGTAAAATCTTGACTTTTGGTGATCCAAATGCAAAAAGACTTGGGGGATAGCCTTAAAACATTAGTGTCTACAAGCATACCAAATTTGGTCTAATTTGTGCTCAGAACAACGATTGCGATCGGTGTACCTCTGTGCCAGATTTTGACCAGATTTCATATGTGAGATCCTCAGGTGTATATGAACATAAAAGTATATAGGACCAAGAGCCAGAAACCTCAAAATACCTGGCAAATCATATGAATACAGATCCAAGTCAAAAACTGCTATACTGGCATAGAAATTGACTTTCAGTAGACCAAAACACATCAAAACTGGGAAGAAAACATGTAGGGGGATAGCCTGTGCATAGGACAAGCCTAGGTATCTCTCAAATCCCAAATCAAACATCAAAATCAATCAAACCTGATAAAATTGGAAAATCAGGTACTTCAAACCAAGAACTGGTAAAAGCTTGGCTTTTTGGAGTCTGAATACAAAAGTATCAGGTGGGTAGCATTAAAGTAGCCTAGTGAACAAGCTGGTGAAGTTTCATCAAATTTGGGCACTGTACTACGATCGCGATCGGTGTACCTCTGTGCCAGATTGACTCATTTTTGACGTGTTCATAGACCTAGATTATTTAAGATATCAGGAGTTGTCAAAACCCAAATTGGACATACTGTCAATAATCTGCAAGCAAAATTGTGTTGAAGTCATTGTGAAATTGTTGAATCTGCTGACAGTTGGAATGATACAGTGATCTCATAGCCATCAAGTGTATTCATTTGCAGAGACCGATCAAGTAACAATCCATGCAGTCGTGTGAGTTGGAAGATCACTCCATTTCCAGGTAAGAGGTTTGGATTCAATCGGTAAATTCCACTTTCTTCATGTTTTAAAATCGGGAAAACAAATCAACAACCAACACCGAAATTTAGCGGATCAAGTAAGTGTTTTATCAACGGAGGAGAGTGTAAACCAAGGTGTGGTACGACCGTTAGAGCCGATCCCTGAAGAAAGTATTTCCGATACTTCTTGAGAGAGATCTTACGAGTATTTCCCAGAACACTTGGGACATTTAAAACTAAACGGAAGAGAAAACATGGCAGTAGGACCATCAAACCCTTCGGCCACAATGAAGCTACTGTTCATCAAGTATCAGTATGACAACAAGCAAGGTGCCAAGATCTACAAAGATGGTATGGACCGCTACTGTGTGAAAATAGAAGATAGACCAAGTGAGTTCAAGGACTTAGTGCCTGTGAGCTATAGCGGAGATAGGTACCTAGATGACGAGGGTATCATGTACTTGGTAGTCCTGAATCCTAACATTGTGGACAAGTGGGGATTGATGGGCACGAAGCCAAAGTAGACGAGGAACCTGAGGAGAAAGCTCCAACAATGAGCTTCCCTAATGCGAGGTTAAGGCGAGAAAACAAAACTTTGAGAGTCAACACAGACAACGTCTACGTGGGATTATACAAGTATAATAATGGAGAGAAAGATCTCTATCATAGATGCGAGGAACCCTACGTCGGAAAGTTGACGGAGCGGAAAAGGCTTTATGTCTTCACCTACACAGAGGGATCAGAAACGAAAATCGTCGCATACGATAAATATGGAAGACGATATGCAGCAATCGATAAAAAGGAGTTGGAAGGATATACGTACTTTGGGGGACCACTCCACCATTATTATGTCACTCCAAGCGCACTGAGACCAGTACCTACAACTGTCATGCCAGACCCGATGGCAGCAGGTGGAGAGAGGACTCATGTAGCTGATTTTTTCAGTCGACCTCAATATTTTATGCCAAGCCCCATGGGAACATTATGTTCCAGAGAGTCAATGACTGCGAATCGGGGTAGTGCGGTTCCTATCTCTACACATACCACAGTAGGTCCGACACATCCCATTTTCCTCCTAGTAGTAGATTTGTGGCAGGCGAACCAACAAGAGAAACCCACGATATCCATGATTTACGAGAATGATTAAGTCGACGAGACACGGGAGAATTGAGAATGTTCGCAGACCATAGACGGATGAGGCCATCCCGGGTAGCAAAGTGCATGCCAAAGAAGTATAGCGGATCAGGGGATCTATATGCCCATGTGTCGCTCTTCAAGCAAGCCTTAAGAGCAGAGCAGAGCACTGATTTCCATGCTCAATATGAGGGATTCGGGCTGACCTTGGAAGGGACGGCCTTAACATGGTTTCAACCTTTGAACCCTGAAACTTGTTCGAATATTGAACATGTATTGCGGGAGTTCGCGAAAGAATTCTCAAAACGGGGTATAAAGCATAATAATGTATCACAGATATATGCATTTAAACAAAAGGAGAACAAAAAAGTGAAGGAATCATCCTTGAGATTCAAGCAATACATCGAGAGGTGCCCAGGAAGAGAATTACCGCAAGATGAGACATTGTATGTGCTCTTCATTGAAGGACTTAGAAATGAAACCTTAAAAAAGGACCTTCACTTGAAAGCCTGTAGCACATTTGAACAGGTTACAAGGGAAGCATTATATCTTGTTGATAACTGCAAAGCATATGGGAAAGTGTCAGAGGATACTGATTCAATAACCAATGGCTCTTCATCTATTAAGAGTGAACCCTCTACCAAGAAAGATGCTCAGGCTTCTTTGATGACGACAGCTAACCAAATGATAGAGGAAGTAACGAAGAGAATGCATGTGAGATTAAATCCGGTGATGAGACAGTCTCAGACGAGTAAATGTGACATATGTGGGGGGGATCACCTGACGCCGTGGTGCACACAACAGCCGAGAGCACCAGTTGCAAATGGACGAGTATTGAAATGGTGCGCAATAGAGCAAAAATGGACGAACCATGGCACGGATGAGTGTTTTTACAACAAAAACTATGTGAGGGAAAGGCCGTATGGACCTCCAGCAGGACCACCCCAGCCACCTCCTCCAAGATATCAAGTTGGGCCAAATGTGAATATGGTAGCAGGAGCAAACAGACCTCAACCTGTGTTGGGTCAACAACCTCCTCTACCACAGGAAAATAGGGCCATGATTAGGTATGCTCAACCTTATGAAGCATCACCAGGAACAAATAATACACCTCAAATTTCTTATTACGAGGAACCGAATGAGCCTTGCGTAACTGAACCTGAACCACAGATGTTAGCAGACGAAGCCTATCAATCGTGGGAAAATAACGAGGGTATGGCACCACCAACGTATGTAGCACAACCTTTGAGGGATCAATATTTGGTGGACGAAAGAACGCTAATGTTCATTGCGAACCAGAACTACAAACCAAGAGGATATCCTAATAGGGCGGGACAACCTATGGGACCACCTCCTCAAAATCAACCACCAATTGGACCGTGCTATAACTGTGGAAGTTCAGATCATTGGGAGTGTAGTTGTCCTTTCAAGGGTGAAAGAATGAAAATTTTTGGGTTTTGTGACGGGTGTGGTGTGAATCACATACTGCCAGATTGCCCAAGCAATCCGAACAACAAGGGAAAAGCAACTATGGATATTGTGGGGGTGTTACCAAGTGCAAGCAGTGGATCAGAAACCGAACCCATGATCCAGATCAATGCGGTAACCAGAGCCCAAGCCAAGGACTTAGAGAAAAACAAGCCATTGGAATAAAAGGTCGAGTTGCCAATACCCACAGAAAACGAGAGTTTATCTGTGAGAACACAACGAAATCTTGGAAGGCAAAACGAGACAGAATGAAAACAAGAAAGATAAAAACCCAAATTGCCATGCAAAATGAATTACATGAAACGAAAGAGCAACTGAAACAAGAGAGAGATAGTAAAACTGCTTAGGACAACAACAAGCCAAGGAAAGCATCCTCAGGGGGATCAGTCTTGGTTGAGAAAGTGCTAGAGCCTTTAGATGCTCTATTACAAGCGTATGAAGCAAGGCTAAAAACAAACCAAACCTTAGATCAGAGATGGTTGACTTATCCTCAACCAGAAGTGGAAACAAAGCGTTTGGAAATGTGTAAACACCTTATTGAAACAGCCCAGGCATTGATGGAACCTAATGCGATTAGAACCCCAGAACAAGAAGTGCTGATTCACAAAGAGCGAGAAAAACTGAAGATCAATGAATCAGAACATGTAAACGGACCCAGGCTTGAAACGATATTGTCATTGGATCACTAAGTCAATGACTATAATGCCAATTCCAGAAGTGGAAGAACCATGGCCGCAACACTTATGGAAAACCATTAGAAATAGAAAGAACGGAAGCGCGACGTTACAGTCTGCACCAATTGCTGAGGTTAACATGGACAACGAATTTTATCCAGGAGATATAAAATCGTTGTATGGAGATGCAAGAATGGAGGTTTCGATGGAGAGCAAAGCTCAAATCCCTGAAAACCTTGCCTTCATTTATAGGTGAACACGAGGCACAATCGGAGATAAGATTAGTTCCATCCCAGATGAGAGCTATTCCACAAATGATTGACTCAAAAAGTCTTCAAGAGATGCTATCGACACCTGCAACATGCACAATCACACTGTCAAAACTCTTGAGAGTCAGACCACACCTATGGGAAGACGTGGGAAAACATTTGAAGAACAAAGGAATAAAGATTCCTCTTCAGAAAAATCCAACGGTAGAAGAAAACAAACGAGAAGGTCAACCTAAAGCCCAACCTGTGCCCATAAACAAGGTCGGAGATTACTGTGAAGGTGAGGAAGGTAATACAACCTTACCTGTCAAATATTAGGATATAAAGACGATAGCTATCCTAAATAGTGGGGCGGGAGTTGCGATTGCTACAAAGCAAATCTGGGAGAGATGGGGTCGTCCAGCTCTCAGAAAGACAAGAATGAAACTGCAACTCGTAGATCGGTATGTAGAGAGACCATTGGGAATCCTATACCAAATAGTTGTAACTTCGTGTGCAATTAACTATGAGCACACCTTTGCCGTGGTAGACTTCAGGAAAATGAACAACTTTGACATTATTTTGGGGCGACCTTTTATGCATCAACTCAAAATGATACAAGATTGGGGGTACGACCAAATTTACCTAAGGCATGAGAAGCTAATAACGAAAATCAACATGAAGGATCACAGCTATAGAGACGTTGCAAAAACACCACTGCAAGAATTTGATTCAACCACAGTGATTGGAAAAGAAATACCTGCGTGGTTACAAACGAAAGCACATGTCTGGATGTGTGGAGCATCTGATTGTGGAGACTTAATCAAAGCGGAATGTGTGTTAAAAAGGTCCGTAGAAGATGAGGCTTACCTCCCTGAACATTTATTTGAGCCATTTGGGTGGACTCAAATATTATCAACCTTGGATATATGTGTTAATGAATGCACGCCTACAAAATTTTTTGATGATGAGGGATACGACCTAGTAACGTTGCAAATGGCTAGCGTCATCCTTGAGTCAGGATCAGAGAGCGAGGAACAAGAAGAATCACTACGTGAGACTTAGTGTAAAAGAATAGTTGATGAGATATCTGTGGTGGGCGATAGGAATCAAACAAAGGAGGAATTCACGAATTCACTAAGCGATGATCTTCCATCACTGGGTGATGAAATCCAAATGATAAATGCTGATGACGGAAGATCAAGTGGATCAGAGACAAATGGGAAGTATATATCGAGACCGGGCAAGTTTTACGAGTTTCCTAACCAAAAACCTAGTCGACAAGAGCGATATAGATCAAAGAGAACCAGGAAATCAAGAGCGAATGAGCATAAACCCATGTCTCTTGTCAATGACAAAACGGGATATCTAAGGCTTGTAAAAGCTGACGATTGTGTCAAAGACAAGGTCACTGGCCGGTTTATCAAAACTAAACCATGGAAAAACAACAAGAAGAACAAGCGTGAAAAGCAAATGACTGAGACACATAAGGAGGGGGAAAAAAGGTCTAGAATGACCAAAACAGAGAGGAAAACAACGTACAATAAGCTCAAATAGACCCTCAAAGACATATGGACAAGTGAAATGGAAATAGATGAGGACACGAATTCTGACAAGATGGATGTGCCGTCCCATTATAAGAACTATACCATACAAGATAGAAGAATCATAGTGCAGCAACCGATGAGAGAATTGAAGGAACCTGGTACATCATACGACGGTTCTAAAAAAGCCAAACGAATAGATCTAGTAGAGCCAGGAGAAGATCCAAAACCTGCATATATTGCCACAGATCTTACTGAAGAAGAGGAAGAGCTTTGGATAGCTACTCTAAGACAATATAGAGATGTGTTTGCATGGTCATACAAAGATCTTAAGGGGGTGGATCCAAGTATCTGTCAAGACAGAATACCCCTTAAGAATGACGCCAAACCAAGCAGACAATGTCCTTATACTTACAATGAGACATTTGCAAGGAAGATCAAGGAGGAGATAGATAAGCTGAAAGAGGCAGAGTTTATTTACGAAATTGAGCACACTGACTGGGTTTCACCCATTGTGGTGGTCCCAAAGAAAAATGGAAATTTGAGAGTGTGTGTCAATCTCAAGAAAGTAAACGCTGCTACAATTCAGGACAACTATCCCCTACCCATTACTGATAATGTAATAGAAAGAGTGGCAGGAAAAGAAGCTTACAGTTTCTTATGGCTTTTCGAGCTACAACCAACTCACAATAAAGCCAGAGGATCAGCACAAGACGGATTTTGCAACTGAATGGGGCATTTTTGCATTCAGGGTAATGGCTTTTGGCTTAACGAATGCACCAGCCACATTTCAGAGGCTCATGGGTCATGCTTTTAAAGAATATCTAAGACAGTTCTTAGAAATTTACATGGATGACTTGTGCGTTCACTCTCTCGTAAGATTGGAGCACATAGAGCACTTGACCAAAGTGCTCAACAAATGCAGACTGTATCAGATTTGCCTGAATCCGGAGAAATGTGTCTTCATGGTAAGACAAGGAAAAATATTGGGACATATAGTGTCCAAAAATGGTATTTCGACAGACATGGAGAAGATCAACGTAATTGTTGATCTACCACGACCAGTAAAGGTAAAGGAGGTACCGGCATTTATGGGCCATTGTGGATATTATCTTCGCAGATTTATCTACTCATACGCTATAATTTCAAAACCACTTTACGCGTTGATAACTAAATTTGAGTGGACAGACGAGTGCGAGAAAGCTTTTCAAACTTTGAAGCAAAGATTGATATCCGCCCCAATTTTGAAGGCTCCGGATTGGAAAAAGATATTCCACGTCCACGTAGATGCATCAACATATGCTATAGGATGCATACTTGCACAACCTGGAGAAAACAACATGGATTTTCCAATCAGTTACACCAGTAGACAACTAAATAGTGCCGAGAAGAATTACACAACAACTGAAAGGGAGGGTTTGGGTATGATCTTTGCTGTGAAAAAGTTTAGACATTACCTACTTTCTAGTAAATTTGTATACTTCGTTGATCACCAAGCACTGCTGTACTTGGTAAACAAACCTTGCAGTACGGGGCGGATTGTACGATGGTTCATCATACTGCTTGAGTTTGACTTCACGGTTGTAGTAAAAAAATGAACTACACACCAAACAACGGATTATTTATCTAGAATGGTGCATGGAGAAAACCCTGTAGGAGTTGATGATGATTTGCCAGATGCATATCTCTTCAACATAGAAATGGTTCCAAGATGGAGTGAGGATGTAATTCCTTTGTTGACTATTGGGTCATTGAATTTGACAAGACAACCATCTACCATTGCAGCATCTAGACATTGGTAATGCTGACTGGAAGGCTATATAAATAGGGATCGGATCAAATCCTTAGGCTTTGTGTTGAATCAAGTGAACAGGACTTGTATCTACACCAGTCTCATGTGCAAACAACGGGGATTCACAATGGGCATGCACAGACGTATCAAAGATTGATGAGAATGGGTGTATATTGGCCGAAAATGCAACAAAGTGTTCATAAGCATATCAAATCATGTGTTATCTGCACTTTTCAAAAGCCGATAGAACACGTGACTCTATTCAAATTATCTGTAGCACCCCGATGGAGTAACTACATTGTAGAATACCTCACCACCGGAATACTGCCTGAAGGGATGAGTAGATCACGTATCAAAACGATCACGAAAGAGGCAGAAAACTATGTATTGATTGAGGACAATCTTTACAAGAGGAAAAGACAATCAATTGAGAATGTGTGCGACGGAAGAGGAATACGTTCCTATCTTAGAGCAAGCACATGGCGGACAGGCTGGAGGACATTTCTCAGCTGACAAAATGGCCAAAGCAATTCTTATTGCTGGCACATGGTGGCCTACACTATTCATGGATGCCGAAGAGTTTGTGAAACGATGTGACGATTTCCAGAGGACAAAGATTCCTAGAGCACGAGATGACATGCCCTTGAGACCAATGATGGGGGCAAGAGCGTTTGCAAAATGGGGAATAGATTTTGTAGGACGATTGCGCCTCCTGGATATAAAACGCATGCTCAATACATTATTGTGGCAACAGATTATCTAACAAAGTGGGTTGAAGCGAAAGCAACAACCAAAAATGATGCAAAAACGAAAACACAGTTTTTGTATGAGTACATTTTCACCAAATATGGCTTACCAATAGAGATAGTCAGCGATAGAGGGACTCATTTCTTCAATTGAGTGATCGAATTCCTATTGGATGAATTCATGGTAATTCACAAGAAGTCAACTCCCTATCATCCACAAGCTAACGGCCAAGCAGAAACTACAAACAAGATTTTGGTGACAATTCTCACGAAAATTGTTAGTGAATCGAGAGCCGACTGGGATCAGAAGCTGCATTCAGCTTTATGGGCATATAGAGTAGCGTACAAAACCTCAATCGGAATGACTCCGTTCAACATGGTTTATGGAATTCAAGCGATTTTGCCTTTGAATTTCTTATCCCCACACTTCGGGTAGCTAAAGAATTAGAATGAATGGGCCATGAATTATCCAATCAAATAGATATCCTGGAAAAACTGGATGAAACTAGATTGAGAGCAGTTGCATCAATATACAAGCAAAAACGAAACATGAAATCATTCTTTGATCAACATGTTATAAGTAAGGAATTTGCTACGGGGGATTACGTCTTAATGTATACCCTGAAACAACATTCTCAAAAACTGAAAAAGCGAGGCAATGGACCCTATGTGATTCATGAAATATCATCTAGCGGTGCCATTAAGCTTGCGACATTAGAGGGAGAGGAGATGCCTAATTGGATTAGTGGCTGCAGATTAAAGAAGTACAACCTACAACTAACCTCAGAGATGCTTGTCAAAATCCACGATGCGAAGGAGTGCAAGAACAAAGCAAATGAGACAAAATCTCAAGCACAGGAGGAGGCCAGAATCAGGATTTTAAAGCGGAAACAGAAATTACAACAACAAAGACTTCCTCAACCATCAGATACGGCTCAAATTCCTCTTTCTATAATTCACACTGACGAGCAATGGGAAATAGGAATCGATGCTCGCATCAATGTCAGACTTTCGAATGGCAGATATCAACGAGCATTGATCGACACAGGGGCAAGAGTCAATGTGGTCAACTTCTCCACTTACAAAATGCTTACCGATGGACCCCTAGTGCAATCCACACGAGATTTACAAGCCGCAAATGGGGCAACAATGCCAACATTGGGGATAGTAAACGTACCAATCAATATTGATGAAAATAGTTGTCCTCATCAATTTTTCGTAATGAAAGACGGAGAAATCAGAGAATCACTATGTTTGGGAGTTCCATGGCTGAGAACGTACAATGCAGTTACCGAATGGTCAGGACATGCGCTGATGTACACACACAACTCCAACACGTACATGACTCCATTCGCCAAAACAGATCACTCGTGGCCGATTATCCCCATCGACAAAAAGCAATCAGCTCATCAGCCAGAAACACCGAAAACGGCTGTTCGGAAAGTATGGATAAAGAAAACCGTCATGCAGAACAAACAGAGACAGATATGGCTACCCAAGGCACAACTCCCGATGAAAGCAACACCATATCAAAGACCTTCAGGAGCTAATCCAGAGTGGAAATGGCAACCAAAGCTGGAGACAACCAAAAATTCAGCGACAAAAATCGAAGGGAAACCAAAAAGTCCACACAGAAAGCCTGAACTAACAAAATGGCAATGGAAACCTAAGAAAATTCAGGAACCTACATTAAAATCGGCAAATATGAAACAAACTGAATACAAATGGGTTCCAAAAATAGTTGCCATAAAAAAACCAACAATCAAGGAGAGAGCAATCAAACTGCAAGCTCTTCTGTTCCATAAACAGCTAGCCTCGCCATCCAAAGCCACCGAATATTACATTCAGTCCCTGCATCTTGCACAACACTTTGTTTCCCAATGCATTGTCTCAAACATGAGGATAGGGCCACATTACACGGCCGTGCATAGACACAGATTTCAAAACCCATGCACATGCACACAACCTTCGTACGGGACGACTCAGTTTAGGAAGGGGGGAGTAACTGCTGAATCTAGTAGGAGTCAGGACCATTGAGGGGTCCAACGTGTATATATGTACATAATACGTGTGTTTGTTGTTTTTTTTCATTTTTAGAGTTCAATTTCGAACAAATTTGATCAACATATGGCATTTTTAGTGTTTTTATCATCCAACCAGCATAGTAATGAGCTGTAATGACAAAATCTGGAGCATTGGGATGCTTCTAGTGAAAATATATGCTTAGGGGTGAGTATAATAATTTTTGGCTAATTTTCGCCAGTTAATAAGTATTTTCAATTTATTTTGTTTGATTTTCGTTAATAATCTTCCCAAAAATAAAAAAATATCGCCACAGTATCGGAATCACGTTCTGGAAGCAAACGTCGAAGTATCATGATAGGGTTATCAAGCATGGAAGATATGAAGCTAATCTGAAGATGTCGAATTTCAGCCTTAATGATCATGACCACATTTCGCCAGAATCGCATCAAATGGTCACACGACGCCATAATGACGAATGGTTCGACCCACAAATGGTATGCAGATTATATCGGGATCAAGGTAAGGAAAATCAGCCCTATGTCACGAAAACCTCGGGAAGATATGGGTCAGGTAGGCCAAATTCTAGCTCATTGTTCATTGTCACATTTTGAGAGAGAAGAAGAGAGCTTCTTGACCTAGAGTGAGCTGCCACATTTCTACCCCATACGGACGATCGGAGCCAGCATTTCATATCAGATTTCACAGGTATGTTCCTTATCAAGTAAAGATCAAGTCTATTACGCATGCAAGCGCGAATCATTGCACAAACGGGCGAATGGATCAAATCAAAGTTGGATTGTGTCAAATAGGTCAAGGGCCCTTAGAGGCATCATGACAAAACTTTTTCAAGGACAGAACACATCAATGTGCTCCCCACAATGCCAAGAACCAGGCCATATGATCAGATCTCAGTTTGGTGGTGGTACAACGATCGCGATCGGTGCCCCCAGTTGCAGGTTTTAGAAAATTTGGCTTAGC
Source organism: Adiantum capillus-veneris (assembly GCF_014529385.1). Lineage (NCBI taxonomy): Eukaryota > Viridiplantae > Streptophyta > Polypodiopsida > Polypodiales > Pteridaceae > Adiantum > Adiantum capillus-veneris. The sequence goes on from NC_140944.1 coordinate 149,506,477, forward strand.
CCAGGCTTAGAACTCAATGAGTGATACACTCTCTTGAATTTTCATGAAAAATGCACAAATTTTGCTCATGGAATGGGCCAAATTTATCAAACACACCCGAATCGGGAAATTTGACCTACAACTACCAAAATTGGACTGAAAATTATGATGGGTGGTTTGAAAGGCATACCTGTCCGACTAGGAGTCAACATAGTAGTAGAAAACCCTGAATGGAGCTCAGGATCTCCTACCAGAACGGAGATGACCATTTCAGTCTCGAGTGATCACACAAGGGAAGAATTTGGCCGAACTAATGTCAAAGACTAAAAGGCGACTTAGAGATGCCCAATTATTCCATTGGTATCCAAAGAATGCCTGAAAAATGCACAAGTCTGGAAAATCTCCAAAGACGGGGTAAAAAGTGCCTGATCAAGTCAGAATCAGACAGCGGAGTAGGCTCATGATAGCAACACATCATGGAAGCAGTAGAAGCTCAAAAACTAACATCAACTAACTCCAAGCTCCAACCAGAATTCATCAGGAAAACCAAATATGGTTAGACTTAGTAAAATAAGGTCAAACAGTGAAAAATTGCTCTAATTGTTTCATTTTAAGTCCAAACTTGAAAATAAATCATCAGTGGGCTAGGCAGGCATAGGGGACCAAAGCCATCCAGTTTTCACCCAAAAAATCCCAGGTACTACAATCGCGATTGGTGTACCTCAGCATCAGATTTTGACCAAAACCTAACAGATCTCTTGTACACATCTTGTTCAAGTCACACATCAAGTTTCAAGCCAATTGGACATCAAAAACCCATGAAAAATCAAAGTCTAGTCCAAAACTCCCTTGTAACCCAAAAATTGGGACTTATAAACTCAAAAGTGGTTCAAATAAAAGACAGAGTGGACCAAAATGACCCTCTAGCTATCAGCAAACCACTCATGTGATCAAATCTCATTTTGCCCTCTGTACTACGATCGCGATCGGTGTACCTCAGGCCCAAATTTGGCTCATATTTCAATCAGACATAGCTCTAGTCTTCCTAGTCCCACTGGTGAAATATGGACAAGAATGGATGAGATTTGTCCAAGTTATGATGAGTTTTAACTTTTGAACTGCTTTTTACTAAAAGTCTAGATGCTACTGGTTGCGAAAGGAAAATCCTGACAGCTTGTGATTCTAATGACACAGATTGCCTCGCCAAAAGCAAGCAAGGCAGTGGACAGCAGGACCATATGAAGTGGATGAGTTCTCTATAAACGAAAAAGCTCACATCTCGGATGAAACACTAGCTCAGATCCCTGCTCACATTTTCATTGCAAAGTTTAAGGATGCTGATGGTGATATGGTAAAGACGACTATCATGCCACGGGAAATATGGAATCTCCACCGAAGGCCAGAGGTCACAGAAGGCGTGCGGGCTGTGCATTTGGAGCAGTTTTTTAGATTGCAGCCATGGGGAACAGACTACATGAGGGCCCACGAGCTCATGAGCTTGATTCAGTATGATGGGCAAGCAATGCTCACTGACAAGGATGGTTTAAAGGTAAAAGTAAAGATCACCAAAGAAATCATCAACGAAGCTTTGCACTTCCTTCCAGGGCAACACGACTTGCTGGCAAAGACCAAGTCACTAGATAACGAGAAGGCATTTATCAAAGAAAAAGGAAACAAGTACAAGTACAATGACATGATATACGGTGAGCTGGAGTTACCAATGAGATTAATCTCTCAACATTTCAGGGTACAAAAGCCTCCTCGCTACACAGAGCCGATCCTGCACATTGCAGTTGTCATGGCTCTAGCAATAGCTGAAAACAGAACCATTCGATGCGATCATGGTTCTTACATCTTGGAGAACTTGATCGAAGCAAATTTGAAAAGCTCAACAAAGAACAAAAGCTACATGAGTGTAGGGCCAATGCTAACAAGAATAGCATACCAAGCTTTGGGCATGATTGAAGACCTGCCGGCGGCTAGTTCTCAAACAACCTTGATTCAGAAAGCAAAGCTGGTTGCTCACTCAATAAGGACGACCACTAGCGCAACATCATTGCGCTCGGCGAAGGCATCCAACAAAAGCTCGAGTGATGAAGAAAAGACGGAGATTGAAGACAAGGAAAACTCTCAATGGTCAAAAGACAAAGGACCATCAAAATTTGAAGAAAGCGAGGAGGAAGACTCCACCACACCGCTTGAGAGAAGAAAGAGGGAAAGAAGTACAGTGCCGCAATCTGACCTTCAAAAAGCATATGCAGAGGCCCAACAAAGAATGGAGGAAAGAAGGACCAAGTTGCGGGCCGACGGACAGGCAAGAGCTGCTGCAAAACAACAAACAGAAAAACGAAGGTTCGAGAAGGAAAGACAAGAAAGAATAGAAAATGCAGCTCGCATACGGGCTAAAAAACAAAGGTTAGAAGCGGAACAAAAGGCTGCAGAAGTGGACATTTCTTCTCAGTCCACTGAAGGGACAAAGGAGAAAGAAGCGGCTGAAGATACGAACCAAGCAGAGCAATTAAAGAAAACTCAAAGAGAGAGGTATGTGGAAGCACGACGGGCGGCGGATTTGACTCGCCAAAGAATAATAAATATTTTAAAGAAAAGAAAAGTGAACGCGTCTGCTTCATAGCCAAGGGAAGATGCAACAAAAAAGATGCATGTCCAAGAAGTGGAGAAATCACCACCTCCTCCCTCGCCTAAATCGCCACCTCTCCCTCCCCGAAATCTCCTCCTCCTCCTCCTTCTCCATCAACCAAAAAAACCACCACCTCCTCCTCCTTCATCCTCACAAAAAGAGTCTATGCCTACGCAAGCAATAGGGTACCAAGAAGCCTGTCAGGTTATGGCTGAATTTGACTACAGAAAAACCTTGCAAGATCTGGAAAAACAATTCCAATGCCAGCACGTGGTGCTGAGAGAAAAAGAAAAGCAGGTACATGAGGCTCAACAAAAGCAAAAAACTGGGCAAAAGGAGTTAGAGAGCCTGCGGGCACAATTGGAGCTCGCAACGAAGGAAAGAGACACTGAGCGACAGCAGGCTCAGTCTCTAATCAAAGACATGGTGGATGTCAGGACGGAGTTGACAGCCAAGGAAACGAAATGCTAGGATTTGACAGCAAGGGTAAAGAAAGCAACGGAGCAGCTAACTTACAAAAGCGCAAGGTTTCAGAGGGTTAACAACTCATACCTCACTGTCAAAAGCATTTTAACAACCTTGATGGCAAACCAAGAACCTGCTGGGGCATTGGTCTCCACGTCAGACAATGCTGCAGCAGCGGCGCTGAAAGGAGAGCTAGTGTTAGAAGCTGGACACACCCCACGGAAACTGACTACTCGGAAGATTATCATTTTTTGTAATTATTCATTTATTGAGGAAACCCGATTTTTCACCTTGTAAATATTGGGGCTTAATAGAAGTTTTCAGATTGTATCCCAATTCTGGTAGTTAGATTGAGTAGTTGGTTAATTTGGAACTTTAGGGTTTGAGAATTGTAAGGTATATACCACTTTTTGACCTTAATGAAAGACCTTTTGTCATTTTTAAAAAGAAGTTTTGAAGTCTGTGAGTGAGCGTACTGTGAACGAGAGAGTGTGAGCTTCATCTTGACGCTACGTGTACACCGGTGGTCGGAATTGAGTGCAGAGAAGTGCAGCATGTTGCCAACGACGAGAGCTACGTGTCGATACCTACATTGCGCACGTACGGTCCGGTTTTGCGAGCTCCTTCTACAAGCTTCATCTGGTGATTCGGTGAGCATACATTGTCCAATTTTGCATTGCAGCATATCCACGCGTTCACATTGAGTAGAGCTACACATTAGGCACTTTAGATTTCGGAAACGAAGACCTGCAAATTTCGGCCAGACATCCTACGTGATTTTGCACCGGGTGTTTTGGGTTGGGATTTTGGTTCATAGACCTTAGGGAGAGCGACCTATTGGTGTTAGTAGGGTCTCCTTCAAGTTCTGTGGTGTTTCGAGATTGTTTGATGGGTGTTCGGCTCTAGAAAGCGTTGTAGGAAGTTTCCTCTTATGCACTCTTGAAGGCTGTGACTTAGACATTGGGTAGAGACCTTTGTAGGAATTAGTTAGGAGTCGGTCGAGTGTAGGTTGACACCTTATACTTGCTTCCACGTGCCTGCGGGTCGAGCTTCGTCCTTAGCTGACAAATCTTGTTAGGTGAGTTCTCGCTATGGTGACGTCCGTCGCGGCGTATCCGTCCAACATTGGCGCCGCTCTGCCGGGGACGAAAACCTTAGGTAGGTGACCAAGACTAGTCCTTGAGGATAGGGATTTTTGGCTTGCCAAGAGTCTCGTTTTACATTTAGATAGGACCAGAGGGTAGAGGACTCTCTAGGTCTTAGAGGGAGTTTAGGAAGCGTGTGTCTGGTTTAGACCCTTCAACTTAGGTAGATTTAGGTCGACTAAGATAGTTTTAGGTATTAGTTGAGTTCTTGAGTAGGAGTTGGGGTGGTAGAAGCGGTGAGAGGAGAGCTGGAGAGTCCGGAGACGCCAAAAAGCAACCAAAACACCATTATCACCATTTCACATGATAAGTAGGAGTAGAGTAAGTAGGACATCATGATTTAGGATCTAGAGCACTTCATGCATGTATACTTGCTTGGTAAATTCATCACAAGTTTGTAAAAGACGCAAAAAAAGACGCAAAAGTGTGTTTGAAAGCTGAAGTGAAGTCCAAAAGTTACTGTGAGTGTTTTTGATAGAGCTGCAGAGCATCAGGAGCATTTCTGTCAGGAAAAAATTTAATTTCAAGCCAGGAGACATCCTACGCGTAGGATGTCTACAGGCTAATTTGGTGGGAATTTTGGGATTTTGAGTTGACCAGTGTGTTCAGAAGGTGGGGTTTACCCTATTTTCAATTGGAAAGTGAAAATTTGACCATATCTTGACAAGATAAGGCCAAATAGACTGAAATTGCCAGACATCCTACCCAAATTGTGCCAAAGCATTATTTTAAGACCAAAACCATATGATGGCTGCATGAAATAATGAGTGACTGAGAGGGGTTTCATCTCATTTGGGTGAGAAAATTTGGGTTCAAAGCGGACTTTAGCACTTTTGACTGAAAAAGGCAAGAATAGCTAAAATTGGGGACTTTTGAAATCCAAACCAAAATCCAAGCATACCATTGGGTTGCTGACATCAAGGGGAAGCTGTGGGTCAAGTCTGGGGTCAAACAGGCCAAAAAGACATCCTACGCGTAGGATGTCTTCTGTGTGATTTTTCACTCCAAACCAAATTTTGAGCATACCAAAGTAATCATAAACTCAAGGGAAGCCTGTGTTTTGAATTTGAAGCTATTCTGATGAAATAGACATCCTACGCGTAGTATGTCTAAAGCAAGAAATTGAAGCCAGATACTGGCAGTGGACATAGCAAGGTGTTGAATAGCCTTAGGCAAGCCTCCTAGTCAATTTTGGTCCAAATTGGAGTTGATTAGACTGATCAAGATCAGCAACAGGCTGTCGGAACAGATTTTTGATCCATTGACCAGCTTATAGGTGTCCAAATCAAAAAGTACAAACAGCTGTGGACTCAGCACATCAAGGGGAATCCATAGTGCAAAAATCCAGGCAAAACAAAGCAGGAGACATTCTACACGTAGGATGTCTACTGGGGCCTACTGAAGAGAAAATTTGACTAGGCTTAGACAGTGAGATTCCATTTGGCTTAAGGGTTCCAGAACTTCTTTCAGAAGTGAATTTAGACCTTGTTTGTCCATTTGACGGAGCAAAGACTGAATTCAGACTTTTTCACGTAAATTGACTAACATCCGAGGGAAGTACAGTGTTACCATATACATGTGGTAGTGATGTGTGTGAACACACTAGGACCGCCGGGGCATTTTTTCCCTCTTTAGGAGGTTTTTTCCCCCGTGCATTGTATATACGCCCATCACTCTAGGGCTATCTATCTTTCCATTGCACACTAAGGAATACACTCTCTATTGTGTGCCTTGAGCTTCCTTCGTCTTCTCCAAGCTGTGTGTGTTTCTCTGCAACCCTAATTCCAACAATTGGTATCAGAGCAGGTCACGTCCTCCCGGGCTTAGTCGCCAGCTGCTCCAGCACACGCCTGCTCACTTTCTCCGATTTCAGTGAGCTTTGGCAAGCGTTCGCAGGTCGACAAATATTTTGGGAGATCTCGAAGAGCTCGGTCTGCTCAGAATTTTGATTTGGGCTCATTTCGGCCTCCGTTTCCACTACGGGCAGTACTGCACAGGCTATTTCGTCATTTTGTGCAGATTTTCTGTCAGTGCCGTTTTCTGCATAACAGGTGCCTTATAGTCTTCTACGGTTTGTGCTATATAGCACAAGTTGTTCCCGCTCCATTTCTCCTATTTTCGGGCAGTTTTCACATCAGGTGCAGCATTTACCATGGCTGACAACAACAACACAGATGTGTTCAAGATGTTTGCTGCTGAGGACAGGTTGGATGGGGACAACTACCCTATGTGGGCTTATATGATGCAACACGTTCTTGTGTCAAAAGGTGTCTGGAACATTGTGCAGGGCATTGATGTACGTCCTGGTTCTGAAGATGTAGGCGATATTGAGGATGTTGCAGGTCTTGCTGCAAGGATTGCAGCTGTTAGAGTTGTTTTGCCTACAGCAGAACAAGCTCGTTGGGATGTTAAGGATGCGCAGGCTCATGCATTGATTGCGTTGTCTGTGAAGCGCACCATTATTCCTCACATCCGTTCAGCAAAATCTACAAAACAGGCTTGGGATATTCTAGCAGGTCTTTATGCAAGCCGCAATGAGGCTAAAATTGCTTTGCTGCGTAAAGAGCTAGAGTCGAAGATTATGCATGAGGAGGATGATATGGACACTTTCCTTGCTAGTGTCAAGGATATCAATGAGCAACTCATTTCTGCAGGTGAAGTCATTTCTGACAGTTCCCTTGTGCAGACTGTTCTTGATGCCTTACCAGACTTTTGCTAGTACTTGGAGACTGATGACCCAAGGAAATCCTGAAGTTGTCAAGTTTGATGCATTATGCACATTGCTGTTGCAAGAGTCACTTTCTAGAAAAAACAGGACTAGGCAGCGTGCAGTTGAACAGGCTTTTATTGCTTCTCAAAGAAAGGGTGGTAACAGTAATGCAGCCACTTCTTATGGTTCTGCTGCGAGTGGCAAAAATTCTGTTCCTAATGCTTCTGCTGGCAGCACTTCGTCTGGAAATTCTGGTGATAAGGGCAAAAAGAAGATGCGTTGCCATTATTGTAAAGCCAATGATCACTTGATCAAGTCGTGTCCTAAGTTGAAGGCCAAAGAGGCTAAGAAGAAAGAGGGTGGTTCCACTGCAAATGCTGGTTCCACTACAAATGCAGCCATTGTTGAGTCTTCTGTGAAAGGAGATTTTGATGCTGATGTTGATGCAGAATGGGCTTTTAGCGCAGAGTGCACTTACAATCCTGCTGTCCATGATGCATGCTTGTCAGTTGCTGCAGATTCACATGTGTGGTATTTCGACAGTGGTGCTACAAAGCACATTACCTCACATCGTGAATTGTTTACCTCTCTCGAGTCTGTCCCTCATGGGAATTCAGTCACTTGTGCCAACAACGCCTCTTATCCAGTTCAGGGAGTTGGAAAGATTGTGCTCACTGCTGCTAATGGCAGTTCCTTCACACTTGTTGATGCACTTTATGTACCTGGGATCAAGAAGAATCTATTGTCTGTATCCGCACTTGCTAGACTTGGACTTGTAGTCAAATTTGTGGATGACAGATGTACAGTTCATGATCTCAGTTTTGGTGATGAAATTGTTGCATCTGGGCTTTTGTGCCGTGGGCTGTATAAGCTCACTTTGTATGACAAGTGTGGACAAAATTTTGCAAATGCTGTTGCAGATTCAAGGGCTATTTCAGATGCAAAACTTTGGCATGCACGTTTTGGTCATCTGAATTTTGCCAGTTTGCTGCGTTTGCAGAAATCTGATATGGTTGCTTCTTTGCCGCCTCTTGAAGCACCTATCAAACATGTTTGTGAAGGCTGTATTCTGGGTAAAATGCAGCGTTCTAAGTTTCCAAAGGATGGTTCAGTTAGGGCCACATGCAGGTTGCAGCTTGTGCATAGTGATGTTTGTGGGCCCATGCAAACTCCGTCCTTGGGCAATTACCTGTACTTCGTGACTTTCATTGATGATTACTCCAGGCATGCATGGGTATTTCCGCTTAAAGCAAAGTCCGAAGTTTTTATGTGCTTCAAACAATTTTTGGCTATGGCTGAAAATGTCTCAAAATGTACTATGGGCACCCTCCGTTCCGATCGAGGGGGGGAGTATATGTCTCATGAATTTAATGCATTTCTGGCTAGTCGTGGGATAAAACACCAATGTACAGTGCCTTATACACCTCAGCAAAATGGTGTTGCTGAGAGGAAAAACAGGTCACTAACGGAAATGGCACGATGTATGGTCAAAAGTCAAGCTTTACCGCATTCTTTTTGGCTTGAGGCCATCATGTGTGCCACTTATGTACTTAACAGGTGTCCTACGAAAGCTTTGCAGTCTATTACTCCATATGAAGCATGGCATGATAGAAAACCTTCTATTGAGCACATGCGTGTTTTTGGCTGTTTGGCATATGCTTTGGTGCCACAAGTGCAGCGCAGAAAATGGGATGATAAGGCTGTCAAATGTATTTTTGTTGGTTATAGTGCTGAAAGCAAAGGTTACAGGTTGTATCACCCGCAAACAAAACGTATTTTGGTTTCACGGGATGTAGTGTTTGTGGAAGATTCTGTTCAACCCTTGCTGTCATGTACTAGAGACAGTAATGTAAGCTCACAGGACATTTATGACACTTTGTTGCCTCTTTTCAGTGGTGGAAATACGAATGTAAGTTCCAATGAGGCAAATGTACAGCCTATGGGGGTTTCTGAAAATGTTTTAGAACAGCCTATTACTGATGCAGATGTACATGATGTACTTGATGAGGAAAGGGCTGAAAATGAGCAGGCTAGAGGTATGCCAAAATGGCTGGTGCACACTTTGCGTGACAGTAAATTGGATGCACCTTTATCTAGTCGTACTCGTTCAGGCTCTCGCCATGCATCTTATGCATCAGATTGTTATGCTTTGGCTGTGTCTAGTTTACATGATGTTGAGGAGCCTCTGTCTTTTGATGAAGCACAGAATTCAGAAAATTGGATTGCTGCCATGAAATCAGAATATGATGCACTTATAGAGAATGACACATGGACTTTATGTGAATTGCCTCCTGGCAAAAAGGCCATTGGTACGAAGTGGGTTTACAAGTTGAAACGCAAGCCGGATGGTGAGATCGATCGCCATAAGGCTCGACTTGTTGCAAAGGGTTATGCACAACAAAAAGGCATAGATTATGAAGAGACTTTTGCTCCCACTTGTCGTATGACTACTGTGCGTTTTCTATGTGCATTGGCAGCTCATTTTGGTTGGGATGTACATCAATCAGACATTGTTACTGCTTTCTTGAATGGTGACATATTTGAGGAAGTTTATGTAACGCAGCCTCGCGGTTTTGTCATAAAAGGACAAGAGGACAAAGTGTGCAAATGTAAGAAGGCTTTGTATGGGTTGAAGCAATCTCCTCGTGCTTGGTATGAGAAAGCTGACACTCATTTGGTTAAACGAGGCTTTCGTAACAGTCCAACAGAAAGCACATTGTATGTAAAGCGTGAGGATGATGTATTTCTCATTGTGGTTCTTTATGTTGATGATTTGTTGATCACTGGACCAAATGAGAGACATATTGCTGAATTTAAGGCTGATTTGAATGCTACTTTCAAGATGAAAGATTTGGGGCTGTTGCATCATTACTTGGGTATACAGTTTAAGCAGTGTGATGGTGGTATTGCCTTGTGTCAGAAAAGTTACATAGAGACATTGCTATGTAAGTTTGGACTTGAGGATTGCAAACCTATTGCCACTCCCATGGAAACAGGTTTGAAGTTGAGTCTACATGATGCTGGCGATCCTGCTGATGTCACTCTTTACCAAACTGCTGTTGGCTGCCTCATTTATGTATGCAACACGAGGCCAGATATTCAGTTTGCAGTCTCGCAGGTCAGCAGATTTATGCATAGCCCAGGGTCTAAGCATTGGCAGGCTGTCAAGAGGATTTTCCGCTACCTTAGTGGCACTTTACATCTTGGCTTGTTTTATCCCAAGGGGGGATCATTGCCGCCAGACTTACATGCTTTTTCGGACTCAGATTGGGCTGGTTGTTTTGACACGCGAGTGTCCACAAGTGGTTTTTGTTTCATGCTTGGCAGTTCATGTATATCATGGTTGAGCAAGAAGCAACCTACTGTGGCCACTTCGAGTTGTGAGGCTGAGTACAGGGCAGTCTTCACAGCTACGGTTGAGTGTGTATGGCTCAGACGCCTTATGGCTGACTTGGGTGTTGGACAGGACACTGCCAACACTATCTACACTGACAGTCAGAGCGCATTGGCAGTTGCGAGGAACCCAGTTTTTCATGCTCGCACAAAGCACATTGAGGTGCATTACCACTATGTCAGGGAGAGGCTCTCAGCAGGAGAGATCAGCTTGGCTTATGTGCCAACACAGGACAACCTTGCAGATCTTTTCACAAAGGCATTGTCTCGTGAGAAGCTTGAAGCTTTCCGCAAAGCTTTGGGCTTACTCCCCTTTGTGGACTGATCCTGTCCTCAGGGCATGGCACTTCCCTTTACTCATGTGCCAGCTCTCGTTCACCGCATCACTCCAGGGGGGATTTGTTACCATATACATGTGGTAGTGATGTGTGTGAACACACTAGGACCGCCGGGGCATTTTTTCCCTCTTTAGGAGGTTTTTTCCCCCGTGCATTGTATATACGCCCATCACTCTAGGGCTATCTATCTTTCCATTGCACACTAAGGAATACACTCTCTATTGTGTGCCTTGAGCTTCCTTCGTCTTCTCCAAGCTGTGTATGTTTCTCTGCAACCCTAATTCCAACATACAGTTCCAGATTAGTAGACCTAATCCAGAACATCAGCAGTTTATAAAATACAGTAGTGGTTGAGATTAACTCTCCAGCTATACCAATCATTATTAAGATAACCTCTAGCAGATAAATGCTTTGATTCGATTACCAAAATTAAACGCTTGTGTACATGTAAATTCAGTAGCAAAGCAAGAAGTTGTGTGGAGACTGATCCTTTGCCAGGTGAGTGGTTGGATTTGTGGTAAATTGCATTGATAAGTTTGATGAATTTAAGATCAGGAAGATACATTTTTAGAGACCAGAAGGTGGCAGGTGAGTGGTTGGATTTGTGGTAAATTGCATTGATAAGTTTGATGAATTTAAGATCAGGAAGATACATTTTTAGAGACCAGAAGATGGTAGGTGACCAAGGTAGCTTAGTGTCCACCGAGGAGAGTGTAACTCAGGCAATGCTAGATCCACTAGCATCGATTATTGAGGAAGGTAGTGATACTGACACTTCGTCAGACAAATCTTTCTTCATGATGGGTAGTCAACAGCCATGAGGTTTCACCTATGACGGACCAATGCAGGAGGAAGTACCTCCCTAAATCCTTTGAATGATTCCAAGCTCACTGTGATCTTCTTCGAGGGAACAAACTCAAGGGGAGCCCTAGTCTATTCTGACTATTGAGGACGCAAGTGCATTTGTATCGAAGAGAGGCCGGCTCAGAGATTGGAGATAGTTCGAGTCTATGATGATGGAGATAGATTCCGAGATGAAAAGGGGAACCACTATCTGATAGTCAGTAACCCTGAAGATTACAACAGATATGGAGATAACGTGGCGAAAGGGAAAATGGTTTCAGAAGCTCAAGAACCGCCACCAAACATTGATCGTCCCAGAGCTATTTTTATGTATGATAAGAAAACAACCAGGGTTCCAACTTATAATGAGAACGTGGGAATCTACAAGCGTAAGAGTGAGGGTATAGTCGCTTACTTTCGCAGCAAAGAACCATACTTAAACGAATTGAGCAAAGACAAGGTTCTTTACTTATTCTCTTATGAAACTGATATGGGGAAGGGTATAGTTTTTGTTGATAGATACGGGCGAGAATACCAACGTATTCTCCCAGAGGAGGTAGAAAAGGCGACACTTCCAGGAGCATCAACATACACCCCAGACAAAGTGCCGAGAGCCACCTACACCCCTAGCAAGTCGACGAATCCCTTTTCAGAAGATTATGACGCCACCTCACATTCTACCTGACCGCAGACGTTCAACAATCAAAACCAACCAGCAACTCAGCCATCATTGCAGACATGGCTTCGACAGAGTGCAACATTGGAACAAGAACAAAACCGAGATGGTTATCAAGCCGCACGAGGGCTAAGGGATCTGCAAGAACCACCACTCTATTCAAGTTTTCAAGGAGAGAGTAAGCCAAAGACTCAAGGTTCAACAGAGCCAGGAGGACCATCCATAGAACGAGTTCAAAGAGATGAACCATCTCTGGCAAAAACTGTTAGAAATTATGGCCTAGGAGCACCATTGGGAGAGGAACCAGCCTACTACAGAAGACCTGAGGAGGTATATCGATTAGGACGTGGGGATCGAATGATGAGATTTGTAGACCATCGTAGAATTAGACCTTCTCAAGTGCAAAAATGGGTAAACAAGAAATACATAGGAAACAGAGATCCAAGAGATCATGTAGCAGCCTTTGTGCGTATAATTAGAGTTGAAGAGGTGTTAGACTTCCCTACCCAATTTGCAGGGTTTGGACTAACCCTAGAGAATGACGCTGCTACTTGGTTTGACTCTATAGAGCGTAGAGACTTTCAGTCTATGGAGGAAGTGTTTGACGAATTTATCGAGGAATTCTCACAAAGGGGGATAGCTCATAATATCGTCTCACAAATCCATAAATTCAAACAGAAATATGGGGAATCTGTATGAAAGGCATCCCTAAGACTAAAAAGATATGTTAAGTTCTGTCCTGTGGAAGAACTGCCAACTCAGTCCAGACTTATGCTTATATTCATCCAAGGACTAAGGAATGCGGATCTCCAGAAAGACTTACATATGAAGAGGAGCATGACGTTGAATGAGTTGACCAAGGAGCCTCTTTACCTTGTGGACAATTGTGCGGTCTACAAAGAGGGGGAGTTCAAGGACCTTGACGACGATTCATCTTCACAACAAAGTGGAAGCAAGTCTTCTAAGACAGCACCGAAAGGAGAAGTAGTTGTAAACCAAGAGCTGCTTGTAGATGAAGTGCTAAAAAAGATTAACTTGTACGCCAAACCCCAGGCTAAACAACCCAAGTGGTGTGCTATTGAACAAAAATGGACGAACCATGGGACGGAGGAATGTTATTATAACAAAGGATATGTGAGAGAGAGACCCTACGCTCCCCAAGCTCAGGTAGCTTCTCATCAAGTTCCACCCATGCCTAGGTATCAAGCACGCAACCTACCAGGACCTGTAGGTGTAGAAAGACCACAACCAGTGTTGGGGCAACAACCACCCCTACTAGGATTACGAACAGTCGATATAAGATACACACCAAGCGTAACCGAATCAGAGGATAAGGATTTGGTGCCTATGCATGCATATTATGAAGATCCCAATGGATATGCAGAAAACTCTGTCTATTATCCACCGAAAGAACCCTCGATACCAGAACCATGGAGCATGATAGGAAGTAGAGGACCACCAATAGCTGCATAGGCAGCAGGAGAAGGAAGATATAGCTTAGATGAACGAACATTGTTGTTCATAGCCAACGGAGGCATGGGCGGATAGAGACATGTATACCAACAAAGGGGAGCTCAAGGAGCACCTCAACAACCCAAGGGACCCTGCTACAAGTGTGGTGGAGACCATTGGCTAAGAGACTGTCCTCATGATGAAATCATTAGAGTCAACGCATATTGCACCGAGTGTGGAGTTACTCATCTGATTCCCAATTGCCCTAAAAACCCAAGCAAAGGAGCAAAAACCACCTTGAATATGCTAGAAACAGTACCTTCTAGTGGAGGGTTAGAAAATGAAACAATCATACATATTCGGCGGTGACACGAGCCCAAGCTCAAAGAATGACAACGAACCCATAATGGAAGAGCCAAAAACCGATGCCCAAAGTTTATAAACGAAAAATCAGAGGAGCACTTCGAAAGCTAGAAAGGCGCGTATGAAAACCAGGAAAGAACGAGAGCAAACAGCTCTATCCGAGGAGTTAAAACATACAAAGGATAGATTAGAGCAGTTAGCGGATCTAGCTAGCTTAAGTTCACACACCATGGCAACCATAGCACCCAAGGAAATAGCAGAGCCCAAAAGTGCAGGATCAGGAGGATCTGTACTGGTAGACAATGTAAATGAGCAGTTGGATGCGCTTCTAAAAGTTTATAAAGCCAGACTAAAAAAGAACCAAACCCAGGAGCAAAGGTGGATGACTTATCCATATGTGGAAATAGAAAAACAAATGTTGGAAATGTGTAAAAAGATGATTGAAACAGCTCAATCATTGATGGAAGACCCGCTAAGTAAACCTGCAAATTGGCATGAAGCACCAGCTCCAACCCCTATCCAACCAACTTTAGAGGAACAAGTAGAAACAAAGGAAAGACTCACTAATGCCTATGAGTCCAGAGGAGAACCTATCATAGTGCCAAATACAACAGATGAGGCAAGTGAAGGGTTCCAGCCTAAAACATTGACATAAATGGGTAAGGACTGTAACGGTCTAAACGATCTGTGGAAGCAAATCCGTGAGGCCAACGAGGCTAACAAGATGAGTAACCACATGAATAGCACGAGAAAAGAGAAGAATGTGATCTTACCTCCTATTGAAGAATTTGAGACAAGGTCACAAATGAACTTTGAGATACATTCACAAGGGGGAGACCAGGGATCAATTAGTTCGGGGCACGGGGCACAGCCAACCAGATTCGTTGAAAACCTTATCCTCTTACCAAGGAGAGTATGAAGCCAAGTCTGAAGTGAGAGCAATCCCATCTCAAAGACTTTCTTCTAACAAAGTGATGAATTCACAAGGATTGATTGAGTTATTGTCCACCCCGGTGGCATGCACAATCACATTAGCCGAACTCCTAAGGTTACGACCAAACATGTGGACCACAGTAGGTAAATGCCTAGAAAAATTTGGAGTGAGAGACCCCACCTTGAGGCTACAGGAAGGGATCAGAGAGTTGGACAAGCCTCAACTAAACACTAGGCATGTACCATTAAACAAGGTTGGAGAGTATCGCGAGGGAGAAGATGGAAACACCACGCTTCCAGTAGAATTCCAAGGAGTAGTTGCCAAAGCCATTCTTGACAGTGGAGCGGGAGTTGCTATCGCCACCAAGGAAATCTGGAAAAAATGGGGAAAACCAGCTTTAAGAGCTACCAGAATGAAATTGCAATTGGCAGATGGGTTCATGGAGAAGCCTCTAGGACTCTTAGAAAAAGTGATTGTCACTTCGTGTGGAATCGAGTATGAGCATACATTTGTAATAGTCGATTTCGACAAAAAGAACAATTATGAGATCATCTTGGGAAGACCATTCATGCGACAATTGAAGATGGTCCAAGATTGGGGTTACGACCACATATACCTCAGAAATGGCGAGATAACAACTAGAATACACATGAAAGACCATAGTTACAAAGATGTGAACCAAACACCTGTGGAAGAGTTTGATTCAGGTACAGTAGCAGGATCAGAACTCCGAGCATGGTTAGGGCAACAAAAAGAGCTATGGATGTGCGGAGCTTCACATTGTGGAAGCTTAAGAAGGGAGAATGCGTCTTAGAAAGAGTGATTGAGGACAAGGAGTATATTCCGGAACCTTTCCTTGAAGATGCCTTGGAACCTCTAGAATAGGAACACATACTAGCAACATTGGATGTATGTAACATTACAAATACTCCAACAACAAAATTTTGCGATAAGGATGGCTATGATGTGCTACCCTACTACATGGTAAGCATTATACCAGGAGAAGATGGGACGATAGAACCGCCGGAAGGAGAAGAGTTTTATAACTCCTCTGAACATCTGGAAGTAAATGATGATGCAGATAATGAGTGTTCAGACACCTCAAGTGAGCGTGGAAGGAAAACCGAGAATATCAGGTTTTATGATTTTGCTAATCAGCACCATAGACGCCAGGAACGCTATAGGAGGATATGAGCAGGAAACAAAGTGAGAGAGAACCCGATGCTCAGGATAAAAGGTAAAACTCACTATTTGATGCTTATAAAAGCAGAGGATTGCGTAAAAGATCAAATATCAGGAAGATTCTCAAAAGATCGAAGGGAAAGAATGCGAGAGGAAATAAAACAGGTACGAAAAGCTAAAACAGAAACAAAATCACAAAAATCTCAAAAATAAAAAAAAGAAACAACAAAAGACCAAGAGTGGACCAAACTGAAGAATAAACAGAAATACCAAGAACTGAAACGGTCTTTACGTGAGATATGGACTACGGAAGAAGATAGTGATGGTAAAGGGGAGTCAGAGAAGGGAAACATGAATGTACCATCACACTATCGAAATTTTACCATCCAGGATAGAAAAATAATAATGACTCCGCCAGTCAGGGAAAGAACCAACCAAGAATCTTACGATGGGCCAGAAAATGCAAAAAGGATAGACCTCGCGGAACCAGGTGAAAAGCCTCAGCCGGTCTATATAGCAAACGATTTAAAGCCTAAAGAAGAAGAACGGCTAACACAACTTCTCAAGAAATATAAAGATGTGTTTGCATGGTCCTATAAAGACCTCAAAAGAGTTGATCCATCGATATGCCAACATACAATTCCTTTGAAATCGGATGCAAAACCTAGCAAACAACGTCCTTATACATACAATGATACATTTGCTAAACGAATCAAAGAGGAGATTGATAAGCTGATGGAAGCTGAATTCATCTATGAAATTGAACATACAGATTGGGTGCACCCATTGTGGTAGTTACCAAAAAGAACGGAAAACTGTGAGTGTGTGTAAACCTCAAAAAGGTAAATGCAGCCACCATAAGGGATAATTATCCCTTGCCCATCACAGAACATGTACTTGAGCGGGTGGCCAGGAAACGGGCTTATTCCTTTCTGGATGGGTTTTCAGGATATAACCAATTGGCAATTGCAAGGGAGGATCAACACAAAACAGCGTTTGCCCACAAAATGGGAAATTTATGCGTATCAAGTTATGCCGTTTGGCCTAACTAATGCCCGAGCTACCTTCCAAAGTTTAATGATTTACGCGTTCAAAGAATACCTAAGAATATTCTTAGAAATATACATGGATGATCTTTGTGTACACTCTCTTCTAGGAGAGGAACATATTGACCATTTGCAAAAGGTATTTGAAAAATGCAGGACATATCGAATCTGTCTTAACCCGAAAAAGTGTATCTTTATGGTTAAGCAAGGCCCCATCTTAGGACACATTGTCTCAAGAAATGGCATAACCACCACTCACCTAGACAAAGTCAAAGTCATAGTAGACCTACCCAGGCCTACTAATGCTAAACAAGTGCAATCCTTCATGGGACACTGTGGATATTATCAAAGATTCACATACATGTATGCACTCATTGCACAACCTCTGTATCGTTTGCTAGTCAATTTCGATTGGACCGAGGAGTGTGAAACTTCATTCCAAAAGCTGAAGGAAAATCTTATATCAACACCTGTACTTAAAGAACCAGATTGGGAAAAGATATTCCATGTTCACATTGATGCTTTTGCATATGCAATCGGGAGTATTATGGCTCAACCTGGAGACGGAACAATGGATTTTCCAGTTTGTTATGCAAGCCGACAGTTAAACAGTGCGGAAAAGAACTACACAACCACCGAACGAGAAGGATTAGGAATGATTTATGCTATAAAGAAATTTCGGCATTATTTGCTTGCAAACAAATTTGTGTTCTTCACAGATCATCAAGCTCTTTTGTATATGGTAAATAAACCATGCAATACATGGAGAATTGTACGCTGGTTTATTATATTGCTAGAGTTTGATTTCATAGTGGTGGTCAAAAAGGGTAAAACCCATCTACGAGCGGATCATCTTTCAAGGATACACAACGGGAAAGCTCCTGAAGGAGTAGATGATGACATACCAGATGCTTATCTTTTCAATATTGAAATGATACCCAAATGGTCTCAGGAAATTGTTAGAATTCTTTCCTTTGGAAGTAGGTTTGATAATACGGAATACAGATCCAAACAACAAACAATTCGACAAACAAAAAACTTCCAGTTGATAGCAGGATGGCTGTATCATCTAGGATTGGACCAAATCCTACGATTATGTATAAATCCGGAAGAATTCGAGTGCTACCTTGAAGAAGCACATGTCCAAGATTGTGCATTTCATTGTTCAACAGTGAAAACACACCAGAGACTGAAACAGTTAGGGGTTTATTGGCCAACTATGTATGCGGACACACATTCTTATGTTACCAATTGTACTATATGTAGTGCCAATGACCAGTGGATCACGCGACATTATTTCAGGTAAACATTGCACCTGCATGGAGTCAATATATCATTGATTTCTTAACCACCAGGACGTTTCCTGAGAATATCACAAGATCACGGAAAAGGGCTATAGAGCTGGAAGCTCGCGACTTTTAGTTAATTGGGAACCAACTCTATAAGCGAGGAAAGGACAATCAACTTAGAATCTGTGCAAGTGAAAGCGAATACCTGCTGATTCTAGAACATGCACATATCGGAATAAGTGGAGGCCATTTTTCGGGCGATAAGACGGCAAAAATTGTCTTAACCGCAGGAATATGGTGGCCTACATTGCATATGGATGCTGAAGAGTTTGTAAAGCGTTGTGACGCATGTGAGCGCACCAAGGTGCCGATAAAGAGAGACGAGATGCCACTATAGCCAATGATGGGAGCAAGAGCATTTGAAAAATGGGGCATTGATTTTGTGGGACCTATCTCACCCCTTGCATATCGCACCCATACCCAATATATCATTGTGGCTACGGACTATCTCACAAAATGGGTGGAAGCCAAGGCAACTCAAAAAGCAGATGCACGGACCACTGCACAATTTTTGTATGAGAATTTTTTTGTACGATACGGTTTACCAATAGAAATTTTCAGTGATCGTGGGACACATTTTCTTAATGAAGTCATTGAATATCTGCTAGAGGAATTCATGGTCATACATAGGAAATCTGCTCCATACCATCCACAGGCAAATGGACAAGCTAAGGCCACAAATAAAACACTATGCACGGTTCTCACTAAAATTGTGTCAAAGTCAATAACAGATTGGGATCAGCAGCTACACTCCACACTATGGGCATACAGGGTAGCTTACAAAACATCGATAGGAACAACACCATACAACATGGTGTTTGGTCTAAATGCTATACTACCCATAGAGTTTTTAATTCCAACTCTACGAGTAGCAAAACGCTTAGAATGGACAGGGCATGATCTCTCTTCAAGAATAGATGATCTTGAAAAGCTAGATGAACTCCGCTGGAGAGCTGTAGCTTCAATCTATGCTAAAAAGAGAAGACAAAAAGAGTTTTTTGACAAGTATGTGCGCACTAAAGAGGTTAAAACAGGTGATTATGTACTTGTTTATACTTTGAAGCAACATACCAAGAAACTTAAAAAGCGAGGGATGGGACCCTTTGTGATTAGTGATCTATCACAAAGCGGAGCTGTCAAGCTTGCTACATTAGCAGGTGAAGAAATGCCGAACTGGATTAGTGGATGTCGACTGAAGAAATATCATTTACCACTCACACAGGATATGCTTCAACAAATTCATCAAGGAAAACAACGAATGAAGGAAAAACAGAGAGTACGAGAAGAAGCTCAAGCGGAAGCCAAAGAACGCATTACAAAACGAAGACTTCTACGACAACAACAACAAGGTGAAGCACCATTGCGAATCAATGCCATTCGACTAATGATGTTGGATGAAGACACAGTGGAGCCCATAATTGCAATCAAAGTAGAGAGCAATAAAGTTGAATCGACGGCATTGCTTGATTCTGGAGCTCAAGCAAATTTGATCTCTTACGGATTATACCAACAGCTCAAGTCCACATGTCAACTTCATCCTACTCCTCAAATGCTGGAAAGTAGTACATCACACTCGTTGAAAACATTGGGCTAGACTATATTGCATGTAGAAGTACATCAATATATTTACCCACACAAATTTTATGTAGTCGAGGATGAATGCACACAACACCCAATGTTGTTGGGACAACCTTGGCAAAAAGAGTACAATGTGCAGATAGATTGGAACGCGAATGAAGTCAAAATTCAGTATGCACAAGAACAATAGGTAATAGCCTTTGCTCAGCAATACCGGACTAATCAGTTGCCAGCAATGCAATCACAGGAAAAAGAGCCAAAAGTACGAGTGTCACTAAAGAACAACATGATACCCAAGGTTAACAAACAGGTAAAAGCCAACCATGCTAACTACATACATATGAAGTCACCGACCGCAGTGCAAAGATCTAGGTTACCAAAACACAGGAAACAAGTATGGATGCGGAAGGATAGAAATGCCACGGCAAACCAAAAACAATGCAACAAAAGAATTCAACCGAAGTAGATAGTTCAACCAAAAACCAAGGGCATAAAACAGATATGGATCCCAAAGAAAAGGCTCAGCAATAACCCAAATGTTACTCACATTTGGATAATGAAACAAAAGCAAAAGAAACTCCCTTCAGTACAAGCAACAACGGAAGGCAGACATCTGGATTTGTAAAAGGACAACCGACTTATGTGGATGCCAATCCTCAACAAAACAGTGGCAACAAAGGAAGTACCAAAACACCTACAAAAACCGGCAAAAACAAGCTACCAATGGAAAGCAAAAGAAATACGGTCCACGGCCATTCCGGCCAAGCCAATCCTCTCCATAGAAACAACTACGACTATATCAACAGTAGCGGCAAAGCGATTGCCTTTTGCAAAAAAGAAAATTAAACAGAGAGCAGTAGAGTTACATCTGTTACTTGCAAAGAAAACAGGAAACCTCGACGGCGAATGCCAATAAGCATCTTGCTTATTCCCTTCTCTTGCACAACATTAATTTTTCCATGCATTGACCGAGTATGCATAAATTAGGGCTACATTAATCGGCCAAGCATTAGAAAAAAATTTTCAACCTATGCACGACACATACTCCGAGGCGATACCTTGTCGTCCGGGAGGACTCCCGCTAGGAGGGGGGGAGGCATTCTAGAATGCGGAACCAATAGCAGAAAGAGCAAAAAAGGGCATGATTTTCGACTATTTTAAGGGTTGTTGTTTGATTGCAAATTTTTTTGGACTAACCCAAGTACACATGCCCTTATACAACATGTATCTATAGGTATATGGGGCCAAACGCCAGATCAAGCCCCTAGGTGTGTGTATATAAGTAGAAATAGCCATTTTTCGGGCAATATTGGTAAAACGGAGGAATCCGGCCATAAAAATTGCATGGGAGTGTATACAATGTTTTACGGTGATGTTTTTGATTTATTATGATTTTTTGGGGATTTTCTGGGTTTGATTTGCCATTTTCCTTTTATTTTTGCTAATTTGTGGCAGAAAAACTTCAAAAATACAAAAAGCAGATGAAAAACGATCGTAATAAAAAACAAAAAATATGGGGATGATCAGTGACTATAGGACAACCTATGGTATAGTGGGGTGCAATTATGAGACTGGAGCTGAAAGCGTGTTTTGGACAGATTTTGACCGAAATGCCAAATTTCTGGTAAACAGGGCAAATGGAGTCCAAATCAAGAAATTTTTGAGCCTAAACCGCATCTTGCGAGAAGTTGGGAGCACATGTCAAATTTCATGAAAAGTGGTTCGGGGACCTCCATTATAAGAAATTTTCACCTCATTTTCACTATTGACATTTGAGAGAGAGCTTCTGCCACCTAGAGCGAGCGGAACTTCCAGCAGCTTCTACGACGCGCACGATTGCCCGATGGGTTTTAGACATGAGAGGTAGGCTCACCACCTTGAGATTTTCGCGCATGTTTGTCGTTTTGTCGCGAAAACTAGCATAGGGTTCACACACAAAGCGGGCGGTAGAGACCTACAAGTAGAAGCGGCCACGTAACGGCTAACCCAAAAGCAACGAGACTTCATCGGCAGCTTACCCTAGCATAGGAGACCACTCTTGGATGCCCAAAGGCAGTAGAAAACCATCGAGAAAAACCCTAATTCCTAGAATCCCGCAAGGGGCCACCAAATGGGAAATCGGCGAAAAGACGCCCAAATGCTACCAAAATTCATGGGTAGAAGCATCTCGACATGCTCGACAAGTCTATGTGGCCCACATGACCAAAAAGTGACCCGAAGCGGCACTAAACTTCAGAAACGACATCAGATACACAAAGCGTCAAATAGCTCTCGCGGCCAATCCGCATGCCCGTTTGCCACCAAACTTCACGAGTGGCTTTCCTAGACCATCAACAACCAAGTCCTATGGTGGTAGACCACCACAAATCATCGAAGATATGTAAACGCAACCACAGGTTCTTCTAGAGCGGCAAATTGCCAAATGAAGCTCTGGTGAAGCCAAAGTCGACAAAAACCATATGGCAAGGATCCCCAAGGGATCGGGAAGCTATGGAGACCAACATCAAGAAATTTCACCGCCAAAAAGCACTCCAAAAGTCAGAAAACGGCTCGGAGGCTCTGAAATCCACACAGGGAGTTACTTTCTATCCATTTGACTTTTTTGTTAAAATTAGGCTTAAAAGGGACTCAGGGGGACCAAGGGCAGGCACTAGTGACAAAATCCATGAAAAAATCATCAGGAGACATCCTACGCGTAGGATGTCTCAAGGGCATTTCTTGGCACGGATCCCAACATTTTTTCATCACACACATTTTTTGAATGACCTTTACATGCTAGCCACCAAGTTTCATCACATTTGGACCAAAATTGACCTCATATGCATGAAAAACGCAAAGTTAGGGCATAGAGGCAATAATGGGCCATAGACCTACCAAATCTTGTCCAAATCACATGAAAGTTGCACAACACATTCACAAGCACATAACCAACCAATCTGTGTGGTCACAAGCAAAAATTGATGAAATAGACATCCTACGCGTAGGATGTCTATTTGACATTTTTGGCCTACAGAGGATGTTTGTCCATTCCAGATCTAATCACATCATCTTCAAGAGCTCATATACCAATTTTGAAGCCATTCTAATCATTTTTGACCCCAACACCTTCAAGATACACTTTTGGAGCCCAAAAACACTACACAGGCTCTTACAAGCATCAATTCTTGTCCAAATCAAAATCCAACAGCATGGCCATGTTCCATAGGCCAAGGACTACCCACAGAACAAATCCCATGCCATTTTGATGAAATAGACATCCTACGCGTAGGATGTCTCCAGCATAATTTAGACATTCTGTGCAAAGAGTGACATCATGGGAGCCAATACCATGGTGCAATGAGCCCATATATCAATTTTCAACCCATTTGGACATCACTTGCTACCTGTTATGGACTTTCTACCCAATTTGTGACCTAAAGCCTGACTCAGCCCAAAAAATCCACTTTCTGATGTCCAAATCCATATCCAAGCACATAGCCATGTTCCATAGGCCAAGGACTACCAGCATGTCCAGTATCACCCAATTCTCATAAAAAAGACATCCTACGCGTAGGATGTCTAAATAGAAATTTTTGGCCAGAATTACACTTTGAGCACATGCACAGTTTCAAGAGTTCCTTTTAAGCTTTATTTTCAATTTTCAAGTCATTTGGATAGATAGAACTCAGTTTCTCATAGGAAAAATACGCTAACTTCAGACTACTGAGTGCAACAGGATCTATGGCAGCCGCGAAGTCACCGGCAAAGAAGAAAAGAATGATCATTAAGGATTACCTAGAAGAAGTGGAGCCCTTCATCATACCATAAGGAACACTAAAGCCCACCAACACATGGATCCAAGAAGATCTGCTAGAGTCCAATGACCTAAAGATCTACCAAGGAGTGTTCAAACACTGAAGGGAATGTGATCGAGCTACCAATGCTACCGCGGGAACTCAATGAGTTCGTAAGAAGCAAGATGGCCAGGTACTTGGAGAAGATTGATCTCCACAACTATTTTGAATCTGTACCTGCCGGAATTGACATAAAGAGAGTGTGGGAGTTTGTGACAACAACCATAAAAAAGAATGGCGTGGCCAAAGTTACAGATCTGCAAGGTAGGCCAGAAACATAAATAGTCATCACCGAGAAAGTTGTAGTAGATGCACTAGACCTCTCCAACAAGGGGGATAGTTTAACTAAAAGAAGAGATGATGTCAAGGTGTACACTGAGAAGAAAAGTAACTACACTTTTGAAGATATTGCCAACCCAAAAGTGGCAATCATGAGTCAGTTGTACAACCAATACTTCCATATGTGTACGAAGCGGCCACAAAAGTACAGAATGCTGCCAGGAGCAATTGCCACGACATTCACTTGGGCAATGATGAAGAGCACTCCAAAGCTAATCAATTATGCAGCATATATTCATGACAACCTAGTGAAGATGGGTAACAAGAAGCCCACATATATTGTGCTAGGAGAACTAATCACTAAGGTGATTTATGGGGCATTGCACGCAAAAGGAAGATGGCCTTACCCCCCATCATAGAACGACTGGCTGAGGCTCAAAGAAGACAAGGAAGAGGAACCGCCCAAAGCACCAAGGGTTGCCACAAGATTGAAAAGACGGCTAGAGCCTGTTAATGCAAGGAGTCGAAGAGGAGTGTAAGCAACTCAGCAAGTCATTGATAGATGCAGAGAGGGAAAGGGATAACCTGACCCTACAGCTGGCTGAGGAGTCCAAAGAAGTTGAAGCAATGCGAAACGCCAAAGAAAAGGCGGAGTTAGATTAAGAAGCCGGCCAGGATGAGGTCCTTGAGCTCAAGGACCAGCTTAAAGTGAAAGATCAAACCATCCAGAGGCTACGGGCATCTCCTGCCAGAGTCAGAGCTACTAGCTCGACTCACATCACTACGGAAAGCCAAATTTATGAAGAACAGATGAAATAACTTCAAAACGAGCTGACTCTAGAGAAAAAGCAACGATTGATGATGGAAAAAGGGTCAATTGTTATGCAAACACGAATGGAAGAAGAACAAAAATCCATGCAAGAGGAATTAGAAAGTATCAAAAGAAAGCTCGAGGAGGCGGAGAAGATAAACGCCGAGTTGAACGACCTCCTCATGAACATGGGAGAAGAAGCTGAAACAGAAAAACAGAAACTCCTAAAGTAGATTGAGGAGCTGAGAGGACAGCATGCTGGAGAGCAAGAAGGCACAGGGCCAGCGGCCGCTGAGGGCATAAATTTAGAAAATGTGGCAGATCCTGTGGACATACCTATGCAAGAGGAAATCCTAGTAGGATCCTCTCAAGAGCCACAAGATCTGACATAGGAAGAGGAAGTAAAGGTGCGTAAAGCAATAGAGGTGGAGATCAGAGAGACGACTAAGGAAGCCTTGGAATTGGAGCAAAGGGTTTTCAAATCCATGACCATCCAGAAGATTGACACCAACAACCTCAGGCACGAATGGCTTCAGCCCTCTCTCCCCCATATCCTTTGCTAAAGTATGAAGCCGCCACCATCAATAAGAGGATTAGAGAAGAGCCGATAGTTCCACTCTACAACGCAGATATCTCCCAGCCAGAAGGGGCCAGGTTAATAGTTGACTCTCAGCCAAAATGGAGGAAGGCGTGGCTGCTTGGGCTGCTTATTCATCGTATGCTTCTGGTATATATACATACAAGATATGAATCACTGATCAAGATGCGCGAAACCATACGATGAAGAAGCAGCTCAACGGCCATGTTGGGGTCGACATGAGCAAGGAGGGGGGGGAATGTTTGAAGCTGGACACACCCCACGGAAACTGACTACTCGGAAGATTATCATTTTTTGTAATTATTCATTTATTGAGGAAACCTGATTTTGCACCTTGTAAATATTGGAAACCAGATTGTATCCCAGTTCTGGTAGTTAGATTGAGTAGTTGGTTAATTTGGAACTTTAGGGTTTGAGAATTGTAAGGTATATATACCACTTTTTGACCTTAATGAAAGACCTTTTGTCATTTTTAAAACTAAGTTTTGAAGTTTGTGAGTGAGCGTATTGTGTACGAGAGAGAGTATGAGCTTCATCTTGATGCTACGTGTGCACCGGTGGTTGGAATCGAGTACGGAGAAGTGCAGCATGGTGCCCCCGACGAGAGCTACATGCCGAAACCTACATTGCGTGCGTACAGTCCGGTTTTGCGAGCTCCTTCTACGAGCTTCATCTGGTGATTCGGTGAGCATACATTGTCCGATTTTGCATTGCAGCATATCCACACGTTCACATTGAGTAGAGCTACACATTAGGCACTTTAGATTTTGGAAACGAAGACCTGCAAATTTCGGCCAGACATCCTACATGATTTTGCACCGTGTGTTTTGGGTTGGGATTTTGGTTCATAGACCTTAGGGAGAGCGACCTATTGGTGTTAGTAGGGTCTCCTTCAAGTTCTGTGGTGTTTCGAGATTGTTTGATGGGTGTTCGGCTCTAGAAAGCGTTGTAGGAAGTTTCCTCTTGCACTCTTGAAGGCTGTGACTTAGACATTGGGTAGAGACCTCTGTAGGAATTAGTAAGGAGTCGGTCGAGTGTAGGTTGACACCTTATACTTGCTTCCACGCGCCTGCGGGTCGAGCTTCGTCCTTAGCTGGAAAATCTTGTTATGTGAGTTCTCGCTGTGCTGACGTCCGTCGCGGCGTATCCGTCCAACATTGGCGCGGCTGCAGGGGAATACATGGTGAAAACCCTAACGGGAACCATCAAATTGTTCACTGGCTCACCTGACCTTACCTGCATCATGATGAAGAAAATGTGCAATACTCTTTTAGCAGTATTTGAGACATTCAAGCAAGGCCAGGTGACAAACATTATCTTCTTCTTCCAAGATACTTACAGATGTGCCTATGATCTGTCTGGTCAGCCTTCCAAGGAGGTGATACATGCGTTGTATCAAAGGATAATGTTTCTGCCATCCTATCACCTCCAGGCTTTTGAAGAAGCGTTCTACACCGGCTTCTTCACCATAAACAGTGATATTTTCGGCCCAACAATGATGAATCTACATGAAAGATATGAATCGCTGATCAAGATGCGCGAAACCATATGATGAAGAAGCAGCTCAACGGCCATGTCGGGGTCGACATGAGCAAGGAGGGGGGGAATGTTAGAAGCTGGACACACCCCACGGAAACTGACTACTTGGAAGATTATCAATTTTTGTAATTATTCATTTATTGAGGAAACCCGATTTTTCACCTTGTAAATATTGGGGCTTAATAGAAGTTTCCAGATTGTATCCCAGTTCTGGTAGTTAGATTGAGTAGTTGGTTAATTTGGAACTTTAGGGCTTGAGAATTGTAAGGTATATATACCACTTTTTGACCTTAATAAAAGACCTTTTGTCATTTTTAAAAAGAAGTTTTGAAGTCTTTGAGTGAGCGTACTGTGTACGAGAGAGAGTGTGAGCTTCATCTTGACGCTACGCGTGCACCGTTGGTCGGAATCGAGTGCGGATAAGTGCAGCGTGTTGCCCCCGACGAGAGCTACGCGCCAATACCTACATTGTGTGTGTACGGTTCGGTTTTGTGAGCTTTTTCTACGAGCTTCATCTGGTGATTCGGTGAGCATACATTGTCCGATTTTGCATTGAAGCATATCCACGCATTCACATTGAGTAGAGCTACACATTAGGCACTTTAGATTTCGGAAACGAAGACCTGCAAATTTCGGCCAGACATCCTACGTGATTTTGCACCGGGTGTTTTGGGTTGGGATTTTGGTTCATAGACCTTAGGGAGAGCGACCTATTGGTGTTAGTAGGGTCTCCTTCAGGTTCTGTGGTGTTTCGAGATTGTTTGATGGGTGTTCGGCTCTAGAAAGCGTTGTAGGAAGTTTCCTCTTATGCACTCTTGAAGGCTGTGACTTAGACATTGGGTAGAGACCTTTGTAGGAATTAGTTAGGAGTCGGTCGAGTGTAGGTTGACACCTTATACTTGCTTCCACGCGCCTGTGGGTCGAGCTTCGTCCTTAGCTGAAAAATCTTGTTAGGTGAGTTCTCGCTATGGTGACGTCCGTCGCGGTGTATCCGTCCAACAGCTAGAGCAAGAGAAACTTTGAAGACAGCTGCTCTTATCGGGAATGATGGCCCAGATGACGGCCAACGAGCAAAAAGTGAAAGAGCTGGAGCAGCAACTCGCACAAGCAAGGGCCGAGTTAGAGACTCAGAAGCAGATCAGTGACACATTGATGAAAGAAAAAGAGGCATTGTGTTCTCAACCCCGAATCAGAATAGAGGAAGCCCAAGTGCAACCGCAACTACTGCCAGGACAAGAAGTGCCTAACTTGCCTGAAACATCACACCAAGGAGAACAAGAGCAAGGATCAGCAGAGGCAAATCTGGACATAAGAGATGATGTAACTCATACCATCAAGGACATGCCAGAGGGACCAGCAAAAGATTACATGATATACAAAAAGAAGATAATGGAGTCAGCAGCCCTGGCATTCTTATTGCCAGAAGAGCAGGTGGAGGGGTTTGGCCATGAGTACCTACCTTTTCCCTTGATATGCCACGAAGCAATCCTATGGAAGGAGAAGATGCGGCTGACCCTGCCACGAAATAAAGACGCAGATTACGAAGGTGTAGCACTGACAACTGAAGAAGCTCAGGCTCTCATCGAAGATCACCCTAAATGGAGGCAGAAGTGGCTGGACAAGCGGCCACATGATCTAACCAACTACCACAATGCTCCTCAGCACATTCAAATAGATCCTTCTTTTTGCCCAGTCCCTAGAAGACGCACTTGGAATGAGTTTGCCACATGGAAAGGCTCGAGGCAACAGAAGCTGAACTACCCAATCCTGAGAGCGCAAAATCCTTCTACAGTAGCCTATGTAGTCAACACTCTGAATTTGACAATCACCTTGCTGCATGATGTCCTCGACGTGGCCTGTCAAGTGCTGGTAAAGATAGCCCAGATGATTGTCACCTGCATCCAGGTGTTCAAAGACACTGAAGGCAACGATCATCCGTGGAACCTGTTCCTGGAAGGGCATAGAGGGATCTGCTGGAATCTCCAAGATTCGCCGCCACGACATATTATAATGGCAATGTACTCAAGACTAATGTACCTGCCTTCACATTATTTGCAGACATTTGAAGAGGCCTTCGTCACAGGTTTTTTCTCAAGGATCTTTCATCCTATGGCAAAGGACCTCAAGGCACGGTACGTAGCATACCAACACACATTAAGTGAAAATCATTTCAGACAGCATCAAGAAGCCTTGGAGGCTGTACTCCGCACGTGAAGATTTTCAACAACACTTGCCTCCTTGGAGCCCCATCAACGACCAAAGCTCTGAACATGCATGAGGACGTGCAAGGATAAGGAAGGGGGGAGTGTTTGGCGGATGAAGCTGCGGTTTCCAGAGAAGGAGTCACATTTTTGTGGGAAACCCTTTTAAAATTCCTTTGTAAGAGAGCATATCTAAGCCGAGAACTTGTAAAAGAATTTATGATTATTTTTCTGGGAGCATTTGTATATTAGAGAGCCAGTTAGAAGTTTAGGAGCTTTTGGCCGGACAAGCCATTTGTAAAGACCTAAACTATAAAGGTCAATTTTGTAAGTTTGATCATTATCTTTTTTATCAACAAACTGAGAAGACAGCGTACGTTTGAGAGCTTCTTCTTGCTCCAACTTGTAATCTTCGCTACTATTGCTACGGTAATCCGAATTCAGATTCGTTTATTGCATTGTGTTCCTCTTACTTTGCTCTTCCATTCAAGTGTAATCATTCAAGATTCGGTGTAGGTTTTCAACTACGAGTTTGAGACCTTAAATCGCTATTTTGAGTGCTTATATGCGTATTTTATGTTGTTTTGACCCTAGGAGAGGCTTTAGGGACCCTAAAACGACCCTTTAGGATCACTTGTTTGCTGTTTTTGCTTACTTTGGGACGAACGATTGCGATCTTTGCACCTCTCCAGAATGTTGTGACAGTGATAGGATATGCTCCTGATAGTCCCCTGTAGCTTCCCTTCAAGTTTCGTGCGAATCCGACATGATTTGCATGGTAAACGGGCGTGATGACTGTAGAGTTGTGTAGAAGGACATAGGCAGATTACTTGTCTTTAGTGTGTATGATTTGCTTGCAGAGTTAGTAGTTGCCTCTCATCGAGTTCACTTCATTAGGAATGACACCCTAGTGAGTTTCCATGCCTCATCCTGGTCGCTTCCCTTGTATTGATATTTTATGTTGATGCGTGAGAGCTATGCTATGGACGTCCGTCGCGGCGACCCGCAAACAACATGCGATAATGAAGTCAACACCAGGCAAATATGAGGCTTATGGGACTGCCCAACGCCACCTATCGCTTGGTACTGACCTTGGAAAATGGGCGTCGGCCCAATAAACATCCATGAACATTACATTGTTTTGATTACAGGTATTGGGCTTGTCGGTCCAATAGGAAAAGGGTAAGAGTGATTGCCCATGAGAGGCGCACTCTAACTGGAACATTCAAGGGTTAGTTTGCTAAGCATGGGTGCCCAACTGTGAACGAGCGAGCTCATATAAAAGTCACCTAAACGTGAAAATCACTCATTCTCTCATTTGTGCAATTGAAGAGTGCTCTTGCTCCACCTCCATCTTCTTCTTCATCTCCTTGTGTGTGTGTGTATACGTGAGAGAGAGAGAGAGAGAGAGAGAGAGAGAGAGAGAGAGAGAGAGAGAGAGAGAGAGAGAGAGAGAGAGAGAGAGAGATCGAGCATTACGATGGCACAACAACGGCAAAGCGGTTGAGCGTGGCACGGCGGTATATCCCTCTTCATCGCTGCGAGGAATCCTCCACGAAGACGAGCATAGGGCGATGAGTGACACACCCTTGCTCTCTTGAGCTTGCTAGATTATTCTGGTTGTGTGCTTGCAGTCATTTGTGCCTCGTACATAGCGTACGGCAATTCCCTTGCATTAACAAGTGCAATAGACGCGCACATTTTTGGCGCCATTGTCATGGAAATGCCCTGCACTAAGCTCAAATAGCACTCTATGCTGCTTTGTGGTGCATTAAAAAATGTAGGAAAGGTAGAGAAAGAAGGTGTGTGGTTTGTTGAGAAGGATTTGTGACCTTCGTTTTTGCTGCAATGTATTGTTTTTGTTAATAAGGTGTTGTAATGTACTGTGTTTTTTGTTCATAAGGTGTTAGAATTAAGGTAGTAGATCTACAATGTTAGATCTGTAAGGTATACTAAGTAGATTTGTTAGTTAATTAGTTGTTGTAGTACTGTGTTAGTGTGTAACAGTAGCTCTGTTAGTTGCAAGTAGGTAGGTTAGGTGTGTGTGTGTGTACTCGTACGCGAGGCACGGCTGTGGCGACCTTATCCAAAATAAAAAATAAAAAATTTAAAGGTAGGACCAGGATCGGGAACATTCCACAGGCTCAAGCCCAAGACCACGGCCTCAATCACCCTTTAGAATTACTTATTTTAGCCTCAAACCTAAGTAAAAATTGACCCTTTTGAGAGGACCCACAGAGCTTCGAGTAACCGAATGCTATGCTGTAAAGCACACCATGACCCCCTGAGCGATACGCTTGTTTTGAGCTATCACACGCTTTAATCCAAAAACCGATCGTAGAAAGACATCAAAAAACATAAAAAAAGAGTGAAGACGAGGTGCAAAATGCCCAAAAAATCAAGCGGTTAACCTTTGAGGGCATTTACTGACGCTTGTAGGGTGCCTACTAAGGCACATGCATTTGCGCTCTGGTCATGTGCTAGAGGCCAAGCAACTAGCGAGCACATTGACTTACACGGATTCTCAATACCCACCTACCTTAGGTTCCGGGCCCTCGACCGGAACCCAAGGTAGTACCACTCATGACCCACATATTGCGTCCAGGGACTCTTCCTCTGACTACAAGGTCATGGAGGGTTTCCCAATGTCTAATCTTGATAGCTCAAGCCAAGACATGCATGCCATGGGCCCAAGGTCCGGGCTGAGCGTGCTTAGCCTCTTGAAGGACACCTTTAGTAGAGCCATTTGCTCCGAACATGGAGCTAATGATATAAATGAGGGGGATGGGGAAGTAAATTTGCCATTCATGACCAACATAGACCCCATGCTCTTGGAGATTGTGCACGTGAATACTCCATTCACTGCACCCCCTGACTCTTCAGAGCTATTTCCCTTTGAGGTTATATTACCTGATGGTAGAAGCCTTGCTGAAGTACAAAAATTTGAGTGGTATATCATTGCGGGTAGGGAAAAGAAAATTGAGAGCCTACGCAAGGCAGAGCAATGGAGAGAGCTAAAAGCGAAAGCCCCTATGTTAACATCCATGCTAGGCAAGCAATCAAGCGCTCCTGAATTAGCAATCACTAAGGGCAACCCATAGAGAGCCACATTGCATCTAGCTCAATGGACACCCCTAGCACCTCAATCCTAGATGGAGCGTTCCTAAATGAGAACTGGGAGTACAAACTACAAACGAAAACTCTAACCGACCTATACAAAGGTCCCACCTATCACGTGGGTTGGTTAGATTTCCTACAATCCACAACAAGTGCTACTAGTGTGGAGGATCAACCAAGAGTCTGTGAGGTCATCCTAGGGTTATTGAGCTAGAGAGACTGAACAAGGGGATCCACATGCCTTCAACGGGTCTCATGAGATTCTTGGATACAAGGAAGGCTAAATAACCAACCTTATCACAAATGGAGACTCCCTTGGTAAGTTCGATGGATCCTCCATATGTCGTTTCACCATGGGTCTCAGTGCAATCTG
Organism: Adiantum capillus-veneris; assembly: GCF_014529385.1. Lineage (NCBI taxonomy): Eukaryota > Viridiplantae > Streptophyta > Polypodiopsida > Polypodiales > Pteridaceae > Adiantum > Adiantum capillus-veneris. Next base: position 149,539,319 of record NC_140944.1, read on the forward strand.
AGCCCACAAGTGATAGCTTTACCTTTCCAACTCTAACTCATCTTTCCATTGATGACACCACGGCTACCATGCCTACCCCAATGATGGGAATGCCAAGAAACACGACATGGACCTCATTTGTTTTAGTAAAGCACCGCTACATGGTAGCTCAATGTCTGCAATGGTACCTACAAGTGTGCACCAATCGTATACACCTATGGGTCCTCGTACTCATGTAGTTACTACCCCTCCCATTGTTTCAACAACCTATGCTCCACAACCACAACACCCAAGCTCTTATTTCCATGGGACCATGCCGGCTAGCATTAGCATGTCACATCCAATGTCTGCTATGCCTAGGGCCACACATGAACTTTGGGCTGCCACATGGCACAACATCGTACCAAATGTGGAGCCCAAGGGCTTCCTATGTGCCAAGCCCAATGTCAATACCTACTCCATATGCAGTCTCTGGAGCGCCTTCACCCACGGTGCCTGCTCACTTAGGTGACTTGGAAACATTTTCACAAGCTATCGATCGATCTATTGCTGAGAATATGTGTAACACACATGATAGAGAGCCTAGAAGTAACGTAGTACAAATAGCCAAGCTCACACAAAAATTTAGTGGAGACAGGGATGCAAGAAAGCATATCAAACTGTTTGAACAAATATGCGATTCTCTAGGAGAACACAATGACCTGCATAAGAGTAATGCTTTAAGCTGGGAAGGCTGAGGATTGGTATAGAACCCTAAGGGTAGAAGAAAAAAAATGATTTACCCTACTCTTAGGAGACTTTTCTTGACAGAATACATACGAGAGGGAGTGCTTTGGGGTGTAGCCTCTGACCTCCAAAAAGCCCAAGGAGAGGAAGGAGAGTTGGTGAGAGACTTTATTAGTCGCTTGAAGCATTTGAATTCTCGTTGTAATCCAAATGAGCGCTTCAATAATAATCAATTGCTTGATAGATTCATTAGGGGGTTACGACCTGAGGATATCTACATTGGCCTAGTCATTAGAGGTATCACCACTTGGGAAGCAGTCACCACCAATGCGATCCAATTGGAGGATAATTTAATGATTCAAGGAGAAAGAGTGTCTGTTGAGCCTAAATCTACTAGCTCGCAAGCATCGGGGCATCAACCAATGACCCTAAAGCCTATTGCTAAGGAGCCAAGGATATGTGAGATGACTTTAGCAGATCTCACCAAGGCCATTCAAGAGAGTCTTAGAGACAATTGAGCTTCAGAAAACAATCATATGTATCCAAGAAGGGAGCAACAATGGTGCTCAGTATGCTATGGTCCACATAGTACCAGTGCCCTACTTTTAGAGTAAAATTCAATGGGAATTGCAATGCCTATGGGAGGTATGGTCATCAACCTAAGGATTGCATACTATTTAAACGCACGATGGCCAATAGACCAACCTTAGCATGGACAGACACACCTCTAGTGCCTGCATTGATGCTAGCCCCACCTCTTGAACAAACATCACAACACATGGTCCCTAGGACCCAAAATGTTGTTCAAACAACACCCTTGCTACCTTCAGTGCTAGGACCGCAACCACCACATCCGAGAATCACTTCTGTGAATCAAGTGGGTTGTGAGTCATCTATTTCTTGTTTGGAAGGCTGTGAGGAAGATATAGATCCTAATATCGCCTATGGGATGGATGTGCTTGAAGAAAGTCCACAATACTACATGGAGGACTATTGGGGACAATTCAAACCTGTCTATCAAGTAGCTTCTCTTGCTGCAAGAGGCCAAAATATCAATTACATTGCCAAGAGTCCACCTCTTCAATGCTATGAGTGTGGAGGTCCACATCATGTGGCTGAGTGTTTTATTAGGCTGCAAAAGAACGCCACACTAATGCAAACCAATCAAGCGAGCACGTCTACAATGCTGATACTCATGTGTAATCGATGTGGCATAGATCATTTGATTGCCCAATGTTCAAATAATCCAAATGCGTCGAAGATGACGCCATTAAACTTGTTTGAAGTTACCGAGGAGCCATCACAAAGTACACCTATGGTACCAGTAAATGTACTCACATGATCGATGCTCCAAAAACAAAATTATATTCTTGAAGAAAGAGACACGACATCAATTGCCCAATCTCAAAAAAAGAAGAAAACACGAAGGAAGAGATCGCAAAAAGCAGCGAAGGCAGACCCCAGTTCAAAGACCAACATAGGGACTGGTGACGACCATATGAACGAAAACTGAAGAGGATTCTCATTCAGGTGAAACCATGGAGACCAAAATGACCACCCCCACTAAGAAATAAACGAACAAGGAAGATCGTCATGATCCACAATGGCCAGGACCCAAAAAGAAGATAGGAACTTACCCAAACCCTACAGAGGAGATCGAGTGATTCAAGCAATTAAGGAGTTTGGTATAAGATACCCAAAGGGATCTAGAATCAGCACCTAGGTGATCTAGATTACAGACACATTGTTTCCTACACATCAACAACCTCACCAATTCCATAGACCCCTAGCCATACCTAGTGTCATCCAAGAAGAAAATGACTTAAAGTCATGGCAAAGTAGGCGTACTCACTTCTTGTTGGAAAGAATGTTTACAGAGGGACTACGTGACCCTATTGAAGAAATGGAGATCCCATCTTCCTCATGTGAAGGGACTGAAGCTTAAAAGGTGCCGTTAAACATTGCCAAATTGATGGATTTCATGGCTGCAGAAGTCAGAACCACCATCATGTCCAAACTATATGGAGACCTTGAGCTATTCTTAGCTCTTCGAGTCTTCCTCAATGGAGAGCTGAAGGTCGGGCTACCACAATTTTCACAGATGGATGGAGCTAGGGAGATGCCAATAGAGGAAGAACACTTAGATCCACAACCCAACCTAGATGAGAACCTTGTTGTAGAAGTACCTGTTAACAAGTTGGGACAATAAATTGAGGGCGATGAATCCAACACAATCATACCAATCACTACCAAGGGATTAACTATGAAGGGAATCCTTGATGGTGGCAATGGGGTTAGCATTGTGACTAAAAATTGCTGGGAGACTATGGGAAGACCTCAACTTGGGACCACAACCATAGTAGTAAAGATGGCCAATGGGTCTATTGTTAAACCTATTGGGATGCTAGAAGATCTCAAGATCAAGGTCTTTGGACATAAAATAAGAAATATCTTCATTGTTATGGATTTCTCCAAGCACAGTATGGCATCTGAGATGATCTTAGGACATCCTTTCATGAGGGAAGCAAAAATGGTTCATGACTGGTCTAAAAACCATGTCTACTTTCAGTTCCAAGATTCTATCATTCCAGTGGATCTTGTAATTGGCCGAGCACATCCTCCAGGAAACATGTTTATAATTGATCATAGATTTGACACCACAATTCACTCAGCCCCATTGCAGTATTGTTACACATGTAAAATGGACACTGATGTTGGGGAAGATTCTGCTTATATGGATGTTCTACTTGGGACGGCCGAGTTGAACAATGTGGATTGGGTCCACTTAGCAGCAACCATAGACACTTGGGGAAATAGGGGGACGACCTAGGTAACACCTATGAGAGATGAAATGCCACCACTCGTACCTTTAAATATGATAGGAGCAATGTATATAGCTTCTGACAAGGCTCAACCTAATATAACAAAGAAAACATACGAGTGGGTTTCTAAAGCTTCTTTAGCGACCATAGCTAGTGCTAAGAGACAAGAGCCTGGTAAGAGACACCCCACTCGCCCCAAGAAATGTAAAGAAACATTGAGTTGGACTCCCAAAAAATTATTGGAAGCCCAAGGCTACTATCAAGGAAATGATCAAATCTGTGTGCCAAAACGTAAATTTTGCTCTCACCTGTCACCTAACCCATGTGAGCCCAATCCTGTAGCTCCAAAACGGATTGAAGATCGTGGAAAAGGAAAAAAGTCACGAAATGCTATATAGCCGCTCTAGAGCTAGTTTGGGTACCGAAGAAAGAAGGATTTGTTCCACCTAGCTCAGGAACATGGAAGTCAAATGAAGCTTCTTGCTCTTCATGTAGTTCCTATACGGAAATGGAAGCTTCGACACAACCTCCACCTACCATTAAACATATCCCTACAAACAAAGAAGAGCTTGCACCTCCCGTTGTGAGTTCACCACCTACAACAACGTTGCAAATAAAATCATGGGAGAGTACCTTACCACCTTACAACTAGATGAAATACATAGGGCGGTCAAAAACTATTGGTTAAAGCCTTCACCCATAACAACTTGGAACAATTGGTTTCAAAAGGTGACAACATCATTCCAAAAGGTATGATCTACCCAAGGAAGGGGGGAGTGTTTGTTGACATCCATCATTCACTTGCTTCCCTCTCAACCTTCCTCCCTGACCTCTCAATCTTCAATCTTAGGGAATGTATATATAAACCCTTATACTCAAAAAAACAAAAGTAAGAAAGTAAAAGAGCAAGAGCCACCAAACAAAAATATGGAAACCTACGAGTTCTATACATAACACAAAATCATAGAAACACATTATGCACAAGGACATGACCTTTTGACACGACCCTTATAATATTTTCACTCTAACCATCATCTATCTGTGTGTACCGATATGGCTAGTATGCTAGAATCATCCAATCCTGCCTTGGGTGAGAGGTACCCTCGTTACTTTTCACAAGTGTTTCACATGGTCTATCCGGTGCTTGCCTGTGAATGGGATTTGATAGGTATGCTAGAATGTGAGAGGAATTTCGACGAGTTAGAATGGCTGATATGTCTCTTGACCACGACTGATCCACACTTTGTAGAGAGCATTTTCTCCCATTGCACAAGCCTACCCTTTTGACCAAGATGAGTATAGACGTCTAGTGACCTTTTTAGTAAACATTGGTGCCTCTAATGATGAAGACAATTTACATGATTACACGGATGCCACATATGGTCTCACGGATGATGAATTTGTTTTTCTCAATGACGAGGATAGGGGTTTATCCTTAGGGTTTCCCCCCAATCTCTACAATATCATATTCCCTTGACTCTCTATGGGGAGTGCAAATAATTAGGTTAGGGTTCCTTATGTTGTTTAATTGTGTTAAATAAGGGTTAGTACCTCTTCCCACCACTGATGTGCCTCCTAGAGGTATTCTTTGTGTTTCCTAGTGTGTACAGGAACGTGTTGCTGTTGTTAGGATTTGGACCTTCATGGAATATTTCTCTCGTTCACTCTTCAAATCAAGCGCGATCATCAGCACAAACAGGTGTTTCTTATCCATTAGCATTGCCCCTTATCTTTTTTGTATCCATGTTGTCTGCTTTAATTGTGATTGGGAGCATAATATTTAGTGCATTTTCTTAGTATCAAACATTAAATTTAATGTCATTTTTTGTCATAATCACTTGTCTAGGTTTAAAAATCAAGTAGTCCGACTAAGCTAGTTTGACCAAGGTAGGTGTTAGAGATCTTCTCTTAATACCATGGGGAATATCTTCCTTATAATCAATGGTTACTTAGGTTCTTAATCCAATTTAGGCAACATTGTGTGCAATGTACTAGGGATTTTTGGTGGGCTTAGTCCCTATTGACCTTTAGCTTAAGTATTATAAAGGGAGTTTACTAATGTGATGAGCTTGGGGAGGGTAACATTGTTATATGACCCCCCAAAGTTACAAAATTAAATCGTTGAAAAAGAATTAAAAATCAAAGTGTCACAATATAAAATCTTAAGCGGGAAGAGAAATCTCACCTTGATTTGGTACGTCACTCACATGTATCACCTATGGTACTAGAGCCCTAGAGGTTCCCAGTGTGGGCGCTTTTCCTTGAAAAGAAAAAACCCAAGGCATACAAAATAAGCACACACATAAAAAATGAATCAATGAGAAAAGACTTTGGGGGGTCAAAGAAAAGGGAATCAGTCAGGTGATGATTTCATGAGCAATTTCTTTTATTGTAGCTTAACTTCAAGGTCTTCTAGGTATAGCCTCTACTAGCCCTCGGATATGAAATACTTGGCTCTCGCAATTAAAGAGCTTAATTGACCAGAGAAAATTCAGAAGCTTGCCCATAGTATTAATAGTTGATCTCCAGTGCCTTTCGACCGTTAAATTAGCGACTCCAAACTTGTTTAGTTTTTGACCTTTGCAACTGTTTATGCGTTGATTATATTACAATTTAATGTTTCTTGCTGAAAAATTGTTTAGTATTCTATTACCAATCAATTTGTTTGCTTACAATTGCCTATGCTTTTTAATTGTATATAAGAATGCAATTACTGTGCCAATTTTGTTTGATTTTGTAGTAATTGAAGAAGGCTAAGGACATCATCTCAAATGCTCTTCCACCTCGATGAACTAACTTCAACTCAATAGCTTCTTCTGATCACCAAATCTACATCAGGAAGGGGGGCATGTTAACCAACAAGCATGTTAAGCGACAAGTGATACAGTGGAGTCAATACTGAGCGAATAGGAAGCTTGGGGACTACCCAACTCTCCCTATCGCTTGGTGTTGACCTTGGTGTTAAAGTCATTGCAAGAGGCAGTTGAGTCAATACTGGACGAATAGAAATCTTGGGGACTTTGCAACGCTTCCTATCACTTGGTGTTGACCTTGATGTAATCGACAATGGAGACCCTATTGGTGATGTGATTACAATTCATGCAAAGGAGTCAATAATGGCGAATAGGAGGCTTGGGGACTGCCCAACGCCACCTATCACGTGGTGTTGACCTTGGTGTCGAAGACATGACATGCGATAGTGAAGTCAACACCGGGCGAATATAAGGCTTAGGCGACTGCCCAACACCACCTATCGCTTGGTACTAACCTTGGCAAATGGGCGTAGGCCTAGTAAACATCCACGGTCATTTCATTGTTTTGAGTCAGGGACCGGGCTTGTCGGTTCAATAGGAAAAGGGTAAGAGTGATCACCAATGAGAGGTGCACTCTAACTAGAACATTCAAGGGTTGGTTGGCTAAGCATGGGCGCCTAAGTGTGAATGGGCGAGCTCATATAAAAGTCACCTAAACCTAAAAATCACTCATTCTCTCATTTGTGCAATTGAAGAGTGCTCTTGCTCCACCTCCATCTTCTTCTTCATCTCCTTATGTGTGTGTGTGTGTGTGTGTGTGTGTGTGTGTGTGTGTGTGTGTGTGTGTGTGTGTGTGTGTGAGAGAGAGAGAGAGAGAGAGAGAGAGAGAGAGAGAGAGAGTGATCAAGCATTACGACGGCACAACAGTGGCAAGGTGGTTGAGCATGGCACGACGGTAGCTCCCTCTTCATCGCGGCGAGGAATCCTCCACGAAGGCGAGCATAGGGTGGTGAGTGACACACCCTTGCTCTCTTGAGCTTGCTAGATAGTTTGGTTGTGTGTTGCAGCCATTTGTGGCTCGCACACAGTGTATGACAAGTCCCTTGCATTGACACGTGCGACATACGCGCACATCTAGCAATGTATCAAGGGCAGTCTGCACAAGTGAATTGTTAGAAATGACTTCACGTGCAAAAATGAGTTGCTCATTAATATCCTTGATATAATCAAGAAAAGTGTCCATGTTATCTTCCTCTTACATAATCTTTGACTCCAACTCTTTATGTAGCAATGCAATTTTAGCCTCATTGCGACTTGCGTAAAGATCAACAATAGTATCCCAAGCCTATAGTACGCTTCATAGATAATGCAATCATTGATGAGCATGGACATCTTTAACATACCAAAAGACTACTCAGCCATAGGCAAAACAACTCTAGAAGCAACAGACCTGCCAAAACCTGCAACATTCTCAACAAAGCCAGTATCCACAGAAGGTGGATCAATGCCATGCACAACATTCCAAATGCCCTTTGACACAAGAACATGTGTCATCATGTACGCCCACATTGGGTAGTTATCCCCATCCAATTTAACCTCATCGAACATCTTGAAAACATTTGTGTTGTTGTCAGCCATGGGGAATGACTACAGATGATTTGAAGACTACCATTTGAAGACAACATTTGTGTTGTTGTCAGCCATGGTGAATGACTACAGATGATTTGAAGACTACCCTAAAAGAGGGAAAAAAAGCAGTACTATCATGCACTATATAGCACAACCCAAAGAGGAATGTAAGGGAAACGGAGGCCAAAATGAGCCCAAATCAAAATTCTAAGCAATCCAAGCTCTACGAGCCATCTCAAAGCATTGATCAACGTGCTGACGCTCATCAAAGCTCACCCAAATCAAAGAAGGTGAGCAGGCGGGTGTTGAAGACTATGCCTGGGAGGACACAACCTACCTTGATACCAATTGTTCAAATTAGGGTTGCAAGGATGCACACAAATATTGGAGAAGATGAAGAAGCTTGTTACAAGTAATCAACCCGGATCAGGTTTTCCACAACTTCGCGTACCCAACCAGCAAGGTTTGAAGCATGAAAATGAACACACGACAATCTAACATTCTTCCCACAGTATATATATATATATATATATATATATATATATAGATGTATATATATATATATATATATAATTTTATTTTTTTCCTTTCACCCCACGAGTCCATAACCTTGATTTTTTCTATCCAGATCGATGCATGAATTTACATAGACAGATAAATGCAAAATGAGCGAGAAACACGTGAAACAAGTACAAATCACGTGTATTTTGACCCATATGTCTTTCAAGGTATGTGTTAGGAGAAATGGTAAAGTTTGGGCCCCAAGTATGTATACTTTTCCATAGGCACAATGACTCTCATTTCTACTTTTGTCACGGAGAGAGAGAGAGAGAGAGAGAGAGAGAGAGAGAGAAGCTTCAAAATCAATACACATTATTACTCAAAAAACATGGTTATAAGGTTGTGTTAGGTTCTTCCTATAAATTTTCATATATACAAACTCTTTATAGCTTTCATCCCTCAACAAATAACCTATAATCACAAAACAAGCAATTGATACAAAGCAGTATTAGTTCTTGTATGTATCTTTGTAGCTATTGACTCACAAGTTTGAGAGAAAACTCTTTTGGGAAGCCATGATTTTGAAACACAAAAACTTCCTCTCATTTTCCCTTTTTCTCACTTCTCTCCCCTTCCCCCCCCCAAATATGATATCCCCCTCCCTTATTTTTAAGCTTGAGAGATAAATTATTGGAGGCCTGTCCCTAACTTATACGCTTATATAACTTGTAAACAAAAACCCCTCCCCTTGCACTTACATGTTGGGGTAAGTTTTCCATCGTGAATCCTCCAGGATTGCTTAGTGCACAACAAAAAGATAAGTTAGTTCTAGAATGATGGGCGTATAAACAATGCACGGGGGAAACCTTCTGCTGAGGGAAAAAATGCCCCGATGGTCCTAAGCATGTACACACACATCACTACCACATAAATGGTAACAGATACACACATAAGGAAAAATTTCATATTACACCTACAATCCTTCCCTTAACCCTAAGCTTTTGAGAGTAGGGAAGTGGAAATATAAAACTTTAAAGTTGCTCCTCTCACATGGACATGTAACATAGAGTTGTCATAGCAATTAGGATGTAGGACAAATAGGGCTCTACCACAAAGATCCCCCCATTATTGGTTGTTACCATGATATGGTATTGATATTTGTCAACACACTTATGATTGATGGGACATTGTTTTCCCTCACTAGGAGGTTGTTTGTCTCTAGCTTGTATAAATGCCCATAGTCATTGGGCATCACTTATTTTTCTACTTCCACACTAAGTAATACTATGTCTTTTATTGTGTGCCTTTAGAGTCTTTGTATTTTTCTCAAAATTTGTGTGCACTCTTGCAGCTCTAATCCAGTGATTGAAGATTCAAAGATGAGGTAGTTGTTGATAAGGATTGAGTAACCTCACTTCCTCTACATGTAACTTTAGTCGCACCCCCAGGGATGCACCTTTTGGGTATGTAGGTGCATCATGCGTTCTATTATGGTTCTTTAGAGTTACATATTTCCATTTACAAGGGATTTTTCCTCCAACTTTCAACACAAGTTGTAAGGTCATGAAGAAAGAGGAGTAATTTATTCCAATTTACAAAATTTGTAGAGGGAGATTTTTATTACTCTTTGATTGCACATGATATTGAGGATTTTGGAAGGTGCACCTCTTCCCATAGCTAGGTAGTTAGCTCCTTAAGCTTCTAGAAACGGGAGATATCAACTTGAAGTTTCACTTTACTATCTCATTGGACCCCCTTCATCGTCCATATGTAGAACTACTAGCTCCTCAATGTCATCTTCTTTTCTCTAGAATTGTCACCAACTTCCTCTGATATTGTGGCATTTTCAACACCTTGGTAGCTTCTCACATGATCTATGCATCTTTGATCAATTTCTTGTTGATATCAAAGCATAGAGATTAAGCACCAAAATTTGGTTACTATAAATCATTTGACAAATCAAGCATGCATTCAAGACTAGAGAAGAGAGAGAGAGAGAGTAGAGAGTAGAATGATGAACAATCCACCATCTCACAAGCTTAAGAAGCCTAGAGGAGGCATATATACAATAAGCTCTTGGAATGTGTGAAGTGGAGATGTAGCTCAAATCTCTCCTTGCCTCAAAGTTATCACTTTAGGAAAGACATGAAGGAACCCTAATTACGTTAATAAAGTCCCTTTTATAGATACATAAAGTCCTCCACTAGGGTTCATACTTGATCAGGACATCAGACATTAAAAGTGTCCATTTACAATAATTGAGTAAAAGGAGTGAAATTAAGGCTATAATTCCATCTCAAGTATCATTCCTAGGCATTGTACCAGCATGGGGAGATATTTCAAAAAGTGTAACTATCGATAATAATAATTTTTGCTTAGATGTGGCCATAATTGCCAAATTTGTTCATCTTTTGACCAAAATTGGCATGAAGCTCAATGCCCCATTGATGTTGATTGCTCTTGTGTGCATTATGGCCACACAAGTAGGGTCGTAATAAGTGACAAGCGTCATCTCAATTAACAATGTCAATCTGCAATAAAAGAAGGGGAGTGTTTAGAAATTTCCATTCACATGATGTGTCGTTGCATATACACAATATGAAATAAAGATATTCACCTCAATTTTTAAACTTCTTAATGCATGGGTATAAAAGCAACAATGTATATGTTGTGATATGTGTAAAGCAACTTCTGCAGTTTGCTATCGTGTATATACCTTACAGGGAAGTCATGGCCCTATACATGGCTCCATTATGTGTTTTGTCATTGTAGAACATGCTTAATTAGGTCTATTAATGGTACATATGTGAAGTGTTTCATGGTGACACACTTGTTTCGCGTGCAAACTTCAATGTGTAGGTAACTGCCAAAATAGTAAATAGCCAAATGTGTTAAGAGACCATGACAAGTAGTAAATTGATGTTCAACGTGATATTTGAGCTCAAGGGAAGTTTTCCACAAAAATAGGGATTTTTCCTAGCTCGTTTGGGTTTTTTTATACTAGAAAGGCGTCAATTTTGGGCAAAAATGGCATTAAAAATGGTCAAAGAATAGCCATTTTTGGTAAAAATGCATAAAACTTGACACCTCAGAATTTTGGCCATGTGGGGAAGCAAGGGGACTACTTGCTTATGGATGAAAACCTGCAATCCCCCCCCCCCCCCGCCCCCCCCTCCCCCCCCCACCTTTCAATTGTGAGGGTGTGAATTAGTGTTTTCCTTCTTCAAAATGGTGTGTGGATTTCAATATGAGAGCTCTAAAATCTTTGCAAAATCAGCATGAGGGATTATCGAAGGAGGAAGCTTGAGTTTTCCTATCAATAATTTGATGTTATAAATGTGCAACTAGAGGCGAGGCTACAAGATTCCATGAATAAGGTTGGGGTTTTGAATGGGTATTGTGCTTATGGGTGAGTTGAGCTTTTATGATTGAAATTTAAGTGTTTTCCATTGCTCTTTTAAAGTAAATCTGGTTGTGAGTGTCTGATAATTTCATCACGAACTTAGTGACAATTACAAGCAATTTCCAAGCAGACTCAGACAGAGAGTTTGTGATTTTTCTATCATGAATGCTCTAAGATTTTGAACCATATTTAGGAAGAGGGTTGGTGAACGATCTAAACACTTTTTCACAAAGTGTTTGTGACTTTCATCACGAACTCTCATAGCTAACAGTTTTGCACCTCTCTTACTAAACCGCAATTTTCTCGACATACTTTTTGGTAAACACGACGTGAAATAGCTGGGGTAAGATACCATGCAAATCTTTTAAGCATTTCTACTGCTTATGCAATAGAAGGAAATTTCAGACAGAAGGGAATTATTTACCACAATTGCTTTACATTTAGAATGGATCAATTCAAAGAGAAAGATGTCTCTATGTACTAGAACATTTATGTAAAGGAAAAGTAACTAAATAGGGTTTCTACAACTGACAGGTTTGCTAGTTTTGAGCTTGTTGCGGTTCCAAAAATTAGGACACATATAAGAGACATAAGGAGAGATCATGGGGAAGATTGGGAACCATTTTCAAAAGCTTTCAAGTAAGACTACTTCATGGAGCATTCTGAACGTGTTACAAAGAGGACATTTTAAGAGTGGGCTGCTTCCCCAAAAGAAGGACTCTCTCCAATGGAGCTACTCAAGGAGTTTGAGTGGAGATATGCTCAATTGTGAGCAACAAAGTATCGTACCTTAGATGCTATTAAGATTGAACTTTTTCTATAGAATACTGGTAAAGACATTCAAAAGAAGCTTGAGCTACTTCTAGAAGACAAGGATACATAACAAGTTCTAAAGGGTTGAAGATATAGTTTCACTACTTGTCAAAACATAACATCATAGAGACAAGATGGTGGTAAATAGTGTGACTCTTGCCTCTAGCCCACCTTAGAATGCATCGAAGCCAATTACTGTGAACCGAAAGAGTGATGAGTCTTTTATGCTAGATGAGCTTGTCAAAAAGATGTGTTGTCATAAAATATAATATCTAACTTTACCAAATGATTTTCTCATATTAAACTGATCGCTTAATATGCGAAGATAAAAGGGGAACAAGAGTTAGGATATAGATATGTGCTTCTAGACCTATCTCAACAAGGGACCAAAAGGAGGAATGGTTGCATCTCAATAAAGGTCCAAAAGGAGATGGTCTACCAAAGAGCAATGTGCAATAAGTGCTTCTAGATTTACCTCAACAAAGGACCAAGAGGAGAGATGGTTACATCTCAATAGGGGTCCAAAAGGAGGTAGTCTATCAAAGAGCAATGTGCATCTAATGGAGCTTTAAAGACCTTAGGGTTAGCTTCATTAAAGACCTCCAAAAGTTAGTGTTAAAAATTCCTTTGACCTTAGGCAAGCTAGGGCTGACTTTGAGGTGGGAACCCTACCCAAGCCTCATGTGCTTGTTGGCTTGCTAACTAAAGTGCTTAAAATGTTTGTGGGAACCTTGCCCAAAGCTTGAGTTGATTTTTATGCTTAAAATGACTAAGGTTTTTGAAAGGTTCAATTCAAAGATAACTCTCAAGAGGCATCAACGTTTCCATGCTTGATTGACTAAGTGCTTGAAGTATTCAATTCAAAACAAATGACTTCAGAAGCATAAAAGACACATGCTTGATTGACTAAGTGCTTGAAGTACTCAATTCAAACCAAATGACTTAAGAAAAATAAAAGACACGTGTTCAAAAATTCTCCACATGTGGCCCTCATTATGTGCTTGAATCCTATTGCATAAGCTTTAAAGGGATCCAATGAGAATTTAAATGCATCAAAATAAATAATTACGTTATTTCTCTCAAAGAGAAAAAAGAGGACACATGTCCCAAGTGATATAATTAAATTTTACTAGAGAGAGAGAGAGAGAGAGAGAGAGAGAGAGAGAGAGAGAGAGAGAGAGGTGGACCAAGCATGAGAGGGAGGTATACTCACACACACACACACACACACAAACACGCACGCACACATTCTCTCATTGTGTGGAGTGCAAAGTGCAAGAGCTCCATCTCCTTCTCCAAGCTTGTTGAGAAGTGAAGAGCTTACACCAACACTCTTGGCTATTGAATGCAAATCCAACCAAGAGCCATGCTTCAATTCTTAAGCTTGCCATCTTATTCATCAACATGAAGACGATGTGTGTTCTTTTTTTTGGGTAAGTGTTGAAGATGAAGGGGTTGAGGATTGCAAGTTCAAATTGGTGTTAGAAGTGTTTTCCATTCCTAGAGTTGATAGAGAAATAGACAGACACTCGAAACTCATGAAATATCTCAAGTTTTGGGAGGGAAGGCCATATTCTCATGTTTAGAATTGATAGAGTTCTTGTGGCTTATGTTTCTGGAGGGAACGCTTGTAAGTTGGCATTTCAAATCACTAGTCATACGCTAGTTGGATTTATGACAAGAGAACAAAGGATAAGAATGATAAAGACGGCGGCTACCTACCAAAGAATGTCATTTTGGCTTTTTGTTGGTGCAAAAAAGTATCACATAAAATTCACAATTTAAAATTTTCATTTTCTGTCTCTAAGCCGACGTGGAACTTCTTACAGGGCCCAAAAGTGAGTCCAACTTTCTCTTAATGAAGAGAGAGAGTATAGACACAATGATTATAGTTCAAAGTGTAAAGATTCATTAGAAAGCAGCCTCTAAAGTAGGCATTGTTCTTTACATTTACTGGCCAATGCTATTGGAGAGTTGGGTATAGGGACATATGGTTCAACCTCCTGGACATGCACTATTTTGGGTTTTATATCCTCGGGAGGTAATATCTCTGGGACTATGGCTTGAATAGCAGGGCTAAAAGTTTGTTTCCGTGTTGTGACACTCACAGTCCCCCAATCATTAGTGCATTTGGTCGCTATCATCCACGTGCATCCTAGGTTTATTTTACCTTCCATAGTTCTAGTCGGCATGACCAAAATGTCTTGAGCTACAACCCCGTTGTCATAACTGACAGGAGTGTGCCATATTCCAAAAACCATAGTTTTTTTCTTGTTGACACCCTTGACTTGGATAGTACTCTCAGATAGAGATGGCTTTCCTAACTGACACCACACCCCATATGACAACAAATTATATTTAGCACCCGTGTCCAATAAGGTGTTAATAGCACTTTCCTAAATGTGCTATTTAACTCAATAGGTCTTTGTAGAGGTGTGTCAGAGTCCAACCAATCATCCTCTATTTCAATGTGAAATGCATGTGTAACTCCAAGGTTGGCCTCTCGTTGGCGTCTTATGCGTTGTTGCTACTCCTTAGCCTTAGCTTGAGCTTGTATCTTCTTCAATTCTGTTTGTGCCTTGGCTGCCTTTTTTTAATGAATGGCACATAGTTCCTCTTGGCTTAAAGTATCATAATATCTTTTAAATTTACTCCCATTGAGGAATCCAATGGTTTCAACTCCATCAAGAGTTTCCACACAAATGGTATGATTTCACATACTCTATATGATCCCTTTCCCGCATATTTTAACTTTTTCTTTTTGTTACGTACTCCATACATAAGGACTTTATCACCAACATTGATATCTTTGTTCTTTAGATGACGGTCAACCCATTTCTTCCTCCTATCTTTCTCCACAAGTACATTTGCACAGCGAATTGTCTTTCCTGGTCTAACATTTCAAGGATATATAAATGCTCAACTAAAGGGTTACCATCCCAATATTCTTGTGAAGCTACCCGTGAAGCTATCCGTAGACTAGGAATTACAAACTCCCATGGCATAACTGCTTCTTGGCCATGTAACATTTTGAATGGTGTACAATTAATAGCCACTTTGTAAGAAGTACGATAAGCCCATAGAGATGATGTCAGCTTCCCAATCTGTGCAATGAGCTTCCAATGTTTTGGTCAAGATAGAAATTAAGGTCTTGTTAGTGCTCTCAGCTTGGCCATTTGCTTGTGGCTAATAATGTGTAGTTGAGCTAGAACGCACCCAATAGCAAAGTTCGATGCATCAATATGCACATGGAAAATTATATTCCGATGGGGTACTCATAGAATGGGAGCACTGGGGTTAAGGTCTTTTTTAATGACTCATAAGCATGGTCAGACTTTGTGGTCCAGTGGAACTCAATAAGAAGCTTGTACAAAGGACAAGCTATCTCAGCAAAGTTTAAAATAAACCATCGGTAATAACCAACATGGCCCATGAAATTTTGCACTCCTTTATAGTTTGTAGGTGGTGGAAAATCAACAATGGATTTAATTTTGCTATGATCTATGGAAATCCCATTTTTGGACACTATATGCCCTAAAATGACTCCATGTTTAACCCAAAATTGGCATTTGAAAGGGTTTACGGAGATGCGACACAATCTACACTTCTCAAACACTTTCCGTAAACATGTTAGATATTCTTTCCAAGAGGAATAAACACAAAGTTCATCTAAGAAAGATTCACAAAACTCCTTCAAATATTCTCCAAAAGCAGTGTTTATTAATCTCTGGAAGGTAGCAAGGGCATTGGTTAAGCCAAAAGTCATAACACGAAATGCAAAAACTCCAAATTCAGCTATAAAAGCAGTTTTAGCTTGGTCCTCTAGTGCAATTGTGATTTGATTGTATCCAGAGTACCCACCTAAAAATCTATACGCTTCCTTCCGTGCAACTCTTTCAAGCACATGTTCTCAATATGGCAAGGGGTAATGGTCCCTCCTAGTGGTGGCATTATTCTTGAGATCCTCGCACACTCTGAGTTTCCTATTCTTTTTTGGCACTATAACTATTGGAGACACCCATTCTGAGTGCTCAATAGGGTATATGAATCCACATTTGGCAAGCATTTCAATCTCTTCTTGAACAATCTTTGCATACTTAGGATTCATTGGATAGGGTCATTGCTGGACTGGTTTAGCCATGCTATTCATGGGGATTGTGTGTTGCACCACAGAAGGTGGAACACCATTCATATCATGATATGTCTAAGAAAATATATCCTTGAATTCCTTGAGAGGTTCTTTAAGTACATACTCCTCAGTCTCTGTCAGGTTTTGGGAAATGAAAACAGGTTTGGACTCCTCAACTGGGTTTGCTAACTCTATTTCCTTAACTATCATTGGACCAACATAGACTCCGTTGCTTCCATTGATAGGTGTCCTCCGTGCCTTTGTCTACACAACCTATATTCCTTTGTGGTGTAGGATTTGAAATGTTCAAGGTGCAGGGTGTAGTCTGTGGGGTCTTGTTGTTCTATGGAATGTGATTTCTCATCCGCTTCCTTTTGTTGTTGAGCTAACTCTTGATTTTGTCGTCTCCTTACGGTACGGCTCAACTTTGGCTTCTCTATAGCCTCTAGCTATGCAATGTAAATGGGTTGTGGATTACACCACATAACGCTTTGAAGGTATTCACCCCAATTATCTACCAACTTCTGATGAGCATCCCATGCCCCTATATAATTAAGCCATTCTGCGGTAGATTTCTTTTCATTTGTTTTAGAACACATTTGCTTGATATCATCGCCTCTTATATCTCTTACTCTTCTTGTCTAATTTTTTATTAAGGTAGATCTCTAGTGACGAGTCACTAGATGAATCGCTACTTGGGTCTTCTGATCTCTTGGATAGATTGTCATCTAGGGTACCACTGGGCCTTGAATGGTTTGTCCCCACATTTGCACCAAGATTTAACTCAGATTCTTCATCCTCAGAGTCGATTTCAATTGATGATTCTGATTTCGAATCGTGTGGGCTATAGTCTTGTGAGACACTACTAGTTCCAATGTCAGTCAAGCCTTCATCTTGTAGGTCATCAAAATCTATATGCATTGCTCCTATCATATTTAAGGATATGAGTTGTGGCATTTTATCCCACTCAGGTGTTACCCAGGTCATCCCCCTATTTTCCCAAGTGTCTATGGATGTTGTTCGCTAGGTGGACCCAATCCACATTGTCAGACTCAGTCATCCCAGGTAGAACATCCATATAAGGAGAATCTTACCCAACATCAGTGCCCATTTTACACGTGTAACAAGATTGCAATGGAGCCGAGTGAACTGTGGTATTAGATCTATGATCAATTATAAATCTGTTTCCTAGAGGATGTGCCCGACCAGTTACAAGATCAACTCGAATGACATAGTCTTGGAACTGTAAGTAGACATGGTTTTTAGACCAGTCATGCACCATTTTTGCTTCCCTCATGAAAGGACGTCCTAAGATCATCTCAGATGACATAGTGTGTGATGGGTTTCTAACCTCACTCCTATCTTATTGCAAACATAGCGAAAACCACGAACATAATTGTCAATCCATGGGACAAAGCTGATTCGACTAGTGCATAGAGGCTACAAAAGGGTGTCAATGTCTTGGAAAACAATAGACAACTCGCATCTAACACAAGCTACACTCAAATGACCTAAGTCACCAAAAGCTAGTCACTAATCGGCAAACAAAACATGACCATTACAACATCAAACGACATCCAAATGTTATGAAACTTCTAGGACAAGTATTAAAGACCTAAGCATACATGCTTATTGTAAGGTCCCCACACCGCCGACACCAAAAACGGGATGGGACCATTGACAAGTCTCTAGGCCTACTAAAGTCAAAGTCCTTAAACAAGAAAAAATTCCAGGGAATTCACCCTTACCATTGACAATGGTTTAGGTTTATAGCCCTAGAAAGAGACCTAGTCCTGTCTCGCAGTGGAAACGGGACTAAATAAAAAATAATTTATTCTGGCCCTATAACTTCGTCATTTAGATTATGGTTTCCTTAGCCAACGCTTTTTTCCCCCTAACATATGTGAGGGCACAGCCGTTGGTGGATTCCTCTTCCAATTGAAGAAGTTTCTAAATGTTTTAGTGCACGAGAATAGATAGTTACCTGACTAATCAGGTCCACCCGTCCATGATTGACAACCTTAGTCAATCCCCACTTACCACCCCGCACTCACACATGATTTCAGTGTTGTTTAATTACTACCACATTCTTTTCACAATTAAAACAATGATTCCTTTTAACTTTCACAACTGAATTTCATTAAGACAACTTTTGAAAACAGTATTGAAGACATTCATTCAACAAACAAACATCTTTAGACTTAAGACAAGGTACTGTCATTCTGAAGTATCTCTGACCAGTACTGGCTTGTCTCAAGACCACCTATACAGGGGTGAAAAAATGGCACCCATTCCTTATTTATAAAAACCGGGCTAGAAAAAGCCATCACCCAAAGTCTGGGCACCCATACACCAACCGATTTTCCATACATCCGGGTGGTTCCTCTAGGATAAACTTGAAATTTTAAGTAATATCCATAAACACAAAGAAGCATGGGGTAAAGACTCCACACGCGCTGAGGAAACCGACTCATCCATGGCGGAATCGCCATCATTACTCATTACCTGGAGTAAAATATTTCCAAGGAATCAGAGGTGTCTTGAGACAAGCTGTTTTAAGGATGGTCAAACATTTCTTTCCTAGGTCAATCAGTCATAACCCAATCATTTCTTTCCTATTTACAATCATTGCTCGTTGGTTTCGTGGAAGTTACCTTTCGTTTATAGCCAGTTTATCCTTCCTAACCTTACGTATGTAATGCTAACTTAAAAATGAACTTTAAAAGATTTTAAGTGAACAAAATAGAAATCCACCCGGGACTGCTCATCCATGTGTTGTTGATCGGGAGCCCATAGACTTTCCTCCATCGGCCTATGGCTAGGCCCAGCCTCATGGTCATTAGTGGCTTTATTTCTTTTGTTGATAACATCCTCTTCCTCGGTAAGAAGATTTCCCCTAGTTCTCTTTGGAGCCATGTCGACACCCTTATAAAAAGACTTAATCGATTAGAAGTTTAATTGAATAATTTTCTTTTTTCTTTTTTACCCAAAAATAAGGATTTTTGGAGTAAGTAGGTATCCTTGATAGTTAATTTGATGAGAAATTCCTCCTGTAACTTCTTTATACTATGAGTAATTTCCCATAATTACCATTTAATTTGGGAAGCCCTTAACTAGGTTTATCTTTAGTCTATATTTCATTTTAGCCTTAGTAAATTATAAATTTCTATCAGCGGCTAATGGATTACTCACCTTAAATTGTAATTGGATATGTTCTATCTTTAGGAATTTTCATAAATTTGATTTATAACCTTTCCCTCCTATGCTTATGGTCTAGTATAGGCAAAATTTTGCTAATAGTAATTTGTTATACCAACCATTTATGATGAGGTAATTTTTCCACCCTTCAATAGTGATTTTGGACCTCAGGTATTTATTTGGTAATTAGATAAATTTATTTACTAATTTTCTTTCTCTATTTTATACGCAAAATCAATTACTTTGAAGATAAATATTTAAAGTATTTATCACGGATTTTCCAAAGTGTGTTCTACTTCTGATAATTATATGAATTGTTTTTGGATCAATTTACTATTTCTCCCCTTTTATTTTCCCCTAAAAATAATATAATTTTACTGAGATAATTAGGTAAACTAATTATCTAAGGTTAAAATAATTATCTTGGGTTCCCTAACATGTAATTTACGTCTAATAAATAACTCAATGCATTTTGAATTATTTTTCTAATTTCCCCCTTTTAATTTGTTCTAAAAAAAGAGTAATTCTGCTAAAGTAATTAGGTAAAATAATTATCTGAGGTTAACGTAATTTTCAAGGGTTTCCTAACATGTAGTTAATCTCTAATAAATAACTCAAAGCATTTTGAATCAATTTACTAATTTTCTCCTTTTAATTTGTTCTAAAAACATAGTAATTTTGCTAAAGTAATTAGGTAAAATTTACTAATTTCTGTTTTTAATTTGTCATAAAAACAGAGTAATTTTGCTAAAGTAATTAGATAAATTAATTATTTTAAATTAAAATAATTATCAGGAGTTTTTTTACATGTAATTAATCTTTGATAAATAACTCAAAGCATTTTTTTATCAATTTACTAATTTTCCCCTTTTAATTTGTCTTGAAAACATTGTAATTCTGTTAAAGTAATTAGGTAAATTAATCATCTGAGGCTAGCATAATTATCACAGGTTTCCTAGCATGTAATTAACCTCTGATAAATAAATCAAAGCATTTTGAATCAATTTGCTAATTTTCCCTTTTTATTTTCTCCTAAAAATAATGTAATTTTACTAATATAATTAGGTAAACTAATTATCTAAGATTAAAATAATTATTATGTGTTTTTTAACATGTAATTTACCTCTCATAAATAACTGAATGCATTTTGAATCATTTTTCTAAATTTTTCCTTTTAATTTGTCCTAGAAATAGAGTATTTTTGATAAAATAATTAGAAAAATTAATTATCTGAGGTTAACATAATTATCACAGGTTTTCTAGCATGTAGTTAACCTCTGATAAATAGCTCAAAGCATTTTGAATCAATTTTCT
The DNA here is from genome assembly GCF_014529385.1 of Adiantum capillus-veneris. Taxonomy (NCBI): domain Eukaryota; kingdom Viridiplantae; phylum Streptophyta; class Polypodiopsida; order Polypodiales; family Pteridaceae; genus Adiantum; species Adiantum capillus-veneris. The sequence goes on from NC_140944.1 coordinate 149,560,586, forward strand.
AATTTCTCGATTTTAATTTGTCCTAATAATAGAGTATTTTTGCTAAAATAATTAGAAAAATTAATTATCTGAGGTTAAATAATTATCACACGTTATTTAACATGTAATTAACCTCTGATAAATACCTCAAAGCATTTTGAATCAATTTGATTATTTGCCCCTTTATTTTTCTCTAAAAGAAATAGTGTAATTCTGCTAATTTAATTATAGAAATTACTCAAAATATTTTTTCTAGCTTAATGACAGTCCAATGCAGCTCTGATAATTATCTCAACATTATCTAAATTTAATTAATATAATTTTCATTAATTTATGGTTAACATGGACAATTTCAGTCCTAACATGATATAATCATTAATTATCTTTATAACCCTAAGTTTAATTACAACGTTCAGCAGAGAATATTTAATTAAGAAAATATTTTTAAGTATACATAGGCCCGATCTTTAATTTATTAAGAAAATAGGTTAATCTAGCTTTGCTAATTAAGAAGGATTAGGCTAATTACCGTTTAATTTAATCAACTAGATCTTAATCTCTAGTGATTTCTGTGTAGCGGTCTCCCTAGATGAGAGAGAGAGTGTCAAGGCTCTGAGTCTAAATTTTTATGAAGGGAAGGGAGTCTTTTTATAGTTTTTCTGGGCCCCGGGCAATTCCTGACATGTTTTGACACCTCAAGCAGGCCCACAGCTTCAAGATGGCGCCAACTGCTACTATATCAGTCTCTGGCAGGTTCCCCCTAGCTCCACACTGTCCCCACATCTTCCAGAATCGATTTTGGTTGATTTTACTGATTTCTAATGATGAAAATTGGAATATCAGTTAATTCTAGAACCTTAGGATAAGAAAGTCTTTGTTAATAATAATTACTGAAACCATCCAATTTTTATTAACTAATTGAATTCCTAGTGAAACCTTTCAGCGCCCGTAACTTTTCCAGTTTTTATCGGATTCTGATTCTGAAAATTACTAACCATAGTAAAGCTCTGCTTATGATTCCAAAAATACCAATATCAGCCATGATTGAATCATTCATCAGTGGTTTTCAATTTTATTTTACAAGTTTTGTACAATTGTTTAAGGTTTCAAAAACTGGAAACCTTACAATCACCCCAACTTAAGGAATTGAGATGTCCTCATCTCAACCGAAATTGGGAAAATCTTTGCGAAGTGATGCTTCATCCTCCCAGGTGGCATCTTTAGTAGGGTAGTCTTTCCATTTTACTAAATGTTCTCTGATAACTCTATTTCTTAGACTCCTTTCCCTAGTGTCGAGAATACAATCTGGTTGGAGTTCAAGAATTCCCTGCTTCTGCATCACAATCTGTTCGTCATCTAGAGTGTGATTTGGATTTGGGATGTAGGGTTTAAGAAGACTGATATGGAATACATTATGGACCTTGAGGTGCTCATGTAGTTTTAGTTTGTAAGCTTGATCACACTGATTACTTTAATCACTTCATAAGGTCCACAATATCAATAGTCAATCTCTAGTGCCTTTCGACCGTTAAATTAGCGACCCCAGACTTGTTTAATTTTTTACCTTTACATTTGTTTATGCATTTGATTATATTGCAATTTAAATTTTATTGCTGACAAATTGTTTAAAATTCTGTTACCAATCAATTTGTGTGCCTAAAACTGCATATGCTTTTTAATCACTTATGAGAATGCAATTACTGTGCCAATGTTGTTTGATTTTGCAGCGACTGAAGAAGGCTAAGGACATTCATCTCAAATTCTCTTCCACCTCAACGAACGAGCTTCATCTCAATAGCTTCCGAGGACGGAATCTACATCAGGAAGAGGGACATGTTAACCCTCACGGCTCACGGATACCCTATCACCTACGACGGACGTTGTAACCTACGACAGACATAGTATTATTTATTTGGTAGAGTCAGGTCCCGGGCTTGTCGGTCCAATAGGAAAATGGTAAGAGTGATCGCCGATGAGAGGTGCACTCTAACTGGAACATTCAAGGGATTAGTTGGCTAAGCATGGGCGCCCACGTGTGAATGGGGCAATCTCATATAAAAGTCAACTAAACCTAAAATTCACTCATTCTCTCATTTGTGCAATAGAAGAGTGCTCTTGCTCCATCTCCATCTTCTTCTTCTTCATCTCCTTGTGTGTGTGTGTGTATGCGTGAGAGAGAGAGAGAGAGAGAGAGAGAGAGAGAGAGAGAGAGTGCGATCGAGCATTGCAACGATGGCACGGCGGCGGCGAAGCGGTTGAGCGCGACAAAGCGGCAGCTCCTTCTTATTCGCGGCGAGGAATCCTCCACGAAGCAAGCGTAGAGTAGTGAGTGACACACCATCGCCTTCTTTGAGCTTACTAGTTTAGGCTTGTTGTGTGCTTGGAGCCATTTGTGGCTCGCACACGGTGTATCGGCAAGTTCCTTGCATTGACACGTGCGACATACGGTGGGCTGGTTGTTTTGACACGCGAGTGTCCACAAGTGGTTTTTGTTTCATGCTTGGCAGTTCATGTATATCATGGTTGAGGAAGAAGAAACATACTGTGGCCACTTCTAGTTGTGAGGCTGAGTACAGGGCAGTCTTCACAGCTACGGTTCAGTGTGTATGTCTTAGACACCTTATGGGGACACTACCAACACTATCTACACTAACACTCAGAGCGCATTGGCAGTTGCGAGGAACCCAGTTTTTCATGCTCACACAAAGCACATTGAGGTGCATTACCACTATGTCAGGGAGAGGCTCTCAGTAGGAGAGATTAGCTTGGCTTATGTGCCAACACATGACAACCTTGCAGATCTTTTCACAAATGCATTGTCTCGTGAAAAGCTTGAAGCTTTCCGCAAAGCTTTGGGCTTACTCCCCTTTGTGGACTGATCATGTTCGCAGTACATGGCACTTCCCTTTACTCATGTGCCAACTCTCGTTCACCGCATCACTGCAGGGGGAATTTGTTACCATATACATGTGGTAGTGATGTGTGTGAACACACTAGGATCGGCGGGGCATTTTTTCCCTCTTTAGCAGGTTTTTTCCCCCGTGCATTGTATATACGCCCATCATTCTAGGGCTATCCATCTTTCCATTGCACACTCAGTAAAACACTCTCTATAGTGTGCCTTGAGATTCCTTCGTCTTCTCCAAGCTGTATGCATTTCCTTGCAACCCTAATTCCAACAGAAGATTCTGCAAATTCTACTCTGAAATGCGCTGAGTCTGAATTGCTAACAAATGATGTCCATTTTGCTTCAAATCAATTTTGGAGCATGCATAGATGCATAAAAACATGTCGAGATTAAAATCATACGGTTCATGTAAAAATTTGCAACAAAAGTAAATAATCGCGATTATTTACAGCAGCTGGGGGATTTTTTCAACTTTTTGCATTTTTGACATGATAGGCTTGAACTATATGGCATTTAGGTGCTCTGAGTGAAGTGTGGTCTCATTTGAGTGCACAGGGTGGAAATGGTGCCAGATTTAGGGTTTCAGTCTCTGAAAGTGTAGATACAAAGAGATGCCAAAAGACCAAGTATGATAGAGGGAAGCAACCTGGATTCCTCCAGCCATTGCCTATTCCAAATTCACCATGGGAGAGTATATCCATGGATTTCATCTTTGGATTACCCAAGTCTATCCATGGGAATACAGGAATATGGACAATAGTCGACAGGTTTAGCAAGCAAGCACATTTTATTCCTGTCAAAAAGACTATTAAGGCACATCAAATGGCAACTCTCTTCATATCTCAGATTTTCAAGCACCATGGATTACCCACATCCATCGTGTCAGATAGAGATCCTAGAATGACCAGTAATTTCTGGAAAGGTCTCTTTGAAAATCTAGGAACAAGATTGAATTTCTCTTCGGCCTATCACCCACAAACGGATGGCCAAAGTGAGATAGCCAATCTTACGATACTCGATCTACTCAAGACTTATGTTACCGAAGTAGATCAACGCTCACAATGGGAAAAGTATTTACCTCTAGTAGAGTATGCCTACAATAATACTGTACATACTTCTACGGGGAAAGCACCTTTCGAGATCATAGAGGGAAGACCTAAAAGTCCCTTGCTACTCAAAGTACATGGGAAGATCTTCGCCGCCGATGAGTATAGCCGTGACCTACAAGAATCTTTTCAAAAGATTAGGGAGGCTATAGCCATCTCTCAACAAAGGCAAAAAGCTGTTTCTGATAAGCACAGAAGAGCCTTAATGTTCAAAGAAAATGATTGGATCTTACTCAAGTTTCCTAAGGCTCGATTAAGGCAAACTACGAGCAAAAATCCTACGGGCCATCAAAAGTATTATGCTAAACTAGCAAAAAGATACTATGGTCCTTTCCAAATCTTGAAGCCCATCAATGAGACGGCTTATCAACTCAAGTTGCCCAACCATTGGCTTATACACAATGCCTTTCATGTAAGCCTACTTAAGCCCTACAAAGGAGAGCCACCAACTGAACCAATTATTGAAGACCCTCCCGAAGTTGAAGACCAAGAAGAGGTGCTACAACCCGAAGCTGTCCTTCGGCATGAAGACAAGGTACTATGTTGAGCCAGCAGAGGATCACACCCACATTTTTGCTCACACTCATCATTTTTGTAACCATTGATTGTAATAAATGTCTTTCCGACATTGATTTTGAATTAAGCCATTCATTAAGTAACGGGACTCAATTGAGTTTGCAGCTTGTAATCCCGAAGTAATTTCACTTGCTGATGTAATTAGTTAGAGATGTTCTCACCTCCAAGGCTGAGGTATATAAGCCAAAGTTTTTGTAACCTAAAGGGATTCAGTTTTTATTAATCAAAGTGAGTTTTTGAGCGCGGTGACTGTGTCTGAGAGAGAGTGAGAGAGAGAGAGAGTCATATCTACATGCTACGCGAGCTACGGAGCCGCCATTGGAGAAGCGACACCGCCATTGTGTTAGCAACGGCGAGAGCTACGCACAGATACCAAGAGTGCACGCTATCGGCTTCTATGTGTGGTAAGTTCCTACGAGCTTCGGTGTGAGTTTTCTTCCAACTCGTGTGTCGGAATGGAGCGTGCAGCATATCTATAGAACCACAACGAGTAGAGCTACACATTAGTACCATCGGGGTCAAGTTTCGGTCACATGTATTTTTTGGCCTGTCTTCATACGCGTTTACCGCACGGAGTGGTTATAGGTTGATTTTGCAGTTCAAGTCTTTAGGGTGTTGTTCTTACCTAGTGCATAGACTTCCCCTTGAGTTTGAGATCGATTCAATGATTCTAGATCCTGTTTCGTATAGCATTCGTTCGTAGTACGGATTTCAGTCACTTGCGTATTTTAGAACTTAGATTTGATTTCCTTAGTAGTGATTGTCATTAGAAGGTCGAGTAGGTGATTTGACACCCACCTAGTTGTTTCCATGCGCCTGCGGGTCAAGCTTCGTCCTCGTCTGACAAATTCTGTTGTTGGTTGAGTTCTCGCTATTTAGCTTCCGCTAGCGGCGTAACCGCCTTAACATTTGGCGCCGCTGCCGGGGACGAGAGCCCTAAGTAGGTGACCTTAGACTAATCCTACGAGGTGAGTCGTATAAACTACTTTTTATACTTTAGTTAGAAAAGATCTAGGAGTGGTGGACTCCGAAGATCTCGAGAGATACTAGGAAGTGGGGTATTCTTGGGTCTTCCGTGTTGACAGTATTTTTAGATTAGCTTAGATTTGTTTGTTGTTTTGTTGGTGTTGAGTAGTTGTTGATAGAAGAAGAATTTGCTAGTCCGTGAGTGGCAGTGGATCTCTTTAAAATCACAATTACCAAACCCATTTTATGATTAGGAATACCTTAGGTAGGACTTCATTTGATCCTGATCTAGAGCTAGTAATCATTGGAGTATTTGCTTGATATGGTTGATTGCATGTTAGATCACTAAACCGTCGAGTTAGTAGTGAAACTTGCAATAAACAAAAGTCAGAGAAATTTTCTGTGTATCTGGGAGTTGCTGAGCACTTGAGAAAGCTTTAGGAAGGATTCTGTGCCAAAAAACTGGAAATCTGCAACTTTAGACATTATATGCGTATGATGTCTAAATGACCAAACAGAGACCAAAACAAAAATTTTGACTTTACCAGAGTGTTCAAAAGGGGGGTTATACCCTAATTTCAACTTAAAACAAGAGCATTAACACTCAAAGAAACCCGAAAAGACAAGTCGAAGTCCAAGAAACGCAAAGAATAGGAAATTTTGGATTCAGATCTTGTTTTTAAATTCAAACCTGACAAAAACACTTGAAACTCAATTGTAAACATTGGAGAAGGCTTAAAACCAAGAATAGTCAAAATCTGGGACAAAAGACATCATACGCGTATAATGTCTTTTAGCACATCCACTGCTTATTTTTGATATCTGACCTGACAGGATTGTTACAAGCACTGTAGAAAGCATAAATATCAAGTCTTGACCCAAATTGGTGAAAAAGACATCATACGCGTATGATGTCTTTGACCTAATTTTGGACATATATTGATACTTTGCCAACACAGATCCATTGTAATAGCTGTCTAGAGGTTATATTTCAAGTTTCATCCCATTTGCATCACAATTGACCCAAAAAACAAGTTAAAAGCAGAAAATTGCCAAGAAAAGCCTAAATTAGCCATAACTTGCTCAAACAGAGTTCAAACTGAATTTTGAGAGTGGAAAGAGCATAAGGGGCCTACTGAGAGTGAGCATAACCAAAATAGTCTAAATCTGTGAAAAAAGACATCATACGCGTATAATGTCTTTTTCAGCATAATTGCAACAAAATTCTCACTTGATGAAACAGAAGTTGTCCAACTGACAAGATTAAACAATTGACCAAGTATCAATCAGTTTGGATCAATTCTGACCACAAAAACTTGGGGAAAACAAATTGCCGAGACGGAAAAGTTAAAGTCCTTTAGAGGAATTGATGAATTTGAGATCGGGCAGGAACCTCCAGAATAACCAACCAAAACAAGGGGAACCAGCAAGTGTCATATCAACTGAGGGAAGTGTAAACCAAAGTTGGGTGCAACCATTAGAGCCGATCTTTGAAGGAAGTGTCTCTGATACTTCTTCGGAGAGATCTTACGAGATTTTCACCGAACACGTGGAACACCTGAACTTGAACATCAGAAAAAATATGTCAGCAGGATCATCAAACCCTTCTGCCACCATGAAGCTATTGTTCATAAAATACCAGTAAGACAATGAGCAAGGTGCCAAGATCTACAAGGATGGAATGGACCGCTATTGTGTAAAGATAGAAGAGAGACCTAGTGAGTTCAAGGACTTAGTGCCTATGAGCTATAGCGGAGATAGATATCTAGATGACGAGGGTACCATGTACTTCGTAGTCCTAAACCCTAACATTGTGGACAAGTGGGGATTGATGGGCACCAAATCCAAAGTAGATGAAGAACTTGAGGAGAAGGCACCAATAATGAACTTCCCTGATGCGAGGTTAAGAAGAGAGAATGAAACTACAAGGATCAACACTGATAATATCTATGTGGGGCTATACAAATATAATAATGGGGAGCAAGATCTCTATTATAGATGTGAAGAACCCTACACCGGAGAGTTGACAGACCAAAAAAGACTTTATGTCTTTACCTACACAGAGGGATCGAAAGTGAAAATTTCCGCTTACGACAAGTATGGCATGCAATACTCAACAATGGGCAAGAAAGAATTAGAAGGATATACATACTTTGGGGGACCACTACATCAGTATTATGTTACTTCTAGCTCACAAAGACCAGCACCAACAAATGGAGGGCAAAACCCAATGACGACAGGAGGACAAAGAACTCAGGCTGCTGACTCTTTCAGTCAACCTCAGTACTCGAAGCCCGGACCAATGGGATCATTACATTCCAGAGAGTCAATGGATACGAATCGAGGTAGTGCAGTTCCAATCCCCACGTATACCACTCCAGGTCCAAGGTTCGAAGCGGAGCCATCACATTTACCTCCTAGTAGTAGATTCAGGGCAGGGGAACCGACAAGAGTAACCCATGAAGTCCATGATGCTAGAGAAAGCTTTAGCCGGGACACAGGAGCAATGAGATTGGTAGCAGAACATAGACGTATGAGACCATCTCAAGTAGCCAAAGAAGTATGGTGGTTCGGGAGATCCGTATGCACATGTGTCACTCTTTAAGCAAGTCTTAAGAGCTGAGCAGATAACAGATTTCCATACACAATACGAGGGATTTGGTCTTACTCTAGAAGGTACGGCATTGACATGGTTTCAACCACTGAACATAGGGGGATTCCATGACATTGACCATTTTCTAAGAGAGTTTGCTGAGGAATTCTCAAAACGAGGGATTAAGCACAATACGGTCAAACAAATATATGCTTTTAAACAGACAGAACACGAAAAAGTGAAGGAAGCTTCACTTCGCTTCAAACAATACATTGAGAGATGTCCAGTACGTGAACGACCACAAGATGACAGACTATCTGTTCTCTTTATTGAGGGACTGAGAAACGACACTCTCAAGAAGGACTTGCACTTGAAAGCTTGTACAAGTTTCGAGCAAGTAACGAGAGAGGCATTGTACTTAGTGGATAACTGTACGGTTTATGGAGAGGTGTCAGCGGATACAGATTTTGCATCCAGTAGCTCCTCCTCCGTAGCGAGCGAGACTACCACTAAAAAGAATGTTCAAACAACAACCATGCCAAATGTAGAGCAAATGATAGAAGATGCTCTAAAAAGGATGGCACCATACCAAAAACCATTGCCAAAAACACTGAAATGGTGTGCTATTGAACAAAAATGGACAAACCACCCAACAGAGGAGTGCTATTACAACAAAGGGTATGTAAGGGAGCGTCAGTATGCACCTCCTGCTCAATTAGCACCACCTCAAGTACATCCAGTACCTCGATACCCAACGGGAAATGTACCAGGACCTATGGGGATAGAAAGACCGCAACCGGTATTGGGACAACAACCAACTTTACCAGGAGCAAGACCAGTGGGCATTAGATATGCACAAACCTTAGAGAATCAGGAAGAACAAGCCTTAGTGCCTGTTCAAGCCTATTATGAAGAATCTGGTGCACACATGTCTCCAACTGTGTATTACCCACCAGAAGAACCCAAACAACCAGAACCATGGGGCATGATTGGGAATGTTGGAATACCAACAGTTATAAGTGCTTCTGATGAAGAGAGATACAATTTGGACGCAAGAACATTGATGTTCATAGCTCATGGAGGGTTAACAGGATAAAGACCATCCTATCCACAAAGGACGAATCAAATGGGACCAAGACCAGCACTAGGACCCTGTTACAAGTGTGGAGGTGACCATCTGATGAATGTTTGTCCACATACGGAAATCATTAGAATTAACGCTTATTGCACTGAGTGTGGGGTTACTCACTTCATTGAGGATTGTTCAAAGAATCCAAACAAAGTGCAAAAGACTACATTGAATATGCTAGAAACTATTCCTACCAGCAGTGGGTCTGAAAATGAAACTCTGATACCAACGCAAGTTGTTACTAGAGCTCAAGCTAAGAAAACCACTAGAGAACCTGAGAATGGAAAGTTAGCGACTGAAATGGTTAGTCAAGGACCGCGGAGTCAGAAAAACACATGGAAAGCTAGAAAAGCACGCATGAAGTTGAGAAAAGAACGTGAAGACGCTATTTTAGCTGAGGAACTAAAGCGAATAAAAGATAGATTAGAAAAACTTGAGAGTCAAAACGGGAAACGAGAGATGAGCCCGGAAAGAACGAAACAAAAGAGTATCAAAGAAACAACGAGCTTAAGCTCAGGGGGATCAGTGCTAGTCGACAAAGTACACGAACCATTGGACGCATTGATGAAAGCTTACGAAGCTAGGTTAAAGAACAACCAATCACAAGAACAGAGGTGGATGACATACCCAAACGCGGAATTGGAAAAGCAGAGACTTGAAATGTGCCAGAGAATGATCGAGACTGCACAAGCCTTATTAGAACCACCAAGAGAAACAATGAATGGTGGAACGGAAAACCCAATTCAACAGGAGACTATCATTTCATGGGTAGCTGAAAAGACTCCCAGTGCACAAAAGCCTGAAAATACACACAAGGATGACCGCATAGTATTGAACACAACCAATCAGGAGATAGAGAGTTTTCATCCAATCATACAGAGGTCTTACGGAAGAGATGAGGATTACAATGAATTTTGGAAACAAGTGAGAGAGGCAAACTTTGCAAACGAGCTAAGTTGCCAAGCTAATCAGACAAATTGGGAAAAGGACATGAGGAATCCTCCCATAGTGGAATTTGAGGCAGGATCTCAAGTGGACTTGGATCTGCAATCTTACTGGGGAGATGGGGGCTCTGTTAGAACAATGGAGAGCAAACCTCATTCACTGAATACCTTACCTTCATACTTAGGATAGTATGAAGCAAAATCCGAGATTAGAGCACTTCCCTCACGAAGAATCTCATCAGAAAAAGTCATGGACTCGCAAGGATTGATAGAGATCTTGTCAACACCAGTAACATGCACTATCACTCTAGCTGAGCTTTTGAGTCTAAGACCACATATGTGGACCACTGTAGGAAAATGCTTGGAGAAATTTGGGATAAAAGACCCAACATCGAGACTGCAAGAGGGTATACAAGAGCTGAGTAAACCACAAAAGAACGCTAAGCCTGTACCCTTAAACAAGGTCGGAGAGTATTGCGAAGGTGAAGAGGGGAATACAACCTTACCAGTTGAATTCCAAGGAGTGAAGACGATGGCAATACTAGACAGTGGAGCTGGGGTAGCCATTGCTACAAAAGAAATCTGGAAAAAATGGGGGAAACCAGCAATAAGGAAGACTAGGTTGAAACTCCAATTAGCAGATGGACACATGGAGAAACCTATGGGGTTATTAGAGAAAGTTGTAGTGACTTCTTGCGGCATTGAATACGAACATACTTTTGCTATTGTCGATTTTGGCAAGGAGAATAACTATGATATCATACTGGGAAGACCATTCATGAGACAGTTGAAAATGGTCCAGGATTGGGGCTACGATCACATATACCTGAGAAATATGGAAACCACTACACGTGTGAACCTGAAAGACCATAGCTACAAAGATGTGAACCGAACACCGGTGGAGGAGTTTGATTCAGCTACTTTGGCGGGATCCGAATTTCCAGCTTGGTTAGGTAAACCCAAGGAGTTATGGATGTGTGGAGCTTCGCAATTTGGAAAGGGCTATCGAAGACGAAGCTTATATAGGAGAATCCTTTCCAAAGGACACGCTTGAACCATTAGAGTGGACACACATTCTAGCAACCCTAGATGTTTGTGCAATTTCGGATGGTCCCACAACAAAATTTTGCGACAAGGACGGGTACAACGTGGTTCCGTACTTCATGTTGAGAACTGTACTCGAAAAAGAAACTGAAAAGAACGATACACTGGAAAAGGAAGATGAAGAGGAGGTGTTTCACGACATTCCCGATCATCCTGAGTGGGGAAATGAAGCAGACAACGAGTCAACGCACAATTCAAGCGGAAACGAAGAAACTATAACGGATGTCCGATTTTATGATTTTCCGAACCAAAACTAAACAACGCCAGAAATGCTATAGAGCAAAGAAAAAAACAAAGGGGGTTAGAACCAATCCGATGCCTAGAATAAGAGGAAAAAATCAATTCCTAATGTTAGTAAAGGCGGAAGATTGTGTTAAGGACAAGATTTCTGGAAGAATGAGAGGCAATGATCAAAAGAGCTTACGAAAAGACAAAATAGGCTCAAGAAATCGAGTTCAAAGGAATGGAACGAAAACTGAAACTGAAAAATCAGAAAAGAACAAGCGCAACAGAGAACACACGGAGTCCAAGCTAGAACATAGAAACAAGTACAGAGAGCTCAAGAAAACTCTGAAAGAAGTTTGGACGACAAAAATTGAGAGTGGAGAGGACGAAAACGCCAAAATCAAGGAAAACATGGATGTTCCCTCTCACTATAGGAAATTCACAATAGAGGATAGGAAGGTGGTATTAACCCCACCTATTCGAGAGAGAAAGGAGAACGAATCTTATGACGGACCGGAGGATGCAAAAAAAGTTGATTTAGCAGCTCCAGGTGAGCCACCTAGACCGGTGTACATAGCCACAAATTTGTCTCCAGGCGAGAAAGAGAGACTTTTGAGTCTTCTCAGAGAGTATAGGGATGTGTTTGCATGGTCTTATAAGGACTTAAAGGGAGTTGACCCATCGATATGCCAACACACAATCCCACTGAAACAAGACGCAAAGCCTAGCAGACAGAGACCATACACATATAATGATACGTTTGCTAAGCGAATCAAAGAAGAGATAGATAAGCTAATGGAAGCTGAATTCATATACGAGATTGAACACACCGATTGGGTATCTCCAATTGTGGTAGTATCCAAGAAGAACGGAAAACTTCGAGTGTGTGTCAACTTAAAGAAAGTGAATGCTGCAACAATCAGGGACAATTATCCCCTGCCGATAACTGATCATGTTCTAGAGCGTGTATCAGGGAAAACAACCTACTCCTTTCTTGATGGTTTTTTAGGATATAACCAGCTAGCCATAGCACTGGAAGATCAACATAAAACAGCTTTTGCAACTGAGTGGGGAATCTATGCTTATAGGGTTATGCCTTTTGGTCTAACCAATGCTCCCGCAACCTTCCAAAGGCTGATGACGCATGCTTTCAAAGAATACTTAAGGTTGTTTCTAGAAATATACATGGATGACTTATGTGTACATTCTCTTCTGAGAGATGAGCATCTAGAACACCTAGGAAAAGTATTTGAGAAATGTAGGACATATCGCATTTGTCTCAATCCTGAGAAATGTGTGTTTATGGTCCGACAGGGCAGAATTCTGGGACATATTGTCTCACAAAACGGAATATCCACGGATTTAGAGAAGATAAAAGTTATAGTGGATATGCCTAGACCAACCAATGCGAAACAAGTACAGAGCTTTATGGGACATTGCGGATATTATAGACGATTCATTTACATGTACGCTATAATAGGCCAACCACTTTATAGGCTAATAGTGAACTTTGAATGGACAGAAGAGTGTGAGGAATCGTTCAAGAAATTGAAAGAGGCACTCATTACTGCTCCAGTGTTGAAATCACCAGATTGGGAGAAGATATTCCATGTGCATATAGATGCTTCGGCATATGCAATAGGATGCATTCTGACTCAGCCAGAAGAAGGAAACATGGATTTTCCTATCTGTTACGCCAGTCGACAGCTCAACAATGCAGAGAAGAATTACACCACAACAGAGCGAGAGGGATTAGGAATGATATATGCTGTGAAGAAATTTCGGCATTATCTTCTAGCCAACAAGTTTGTGTTTTTTACGAATCACCAAGCTTTGCTCTACCTAGTGAATAAACCATGCAATACCGGGAGAATAGTGAGATGGTTCATTATCTTACTGGAATTCGACTTCACAATAGTAGTAAAGAAAGGAAAAACACATCTTAGAGCTGATCATCTTTTGCGATTGACGAATGGAGAAGACCCTATAGGAGTAGATGACGACATGCCAGACGCGTACTTGTTCAACATAGAAATGATACCGAAGTGGTCTCAAAATGTCGTTAACCTATTAACCTATGGAGGAGAGTTCGATAGAAGAGAATACAACCAGAAACATATTGCTATTCGGCAATCCAAGAATCTTCAATTGGTTGCAGGAAGGTTGTATCAATTGGGAAATGATCTTGTTTTACGACTATGCATCAATCCTGAGGAATATAATATGTATCTGCGCGAAGCACATGTTCAGAAATGTGCATTTCATTGTTCAAGAAGGAACACATATAGGAATTTGTTACAATTGGGAGTCTATTGGCCAGGAATGAAAGAAAGCGTACATGAATATGTCACTGTATGTATTGTATGTTCATCAAAACCGCCAGCAGAGTATTCGACATTATATCAGATAATGATCGCTCTAGAATGGAGTCAGTATATTGTTGAATATCTCACAAATAGAACTTTCCCAGAAGGAACGTCAAAAGCTCGTCAGAAATCTATAGAGACAAAAGCTAGAGATTACGCTTTAATAGGAGATCAACTCTATAAGAGAGGTAAAGACAACCAGCTTAGGATTTGCGCATCAGAGTCTGAGTATGTGATAATCCTAGAGCAAGCTCATGGAGGAGTAGGTGGAGGCCATTTCTCAGGTGATAAGACAACAAAACTTGTCTTAGCCGCAGGAATATGGTGGCCAACATTACATATGGACGCTGAGGAATACGTTAAACGGTGTGATGACTGTCAGCGGACCAAAGTACCACTTAAAAGAGATGATATGCCGCTTAGACCAATGATGGGGGCAAGAGCTTTTGCAAAATGGGGGATTGATTATGTCGGACCCATTTCACCTCCTGCATATAAGACTCATGCACAGTACATCGTTGTGGCTACAGACTATCTAACAAAGTGGGTCGAAGCAAAGGCAACTCAAAAAGCAGATGCCAGGACCACGGCACAATTTCTATATGAATACGTCTTTGTACGATATGGATTGCCAATAGAAATTGTGAGTGATCGAGACACACACTTTATAAATGAAGTGATAGAGATCCTTCTAGATGAATTTATGGTAATCCATAGGAAATTAGCCCCGTATCATCCACAAGCAAACGGACAAGCTGAAGCAACAAACAAAACCATATGCACGGTCCTTACGAAGATTGTATCTGAGTCGAGAACTGACTGGGACCAGAAGTTGCATTCAACATTATGGGCATATAGGGTAGCATATAAAACATCAATAGGAACGACCCCATATAACATGGTTTTTGGGCTAAATGCTATCTTACCAATAGAATTCTTGATTTCAACCTTAAGGGTGGCTAAGGATCTAGAGTGGACAGGGCACGAGCTTTCTGATAGAATAGATGACCTGGAAAAGCTAGATGAGCTTTGCCTAAAAGCAGTAGCTTCTATCTACGCTCAAAAAAGGCGACAAAAGGAATTTTTTGATAAGCATGTGCGGACTAAAGAGTTTAAGGTTGGGGACTGTGTCCTAGTTTACACTCTGAAACAGCATGCTAAGAAGCTTAAAAAGCGAGGGATGGGACCTCTGGTGATTAAAGATCTATCACCAAGTGGAGCCGTCAAGCTTGCTACATTAGACGGAGAAGAAATGCCCAATTGGATTAGTGGATGCAGAGTGAAAAAGTATCTTTTGCCGCTAACCCAAGACATGCTTCTCAAAATACATCAAGAAAAGTTGTGTGCCCAGAAAAAGAAAAAGATTATGGAGGAAGCGCAAGCCGAGGCGAAGGAAAAAATGGAGAAAAGAAGACTACTGCGTCAGAAACAGCGCAATGAAGGAGCAATACGAATAAACGCAATCAGTATAACAGAAATGGATAATGACAAAGAAGAACCCATCATTGAATGCAAAGTAGGAACCAACCAAATCAAAGCCAAAGCACTATTGGATTCAGGAGCTCAAGCTAACCTACTTTCACTCAGTTTGTATAGACAATTGACAAATGACACTAAACTACAAACTGCCAAGCAAGAGTTAAAGAGTTACTCTGAGAATTCAATCAAAACTGTCGGATGCACAGTTTTACATATACAAATTAACCAATATGTGTATACTCATATGTTTTACGTGGTTGAAGACCAAGCTACACAACAACCATTATTGCTAGGACAACCATGGCAGAAACAATACAATGCAATGATTGACTGGAGTTCTAAATCAGTGCTTATCAAATACGAAGGTGAAAGTCAATCAGTTAAGTTCACCAAAGAAGCAGAGCCAACTCCAAAGGACGAATCCAAAGACAAAGGTAAACAACAACCAGAGAAAAAGAAGAAGCAATGGCAACCAAAAGTTTCTTTACAACGGGATTACTCTTCGACGAGGAATTCTGAACAGTGGATAAGGAAGACAAGCAATAATATAACAACTCAACCTTGGGAAAAAACGGAGTCAAAGTTGGTATGGAGACCAAAAAAGGTTGTGCCAGAGAACACAAAGGTGGAAAACAGAGTCTTCAATACCAGACAACAGAGTGATTCCAGACAATCAAGGAGAGTGAAACAGATCTGGATTCCAAAGAAGTTCATGATGGCACAAAGCTATAGCAAGCAAATTTGGATCCCAAAGATTTGTAAACAGGAACTCCCTTCAGTACAATCAACGAAAACTCCTCGGTATTTCAAGGCGAGGAAATCACCACAAAGGACAAAGCAGGTTTGGGTCGCAAAGAGTTTGTGGCAAGCACAAGTGAAGCGGAAGCAGATTTGGATCGTGCAAAAGAACAACAAGGTAAAGATGAATCCATCTACTGATTCTACTACCGAAGTATCACCAACCCAAAACCCGACCACCAATCCTTCAATCAAACAAAGAGCAGCTTTATTGGAAAGACTGTTGTATCATCGCTCTGCAATTGCATTGGGAACTTATGACCAAAACAACTACAATGCTTCGCCCACAGACACTTCATAGTCGTCCGGGAGGACTCAGACTAGGAGGGGGGGAGGTATACAGGTATACAGGAGTTACAAAGCAGCTACAAGCGCCAAAAACAAAGAAAAACAAAAATTATATTACAAGGGCAGTGTCTTACATGATTTTGCAATTTTTATGTTTGATTGCGGATATTAATAATATTTATGCTCTCATATACCTTGTTTTGCAACAAGAAGAGATCAAATGATGAATTTGGGTCTCTAGACGTGTAAATATCACTAAATAAGAGTGTTTTTGGAGCTAAAAAGTGGAAAAAAGTGGTAATCCAAGTCCAAAAATCACAAATAAGTGTATATTCATATACACACGGTTACCAGCTATTTATCGTGTATGTTTGGAATTTTTTGGCTTCAATTTGCTATTTTCCTTTATTTTTTATGATTTTCTTGATAAAAGTAAAAGAAAAATAAAAAAGCAGGTGAAATGAGATCGAAAAAAAGAAAAGAATAGACGGTGATGGTCCTAATGACAAGGGCAACCCATGGTAAAAATTGGGTACAATTCTGAAAAAGTTGCGGAAAGCCTGAAATGACAGAATTTTGGCAAAGTGGACAGATTTCTCAGAAACAGGTCAAACGGAGTCCAAATTGAGATATTTCAAATCCTAAAGTGCATTTCACGACGAGATAGGAGCACATGTCAAATTTGGTAACAAGTGATCCGGGAAGTCCGAAGTTAAGTATTTTTCACATCACTTTCAAGCTCATTTCCACTATTACCTTCTTGGAGAGAGCAAAGAGCACACAGGAGCATCCGACCTTCTACCGCCTTCTACGACTGCTACGAGAGCTCAGAGGACACCAGACATGAGAGGTAGACTCGTTGCCATAAGCTTTTGATGCTTATCGTTAACTTTTGTCGCGAAAACTGACCAAAACCAAGAAACAAGAGCAGACGAGGAATGGGGAGGAACGCTAGGTAGGGGCACAACCGCCTAACCAAACCTTGCAAGAACTTAGAGGTGGGTTACCCTAACATAGAAGATGGGTTTCTAACACTCAAAGCTCGAGAAAGAACGACTTGAAAAACCCTAGGTCAACAGAGCCTGCAAGAGGCAAACAGGAAAAAGTTGTCGAAACGACACAAAACTTCTCAGGAAGCTTAACAACATCGAGGGCAATGCAACCATGGAGTATCTCCGGGTTTGGATCACCAAAAGTAGGTCGGAACAACCGATTCGGCTGCGGACACACAAAGCGTCATTTTGGCATAACGGCTAAAATTGACGACCAAATGACATGAAACTTCACAAGCAGCTTCAAATATACATGGATGACTTATGTTTGCAAGCAAAACCCAAAAGAAAGCTGATTCACTTACCGATGGTGAAAAAGACGCTTTCGGGCAACCAAATGGAGAAAGATGGAGAACGGGGAGCCAAAGTCAAGTTCAACCAAATAGGTGGCTTCACAACATATCCAATGAGCTGGAAATGCAACTCTCGAGAAGAAAAGTTGAAGAAATTCAACTCCAAGGCAAAAAGACGACTTCGGAGACTGAAATGCCTATAAGGGGGCTTTTTAGCTAAACTGATGACTTTTTAAGTTGAAAACTAGTTAGCAGGGCTTAGGGCACTAGCACAAAGCATTCTTTGCACAAAAAGACCAACATTTCAAGAAAAGACATTATACGCGTATGATGTCTCACAGCATGATTTTCACATCCATTTCAACATTTGAGTGCATAGCCTCATTCCACATGTTAATCACATCCTATGAACCAAGTATCATGAGAATTGGAGTTAGAAAACCCAAGGAAAACCAAAAAGACGCAAAGTAGGCCATAAAATTGATTTTTGGTCCTAATTTTGTCAAAATAACTCCAAACTCATGAAACTTTGTAGGATTGTTGATTAACACATCTACAAGCTATCTGGAACCAAAAAGCACCATTTTGACACAAAAGACATCATACGCGTATGATGTCTATTTGCACTTACAGAGCCAAAATTGCTCATTTGTCATCATACATCCATTATATATATCTAATACCTGCTACAAATGAAGTTTGGAACCATTTGGTCAAGTGGATCACCCCATTAGCCCAATTGAGGGAAAATCCTTCATCCAAAGCCTATTTTAGCCCAAATCCAACATA
This sequence comes from Adiantum capillus-veneris, assembly GCF_014529385.1. Taxonomy (NCBI): domain Eukaryota; kingdom Viridiplantae; phylum Streptophyta; class Polypodiopsida; order Polypodiales; family Pteridaceae; genus Adiantum; species Adiantum capillus-veneris. The sequence goes on from NC_140944.1 coordinate 149,579,181, forward strand.
CTCAAGTCCAAACCAAGATTTGAGTAGGGACAGTCCTTCACTAGTACATGGGGAGTCCACAGAACCAATCCCATGAAAAATTGATGAAAAAGACATCATACGTGTATGATGTCTCCAGAGCCATTTTTAGCCCAAAATCTATCCAAAATTCATAAATCCACTGAATAAGCCTATCTAAAGCCATATCCAAGCTTATAGAGAAATTTGGTCCAAAAATACACTAAAAGACATCATACGCGTATGATGTCTCACTATGTGATTTTGGCACCTCAGGGCTTCAACCACCAAACAGAAGTGATCTACATGCTATTTGAAGGTGAACCACCAAGTTTTATCCAATTTGGATCATAAAATCCAATTCCCTTTCAAAATTTTGCCAAGAGCCTGATCGGGACTAAACTGGCCAAAACTTGACCAAATGGGATCCAAACTCAAATCCAAGCATATGATACTCATGTATACACTATCAGCTACAAGCACAACCAATATGAAGTCATTTTGACACAAAAGACATCATACGCGTATGATGTCTCCAGCATGATTTTGAGCCCAGTTTGCATATTTTTTCACCTACCCTGCATCCTTAGGCCATGAATAACTCATGTTTCAATTTTCAAGTCATTTGAATAGTTAAAAGCTTCATTTCGGCTTTCAGTACTAAAAAGACGTAACTTCTGAAATTGGAGTTACAGGATCCATGGATTCCGCCAAGTTATCGGCAACGAAGAGAAAAAGACCGACAATCAAAGATGCTCTTGCAGAAGCGGAACCCTTTGACATTCCAGTAGAAACCCTCAAGCCAACCAAAACTTGGGTGGAGGAAGCAGTACTGGAACAAGAGGGAATAAAGATCTACCAGGGGACTTTCAGAGATCCTCAAGGGCAAGCGGTGGATATACCGATGATCCCACAAGAATTGGTGGATTATAGCAGGTCAGAGAACATCAGCAGGTACCTGGAAAGGGCAGACTTGCACAGGTTCTTCACCTCGAGACCATCAGGTGTAGATACAAGAAGAGTGTATGAGTTGGCAACCTCCATTCATAAGGATGGGAAAGCCACATTGACAGCAATAGATGGAGAGAAAGTAGAGGTACAGATCACTCCACAGCTCATTGCAGATGCATTGAAGCTGAACAACAAAGGGAGCTCTGTCAGGGAAAGAAGGGAGGCTATAGAGGTTTATGGGTCCAAGAAACAGAATGCAACTTATGGAGATATGGCAGACCAAAGAGCGTCAACCCTTTGCCGACTGTACAACCAATTTCTCCATATTTGCAGTAAAAGACCGCAAAAGTATACGACACCGCCCCATGCCATTGCAACGACCATCACATGGGCATTGAAGAGCAATATGCCAAAAGAGGTGAATTACGCTCAACACATCCACGAGCAAGTTAATTGCCATGCTCAACGAGAAGCCAAAGTATATAGGAGGAGCTGAAGTTCTGACAAGAATAGCTTATGAAGCTATGGGCCAGAGATCAATGGCCAAAGGTTCCCTCCCAGAATGAGTGGCTTAGAGAAGCCGATGAGGAGGAAGAACATCCTGAAGTATCCAAGAGGGCGTCCACAAGAGCACGCAGGAAACTAGAAATAGTTTCAGAACCTGAAGAGAATGTGGATGAGCCGCTTATGAAGAAAGCAAAGAAGAAGGTTGCTCCCAAGCAAACCAAAGTCATGCACATGGTGATGAACTGCTCAACAAGATCAAAGAAAGATCCAAGGCAAAGGAAGTGGAGATTGAGACAGCCAAACAAAGGGAAGCCGAGTTGCAGAGGAAATTAGAGGATGCTATGACTGAATCTAAAAGTCATAAAGCATCACTCTACGATGCGGAAAATGAAGAGATGGCTTGATACTCCAGCTACCGAGGCTTCAAGAGAAGTAACAAGTGCACAGGAAGCAAGGGAGCGGATGGAAGACGACTTGGAGGCGGCTAAATGAGCTCATTGAGCTAAGGGAAAGAGTCGAGCTCCAAGAAAGAACAATCACTAGACTCAGGACTACCCCTAGAGCTAGCAGAGCAGGAACCGAACAAGAGGGAGCTCTTGTACCAGCTCTGGAAGACCAGGTCCGAAGCTTACAAAGAGAGCTAAGATTAGAGCAAGTGCAAAGGTTGCACATTGCGGAGGGATCATTGGCAGCAGAGGAGAGCTCACTTTAGAAAATCAAACACTAAGAACAGAGAATGAGACCCTCCGCAAACAGCTCCAAGATCTACAAGAGCAACAAAGAAGAGAGACAGAGACACACACACGAAGGATCAGGTGGAGCAGCCATAGAGCTACCAGAAACTGGAGAGGCAACCACAATTGAAGATCCAGCCCCAGTTCAAGAGGTGGCCTCAACTTCAGAATCTCTGAAGAAGAAGAACAAAGGCTCCATGACCAAATAGAAAAGTCAAAAGAGGAGAGTGCCAAGGCGGAAATGGAATGGGAGAGGAGACTCCTAATCTCCATTAGACTTCAGGGATTAGACACAAAAGTTCTCCATGAAGAGTGGATGCAACCCGCCTGCCTTTTCCTTTGATGAAGTTTGAAGTGATAAAAACGAAAAAGAGAATAGAGGAGCAGCAGTATGTCGCTCTTTACGAAGGTGACATCACAAAAGAGGAACAATCAAAGAAGATTGTAGATTCGCAGCCTAGATGGAGGAAAGTTGGTTGAACAAATACCCAGCCTACCTTATCTACTTGGTAGAGGCACCAAAGGAGATTTGGGAGGATTCAACCTTCTGCCCGGTGCCAAGAGTCAGAAGCTGGAAAGAGCATGGCAGGATTGCAGAAAAGAAGCCAAATTGGCTTAATTACCCCAGGATGCCAGGACCAAAGGCAGGAGAGAGAATAGGTAAAGCCTACATGGTGAAAACCCTAACGGGCACCATCAAGCTCTTTACTGGCTCTCCTGACCTTTCGTGTCAGATGCTCAAGAAAATTTGCAGGACTCTCTTAGCTTGCATTGAAGTGTTCGCGCCAGATAAAGCCACGACCTCGACTCTACTATCGACGGCCGACACAGTGACTGATATGATGTATGACCTTTCATTGCAGCCTTCTCCAAAAGTGTTGCACCTCCTATACCAGAGGATTATGTTTTTGCCTAGCTTCCACATGCAAACATTCGAAGAAGCTTTCTACACCGGCTTTTTCACCCACGAAAGCAAAATATTCGGCCCAACCTTGACCATCGGCAACCTGCGATACGAATCACATTTGCAGATGCTCAAGACGATAGGACTTTATTGACCAAGCATAAAGGTCATGTCAGGGACGACATGAACGCGGAGGGGGGGAGTGTTGAGCCAGCAGAGGATCACACCCACATTTTTGCTCACACTCATCATTTTTGTAACCATTGATTGTAATAAATGTCTTTCCGACATTGATTTTGAATTAAGCCATTCATTAAGTAACGGGACTCAATTGAGTTTGCAGCTTGTAATCCCGAAGTAATTTCACTTGCTGATGTAATTAGTTAGAGATGTTCTCACCTCCAAGGCTGAGGTATATAAGCCAAAGTTTTTGTAACCTAAAGGGATTCAGTTTTTATTAATCAAAGTGAGTTTTTGAGCGCGGTGACTGTGTCTGAGAGAGAGTGAGAGTGAGAGAGAGTCTTATCTACATGCTATGCGAGCTACGGAGCCGCCATTGGAGAAGCGACACCGCCATTGTGTTAGCAACGGCAAGAGCTACGCACAGATACCAAGAGTGCACGCTATCGGCTTATATGTGTGGTAAGTTCCTACGAGCTTCGGTGTGAGTTTTCTTCCAACTCGTGTGTCGGAATGGAGCGTGCAGCATACCTATAGAACCACAACGAGTAGAGCTACACATCAGTACCATCGGGGTCAAGTTTCGGTCACCTGTATTTTTTGGCCTGTCTTCATACGCGTTTACCGCACGGAGTGGTTATAGGTTGATTTTGCAGTTCAAGTCTTTAGGGTGTTGTTCTTACCTAGTGCATGGACTTCTCCTTGAGTTTGAGATCGATTCAATGATTCTAGATCCTTTTTCGTATAGCATTCGTTCGTAGTACGGATTTCAGTCACTTGCGTATTTTAGAACTTAGATTTGATTTCCTTAGTAGTGATTGTCATTAGAAGGTCGAGTAGGTGATTTCACACCCACCTAGTTGTTTCCATGCGCCTGCGGGTCAAGCTTCGTCCTCGTCTGACAAATTCTGTTGTTGGTTGAGTTCTCACTATTTAGCTTCCGCTAGCGGCGTAACCGCCTTAACATACTACGACATGGTAAGATAATCCGACGATATCTTATTCAGTTCAAAAATTATCCTTTTGAAGATGCTAAATGGATCCAAGGAGTACAACTTAAGGATAGTATGAACCTTGTCACTGCTTACAATGCTACATTAGAGTAAGAAAATGTACAACTCTCTTTTAAATGACTCATGTTTTTGTCTTATAATACTAATCCTTTTTTTAATTGTGCACAAATTTAACTAGTATGCATGCTTAGAATCATGTTTGTGATGACGACGTCTCTCAAACACCAAGTAGAATTTGTCACTCTACTTTGGGAGAATGAAATGGACTAAAGAGCAGACATGCTTGCGGCAGCTATGTCTCCCAAGCACCAAATGGATTAGTCATCCATCTTGGAAAGATGTCGTAGGGTAAAAAAGGGATCCTCTACCCGCTAAGTACGATTGACTAATGACTAAGGCTTTATCTCTTCTACCTCATAGTCAAGGACGACTATGATTTCAAGAGAGAGGTAATTTCATAAAATCTAATATCGAACTAACCCAAATGATTTTCTCATATTAAATTGATCACTTAATGTGGGAGAATAAATGGGAACAAGTGTTAAGATATAGATATGTGCTTATAGATCTATCTCAACACGGGGCCAATAGTAAAGGGGCCCAAATGGGAGATGGTCTATCAAGAGCAAGGCTAACCAATGGAGCATAAGACCTTAGGGTTAGCTTCATTGAAGACCTCCAATAATGTGTGTAAAAGTCCTTTGACCTTTGACCTTAGGTAAGCTAGGGCTGAGCTTGAGGTGGGAACCCGGCCCAAGCTCGAGGTGCTTGTCGTGCTTGAGGTGCTTGTCCTGCTTGAGGTGCTTGTCATGCTTGAGGTGCTTGATTAAGATGCTTGAGGTGCTTGACTGGCTCCATGCTTGAGGTGCTTGACTTGGTGCATGATTAAGATTAAGGTGCTTGAGGTGCCTTGAGAAGCTTGCCTGAGATGCTTGTGGGAACACCCCCTACTTCAAGTGCTTAGTCATGCTTGATGACTAAGGGGCTTGCTCATCCAAAGTCAAAAAGATCCCTACAAGGAGGGGGGCGAGCCTACAAGGGGGGGGGATGAGAGAGAACACACACACACACACACACACACAAGGGAAGCCCCAGCTTGAAGAGGCAGCAAGGACACTTGTCAAGTTCCTCCTCATGTTGCCCTCATGGTGTGCCTGAAACCTATTGGTTGGCCACCCAAGGGGTCCAATGATAATTTAGGATATTTAATTAATTGATTTTGCATTTATCAAGTCCTCTCTCTCAAAGGGGAAAAGGGGACACTTGTCCCAAGGCTACCCATGTTGCTTGTAATGGCTCCTGCTTGTGATTGGCTAGGCCTGGAGGGGTCCAATGAGCTTCAAGCATGAGCTACAAGGGGGGGTCGACCCAAGCAAGCTAGGGGGTGCTTAGGGGGTATACTCACCCACACACACTCACAAACACTCTCATTGTGTACTATGCAAAGTGCAAGAACTCCCTCTCCTTCTCCAAGCAAGTAGAGGTTGAGAGCCTACACCAACACTCTTGGCTATGGAGTGCAAATCCATCCAAGAGCCATGCTTCAATGCTTGAGCTTGCCATCTATTTCTTCTTCATTACTATGCTATTATGTATGCTAGCACAAGAGTTATGATAAGTGAGGAACTAGCTCTTTCTCGTATGAAATGTTTCTTCTTCCTCTTCCCTACCCTCATTCCCTGCTAGCTCTCTCCACCTTCGAAGGTGTTTGAGGTCTTGGGACTGAGGCTTGGTATAGTTAAAGCTTTCTTCAAGTTTAGGTCATGCTATGATGGTGATGCATGAAGCTTTCCATCTTCATTGCTTCACCTAGGTCACAAGGAACACAAAGAATGTATTGTAACAATTCTCTCTTTATGGGAGAAATCATAATACAAATGCCTATTGGAGGGGGGACCGGCTCCACATAAATCCGGTCCTCAACTGTTGTCATGTTCTCTAAATTCTCTCTCTTGCAAAAGTATTGTCTATGCCAAGTTAACTAATTGCTATGATTATGTTGCTATCTTCAATTATGTCAACCCGCTATGCTCACAAAATCATTTCTTGAAAGTACTCTCATTAAATTCCGCTACTCTCAAATTGAATAGGCAAATTCCATTTCATTGGTATCAGAGCATTTGGTTTCTCTTTTCTTGCTTAAGAAGAGAGGTCCTTAAGTAGCCTATAAATGGTTGATGTTGTTAATTATAATAGAGTAAGTGGAACTGGGATCTAATATCGGTTTTGTTAAGCCCACTATGTGGGGGATGGTGCACACCTCGGGAGCTTTGGACTTAATAATGGAGTCTTTTTAGACTTGCCTACGGCTTTACCATTATTGAGCCATAAGAAGTCCGAAAGGAGCTAGCCCTTGGCAACTCTGCTATGTTAGACCTACTCCTCTACTCTCTATAATTAACCACTTTGAGCCATGGGTGTAGATACTTAAGAGCCGATTTTCAAAGGCTAAGAGGAGTGGCAACTAAGGTTTTGAACTGCCAAAGCATACACTAAGTATAAACATAAATTTTGTTAACATGGCTGGCAATAATCAAGAGAGTAGAATGAACATTGATATCTTTTATTTTGCACATGAAGGTGCTAATGATGATGCTCCCATGTTTGTGAATTATCTCGTCACTAGGTTGCAGCAAGCTATGGGCAACCCTGCTTTGCAAGCCGAAGTTACTCAACAACTTCGTGCTTATGGAATTTCCCTTCCTCTCCCAGAGGAGAGAGAGCTTAGGAGGCCTCTTGAAGAGACCCCCAAAAGAACACTCTCTCCCATTCGAGAGGAGGAATCCAAAGAGAAAGAAAGCAATGAAAGTCTAAGTTCTTCTGAAGAGGTGGCTCCACGAAGACGGCGGTCTAGACGATCGCCTACTCCTCCCAAGAGGAAAAGAGCAACCTATAGTTCTTCTCCTCATCACTCTGAAAGGCAAGAGAGGAAACAAAGGAAGAAAAGGGTTAGGAAGAGGTCACCCTCTTCTCCTTCTTCTTCACCTTCCTCCTCTTCCGATGAAAGTTATGGCTATTCTCCTAGATAATACAAGAGGGGAGGACATCGCAAATCATTTCCTGCATGGCGAAAGTCACAAAAGCTAAAGAAGTTCAAGGAGGGAGGAAAGAGTATCTCTTTTCTCACCTACGATGGCACCTTTGGTGCTACCGACAAAGTGTTGGCCTTCATCCAGCAATTTGATGCGGCCTTTGGGGACGAGGGCTTCACAGAGTCCTCCAAGCTACGCCATGTAGCTATGCACTTCCAAAAATCAGCTCGTCAATGGTGGGCTAGCCTTCGTGGCAATGGAGAAGCCCCAAAGACATGGAAAACTCTACGAGTTTCCATCATGAAGCAATTTCTTCCAAGCGATACTAAAGATAAAGTTCTTACCGAATGGCGCGGCTTGAAGCTTCTCTCTCATGAGTCTATCAACAAGTATGTAGATAAGTTTTGGGATTTACATCTCAAAGCTACTGTCTTTCAAAAGATAGACTTTGCCGAGCAAAGACAGCAATTCTGTGCGGGATTACCTGAAGAGATGGCCGAATACATCAACTCTCAACGGCCTGGTACTATTACCGAAGTAATCCATCACACCATGGTTGATTCACGCATCAATTTCCATCAAGGGGCTAGACGTAATGTCAAGCCCATGGAAAACAAAGATAAAAATGATGCAAAGGGGAAATCCAATGCTCAAAATAATTCCCAAGGCACTTCCAACAACAACAATCGGTCCAAGGAGAAGGGAGTTTACAAAGGTAAAAACAAACTCTCTCCTAAATATCTTGAAGCTTTTCGCAAGGACCATAAATGTTTCAAGTGTGGGGAGCAAGGACATGGCTATTGTTCTTGCCCCAAGAAGAATACTCGCAATGAGACTCCTAGGGCTTCCACCATCGAAGCTCCAAAAGAGGATGCTCATTGCAAAGGATCATCACTCTCCTATGCTTGGGGAAAGGTAAGAGAGCATGATGCCTTCATCTTGTTTGACCCTGGCTCTTTTGACCCTAGCTCTACTCTCAACTTCATATCAACAGAGTTGGCCACCAAGTTGGGCATTCAAGCTTTTGAGATGGGAGATATAGTAACAGCTGATGCACCTTTCAAGGGACAACAAGCCTCCGTTACTCCCTTGATTGGGAAGTTGAGGCTTCATGTCCAAATCTATGTCGACAAAGAAGACTTCTTCATCTCTCCTCTCCAACATCAGGATGTTATCCTAGAGGCACCATGGTTTGATCGCATGGCTGCCAACATGAAGTTCCCTGAAAGGAGAATTTACTTCACCTACAGGGGAAAGAACATGTATATAGATGCTAGTGAGCGTGGTTGCACTATACCACTTGTAAATCCTCTTTCTTTTGATAAATCAATGAAGAGCTCAGTTTCTGCGTACATGATTTATGTCAAAGAGTCTCTAAAAGCTAATAATGTTTCATCAAATGAAAATGATAGGAATCAAGAAGAGTTAGACTTGTCTACTTTTCTAAAAGGATTCCAAGATGTGTTCATCGATGATATCCCTATGGACCTACCTCCAAAACGAGGGGATGATGACCATCGTATTGAGCTCCTTCCAGGAAGCTCACCGCCTAACAAACCTCCTTATCGAATCTCACAAGCTCAACAAGAGGAGATTATGAGGCAAGTACAGGAATTGGTAGACAAAGGGATGGTGAGGCCTAGTTCCTCTCCCTTTTGTTCTCCAGTCCTTTTAGTGCAAAAGAAAGATGGTACATACCGTATGTGAGTGGACTATCGAGCACTAAACCATATCACTATCAAAAACAGATTTCCCGTGCCTCGGGTAGAAGATTTGTTTGATAAGCTACAAGGATCTACCTACTTCAGTAGGATTGACCTTAAGAGTGGATATCATCAAATAAGGATAGTGGATGAAGATATCCTAAAGACCGCGTTTCGCACAACATTTGGTCTTTATGAATATCTAGTCATGCCTTTTGGCTTGACTAATGCACCAGCTACTTTCAATCGTCTCATGGAGAAAATTTTTAGACCATATCGTAAATTCACTGGAGTGTTCTTTGATGATATCATCATCTACTCCAAATCTTTGGAGGAACATAAGCAACATCTCCAAGTGATTTTTCAAGCCTTGAGGGAAAACAAACTTTTTCTCAACCAAAAGAAAAGTGAATTCTTCCTTCAAGAGATTCAATATCTAGGTCATATTATCTCTCACGATGGTATTCGTATGGATCCATCAAAGTTAGAGGTAATAAAATCATGGCCTAACCCAAGGAATCTACATGAGCTAAGAAGCTTTATTGGTATGTGTGCATACTATAGACGCTTCATAGCAAAATTCTCTCAAGTAGCAGGACCACTACAGGACTTAACAAAGAAGAACGTTAAGTTTGTATGGACTGCTAAGGAGCAAAATGCTTTTGAAAAACTCAAAGAGAAGCTTACTTCCCAACCAGTCCTCGTGCTTTCGGATCTCTCAAAGCCATTTGAGGTCCAATGTGATGCGTGTGGTGATTGCCTTGGAGCGGTCTTGCTTCAAGAAGGGCATGCCATAGCATATGAGAGCCGAAGGCTCAATAGTGATGAACGAGTCTTGGGCATTTATGAGAAAGAGATTTTAGCTATTCTACATGCCCTAGATACAAGGAAGCACTACCTATTGGGGACTCAATTTATCCTACGAACCGACCACCAAAGTCTCAAGTATTTCATGAAGCAAACCAAACTTTTCGACAAAAAAATGAGGTGGGCAAATTTTCTTTCGCAATTCAATTTCCATATTGCTCACATAGCTGGTAAGCACAATCAAGTTGCCGATGCACTTTCACGACGACCAAAAGTTAATGCGGTGTCTATAGCTACTCACAATGATCTATCCTCTATGATAGATGAGTATGCTACTGACCCTGACTTTAGAGACATAATGTCAGCCCTTGCTTTGGGGAAGAAAGAGGAACCATTCACCTTGCAGGATGGTTATCTTCTCCACGGAAATAGGCTATGTGTTACCCATTCCCTTCGTGAGAAGGTTATGTATGAATCCCATGCTCCTCCATATGCAGGGCATAGAGGTATTCAACCTACTCTCCGAGGAGTAGAGACGTATTTCTATTGGCCTACCATGAAAGTGGACATACAAGAGTATGCTTAAAAATGTGTAGTATGCCAAAAGACCAAGTATGATAGAGGGAAGCAACCTTGATTACTCCAGCCATTGCCTATTCCAAATTCACCATGGGAGAGTATATCCATGGATTTCATCTTTGGATTACCCAAGTCTATCCATGGGAATACAGGAATATGGACAATAGTCGACAGGTTTAGCAAGAAAGCACATTTTATTCCTGTCAAAAAGACTATTAAGGCACATCAAATGGCAACTCTCTTCATATCTCAGATTTTCAAGCACCATGGATTACCCACATCCATCGTGTCAGATAGAGATCCTAGAATGACCAGTAATTTCTGGAAAGGTCTCTTTGAAAATCTAGGAACAAGATTGAATTTCTCTTCGGCCTATCACCCACAAACGGATGGCCAAAGTGAAATAGCCAATCTTACGATACTCGATCTACTCAAGACTTATGTTACCGAAGTAGATCAACGCTCACAATGGGAAAAGTATTTACCTCTAGTAGAGTATGCCTACAATAATACTGTACATACTTCTACGGGGAAAGCACCTTTCGAGATCATAGAGGGAAGACCTAAAAGTCCCTTGCTACTCAAAGTACATGGGAAGATCTTCGCCGCCGATGAGTATAGCCGTGACCTACAAGAATCTTTTCAAAAGATTAGGGAGGCTATAGCCATCTCTCAACAAAGGCAAAAAGCTGTTGCTGATAAGCACAGAAGAGCCTTAATGTTCAAAGAAAATGATTGGGTCTTACTCAAGTTTCCTAAGGCTCGATTAAGGCAAACTACGGGCAAAAATCCTACGGGCCATCAAAAGTATTATGCTAAACTAGCAAAAAGATACTATGGTCCTTTCCAAATCTTGAAGCCCATCAATGAGACGGCTTATCAACTCAAGTTGCCCAACCATTGGCTTATACACAGTGCCTTTCATGTAAGCCTACTTAAGCCCTACAAAGGAGAGCCACCAACTGAACCAATTATTGAAGACCCTCCCGAAGTTGAAGACCAAGAAGAGGTGCTACAACCCGAAGCTGTCCTTCGGCATGAAGACAAGGTACTACGACATGGTAAGATAATCCGACGATATCTTATTAAGTTCAAAAATTATCCTTTTGAAGATGCTAAATGGATCCAAGGAGTACAACTTAAGGATAGTATGAACCTTGTCACTGCTTACAATGCTACATTAGAGTAAGAAAATGTACAACTCTCTTTTAAATGACTCATGTTTTTGTCTTATAATACTAATCCTTTTTTTAATTGTGCACAAATTTAACTAGTATGCATGCTTAGAATCATGTTTGTGATGACGACGTCTCTCAAACACCAAGTAGAATTTGTCACTCTACTTTGGGAGAATGAAATGGACTAAAGAGCAGACATGCTTGCGGCAGCTATGTCTCCCAAGCACCAAATGGATTAGTCATCCATCTTGGAAAGATGTCGTAGGGTAAAAAAGGGATCCTCTACCCGCTAAGTACGATTGACTAATGACTAAGGCTTTATCTCTTCTACCTCATAGTCAAGGACGACTATGATTTCAAGAGAGAGGTAATTTCATAAAATCTAATATCTAACTAACCCAAATGATTTTCTCATATTAAATTGATCACTTAATGTGGGAGAATAAATGGGAACAAGTGTTAAGATATAGATATGTGCTTATAGATCTATCTCAACACGGGGCCAATAGTAAAGGGGCCCAAATGGGAGATGGTCTATCAAGAGCAAGGCTAACCAATGGAGCATAAGACCTTAGGGTTAGCTTCATTGAAGACCTCCAATAATGTGTGTAAAAGTCCTTTGACCTTTGACCTTAGGTAAGCTAGGGCTGAGCTTGAGGTGGGAACCCGGCCCAAGCTCGAGGTGCTTGTCGTGCTTGAGGTGCTTGTCCTGCTTGAGGTGCTTGTCATGCTTGAGGTGCTTGATTAAGATGCTTGAGGTGCTTGACTGGCTCCATGCTTGAGGTGCTTGACTTGGTGCATGATTAAGATTAAGGTGCTTGAGGTGCCTTGAGAAGCTTGCCTGAGATGCTTGTGGGAACACCCCCTACTTCAAGTGCTTAGTCATGCTTGATGACTAAGGGGCTTGCTCATCCAAAGTCAAAAAGATCCCTACAAGGAGGGGGGCGAGCCTACAAGGGGGGGGGATGAGAGAGAACACACACACACACACACACACAAGGGAAGCCCCAGCTTGAAGAGGCAGCAAGGACACTTGTCAAGTTCCTCCTCATGTTGCCCTCATGGTGTGCCTGAAACCTATTGGTTGGCCACCCAAGGGGTCCAATGATAATTTAGGATATTTAATTAATTGATTTTGCATTTATCAAGTCCTCTCTCTCAAAGGGGAAAAGGGGACACTTGTCCCAAGGCTACCCATGTTGCTTGTAATGGCTCCTGCTTGTGATTGGCTAGGCCTGGAGGGGTCCAATGAGCTTCAAGCATGAGCTACAAGGGGGGGTCGACCCAAGCAAGCTAGGGGGGTGCTTAGGGGGTATACTCACCCACACACACTCACAAACACTCTCATTGTGTACTATGCAAAGTGCAAGAACTCCCTCTCCTTCTCCAAGCAAGGAGAGGTTGAGAGCCTACACCAACACTCTTGGCTATGGAGTGCAAATCCATCCAAGAGCCATGCTTCAATGCTTGAGCTTGCCATCTATTTCTTCTTCATTACTATGCTATTATGTATGCTAGCACAAGAGTTATGATAAGTGAGGAACTAGCTCTTTCTCGTATGAAATGTTTCTTCTTCCTCTTCCCTACCCTCATTCCCTGCTAGCTCTCTCCACCTTCGAAGGTGTTTGAGGTCTTGGGACTGAGGCTTGGTATAGTTAAAGCTTTCTTCAAGTTTAGGTTATGCTATGATGGTGATGCATGAAGCTTTCCATCTTCATTGCTTCACCTAGGTCACAAGGAACACAAAGAATGTATTGTAACAAGTCTCTCTTTATGGGAGAAATCATAATACAAATGCCTATTGGAGGGGGGACCGGCTCCACATAAATCCGGTCCTCAACTGTTGTCATGTTCTCTAAATTCTCTCTCTTGCAAAAGTATTATCTATGCCAAGTTAACTAATTGCTATGATTATGTTGCTATCTTCAATTATGTCAACCCGCTATGCTCACAAAATCATTTCTTGAAAGTACTCTCATTAAATTCCGCTACTCTCAAATTGAATTGGCAAATTCCATTACATCCAAACTTGCTCAAACTTGGTCAGTGGACTTGGGACATCATTTTCTTTGGTCCCATAAGGTCAAAGTTGCAGATTTTCATCCATTTTGGCAAGAAAGTAAATAATCACGATTAGTAACTTTTTCATCAAAATCCACATTTTTTGTTGCAACTTGGTTCTAAGCATAATGTAGACTCTGTGTATGAGATATGGGGTGATTTAGATCAAAAAATGTGACAAATAACTCAAAAATTGGATTGGAAAGACTTCTTTGCGTTTTTTGACAATTTACAAGTTTTTTCTTGATTATTTTGGCTCATACTTGAGTGTGGCATGTAATAGATGTGTACAAGTGATAGGTGAAGTGCAAGGATCGTTTTCAAGGCAAAAAAGTACAAAAGTAAATAATCACGATTATTTACAACAGTCAATTTTTTTGCAAGACTTGACAATTTGATGACCTTGACATATTCAATACATTTAAAACCCGTCCTAAATTGAATTTGGTAAATTTTTGTTGTCTCGGCATCACTACGTGCTTTGTCGACTTTGAAATCATTGTTTTTTGTGACTAGATGGCCTGTGGAGTTCGTGAGTCACTTTTGAAGCTATGGGCTTGTCCGCTACATGGTCGTGATGCTACCCATCCAGTTTTGGCCCATTTGGAGTCAGTTTGACTTCATATGTCAAATTTGACACTTTGTAGTCTTTGAGCTGTTTTCTACTTTTCGAGTTTGCCTTGAATTTTTTTCATGATTCATCCATGTACATTGTGTATAGACTTAGTCTATAAGCTGTCTGTGGAGTCAGAATCCAATTCTGGCATCTAGAAAAAACCTATATTTTCTACTTGGGACCCCCCTCGACCCCTGCCGAATGGTCATCTAGTGATATAGAAGTGTTCTTTCATATACTTATAGGAGCATGCTACAGTTCAAGTCTCATCCAATTTGGTTGAGCTGACAAGATGCTATGGTCAATTTTGGGTCGTAGGGCTTCATGCACTACTGGGTTTTTAGGGTTTCTTCTCTGAGCCTAGACTTGCTACCGGCCATATAGAATTGTTCGTTGATAAAGCTTAGAACTTACCCCTCATGTCTCGTGTGAGACGGCGCTGTAAAAGGGCAAATGTGGACTTTCCAAACTATACTCGGACTTCCCAAACTATTTTTCCCCAAATTCCTCTGTTAGTCCTACTAGGCCGTGAAATCTATGTTACTCAAGAATTTCTTCAATCGGATTCCGATAGCTCATTCTGCAAGAATTTGGCGAAAATAGGCCTTGGTGGCCTAATTTAGGCTTCCCGCTTCCATCTATCGATTCAATTGAAACTTTTTATGCCTGTCTGCCTTGTCCTTCTGGTCATCAACATATCTTCAGTTTCTGTTACCATTTACATGTGGTAGTGATGTGTGTGAACACACTAGGACCACCGGGGCATTTTTTCCCTCTTTAGGAGGTTTTTTCCCCCGTGCATTGTATATACGCCCATCACTCTAGGGCTATCTATCTTTCCATTGCACACTAAGTAATACACTCTCTATTGTGTGCCTTGAACTTTCTTCATCTTCTCCAAGCTGTGTGTGTTTCTCTGCAACCCTAATTCCAACAATTGGTATCAGAGCAGGTTGCGTCCTCCCGAGCTTAGTTGCCAGCTGCTCCAGTACATGCCTGCTCACTTTCTCCGATTTCAGTGAGCTTTGGCGAGCATTCACAGGTCGACAAATACTTCGTGTAAGCTCGAAGAGCTTGGTCTGCTCAGATTCGATTTGGGTTCATTTCGGCCTTCGTTTCCACTACAGACAGTACTGCACAGCCTATTTCGTCATTTTGTGCATAATTTCTGTCAGTGCCGTTTTTTGCATAATAGGTGCCTTAAAATTTTCTATGGTTTGTGTTATATAGCACAGATTGTTCCCGCTCCGTTTCTCCTATTTTCGGGCAGTTTTCACATCAGGTGCAACATTTACCATGGCTGACAACAACAACACAGATGTGTTCAAGATGTTTGTTGCTGAGGACAGGCTGGATGGGGACAACTACCCTATGTGGGCTTATATGATGCAACATGTTCTTGTGTCAAAGGGTGTCTGGAACATTGTGCAGGGCATTGATGCACGTCCTGATTCTGAGGATGTAGGCGATGTTGAGGATGTTGCAGGTCTTGCTGCTGCAAGGATTGCAGCTGTTAGAGTTGTTTTGCCTACGACGGCAGAACAAGCTCGTTGGGATGTTAAGGATGCATAGGCTCATGCATTGATTATGTTGTCTGTGAAGCGCACCATTGTTCCTCACATCCGTTCAGCAAAATCTGCAAAACAGGCTTGGGATATTCTAGTAGGTCTTTATGCAAGCCGCAATGAGGCTAAAATTGCTTTGCTGCGTAAAGAGCTGGAGTCGAAGATTATGCATGAGGAAGATGATATGGACACTTTCCTTGCTAGTGTCAAGGATATCAATGAGCAACTTATTTCTACAGGTGAAGTCATTTCAAACAGTTCCCTTGTGCAGACTGTTCTTGATGCCTTACCAGATTCTTACCAGACTTTTGCTAGTACTTGGAGACTCATGACCCAAGGAAATCCTGAAGTTGTCAAGTTTGATGCATTATGCACATTGTTGTTGCAAGAGTCACTTTCCAGAAAAAACAGAACTAGGCAGCGTGCAGTTGAACAGGCTTTTATTGCTTCTCAAAGAAAGGGTGGTAACAGTAATTCAACCACTTCTCTTCCTAATGCTTCTGCTGGCAGCACTTCGTCTGGAAATTCTGGAGATTATAAGGGAAAAAACAAGATCAAGTCGTGTCCTAAGTTGAAGGCCAAACAGGCTAAGAAGAAAGAGGGTGGTTCCACTGCAAATGTTGGTTCCACTACAAATGCAGCCATTGTTGAGTCTTTTGTGAACGGAGACTGTGTTGCTGATGTTGATGCAGAATGGGCTTTTAGCGCAGAGTGCACTTACAATCCTGTTGTCCATGATGCATGCTTGTCAATTGCTGCAGATTCATATGTGTGGTATTTTGACAGTGGTGCTACAAAGCACATTACCTCACATCGTGAATTGTTTACCTCTCTCGAGTCTGTCCCTCATGGGAATTCTGTCACTTGTGCCAACAATGTCTCTTATCCGGTTCAGGGAGTTGGAAAGATTGTGCTTACTACTGCAAATGGAAGTTCCTTCACACTTGTTGATGCACTTTCTGTACCTGGGATCAAGAAGAATCTCTTATCTGTATCCGCACTTGCTAGACTTGGACTTGTAGTCAAATTTGTGGATGACAGATGTACAGTTCATGATCTCAGTTTTGGTGATGAAGTTATTGCATTTTGTGCCGTGGGCTGTATAAGCTCACTTTGTATGACAAGTGTGGACAAAATTTTGCAAATGCTGTTGCAGATTCTAGGGCTATTTCAGATGCAAAACTTTGGCATGCACGTTTTGGTCATCTGAATTTTGCCAGCTTGCTATGTTTGCAGAAATCTGATATGGTTGCTTCTTTGCCACCTCTTGAAGCACCTGCAGCGTTCTAAATTTCAAAAGGATGGTTCAATTCGGGCCACATGCAGGTTGCAGCTTGTGCAGAGTGATGTTTGTGGGCCCATGCAAACTCCATCCTTGGGCAATTATCTGTACTTCGTGACTTTCATTGATGATTACTCCAGGCATGCATGGGTATTTCCGCTTAAAGCGAAGTTCGAAGTTTTTATGTGCTTCAAACAATTTCTGTCTATGGCTGAAAATGACTCCAAATGTACTATGGGAACCCTCCGTTCCGATCGAGGGGGGGTGTACATGTCTCATGAATTTAATGCATTTCTAGCTAGTCATGGGATAAAACACCAATGTATAGTGCCTTATACACCTCAACAAAATGGTGTTGCTGAGAGGAAAAACATGTCACTGACGGAAATGGCACGATGGTAAAGTTTTGCCGCATTATTTTTGGCCTGAGGCCATCATGTGTGCCACTTACGTACTTAACAGGTGTCCTACGAAAGATTTGCAGTCTATTACTCCATATGAAGCATGGCCTGATAAAAAGCCTTCTATTGAGCACATGCGTGTTTTCGGCTGTTTGGCATATGCTTTGGTGCCACAAGTGCAGTGCAGAAAATTGGATGATAAGGCTGTCAAATGTATTTTTGTTGGTTATAGTGCTGAAAGAAAAGGTTACAGGTTGTATCATCCTCAAAAAAAACGTATTCTAGTTTCTCGAGATGTAGTGTTTGTGGAAGATTCTATTCAGCCCTTGCTGTCATGTACTAGAGACAGTAATGTAAGCTCGCAAGACATTTATGACACTTTGTTGCCTCTTTTCAGTGGTGGAAATACGAATGTAAGTTCCAATGAGGCAAATGTACAGCCTATGGGGTTTTCTGAAAATGTTTTAGATCAGCCTATTACTGATGCAGATGTACATGATGTACTTGATGAGGAAAGGGCTGAAAATGAGCAGGCTAGAGGTATGCCAAAATGGCTGGTGCACACTTTGCGTGACAGTAAATTGGATGCACCTTTGTCTAGTCGTACTCGTTCAGGCTCTCGCCATGCATCTTATGCATCAGATTGTTATGTTTTGGCTGTGTCTAGCTTACATGATGTTGAGGAGCCTCTGTCTTTTGATGAAGCACAGAATTCAAAAAATTGGATGGATGCCATGCAATCAGAATATGATGGACTTATAGAGAATGACACATGGACTTTATGTGATTTGCCTCCTGGCAAAAAGGCCATTGGTACGAAGTGGGTTTACAAGTTGAAACGAAAACCGGATGGTGAGATCGATCGCCATAAGGCTCGACTTGTTGCAAAGGGTTATGCACAGCAAAAAGGCATAGATTATGAAGAGACTTTTGCTCCCACTTGTCGTATGACTACTATGCGTTTTCTATGTGCATTGGCAGCTCATTTTGGTTGGGATGTACATCAATCAGACATTGTTACTGCTTTCTTGAATGCTGACATATTTGAGGAAGTTTATGTAACGCAGCCTCGCGGTTTTGTCATAAAAGGACAAGAGGACAAAGTGTGCAAATGTAACAAGGCTTTCTATTGGTTGAAGCAATCTCCTCGTGCTTGGTATGAGAAAGCTCACGCTCATTTGGGCAAACAAGGCTTTCGTAACAGTCCAACAGAAAGCACATTGTATGTAAAGCGTGAGGGTGATGTACTTCTCATTGTGGTTCTTTATGTTGATGATTTGCTGATCACTGGACCAAATGAGAGACATATTGCTGAATTTAAGGCTGATTTGAATGCTACTTTCAAGATGGAAGATTTGGGGCTGTTGCATCATTACTTGGGTATATAGTTTAAGCAGTGTGATGGTGGTATTTCCTTGTGTCAGAAAAGTTACATAGAGACATTGCTATGTAAGTTTGGACTTGAGGATTGCAAACCTATTGCCACTCCCATGGAAACAGGTTTGAAGTTGAGTCTACATGATGCTGGTGATCCTTCTGATGTCACTCTTTACCAAACTGTTGTTGGCTGCCTCATTTATGTATGCAACACGAGGCCAAATATTCAATTTGCAATCTCACAGGTCAGCAGATTTATGCATAGCCCAGGGTCTAAGCATTGGAAGGCTGTCAAGAGGATTTTCCGCTACCTTAGTGGCACTTTACATCTTGGCTTGTTTTATCCCAAGGGGGGATCATTGCCGCCAGACTTACATGCTTTTTCAGACTCAGATTGGGCTGGTTGTTTTGACACGCGAGTGTCTACATCAGGTTTTTGTTTCATGCGTGGAAGTTCATGTATATCATGGTTGAGCAAGAAGCAACCTACTGTGGCCACTTCGAGTTGTGAGGCTGAGTACAGGGCAGTCTTCACAGCTACGGTTGCGTGTGTATGGCTCAGACGCCTTATGGCTGATTTGGATGTTGGACAGGACACTGCCAACACTATCTACACTGACAGTCAGAGTGCAATGGCAGTTGCGAGGAACCCAGTTTTTCATGCTCGCACAAAGCACATTGAGGTGCATTACCACTATGTCAGGGAGAGGCTCTCAGCAGGAGAGATCAGCTTGGCTTATGTGCCAACACAGGACAACCTTGCATATCTTTTCACAAAGGCATTGTCTCGTGAGAAGCTTGAAGCATTCCGCAAAGCTTTGGGCTTACTCCCCTTTGTGGACTGATCATGTCCTCAGGGCATGGCACTTCCCTTTACTCTTGTGCCAGCTCTCGTTCACCGCATCACTCCAGGGGGGATTTGTTACCATTTACATGTGGTAGTGATGTGTGTGAACACACTAGGACCGTCGGGGCATTTTTTCCCTCTTTAGGAGGTTTTTTCCCTCGTGCATTGTATATACGCCCATCACTCTAGGGCTATCTATCTTTCCATTGCACACTAAGTAATACACTCTCTATTGTGTGCCTTGAGCTTTCTTCGTCTTCTCCAAGCTGTGTGTGTTTCTCTGCAACCCTAATTCCAACAGTTTCTTTATCTGAGCTCATTTGCTATTTATTATGAATTTTTGACCTTTTATTAGAAAAATCAAAGAAAAAAATAAAACGTGCTAAAAAGCAAAGTGAAAACTCAATAATTAAGAAAATCCATTGAGAAACACTGCTTTATTGTTTTTTGCTAAATTTTTTCATTTTTAAGTCTCAATAAAATAAACAAAAAAAAAGATCATTTTTTATTATTTTCTTTACACTATTTACACTCATAGGGGAGATGTTATCAGTTAAATTTCCCCTGTTGATGATTTTGTAAGGGCATTATTAGGTAATTTTGCAAAAAATTACACGTTAACATCAAACTTTTTCCTCCCTCTTCAAACATTGCCCTGATTACTTAGTTCCCTTCCACCCCTCCTAGATGACGTACTCTAGGACGATTGTCTGCATGGGTTGAACAATTGTTTCTATGCATAGCCTTGGTTGGATCTACCATGCTTTGAAGATCAATGCATTGCAAACCATTGTGCTGTGCAAGAGTTGGATCTTGAGTAATTAACTCAAGTGTTTCTGATGTCGAGGTTTTTTTTGCTATCTCTCAAAGAGCAAATCTTGGAGCTGGTGTGCTCTTTGCTTGATTGTACTATCAGGATGATTTGGCACGCTGATTTTTTGAGCTGTCGGTAACACTAATGGTCGTTGTTTGAGCTTTTACCCACCATTGGTATCTTGGTTTTTCTTCAATGAAAAGTTGTGGTTGAGTCTTTTGAGACTTAACTCTCCATTGCTTCATTGGTTTTATAGTTTGCAGAGAAGATAAACAACTCCTTTTTTCTTCCATATCCATTGTCTTTTAGGTTCCCTGCTCAAAGATGCTCCTCTTTGTGTTTGGAACCTTGGAACCATCTTTGGTACAATAGATGATGTTGTGGGTACCCAAATCTGAATCAGTTTGCCTTTAAGCTGTGCTTTTGGTACCCAAATTTGAATCGGCTTGTCCTTAAGCTGTGCTTTTGGTACCCAAATTTGTTTGACTCCTTGCATGCTACTTGTAGCATTTGCTGTCTATAGGATGGAGAAGATTGATTGCTTCGTGGTTTGTTATGCTACTAACCTCCTTTCCATTTCTCTTTGCTTGTTGCAATTGGAACAATGAGTTGTCTATCTTTAGGTGATAGCTTAAGCTAATTGGTATCCCAATTTTGTATTACCTTGTACATCTGCATCCATGGGATTCCAAGAATCATTGTTTCATTCATGTGTTCATCTGGTAAGCATACAAATTGATGAGGGCATGAACATCCATGTACTATCACATTTAAGGTTACTACTCCCAATGTAGGTGTTGGATTCTTGTTGCATCTTTTAATACTCGATATTCCTGCTGTCAAAGACTGGCTTGTTGCTTTCTTGTACGTGGAATAACTGATTGCATTTACCCGAGCTTGTGTATCGACCAATGCATTTGTGCTATGATTTTTCAGATGTACTTTGATGCGAAGGTCCGTTCCATCTAACCATTCATCATCCGTTGACATTGCATCTTTCTGTAATTCCCATAGTCGGTCATCTAGTTCCGGAGTGTTGATGGGAATAGGTATTTGTTACTTTTTTAGAGCAGCTTTCCTTTTGAGTACTCAAAGCTGAGCTTCCTCTTGGGCTTCATCAATGACATGTTGTCTTTTTTATCTTTCTTTACTTTGTTGCATGCATCTTTTCTAGAAATTCATTGGTTAGTGGCATATTGTACTTCTTTAAATGACATCCACTAATCCAATTAGCCATTGGTTCAACATCTAGGGTGGACAACTTAAATGCTCCACTTGGAGATACGTCTTCAATGATAAATGGTCCGTTTCTCTTTTTCTTAAACTTGGGCATGTGTTGCTTAAGCGAATAGACTAAAACTAAATCCCCTTTTTTGAAGATTTTTGTAACTAGATGGGAATCAAAAAACTGTTTTTGTGTCTGCTTTTGTTTATAGATGCGAGCTACAACAGTTAGCCTTTGCTCATCAAGCTTTTCTAAATCTTCAAGTCTCTCTAACAATTCATGTCCAGTACACTCAAGATCCTTAGCTACCCTTAATGTCGGCAATAGAAATTCTATCGGCAGTATGGCATCAAGACCATAAACAAGGTTAAAGGGTGTAGTATATAAAGTTGTCTTGAATGTAACTCTATAAGCCCATAGAGCAACATGGAGATTCATTTCCCAATCTGTCCGTCCTAAACTAACCACTTTAGTCAATACAGAGCTAAGAATTTTATTTGTATGCTCGGCTTGTCCATTTGCTTGTGGGTGATAGGGAGCTAATTTGTTATGGATGACCATAAATTCATTAAGCAAATACTCAATTACCTCATTGAGGAAATGAGTCCCCCTATCATTGACAATTTATATTGGCAGTCCATATTCTTATGAATACGTTCTCATACAAGAATACGGTTGTGGTTTTGGCATCATTCTTTTGAGTTGCTTTAGCCTCTACCCACTTGGTCAAATAGTCTGTAGCTACAATGATATATTGAGCTTGGGTTCTATAAGAAGGTGGCTGTATTATTCCAACAAAGTCTATACCCCATTTTGCAAAATCTCTTGCCCCCATCATTGGTCTTAAGGGCATGCTATCTACACAGGTTGGCATTTTAGCTCGTTGACATGCATCACACCTTCGAACATATTCTTTGGCATCTGCAAAAAGTGTTGGCCACCTTATGCATGCCATTAAGATTGCTCTTGCGGTGGTCTCACTAGAAAAGTGACCTCCAGCTAATTTAGCATGTGCTTGTTCTATAATGAAAATATATTTGTCTTCATTTGCACAAAAACGCAAATGTTGATCCTTACCTCTCCGATACAATTGGTTTCCAATAAGAGCATAGTCTCTTGCTTCAGTTTCAATTACTCTTTGGTGGCCTTTACTCATATCCTCAGAAAATGTTCGACTTGATAAGTAAGTAACTAGATAATTACTCCACTTAGGAACAAGTGATATTTGAAACAATGTCTAGTGAGGTATGGGTGCTTGTTTTTGGCATTGAGGACATTTTTTTTACAAATGAGTGAACATCACTCCTCATAGTTGGCCAAAATACTCCAAGTCTCAAGATCCGTTGCATAGTTTGGTCTTTTGCAAAGTGAAGTGTTACTATGGTAATATGTGCTTGACTTTGGTATTGGGTTTTCTCTTCAAGATTAATACACAAAAGCGATATTCCATCTTGATTTGTTTTGTATAGCCTTCCAGCTAGTAATTAATACATATCCAATTGCTCAATTAATCTGATTGTAATCGGAAGTGGTATTTGCGAATCCACTTGAGCTATGGTCATCATGTACCATATTTTCCGACCATCAAGGTATCATTTTCACAGAGAACAGATATGCATCTGGTAGATCATCGTCTACTCCCTTTAGTGGTTCTCCTAAAATAATCCTTCACAAATGATCTGCTCTTTGGTGAGTGGCGCCCTTTTTCACAACTATAGTGAAATCAAATTCCAAAAGAATAATGAATCATCTCACTATTCTTCATGTGTTGCACTGCTTGTTGACCAAGTACAATCAGGCTTGGTGGTCCACAAAGAACACAAATTTGTTAGCTAATAGGTAATGCCTATACTTTTTTATGGCATAGATCGTTCCTAATCCTCCCCTTTCGGTGGTTGTATAGTTTTTCTTTGCCATATTCAACTGTCTACTAGAATAAGAAATAGGAAAATCAATTTTCCCGTCTCCTAGTTGAGCTAGTATACACCCAATGGCAAAATTAGAAGCATCTACATGTATGTGGAATATCTTATTCCAATCTGGTGCTTTCAATATTAGAGCTGAAGTGAGAGCTTACTTAAGCTTCATAAAGGATTCTTCACACTCATCAATCCATTCAAAGAGTGTAATCAAGTTGTACATGGGTTTTGCAATTATAGCGTACATATAAATGAATCGTCTGCAATATCCACAATGTCCCATGAAAGCTTGAACCGCTTTGACTATTGTCGGTCTAAGCAAATCAGCAATAACATGAATTTTATCCATATTAATAGCTATGCCATTTTTAGACACTATATGTCCAAGAATTTTTCCTTGTCTACCCATAAATGTGCACTTTTCAGGATTTAAGAAAATCCTATAAAGTCTACATTTTTCAAATACCTTTTTGAGATGTTCAAAATGATCATCCCGGATTGATGAATGTACACATAGATCATCCATATATACTTCAAAGAAATTTCAAAGATATTCTTTAAAATCATGGCTCATCAATCTTTGAAAGGTGGCAGGAACATTAGTTAACCCAAAAGGCATAACCCGATAGGAAAAAATACCTCATTTAGTTGCAAAACAGTTTTATGTTGATCTTTGGGGTCAATTAAAAGTTGATTGTATGCCAAAAAGCCATCTAAAAAGCTGTAAGCTTCTTTTCTTGCAGCTCGTTCTAAAACATGTTCAGTGATTGGAAGAGGAAAGTTGTCTCTAATGGTAGCTGCATTTACTTTCTTGAGATTGATGCACACCCATAATTTTTCATTTTTCTTGGGTACTACCACAATTGGAGACACCCAATCTGTGTGTTCAATTTCATAAATGAATTTGGCTTCCTAACTTTTCTATCTCTTCTTTGATCTGCTTGGAAAATGTCTCATTATAAGTGGATGGCCTTTGTCTGCTTGGTTTCGCATCATCTCTCATAGGTATGGTATGTTGACAGATTTTTGGATCAACACCCTTGAGATCCTTATAAGACCAAGCAAAGATATCTCGGTATTCTTTCGATAAGCTTAACAAAAGCTCTTATTCTTCTTCCGTCAGGTCGTTTGCAATGTAGACAGGTCTAGGCTCTTCTGCTGGTTCAATCAGATCTATCTTTTTTACATTTTCAGGTCCTTCGTAGGATTCGCCCTTTTTTTGTAGTTCCCTGATAGGCTGTTCGACTATGATTTTTCGATCTTGGAGAATCGAGATTATATTTCTTGTAATGGAATGGAACAATCATTACATCTTTACCTTCCTCCTCAGTGGTTTCCATTTCAGTTGCATATATCTCCTTTAGAGCTTTTTTCAACTCTTGATACTTCTTTCTTCATTCAACTCGCGTCATGGTTGAATCCTTGTCATGGTATTTAGGTTTTGCTTGAGTTTCCTTTCTTGTTTTTCTCAATGTTTCCAATATTTCCTGCTTTTCCTTTAAAAGATATCTACTAGTGACTTTGTCTTTGACACAAACATGTGCATCTATCTGCATCAAAAATTGTGCTCTACGTGAGACTGATGGCATAGGTCTAGATTTCAAGTTTCTCGTGTCTCTTTTTCTTCTATACCATTTTTGTCTTCTCGGTTTCTGGTTTGGAAAGTCAAAAAACTTTTCTTCCCCTCCTTTCATGAGTAGTTTATCTCTCACATGTTCTTTTTCCGACCCCAAATAATCTGAGGTAGCTGAATGTTCTTCTAACTCATCTATTGCATCATAGTAGAGGTCTAAAAAGATTGAGCTTTCATCAAGTCCTTGGATTCTTGAATTTCGTCTTCAATATGAAGGGTTGAAATCATTTGTATGGGAATTATTTCATAGCCGTCTTCATTGCAAAATTGAGTAGGCATAGACGTATTTACACATACATCCACTGTTGCAAAAATTTGAGTCCACTCAAATGGCTCAAACAAATGCTCCGAAAAGGGTTCAGGTACATAGGCTTCGTCTGTGCAATCCCTTTCTAAGATACATTCTTCTCGTTTTAAGCTCCCTTTTTTTGAGGCTCCGCATATCCAAATAGGTATGTCTTTGTTCAACCAAGATGGAAACTTAGTTTCAGCCGAAGAAACTGAGCCAAATTCTTGTATGGGTGTTTTCATGACATCTCTATAAGTATGATTTTTTAGATCAACTCTTGTTATTGATCCCACTTGCTTCAAGTACAGATAATTGTTTCCCCAAACTTGGATGAGTTGTACTTGTCGCATGAAAGGTCTTCCCAAGATGATTTCATAATTGAGTTTCTTTCCAAAGTCCACTATTGCAAAAGTGTGTTGATAATCAATCCCATAGGAATTAACTATTACTTTTTCAAGCAGTCCTAAGGGTGTTTCGATGTGTCCATCAGCCAATTGCAATTTCATTCGAGTTTGTCTAATGGTTGGTTGCCCCCATGATTCCCATACTGCTTTCGTGGCTATGGCTATGCTTGCCCCACTATCCAGTATTGCCATGGTTTCTATATCATTATATCTCACTGGAAGGGTTGTATTTGCTTCTTCTCCTTTGTAGTATTCTCCGACTTTGTTCATTGGAATGGATCAAATCTCTTCGTTATCCATTTTGTGTTTCAACTTTTCCAAATTTTTCACAATTAGCCCCGTTATCCCCACCTTCTCTAGAGTTTTTTGTAGATCATTCCATAAATATGGTCTGATTTTTAACAGTTTTCCTAAAGTAAGAGTGCATTGAATAGGTGTAGACATGATTGAATGGATGTTGTCTACCTCTAGGGTCTATTTCGCTCTTTTTATCTGAGTGGTTTTACACACTATGGATTCATCTTCGTTATCTCCCAAGTAAGAGGGTAGTGTTTTCAGAGTCAATGGTTTAGACATTCTCTAAGCTTCAGAGCCGCAATCCCTATACAAGGATTGTACATCCATGTCCATATCAGGAGGTAGATTGTCTAACCAAACATCCTCTATAGGAGATGACTTTAGAGTTAGGCTCCCATCATTAATCTCTCTAACTTTTTCCCATAACTGACCTGGCCAGTCTTCTTCTATGAATGGATTTCCATCTAAGGCATCTTCACTGTCCGCCGGCACTATGAATTCTGGCTCTTTAGTTTCAAGGTGGGGTTCTACCACCACTTCGGATTTCTCTTTACTGGTTCCTACCACAAGTGTTGACCGCTGGGTCAACAACACAACATAACTCAAATTTCGTACCAAAGTCTTATCTTTTGCGAGTTATGAAATGCTGCGGATTATGGATATAAACGTCATTTGTAATGAGTAGTTATTCTAGTTTCAGAAGCCGGGGTCCAATGGCACTTCCAGATTGTAAATACAAAGCCATTTGACCCTTTCAACCCCATTTTTGGTTAAACCTAAGGTAGCCTTAGTATATAAGGTACCTAGGTCATTTTGTAAAGAAGACTTTTATCATAATCAAGTTTTAGCGCTGCCGTCTACTGTGTGTGAGAGAGAAAGAGAGTGAGCGTGAGCTTCATGCTCTCGCTATGCCCGGCTCGCTCAACACATTGGAGATCCGACTGCACCATTGCGGTAGGCTCGAGGACAGCTACGCGACAACGCCAAGCATTCCCCGCGAGATGAAGCGCACACGCCGACGCATCTACGAGCTAATTGTGGTCGTAAGTGTATCAAACGATGTCTGTTTTCTGCGTGCTAGTAGTCTATAGAATCGTGGCGACATAAGCTACGCATAGGTACTCATAAATTTCAGTTTCGGGTACTTTCAAAATTCGGCTCTGTCATCCTACGCGTTTTCCGTAGATGGGTTTTGAGTGAGGTTTTTGAGTGTAGAAGCTTAGGGACAGGTGTATCCTAGTGAGGGGATGGTGTTCCTTAAGTTTCGTACGAATCTGGCATGATTAGGTGAGTTACCTTTCGCATGTGTGTATGTGGCTAGGTGGTGTAGTTGAGGGCAGTGAGGTTCTTGATTGTGGTTTAGTTGGCCTTCCATAGTGTTGTATGTGTAGGCTGGTCTCAACCTGACAAGCTTAAGAGATTTCCTCTGTGTGCCTATCGTGTCATCTGTGTCCTCGATTGACATTATGTTGATCTAGGTAGTGTTTGCATGCACTTCATGGGTGTGTGAGTAGCTTCCCGTCCAACATTGGCGCCGTTGCCGGGGACACAAGGACCTAAGTAGGTTTCCTACTAACACTCGTGTGATGGTTGCTTGATTTAGTTTGGGCTAAAAAAAGCATTTTTCTTAAGTGGATCCGGAAGAGGATATTCCGTGATCAAGTGGATAGCCAGGAAGCGTGTGTCTTGCCGAGGGTCTGCGACTAGATAGGTTTAGTTAGGATCTGTGGATTAGAGTAGTTGTTGGTGGTCAAGTAATTTGTGAGGTGATAAAAGCGTTTACTAGTCCGTGTGTGACAGTGAAGCGTTTTTCTACTCAAAGATGCAAAACCCCATATGATTTGTAGGAGTAGCTTTAGGTAAGTGATCCGATTCTGATCTAGAGCTATTCAACACTGAATTATTTGCTAAAGTGCTTGATTGCATTTGAAATCACGGAAAAGTGTGATTTTGAGGGTAAAAATGCAATAAACAAGCTTTTGTGGACATTTTTGTATGACTGACTGATGCTGTGTATATAAACCAACATTTGCAAGGGTTCTGTGAAGAAAACCTGCAATTCTGTAAACATAGACATCCTACGCGTAGGATGTCTCAAGGGGGTTCTGGAGACCAAATTTGAAAATTTTGAGTGCACCAGTGGGTTCAGAGGGTAGGTTTTACCCTAGTAACATATTGACTTGGGTGTTTTTCCCTATTTTTGTTGACCAAAAGCCAAAAGACGGAGTCAGAAAATGTAAAATTTCAGAAAAGGCTTAAATTGAGTGTTTTTTGCATGTTTTTGCAATTGTTAAGCATACTTGCACTTGCTGAGAGCATAAGGAAGCGTCAGGGACACTTTAGTCTCAAAAAATCAGCAGTAGACATCCTACGCGTAGGATGTCTACAGGGTGATCTGGTGGAAATTTTGAAATTCTGAGTTGACCAGTGTGTTGAGAAGGTAGGTTTTACCCTATTTTCACCTGGAAAGTGGAAATTTGACCAAATTTTGACAGATCAAAGCCAAAAGACGAGAATTGCCAGACATCCTACCTAAATTGTGTCCAAGGCATAATTTTTGGAACCAAGCCATAGGATGACTCCAAAGGCATGTTCTAAATGTTGTTTTGAGTGCATGTGATAAATTTCATCTCATTTGGGTTAGTGAAAGGGAAGATTGAGCGGACTTTAGCATTTTGACTAAAAAAGGCAAGAACAGCTAGTTTTGGGGTCTTTTGACATCCAAATCAAAATCTAAGCATACCACTGGGATACTGACATCAAGGGGAAGCTGCGGGACAAGTCTGGGGTCAAACAGGCCAAAAAGACATCCTACGCGTAGTATGTCTTCTGTGTGATTTTGGACTTTAAACAAAATTCTGAGCATACCACAGTGATCAGCACCTTAAGGAGAGTCTGTGGTTCAAATTTGGGGCAATTCTGAGCAGTTAGACATCCTACGCGTAGGATGTCTAAGGCATAATTCTGAAACCAAAGTTCTATTGTGACCATACTATGCTGTTGTATAGCCTTAGGCAAGCCTCCTAGTCAAATTTAGTCCAATTTGGAGTTGATTTGACTTGGGAATTCATCAGGACAAACATCAGGCTTTTGGAACAGATTCTAGATCATTTGACCAGCCTATAGGTGTCAGAATCAAAAAGTAAAAAGAGCTATGAGTTTAGCACATCAAGAGGAAGCTACATTGCAAGTTTGAGCTGAAACAGAGCAAAAAGACATCCTACGCGTAGGATGTCTCCAGCTTGATTTAGGACTCCAAACCAACCTATGAGCACACCACTGTGATCAGCACACCAAGGAGAAGCTGGGGTGAAAATTTCAAGTCATTCTGAGCAAAAAGACATCCTACGCGTAGGATGTCTCAAGGCCATTTTTAGGTCCAAATGAAATTCTGAGCATACCATTGTGTTGCTGGACTCAAGGGGAGTCTCTGGACCAAATTTTGTTAAATTCTGAGCATATAGACATACTACGCGTAGGATGTCTCTAGGCCAGTTTTAGGGTCCAACTGTACTTTTGACCATACAGGAGTGTTCACAGTGTCACAGAGATCCCAAATATTTTTTCAAAATTGAATTTGGACTCATTTTGACCAGTCTAAACTGCATTTCACTATTTTGTCCATAACTTTCACAAACGGTATCGGATCGGAAAAGTTTTTATATCAAAACGTAGCCTGAGAGCGGCCCTACAGATCTTACAGCAAAGCTTGAACTAAATGTATGCCAACGGTAACCATTTAGTTCAACTTTGAAAAAAAACGTCATTTGAGGCCTCAAAATTCATCCGGAAGTCGAGGGTGTCTAAAAGCGACAATTTGCAAGAATTGTGACGAAACGGTTGCGGTTTTGGACATAGTTTCGACTTTTCTCTAACCAAAGCACTTGAACACAATGGACTAAGTCTACTTGAACCAAGCAAAAGCTCTTTTAAGCCCAGAAATCATGTCTACCCTAGATTCAAACGCAGCTTACACAAGCTTGGAGATCCCGACGATAGAGGAATATCCTCCCACAATGGATCTTCCAAACTTGCAATTGATAAAGACCCATCTTGTTGAGAGAGTTTGGATGATTGGTCATGAGAGTGAAGGACTATATAGATACATTGACGACAATGAGCTCAATCTTTATAGGTGCTCAGATCCATACCTAGAAGAGATAACGGATTACAAGCTCTTATATGTCTACACATACTGAGTCGAATGTCAATGGAGATCTATAGTTGTCGACAAGTATGGACGAGAATACAGAGTTGTAGAAAGCACAAATCCACAGACTGTACTAGAAAGAGGTGGATATTTGGTCAATGAAGGACCACAAATGCCTCCACTAAACACGAGAATTCCTATAGGAGTTCCAAGAAGAGAGCCACCAGGATTCCCTTCAAGAGCGGTAACGAGAGAAGGATTGGGAGAGTCTCTGGTTAGACTTGTAGACAATCGACAAGTTAGACCATCCCAAGTCCAGAAATGGGTAAACAGAAAATACTCCGGAGATGAAGATCCGAGAGATCACGTAGCGGCTTTTAGAAGAGTGATTAGAGCAGAGGAAGTTTCAGATTTTGTGACACAGTTTGCGGGATTTGGATTGACTCTAGAAGATGATGCAGCTACATGGTTCGACTCGGTGGAAAAATGGGAATTTGAGACCCTAGATGAGTTGTTTGAGGAGTTTATTGAAGAATTCTTGCCAAAAGGCATTGCTCACAACACGGTCTCGCAAATCTATAGATTCAAACAGAAAGAGAATGAATCAGTACGCAAAGCATCATTACGACTCAAGAGATATGTTAAGCTCTGTCCGAGAGCGGAATTACCTACACAAGCACGACTGATGCTGATCTTTATCCAGGGAATGAGACATGCGGGCCTTCAGAAGGATCTTCATATGATAAGGAGAATGACGCTAAACGAGTTGATCAAAGAAGCTCTTTATCTAGTGGATAACTGTGAGGCATACAAAGAAAAGGACTTAAAGAGTCTAGGAGATGACACATCCTCTCAGCACAGTGTTTCACAGATAAGTGAGTCCATTGCCAAGCCAACGACACCTATTGATCAAGAAAAGCTTATCGACGACTTGGTCAAGAGGTTGATTCCTCTTGTAAGGTCTGATTCGGGAGAGCCAAAGTGGTGTGAAATTGAGAGAAAATGGACGAACCATACGGGGGAAGAGTGCTATTATAGCATGGAAAATGCTAGGGAGAGGTATGTACAACCTGTTCCAGAAGCACCTACTCCACCTAGATACATTACGGGGAATGCGCCAAGACCAGTAGGAGTTTTAAGGCCACAGCTTGTCTTAGGACAACAACCTCCGCTGCCAGGTGCTAGAATGCCGGTAGACATGAGATACATGCCAATGATGGAAGCATCAAATAAACCAACGCTAGTACCAGCTACAATGTGGTATAGCAACCAAAGTGAGTACTACCCTTTGGAGCAACAAAATGTGAGAAAAACACATGGAGTGGTGAGGCCAGTACAACCTCCACCTCCTGGGTTTCAGTCGAAAGAAAGAAGGTATGAAATGGACGAAAGGACATTGCAATTCATTGCAAATAGCGGCTTATCTAGGTCAAAGCTTGCTTATATCCAAGAGGAAATGCTAAAAGAATCTCCTCAACCAGAGATAGATTGTCACAAAAGTCGTGACAACCACTTGGTCAAACAATGTCCTCATACGGAGATCACTGAAGTAAATGCTTATTGTCTTGAGTGTGGCATCACTCACTTGATCCCCGATTGCCCGAAAAACCCTAACCAAATCAAGAAAATCACGACAAGTGTATCAGGGATTGTTCAGCTCCCTAGTAGCTCAGAAAATGAAAATGTCGTACCAGTTCAAGTGGTTACGAGAGCACAAGCTCAAAAGAAAGCTGATGAGAATCCAGAGACAAAGAACACGGAAAGTGACACGAGTCCAAAGACAGATGATGGACCAAAGACAGACGCAACTAGTCAGAAAAACAAGAGCAAACAAAATAGTTGGAAATCTAGAAAGACTAGGATGAAAGCTCGCAGGGAACGAGAGCAAAAATCCCTAGCTGAGAAGCTTACCGAAGCTGAGGAGAAGATAAAACAACATGAGGAAAAGGAGGCACCTTCTCTTACACAGATGGTTAAACCTCTAGAAGAACCATACACAGATGAGAAACCGAGAAGTGCTAGTTCAGGAGGATCTGTGTTGGCAGAAAAGGTTAATGAGACATTAGATGCCCTCTTGAAAGCCTATGATGGGAGGCTCAAAAACAACCAAACCCAAGAACAGAGGTGGATGACATATCCCTATGCGGAATTAGAAAAGCAAAGGTTGGAAATGTGTAGGAAAATGATTCAAACAGCCCAAGCTTTACTAGAACCACCAGTTGCAAAACCTGAGGATATGAGCCGTGTCATGCCTAAACAAGTAATCCCACCAAACCAGGAACTAAAAGAGCCAAATTCTAGTCATGAGCACAGACCAAACCTCAAAGACCCAGCATTAGAACCAAGGATAGTACTGAATACCACGGATAACTCTTCCGAGGGATTTCACCAAGCTATACCTGCGGATTGTAAAGAGATAGATGGTATTGACGAATTGTGGAAACAAGCTAGAGAGGCCAATGAAGCCGATGACCTAAGAAGACGAGTAGACAAGACTGGTGATGAACGAGGAGTGTTTCTACCACCAATAGAGGAATTTGAAACTGGATCTCAAATGAATCTAGACGTGAGATCGTGTTGGGGCGACAAAGGATCTGTACAATCTATGGATAGTCAACCCCATTCGCTAAGAACACTACCGTGCTACATGGGAGAGTACGAGACCAAGTCAGATGTGGTTGCAATCCCATCACAGAGACTGTCTCCCAACAAGGCCATCGATTCAAAGGGGCTAGTAGATATTCTATCTACCCCAGTCACCTGTACAATAATGTTAGCCGAGTTGCTCAGAATAAGACCAAACATGTGGGCTAATGTGGGTAAATGTCTAGAGAAATTTGGTATAAAAACCCCAATGACTCAAATCGAGGAGAGCATCAAAGAGCTTGAAATGCCTCAACTAAATACTAGGCTAGTGCCATTAAACAAGGTAGGCGAGTATTACAAGGGAGAAGATGGAAACACCACCCTTCCTGTGGAATTCAATGGTGAAAAAACCATGGCAATCCTTGACAGTGGAGCTGGTGTGGCCATTGCAACCAAAGAGGTTTGGAAAAAATGGGGAAAACCTGCCTTGAGATCCACACGAATGACCCTGCAGCTTGCAGACGGACACAAGGAAAAGCCCCTAGGACTGCTAGAAAAAGTAATTGTTACTTCTTGTGGCATTGAATATGAACACACTTTTGCTATTGTTAACTTTGGCAAGAAGAACAACTATGAAATCATTCTGGGAATACCATTCATGAGATAATTGAAAATGGTCCAAGATTGGGGTTATGACCATATATACCTGAGACATATGGAAATTATAACAAAGGTAAACTTGAGGGACCATAACTATAGGGATGTGATGAGAACACCGGTTGAGGAGTTTGATTCCGCCACAGTTGCAGGATCAGAACTTCCAGCTTGGTTAGGTAAGCCTAAAGAACTGTGGATGTGTGGAGCTTCACAATGTGGTAGCTTGAAACATGAGGAATATATCCTAGAGCGGGCTATAGAGGATATGGACTATATCCTAGAACCATTTCCTGAAGAAGAGTTAGAGCCTTTTGGATGGGAACACATCTTGGCTGCTCTAGACGTGTGCGCCATGGAGGATGCTCCCACAACAAAGTTTTGTGATGAAAATGGCTATGATGTCGTTCTTTATTTTGCAGTGAGTGTAATCCAGGAAAACGAAGAGAACCAGACATCAACAAGCTCTCGAAATAAGGAGCAACCAAAGAAATGTGGAGAATCAAAAGATGACGAAGACGACGAGTTCTATGACTCTGTAGAACACTTCGAGCTTCAAGAAGATCAACGACCCGGGAATCAATGTCATCGCTACATGAATAAAGTGCATCAAAAGTGGATTCCAAAGTCCTTAATGAAGACACAACCACCACAAGCATCCTCATACAGGGCTCCTAATAAGGATGCAAAGACTCAGCCAGGAGGAATACGACCAGAGCAACGAGCTAACAATGCTCTAATCAATGGGCTAGAAAAGTCCTCCAAGAAACTACCACCCACGAGCAAACAGACAGTAACTTTCCACTACCAGCCAAAAAATCAAGGGAAAGTACAAGAAGTCAACCTTGCTGAGGATAGTAGCGATAGTGATGAATCTTACGACATCCCCTATCATCAACTCAGACCATCACTATCACCAACCCCTTCAACAACAACCATGACAGGTCAAAAGAAAAGGACAACAAGTCAAAGCCAAAAAGCTCAATAAATCTGGATACCAAAAGGCCAGATCAGCCAAAAACAGATATGGATCAAGAAGACAAAGATCTCTAATGACAAATCACAAGATCTAACACCAAAACAAAAAAAGGAAAGCGTGCACGAATGGGTAAGAATATCACAAAGTCGCAAGCTTTCACAACTCAGGTTTGGGCTCCAAAGAAGTTGATTCATGCACAAAAAAATCAAGAATTCATTTGGATTCCAAAAAAACCAGAGTATCAACTTTCAAAGCCTGAATCCCGTCACCAACCAAGCGTACAAGGGCTGAAGCAAAGACCATTGTCGACTCACACAACAAAAATGTGGATCCCAAAGAAGTCTCTTCAAACACAAACGAAGCATTCGCAAGTATGGGTTCCCAAACGAGCGTCAGCAACAAAACAGCCGATAATCACAAAGAAATGGATCCCAAAGAAGATCAACAAAACTATTGTCAGTGCATCGCAGCTTGAATTCTTACAATTCTTCCTACGATTACAGTACAGTTAGAAGAGAGCAAGTCGCTTCAATCAAGCAACGATATAGGATCTTCAGAGACCATTACATTGCTTAGAATAGGAAGCCTCGCCAACAAATGCCAATAAGCAAATTGCTTATACCCACATCTTGCACAACATAAATCTTTTCCATGCATTGACTGTGTATGCATAATAGGGCTACATTACAAGGCCTGCATAGGCACAACTTTTTGCCCAAGCACAACACATACCCTTTGCGATACCCTGTCGTAAAGGATGACTCCAAATAGGAAGGGGGGAGGCATTCTGAATGCGGACCTAACATTATGACTATTAAAGGGAAATGTTTTGTGAGATGCATTGAATTTTTGCGTTTTATTGTGATAAATTTTTGACGAAATTTAGAGTATATGCCCTCATAGTAGAGTTAAAGAGGAGTATGGGGACAAAATCCATATATGAGCCCCTAGGGACATGTGTATAGTGTACATAGCATTTAGATTTCTATTTGAATGATTTTTCTTTTGTTAAGTTTTAAGATTTTCTTTGTTTATTATTAAAATAAAAAGCAAAAAAATCCATAATCCACATGAAGAATAGACTGACGAGACGCCTGAGCACTACAAAGAGAAGAAGGTACAGGAAAACGATGAAACTTCACGAAGTATGTCTCAGCATCCACTACAATAGCCGAAGAACTTGTCACAAAGCAGTGTCAACATGCAACCGACAAGTCATACAAGTCAGAGTTGAGTAGCCACGCCACAAAATGAGTGAGGTGTGAGTCCCAAAGCTTCAAGTAATATTCTCTGTGGTCTAAGCGTCTTAGCTATTCTAGGTACTACTCAAGCTGGAAGAGTTGAGCATATTTACGTTGTGTCGCTCATGCTGGTATAGGTGAGCAAAAGAGTCGAAGTCTAAGTACTTAAGTCTGGTGAAGTGAAGGAGAAGGTCCAAAAGACACTCACGTACTGAGCACAGTGAGATACGAGTGGAGAAACTTCTACATCGAAAACCCTTCTTGGAAAGGTGGAAGCTATTGAGACATCTTTTGATGTCACATGTGCTACATTTATTCCTCGAAACACCCATCATCTCCTTCTTTCACATTGCATGCTTTTGTTGACAAATTTCTCATATGCATATAGAGTGTCCCATAATTGGCACTTGCATCAGGCACTCTTTCCGTGTTTCACCCAAGCACTCACCTTTCATGAACATGTACTTCACGTTCAACTACTCGACTCCAATAAGAGCGTATACCAAAGGCATTTTTTTTTCCCACCGGGGTTTTTTCCCTTTGGTCATCGAGGTTTTAGACCCTAATCTAAAGACACCTATCACCATCCTCTTGTACATATTCCTTCTACATCAACAATAAGGAAATGCTACTCAAATCAATTGACAAATGAATTGGAGCACCAATTTCAGATCATAGCATACTTCTCCTCAATGGCAAGTCGAAGAATGGCCTACAATGACAAAGCTGCAGACAAAACTAACAACATGATTGCACAGGAACAAAGAAGTCCCCAATGAAGAA
The DNA here is from genome assembly GCF_014529385.1 of Adiantum capillus-veneris. NCBI lineage: Eukaryota > Viridiplantae > Streptophyta > Polypodiopsida > Polypodiales > Pteridaceae > Adiantum > Adiantum capillus-veneris. The sequence goes on from NC_140944.1 coordinate 149,615,889, forward strand.
GAGCAGACATAAAAGAAATTGTAGGATCTCAAAAGATGAATGGTTACAATGATAGACGTCCGCTCTAATGGATCATAGTTCTTGTTGTGGTTCGACAAAGATACAAGCAGTGCAACAGATGAAGCCAAAACAACAGCAAAGTGTTGACCGTTGGGTCAACATCACAACATAAATCATACAAAGTTGTCATTGCCTCACAAGATCAGAAAGCCAATCACTCAATTCTACAGATTGTAGAAGTTGTTTCTGAGAATCACAAATACTCTGAATTCACAGATTTGCTGGAGCAAGTGATGGATGGAGCTTTCTCTATCCATGATGATAAGAGTCAAGTTAAACAACATTGGGTTCTTTTGAATTTAGATCTGGCAGTAGACCTATAATGACAGAAACAGATGTTGCAGCTCGGAGCGTGGATGTGAAAGACATAAAGTTCGTCATCAATTATGATTTTCCTGAATCATGTGAAGACTATGTACATCGGATTGGACGAACAAGACAAGCTACTGCAAAGGATATAGTCTATACTTTCTTTACAGCAACAAAACGACAGCCAACACCACATCGCCATCGACAATCAGGTCATGTCGGGGACGACATGAACGCGGAAGGGAGGAATGTTGACCGCTGGGTCAACAACACAACATAACTCAAGTTTCGTACCAAAGTCTTATCTTTTGCGAGTTATGAAATGCTGCGGATTATGGATATAAACATCATTTGTAATGAGTAGTTATTCTAGTTTCAGAAGCCGGGGTCCAATGGCACTTCCAGATTGTAAATACAAAGCCATTTGACCCTTTCAACCCCATTTTTGGTTAAACCTAAGGTAGCCTTAGTATATAAGGTACCTAGGTCATTTTGTAAAGAAGACTTTTATCATAATCAAGTTTTAGCGCTGCCGTCTACTCTGTGTGAGAGAGAAAGAGAGTGAGCGTGAGCTTCATCCTCTTGCTACGCCCGGCTCGCTCAACACATTGGAGATCCGACTGCACCATTGCGGTAGGCTCGAGGAGAGCTACGCGACAACGCCAAGCATTCCCTGCGAGACGAAGCGCACACGCCGATGCATCTACGAGCTAATTGTGGTCGTAAGTGTATCAAACGATGTCTGTTTTCTGCGTGCTAGTAGTCTATAGAATCGTGGCGACATAAGCTACGCATAGGTACTCATAAATTTCAATTTCAAGCACTTTCAAAATTCGGCTCTGTCATCCTACGCGTTTTCCGCATATGGGTTTTGAGTGAGGGTTTTGAGTGTAAAAGCTTAGGGACAGGTGTATCCTAGTGAGGGGATGGTGTTCCTTAAGTTTCGTACGAATCTGGCATGATTAGGTGAGTTACCTTCCGCATGTGTGTATGTGGCTAGGTGGTGTAGTTGAGGGCAGTGAGGTTCTTGATTGTGGTTTAGTTGGCCTTCCAGAGTGTTGTATGTGTAGGATGGTCTCAACCTGACAAGCTTAAGAGATTTCCTCTGTGTGCCTATCGTGTCATCTGTGTTCTTGATTGACATTATGTTGATCTAGGTAGTGTTTGCATGCACTTCATGGGTGTGTGCGTAGCTTCCCGTCCAACAACAAGCTCCTCAGGTTTTGCCATGCTCTCGAGCTTTTGATTTTTCCAGCATCTCTTGAGTAATTCTTGCCAGATTTTGATAAGCTTTGAGCTTAGTTGCTTCCATATATGGAGAAGGATAGTTTTTCCATTTGTTTTCCACGTTTTAGCATGCTTTAAGTCCCGCTTGGTAAGCTTCTAAGGCTGCATTAATTGGCTCAAAAATTTTGTCTACCAAAATTGATCCTCTTCATTTCACTTCCAGTTTCTTTTATTTTTTCTTCGAATAGTTTCTTAGCTTTCTCCTTGATTTCCGCCCTTTGTTTTTGTTTTCTCATCTCATACCTTTTGCTTCTGCTTCTTTTGGTCTTTTGAGAGGAACTTTTAGTATTCTTTGAATCATCAGAGGAGTTATGTTTCTTTTTCTTAGCTTGGGCTCTGGTGATTACCTTGATTGGAACACTAGGTTTACTCTCAGATGAGCTACGGTATCACTTGGACTATTGTAATGGAATTAGCCTATTCAACTTGAGAATAGCGGAAATTAATGAGAATACTTTCGAGAAATAACTTTGTGAGCATAGCGGGTAGACATAATTGAAGATAGCAACATAATCATAGCAATTAGTTAACTTGGCATGAACAATACTTTTGCAAGAGAGAGAATTTAGAGAACATGACAACAGTTGAGGACTGGATTTATGTGGAGCCGGTCCCCCCTCCAATAGGCATTTGTATTATGATTTCTCCCATTAAGAGAGACTTGTTACAATACATTCTTTGTGTTCCTTGTGACCTAGGTGATGCAATGAAGATGGAAAGCTTCATGCATCACAATCATAGCATAACATGAACTTGAAGAAAGCTTTAATTGTCCCAAGCCTCAGTCCCAAGACCTCAAACACCTTCGAAGGTGGAGAGAGCTAGCAGGGAATGAGGGTAGGGAAGAGGAAGAAGAAACATTTCATAGGAGAAAGAACTAGTTCCTCACTTATCATACTCTTGTTGCTAGCATACATAATAGCATAGTAATGAAGAAGAAGGAGATGAAAAGCTCAAGCATTGAAGCATGGCTCTTGGTTGGATTTGCACTCCATAGCCAAGAGTGTTGGTGTAGGCTCTCAACCTCTACTTGCTTGGAGAGGGAGCTCTTGCACTTTGCATAGCACACAATGCCAGTGATTGTGAGAGTGTGTGGGTGAGTATACCCCTCAAGCAAGCCCCTAGCTAGCTTGGGTCGACCCCCCCTTGTAGCTCATGCTTGAAGCTCATTGGGCCCTCCCAGGCCTAGCCAATCATGAGCAGGAGGCATTACAAGCAGCAGGGGTAGCCTTGAGACAAGTGTCTCCCTTTCCTTTTTGAGAGAGAGGGCTAGATAAATGCTAAAACAATTAGATAATTCATGTAATTTATCATTGGACCCCTTTTTAAGCTTAGCCAATAGGCTTTAAGCAACACATGAAGGTAACATGGGTAGGGGCCTGACATGTGTCCTTGCTGCCTCTTCAAGTTGGGGCTTCCCTTGTGTGTGTGAGTGGGTGTTCTCTCTATAGCCCCTAGGAAAAGGGCTCGCCCCCCCTCTTGTAGGAATGCTTTTGACTTTAGGTGATCAAGCACCTTACTCACCAAGCATGACAAAGCACTTGAACTAGGGGGTGTTCCCACAAGCATCTCAGGCAAGCTTCTTAAGGCACCTCAAGTACCTTAATCATGCAGCAAGTCAAGCACCTCAAGCATGGAGCCAGTCAAGGACCTCAAGCATCTTAATCAAGCACCTCAAGCATGACAAACACCTCAAGCACGACAAGCACCTCAAGCAGGACAAGCACCTCGAGCTTGGGCCGGGTTCCCACCTCAAGCTCAGCCCTAGCTTACCTAAGGTCAAAGGACTTTTACACACATTTATTGGAGGTCTTCAATGAAGCTAACCCTAAGGTCTTATGCTCCATTGGTTAGCCTTGCTCTTTGATAGACCATCTCCCTTTTGGGCCCCTTTACCATTGGCCCCGTGTTGAGATAGATCTATAAGCACATATCTATATCTTAACACTTGTTCCCGTTTATTCTCCCACATTAAGTGATCAATTTAATATGAGAAAATCATTTGGGTTGGTTAGATATTGGATTTTATGACAACTACGTTCACTATTGTTTTACCCTTGTTTAAAGGATTTTTTGGACAATCTTCAGGGAAGTGTCCTCCCTTTTTGAAACATTGCATACAAAAATCTTCAACTGGCTTAATGTTCTTGTCAGGCACTGGACATTCATTTTTCTAATGATCATCTGCAGCACAGTTATGACAGTTTCCAGTTCTTAGCTTAATCATGGGTCTTACCATCGGAGATCTGGGATGTGAATTATGTCAATCCCCTTCTACCATTACTGTAGATAGACTAGGCTCAGCATAGGGTGTAACAGGTACTAGTGCTTATTCATCTATGACTCCCTCTGAATGCATGTACTTTACACATACTGCATTATGTCCAGGATATGGAGGTTGTTGACCCAACACAGGTTGAGGTCTTTCCATAGCCATCGGCAGTCTTTGAGTTGGGACCATATTAGGTTGATATTTGTACATGGGTTGTCCTGGTGGCCTCATAAGCACCTATTGAACATTCCCATCATACTTCGATTGGTAATAACACTCATTGGTCTCATGGTTGGTCCATTTACCTTCGATTTCACACCATTTTTGTGGCCTAATTGGTTGTCCATGTTGAGGTATCCCTTTCCTTGGTCCCCTCATAGGTGTTTTTTGCATGTTATTCATCATGTCATTCATCCTTTTGAGCATGTCTTCTATGGTTATAAGCAGAGCTGCAGCAGTCGTTCCCACTTGTGTTGGTTTGGTGGATGTTGTTTTCTTGCTTTGATTATGGACATCTTCTTCATTGAAAATATCACAATTGTCTCCTAAGTCAATAGCATCTGACACACACTCTTCTAGGGTCATATGTTTCTTGCTCTACAATATAGCATGAAGTTATTTGTTTAGCAATCCCTTTAGAAACAATGATAGTAGTCTTTCTTCTGCAGGTATCTCTAGTTCTGGGCATCTTGCAATGGTTTGACACGTCTATTTGTTCAACTCCCGGTCTCCTGGCAGTTGGTCATGTTCCGAGTCCTTCAAACCAGTCTTTTGGAAACAGTGACTCATGTAGCCCAAGACTGGCATTAGTGTCACTCGGTTTTCTTTGTGATGAGCTATTTTTGGTTTTTTAACATTACTCTCAAAAGATCTCTTGTGGAGTTCATCTCTTGGAATAGTTTCTGGTCCTTGGCCCAATATCCAATCCCTTATGGAGTACCCTTGGTATTTGGTTTGTTCCACCTCTTCACGACTCGTCGTTACAAATTTATTGTTATAACAATCCCTAAATAGGTAGGTTGGTAGATCTGATGAATCCTTGTCTTTGATTTTGAAGATATAGATGATCTTCATGGGTCTTAATTGTCCTGATTTGGCATGAGAAGTCCATTGAAGATCTTTGACGTTTCTATCCTCCCAACAATAGACGCCAATCCTAGGATTATCCGTGCTAAGCCGTTTCAGATGCTTCAAATCAACTTGATCGTATCCCTCAAATTCTAAAGTTGGTTGTCCTTCTTTTGTTGCCATATCTGTAATTATGGTATGTACTTCTAACCCCCATTTTTTTATCACATCAGGATTTTCAACTTGTAAATACTAAGTTCCATTTTTATCCATGTACATTTTTCCTTGTTTGTTCGCCCAGATTTCCTCTTCAAACTCTATGTCATGGTCGTCAATGCGAATAGCATACTCTTCATTAGAATCTAGGTAAATATGAGCTCCATGGCAATTAGTCTTATAAAAGGTGAGTATGTGCTTATAATTGTGCGCTCCTTGCCGCACTGTCGAAGCAAGGGACTTGCCTAACACTGTGTGCGAGCAACAGACGGCTCCAAGCACACAACTAGCTTAACTAGTAAGCTCAAAAGAGGGCAATGGTGTGTCACTCACCGCTCTATGCTCCTACCGTGGAGGATTCCTCGCCGCGAAGAAGAAGGAGACGCCGCTACGTCGCGCTCAACCACTTCACCGCCGTCGTGCCGCCGTAATGCTCGATCGCTCTCTCTCTCTCTCTCTCTCTCTCTCTCTCTCTCTCTCTCTCTCTCTCTCTCTCTCTCTCTCTCTCTCTCTCTCTCTCTCTCTCTCACACACACACACACACACACACACACACACACATACACACACACACAAGGAGGTGAAGAAGAAGAAGAAGATGGAGATGGAGATGGAGCAAGAGCACTCTTCTATTGCACAAATGAGAGAGTCCCTGAATTTTAGGTTTAGTTGGCTTTTATACGAGCTCACCCCATTCACACTTGGGCGCCCATGCTTAGTCAACTAATCCCTTGAATGTCCCAGTTAGAGTGCGCCTCTCATCGGCAATCACTCTTACCCTTTTCCTATTGGACCAACAAGCCCGGTACCTGACTCTACCAAATAAATAATACAACGTCCATCGTAGGTTACAACGTCCGTCTCGTAGGTGATAGGGTGTCCATGAGCCGTGAGGGTTAACATGCCCCCCTTCCTGATGTAGATTCCGTCCTCGGAAGCTATTGAGTTGAAGCTCGTTGGTCGAGGTGGAAGAGCATTTGAGATGAATGTCCTTAGCCTTCATTAGTCACTGCAAAATCAAACAACATTGCACAGTAATTTCATTCTCATAAGCAATTAAAAAGCATATGCAATTTTAGGCTGTTAAGGCGGTTACGCCGCTAGCGGAAGCTAAATAGCGAGAACTCAACCAACAACAGAATTTGTCAGACGAGGACGAAGCTTAACCCGCAGGCGCATGGAAACAACTAGGTGGGTGTCAAATCACCTACTCGACCTTCTAATGACAATCACTACTAAGGAAATCAAATCTAAGTTCTAAAATACGCAAGTGACTGAAATCCGTACTACGAACGAATGCTATACGAAACAGGATCTAGAATCATTGAATCGATCTCAAACTCAAGGGGAAGTCTATGCACTAGGTAAGAACAACACCCTAAAGACTTGAACTACAGAATCAACCTATAATCACTCCGTGCGGTAAACGCGTATGAAGACAGGCCGAAAAATACAGGTGACCGAAACTTGACCCCGATGGTACTAATGCGTAGCTCTACTCGTTGTGGTTCTATAGATATGCTGCACGCTCTATTCCGACACACGAGTTGGAAGAGAACTCACACCGAAGCTCGTAGGAACTTACCACACATAGAAGCCAATAGCGCGCACTCTTGGTATCAGTACGTAGCTCTCGCCGTTGCTAACACAATGGCGGTGTCGCTTCTCCAATGGCGGCCCCGTAGCTCGCATAGCAAGTAGATAAGACTCTCTCTCTCTCTCTCTCTCTCTCTCTCTCTCTCTCTCTCTCTCTCTCTCTCTCTCTCTCTCTCTCTCTCTCTCTCTCTCTCTCTCTCTCTCTCTCTCTCTCTCTCTCAGACACAGTCACGGGCTCAAAAACTCACTTTGATTAATAATCTGAATCCCCTTAGGTTACAAAAACTTTGGCTTATATACCTCAGCCTTGGAGGTGAGAACATCTCTAACTAATTACATCAGCAAGTGAAATTACTTCGGGATTACAAGCTGGAAACTCAATTGAGTCCCGTTACTTAATGAATGGCTCAATTCAAAATTAATGTCAGAAAGACATTTATTACAATCAATGGTTACAAACATAATGAGTGTGAGCAAAAATGTGGGTGTGATCCTCTGCTGGCTCGCTGAACACCCCCCCCCTCCGCGTTCATGTCGTCCCTGACATGAACTTTATGCTTGGTCAATAAAGTCCTGTCGTCTTGCGCATCTGCAAATGTGATTCGTATCGCAGGTTGCCGATGGTCAAGGTTGGGCCGAATATTTTGCTTTCGTGGGTGAAAAAGCCGGTGTAGAAAGCTTCTTCGAATGTTTGCATGTGGAAGCTAGGCAAAAACATAATCCTCTGGTATAGGAGGTGCAACACTTTTGGAGAAGGCTGCAATGAAAGGTCATACATCATATCAGTCACTGTGTCGGCCGTCAATAGTACACTCGAGGTCGTGGCTTTATCGCGAACACTTCAATGCAAGCTAAGAGAGTCCTGCAAATTTTCTTGAGCATCTGACACGAAAGGTCAGAAGAGCCAGTAAAGAGCTTGATGGTGCCCGTTAGGGTTTTCACCATGTAGGCTTTACCTATTCTCTCTCCTGCCTTTGGTCCTGGCATCCTTGGGTAATTAAGCCAATTTGGCTTCTTTTCTGCAATCCTGCCATGCTCTTTCCAGCTTCTGACTCTTGGCACCGGGCAGAAGGTTGCATCCTCCCGAATCTCCTTTGGTGCCTCTACCAAGTAGATGAGGTAGGCTGGGTATTTGTTCAGCCAACCTTTCCTCCATCTAGGCTGCGAATCTACAATCTTCTTTGATTGTTCCTCTTTTGTGATGTCGCCTTCGTAAAGAGCGACATACTGCTCCTCCTCTATTCTCTTTTTCGTTTTTATCACTTCAAACTTCATCAAAGGGAAAGGCAGGCTGGGTTGCATCCACTCTTCATGGAGCACTTTTGTGTCTAACCCCTGAAGTTTAATGGAGATTAGGAGTCTCCTCTCCCATTCCATTTCCGCCTTGGCACTCTCCTCTGTTGACTTTTCTATTTGGTCATGGAGCCTTTGTTCTTCTTCTTCAGAGATTCCTGAAGTTGAGGCCACCTCTTGAACTGGGGCTGGATCTTCAATTGTGGTTGCCTCTCCAGTTTCTGGTAGCTCTATGGCTGCTCCACCTGATCCTTCTTGTGGTGTCTCTGTCTCTCTTCTTTGTTGCTCTTGTAGATCTTGGAGCTGTTTGCGGAGGGTCTCATTCTCTGTTCTTAGTGTTTGATTTTCTAAAGTGAGCCTCTCCTCTGCTGCCAATGATCCCTCCGCAATGTGCAACCTTTGCACTTGCTCTAATCTTAGCTCTCTTTGTAAGCTTCGGACCTGGTCTTCCAGAGCTGGTACAAGAGCTCCCTCTTGTTCGGTTCCTGCTCTGCTAGCTCTAGGGGTAGTCCTGAATCTAGTGATTGTTCTTTCTTGGAGCTCGACTCTTTCCCTTAGCTCAATGACCTCATCTTTAGCCGCCTCCAAGTCGTCTTCCATCCGCTCCCTTGCTTCCTGTGCACTTGTTACTTCTCTTGAAGCCTCGGCTAGCTAGAGTATCAAGCCATCTCTCTCGTTTTCCGCATCGTAGAGTGATGCTTTATGACTTTTAGATTCAGTCATAGCATCCTCTAATTTCCTCTGCAACTCGACTTCCCTTTGTTTCGCTGTCTCAATCTCCACTTCCTTTGCCTTGGATCTTTCTTTGATCTTGTTGAGCAGTTCATGCACCATGTGCATGTCTTTTTCATCTTCATCTGTCAACTCTAAAGCTTTTTTGGCCACCACCTCCACTGGCTTCGGCTCTTCTAGTACGTTCTGCTCGTCCAGTTTTTCATCACTTTCTTTTGTACTCTTTGTATTTTCCTCTGTCCCTCTCCGATCATCTCGTTTTTGTAGGGTGATCCCATAAACCGCCTCAAGGGCCTCTTCTTCAGTGTACCCTATCGCTACCAGATCCTCATAATCGCTTTTCTTTTGCTGAATTGGATCTATCTCCTTTTCCTTGGTCCCGGCCTCCGGCTTTTCCATACCAGCCGTGTCCATCTCTACTGTGGTCTCTTCCACAATGATTTCCGTCTTCTTCGGGCTGGGTACATCAGTAAAGGAGGGCTGATTGTCCTCAGTCATCTTGGCTTTCCCTTTGTTTGCTTGCCCGTCTTTCTCTTGAGGCTCAGCTTTTAAAAGCTGTACTTCCTCTTCAGTGTATGGCTCGACAGGTTGCTGCTCCAGTATAGCCTCTGACTCCTCATAAGCTCTAATATATTGATCATATTGATCAACATGTGGCCTGGCTGAGCTAGTTCCGACTTTAGTGGGGTCTGGAACCCACTTTTCTTCAAAGTCCCCCTTTAGAGCTCTTTCCGCTCTAAACTGCTCCACCATTCTTGCCATTCTTGCCGCTTTCTGACTTTTGGTTTGCTTGGGAGCAACCTTCTTCTTTGCTTTCTTCATAATCGGCTCATCCACATTCTCTTCAGGTTCTGAAACTATTTCTAGTTTCCTGCGTGCTCTTGTGGACGCCCTCTTGGATACTTCAGGCTGTTCTTCCTCCTCATCGGCTTCTCTAAGCCACTCATTCTGGGAGGGAACCTTTGGCCATTGATCTCTGGCTCCAATAGCTTCATAAGCTATTCTTGTTAGAACTTTAGCTCCTCCTATATACTTTGGCTTCTCGTTGTGCATGGCAATTACTTGCTCGTGGATGTGTTGAGCGTAATTCACCTCTTTTGGCATATTGCTCTTCAATGCCCATGTGATGGTAGTTGCAATGGCATGGGGCGGTGTCGTATACTTTTGCGGTCTTTTACTGCAAATATGGAGAAATTAGTTGTACAGTCGGCAAAGGGTTGCCGCTCTTTGGTCTGCCATATCTCCATAAGTTGCATTCTGTTTCTTGGACCCATAAACCTCTATAGCCTCCCTTCTTTCCCTGACAGAGCTCCCTTTGTTGTTCAGCTTCAATGCATCTGCAATGAGCTGTGGAGTGATCTGTACCTCTACTTTCTCTCCATCTATTGCTGTCAATGTGGCTTTCCCATCCTTCTGAATGGAGGTTGCCAACTCATACACTCTTCTTGTATCTACACCTGATGGTCTCGAGGTGAAGAATCTGTGCAAGTCTGCCCTTTCCAGGTACCTGCTGATGTTCTCTGACCTGCTATAATCCACCAATTCTTGTGGGATCATCGGTATATCCACCGCTTGCCCTTGAGGATCTCTGAAAGTCCCCTGGTAGATCTTTATTCCCTCTTGTTGCAGTACTGCTTCCTCCACCCAAGTTTTGGTTGGCTTGAGGGTTTCTGCTGGAATGTCAAATGGTTCCGCTTCTGCAAGAGCATCTTTGATTGTCGGTCTTTTTCTCTTCGTTGCCGATAACTTGGCGGAATCCATGGATCCTGTAACTCCAATTTCAGAAGTTAGCGTCTTTTTAGTACTGAAAGCCGAAATGAAGCTTTTAACTATTCAAATGACTTGAAAATTGAAACATGAGCTATTCAGGGCCTAAGGATGCAGGGTAGGTGAAAAAATATGCAAACTGGGCTCAAAATCATGCTGGAGACATCATACGCGTATGATGTCTTTTGTGTCAAAATGACTTCATATTGGTTGTGCTTGTAGCTGATAGTGTATACATGAGTATCATATGCTTGGATTTGAGTTTGGATCCCATTTGGTCAAGTTTTGGCCAGTTTAGTCCAGTTCAGGCTCTTGGCAAAATTTTGAAAGGAAATTGGATTTTATGATCCAAATTGGATAAAACTTGGTGGTTCACCTTCAAATGGCATGTAGATCACTTCTGTTTGGTGGTTGAAGCCCTGAGGTGCCAAAATCACATAGTGAGACATCATACGCGTATGATGTCTTTTAGTGTATTTTTGGACCAAATTTCTCTATAAGCTTGGATATGGCTTTAGATAGGCTTATTCAGTGGATTTATGAATTTTGGATAGATTTTGGGCTAAAAATGGCTCTGGAGACATCATACGCGTATGATGTCTTTTTCATCAATTTTTCATGGGATTGATTTTGTGGACTCCCCATGTACTAGTGAAGGACTGTCTCTACTCAAATCTTGGTTTGGACTTGAGTATGTTGAATTTGGGCTAAAATAGGCTTTGGATGAAGGATTTTTCCCTCAATTGGGCTAATGGGGTGATCCACTTGACCAAATGGTTCCAAACTTCATATGTAGCATGTATTAGATATATATAATGGATGTATGATGTCAAATGAGCAGTTTTGGCTCTGTAAGTGCAAATAGACATCATACGCGTATGATGTCTTTTTTTGTCAAAATGGTGCTTTTTGGTTCCAGATAGCTTATAGATGTGTTAATCAACAATCCTACAAAGTTTCAATGAGTTTGGAGTTATTTTGACAAAATTAGGACCAAAAATCAATTTTATGGCCTACTTTGCGTCTTTTTGGTTTTCCTTGGGTTTTCTAACTCCAATTCTCATGATACTTGGTTCATAGGATGTGATTAACATGTGGAATGAGGCTATGCACTCAACTGTTGAAATGGATGTGAAAATCATGTTGTGAGACATCATACGCGTATGATGTCTTTTCTTGAAATGTTGGTCTTTTTGTGCAAAGAATGCTTTGTGCTAGTGCCCTAAGCCCTGCTAACTAGTTTTCAACTTAAAAAGTCATTAGTTTAGCTAAAAAGCCCCCTTATAGGCATTTCAGTCTCCGAAGTCGCCTTTTTGCCTTGGAGTTGAATTTCTTCAACTTTTCTTCTCGAGAGTTGCATTTCCAGCTCATTGGATATGTTGTGAAGCCACCTATTTGGTTGAACTTGACTTTGCCTCCCCGTTCTCCATCTTTCTCCATTTGGTTGCCCGAAAGCGTCTTTTTCACCATCGGTCAGTGAATCAGCTTTCTTTTGGGTTTTGCTTGCAAACATAAGTCATCCATGTATATTTGAAGCTGCTTGTGAAATTTCATGTCATTTCGTCGTCAATTTTAGCCGTTATGCCAAAATGACGCTTTGTGTGTCCGCAGCCAAATCGGTTGTTCCGACCTACTTTTGGTGATCCAAACCCGGAGATACTCCATGGTTGCATTGCCCTCGATGTTGTTAAGCTTCCTGAGAAGTTTTGTGTCGTTTCTACAACTTTTTTCTGTTTGCCTCTTGCAGGCTTTGTTGACCTAGGGTTTTTCAAGTCGTTCTTTCTCGAGCTTTGAGTGTTAGAAACCCATCTTCTATGTTAGGGTAACCCACCTCTAAGTTCTTGCAAGGTTTGGTTAGGCGGTTGTGCCCCTACCTAGCGTTCCTCCCCATTCCCCGTCTGCTCTTGTTTCTTGGTTTTGGTCAGTTTTCGCGACAAAAGTTAACGATAAGCATCAAAAGCTTATGGCGACGAGTCTACCTCTCATGTCTGGTGTCCTCTGAGCTCTCGTAGCAGTCATAGAAGGCGGTAGAAGGTCGGATGCTCCTGTGTGCTCTTTGCTCTCTCCAAGAAGGTAATAGTGGAAATGAGCTTGAAAGTGAAGTGAAAAATACTTAACTTCGGACTTCCCGGATCACTTGTTACCAAATTTGACATGTGCTCCTATCTCGTCGTGAAATGCACTTTAGGATTTGAAATTTCTCAATTTGGACTCCGTTTGACCTGTTTCTGAGAAATCTGTCCACTTTGCCAAAATTCTGTCATTTCGGGCTTTCCGCAACTTTTTCAGAATTGTACCCAATTTTTACCATGGGTTGCCCTTGTCATTAGGACCATCACCGTCTATTCTTTTCTTTTTTCCGATCTCATTTCACCTGCTTTTTTATTTTTCTTTTACTTTTATCAAGAAAATCATAAAAAATAAAGGAAAATAGCAAATTGAAGCCAAAAAATTCCAAACATACACGATAAATAGCTGGTAACCCTGTGTATATGAATATACACTTATTTGTGATTTTTGGACTTGGATTACCACTTTTTTCACTTTTTTGCTCCAAAAACACTCTTATTTAGTGATATTTACACATCTAGAGACCCAAATTCATCATTTGATCTCTTCTTGTTGCAAAACAAGGTATATAAGGGCATAAATATTATCAATATCCGCAATCAAACATAAAAATTGCAAAATCATGTAAGACACTGCCCTTGTAATATAATTTTTGTTTTTCTTTGTTTTTGGCGCTTGTAGCTGCTTTGTAACTCCTGTATACCTGTATACCTCCCCCCCTCCTAGTCTGAGTCCTCCCGGACGACTATGAAGTGTCTGTGGGCGAAGCATTGTAGTTGTTTTGGTCATAAGTTCCCAATGCAATTGCAGAGCGATGATACAACAGCCTTTCCAATAAAGCTGCTCTTTGTTTGATTGAAGGATTGGTGGTCGGGTTTTGGGTTGGTGATACTTCGGTAGTAGAATCAGTAGATGGATTCATCTTTACCTTGTTGTTCTTGTGCACAATCCAAATCTGCTTCCGCTTCGCTTGTGCTTGCCACAAACTCTTTGCGACCCAAACCTGCTTTGTCCTTTATGTTGATTTCCTCGCCTTGAAATACCTAGGAGTTTCCGTTGATTGTACGGAAGGAAATTCCTGTTTACAAATCTTTGGGATCCAAATTTGCTTGCTATAGCTTTGTGCCGTCATGAACTTCTTTGGAATCCAGATCTGTTTCACTGTCCTTGATTGTCTGGAATCACTCTGTTGTCTGGTATTGAAGACTCTGCTTTCCACCTTTGTGTTCTCTGGCACAACCTTTTTTGGTCTCCATACCAACTTTGACTCCGTTTTTTCCCAAGGTTGAGCTGTTATATTATTGCTTGTCTTCCTTATCCACTTTGAGAATTCCTCGTCGAAGAGTAATCCGGTTGTAAAGAAACTTTTGGTTGCCATTGCTTCTTCTTTTTCTCGGGTTGTTGTTTACCTTTGTCTTTGGATTCGTCCTTTGGAGTTGGCTCTACTCCTTTGGTGAACTTAACTGATTGACTTTCACCTTCGTATTTGATAAGCACTGATTTAGAACTCCAGTCAATCATTGCATTGTATTGTTTCTGCCATGGTTGTCCTAGCAATAATGGATGTTGTGTAGCTTGGTCTTCAACCACGTAAAACATATGAGGATACACATATTGGTTAATCTGTATATGTAAAACTGTGCATCCGACATTTTTGATTGAATTCTCAGAGTAACTCTTTAACTCTTGCTTGGCAGTTTGTAGTTTAGTGTCATTTGTCAATTGTCTATACAAACTGAGTGAAAGTAGGTTAGCTTGAGCTCCTGAATCCAATAGTGCTCTGGCTTTGAGTTGGTTGGTTCCTACTTTGCATTCAATGATGGGTTCTTCTTTGTCATTATCCATTTCTGTTATACTGACTGCGTTTATTCGTATTGCTCCTTCATTGCGCTGTTTCTGACGCAGTAGTCTTCTTTTCTCCATTCTTTCCTTCGCCTCGGCTTGCGCTTCCTCCACAATCTTTTTCTTTTTCTGGACACGCAGCTTTTCTTGATGTATTTTGAGAAGCATGTCTTGGGTTAGCGGCAAAAGATACTTTTTCACTCTGCATCCACTAATCCAATTGGGCATTTCTTCTCCGTCTAATGTAGCAAGCTTGACGGCTCCACTTGGTGATAGATCTTTAATCACCAGAGGTCCCATCCCTCGCTTTTTAAGCTTCTTAGCATGCTGTTTCAGAGTGTAAACTAGGACATAGTCCCCAACCTTAAACTCTTTAGTCCGCACATGCTTATCAAAAAATTCCTTTTGTCGCCTTTTTTGAGCGTAGATAGAAGCTACTGCTTTTAGGCGAAGCTCATCTAGCTTTTCCAGGTCATCTATTCTATCAGAAAGCTCGTGCCCTGTCCACTCTAGATCCTTAGCCACCCTTAAGGTTGAAATCAAGAATTCTATTGGTAAGATAGCATTTAGCCCAAAAACCATGTTATATGGGGTCGTTCCTATTGATGTTTTATATGCTACCCTATATGCCCATAATGTTGAATGCAACTTCTGGTCCCAGTCAGTTCTCGACTCAGATACAATCTTCGTAAGGACCGTGCATATGGTTTTGTTTGTTGCTTCAGCTTGTCCGTTTGCTTGTGGATGATACGGGGCTGATTTCCTATGGATTACCATGAATTCATCTAGAAGGATCTTATCACTTCATTTATAAAATGTGTGCCTCGATCACTCACAATTTCTATTGGCAATCCATATCGTACAAAGACGTATTCATACAAAAATTGTGCCGTGGTCCTTGGCATCTGCTTTTTGAGTTGCCTTTGCTTCGACCCACTTTGTTAGATAGTCTGTAGCCACAATGATGTATTGTGCATGAGTCTTATATGCAGGAGGTGAAATGGGTCCGACATAATCAATCCCCCATTTTGCAAAAGCTCTTGCCCCCATCATTGGTCTAAGCGGCATATCATCTCTTTTAAGTGGTACTTTGGTCCGCTGACAGTCATCACACCGTTTAACGTATTCCTCAGCGTCCATATGTAATGTTGGCCACCATATTCCTGCGGCTAAGACAAGTTTTGCTGTCTTATCACCTGAGAAATGGCCTCCACCTACTCCTCCATGAGCTTGCTCCAGGATTATCACATACTCAGACTCTGATGCGCAAATCCTAAGCTGGTTGTCTTTAACTCTCTTATAGAGTTGATCTCCTATTAAAGCGTAATCTCTAGCTTCTGTCTCTACTGATTTCTGACGAGCTCTTGACGGTCCTTCTGGGAAAGTTCTATTTGTGAGATATTCAACAATATACTGACTCCATTCTGGAGCGATCATTATCTGATATAATGTCGAATACTCTGCTGGCGGTTTTGATGAACATACAGTGACATATTTATGTACGCTTTCTTTCATTCCTGGCCAATAGACTCCCAATTGTAACAAATTCCTATATGTGTTCCTTCTTGAACAATGAAATGCACATTCCTGAACATGTGCTTCGCGCAGATATATATTATATTCCTCAGGATTGATGCATAGTCGTAAAACATGATCATTTCCCAATTGATACAACCTTCCTGCAACCAATTGAAGATTCTTGGATTGCTGAATAGCAATATGTTTCAGGTTGTATTCTCTTCTATCGAACTCTCCTCCATAGGTTAATAGGTTAACGACATTTTGAGACCACTTCGGTATCATTTCTATGTTGAACAAGTACGCGTCTGGCATGTCGTCATCTACTCCTATAGGGTCTTCTCCATTCGTCAATCGCGAAAGATGATCAGCTCTAAGATGTGTTTTTCCTTTCTTTACTACTACCGTGAAGTCGAATTCCAGTAAGATAATGAACCATCTCACTATTCTCCCGGTATTGCATGGTTTATTCACTAGGTAGAGCAAGGCTTGGTGATCCGTAAAAAACACAAACTTGTTGGCTAGAAGATAATGCCGAAATTTCTTCACAGCATATATCATTCCTAATCCTTCTCGCTCTGTTGTGGTGTAATTCTTCTCTGATTGTTGAGCTGTCGACTGGCGTAACAGATAGGAAAATCCATGTTTCCTTCTTCTGGCTGAGTCAGAATGCATCCTATTGCATATGCCGAAGCATCTATATGCACATGGAATATCTTCTCCCAATCTGGTGATTTCAAAACTGGAGCAGTAATGAGTGCCTCTTTCAATTTCTTGAACGATTCCTCACACTCCTCTGTCCATTCAAAGTTCACTATTAGCCTGTAAAGTGGTGGCCTATTATAGCGTACATGTAAATGAATCGTCTATAATATCCGCAATGTCCCATAAAGCTCTGTACTTGTTTCGCATTGGTTGGTCTAGGCATATCCACTATAACTTTTATCTTCTCTAAATCCGTGGATATCCGTTTTGTGAGACAATATGTCCCAGAATTCTGCCCTGTCGGACCATAAACACACATTTCTCAGGATTGAGACAAATGCGATATGTCCTACATTTCTCAAATACTTTTCTTAGGTGTTCTAGATGCTCATCTCTCAGAAGAGAATGTACACATAAGTCATCCATGTATATTTCTAGAAACAACCTTAAGTATTCTTTGAAAGCATGCGTCATCAGCCTCTGGAAGGTTGCGGGAGCATTGGTTAGACCAAAAGGCATAACCCTATAAGCATAAATTCCCCACTCCGTTGCAAAAGCTGTTTTATGTTGATCTTCCAGTGCTATGGCTAGCTGGTTATATCCTGAAAAACCATCAAGAAAAGAGTATGTTGTTTTCCCTGATACACGCTCTAGAACATGATCAGTTATCGGCAAGGGATAATTGTCCCTGATTGTTGCAGCATTCACTTTCTTTAAGTTGACACACACTCGGAGTTTTCCGTTCTTCTTGGGTACCACCACAATGGAGATACCCAATCGGTGTGTTCAATCTCGTATATGAATTCAGCTTCCATTAGCTTATCTATCTCTTCTTTGATTCGCTTAGCAAAAGTATCATTATATGTGTATGGTCTCTGTCTGCTAGGCTTTGCGTCTTGTTTCAGTGGGATTGTGTGTTGGCATATCGATGGTCAACTCCCTTTAAGTCCTTATAAGACCATGCAAACACATCCCTATACTCTCTGAGAAGACTCAAAAGTCTCTCTTCCTCGCCTGGAGACAAATCTGTGGCTATGTACACCGGTCTAGGTGGCTCACCTGGAGCTGCTAAATCAACTTTTTTTGCATCCTCCGGTCCGTCATAAGATTCGTTCTCCTTTCTCTCTCGAATAGGTTGGGTTAATACCACCTTCCTATCCTCTATTGTGAATTTCCTATAGTGAGAGGGAACATCCATGTTTTCCTTGATTTTGACGTTTTCGTCCTCTCCACTCTCAATTTCTGTCGTCCAAACTTCTTTCAGAGTTTTCTTGAGCTCTCTGTACTTGTTTCTACGTTCTAGCTTGGACTCCGCGTGTTCTCTGTTGCGCTTGTTCTTTTCTGATTTTTCAGTTTCAGTTTTCGTTCCATTCCTTTGAACTTGATTTCTTGAGCCTTTGTTATTTTTTCGTAAGCTCTTTTGATCATTGCCTCTCATTCTTCCAGAACCCTTGTCCTTAACACAATCTTCCGCCTTTACTAGCATTAGGAATTGATTTTTTTCTCTTATTCTATGCATCGGATTGGTTCTAACCCCCTTTGTTTTTCTCTTTGCTCTATAGCGTTTCTAGCATTGTTTAGTTTGGTTCGGAAAATCATAAAATCGGACATCCGTTATAGTTTCTTCGTTTCCGCTTGAATTGTCCGTTGACTCGTTGTCTGCTTCATTTCCCTACTCAGGATGATCGGGAATGTCGTGAAACACCTCCTCTTCATCTTCCTTTTCCAGTGTATCGTTCTTTTCAGTTTCTTTTTCGATTACAGTTCTCAACATGAAGTACGGAACCACGTCGTACCCGTCTTTGTCGCAAAATTTCGTTGTGGGACCATCCGGAATTGCACAAACATCTAGGGTTGCTAGAATGTGTATCCATTCTAATGGTTCAAGCGTGTCCTCTGGAAAGGGTTCTCCTATATAAGCTTCGTCTTCGATAGCCCTTTCTAAAACACATTCTTCTCGTTTCAGACTTCCACATTGCGAAGCTCCACACATCCATAACTCCTTGGGTTTACCTAACCAAGCTGGAAATTCGGATCCCGCCAAAGTAGCTGAATCAAACTCCTCCACCGGTGTTCGGTTCACATCTTTGTAGCTATGGTCTTTCAGGTTCACACGTGTAGTGGTTTCCATATTTCTCAGGTATATGTGATCGTAGCCCCAATCTTGGACCATTTTCAACTGTCTCATGAATGGTCTTCCCAGTATGATATCATAGTTATTCTCCTTGCCAAAATCGACAATAGCAAAAGTATATTCGTATTCAATGCCGCAAGAAGTCACTACAACTTTCTCTAATAACCCCATAGGTTTCTCCATGTGTCCATCTACTAATTGGAGTTTCAACCTAGTCTTCCTTATTGCTGGTTTCCCCCATTTTTTCCAGATTTCTTTTGTAGCAATGGCTACCCCAGCTCCGCTGTCTAGTATTGCCATCGTGTTTACTCCTTGGAATTCAACTGGTAAGGTTGTATTCCCCTCTTCACCTTCGCAATACTCTCCGACCTTGTTTAAGGGTACAGGCTTAGCGTTCTTTTGTGGTTTACTCAGCTCTTGTATACCCTCTTGCAGTCTCGATGTTGGGTCTTTTACCCCAAATTTCTCCAAGCATTTTCCTACAGTGGTCCACATATGTGGTCTTAACCTCAAAAGCTCAGCTAGAGAGATAGTGCATGTCACTGGTGTTGACAAGATCTCTATCAATCCTTGCGAGTCCATGACTTGTTTTGATGAGATTCTTCGTGAGGGAAGTGCTCTAGTCTCGGATTTTGCTTCATACTCTCCTAAGTATGAAGGTAAGGTATTCAGTGAATGAGGTTTGCTCTCCATTGTTCTAACAGAGCCCCCATCTCCCCAGTAAGATTGCAGATCCAAGTCCACTTGAGATCCTGCCTCAAATTCCACTATGGGAGGATTCCTGATGTCCTTTTCCCAATTTTTCTGATTAGCTTGGCAACTTAGCTCGTTTGCAAAGTTTGCCTCTCTCACTTGTTTCCAAAATTCATTGTAATCATCATCTCTTCCGTAAGACCTCTGTATGACTGGATGAAAACTCTCTATCTCCTGATCGGTTGTGTTCAACACTATGCGGTCATCCTTGTGTGTATTTTCAGGCTTTTGTGCACTGGGAGTCTTTTCAGCTACCCGTGAAACAATCGTCTCTTCCTGAATTGGGTTTTCCGTTCCACAATTCATTGTTTCTTTTGGTGGTTCTAATAAGGCTTGTGCAGTCTCGATCATTCTCTGGCACATTTCAAGTCTCTGCTTTTCCAATTCCGCGTTTGGGTATGTCATCCACCTCTGTTCTTGTGTTTGGTTGTTCTTTAACCTAGCTTCGTAAGCTCTCATCAGTGCGTCCAATGGTTCGTGTACTTTGTCGACTAGCATTGATCCCCCTGAGCTTAAGCTCGTTGTTTCTTTGATAGTCTTTTGTTTCGTTCTTTCCGGGCTCATCTCTCGTTTCCCGTTTTGACTCTCAAGTTTTTCTAATCTATCTTTAGTTCGCTTTAGTTCCTCATCTAGAATAGCGTCTTCACGTTCTTTTCTCAACTTCATGCGTGCTTTTCTAGATTTCCATGTGTTTTTCTGGCTCCGCGGTCCTGGACTAACCATTTCAGTCGCTAACTTTCCATTCTCAGGTTCTCTAGTGGTTTTCTTAGCTTGAGCTCTAGTAACAACTTGCGTTGGTATCAGAGTTTCATTTTCAGACCCACTGCTGGTAGGAATAGTTTCTAGCATATTCAATGTCGTCTTTTGCACTTTGTTTGGATTCTTTGAACAATCCTCAATGAAGTGAGTAACCCCACACTCAATGCAATAAGCGTTAATTCTAATGATTTCCATATGTGGGCAAACATTCATCAGATGGTCACCTCCACACTTGTAATAGGGTCCTAGTGCTGGTCTTGGTCCCATTTGATTCTTCCTTTGTGGATAGGATGGTCTTTATCCTGTTAACCCTCCATGAGCTATGAACATCAATGTTCTTGCGTCCAAATTGTATCTCTCTTCATCAGAAGCACTTGTAATTGTTGGTATTCCAACATTCCCAATCATGCCCCATGGTTCTGGTTGTTTGGGTTCTTCTGGTGGGTAATACACAGTTGGAGACATGTGTGCACCAGATTCTTCATAATAGGCTTGAACAGGCACTAGGGCTTGTTCTTCCTAATTCTCTAAGATTGGTGCATATCTAATGCCTACTGGTCTTGCTCCTGGTAAAGGTGGTTGTTGTCCCAATACCGGTTGCGGTCTTTCTATCCCCATAGGTCCTGGTACATTTCCCGTTGGGTATCGAGGTACTGGATGTACTTGAGGTGGTGCTAATTGAGCAGGAGGTGCATACTGACGCTCCCTTACATACCCTTTGTTGTAATAGCACTCCTCTATTGGATGGTTTGTCCATTTTTGTTCAATAGCACACCATTTCAGTGTTTTTGGCAATGGTTTTTGGTATGGTGCCATCCTTTTTAGAGCATCTTCTATCATTTGCTCTACATTGGCATGGTTGTTGTTTGAACATTCTTTTTAGTGGTAGTCTTGCTCACTACGGAGGAAGAGCTACTGGATGCGAAATCTGTATCCGCTGACACCTCTCCATAAACCGTACAGTTATCCACTAAGTACAATGCTTCTCTCGTCACTTGCTCGAAACTTGTACAAGCTTTCAAGTGCAAGTCCTTCTTGAGAGTGTCATTCCTCAGTCCCTCAATAAAGAGAACAGATAGTCTGTCATCTTGTGGTCGTTCACGTACTGGACATCTCTCAATGTATTGTTTGAAGCGAAGTGAAGATTCCTTCACTTTTTCGTGTTCTCTCTGTTTAAAAGCATATATTTGTGAGACCGTATTGTGCTTAATCCCTCGTTTTGAGAATTCCTCAGCAAACTCTCTTAGCAAATGGTCAATGTCATGGAATCCCCCTATGTTCAGTGGTTGAAACCATGTCAGTGCCGTACCTTCTAGAGTAAGACCAAATCCCTCGTATTGTGTATGGAAATCTGTTATCTGCTCAGCTCTTAAGACTTGCTTAAAGAGTGACACATGTGCATACGGATCTCCCGAACCTGTGTCCCGGCTAAAGCTTTCTCTAGCATCATGGACTTCATGGGTTACCCTTGTCGGTTCCCCTGCCCTGAATCTACTACTAGGAGGTAAATGTGATGGTTCCGCTTCGAACCTTGGACCTGGAGTGGTATACATGGGGATTGGAACTGCACTACCTCGATTCGTATCCATTGACTCTCTGGAATGTAATGATCCCATTGGTCCGGGCTTCGAGTACTGAGGTTGACTGAAAGAGTCAGCAGCCTGAGTTCTTTGTCCTCCTGTCGTCATTGGGTTTTGCCCTCCATTTGTTGGTGCTGGTCTTTGTGAGCTAGAAGTAACATAATACTGATGTAGTGGTCCCCCAAAGTATGTATATCCTTCTAATTCTTTCTTGCCCATTGTTGAGTATTGCCTGCCATACTTGTCGTAAGCGGCAATTTTCACTTCCGATCCCTCTGTATAGGTAAAGACATAAAGTCTTTTTTGGTCTGTCAACTCTCCGGTGTAGGGTTCTTCACATCTATAATAGAGATCTTGCTCCCCATTTTTATATTTGTATAGCCCCACATAGATGTTATCAGTGTTGATCCTTGTAGTTTCATTCTCTCTTCTTAACCTCGCATCAGGGAAGTTCATTATTGGTGCTTTCTCCTCAAGTTCTTCATCTACTTTGGCTTTGGTGCCCATCAATCCCCACTTGTCCACAATGTTAGGGTTTAGGACTACCAAGTACATGGTACCCTCGTCATCTAGATATCTATCTCCGCTATAGCTCACAGGCACTAAGTCCTTGAACTCACTAGGTCTATCTTCTATCTTCACACAATAGCGGTCCATTCCATCCTTGTAGATCTTGGCACCTTGCTCATTGTCGTACTGATATTTTATGAACAATAGCTTCATTGTGGCGGAAGGGCTTGATGATCCTACTGCCATATTTTTTCTGTTGTTCAGGTTCAGGTGTTCCAAGTGTTCGGTGAAAATCTCGTAAGATCTCTCCGAAGAAGTATCAGAGACACTTTCTTCAAAGATCGGCTCTAATGGTTGCACCCAACTTTGGTTTACACTTCCCTCGGTTGATATGACACTTGCTGGTTCCCCTTGTTTTGGTTGGTTATTCTGGAGGTTCCTGCCCGATCTCAAATTCATCAATTCCCCTAAAGGACTTTAACTTTTCCGTCTCGGCAATTTGTTTTCCCCAAGTTTTTGTGGTCAGAATTGATCCAAACTGATTGATAGTTGGTCAATTGTTTAATCTTGTCAGTTGGACAACTTCTGTTTCATCAAGTGAGAATTTTGTTGCAGTTATGCTGAAAAAGACATTATACGCGTATGATGTCTTTTTTCACAGATTTAGACTATTTTGGTTATGCTCACTCTCAGTAGGCCCCTTATGCTCTTTCCACTCACAAAATTCAGTTTGAACTCTGTTTGAGCGAGTTATGGCTAATTTAGGCTTTTCTTGGCAATTTTCCGCTTTTGACTTGTTTTTTGGGTTAATTGTGATCCAAATGGGATGAAACTTGAAATATAACCTCTAGAAAGCTATTACAATGGATCTGTGTTAGAAAAGTATCAAAATATGTCCAAAATTAGGTCAAAGACATCATACGCGTATGATGTCCTTTTCATCAATTTGGGTCAAAACTTGATATTTATGCTTCCAACAGTGCTTGTAACAATCTTGTCAGGTCAGATATCAAAAATAAGCAGTGGATGTGCCAAAAGACATTATACGCGTATGATGTCTTTTGTCCCAGATTTTAACTATTTTTGGTTTTAAGCCTTCTCCAATGTTTATAATTGAGTTTCAAGTGTTTTTGTCAGGTTTGAATGTAAAAACAAGATCTGAATCCAAAATTTCCTATTCTTTGCGTTTCTTGGACTCCGACTTGTCTTTTCGGGTTTCTTTGAGTGTTAATGCTCTTGTTTTAAGTTGAAATTAGGGTATAACCCCCCTTTTGAACACTTTGGTAAAGTCAAAATTTCTGTTTTGGTCTCTGTTTGGTCATTTAGACATCATACGCGTATGATGTCTAAAGTTGCAGATTTCCAGTTTTTTGGCACAGAATCCTTCCTAAAGCTTTCTCAAGTGCTCAGCAACTCCCAGATACACAGAAAATTTCTCTGACTTTTGTTTATTGCAAGTTTCACTACTAACTCGACGGTTTAGTGATCTAACATGCAATCAACCATATCAAGCAAATACTCCAATGATTATTAGCTCTAGATCAGGATCAAATGAAGTCCTACCTAAGCTATTCCTAATCATAAAATGGGTTTGGTAATTGTGACTTTAAAGATATCCACTGTCACTCACGGACTAGCAAATTCTTCTTCTATCAACAACTACTCAACACCAACAAAACAACAAACAAATCTAAGCTAAACTAAAAATACTGTCAACATGGAAGACCCAGGAATACCCCACTTCCTAGTATCTCTCGAGATCTTCGGAGTCCACCACTCCTAGATATTTTCTAACTAAAGTATACAAAGTAGTTTATACGACTCACCTCGTAGGATTAGTCTAAGGTCACCTACTTAGGGCTCTCGTCCCCGGCAGCGGCGCCAAATGTTAAGGCGGTTACGCCGCTAGCGGAAGCTAAATAGCGAGAACTCAACCAACAATAGAATTTGTCAGACGAGGACGAAGCTTAACCCGCAGGCGCATGGAAACAACTAGGTGGGTGTCAAATCACCTACTCGACCTTCTAATGACAATCACTACTAAGGAAATCAAATCTAAGTTCTAAAATACGCAAGTGACTGAAATCCGTACTACGAACGAATGCTATACGAAACAGGATCTAGAATCATTGAATCGATCTCAAACTCAAGGGGAAGTCTATGCACTAGGTAAGAACAACACCCTAAAGACTTGAACTGCAGAATCAACCTATAATCACTCCGTGCGGTAAACGCGTATGAAGACAGGCCGAAAAATACAGGTGACCGAAACTTGACCCCGATGGTACTAATGCGTAGCTCTACTCGTTGTGGTTCTATAGATATGCCGCACGCTCTATTCCGACACACGAGTTGGAAGAGAACTCACACCGAAGCTCGTAGGAACTTACCACACATAGAAGCCAATAGCGCGCACTCTTGGTATCAGTACGTAGCTCTCGCCGTTGCTAACACAATGGCGGTGTTGCTTCTCCAATGGCGGCCCCGTAGCTCGCGTAGCAAGTAGATAAGACTCTCTCTCTCTCTCACTCTCTCTCAGACACAGTCACGGCGCTCAAAAACTCACTTTGATTAATAATCTGAATCCCCTTAGGTTACAAAAACTTTGGCTTATATACCTCAGCCTTGGAGGTGAGAACATCTCTAACTAATTACATCAGCAAGTGAAATTACTTCGGGATTACAAGCTGGAAACTCAATTGAGTCCCGTTACTTAATGAATGGCTCAATTCAAAATTAATGTCGGAAAGACATTTATTACAATCAATGGTTACAAAAATGATGAGTGTGAGCAAAAATGTGGGTGTGATCCTCTGCTGGCTCGCTCAACATAGGCAGAGAATTGATTGGTAACAGAATTTTAAACAATTTGTCAGCAATAGGCATTAAATTGCAATGTAATCAAATGCATAAACAGATGTAAAGGTAAAAAATTAAACGAGTCTGGGGTCGCTAATTTAACGATCGAAAGGCACTAGAGATCGACTATTAATACCATGGGTAAGCTTCTTAATTTTCTCTAGTTAATTAAGTTGTTTAATCGCGAGAGCCAAGTATTTCATGTTCGAGGGCTGACTAGAGGCTATACCTAGAGGACCTTGTAGTTAAGCTACGATAAAAGGAATTTCTCATGAAATCATCGCCTGACTGATTACCTTTTCTTTGACCCCCCAAAGTCTTTTCACAGTGATTCAATTTGATGTGTGTGCTTATTTTGTATGCCTTGGGTTTTTTGCTTTTCAAGGAAAAGTGCCCACACTGGGAACCTCTAGGGCTCTAGTACCATAGGCAATACATGTGAGTGAAGTACCAAATCAAGTTGAGATTTCTCTTCCAGCTTAAGATTTTACATTGTGGCACTTTGATTTTTTGTTTATTCATTTTCAGCATTTTAATTTTGTAACTTTGGGGGGTCATATAACACTGATACACCTCCCCAGGCTCATCACACTAGTAAACTCCCTTTATAATACTTAAGCTAAAAGTCAATAGGGTCAAGCCCACTAGAAAGCCCTAGTACATTTCACACAATGCTGCCTAAATCCGATTAAGAACCTAAGTAACCATTGATTATTAGGAAGGCATTCCCCATGGTATTAAGAGAAGATCTCTAACACCTAACTTGGTCAAACTAGCTTAGTCGGACTGCTTGATTTTTAAACCTAGACAAGTGATTATGACAAAAAATTACATTGAATTAAATGTTTGATACTAAGCAAATGCGGTGAATATTAGGCTACCAATCACAATTAAAGCAGACAATCATAGATGCAAAAAAGATAAGGGGTAATGCTAATGGACAAGAAACACCTGTTTGTGTCGATGGTCGCGCTTGATTTGAAGAGTGAGTCGAGATAAAGATTCCATGAAGGTCCAAATCCTATCAATAGCAACACGCTCCTGTACACACTAGGAAACAAAAGGAATACCTCCAGGAGGCACATTAGTGGGAAAAGGTACCAACACTTATTGAACACAACAAAAAACATAAGGAACCCTAACCTAATTATTTGCACTCCCCCTAGAGAATCAAGGGAATAGGATATTGTAGAGGTTGGGGGGAAACCTTAAGGCTAAACCCCTATCCTCGTCGTCGAGATAAACAAAGTCATCATCCATGAGACCATATGTGCCATCCGTGTAGTCCTGTAAATTTTCTTCTTCATCATAGGTGCCCATGTTTACTAAGAAGATCACTAGACGCCTATAGTCATCTTGGTCAAAAGGGTAGGCTTGTGCAATGGGAGAAACGCTCTCTACTAAGTATGGATTAGACGTGGTCAAGAGACGTATCAGCCATTCTAACTCCTCAAAATTCCTCTCACATGCTAGCGTACCTATCAAATCCCATTCACATGCAAGCACTAGAAAGACCATGTGAAATATTTGTGAAAAGTAACGAGGGTACCTCTCACCCAAGGCAGGAGTGGATGACTCTAGCGTACTCGCCATATCTGTACATGCAAATAGATGATGGTTAGAGTGCAAATATTACAAGGGTCATGTTCTTGTGCATAATTTGTTTTTATGATTTTGTGTTATGGCTCTTGCTCTTTTACTTTTTTATCTCGTTTTTGTGAGTATAAGGCTTTATATATACATTCCCTAAGATTGGAGATTAAGAGGTCAGGGAGAAAGGTTGAGAGGGAAGCAAGTGAATAATGGATGTCCACAAACACTCCCCCCTTCCTTGGGTAGATCATACCGTTTGAAATGATGTCGTCACCCTTTGAAACCAGTTGTTCCAAGTTGTTATAGGTGAAGATTTTTGCCAGTAGTTTTCTATTACCTTAGGTGGCTCGTCAGGTTGCAAGGGTGGTAAGGTACTCTCCCAGGATCGAACTTGAAGTGGTTCATCAGGTGATTCTTGAACACTGGAAGGTGTGGATTCCTTTGTAGCTTCATGGAGGTCCACTATTATAGGTGGAGGCTGTGTAGAAGCTTTTACCTCTATGGATGTATTACATGAGGAGCTAGAAGCTTCATGTAACTCCCCCCTTCCTGAGCTAGGTGGAATAAATTGGTTTTGCCTTGGAGCCCAAAGTAGCTCTGGACTAGGTGTGTAGCATTCTGTGATCTTTCCCTTCCCACGATCTGCCATTGGCTTTAGCGTTACACTGTTTGACTCATATGGGTTTGTTGTCGATAGGGAAGGACACATTTTACGTTTAGGTACCCAGATTTGCTCATTTCCATCATAGTAGCCTTGGGATTTTAATAGTCGTTTTGGAATCCATCGTGATTTGGTCTTGACTCTCCAAGAGCGCGCTCTTGGTTTTCCAGGGGAATTTTTTCTTGGAATGGATGGGAGGGTTGAGGTAGTTGAAGGTAAGGCCTTGGGGACCCATTGATATGTACTCTTAGGTCGTGCAGGTTGAGTACTTGCAATGGCTAGCGAACCACTTCTTTCTCCTATCCTTCTCCACTAGAGCATTTCGCACAGCTAATTGCCTCTCTTCATCTAGCTTTTCCAGGATATATAATCGCTCCACTAAGGGGTTACCATCCCAACCTTCTTGAGAAGCTACTCGAAGACTAGGAATGACAAACTCCCATGGCATAACTGCTTCTTGGCCATACACCATCTTAAACGGTGTGCAATTAATAGCAACTTTATACGCAGTACAATAAGCCCATAAAGCTGATGTAAGCTTTAGGTCCCAATCAGTGCGATGAGCCTCGACTGTCTTTGTCAAAATGGAGATGAGAGTTTTGTTGGTACTCTCAGCTTGGCCATTTGCTTGGGGATAATAGGGTGTAGACTTGTGGTGAGATATCATGAAGTTTGATGAGAGTTCTTTTATTACTTCATTTATAAAATGAGTTCCATTGTCACTCACAAGTTCAAAGGGGCATCCAAAACGTGTGATAATGTTCTCAAAGAGGAACTTAGTTGTTGTTTTTGCATCCGCCTTTCGTGTTGCTTTTGCTTCAGCCCATTTGGTTACATAGTCGGTAGCCACAATGATATATCGTGATTGCGTGTTACGTGCAGCCGGACTAATCGGTCCTACAAAGTCTAAGCCCCACTTTTCAAATGGTTGGGTTACCTTGATGGGATGTAGAGGCATCCTATCCCTTATTTGTGGCTTCTTGAAGCATTGGCATTCATCACATCCCTTTGCAAAAAGTGATGCATCCTTAAACAGAGTGGGCCACGAATAGCCTGACTGTAAGATCTTTCGGGCAGTCAACTTTCCTGAAAAGTGACCACCAGCTACGCCCATGTGTGCCTCTTGTAGAATATATAAATACTCATCCTCGCAGGCACAGCGTCTAAGAACATCATCTTTTCCTCTCTTATAGAGAGTTCCAGCCAGTAAGCAATAGGGTTCGCATTCCTTGATTAATTTTTGAGCTATATCTTTTCGCAGCTCTTTGGGTGGAAAACCATTAACTAAGAAGTTAACAATCTTTTCAATCCATTCAGGCATTGTCTCAACAATGAACAAAGGAGTATCAGGAAATTCATCATCAACCCCCGTAGGAGCTTCGCCATTAGGGATACGAGATAAATGATCCGCCATGACATGTTTCCTCCCAGGCCTCACAACAACGGTGAAGTCAAACTCAAGAAGAATTAACAACCATCGTGTAATTCGACCCGTGGAACACGGCTTGTTTACCAAATATAGCAATGCTTGATGATCAACATAAAACACAAACTTGGTAGCAAGAAGGTAATAGCGAAATTTCTTTACTGCGTAAATCATAGCTAGACCTTCGCGCTCTGTAGTAGTGTAGTTCATCTCCTCATCATTTAATTGGCGACTTGCAAAGCTAATAGGGTAGTCCAATTTATGTTCTCCTGGTTGAGTTAGAACACACCCAATAGAAAAATTTGATGCATCAATATGCACATGAAAAGGTACATTCCAATCAGGTGTTCGCAGGATTGGAGCACTTGTTAGGGCCTTCTTTAATAACTCATAAGATTGATGACATTCTTCTGTCTAGTGAAACTCGATAAGAAGCTTGTACAATGGACGCGCTATCTCGGCAAAGTTTAAAATAAACCTTCGATAATAACCAACATGGCCCATAAATCTTTGAACTACTTTATAGTTCGTAGGTGGTGGCAAATCGGCAATGGCTTTAATCTTACTCTCATCTATGGATATCCCGTTCTTGGACACTATATGCCCTAGAATGACTCCATGCTTAACCCAAAATTGGCATTTGAAAGGGTTCAATGAGATGCGATAAAATCTGCACCTTTCAAATATTTTTCGTAGATATAACAAATGCTTCTCCCAAGAAGAATAAACACAAAGGTTGTCTAGGAAAGCTTCACAAAACTCCCTTAGAAATTCTTTAAACGCAGTGTTTATTAATCATTGGAATGTAGCAGGGGCATTTGTTAAGCTAAAAGCCATAACACGAAATGCAAACACTCCAAACTCTGTGATAAAAGCAGTTTTAGCTTGGTCCTCTAATGCAATTGTGATTTGATTGTAACCAGAGTACCCATCTAAAAAGCTATAAGCTTCCTTGCCCGCAACTCTCTCAAGCACATGTTCTGAATATGGCAAGGGATAATGATCTCTCCTAGTAGCTGCATTAACTTTCTTGAGGTCCACGCACACTCTTAGTTTTCCATTCTTTTTTGGCACAATGACTATTGGAGAAACCCATTCTGAGTGCTCAATAGGGTATATGAATCCACATTGGATAAGTTTTTCAATCTCCTCTTGTACAATTTTGGCGTACTTAGGATTCATTGGATAGGGTCGTTGCTGGACGGGTTTAGCAATGTTGATCATGGGAATTGTATGTTGCACCACAGAAGGTGGAACGCCCTTCATGTCATGATATGTCCAAGCAAAGATATCCTTGTATTCCTTGAGGAGCTCCTTAAGTATAGCCTCTTCAATTTCGGTAAGGTCTTGAGCAATAAAGACTGGTTTAGACTCCTCACCTGGTTCTGCTAATTCTATCTCTTCAACTACCGCTAGACCATCATAGACTCCACTACTTCCATTGGTAGGTATTCGTTGGGCTTTGGCATACACAACCTTTCGCTCCCTCGTGGTATAAGATTTAAAATGTTCAGGAGCCGTATGTAAGTCAGCAGGCTCTTGTCCTGACGGAGACCTTTCTTTTAGTTCTGCCTCCTTTTGTTGTTGTGCTAACTCTCGGTTTTGACGTCTTCTTACAGTTCGACTCAATTTCGGCTCTGTAACCTCCAATTGAGCGAGGTCAATGGGTCGCGGGCTGCACCACATGACACTCTGGAGATGTTCACCCCAATTGTCTACTAGCTTTCGATGAGCATCACATGCCCCTAGATAGCTAAGCCATTCTGCAGTAGATCTTTCCTTGTTTATCCTAGCTCTCACATTTGCTCGATATCGTCGTCTCTTATATGACCTTTGTTTCTTGTTAAGGTTTTGATTTTGGTAAATGTTTGAACTCAACTCGCCTGATAGGTCTTCACTTGTATCTTCTTCACTCTCATATAAATTACCATAGATGGTTGTACTAGGCCTTGAGTGTTCAGTTTCTATACTTGGTTCACTCGATGTTTCCTCAGGTTCTGAATCCATTTCTCCCTGAGATTCCGTTTTTGATGTGTATTGGCCTGAAGCCTTTGAGGAATCATCGGTTTCACTCTCAGGTAGGTGTGCCTCTTTCTTATCATCGGATGTTACATGCGTTACACCTAACATGTTTACTGGTGCAATGTGTGGTATCTCTTCCCCATCTGGTGTTACCCAGGTTGTTCCTCTAGCTCCCCATGTATCTATAGTTGCCGCTAGGTGTACCCAATCGACATTGTCTGACTCAGCCATTCCGGGTAGGATATCCATATAAGGAGAGTTCTCCCCAATATCCGTGTCTTCGTTACACGTGTAACAATACTGTAATAGAGCTGAGTGAATTGTTGTGTGTGATCGATTATCAATGATGAATTTATTTCCTAGAGGATGCGTTCGACCACTTAAAAGATCAACTCGAATGACAGAGTCTTGGAACTGTAAGTAGACGTGGTTTTTGGACCAGTCATGCACCATTTTTGCTCCCTCATGAATGGACGCCCTAAGATCATCTCAAATGACATAGGATGCTTGGAAAAATCCATAACAATGAAAGTTTGCCTTACCTTGTGTCCCAAGACCTTGATCCTGAGATCCTTTAGCATTCCAATAGGCGTAACAATAGATCCATTAGCCATATTTACCACTACGCTTGTGGCTTCAAGGTGAGGTCTCCCCATAGACTCCCAACAACTCTTTGTCACCATGATGACTCCCGCACCACCGTCAAGGACCCCCTTTACAGTTAATTGGCTTTATCTTCATTGGCTCATGCCCTGACGCTTGCGAGCTACTAGACTTCGGCTCGGCAGACACTCTTTCTCCTGCAATCATTAAAGTATCCTCCAATTGGATTGCATTCATGGTGACTGCTTCCCAAGTAGTGATACCTCTAATGACTAGGCCATCATACATACTTTCATGTCGTAGTCCCCTAATGAATCTATCGAGAAATTGATTGTTGTTGAATCGCTCGTTTGGATTGCATCGAGAATTCAAATTCTTTAGGCGATTAATGAAGTCTCTCACGGATTCACCTTCTTCTCGTTGGGCTTTCTGGAGCTGAGAGGCTACACCCCAAAGTACTCCCTCTCGTATGTATTCTTTTAAGAACAGTCTCCTAAGAGTAGAGTAGATCGTTTTCTCTTCTACTCTTAAGGTTCTATACCAATCTCCAGCCTTTCCGCTTAGGGTCAAACTCAAAGCCTTACACTTATGTAGCTCATTGTGCTCTTCCAAGGAATCGCACACATATTCAAAGACTTCCATATGATTTCTAGCATCTCCATCTCCACTGAATTTCTGTGTGAGCTTAGCTACTTGAACTGCCTTGCTCCTAGGCTCTCTATCAGGTGCACTACGCATGTTTTCCGCAATCGAGCGACCGATAGTTTGAGCAAATGCTGCCAAATCTCCTATTTGAGCAGGTATAGTGGGTGTATGTGCTCCTGGAACCACATGTGAGATGGGAGTTGGCCTTGGCCTTGGCATACGCGTGGCTCTTGGGTCCCATATTTCATATGGTGGTGTACCAGACGGTGGTCCAAAGTTTACAGGCGTGGCCCTAGGCATAGGGGGTGCATGTTATTATTAAATGGAATGGCTCCACTTGTATAAGAGCTTGGATAATGCCATTGTGGATTGTAAGCTCTTGGAATAATCGGAGGTGTAGGAGCTACATAAGGCTGAGGTACGACAGGTGCACATGATTGATACATACATGTAGGTATAGTTGGGGGCACTCTGCTACTAGGCATCGGCGCAGTGTTAACAAATGAACTCCATGGTGTACTTCTTGTCATGCTCACCACTGGGATATGCATGGTAGCCGTAGTGTCATTAAGAGAAAGATGAGGTAGATCTGGGAAGGTAAAGCTGCCACTTGTGGGCCCAGATTGTACTGAGGCTCCTGGCGAAACAACATATGGAGGATCAATGGGGCTCACTGAGGGAGTCTCGATTTGTGATAGGGTTGGTTGGTTGGCCTTTCCCGTATCCAAGAATCTCATTAGGCCTGTTGAAGGCATGTTGATCCTTGTGTTCTGTCTTTCTAACTCAACAATCCTATGGAGGACATCACAGACTTTCTGTTGTTGCTCATCTATGCTAGTAGCACCCGATGTGGATTGTAGAACGTCTAACCAACCCACATGATAGGTGTGTCCTGTGTACCGATCAGTTAAAGCTTCTGCTTGTAGGTCATACCCCCAATTTTCGTTTAGGAATATCCCATCTAGGCCTGGCGTGCTGGAGGTTTCCCTCCAAGTGGAAGCATTATTGCTCCCCATCGCTTGCCCCTCCGTGACTGCTACCTTGGGAGCACTCGGTTGCTCGGCTGGCATGATTGTTGTCATAGGAGCCTTTGCTTTTAGGGCTCGACTTTGTTCTAGCCTTCATAGGTTCTCAATTTCCCTCTCCCTTGTTGCTTGCATATAGCGTTAGATCTCTTGTACTTCGGCAAGACTCCTACCATTGGGTAGTAGAACCTCAGAGGGAGATATTCCTAAAGGATCAGGAGGTACAGTGGATGGAACATTCACATGCACACTCTCAAGAAGCACAGGGTCTATTTTACGCATGAATGATGACTTTACTTCCCCACTCCCTTCATTTATTTCATTAACCGCATGTTCGGAGCGAGTAGCTCTACTAAGGGTCTCTTTTAAGCGGCTAAACACGCTAGACCCGGGCCGTGGGCCCATGGCATGCATGTCTTGACTTGAACTATCAGGGTTTGGTGTAGGATACCCCTCCATGACTTCGTAGTCAGAGGAAGAATCACTAGACACGATATGAGGATCTTGGGTCGCACTACCTTGAGTCCCGGCCGAAGGTCCAGAACCTAGGGTGGAGGAATAATGTGTGCCCGCGTAAATGGAGGCACTACCAATATGCTTGTTCTCTAACACTCGTCCAGAGCATAGGTTCATATGACTTGGATCCCCTAGAAGTGTCAGTGAGTGCCCGTGCAGGTTGCTCACCTAGTAATTTTGGGTGTTTTGCAACCCAAGTCTTTTCTTATTTATTTATTTTTTGATTTTTTGGTCCTTTTTTTCTGACCCAACTATAGAATAGAACGTATGATAGCTCAAAACGAGCGTCTCCGTCAGAGGGACGTGTCGTGCTTTACAGCCCTCCGTTTGGTCACTTTATGCCCTCGGAATCCCTAAAACCGTCAATTTCTAGTAGGGAACTAGGCCCAAATTAGAAAGTCTAAGGGTGCAAGTGGGAAGAGAAGGGAGGAGAGTGGAGGACTTGCCCCACATGCTCTCATTCCCTCTTGAGGGGTCAGGGTATATATATAAGAGTGAGTCTAGTATATATCATAAGACTGAGGACTGAGGCCTGGGCTTGGGCTTGGGCTTGGGTCAAAATTTTCGTGTAGCCCCCAGTCACTCTTTCTTTTTTTTTTTTTTGAGGCGACGACCGCGTGCGGTTTAGATGACCCTTTCTTGGCCACACACACTGTCAACACCTACCTAACCTCTCTGTCAACAGCTCACAGACAACTCACTACCTTATCTACTTACTAACGGTGCTGCTAACCACTAACTAATCTGTTAACCACTCTGCTAACTGCTTACTGACAGTGGGCTAATTGTCCACCTACTTCCTCTCTCACTACCTTACTGTGCAAAGACTGTGTGCAGGCAAACCTTGACAGAAAACTGTGTACAGACTGTGTGCAAACAGAAATTGCTAACTGTCTACCTACTTATTCATTCACTGCGAACAAGCTAACGACTAGTAATTGTGCAAAGACTGTGTGCAAACAGAAAACACAACATTATGCAGAAATCACAGAACTTGCAGACAATACAGAAATTAACAACTTGCAGAAAAATAATTCATTCCTCTTCCTGTTCCTCTTTTTTCCTACTACAAACAACTCATAGGAGAAGCACAAGGTGCCTCTTGGGCTTAGTGCAGGGCGATTCCCCGGCAGCGGCGCCAAAAATGTGTGCTCCTTGCCGCACTGTCGAAGCAAGGGACTTTCCTAACACTGTGTGCGAGCCACAGACGGCTCCAATCACACAACTAGCTTAACTAGTAAGCTCAAAAGAGGGCAATGGTGTGTCACTCACCGCTCTATGCTCCTGCCGTGGAGGATTCCTCGCCGCGAAGAAGAAGGAGACGCCGCTACGTCGCGCTCAACCGCTTCACCGCCGTCGTGCCGCCGCAATGCTCGATCGCACTCTCTCTCTCTCTCTCTCTCTCTCTGGCAGACAAAGATTTTTGGGACAGTGATCAACAATTTGACATCAAGGTTTGTTGGCTATTCTGCCATCGAACTTAAAAACAAAGTCACTATTCAGTTTTTGCAAATCCTTGACAAAGAAAGACGCATCAGATATGAGAAAGCTCTACATGCACTTAAAGACCGCCTCGCCAACTGTCAACCTGAAGACTACTTTAGTCCATGAAACTGTGTCAAGGGACGACACAGTTGAGGAGGGGGGGAATGTTAGCAGCAAGCTAACCCATGTAACATTTTTTGGGAGTTTTATTGTAAAAACACTAATTCTTTTGATAAATCGAGAATATTGTAACTCCTATTTTCCAGGTGGATATTGTAATCAATGAGCCGGGGCTATAAGCTTCCAGATTGTATCAACTTATCTTTAGTTAGAGCTTCCAGATTATAGATTTTTGACCAAAGAAACCTTGGCTAAGGTATAAATGCCAATTTTTGTAAGTTATTTTCAAGTTTTGGATAATAGAAACACAGCGTGAGCTAACGGCGCTCACTTCTCTCCTTCTCGTGCTTCTTGCTCTCTTCTTGATTGTCACATTGTAGTGACGTCTGTTGCATTACAATCGTAGGTAAGAGCTCTACGCATTGATGTAACTATATCATGGTAAAATGTAGCTTTTGGCGTCCCCGACCCGCGGCCCCGCGGCCTAATTTCATCATAAGTAGGAATTTAAGCCAAGGAATTAAAAAGTAAGCATAAGCGGGGTATTGGGGCATGATTGCTAAGCATTTAGATGCATTCAAGGTCAAAAACAACTAGGTCAAAAATTCACCCTGCTGTTAATAATCGCGATTTTTGCACTTCATCAAAAGTGGAATTTGAGACCATAAGTGTAAGGTTTCCAGTTTCTGAAACCTTAAAAAATTGTACAAAACTTGTAAATAAAATTGAAAATCACTGATGAATGATTCAATCATGGCTGATATTGGTATTTTTGGAATCATAAGCAGAGCATTACTATGGTTAGTAATTTTCAGAATCAGAATCTGATAAAAACTGAAAAAGTTACGGGCACTGAAAGGTTTCACTAGGAATTCAATTAGTTAATAAAATTTGGATGGTTTCAATAATTATTATGAACAAAGACTTTCTTATCCTAAGGTTCTAGAATTAACTGATATTCCAATTTTCATCATTAGAAATCAGTAAAATCAAACAAAATCGATTCTGAAAGATGTGGGGGCAGTGTGGAGCTGAGGGGAACCTGCCAAAGACTGATATAGCAGCAGTTGGCGCCATCTTGAAGCTGTGGGCCTGCTTGAGGTGTCAAAACCTGCTAGGAACTGCCCGGGGCCCAGAAAAACTATAAAAATACCCGCTTCCCTTCATAAAAATTTAGACTCGGAGCCTTGACACACTCTCTCTCATCTAGAGAGACCGCTACGTAGAAATCACTAGAATTTAAGCTCTAGTTGATTAAATTAAACGGTAATTGGCCTAATCCTTCTTAATTAGCAAGGCTAGATTAACCTATTTTTTTAATAAATTAAAGATTAGGCATATGTATACTCTCTGTTGAATGTTGTAATTAAGCTTAGGGTTATTAAGATAATTAATGATTATATCATGTTAGGACTGAAATTGTCCATATTAACCATAAATTAATGGGAATTATAATAATTAAGTTTAGATTATGTTGACATAATTATCAGAGCTGCATTGGACTCTCATTAAGCTAGGAAAATTATCTTATAATTTTCAGAGTAATTTTCATAATTAAATTGGTAGAATTACACTGTGTTCTAGAGAAAAATAAAGGGGAAAATAATCAAATCGATTCAAAATGCTTTGAGGTATTTATCAAAGGTTAATTACATGTTAAAGAACCCTTGATAATTATGTTAACCTCAAAAAATTAATTTTCTTAATTATTTTAGCAAAAATACTCTATTTTTGGGACAAATTAAAACGAGGAAATTAGAAAATTGATTCAAAATGCTTTGAGCTATTTATCAGAGGTTGATTACATGTTAGAAAATCGGTGATAATTATGTTAACCTGAAATAATTAATTTTCCTAATTTTTTAGCAGAAAAATTTTGTTTTTATGACAAATTAAAAGAGGATAATTAAAAAAATGATTCAAAATGCATTGAGTTATTTATGAGAGGTAAATTATATGTTAGAAAACCCAAGATAATTATGTTAACCTTAGATAGTTAGTTTACCTAATTATCTCATTAAAATTACATTATTTTTAGGGAGAAATTAGCAAATTGATTCAAAATGCTTTGAATTATTTATTAAAGGTTCATTACATGCTAAAAAACCTGTGATAATTATGCTAGTCTCAGATAATTAATTTATCTAATTACTTCAGTAAAATTACTCTATTTTTAGGACAAATTAAAAGGGAGAAATTAGTAAATTGATCCAAAATGCTTTGAGTTATTTATCAAAGATTAATCACATGTAAGAAAAGCCATGATAATTATGTTAACTTTAGATAATTAACTTAAAAGAATTACTTTGTTTTTATGACAAATTAAAAGGGGAGAATTAGTAAATTGATTCAAAATACTTTGAGTTATTTATTAGACGTTAATTACAGCATACAAATTCTACGATAATTATGTTAACCTCAGATAATTAATTTACCTAATTACTTTAGCAGAATTACTCTATTTTTGGACAAATTAAAAGGGGGAAATTAGTAAATTGATTCAATATGCTTTGAGCTATTTATCAGAGGTTGATTACATGTAAGAAAACCCTTGAAAATTATGTTAAGCTCAGATAATTATTTTACCTAATTACTTTAGCAGGATTACTATGTTTATGGGACAAATTAAACGGGGGAAATTAGAAAAAAGATCCAAAATACATTGAGTTATTTATTAGACGTAAATTACATGTTAGGGAACCCAAGATAATTATTTTAACCTTAGATAATTAGTTTACCTAATTATCTCAATAAAATTACATTATTTTTAGGGGAAAATAAAAGGGGAAAAGTAGTAAATTGATCCAAAAACCATTGATATAATTATCAGAGGTAGAATACACTTTGAAGAATCTGTGATAAATAACCCAGCCCCAGATAAATAGTTTAAATATTTATCTTCATTAAAAGTAACCAATTTTGCGTATAAAATAGAGAAAGGAAATTAGTAAATAAATTTATCTAATTATCAAATAAATACCTGAGGTCCAAAATCACTATTGAAGGGTGGAAAAATTACCTCAACATAAATGGTTGGTATAACAAATTACTATCAGCAAAATTCTGCCTACACTAGACCATAAGTATAGGAGGGAAAGGTTATAAATCAAATTTACAAAAATTCCTAAAGATAGAACATATCCAATTACAATTTAGGGTGAGTAATCCATTAGCCGATAGAAATTTATAATTTATACTAAGGCTAAAATGAAATATAGACTAAAGATAAACCTAGTTAAGGGCTTCCCAAATTAAATGGTAATTATGGAAAATTACTCATAGTATAAAAGAAGTTACAGGAGGAATATCTCATCAAATTAACTATCAAGGATACCTACTTACTCCAAAAATCCTTATTTTTGGGTAAAAATGGAAAAAAGAAGATTATTCAATTAAACTTCTAATCGATTAAGTCTTTTTATAAGGATGTCGACATGGCTCCAAAGAGAACCAGGGAAAATCCTCTTACCGAGGAAGAGGATGTTAGCAACAAAAGAAATAAAGCCACTAATGACCATGAGGCTAGGCCTAGCCATAGGCCGACGGAGGAAAGTCTACGGGCTCCCGCCCAATAGCACATGGACGAGCAATCCCAGGTGGATTTCTATTTTGTTCACTTAAAATCTTTTAAAGTTCATTTTTAAGTTAGCATTGCATACGTAAGGTTAGGAAGGATAAACTGGCTATAAACTAAAGGTACCTTCCACGAAACCAACGAGTAATGATTGTAAATAGGAAAGAAATGATTGGGTTATGATTGATTGACCTAGGAAAGAAATGTTTGACCATCCTTAAAACAGCTTGTCTCAATACACCTCTGATTCCTTAGAAATATTTTGCTCCAGGTAATGAGTAATGATGGAGATTTCGCCATGGATGAGTCGGTTTCCTCAGCGCGTGTGGAGTCTTTACCCGGTGCTTGTTTGTGTTTATGGACATTTACTTAAGATTTCAAGTTTATCCTAGAGGAACCGCGGGGATGTATGGGCAACCGGTTGGGGTATGGGCGCCCGGACTTTGGGTGATGGCTTTTTCCAGCCCGATTTTTATAAATAAGAAATGGGTGCCATTTTTTCACCCCTGTATAGGTGGTCTTGAGACAAGCCAGTAGTGGTCAAAGATACTTCAGAATGACAGTACCTTGTCTTAAGTGCTGAAAGAATGTCTTCAATATTGTTTTCAAAGGTTGTCTTGATGAAATTCAGTTTTGTGAAAGTTAAAAGGAATCATTGTTTTAATTGTGAAAAGAATGTGTAGTAATTAAACAACACTGAAATCATGTGAGTGTGGGGCGGTAAGTGGAGATTGACTAAGGTTGTCAATCATGGAGGGGTGGACCTGATTAGTCAGGTAACTATCCATTCCCGCACACTACA
Organism: Adiantum capillus-veneris; assembly: GCF_014529385.1. Lineage (NCBI taxonomy): Eukaryota > Viridiplantae > Streptophyta > Polypodiopsida > Polypodiales > Pteridaceae > Adiantum > Adiantum capillus-veneris. The sequence continues at coordinate 149,655,691 of NC_140944.1, forward strand.
ACGTTTAGAAACTTCTTCAATTGGAAGAGGAATCCACCAATGGCTGTGCCCTCACATATGTTAGGGGGAAAAAAGCACTGGCTAAGGAAACCATAATCTAAATGACGAAGTTATAGGGCCGGAATAAATTCTTTTTTATTTAGTCCCGTTTCCACTACGAGACAGAACTAGGTCTCTTTCTAGGGCTATAAACCTAAACCATTGTCAATGGTAAGGGTGAATTCCCTGGAATTTTTTCTTGTTTAAGGACTCTGACTTTAGTAGGCCTAGAGACCTGTCAATGGTCCCATCCCATTTTTTATGTCGGCGGTGTGAGGACCTTACAAGTAGTATAAGAGCATGGTTTAATAAGGTCCTGACCTTAGGAGGGAGAAAGTTGAAAAAAATAGGCACAAGTTATATTGCATTTTTAATTATGGCATATTGTGAAATGAGAATTTTCCTATCAATACAGGAAAATATCCGCCAAGCTTACCGAAAGTTTGTGATTTTCAACAACATGTTCGAGGCTGCTTGCACATCCAATAACTTTGTACTTCGCAAGAGCATCATGCAATTATTAGATATAATGTTTTCCCCTCCCCCTACATGGGAAATCAGCTGGTCAGAGTTTGGCGGAATTTTCCTGATTGATGCGGGACAGGTAGAATGGTTGGCACTCAATCTGAAAAGACTCAAGTGGGCAGAAACACTTCGGACCATCGAAGTTTTCTTTTTCAGTGGGACTGAAGATCCAGATCATACCATTATTATAGATGGCTGAGAAGTGTCACAAAATCAGTGGGTATATGATCAGGTAGCCAAAGTAATATACCCAGGTAGGATCAGGCCCATGAGGGTAGGCCCAAAATTTAGGGGACCAAAAGATGTCATATTTTTTGATCCCCTGTCAGACCCACCAGTGGTGAAGAGGATGTTGATTTAGAGAATTACACATTGTATATAGCATGAGTCCATCTTGTATATAGTATGAGTCCATCTTGTACATAGTGTGAGTCAGTGTTGTATTAACCTTTGTATATACCATGGTTTTATGACATACTTGTGCAACAAATGACATTCGCTAATAATGACATGTCATTTTTTGTTATGCTATTTGTAGAGATGCCTCGTGCAAAGGCCAGGCCTAGAAGGGCAACAGGTGACTCTTTGCATGCTCAAGCAAGAAGACACTGATACAAGGCGCACAGAGTTGTCCTGAAAGAGCTGCGAAGGATCGGACGACACATGCAACCAGCCATTCCACGTCTTCCTTTCTAGCCAGTAGTGGGAGATATTTGTGAGCATTGGAGAGTGGGCACGCGATGGGCCAGCAGTGCACTTCTCTACCTGCAAGAAATTGCAGAAGACTACCTCGTTGAATTCTTCAGTGATGGATATATCATGGCTGCCTATGCACACCGTGTTACTATCATGCCATTGGAGTTTGACACTCTTTGGAGGCTACACTTCCGCTACAATGGGTTGCTTCAGCCAGTACCTATCCGGGATAGTAGAACCATGGATATTCTTAACATCCCCCCTCTCCATCCTCGTGCACGATAGACAGAGCCTTCTAGGGCTCAAAACACCAGAAGGACATGATCATTGGTCGAGAGAAACGACATAGATGGTCAGGTTGAGCTAGCTGTAGAGGGGCATGAGCAGGCCAGGGTGGACCCTGAGGCAGTCATGGAAGAAACAAAGATAGCTATGGAGGAGCACGAACCTGTTAGGGAGGAACCAGTAAGAAAGAAAAATGAGCAAGGCATGGAGGATTCGGAACCAGTTTTGGGCGAGAATGAGCTAGTTGGGGAGGAGCCTGTGCCAAGGGAGGAAAATGTGCCTTCCAGGGAGGAGAATGAGCTATCCATGGAGAGAATTGAGCCCTCCATGGAGGAGAATGATCCTTCCAGGGAGGACCCTGAGCTTGTACCGGAAGAGATGGATAAAGCTCAAGAAAGGCAAGGAGAAGCCTCTGCTTCACGAGGGCCATCCAAAGACAATCCTTTACCAGAGGACTGGAGTATTTTAGAGAAAATCAAAACTAAGAGGAATTGCAAGTTTTGATCAACTCAGGGCCTCTACATGCACAGATACTGCTACCTGGAAGGTCAGAGGAATCTTGCATTTTCAACCTCGATCAACAAAACTTCCTGTACATGCGTAGTTTCTCCAACTCCAACGCAACGGATGCGGTCGTCAACATTGCTATGTGGTAATTCTCAAGCTCTTTATAAGTCACGTTTGGTTCATTAAATGGCTCACTTCCGCTAAGACATGGGTCAATACCAAGCGAGTGAGTGGCTTATGGAATTGGATAGCTAGACCACTCGCTCGGTATTGACCCGTGTCTTTGTGGCAGTCATCAACATTGCTATGTCTTACATCTCAAGCTTTTATTTATAAGTCATGCTTGGTTCATTAGATGGCTCACTACCGCTAAGACATGGGTCAATACCAAGCAAGTCAGTGATTTATGGAATTTGATAGGTACACAACTCGCTGGGTATTGACCCATGTCTTTGCGGTAGTTGTCAACATTGCTATGTGGTACGTCTCAAGCTCTTTATGAGTCAAGCTTGATTCATTAGATGGCTCATTGTTTGGTGGATACAGGAGGATACACACCAAACCCTATAAACACTCACTCAATTTTTTGAAAGAAGCCGTGTAATTCAGCTTATGATGATTTATAATTGTAATGTAATTTGACTTACCCTCTCAACCTCTCTTAGTCTACACCCTTGTAAGTGGCTGAATGGTCGTGGGAAAGCTCCCTTAACCTTTAAGTCAAAACCCTTAGTTTGGACTAAAGAGATATGATTGGCTTGGAGGATTTTGAAAACATTCACTGTGAGAGCTTCTTGCTGCTACAAATTGTAATCCTCTTTTCTCCTGGACTTGTAATCAGAATTCATTTCCAAATAGCACACTGTGTTCCTTGTCTCTTGCTCTACAATCTAAGCATAACCATTTTCAATTTTGATGTGGTTTGCGACGCTTTTCTTGTGAGCTAAATGCATTGATTTGAAGGTTAAAATGACTATTTTTTTATGTTTTGACCATGGATAAATGTTTCTATGCTTAAGGGGGACCTTTTCGAGTACTTCTGTTTCAGTGTTTTGCACATTTTTGTGATGGATTTTGATTTATATACCTTCCCAGATGGTGACAGAACTTAGTAGGATTGTGCTCCTAGGTGTTGTGATACCTCTCCTTAAGTTTTGTTGCATTCCAAATTGGTTTGGATGCTGAAAAGGCGTGATGACCTAGAGCGGTGAGATTGGACGCATAGTGATTTTTTGACTAGGAAGTGGTTGATTTGCTTTTGTCGTAGAATGAGTAGCCCACTGAGTTCACATTGGTGAGATTCACACTCTCATTAAGTCTTCGTGCCCCATCCTGAGTCGTTTCCTGTCATATTGACATTATGTTAGTACAAAAGAGCTATGCTACACCGTCTCTCGGCAACCCGCTAACATTGGCGCGCGTCGCTGTCAGGGAAACCGATCCTTAGGTGGTGAGTGACTCAGTGTACAAAAAATCTCCCTTCAAAGCTTTTGACACCCATTCCGCTTACACATAGACAGTGAAGCAGATAGACATAGGTTTAGTGCTTGGTAGAGACTAGAGTCTGAGACTAGCCAGTGCTACTCCTTAAGAGCAAAGAAAGTTGTGAGTGAAGTAAAAGATAGTATTTTGTTCTTTGATTTTTCCGTGCTTGGAAAGGACTGCTCCACGACACACTTCATTGTCATTTTTGTACTGTTAAGTTCATTTATGTTTGCAGATTTATTTCATTTTTGTAGGAGTAGGTTAGGAAACAAATTACACCATCATTTGGGGCCAAAAGGATCGAGGAAAAAACTGTCAAAAACCTTATTTTGGTGTTGAAGACCATTACTCTAAAAAGTTGAAGAATTGATGGTCAGAGCTTCAAAATTGAACCAAACCCAGCAAAACCTTCAAAAAGGGGATAAAATCACTTGCTAAAAACAAACTGTGCAGAAAATTTCCAATTTGCCTGTCAAACATGGATCACAATCCATGTACCTTTTTGGCAAAATGTGCTAAAATTGTCTCCCTTGCTTAGAACAGGCTCTCAGGCATCAGAACCTTGAGTTTGGTAAAAAATAGAGTGCTAAAAGATCACTAAAATCAAGAAATTGGGTCAGCAGAGCAAAACCTTGGGAATTGAGGAAAATAGGAGAAAACTAAACTTTTACTTGTCCAAATTCAAAAAGGGAAGAGAATTGGGATCAACTAGAAGCATGAACCAATAGAACCAAAAATCATGACCAAATGCTTCTCAACATGGATCATGATCCATGTTCCAGGTAGACATTTGACAGTAAGATTTGACCAGTGCACTCCTGATTACTAGGGGGACAACTTTTCCAAAAGGAGCCATAGACAAAAAATGTAAAAACTTGATCAAAATACCAAAAATGGAGCTGTTTGCAAAAAACCACAAAACAAACACAGAATCTTGCTTCTAACTTGGAAAAAACTGATCAAATCCAAAAAGATTTGGGGAATAGCATCACCAGACCTTGTGTCACCAACTCACAAAGTATCATTCCAAAATCCTAGCAAACATGGATCGCGATCCATGTACCTTTTTGGAAATTTGACTTGATAATGGGCAAGTAGAAAAGTGATAACAATTGAAGCACTTTCTCCCAAGGGACCCTTATCAGAAAAGTTCAAAAAGAGGGCAAAAGGGGACAAAAATCAGATCAAGGGGGAAACCACTGAAACAAACCCTAAAAATGACTTTTGGCTGACCTAAAAAACTCCAAAACATTCAAAAACCATATAGCTAGCATCAATAGGCCAAGGAGTAGCTGTGGGTCAAGTTTCAGTGCATACTGACACTAAGGAACATGGATCACGATCCATGTTCCTCTGACACATTTTGATACCACACTGGCACCATAGCTAGAGGGCATCACAAAGATTCTAGTGGTCCTTTCAAAATTGAATTTGGATGCAAAAAACCCAAAAGCCCAAAACTAGCAGGAGCTCTCACAAAGTGACAGAATTGATCTAGCTTCCAATCCAGAGGTTCATTTCTAAAAAATTTGATACCATAAGACCTCCTAATCATGCTAAACTTGATGGTATCAACAAAAGTTCATTTGGCTTCCCAACATGGATCAATCCATGTACCTCTGAGTCATAACAGAAGCAGAATTTCACCACACAAAGAGCTAGTTCACAGTATCCTAGTGGATCTTTCAAAATTGAAATTGGACCTCAATTATTGATGTTGTGTGAGTAATTGTGTGCTACTGAAAAACCTAGCTAAATTTTGTCGATTAAAAGCAATAACTAACAAGAATGGCTTGCTCACAGCTATCAAGCAATTTTTTGACAAGTTGTAGGTACTAGAGGATACTACCCAGCAAGCAAGATCAAACGGGGGATTCAAACTATCTAATGAAGTAACACGGTTTGGATTTTTCATACCAATTCTTCATGAATTTGCGATCAAGAAGATTGTACCAGAATAGGAATCCCGGTATCTTTGACCAAGGGAGCAATCACTCAACGGAAGAAAGCGTGAACCAGAGACCACTGTCGCCTTAGAACCCATTTTAGAGGAGATCTTCTCTGACACTTTGTCAGATAGATCATCCAACCTCATGACGAAGGATTCTAACAAGTCGAACCCTAAGGGAACAGCTTCGATGGGGGAAAGTCATTCTCAGCCTGCATCCGATGTAAAATTGTTGTATTTGAACTTTCAATTTGAAAATGTGCTTAAGGCCAAAATCTATAAGGATGGAATGGACCGCTATTGAGTTCAGAGACCTTGTAGATGTTGATTATGATGGGGATAGATATTTCGACCAAGAGGGAATGATGTACCTAGTGGTTCATAACCCTTTTATTGTGGATAAATGGGGGATGACTGGCACCAAGGACAAGGTAGATAACAAGATGACCGATGAGCCACCCAAAATGGAGAAACAAAACGTGGTGCTCATACGCACCAATGAGACAGATCACCTTCATACAGACAACACGTATGTGGGGCTATATAGGTTTAATAATGGAGAACAAACACTCTATTACAGATGTGACGAACCCCTGCATCAAGGAATTGATTGATCGTAAAAACCTATATGTTTTCATGTACACGGAGGGGAGAGGTACTCAGGTGGTCATAATAGATAAGTATGACCGAAAGTACTCTCCAATGGATTGTAAGGAATTAGAGATATATACATATTTTGGGGGACCACTTCACCAATACTATGGAAATTCGAAAAGGTAAAAACCACGACTACTCACACAAGACCTGAGACTGTACATGTGAGCCCAGTGAGAACCAGGGTGGAGGAGTCTTTTAGACGTGAATGAGTCCCAAACACAGGGCCTTTAGGATCAATGGTGTCTAGGGCTTCCATGAATACACATAGGGGCAGTACTATTCCTGATGTCACTTACACCACTAGAATCCCTCCGACTATTATGTGAGATCGACTTGACAAATGTACAGTGGATAGGATACCACTGGCAGTACCAAGAGGAGATTATGAACCTAGAGAAACCACACCAGGAGGACCAGGTGTTGTTAGATTGGTTGCAGAGGCCATACGTATGGGACCATCTCAGGTGGCAAAATGCGTACCCAAAAGTATAATGGATCAGGAGATCCGTATGCCCATGTTTTGATCTTCAAACAAGTGTTGAGAGCGAAATAGGTAACTGATTTCCATACTCAATATGAAGGTTTTGGGTTGACATTGGAAGGGACTCCTTTGACTTGGTTCCAGCCATTAAACAGCTTGAATTTCCCAAGTATTGAGCAACTTCTTTGAGAGTTCGTAGAGGAATTCTCAAAGAGGGGGATCAAGCATAACACTATCTCCCAGATCTATGCATTTAGGCAAAACGAGAAAGAGAAAGTGAAGAAAGTATAAATTCATTTCAAGCAATATATAGAAAGATTCCCTGCTCGAGAACTACCTCAGGATGAAAGATTGTCAGTCCTTTTCATAGAAGGATTGCAAAATGACACGCTCAAAAAGGACTTGCACTTGAAGGCATGTGTAATTTTTGAGCAAGTCATGAAAGAGTCATTGTATTTGGTAGATAATTGCAAGGCATATGGGGAGGTGACTGAAAACACAGATCAGGGAACGAGTAGCACCTCTTCAACCACTAGGGAATCCATGACAAAATTGGGCAGGCAAAACCCAACTGTGCCGGACATTGATCAAATGATCAAGGAAGTGATTAGGAGGATAAACCAAGGAAACAGGACGAACCCAAACACACAACAACCGCACATCCAAAAATGTGATACTTGTGGAGGAGATCATCCAACACAGTGGTGCAACCTTCAACAAAGGCTAGCAGTAAACGCACAGCAAAATTGAAATGTAGAGCTACAGAACAAAAGTGGACAAACCATGAAACTCACAAATGTTTCTATGATCATAACTATGTTAGAGAGAGACAATATGTACCACATGGAGGGCAACAATTTCCACCCCCTCCAAGGTACCAAGTAGGGCCAAATAACGCAATTCTAGGGCAGGAAAAAACTCAACCTATGTTGGGACATCAACCTCCCTTACCCCAGGAAACTAGGGCTATGGTAAGGATTTCTCAACCCATAGAACCACCTTCTGATCAGGAGTATGGTCCAAGTAGTCTCATATTGGGAAGATTCAGACAATACTTACAAGAGGGGATTTAATGGGAATGCATATGCTCTAGAGGGACACAATCCATGGATAATTCTTGAAGAGATTCCCGAGCCCTCATACATAGCACAGCCAACTAAAAACCATTACTTGGTCGATGAAAATATGCTTATGTTCATGGAAAATTAGGGCTACAAACCTAGGGGGTGGCCTCCTAGAGCAGGACAATTGATGGGGGCTCCACAAGCTTCTCCACCACTTGTAGGACCATGCTATGAATGTGGCGGTGTTTGTCCAAACAAAGGAGAACGGGTAAAACTTTTTGGGTTCTGTGATGGATGTACCACTGATGGTTACCAATAAATGAAGGTAAAGTCTTCAACGACTACGGTTTACTATCTTTTGATATTGTTGTGCATGCATCGCCATACAATGATCTGATGTCATTTAGGTAGAGCTCATGCTCCAGGTGGATTTCTGGCATAGGAGCTGACACAAGTGTGGAACTTCCATCTTTTCTATTCCTGATCTGTTCCCATAGCTCTTGAGGCCATTGTTCTTCTACCTCCGAAATTGGCAGCGGTACTTGAGAATACATTCCATGTTGTATTGGCTACCACTCTTGTATCCAATTGTGTTTTGTCTACAATATCTGGTAGGTTATTCTTTTCAATTCCCCACCCCTCTAACTCCTGAATCTTTTCTCGGATTAGTGCCTCCATTTTTGGAGCCGTAGGAATCGATGGTTCCATAAGCGCTTGAGCGGCTTAGATGAGCTCCTTGCACATCTTTAGCCTCTCTTACGTTAACCACATATCCACTTGGGTTTGGTTAGGCTTTAGCCTTGCCTCCTAAGCTTTAAGAATTGCGTCCAAAGGTTCGAACACCTTGTCTACCAAGACCAACCCTCTTGATGGTAGATCCGATGGTTTTTTTATCTTGTTATTGCCCTTAAGGTCTCTTTCCGTTTGAAGTTGTTCCTCTATTCTTTTGGCTTTCATCTTGTCTCATTTTGCCTTCCAGAATTTCCTAGGGGTTTGGACAGACAAGTTTTCTATCTCTGTTTGGCTGGTTGGGATGCTCCTTGCTGCCTCAGGTGCTTGAGCTCTAGTGACCGCGTTTATCGGAATGTTCGGTTCTGTTTCTGATCCACTTGAGCTTGGCAGAATCCCCATTTTGTTCATGGTTGCTTTTCCTTTGTTTTTGGGGTTTTTTGGACAGTGTGGAATGAGATGTTCGAGTGCATCTGTCACAAAATCCAAAAATTTTCACCCGTTCTCCTTTGTTTGGACAAACTCTAGCCCAATGATCACCGCCACATTCATAGCATGGTCCTATAGGTGGTGGAGAAGCTTGTGGAGCTCACATCGGTTGTCCTGTTCTAGAAGGATAGCCCCTAGGTTTGTAGCCCTGATTTGCCATGAACATGAGCATATTCTCATCGACCAAGTAATGGTTTTAAGTTGGTTGTGCTATTTATGAGGGCTCGGATATCTCTTCCAGAATTATCCATGGATTATGTCCCTCTGGAGCATATGCATTCCCATCAAATTCCCTCTCATAAGTATTGTTTGAATCTTCTAAGTATGAGACTACTTGGACCATACTCTTCAGAAGGTGGTTATATGGGTTGAGAAATATTTACCATAGCCCTATTTTCCTGGGGTAAGGGAGATTGATGTATAACACATACCCCAAGATTGCGTTATTTGGCCCTACTTGATACCTTGGAGGAGGTGGAAGTTGTTGTCCTCCATGTGGTCCATATTGTCTCTCCCTAACATAGTTCCGATTATAAAAACATTTGTGAGTTTCATGGTTTGTCCATTTTTGTTCTGTAGCACTAAATTTCAATATTCGCTATGCATTTACTCCTGGCCTTTGTTGAAGGTTGCACCACTGGGTTGGATGATCTCCTCCACAAGTATCACATTTTTGGGTGGGCGGTTGTCGTGTGTTTGGGTTCGTCTTGTTTCCTTGGTTTATCCTCCTGATCAATTCCTCAATCATTTGATCAACGTCTGGTGCAGTTGGGTTTTGCCCTCCCAATTTTGTTGTGGACGTACTAGTGGTTGAAGTGGGGCTACTTGTCATGTGTCTTCAGTCACCTCCCCATATGCCTTGCAGTTATCTACAAGATACAATGCCTCTTTTGTGACTTGCTCAAAAGTTACACATGCCTTCAAGTGCAAGTCCTTTTTGAGCATGTCATTCTGCAATCCTTCTATGAAAAGGACTGATAGTCTTTCATCCTGAGGTAGTTTTTGAGCAGGGCATCTTCCTATGTACTACTTGGAACGAAGCGATACTTCCTTCACTTTATTTTTTTCCTTTTGCCTAAATGCATAGATCTGGGAGACAGTGTTATGCTTGATCCCCCTTTTTGAGAATTCCTGAGCGAATCCTCGGAGAAGTTGCTTAATACTTGGGAATTCCAAGCTATTTAATGGTTGGAACCAGGTCAAGGTAGTACCTTCTAATGTCAACTGAAATCCTTCATATTGAGTGTAGAAATCAGTTACCTGTTCCACTCTCAGCACTTGTTTGAAGATCGAAACATGGGGATACGGATTGTCAAATCCATTATACTTTTTGGGTACGCATTTTGCCACCTGAGATGGTCGCATACGTCTAGCCTCTGCAACCATTCTAACAACTCCTGGTCTGCATGGTGTGGCTTCTCTAGGTTCATAATCTTCTCTTGGTACTAACATTCGTATCCTATCCGCTATACGTTCATCAAGTCGATCTCATGTAATAGTCGGAGGGATTCCAGTGGTGTAAGTGATGTTAGGAACAGTACTGCCCCTACGTGTGTTCATGGAAGCCCTAGACGCCATTGATTCTAAAGGTTTTTTTTTGGGGACTCGTTCATGTCCATAAGAATCCTCCACCCTGGTTCTCAAGGGGCTCATTGGTACAGTCTTAGGTCTGGTGTGAGTAGTTGTGGTTTTTACCTCTTTCGAATTTACATAGTATTGGTGAAGTGGTCCTCCAAAATATATATATTTCTCTAATTCCTTACAATCCATTGGAGAGTACTTTTGGCCATACTGTCCATTATGACCACTTGAATTTCTACCCTCCGTGTACGTGTAAACATACAAGTTTTTTTGGTATGTCAATTCTTTGATGTGGGGCTCGTCACATCTATAATAGAGTGTTTGTTCTCCATTATTGAACTTATAAAGCCCCACATATGTGTTTTCTGTGTTAAGGCTCTCTGTCTCGTTGGTGCGTTTGAGTATCGCATTTTGTTTCTCCATTTTGGGTGGTTCATCGGCCAGCTCATTATCTACCGTGTCCTTGGTGCCGGTCATTCCCCATTTATGCACAATAAAAGGGTTATGAACCACCACGTACATTATTCCCTCTCGGTCAAAATATCTATCCCCGTCATAATCAACATCTACAAGGTCTCTGAAGTCACTCGTCTTATTTTCCAACTTAACATAGTAGCGGTCCATTCCATCCTTATAGATTTTGGCCTTAAGCACATTTTCAAATTGAAACTTCAATTACAACAATTTTACATCAGATGCAGGTTGAGAAGGACCTGCACCCATCGAAGTTGTTCCCTTAGGGTTTGACTTGTTAGAATCTTTAGTCATGAGGCTGTATGATCTCTCAGACAAAGTGTCAAAGAAACTGTCCTCTAAAATGGGGTTCCAAAGGCGGCAGTGGTCTCTGATTCACACTTTCTTCCGTCGTGTGATTACTCCCTTGATCAAGGATGCTGAAATTCCTATTCTGGTACAATCTTCCTGATCACAAATTCATGAAGAATTGGTAATACAAAATCCAAACCGAGTTACCTCATTAAATAGTTTGAATCCCCCGTTTGATCTTGCTTGTTGGGTAGTATCTTCTAGTACCTGCAACCTATCAAGAATTTGCTTGATAGCTGTGAGTTTACAGTAGTTCTTGTCAATTCTTGCTTTTAATCGACAAAACTTAGCTACGTTTTTCAGTAGCACACAATTCCTTACACATCCTCAACAATTTGGGTCCAATTTCAATTTTGAAAGAAGCACCAGGTTACTATGGACTAGCTCTTTTTATGGTAGTTTTTGTCTCTGTTCTGACTTAGAGGTACATGGATCGCGATCCATGTTGGGATGCTAAGTGGAACTTTTGTTGCTATCATTAGATTTAACATGATTAAAAGGTCTTATGGTACCAATTTTTTTAAAAATGAACCTTTGGATTGGAGGCTAAGTTGATTTTGTCACTTTGCCTGAGCTTCTGTCAGTTATGAGCTGTTAGTATGGTTTCTTGCACCCAAATATAACTCCGGAAGGACCACTAGACTCTCAGTGATGCCCTCTAGATATGGTGCCAGTTTGGTGTCAAATTGTGTCAGGGGAAGATGGATCGCGATCCATGTTCCTTTGTGTCAAAATACACTAAAATTTGTTCCACAGCTAGTCCTTGGCCTAGTGATGCTGGCTATATGGTTTTTGAATGTTTTAAAGCTTTTTGAGACAGACAAAAGTCTCTTTTAGGGTTTATTTTAGTGGTTTCCCCCTTGATCTAATTTTTGCCCCCTTTTGCCCTCTTTTTGAAATTTTCTGATAAGAGTCCTTTGGGAGAAAGTGTTTTAATTGTTATCACTTCCCTGCGTGCCTATTATCAGCTCAAAACTCCAAAAGAGTACATGGATCTCGATCCATGTTTGGCAAGATTTTGGACTGACACTTTGTGAGCTGATCACACAAGGTATGGTGATGCTATTCCCCAAGTCTTTTTGGATTTGATCAGTTTTTTCCAAGTGAAAAGCAAGATTTTGTGTCTGTTTTGTGGTTTTTTGCAAACAACTCTTTTTTTGGTATTTTGACTAGATTCTTTTACTTTTTGTCTATGGCTCCTTTTAGAAAAGTTGTTCAACTAGTAATCAGGAGTACACTGATCAAATCTTACTATCAGATGTCTACCTAGAACATGGATCGCGATCCATGTTGGGAAGCATCTGGACATGAAATTTGGTTCTGTTGATTCCCTGCTTCTAGTTGATCCCAATTCTCGTCCTTTTTTGAATTTGGACAAGTAAAAGTTCAGTTTTTTCTTATTTTCCCCTTTTTTCAAGGTTTTGCTCTGCTCACCCCAACTTTTGATTTTTTTGATCTTTTAGCACTCTATTTCTAACCAAACTCAAGGTTCTAATGCCTGGGAACCTGTTCTAAGCAAAGGAAATAGTTTTAGCACATTTTGCCAAAAAGGTACATGGATCGCGATCCATGTTGGACAGGCAATTTGAAAGTTTTTAGCACAGTCTTTTTCAGCAAGTGTTTTTATCCCCTTCTTGAAAGTTTTGCTGGGTTTGGTCCAGTTTTGAAGCTCTGACCATCACTTGTTCAACTTTTTAGATTTATGGTCTTCAACACCAAAATAAGGTTTTTGACAGTTTTTTCCTCGATCCTCTTGGCCCCAAATGATGGTGTAATTTGTTTCCTAACCTACTCCTATAAACGGAAATGAATCTACAAACATAACCGAACTTAACAGTACGAAAATAACAACAAAGCGTGTGGTGGAACAGCCCTTTCCAAGCATGTGAAAAATCAAAGAACGAAATTCTATCTTGTACTTCACTCACAGCTTTCTTTGCTCTTAAGGAATAGCACTGACTAGTCTCGAACTCCGGTCTCTACCAAGCACTACACCTACGTCTAGCTGCTTCATTGTCTATGTGTAAGTGGAATGGGTATCAAAAGCTTGAAGGGAGATTTTTGTTTTTGGACACTGAGTCACTCACCACCTAAGGATCGGTTTCCCTGGCAACAGCGCCAATGTTAGCGAGTCTCCGCAAACGGACGTCTGCAACATAGCTCTTTTGTACTAAGATAATGTCAATATGCAAGGAAGTGACTCGGGATGGGGCACGGAGAATTAATGAGAGTGTCAATCTCACCAAACTGAACTCAAGGGCTACTCGTTCTACAACAAAAGAAAATCAACCACTTCCTAGTCAGACAATCAGTATGCATCCAATCTCACCACTCTAGGTCATCACGCCTTTTCGGCATCCAAACGAATCCGGAATGCCACGAAACTTAAGGAGAGGTATCACAACACTTAAGGGCTCAATCCTACCAAGTTTTGTCACCATCTGGGAAGGTACATAAATCACGATCCATCACAAAAAATGTGCAGAAAACTGAAACAGAAGTACTTGGAAAGGTCCTCCTTAAGTATATAAACACTTATCCATGGTCAAATCATCAAAAAACAACCATTTTAACCTCCAAATCAATGCATTTAACTCACAAACAATGCGTCGTGAACCACAACAGAATTGGAAATGATCATACTTAGATTGTAGAGCAAGAGACAAGGAACGCAATGTGCTATTCGGAAACGAATTCTGATTACCAGTTCAGGAGAAAAGAAGATTACAATTTGTAGTAGTAAGAGGCCTCCATAGTGCACGTTTTTTATTCTTCAAGCTAATGATAAATCTCCCCTCAAAACTACGGGTTTTGACTTTAAAAGTTAAGGGGGCTTTCCCACGACCATCCGACCTCTTACAAGGGTGTAGACTCAAAGAAGTAGAGAGGGTATTATCTAACCACATCATGGTTACAACTCATCCTAGGCTGAATTACATGGATTTCTTCAAAAAAATAGAGTGTTTACAGGGTTTGGTTTGCATACGCTTGTATCCACCAAACACCTTATAGTGTGGCTCTATTATGTGGATGGAGGATATGCATGGGGAAACAAAATGTTGTGCAAGAGAGAGGTGCTGAAAGTATGTTCAGTGGCTACTAGTGGCGAGGTCACATTGAAGCTGCGTGGTCCAAACAATAGTAATTGTAGAAGATGCGCCCTGTGTTTGTTGGTGACCTGCAAAAGTTATGATACTGCTGGTTGTTTTGCTTGAGGGCTTTGTTTTGGTTACCACTAAAATTGCTTGCATATGGATTTCCGAGAAGAGGCCTCGTGTTTTGGTTTCCATACCCACTTGACATTGTTTAGTTTTCGAGGGTGGTGTTCCATTGGCCTAGGTTGTCCGACAAAAGCCGTAGGCAGTTTACCAGAAATCGGATTTCTGTGGAGGCAATGTAGACGGATCTATATTTTTTGTTGTTTTGGTATCCACAATTTCTTAGGATTGGTTTGCATGATGGATTTTTTAACCCATATTTTCTTGACCACAGTTGTGGAATGCCGCTGAACTGGTGCATGTGGTGATGGTAGAGGTTCTCATATATGGTCTGTTTGTACAAAGGGCGTGGCAAGATTGATCCTCTTGTTTGAGAAGTAAGGTATTATCCTACCAGTTTGGCATGGCTTGATAAGTGCACAGTCATGGCACTCCCAGAATAACTACTTTGTTAAGATGTTGATCGTCAACCACATAAAACTGATACGGATAAATTGTTCCATCAATGGTGATTAGTAAATTTATGTGGCCCAGACTGCCCATAGTGCCTTTGTTTGCTACTTTGAACCCCATCGTGTTTGGCATTAGAGGTTCCCGCATGATTTTTTTGAAAGTGGAATAGTTAGCAACATTAGCTCTGGCCCCAATGTCCACTAATGCTCGCTCGGTGGTGCCATTGACAAGTTGTAAATTAATGCGTAGATCCAGTTCTCCTAACCATGTAGCTGCTATTTGTATGGATGCTATCAGAGCAATATAGATAGCATCATTCTGTTGTGCTTTTCTCTAAAAATTTGCTTGCTCCTTGCGCTTTAAAATTCTAATTTTGACTTTTTGTTGTGCATGTTCCCGAATGTCATGTGCTTGACTTCTGCACTGAGCTGCTTCATGTATTGTTGCGAGTTCTCCTGGTGTCAGCGGAAGAAGATATTTCTTTAATCTGTAGCCACTCATCCAATTAGGCATCTCCTCACCTGTTAATGTTGCAAGCTTGATGGCGCCACTTTGTGATATATCATGTATTACAAAAGGCCCCATCCCTTGCTTTTTGAGTTTTTTGGAGTGTTGTTTGAGGGTATACATTAAAACATAATCCCCTTTTTGGAACTCCTTGCCAATCATGTGTTGATCATGGAAAGCCTTTATTTGTTTTTTTTGAGCATATATCCCAGCTATCCCTCTAAGTCAAGGTTCATCTAATTGTTCCAGGGTGTCTAGTCTCTCCCGATAGCTCATGGCCCGTCCATCCTAATTGTGTTTCCACTCTTAGGGTTTTGATTAGGAATTCCAATGGTAGGATCGCATTAATCCCAAAGACTAGGTTAAAGGGAGTCGTGCCGATGGAAGTTTTAAAAGCTACTCTGTAAGCCCATAAGGCTGTGTGTAGCTTTTGATCCTAATCATTTCTTGAGTCACTAACTATTTTGGTGAGTACGGTGCATAAGATTTTGTTGGTACTCTCTGCTTCCCCGTTAGTTTGCGGATGATAGGGTGCCGATTTGTGATGGACCACCATGAATTCGTCAAGGAGGCTTTCAATGACTTCGTTTAAAAAGTGTGTTCCCCTATCGCTCACTATTTCTATGGGTAGAGCATATCTTGTAAAGATGTGCTTGAAAAGGAACTGAGCTGTAGTTCTTGCATCATTTTTGGGTCGCCTTTGCTTCCGTCTATTTCGTCAGGTAGTCTGTTGCTACTATGATGTATTGGGCATGAGACCTATATCCTAGAGGTATGATGGGACCAATGAATTCAATGCCCCATTTGGTGAAAGCACGTATCCCCATCATTGGCCTTAGTGGCATTTCATCTCTCCGTAGGGGTGGTTTTGTGTGTGTTGACAATCATCACATTGTTTGACATAGGTCCCTGCATCCATAAACAAGGTTGGCCACCATATGCCTGAGTGTAGCACGAGCTTTGCCGTTTTATCAGCAAAGAAATGTCCCCTTGGCTGTCCTGAGTGTGCTTGCTCTAAGATAACGTAATATTCGCTTTTTGTAGCACACAACTGTAGTTGTTTGTCCTTTCCCCGCCTATACAGTTGGTTCGCAATGAGCAGATAGTGTTTGGTCTCTTCATCTATAGTTTTCATTCTTGCCTTGCCCCATTCCTCTGGGAAGGTCTTGTTTTTTAAGTACTCAACTATGTGAGTACTCCATTTGGGTGCTTGTACTACTCAAAACAGGGTGGCATGTTCCCAGTGGAGGTTGTTTTGTACAGCTATCGCATGATTTTACATATGTATGGACATTGTGTTCCATGTTTGGCCAGTAGACTCCCAGTCTCTTTAGCGGTTGGCTTGTCTGCATTTCTCCATTGTGAAATCTTGTATTTTGTATAGGAAAATGTTTGAGGTAGTAGGTGGATTCTTCGGGCTGTATGCATAGTCTCAATATCCCATCCTTACCGTGTTTGTACAATCATCCTGCCAAAAGCTGAAGATTTTGTGTTTGATGTATAATTGATGGTTGTCTTTCTATCTGTAATGACCCGATTGTGAGTAGAGGAATGACCTCTTCGCTCCATCTCGGGACCATTTTGATGTTAAACAGATACGAATCAAGAAGATCATCATTGACACCCTCAAGTACTTCTCCATGAAACAGTCGTAAAAGATGATCTGCTTGTGTGTGTGGTCCCCTTTTTTATGACTATCGTGAAGTCAAACTCAAGCAATAGTATAAAACAACGAACAATTCTTCCAGTGTTGCAAGGTTTGTTCACTAGATATAGCAGTGCTTGGTGATCCACGAAGAAAACAAACTTGTTTGTAAGAAGGTAGTGTCTGAATTTTTTGACAGCATATATCATTCCCAGACCTTCTCTTTCCGTAGTGGTGTAGTTTTTCTCTGCGTTTTTTAGCTGCCGACTAGAGTAGCAAATGGGAAAATCCATTTTCTTCTCTCCTGACTGGGCTAATATGCATCCGATGGCATAGGCTGATGCATCAACATGAACATGAAAGATTTTGCTCCAATCAGGGGCTTGCAAAATGGAGCAGAAATTAATTGCTGCTTCAATTTTTGAAAGCCTGCTCATATTCTTCGTCCATTTGAACTTAGCAATGAGGGCGTACAATGGCTTAGCTTTACAACATACATGTATATGAAATGCCTGTAGTACCCGCAATGCCCCATAAATGCCTGCACTTCTTTCATCTTCGTTGGTCTCAGTAGTACAATAATTATTTGTACCTTCTCTTGATCAGTTGAAATTCCGTTTTTGGACACAATGTGACCCAAAATTTTACCTTATCTTACCATGAAGACGCATTTTTCGGGGTTTAAGAAAATACGATACGTTCTGCATTTTTCAAAGACTTTTCCTAGATGAGTTATGTGGCCACTTCTTCGATGAGAGTGAACACAAAGATCATCCATGTAAATCTCCAGAAATTGTCTGAGATATTCCTTGAATGCATGACTCATTAGTCCTTGGAATGTAGTAGGGGCATTGGTCAGGCCGAAAGGCATTACCCTGTAGGCAAATATATCCCACTCTATTGCAAAATCTGTCTTATGCTGATCTTCTGCTTTTATTGTCAACTGATTGTAGCCTGAGAACCCAACCAAAAAACTATAGGCCTCTTTCCCTGCTACCCTCTTAATAATGTGATCCGTTATTGGTAGTGGATAGTCATCCCTGATGGTGGCTGCATTTACCTGTTTGAGGTTTACACAGACACTCAATTTTCAATTCTTTTTGGGTACTACCACAATAGGGGCACCCAATCCGTGTGTTCAATCTCATAGATAAACTCGACATCCTTCAGTTTGTCTCTCTCTTCCTTAATTTTCTTGGCAAAAGTCTCATTGTACGTGTAAGGACGTTGTCTACGTAGTGGTCTGGCATTGTTGAAATTAGGGTTGCAGAGAAACGCACACAGCTTGGAGAAGACGAAGGAAGCTCAAGGCACACAATAGAGAGTATGTTACTTAGTGTGCAATGGAAAGATTGATATCCCTAGAGTGATGGGCGTATATACAATGCACGGGGCAAAAAACCTCCTAACGAGGGAAAAAATGCCCCGACGGTCCTAGTGTGTTCACACACATCACTACCACATGTATATGGTAACAAATCCCCCCTGGAGTGATGCGGTGAACGAGAGCTGGCACATGAGGAAAGGGAAGTGCCATGCCCTGAGGACATGATCAATCCACAAAGGGGAGTAAGCCCAAATCTTTGCGGAAAGCTTCAAGCTCCCCCCTTGGGATAAAACAAGCCAAGGTGTAAAGTGCCACTAAGGTAGCAGAAAATCCTCTTGACAGCCTGCCAATGCTTAGACCTTGGGCTATGCATGAATCTGCTGACCTGTGAGACTGCAAACTGAATATCTGGCCTCGTGTTGCATACATAAATGAGGCAGCCAATAGTAGTTTGATAAAGAGTGACATCAGCAGGATCGCCAGCATCATGTAGACTCAACTTCAAACCTGTTTCCATGGGAGTGGCAATAGATTTGCAATCCTCAAGTCCAAACTTACATAGAAATGTCTCTATGTAACTTTTCGGACACAAGGCAATACCACCATCACACTGCTTAAACTGTATACCCAAATGATGATGCAACAGCCCCAAATCTTTTATCTTGAAAGTAGCATTCAGATCAGCCTTAAATTCAGTAATATGTCTCTCATTTGGTCCAATGATCAGTAAATCATCAACATAAAGAACCACAATGAGAAGTACATCACCCTCATGCTTTACATTCAATGTGCTTTCTGTTGGACTGCTACAAAAGCCTGGTTTGACGAAATGAGTGTCAGCTTTCTCATACCAAGCACGAGGAGATTGCTTCAACCCATACAAAGCCTTGTTACATTTTCACACTTTGTCCTCTTGTCCTTTTATGACAAAACCGCGAGGCTGCGTTACATAAACTTCCTCAAATATGTCACCATTCAAGAAAGCGGTACAATGTCTGCCTGATGTACATCCCAACCAAAATGAGCTGCCAATGCACATAGAAAACGCAAAGTAGTCATACGACAAGTGGGAGCAAAAGTCTCTACATACTAATGCCTTTTTGTTGTGCATAACCCTTTGCAACAAGTCGAGCGTTATGGCGATCGACGATCTCACCATCCGGCTTGCATTTCAGCTTGTAAACCCACTTCATACCAATGGCCTTTTTGCTAAAAGGCAAATCACATAAAGTCCATGTGTCATTTTCTATAAGTGCATCATATTCTGATTGCATGGCAGCCATCCAATTTTTTGAATTTTGTGCTTCATCAAAAGAAAGAGGCTCCTCAACATCATGTAAGCTAGACACAGCCAAAGCATAACAATTTGATGCATAAGATGCATGGCGAGAGCCTGAACGAGTACGACCTGACAAAGGTGCATCCAATTTACTGTCATGCAAAGTGTGCACCAGCCATTTTGGCATACCTGTAGCCTGCTCATTTTCAGCCCTTTTCTCATCAAGTACATCATGTACATCTGTATCAGTAATAGGCTGATCTAGAACATTTTCAAAAACCCCCATAGGCTGTATATTTGCCTCATTGGAACTTACATTCGTATTTCCACCACTGAAAAGAGGCAACAAAGTGTCATAAATGTCCTCTGAGCTTACATTACTGTCTCTAGTACAGGACAGCAAGGGCTGAACAGAACCTTCCACAAACACTACATCCCGAGAAACCAGAATATGTTTTGTTTGCGGATGATACAACCTGTAACCTTTGCTTTCAACACTATAACCAACAAAAATACATTTGACATCCTTATCATCCAATTTTCTACGCTGCACTTGTGGCACCAAAGCATATGCCAAATAGCCAAAAACATGCAGGTGCTCAATAGAAGGCTTTCTATCATGCCATGCTTCATATGGAGTAATAGACTGCAAAGATTTCGTAGGACACCTATTGAGTACATAAGTGGAACACATGATGGCCTCAAGACAAAAAGAATGCGGAAAAGCTTGACTCTTGACGATGCATCCTGCCATTTTTTTCAGTGACCTGTTTTTCCTCTCAGCAACACCATTTTGCTGAGGTGTATAAGGCACTGTACATTGGTGTTTCATCCCACAACTAGCCATAAATGCATTAAATTCATGAGACATATACTCCCCCCCTCAATCAAAACGAAGGGTGCCCATAGTACATTTCGAAACATTTTCAGCCATAGCCAGAAATTGTTTGAAGCACATAAAAACTTCGGACTTCGCTTTAAGTGGAAATACCCATGCATGCCTGGAGTAATCATCAATGAAAGTAACGAAGTACAGGTAATTGCCCAAGGACGGCTTTCACAAACATGTTTGACAGGTGCTTCAAGAGGCGGCAAAGAAGCAACCATATCAGATTTCTGCAAACGCAATAAACTGGCAAAATTCAGATGACCAAAACGTGCATGCCAAAGTTTTGCATCTGAAATAGCCCTTGAATCTGCAACAGCATTTGTAAAATTTTGTCCACACTTGTCATACAAAGTGAGCTTATACAACCCACGGCACAAAAGACCAAATGCAACAATTTCATCACCAAAACTGAGATCATGAACTGTACATCTGTCATCCATAAATTTGACTACAAGTCCAAGTCTAGCAAGTGCGGATACAGACAAGAGATTCTTCTTTATCCCAAGTACATAAAGTGCATCAACAAGTGTGAAAGAACTTCCATTAGCAACAGTAAGCACAATCTTTCCAACTCCTTGAACTGGATAAGAGGCATTGTTGGCACAAGTGACTGAATTCCCATGAGGGACAGACTCGAGAGAGGTAAACAATTCACGATGTGAGGTAATGTGCTTTGTAGCACCACTGTCGAAATACCACACATGTGAATCTGCAGCAAACTGACAAGCATGCATCATGGACAGCAGGATTGTAAGTGCACTCTGCGCTAAAAGCCCATTCTGCATCAACATCAGCATCACAATCTCCTTTCACAGAAGACTCAACAATGGCTGCATTTGTAGTGGAACCAGCATTTGCAGTGGAACCACCCTCTTTCTTCTTAGCCTCTTTGGCCTTCAACTTAGGACATGACTTGATCAAGTGATCATTAGCCTTGTAATAATGGCAGCGCATCTTCTTTTTTCCCTTATCACCAAAATTGCCAGACGAAGTGCTGCCAACAGAAGCATTAGGAACAAAAGTTTTGCCACTCACAGCAGAACCATAAGAAGTGGTTGCATTACTGTTACCACCCTTTCTTTGAGAAGCAATAAAAGCATGTTCAACTGCACGCTGCCTAGTCCTGTTTTTTCTCAAAAGTGACTCTTGCAACAGCAATGTGCATAATGCATCAAACTTGACAACTTCTGGATTTCCTTGGGTCATAAGTCTCCAAGTACTAGCAAAAGACTGGTAGGAATCTGGTAAGGCATCAAGAACAGTCTGCACAAGGGAACTGTCTGAAATGACTTCACCTGCAAAAATAATTTGCTCATTGATATCCTTGACACTAGCAAGGAAAGTGTCCATATCATCTTCCTCATGCATAATCTTTGACTCTAACTCTTTATGCAGCAAAGCAATTTTAGCCTCATTACGACTTGCATAAAGACCAGCCAAAATATCCCAAGCCTGTTTTGCAAATTTTGTTGAACGGATGTGCGGAACAATGGTGCGCTTTATAGACAATGCAATCAATGCAAGAGCCTACGCATCCTTAACATCCCAACAAGCTTGTTTTGCCGTAGGCAAAACAACTCTAACAGCAGCAATCCTTCCAGCAAGACCTGCAACATCCTCAACATCGCCTACATCCTCTGAACCAGGACGTACATCAATGCCCTGCACAATGTTCTAGACGCCCTTTGACACAAGAACATGTTGCATCATATAAGCCCACATAGGGTAGTTGTTCCCATCCAACCTGTCCTCAGCAGAAAACATCTTGAACACATCTGTGTTGTTGTTGTCAGCCATGGTAAATGCTGCACCTGATGTGAAAACTACCCGAAAATAGGAGAAACAAAGCGGGAACAACATGTGCTATATAGCACAAACCGTAGAAGACTATAAGGCACATGTTATGCAAAAAACGGAACTGACAGAAATTCTGCACAAAATGCCAAATAGCCTGTGCAGTATTGCCTGTAGTGGAAACGGAGGCCAAAATGGATGCAACCTTCTCTGATACCAATTGTTGGAATTAGGGTTGCAGAGAAACGCACACAGCTTGGAGAAGACGAAGGAAGCTCAAGGCACACAATAGAGAGTGTGTTACTTAGTGTGCAATGGAAAGATTGATAGCCCTAGAGTGATGGGCGTATATACAATGCACGGGGGAAAAAACCTCCTAAAGAGGGAAAAAATGCCCCGGCGGTCCTAGTGTGTTCACACACATCACTACCACATGTATATGGTAACAGGCATCACTCTTAAGGGGTATCGTGTGCTAAAAGATCTTAGGATCTATCCCCTTTAGATCTATATATAACCATGCAAAGACATCTTTGTATTGTCTAAGCGTATCGACTAGAAGTCGCTCTTCTTCGTCAGTAAGGTCCGTGGCAATGTATGTCGATTTAGGCTCCCCTCCTGGTTCTGCTAAGTTGATGCATTTGGCTTTTTCAAGCCCATCATATGAAGTTCCTAGTTCTTTGGGATTTTGTTTGGGTTTCTGCACCACGATTTTCCTATCCTGAATAGTATACTTCTTATAGGGGGAAGGTGCATCAAATTTATCATCGTTTGATTCCTCGTCAGTTTCCATTTTTGTTGTCCAAACTTCCTTCAAGGCTCGCTTCAGTTCATTGTATTTAATTTTGTGCTCCATTTTAGACAACTTCATCGATTTCTTGGAATTGCTCTCTTTTTTTTGTTTTTGTATGTTCTCCTTTTTTTATTTTGTTTTGGTTGAGTCAGGTTTCATGTATCTCTTTGATATCCCATCTTTGAGGCAGTCTATTGCTTCTACTAACCTTAAGTACTACATTTTGTTGATTAATAGAGGTACTGAGTCTTTGTTTTGCTTGTTTCATTTGTTTTTGTGTTTATCTCGATATTTGTGTTATCTTCAAGGATTTTGGTTTGGGATATCATAGTAGATCACCCATTGATTCTTCCGTTTGATGTTCTAACTTGAGCTACTAGACAGCTCATCCTCTACATTGTCCTCTAACAGCTTATCAGTCGAGTCCTGGAAATCATCTTCGTCCGTTTGGTCAAGGTCTCTTACTGAAATTTCATCCACTATGCATCGGCACTCGGCAATCCCCTCCTCGTCAGGGACTTCCCACTCTAACTTCGGATTTAGGCTGACACCCAACATCTGGAATGGAATGATATCATATCCTTCTTCATCGTAGAATTTGGTGAGGATCACCTTGTTTACACAAACATCAAGAATGGCTAGTATCTGTTGCCATCCAAAAGGTTCGAACATCTCTTCTGGAAAAGGCTCTGGTATATATGCCTCGTCTTGTGTAGCCTATCCAGAATGCAATTTTCCCTTTTTAAACTTCCACCTTCGGAAGCTTCTCCTATCCACTGGTGAGATTTGTTCTGCAACCAAGCCGGTATTCCCCCTTCTTGGTCAGTTGTGGAGTTCAAGTCTTCTCCTGGGGTTCATTCTACATCTCTATAGCTATGATCTGTGACACTAATTTTTGTAGTAACATCCTTGTTCCTTAGATAGATATAATCGTAACCCCAATCTTGCACCATTTTGAGCTAACGCATGTATGGTTTTTCCAATATGATATCAAAATTGTTGCTCTCATCGAAATTCATAATAGCAAACATGTGTTCATATGCAATTCCACAAGAGGTTACCACAATCTACTCCAAGATGCCTATGGGTCTTTCCAGATATCCATCTGCCAGTTGAAGTTCCATTCTAGTCTTTTGAAGAGCAAGTTTTCCCCATTTTTCCCACATTGCTTTGGTAGCTATGGCTATTCCAACCCCACTATCCAATATTGCTATTCACCTAACCCATTTGTACTCCATCGGCAGGGTAGTATTTCCTTCTTCACCTTCACAATAATCCCCTACCTTGTTCACTGGTCCTGGCTCATGTTTAGTTTGTTTGAAGGGTTGTGTCTTTAGTGTGTTTGGAGAAGCATTGGGTGGCGGAATTATCAGCCCTATTTTTTTTTTAAAAAAATGACCTCATCCCAAAGATGCGGTTGATTTGTAGTAACTCTGACAGAGTTAGTGTACAACGGATAGGGGATGACATCAACTCGTGAAGAGTTTTAGTATCCATCATCTTAGGATTGGATTTCCATTGAGATGGTACTTTCTTCACGTCCGATTGAGTTTCATGGTTACCAATAAATGAAGGTAAAGTCTTCAACGACTGCGGTTTACTGTCTTCCAATATCGTTGTACTTGCATCACCATACAGTGATCTGATGTCATTTGGGTTGAGCTCATGCTCCAAGTGGATCTCTGGGATGGGATCTGACAAAGTGTAGCACTTTCATCTTTTCTATTCCTGATCTGTTCCCATAGCTCCTGAGGCCATTATTCTTCTACTTCCGGAATTGGCAGTGGTGCTTGAGAATACATTCCATCTGTCGTATTGGCTACCACCCTCGTATCCAATGGTGTTCTATTTACAGAATCTGATTGGTCTTCCTTTTCAATTCCCCGCCCCTCTAACTCTTGAATTTTTTTCGCGGATTAATACCTCAATTTTTGGAGTAGTAGGAACTGATGGTTCCATAAGCGCTTGAGCGGCTTGGATGAGCTCCTTTCACATCTTTAGCCTCTCTTTCTCATAGCCTAGATGAGGGTACGTTAACCACCTGTTAGGCTTTAGCCTTGCCTTGTAAGCTTTTAAAATTGTGTCCAAAGGTTCAAAAACCTTGTCTACCAAGACAGATCCTCCCGATGGTATAACCGATGGTTTTTTTATCTCGTTGTTTCCCTTAAGGTCTTTTTCCTTTTGTAGTTGTTCCTCTATTTGTAGTAATTTGGTTTCCAATGCCGTTTTTTCTTTTTCTCGTTTGGCCTTCATCTTGTCTCGTTTTGCCTTCCAGGATTTCCTAGGGGTTCGGACAGACAAATTTTCTATCTCTGTTTGGCTGGCTGGGACGTTCCTTGCTGCCTCATGTGCTTGAGCTCTAGTTACCACGGTTATCAGAATGTTGGGTTCTGTTTTTTATCCACTTGAGCTTGGAAATCCCCATCTTGTTCATGGTTGCTTTCCCTTTGCTGTCAGGGTTTTTTGGACATTGTGGAATGAGCCTTTTCAGAAGAGATGTTCGAACCTTTTGGATGGAAAAAAATACTAGCTACTGTTGATGTTTGTGTAAACAAGGTGACCCTCACCAAATTCTGTGATGAGGAAGGGTATGATATCATTCCATCCCAGATGATGGATGTCAGCCTAACTCCGAAGACAGAGGAGGAAATCCCTGACAAGGACGGGGTTGCCGAGTGCCGATGCATAGTGGGTGAAATCTCTGTAAGAGACCTTGACCAAACGGATGAAGAAGATTTCCAAGACTCGACTGATAAGATGCTAGAGGATAACGTAGACGACGAGTTGTCTAGTAGCTCGAGTCAGAGCATCAAACAAAAGGATCGACAGGTGATCTACTATGATTTTCCAAACCAAAATCCTCGAACACAACACAAATATCGAGATAAACGCAGAAGCAATTGAGACAAGCACAACAAGGACTCGGTACCTCTATTAACTGACAAAACACAGTACTTAAGTAGTAGAAGCGACTGACTGCCTCAAGGACAGGATATTAAAGAAATACATGAAATCTGACTCAACCAAAACCAAATCCAAAAAGGCAAACACACAAAAACTAGAAAAAGAAAAAAATACCGAAAAATCAATTAAGTTGTCCAAAATTGAGCACAAAGTCAAATACAATGAATTGAAGCGAGCCTTGAAGGAAGTTTAGACAACAAAAATGGAAACTGGTGAGGAGTCAAATGATGATAAATTCGATGCACCTTTCCACTATAAGAAGTATACCATTTAGGATAGGAAAATCATGGTGCAAAAACCCAAACGAAATCCCAAGGAACCAGGAATTTCATATGATGGGCCTGAAAACACCAAATGCATCAACTTAGCAGAACCAGGCGAGGAGCCTAAACCAACATACATTGCCACGGACCTCATTGAAGAGGAAGAGCAACTTCTAGTCGATACACTCATACGATATAAAGATCTCTTTGCATGGTCATACAAAGATTTAAAGAGGATAGATCCTCAGGTTTGTCAGCACATGATTCCCCTTAAGAGTGATGCCAGACCATGCAGACAACGTCCTTACACGTACAATGAAACTTTTGCCAAGAAAATTGAGGAGGAGATAGAAAAACTGAAGGACATTGAGTTTATCTACGAGATTGAACACACCGATTGGGTGTCCCCGATTGTGGTGGTACCCAAAAAGAATGGCAAATTGCGTGTCTGTGTAAACCTCAAACAGGTAAATGCAGCCACCATCAGGGATAACTATTTACTGCCAATAACAGATCATGTTATTGAGAGGGTAGCAGGGAAAGAGGCCTATAATTTCTTGGATGGGTTCTCAGGCTACAACCAGTTGACGGCTAAAGCGGAAGATCAACATAAGATAGCTTTTGCAACAGAGTGAGGTGTATTTGCCTATAGGGTAATGCCTTTCGGCTTGACCAATGCCCCGGCTACATTTCAAAGACTAATGAGCCACGCATTTAAAGAATATCTCAGACAATTTCTAGAGATCTACATGGATGATCTTTATGTTCATTCTCATCGATGAAGTGACCACATCACTCATCTGGAAAAGTCTTTGAAAAATGTAGAACGTATCGTATTTTCTTAAACCCGAAAAAATGTGTCTTCATGGTAAGACAAGGTAAAAAATTTTTCCACATTGTGTCCAAAAACAGAATTTCAACTGATCAAGAAAAGGTACAAATAATTGTTGCACTACCGAGACCAACGAAGATAAAAGAACTTCAAGCATTTATGGGGCATTGCAGGTACTACAAGCATTTCCTATATATGTATGTGGTAATAGCTAAGTTATTGTACGCCCTCATAACTAAGTTCGAATGGACGGAGGAATGTGACCAAGCTTTCTAAAAATTAAAGCAGCAATTAATTTTGGCTCCAATTTTGCAAGCCCCTAATTGGAGCAAAATCTTTCATGTCCATGTGGATGCATCAGCTTATGCCATCGGGTGCATATTAGCCCAACCAGGAGAGAAGAAAATGGACTTTCCCATTTGCTACTCTAGTCGGCAACTAAACAACACAGAGAGAAATTATACCACTACGGAAAGAGAAGGTCTGGGAATGATCTATGTTGTCAAGAAATTTAGGCATACCTTCTAGCAAACAAGTTTGTCTTCTTCGTGGATCATCAAGCACTGCTATATCCAGTAAACAAACCTTGCAACACTGGAAGAATTGTTTGTTGGTTTATATTTCTGCTTGAGTTTGACTTCACGGTGGTCGTAAAAAAGGGAACCACACACCAAAGAGCGGATCATCTTTCACGACTATTTCACGGGGAAGCACCTGAGGGTGTCGATGATGACCTTCCTGATTCATATCTGTTTAACATTGAAATGGTGTCGAGATGGAGCGAAGAGGTCATTCCTCTACTCACAATTGGCTCATTGCAAATAGAAAGACAGCCATCAATTATCCATCAAATACGAAATCTCCAACTTTTAGCACGACGGCTGTACAAACACAGTAAGGATGGGATACTGAGACTATGTGTACAGCTCGAAGATACCACTTACTACCTCAAACAATCTCATACCAAATACGGGATTTCACAATGGTGAAACACAAACATGCCAATGGCTACAGAGGCTGGGCATCTACTGGCCAAACATGGAACACAGTGTGCATACATATGTAAAATCCTCTGATAGTTGTATAAAACAACCCCCAGCAGAACATGCCACCCTGTTTGTGTGGTACAAGAACCTAAATAGAGTGCTCACATAGTTGAGTACTTAAAAAACCAAACCTTTCCAAAGGAATGGGGCAAAGCAAGAATGAAAACTATCGAAGAAGAGGCCAAACACTATTTGCTCATTACCAACCAAATGTATAGGCGGGGAAAGGACAAACAACTACGGTTGTGTGCTACAGAAAGCGAATATTACGTTATCCTAGATCAAGCACACTCAGGACAGCCAGGGGGACATTTCTCTGCTGATAAAACGGCAAGGCTCATGCTACACTTAGGCATATGGTGGCCAACCCTGTTTATGGATGCAAAGACATATGTCAAACGATGTGATGAATGTCAACGCACAAAACCACCCCAAAGGAGAGATGAAATGCTAGTGAGGCCAATGATGGGCATACGTGCTTTTGCCAAATGGGACATTGACTTCATTGCTCCCATCATACCTCTAGGATACAAGACTCACGCACAATACATCATTGTAGCAGCAGGCTACATGAAAAATGGGCGGAAGCAAAAGCAACCCCAAAAAATGATGCAAGAACTACAGCTCAGTTCCTTTTTGAAAACGTCTTTACGCGATATGGACTACCAATAGAAATAGTGAGTGATAGGGGAACACACTTTTTGAACAACGTCATTGAAAGCCTCCTTGACGAATTCATGGTGTTCCATCACAAATTGGCACCCTATCATCCACAAGCTAATGGGCAGGCAGAGAGTACCAATAAAATCCTATGCACCGTGCTCACCAAGATAGTCAGCGAATCAAGAAATGATTAGGATCAAAAGCTACACATAGCCTTATGGGCTTATCGAGTAGCTTTTAAAAATTCCATTGGAAAGAATCCCTTTAAACTGGTATTCAGGATTAATGCGATCCTACCATTGGAATTCCTAATCAAATCCCTAATAGTGGCAATGCAATTAGGATGGATGGGCCATGAGCTATCGGAGAGACTAGACACCCTGGAACAATTAGAGAAACTAAACTTAGAGCGATAGCTAGGATATATGCTCAGAAAAAACAAATGAAAGCTTTCCATGATCAACACGTGATTGGCAAGGAGTTCCAAAAATGGGATTATGTTCTCATGTATACCCTCAAACAGCACTCCAAAAAACTCAAAAAGCGAGGAATGGGGCCTTTTGTAATACATGATATATCGCAAAGTAGCGCTATCAAGCTTGCCACATTAGCAGGAGAGGAGATGCCTAATTGGACGAGTGGTTGTAGATTAAAGAAATATCTTCTTTTGTTGACATCAGAAGAACTCACAACACTCCATGCAGCGGCTCAGTGCAGACGTCAAGCACAGGACATTCGGGAACAAGCACAGCAGGAAACCAAACTCAGAATATTAAAACGCAAAAAATAAGAAAAATTTTAGAGGAAAGCACAACAGGATGTTGTTATTGAGGATGCTCCCATAGCATCCATACAAATGGCAGCTACATGGTTAGGAGGAATGGATCTACGCATTCATTTACAACTTGTCGGACGGCACCACCGAAAGAGCCTTAGTGGACACAAGGGCCAGAGCTAATGTGGTTAACTACTCCACTTTCAGAAAAATCACGCGGGAACCTCTAATGCCCAATACTATGGGATTCAAAGTAGCTAACAAAGGCATTATGGACAGTCTGGGGCACATAAATTTACCAATCACCATTGCTCGAATAGTTTATCCGCATCAATTTCATGTGGTCGAAGATCAACATCTTAATGAAGCAGTTATTCTAGGAGTGTCGTGGATGCGCACTTATCAAGCCACGCCAAACTGGCAGGACAATATCTTACTCCTCGAACAAAAGGGCCAATATTTTGCCACGCCATTCATACAAAAAAGACCATGTATGGGAACCTCTACCATCGCCACATGCACCAGCTCAACGATATTCCATCACCATGGTCAAGGAAATATGGGTTAAAAAATCAATCATGGAAACCAAGCCTAGGCAATTGTGGATACCAAAACGACAAACCAATACATGTCAGCCTACATTGCCTACACAAAAATTAAACCACAACAAATTGCCCACCGCTGTTGTCACACGACCTAAGCCAATGGACCAATATCTTCGACAACCAAACACTGTAAGTGGGTATGGCAACCAAAACAACCTCGCTTTCACGATGCCTCTTCTAGCAAATCCAAATCCAAGCAATTTCGGTGGCAACCCAAACAAAGCCAAAAAGCAACCCAGCCATCAGCATCAAAACTTTTGCAGGTCACAGTCAAACACAGAGCCCGTCTTCTCCAATTACTATTGTTTAGACCACGCAGCTTCAAGGGAACCTCGCCACCAACAGCCACTGAACATATTGTTCAGCACCTCTCTCTTGCACAGCATTTTGTTTCCTTATGCATATCCTCCATCAACATCATAGAGCCACACTATACGGCTATGCATAGACACGCGCTTTGTTCCCAAGCACTCTGACACATGTTCATCGGGGACGACTCACTCTAGGAAGGGGGGAAAATGCGGCAGGATTATCATTTGTATACATTATTATTATCATCTTACTTCTTTTCTTTTCCTTTCATTTCCTTTCTTTTTCTTTTTTTTTTAAAAAAATTTCCAGAGCCTGACAAACTCTTAGTTGGCATAATCATGAGCCATACCGTCACCATCTAATACAAGAATAAGAGTATGTATATAAGGAAGGCGACACTAATTTTGGCTAGTTTTTGGCCGACTAATAATCATTGTAAATAATTTTCTTTTACAAAAAAAGCAAAAAACGACAGATAATCAACAAAAAATTGATAAGTCGAGCCAAGAAAGTCGGAATTGACTTTTGAAAGCAAACACCAAAACTTCAAAGCAAGGACTTCGAACATGGCAAATATGAAAAGATTCGACACAAGATGAATTTTGAGCCAACTTCTGAAGGATCAAAACTGCAAATCAAACGCCATTTGTAAACCAAGTGTCAGAATGACGAACGGTTCGAACCGCAGGTGATATGAACAACAAGATATGATCAATGGAGGTAAGTATAAATGGGGCATTCTCGGTAGACTAGGAACATATAGTCAATTGGGCAACATAAACTCATTTGCATTCAGAGAGAGAGAGAGAGAGAGAGAGAGAGAGAGAGAGAGAGCCACAGAAGCATAGAGTTTTCAGAGTTGCTTCTGCCCACTGCGACCACGTCGGTGGATCTTACTACACCAGATTTGCCAGGTAAGATCATTAAACTTGCAAGAGCATGTGTCTGTGTCCCATACTGCATCAACAGTTCCAAAACAACATATCAAAGCAGTACAAGGTCACAGGGCCAATGGGGAAGTCCAAAAACCAAAAATATATCACTAGTAGACCCCAATTAGCTGACAGAATCAGGCAAAGGGGAAAAACAGCAGAGAAAAGTGGTGGGACATGGATCGTGATCCATGTTCCCCAAACCCTAAAATCATGGAAAATTCTACAGGAGCAACAATAGAGGGCCAGGAACAAACTCCTATGACTGGCTTTTCCAAATGCATCCCAACATGGATCGCGATCCATGCCCCTTAATCAGGATAAAAGTGGCTCACTAGCTGGACAATATACAAATAGTACTGGTGTTGCAAAATGATCACAAAAAGTGCTCTAAAGATCATCAAACCCTCTTGGATTGCTACTTTCAGTCTGCATGGTCTTTTGGTCATTTTCATAGGAAAAAAGGTGGGATCTCACATAAAAACTCATGAGAGGGCAGATGTTGGGATGCCAGCAAGACCTATAAAGAATGGCTAAAGATAGAGTCCTGACAAATTTTCAAATCACTTCTAAAGTCAATTGGGAGACTTCACACTCTCAACAAGCAAATGTAACCTAAGGATGGTGGTAGGATCAAAACTAAGCAAAGGTTTACTTGCAAAATGGTGAAAATTGCAGGATTCAGTTTGTCTTCTCAAAAGGGTTCAATGTCTGGTAGAATTTGCCAAGGAACCAAGCAAAGCTATGAACTACAGACCTAAATCATCAGAAATCAAAACAATGATAGATCTCAGGCAAAACATGAGTCCAAAAATGGTTGCCAGAAACAGATATGTTCAAAACGGAAAAAACATGGCCATAAACTAAAAAATGGGGCAAACTAAGGAAAAACATGTCCAGAGTTGAGAATATTTCACCAGTGTACTAGGAAAACCTATGGAAACAAATGTGCACAAGAACTGTATCAAAATTTTGTCCAACATGGACCGCAATCCATGTACCTTTTTGCCCAATATAAGTAAAAACCATGCCATCTGATTCAGTATGTTCAAGAAAGCCAAGCCATGGAGTTTCAAGCCATTTGAATCCCAAAATCCACTTCAAAATGCCAAAAACCACTAAATCTTCAAATGGTTTCCAAAATTTAGCCCAAATGTCAAACCATTGATCCAAATCCCAAAAAATTTGGACCAAGGTATAATATAGATGAACCCTACCAGATGGTATCATCAGATTTCCAAAATGTTGCCCAACATGGATCACGATCCATGTACCTTCAACCCTAAATCCAGAGAAAATTACTCAGTCGCAACCCCATATGCCCAGAAATAACTTCCCAAAGTTAGAATTTCCAAATGCATCCCAACATGGATCGTGATCCATGTTCCTTTTTGCCAAAATTCATCTGTTACATTACATTATTGTGATTATAGTAATCCTAGATGCACTGGTGAATTTTGGTCAAATTTGGAGTAGTTTTGACAAAGTTATGCTCATTTTTCATTCTATGGTCAAGTTTACACTTTCCAACAATTTTGATCGATGGCTAAAACCTATTTTCAAATGCTGAAATTGGCAACCTGATGCCTCGAAGGAAAGAACAAAGGGAGTGGAATGCGGCACTCTATGAGATAAGTGATATCTCATCAAATGAGAAAGCTCAAATCACCGAACAGGTACTTGAAGCAATTCTGGGGAACATCTTCATCGGAAGGTTTCAAGCAGCAGATGGAGAAATAGTAAAGGCCACAATCTTTCCACAGGAAATGTGGACTTTGCTCCAAAAACCAGAAGTGCAAGCAGGGGGCAGGTGCCTACAGCTAGACAACTTCTCACGACTGCCTCCTTGGGGAAGGGACTTCAGACAAGCTCACGAGCTCATAAGTTCAATTCAGTACAATGGGGAAGCAACTCTAACAGACAAGGATGGGGCAATCGTCAAGGTAAAGATCATAGTAGAAATTATCAATGAAGCCCTATACCTGCCGCAAGGGATGCACAATGCAGAAGACGAAGGCCATAGACAATGATAAAGCCTTTTTGAAGCAACGAGGCCACAAGCTGACATATCAAGACCTGATCTACTCAGAAACTAGACTGGCATTGCGCCTTATATCGCAACATTTCAAGGTGCAGAAGCCACCTAGATATACCGAACCTTTTGTTGTACATTGCCGTGATAATGGCAATGGGCTTGGCTGAAGGCAGGGTGGTCAATTGCCACTTTGGCAAATATCTTCTTGAAACTATTGTGGAAGCAAACCTAAAAGGGAGTCAAATAAGTAAAGTTTACATGAACGGGGGACCAATGCTCACATGTATAGCCTATCAGGCACTGGGGATGATCGAGGATCTACCACCTACAAAAGTGCAGATAGATTTGATCCACAAATCTAAAAGAGCTGTAAGACCAGTGGCAGGACCTTCTACAAGGCCAAAACCAGAAGTCAAATAGAAGAGGCAAAGTGCAACGTTAAAGGATTCTAACAACAAGAAGACCGAGTCAGATGCTCGGAGTAGCCAGGAAGAAGGGTCCCACCCAAGAGACACTCCTTTGGAGTATCAGTCTTCAAAGGAGGAGCGGGACAGCCCATACACACTTGGATATCATGCTTGCAAAAGAAAGCTATGCATGTGGCAAAGGCTATTCCCATTACACATTCCAGGAGAACAATGGAAGAAGCTCAGGCATTGAGGGAAAGACTCCGCCAACAAAATCAAGATCAAAAACAAACCCAAGGAACAGAAGCGGATGATGAGAAAGAACAGGATGAAGCCAAAAATATCCAGCTGCTACGTAGGCAAACAGAGGCTTTAGAAAGGATCAAGCAATAGAAGAGGCAAGAAGCTGAAGAAAAACGGGAGATTGCCAACACCATGCGGTAGTGCATTCACAATGAACTCAAGCAAAAGATGGAGCAAAGGCAAAGAGAAGAATCAAAGAAGCCACATGTTGATGATCTCGAATCATCTGACGAATCTAATCAAAGCAAAAAAAAGAGGAATGTCACTCGCAAGGAGAGGAACAGCACGACACATAGGACTAGCAAGGTCAAGACCTTAATTCTCCCAAGGACGATGAGCCACTTCTAGAGACTTCGAAAAAGAGGAAGGAGAAATTGCAGGACTGCCAGAACAAGGAGTGGAGGAAAAGCAGACGGAACACAAAACGAATCAAGAAATGGAGTCTGCACAAACAAATCCCACCACAACCTCTGTTGCTCTAAAAGATTTGAAACAAAGAGAAAAGAAATCTGAGGTGTCTGAACAATCGGATCAGGGCCAAAAAGGCAAGCATAGGCCAAGATCGCCATGCTCACAAGTGGCCATGGAGGAAGGAGCAAAGATAGTTAAGTCCCTTGACATTGACGCTCACTTAGATCAGACGAAGCTACAGTTTCAATGTCAAAGGGCTCTTTACAATCTAAGAGAGCTGTAGTTAGAAGATAACCATATAGAAGCATCTAAAACGGCAGCAGAATCCTTGCAAGCTAAAGAAACAAATAGAAGCACTAAAGAAGGCACAACTCTAGGCAGAATTGGAGTTGTAAAGAGAATAGGAGAATGCATCCTACTATTACAAGGAAGTACAACAATTTAACGAGGCGAACTTCGCATTGCAGATCGATCAGCAATGTCTCGCGGAGGAGCTAACCAGAGAAAGAGAACAAAATGAGAAGCTACAAGGCT
Organism: Adiantum capillus-veneris; assembly: GCF_014529385.1. Classification (NCBI taxonomy): domain Eukaryota; kingdom Viridiplantae; phylum Streptophyta; class Polypodiopsida; order Polypodiales; family Pteridaceae; genus Adiantum; species Adiantum capillus-veneris. The sequence continues at coordinate 149,690,989 of NC_140944.1, forward strand.
TGTATGTGGTGGTTAACAGATATCTGACTCAGCTCCTGGCCATACAAGAGACCCCCTCCTCCTCAACGATGATTGCAAGATCTACTTCCTTGAGTGAAGAAATCAAAGAGTTGAAAGAAGCCCTGAATCAAGAGAAATATGACAGACAGATCATGACGGCAGGTCATAGGGCCCTACAACAGGCCAAGGATGAGGAAATCAAAGAATTAAAAAGGCAATTGGCTGAGGCAAGAGGGGATTTAGCAACTCTAAGAGCAGATCATCCAAAATATCAGCAGGCCCCAGGGGAGTTTGAGCAGGGAGGAGGATTCAAACAATCCACGTTTGAAGCTCATCAAACAGAGGTGCCCACTACCAGCATTGGAAAAGGAACACAGGAATCTGCAGATCCAGCCATGACATCCACTTCGGAGTCGACAAGGGATGAAATTCAGTGCTAGATCTTAGAAGTAAAGGACCCTTCACAAAAATCTTATATGCAATATGAACTGAAGGTGCTGGAATCGGCTGCCCTCCTCATGATCACTCTAGATGAGGTAGTAAATAATCACAGGCACGAGATGATTGCACTGCCATTGATGCGGCAAGAAGTGAAATTATGGCAGCAAAAGATGCTCCCCGAACTTGTACCAAACAGCAGAGGGGACTACAAAGAGGTTCTTGTTACGACCCTTCAGATTCAGACCATCATAGACAATCAACCCCTCTGGCGGAAAAAATGGTTTGATCAGCGACCAATTGATAAAACCTATTACAGGAATGCTCCCCAGCATCTCAGGATCAACCCCACTTACTGTCCCATCAACAGACGGCTATCCTGAACAGTTTTTATATTTGGCAAAGCAAAAGACCGGCAATGCTAAACTACCCGGTAATCACAAAGCCTCCCAATAACAACCCACCACCCGAGTAGTACATGGTTCAAACTCTAAAAGGGGTAATCAACATGATAAAGGAGATCCCAGATCTCGCCTGTCAGATGCTTGTAAAGATTGTCAAAATGCTCATCACATGCATTACAACTTTTCGTGATATCAAAGCAGCAAAGCATCCCTGGGAAGTTTTTGTCAAAGGTACATTGGCCTTTGCTGGAATATGGAGACAGAAATCCCAAACAAGAATGTCATCATGGGATTGTATGCAAGAGTCATGTTTCGGCCCTCTCATTACATGCATACCTTTGAAGAGGCTTTCATGACAGGCTTCTTTGAAGTGGACTCTTCCATATTCAATCCAATGACAAAAGATCTGCCACATCGCCTACCAAAGTACCCTCAGTAATAATCTCTTCAGAGAGCTAGCGACCAAGGTTGACATTGAAGCAAGAGCTCAAAAATTCAAAAATCTCACTGCAACGCTCGAAAGTAGGCAGGCTCAGAGACAACTTGCACGAGGACGTGCAATGAATAGGAAGGGGGGAATGTTTGGTGGATACAGGCATATACAGGTGTATGCACACCAAACCCTATAAACACTCTATTTTTTCAAAGAAAGCCATGTAATTTAGCCTAGGATGATTTGTAACCGTGATGTAAGTAGACAATACCCTCTCTACTTCTCTGAGTCTACACCCTTGTAAGAGGCCGGATGGTCATGGGAAAGCACCCTTAACTTTTAAAGTCAGAACCCTTAGTTTTGAGGGGAGATTTATCATTAGCTTGAAGAATCAAAAACGTGCACTGTGGAGGCCTCTTACTACTACAAATTGTAATCTTCTTTTCTCTTGAACTCGTAATCAAAATTCATTTTCGAATAGCACATTGTGTTCCTTGTCTCTTGCTCTACAATCTAAGTGTGATCATTTCCAATTTTGATGCGGTTCATGACGCATTGTTTTGTGAGCTAAATGCATTGATTTGGAGGTTAAAATGGTTGTTTTTTAATGTTTTGACCATGGATAAGTGTTTCTATGCTTAAGGAGGACCTTTTCGAGTACTTCTGTTTCAATTTTTTGTACATTTTTTGTGATGGATCATGATTTATGTACCTTCCCAGATGGTGACAAAACTTGGTAGGATTGAGCCCTTAAGTGTTGTGATACCTCTCCTTAAGTTTTGTGGCGTTCCGGATTTGTTTGGATGTCGAAAAGGTGTGATGACCTAGAGTGGTGAGATTGGACGCATACTAATTGTCTGACTAGGAAGTGGTTGGTTTGCTTTTGTCATAGAACGAGCAGCCCTTGAGTTCACTTTGGTAAGATTGACACTCTCATGAAGTCTCTATGCCCCATCCTGAGTCGCTTCCTTGCATATTGACATTATGTTAGTACAAAAGAGCTATGTTGCAGACGTCCGTCACGGCGACCCGCTAACATACGACTATGCATAGCCACGTGCTTTGTTCCCATGCACTCTAACACATGTTCTTCTGGGACGACTCACTCTAGGAAGGGGGGAAAATGCGGCAGGATTATCATTTGTATATATTATTATTAGCATAATATTTCTTTTCTTTACCTTCCCTTTCTTTTTCTCTAAAAACAAGTGTTTCAAAGCCTTATAAACTCTTAGCCCGCATAATCATGGTCAAAGCAAGCACCAAAAGTTCAAAGCAAGGACTTCGAACATGGCAAATATGGAAAGATTCGACACAAGATGGATTTTGATCCAACTTCTAAAGGATCAAAACTGCAGATTGAACACCATTTGTCAATCGATCGTCAGAATGATGAACGGTTTGAACCCCAGGTGATATGAACAACAAGATACAATCAACACATGTAAGTATAAATGGGGCATTCTGGGTAGACTAGGAACATATAGTCAAATGGGAACAACATAAGCTCATTTGCAGTCAGAGAGAGAGAGAGAGAGAGAGAGAGAGAGAGAGAGAGAGCATAGAGTTTCCGGGTTTGTTTCTACCCGCTTGCGAGACCACCTCGATAGATCTTACTACACCATATTTGATAGGTATGATCATTCACCTTGCAAGAACATGTGTGTATGTCCCATACTGCATCAATGTTGCCAAAACAATAGATCAGAGCATTACAAAGTCACAAAATTGGCAAACTAACAGGGCCAATGGGGAATTCCAAAACTCATCAAAAACCAAAAATCTTTCACCAGTAGACCCCAAATAGCTGGCAGAATCAGGCAGGAAAAAAATAGTAGCAAAAGGTGGTGGAACATGGATCCTCAAACCCTAAAATCATAGAAATTGGTACAAGAGCACCCACAGGTAGCCAAGAATAAACTCCTATAGCTGGATTTTCAAAATGCATCCCAACATGGATCGCAATACATGTTCCTTTTTGCCAAAATCAGGGTAGGAGTGGCTCACTAGCTGGGAAATGCAATATTACTGATGCTGCAAAAATAATCACAAAAATTGCTCTTAAGATCATCAAATCCTTCCGGTTTGCTACCTTCATTCTGCAAATGTCCTTTGGTCATTTTCAAGGGGAAAAAAGGTTGGATCCCAGAAAAAACTCAGGGAGAGATCAAATGGTGAGATGCAAGCAAAACTTATAAAGAAGGGCTAAAAGCAGAGTTCTTGACAAGTTTCTAATTTGCTGCTTGGATCAAAACCAAGCAAGGAATACTTACAAAATGGTGGAAATTGTCGGAATCAATTTGTCCCCTCAAATGGATTCAATTTCTGATGGAATTTGACAAGGAGCCAGGCAAAGTTGTGAACTACAAACCTAAATCATCGCGAATCAAGACAATAATAAATACCAAGCAAAACATGTGCCAAAAAATGGTTGCAAGAAATAGATATGGTCAAAACAGAAAACCATGGCCATAAACTACGAAAAAAATGTCCAAATTTGAAAATAATTCACCAGTGTACTAGTCAAACCTATAGGAACATATGTGCAAGGAAACTGTGTCAAAATTCCTCCTAACATGGATCGCAATCCATGTACCTTTTTGCCCAATCAAAGAAAAAACCATGCCATCTGATCCAGTATGTTCAAGAAAGCCAAGCCATGAAATTTCAAGCCATTTGAATTCTAAAATCCACTTCAAAACACCAAAAATCTCTAAGTCTGCAAAGGAGTCCCAAAATTTAGCCCAAGTGTCAAACCATTGATCCAAATCCCAAAATTTTTGGAGCAAGACATCATCTAGATAAACCCTACCATATGGTATCATCAAATTTCCAAAATGTTGCCCAACATGGATCGCGATCCATGTACCTCAAACCCTAAATCCAGAGAAAATTGCACAGTAGCATCTCCATATGCCCAAGAACAACTTCCCCTAGTTGGAATTTCAAAATTCTTCCCAACATGGATCGCGATCCATGTTCCTTTTTGCCAAAATTCATCTGTTACATTATATCCTTGTGCCTATAGTAATCCTAGATGTATTGGTGAAATTTGGTCAAATTTGGGGTAGTTTTGACTAAGTTATGCTCATTTTTCATTTTACGGTCGAAAACTTGCAAGGAGTGGAATGACGCACTTTATGAGATAACAGATATCTCCTCTAATGAGAAAGCTCATATCATAGAACAACAGGTACTCGAAGCAATATCGGCTAACATCTTCATCGGAAGGTTTCAAGCCGCAGACGGAGAAATAGTAAAGGCCACTACCTTTCCACGGAAAATGTGGACATTGCACCAAAAGCCAGAAGTGCAAACAGTGGGCAGGTGCCAGCAGTTAGACAGCTTCCTACGATTACCTCCTTGGGGAACGGACTTCAGACGAGCTCATGAGCTCATAAGTTCCAATGGGGAAGCAACTCGGACCGACAAGGATGGGACAGTAGTTAAGGTAAAGATCACGACGGAAATAATCAATGAAGCCCTCCACCTGCAACAAGGGATGCACAATCTATTGCAAAAGACAAAGGCAATAGATAATGATAAAGCCTTCCTGAAGCAACAAGGCCACAAGCTGACATACCAGGATTTGATATACTCAGAAACTAAATTGCTATTGCGCCTTATATCGCAACACTTCAAAGTGCAGAAGCCACCCAGATATACAAAACCATTGTTGCACATGGTAGTAGTAATGGCAATGGGCTTGGAAGAAAGAAGAGTGGTCAGTCGACTTCGGCAATTATCTTCTTGACAACATTGTCAAAGCAAACCTAAAGGGAATCCAAAGAAGCAAGGCCTACATGAACGTGGTACCAATGCTGACGCGGATTGGCTATCAGGAACTGGGGATAATTGATGATCTATCACCGGAAGCACAGATAGATTTGATCCATGGGTCTAAAAGAGCAGTAAGACTTGTGGCAGGACCTTTCACCAGGTCAAAACCAGAAGTTAAGCAGAGAAGGCAAAGCTAAATCTTAAGAGATTCTAACAGCAAAAAGATAGATTCTGATGCTCGGAGTAGCCATGAAGCTAAGTCCCAACAGAGAGACACTCCTTTGGAGTACCAGTCTTCAGAGGAGGAACACGACAGTTCAGTACACTCTAGGATATACACGATTGAGAAAAAAAAATTACACATGTGGTAGAAGCTATTCAAGTTACTCATGCCAGGAGGACAATGGAAGAAGTGCAAGCATTGAGGGAAAGGCTCCGTCAACAGAAGCATGAAGAAAAAAGAACCCAAGGAACAGAAGCTGATGATGAAAAAAAAAGAGGAAGAAGAAGAAAACATTCCACTACTATGCACGTAGACAGCTGCTTTGGAAAGGATCAAGCAGCAAAAAAGATAAGAAGCTGAGAAAAAATGTGAGATTGCCAACGCCATGCGGCAACAAATCCATAACAAAGTCAAGCAAAAAATGGAGCAAAGGGAAAAAGAAGAAGCAAAGAAACCAAGCGTCGATGATCTCGAATCATGTGACGAATCTATTCGAAGTAAAAAAGACGAAGATAACTCATAAGGGGAGGAACATCAAGACACGCAAGACCAGCACAGTCAGTAGTTTGGTTCTCCCAAGGACACTGGGGCACCTCCAGAGACTGCGGTAAAAGAGAAAGAAAAAGTTGAAGACTTGACAGAGCAAGGAGCGAAAAAGAGGCAGTTGGAACTAAACGTAGATCAAGAAACGGAGGCAACACAACCAAAGCCCACCACAACCTCTGCAGCACTAGAAGATCCAAAATGGAAAGAAAAGAGAACTGATGAGGCTGAAAAATTAGATTAGGGCCAAAAAAGCCAACAGAGGCCAAGATCTCCTCGATCACAAGCTGCAATGGAGGAAGGAGCAAAAATCGTCAAGTCGTTTGACATTGATGCTCACTTAGAGTAGATCAAGCTCCAGTTTTAATGTCAAAGGGCTCTTTACAATCTACACGAGCTAGAGTTGGAAGATACAAAAAAAGACGCGTCTAAGGCAGCAGAAGATTCCCTACAGCTAAAGCAAAGAATAGAGGCATTAGAGAAAGCATAGCTCCAACCCCAATCGGAGTTGCAAAGGGAACAAGAAAATGCAGCCTATTATTACAAGGAGGTGCAACAGTTTAACGAGGCAAACTCTGCACTGCAAGTCGAGCAGCAACGCCTCAAGGAGAAGCTAACCAAAGAAAGACAACAAAATGAGAAGCTGCAAGCCTCATATGTTGTGGTTAATAGGACTTTGACTCAGCTCTCTGCCATACAAGAGACCCCTTCCTCCTCAACAATGACTGCCAAGATATTAAAGATTTAAGAGAAGCCCTGGTTCAGGAAAACTATGATAGATAGATCATGACAGTAGGACATAGGGCCCTACAATGAGCCAAAGACTAAGAAATCAAAGAATTACGAAAGCAGTTGGCTGAGGCAAGAGGGGACTTAGAGACTCTGAGGGCCAATCAGGCAAAAAGCATCAACAAGCCCCAGTAGACTTTGAGCAAGAAGGAGGTTTTGAACATTCCACATTTGAGGCTCATCAAACAGAGGTGCCCACTACCAGCACGGGAAAAGCAACACAAGAATCTGCAGACCCCAACCACGACATCCACTTCGGATTGTCCAAGGATGAAATTTAGCGCTGGATCTCAGAAGTAAAGGATCGCTCGCACAAAGCCTATCTTCAGTATGAACTGAAAGTGCTGGAATAGACTGCCCTCCTCATGATTACTCCAGATAAGGTGGTAAAGAACCTTGGCATGAGATGATCGCCCTGCCACTAATGCGGCAAGAGGCTAGATTCTGGTAGCAAAAAATGCTATCAAAACTTGAACCAAACAGCAGAGGGGATTACAGGGAGGTTCCTGTCACGGCAATTCAGATTCACACAATCATTGATAATCAACCCCTCTGGCAAAAGAAATGGTTTGAGCAAAGACCAATAGATGAAACATATTATAGGAACGCTCTCCAGCATCTCAGGATCGACCCAACTTACTGTCCCATCAACAAACGGTGATCCTGGGATAGCTTTTACTCTTGGCAAAGCAAAAGGCCAGCGGTGCTGAACTATCCGGTTATCACAAAGCCACTCAAAATAACAACCCACCGTCCAAGCAGTATATGGTTCAAAATCTCAAAGGGGTCATCAACATGATGAAGGAGATCCCGAATCTCGCATGTCAGATGCTTGTGAAGATTTCCAAGATGCTCAGTACCTGCATTACAGCTTTCAATGATATAGAAGCAGCAGAGCATCCCTGGCAAATCTTTGTTGAAGGCACGAGAGGCATTTGCTGGAATATGGAGATAGAAATCCCAAGTAGGAACGTCATCATAGGATTATATGCAAGAGTCATGTTCTTGCCCTCTCATTACATGTAGACCTTCAAGGAGGCATTCATGACAGGCTTCTTTCGAAGTGGACTCCTCCATATTCAATCCCATGACAAAAGATCTACCAGCACGTCATATCGCCTATCAAAGTACTCTCAGCAACAATCCTTTTAGAAAGCTGGCCACCAAAGTAGAGATTGAAGCAAGAGCACAGAAGTTCAGAAACCTCACTGCAACACTTGAGAGAAGACAGTAGACTACACTCAAAGACGGATTGCACAAGGACGTGCAAAGAATAGGAAGGGGGGAATGTTTGGTGGATACAAGCGGATGCACACTAAACCCTGTAAACACTCACTCAATTTTTTGAAGGAAGTAGTGTAATTCAGCTTATAATGATTTGTAATTGTAATGTAATTTGACATACCCTCTCAACCTCTCTGAGTCTACACCCTTGTAAGTGGCCGAATGGGCATGGGAAAGCTCCCTTAACATTTAAGTCAAAACCCTTTAGTTTGGACTAAAAAGATATCATTATCTTGGAGGATTTTGAAAACATTCACTGTGAGAGCTTCTTGCTGCTACAAATTGTAATCCTCTTTTCTCCTGGATTGGTAATCATAATTCATTTTTTAATAGCACATTGTGTTCCTTGTCTCTTGCTCTATAATCAAGTATAATTATTTTCAATTCTGTTGTGGTTTGCGATGCTTTTCTTGTGAGCTAAATGCATTGATTTGAAGGTTAAAATGGCTGTTTTTTTTATGTTTTGACCATGGATAATTGACCATGGATAAATGTTTCTATGCTTAAGGGGGACCTTTTTGAGTACTTTTGTTTCAGTTTTCTGCACATTTTTTGTGATGGATTGTGATTTATGTACCTTCCCAGATGGTGACAAAACTTGTAGGATTGTGTCCCTAGGTGTTGTGATACATCTCCTTAAGTTTTGTTGCATTCCAAATTCGTTTGGATGCTGAAAAGGCGCGATGACCCAGAGCGGTGAGATTGGATGCATATTGATTTTCCGACTAGAAAGTGGTTGATTTGCCTTTTTTGTAGAATGAGTAGGCCTCTGAGTTCACTTTGGTGGGATCAATACTCTCATTAAGTCTTCGTGGCCCATCCTAAGTTGCTTCCTAGCATATTGACATTATGTTAGTACAAAAGAGCTATGCTGCAGACATCTGTCGCAACGACCCGCTAACACTCACTACTGTTAAGACATGGGTCAATACCAAGTGAGTCAGTGGCTTATGGACTTCGATAGGTGCCCCATTTCTTTGGTATTGCAATACCCATGTGTTTGTGGCAGTGACAACCCGCTGAAAAGTCTAATCTCTACCATTGATTCATGTTAGGCACGCTATCTCTCTTCTGCTCGCTGATGTTTAGAACAAAATATACATAATAGATCCGTTGATCTCACCTATGCTTCAGAACAACGGAGTTTTCTTTTTGGCTCTGTTGAGCTAGTTTAGCAAAGTCAATTTTGATCTAACGCGTTTTCTGGTCACTGCATACAATCAATCATGAGTTTCTTCTTGCCTTGTAAAAACCATGTTTTGGTGTAGTGATCATTGGAGTCTGTTGTTATTTGACCTTGAAGATAAGATTGTCTAGTATGGGAACTCCGGGCAAAGCAGGTTGTCTCATGGGTGTGTAAAAATGTAAGGCACATCTGGATACATTTGAAAGTAATATCTCATTGTAATGTGTTACTGACTCAAGTGGTTACGTATGTAGTGCCGCGAAAAAATTTGTATGTTGTGTAGAGCATGTTTTGTTAGAACATGATCTAGGGACTACCATCCGGCATGAACGGGTCATCGTGCCCACGCAAGTTGATGACTATAGTTGTGGCTAGAGGACGTGTTTGAATGCCTTGTTGCTCCTCAGTCAAACTTTGGATGTATCAAACGTAAGTAATCTTTTCATTGTTTGTTTGCTGAAATGTTTGTATTAAAAGAAGCAACATCTTTACTTACTTTCTTATTATCACGTTTCTACAGGAACTTCAATTACATAACTACACCCCCAATGATGTGCGAAATTTTTCTGTAATGGCCATCCATCATATTATAATCTCCGTAAACAGACGTTCAAGAGAGGAAAGCAGGAGAGCTGAGCAGTTCGAACAGGCTCGCATTGACAAAATGATGCAGCGCTACCAGCAGACTCAAGACGAGGTTCAAAATATGCAAGAAGCAATCAATCAATATTATGTGAACACCACAGAAGTAAACGAATGGGCTACACGTCAACGGAAAGAGCAAGAACAAAGGGAAGCTTCATAGGTGCAAGATGCATGGAAAGCCATGGAAGAGGCCCATGATTTTGAACGACATGAAAGGATGTCCGAGACCAGCGTCCCCCGAGGGAGAAGGAGCACCAACCGGGGAAGAGGGCAGGGGAGCAATGGCAGCAATCGAGGGAGAGGGCAGGGGACCAGTGGCACCAATCGAGGGAGAGGACAGGGGAGCAGTAGCAGGGGAAGGGAGCAATAACTACCTCTCTTTGTATACATTTTGATAGAAACAACACAATTTGTAAAGTTTTGAGACAATGAAAAGTGCACATTTTTTTAACATTGTTTGAGCGGCACAAAATGTCTTTGTATTAATCATTTTGAAGAGTACATCATGGTTTGCTTGTGGTCAAAGCTCATTGCGTGCACAATGTATGTGACCTAGCTTCCGGTGGAAACAATTAAGTGAAGTGTATTTGAGAGCGACTCCTTGCACAATGTTGTTTTCTCCTTGTGTCTTGGAATCTGAGAAGAAGAAAGATTCTATGTCTGAATGTATTAAAGACAATCAAAATCCATCCATGTAGTAAGCACCTTTCCATTGTTGAGACTGAATGCATACACTTCCGGCAAAATTCATCCATATAGTAAGCACCTTTCCATTGTTGAGACTTAATGCATACACTTCCGACAAAAGTAGAAGTTCTTCGAGTGTAAGATCTACCCTGAGTTGTGCAAGAGTTGTGCTTGACATTGTCTCCATCACAGTAAGTAGGTTGTCTCAAAAGTAGACTCCATTGATAAAGGTTTGTTCTCAGAGATAGACTCTCTATCTTGGTCGAGTGGAATATATTACCATATACATGTGGTAGTGATGTGTGTGAACACACTAGGACCGCCGCGGCATTTTTTCCCTCTTTAGGAGTTTTTTTCCCCCGTGCATTGTATATACGCCCATCACTCTAGGGCTATCTATCTTTCCATTGCACACTAAGTAACACACTCTCTATTGTGTGCCTTGAGCTTCCTTCGTCTTCCCAAGCTGTGTGTGTTTCTCTGCAACCCTAATTCCAACAATTGGTATCAGAGCAGGTTGCGTCCTCCCGACCTTAGTCGCCAGCTGCTCCAGTACACGCCTGCTCACTTTCTCCAATTTCAGTGATCTTTGGCGAGCGTTCGCAGGTCGACAAATATTTCGGAGTCGCTCGTAGAGCTCATTTCGGCCTCCGTTTCCACTACAGGAAGTACTGCATAGGCTATTTTGTCATTTTGTGCAAAATTTTCGTCAGTACCGTTTTCTGCATTACAGGTGCCTTATAGTCTTCTACGGTTTGTGCTATATAGCACGTGTTGTTCCCGTGCCGTTTCTCCTATTTTTGGGCAGTTTTCACATCAGGTGTAGTATTTAGCATGGCTGACAACAACAACACAGATGTGTTCAACATGTTTGCTGCTGAGGACAGGTTGGATGGGGACAACTACCCTATGTGGGATAATATGATGCAACATGTTCTTGTGTCAAAGGGCGTTTGGAACATTGTGCAGGGCATTGATGTACGTCCTGGTTCTGAGGATGTAGGCGATGTTGAGGATGTTGCATGTCTTGCTGCAAGGATTGCTGTTATTAGAGTTGTTTTGCCTACAGCAGAAACAGCTCGTTGGGATGTAAAGTATACGCAGGCTCATGCATTGTTTGCGTTGTCTGTGAAGCTCACCATTGTTCCTCACATGCGTTCAGCAAAATCTGCAAAACAAGCTTGGGATACTCTAGCAAGTCTTTATGCAAGTCGTAATGAGGCTAAAATTTCTTTGCTGCGTAAAGAGCTGGAGTAGAAGATTATGCATGAGAAAGATGATATAGACACTTTCCTTGCTACTGTCAAGGATAACAATCAGCAGCTTATTTCTGCAGGTGAAGTCATTTCAGACAGTTCCCTTGTGCAGACTGTTCTTGATGCCTTACCAGATTCTTACCAGACTTTTGCTAGTACTTGGAGACTTATGACCCAAGGAAATCCAGAAGTTGTCAAGTTTCATGCATTATGCACATTGTTGTTGCAAGAGTCACTTTTCAGAAAAAACAAGACTAGACAACGTGCAATTGAACAGGCTTTTACTTCTTCTCAAAGCAAGGGTGGTAACAGCAATGCAGCCACTTCTTATGGTTCTGCTACAAGTGGCAAAACTTCTGTTCCTAATGCTTCTGCTGGTAGCACTTCGTCGGGAAATTCTGGTGATAAGGGCAAAAAGAAGATGCGTTCCCATTATTGTAAAGCTAATGATCACTTGCTCAAGTCGTGTCCTAAGTTGAAGGCCAAAGAGGCTAAGAAGAAAGAGGGTGGTTCCACTGTAAAAGCTGGTTCCACTACAAATGCAGCCATTGTTGAGTCTTCTGTGAAAGGAGATTGTGATGCTGATGTTGATGTAGAATGGGCTTTTAGCGCAGAGTGCACTTACAATCATGCTGTCCATGATGCATGCTTGTCAGTTGCAGCATATTCACATGTGTGGTATTTCGATAGTGGTGCTACAAAGCGCATTACCTCACATCTTGATTTGTTTACCTCTCTCGAGTCTATCCCTCATGGGAATTCAGTCACTTGTGCCAACAATGCCTCTTATCTAGTTCAAGGAGTTGGAAAGATTGTGCTTACTGCTGCTAATGGTAGTTCCTTCACACTTGTTGATGCACTTTATGTACATGGGATCAAGATGAATCTCTTGTCTGTATACGCACTTTCTAGACTTGGACTTGTAGTCAAATTTGTGGATGGCAGATATACAGTTCATGATCTCAGTTTTGGTGATGAAATTGTTGCATCTGGCTTTTTGTGCCGTGGACTCTATAAGCTCACTTTGTATGACAAGTGTGGACAAAATTTTGCAAATGCTGTTGTAGATTCAAGGGCTATTTCAGATGCAAAACTTTGGCATGCACGTTTTGGTCATCTGAATTTTGCCAGTTTGCTGCGTTTGCAAAAATCTGATATGGTTGCTTCTTTGCCGCCTCTTGAAGCACCTGTCAAACATGTTTGTGAAGGCTGTATTTTGGGTAAGATGCAGCGTTCTAAGTTTCCAAAGGATGGTTCAGTTCGGGCCACATGCATGTTGCAGCTTGTGCATAGTGATGTTTGTGGGCCCATGCAAACTTCGTCCTTGGGCAATTACCTGTACTGCGTGACTTTCATTGATGATTACTCCAGGCATGCATGGGTATTTTCGCTTAAAGCGAAGTCCGAAGTTTTTATGTGCTTCAAACAATTTCTGGCTATGGCTGAAAATGTCTCGAAATGTACTATGGGCACCCTCCGTTCCGATCGAGGGGGGGAGTATATGTCTCATGAATTTAATGCATTTCTGGCTGGTCGTGGGATAAAACACCAATGTACAGTGCCTTATACACCTCAGCAAAATGGTGTTGCTCAGAGGAAAAACAGGTCACTGACGGAAATGGCACGATGCATGGTCAAAAGTCAAGCTTTGTCGCATTCTTTTTGGCTTGAGGCCATCATGTGTGCCACTTATGTACTTAACAGGTGTCCTACGAAAGCCTTGCAGTCTATTACTCCATATGAAGCATGGCATGATAGAAAGCCTGCTATTGAAAACATGCGTGTTTTTGGCTATTTGGCATATGCTTTGGTGCCACAAACACAGCGCAGAAAATTGGATGATAAGGCTATCAAATGTTTTTTTTTTGTTACAGTGCTGAAAGCAAAGGTTACACGTTGTATCATCCGCAAACAAAACGTATTTTGGTTTCACGGGATGTAGTGTTTGTGGAAGATTCTGTTCAGCCCTTGCTGTCATGTACTAGAGACAGTAATATAAGCTCACAGGACATTTATGACACTTTGTTGCCTCTTTTTAGTGGTGGAAATACAAATGTAATTTCCAATTAGGCAAATGTACAGCCTATGGGGGTTTCTGAAATTGTTACAGATCAGCCTATTACTGATGCAGATGTACATGATGTACTTGATGAGGAAAGGGTTGAAAATGAGCAGGCTAGAGGTATGCCAAAATGGCTGGTGCACACTTTACGTGACAATAAATTGGATGCACCTTTGTCTAGTCGTACTCGTTCAAGCTCTCGCCATGCATCTTATGCATCAGATTGTTATGCTTTGGCTGTGACTAGCTTACATGATGTTGAGGAGCCTTTGTCGTTTGATGAAACACAGAATTCAGAAAATTGGATGGCTGCCATGCAATCAGATATGATGCACTTATAGAAAATGACACATGGACTTTATGTGATTTGCCTCCTGGCAAAAAGTCCATTGTTACAAAGTGGGTTTACAAGTTGAAACGCAAGCCAGATGGTGAGATCGATCGCCATAAGGCTCGAATTGTTGCAAAGGGTTATGCACAGTAAAAAGGCATAGCTTATGAAGAGACTTTTGCTCCCACTTGTCGTGTGACTACTGTACATTTTCTATGTGCATTGGCAGCTCATTTTGGTTGGGATGTACATCAATCATACATTGTTACTGCTTTCTTGAATGGTGACATATTTGAGAAAGTTTATGTAACGCAGCCTCGTGGTTTTGTCATAAAACGACAAGAGGACAAAGTGTCCAGATGTAAGAAAGCTTTGTATGGGTTGAAGCAATCTTCTCATGCTTGGTATGAGAAATCTAACACTCATTTGGTTAAACGAGGCTTTCGTAACAGTCCAACAGAAAGCACATTATATGTAAAGCGTGAGGGTGATGTACTTCGTGGTTCATTATGTCAATGATTTGCTGATCACTGGACCAAATGAGAGACATATTGCTGAATTTACGGCTGATTTTAATGCTACTTTCAAGATGAAAGATTTGGGGTTGTTGCATCATTACTTGGGTATACAGTTTAAGCAGTGTGATGGTGGTATTGCCTTGTGTCAGAAAAGTTACATAGAGACATTGCTATGTAAGTTTGGACTTGAGAATTGCAAACCTATTGTCACTCCCATGGAAACAAGTTTGAAGTTGAGTCTACATGATGCTGGCGATCCTGCTAATGTCACTCTTTACCAAACTGTTGTTGGCTGCCTCATTTATGTATGCAACACGAGGCTAGATATTCAGTTTGCAGTCTCACAGGTCAGCAGATTCATGCATAGCCCAGGGTCTAAGCATTGGCAGGCTGTCAAGAGGATTTTTTGCTACCTTAGTGGCACAGTACACCCTTGCTTGTTTTATCCCAAGGGGGGATCATTGGCTACTTACATGCTTTTTCAGGCTCAGATTGGGCTGGTTGTTTTGACACACGAGTGTCCACAAGTGGTTTTTGTTTCATGCTTGGTAGTTCATGTATATCATGGTTGAGCAAGAAGCAACCTAATGTGGCCACTTCGAGTTGTGAGGCTGAGTACAGGGCAGTCTTCATAGCTACGGTTGAGTGTGTATGGCTCAGACGCCTTATGGATGATTTGGGTGTTGGACAAGAACCAACCTACTGTGGCCACTTCGAGTTGTGAGGCTGAGTACAGGGCAGTCTTCACAGCTACAGTTGAGTGTGTATGGCTCAGACGCCTTATGGATGATTTGGGTGTTGGACAGGACACTGCCAACACTATCTACATTGACAGTCAGAGCGCATTGGCAGTTGCGAGGAACCCAGCTTTTCATGCTCGCACAAAGCAAATTGAGGTGCATTACCACTATGTCAGGGAGAGGCTCTCAGCAGGAGAGATCAGCTTGGCTTATGGGCCAACACAGGACAACCTTGCAGATCTTTTCACAAAGGCATTGTCTCGTGAGACGCTTGAAGCTTTCGGCAAAGCTTTGGGCTTACTCCCCTTTGTGGATTGATCATGTCCTCAGGGCATGGCAGTTCCCTTTCCTCATGTGCCATCTCTCGTTCACCGCATCACTCCAGGGGGGATTTGTTACCATATACATGTGGTAGTGATGTGTGTGAACACAATAGGACCGCCGGGGCATTTTTTCCCTCTTTAGGAGTTTTTTTCCCCCGTTCATTGTATACATGCCCATCACTCTAAGGCTATCTATCTTTCCATTGCACACTAAGTAACACACTCTCTATTGTGTGCCTTGAGCTTCCTTTGTCTTCTCCAAGCTGTGTGTGTTTCTCTGCAACCCTAATTCCAACAGAATAAGCTACCCACTTAGAAGATAATATCTAAAATAATAAAACGACACTATGAAACTTTGAGAGCTTATAATAAACTTGCAAATTATGGATTTCTTTTGCAAAATACAATTTTTCCCTTTGATTGTTTCCTATCCAAATTATCATCTAAAAAGTCCAAATAGCTCTCAGATTTTCATATGAACATTGTTGCGGTAGTTTTTATTTGCTCATCGAAGAAGAAATCTACAAACACTTCAAGAGGCATAAATAGTGCGAGTTGAACTATTTTTGTGGCAATTGAATACTTGAGGGACTTTTGTATATCCTGAAACAACCTATTCCTAAAGCTTTCACTAGTTTGCAAAGCTGGCAAAGACCAATCCTTGTTGTCAAAGGATGGAAGTGGCAAAGGAGTTACCCAACCCGAACCAAAGGAAGTTCTCGGTTCCAAATATGACATATCATAAAAGAATATTCCACTATCTGCAAGTTCCTTGTGTCGTCTTCCTCGGTACATTTGCTCACCAATAAATGCATGGAAAGCATCAAAAATCCCAACTATGCTCTCAACTGGTTGCCAATCCATCCTATTTGGTGGATAAATATCTAGAACATACCAAAGATGAAATCCACCACTTAACCTTTGAATATAATCATGCACTAAGTGAGATGCTCAAAATAACTTACAGTTGGGTCGATGCCGTGGAAAACTTGGAGGAGATGTTTGCAACCTTAAATCTGCATGCTGAAAAGCATGTTGTATGAGGACCTCTTTCACCCGCTTGCTTTGTGCACACACTTTAAACTCTTTAACTTGTCCCTTGAAAGCCTCCACAAAATCATTGCATTGCCTCCTCTTCCTCCTCTAGTTTGCATTAGTACTCAACTTTCGATAATTATTCGAGATGGTATCCATGCTTGATCATCTGAAGTATAACTATTAAAAATGCTAATAGAGTCAATGGTAGTGCTAGGCCTTTGAGAAGTATTCATGGTGTGCACTAGAATACACAGAAAAATTAGCGTAAATATGAAAAAGGGAAGAAATTTTTGAGAGGGAAGTAGGGCTACTCAAAGTAATATTTGGGCGGGAACATAGATACTAGAGTCTTCAACTGAAGTTATGAAATTCGTCGGTATAGAGTTAGTACAACTTATGGCATTTATGCTTTGAAAGAGTGAAATTGTACAATTTGATGAACAAAAATAATATTTTCTCCTTTTTTTCTACAAGAGCTGGCCTCCAAAATGTTGATTCTCAACTTAACGTAAGCCTCTTCCTCATTGGTTGAGCGCCGTTCTCTCTCTAGAACTGAAAGGCCCAAAAGTGAGTCCAACTTTCTCATAATGTATGCTCTAGCACTTGGCACAACCTAACACTAATTTTCATATCTCTAACCCTAACCTTAACAACATGGTGAAGCTTAGGCTATATCCTCCATAGCCAAACTTTCACCTTAAATCTTGGAGAGCGACTGTAATGTAATTAGCCTATTCAACTTGAGAATAGTGGAAATTAATGAGAATACTTTCGAGAAATAACTTTGTGAGCATAGCGGGTAGACATAATTGAAGATAGCAACATAATCATAGCAATTAGTTAACTTGGCATGAACAATACTTTTGCAAGAGAGAGAATTTAGAGAACATGACAACAGTTGAGGACCGGATTTATGTGGAGCCGGTGCCCCCTCCAATAGGCATTTGTATTATGATTTCTCCCATTAAGAGAGACTTGTTACAATACATTCTTTGTGTTCCTTGTGACCTAGGTGATGCAATGAAGATGGAAAGCTTCATGCATCACAATCATAGCATAACATGAACTTGAAGAAAGCTGTAATTGTCCCAACCCTCAATCCCAAGACCTCAAACACCTTCGAAGGTGGAGAGAGCTAGCAGGGAATGAGAGTAGGGAAGAGGAAGAAGAAACATTTCATAGGAGAAAGAACTAGTTCCTCACTTATCATACTCTTGTTGCTAGCATACATAATAGCATAGTAATGAAGAAGAAGGAGATGACAAGCTCAAGCATTGAAGCATGGCTCTTGGTTGGATTTGCACTCCATAGCCAAGAGTGTTGGTGTAGGCTCTCAACCTCTACTTGCTTGGAGAGGGAGCTCTTGCACTTTGCATAGCACACAATGACAGTGATTGTGAGTGTGTGTGGGTGAGTATACCCCTCAAGCAAGCCCCTAGCTAGCTTGGGTCGACCCCCCCTTGTAGCTCATGCTTGAAGCTCATTGGACCCTCCCAGGCCTAGCCAATCATGAGCAGGAGGCATTACAAGCAGCAGGGGTAGCCTTGAGACAAGTGTCCCCCTTTCCTTTTTGAGAGAGAGGGCTAGATAAATGCTAAAACAATTAGATAATTCATGTAATTTATCATTGGACCCCTTTGAAGCTTAGCCAATAGGCTTCAAGCAACACATGAAGGTAACATGGGTAGGGGCCTGACATGTGTCCTTGCTGCCTCTTCAAGTTGGGGCTTCCCTTGTGTGTGTGAGTGGGTGTTCTCTCTCTAGCCCCTAGGAAAAGGGCTCACCCCCCCTCTTGTAGAAATGCTTTTGACTTTAGGTGATCAAGCACCTTACTCACCAAGCATGACAAAGCACTTGAACTAGGGGGTGTTCCCACAAGCATCTCAGGCAAGCATCTCAGGCAAGCTTCTCAAGGCACCTCAAGTACCTTAATCATGCAGCAAGTCAAGCACCTCAAGCATGGAGCCAGTCAAGCACCTCAAGCATCTTAATCAAGCACCTCAAGCATGACAAACACCTCAAGCACGACAAGCACCTCAAGCAGGACAAGCACCTCGAGCTTGGGCCGGGTTCCCACCTCAAGCTCAGCCCTAGCTTACCTAAGGTCAAAGGACTTTTATACACATTTATTGGAGGTCTTCAATGAAGCTAACCTTAAGGTCTTATGCTCCATTGGTTAGCCTTGCTCTTTGATAGACCATCTCCCTTTTGGGCCCCTTTACCATTGGCCCCGTGTTGAGATAGATCTATAAGCACATATCTATATCTTAACACCTGTTCCCGTTTATTCTCCCACATTAAGTGATCAATTTAATATGAGAAAATCATTTGGGTTGGTTAGATATTAGATTTTATGACAGCGACAACCCACGTGCTCAACAATTGGTATTAGAGATACGGCTTTGCTCTCCACTATCAAGGTGTTATCTCTATTGACACTCTCTCGTGTCGCTAGATCACACCATCAAGGATCCATTGTTTTGTGAGCCTTATTAATTTGTTTTTTTTTTTCTCCTTTGTTTCCCAATCTGTATGCAGTTTATTATCTATGTGTTTCTTTATTTGATTGAATTTATGTCAATCATTGCGTGCATGTGAGTGTGTGTGTTTAAGATAGCTTGTCTTTGTCTGCAGAGAGGTGTTTGTGTCTTTTACAAAGAGAAGAGAGAGAGAGAGAGAGGAGATAAGAAAAAGACAACTTGGCAAATGTCTTGAGCCTCCTCATCATCTAAAGCCCTACTCTCACCCTATTGAATCAACCTTGCTCATCTTTGCTCAGCCAGAGCTCACTCATCATTGACCCTATTTAGCTTGATATTCATCTAAAGATTACCAAAGTTTTCACCAGAGCTACTCTGTCTACAACGACAACAGTAATTCATTAGCCTGAATTAAAGTGTCTCCACAGGGACCGGCTGCACTTCTAAATCGCCAACGTCACTGCAACATCTGAAAGTGTGTTGCTCGTCGCTTCGGCCTGCTAATCCATAGGCAAGCATGACCACATCTCTACCTATCGACTTCCATCTACAGAGCACACGAATTTGAGAAAGAATCATTGCAATCAGCTCTGCACCTGCTCTTGCCATATTACATAATTGCCTACTCAGTGTTACCCGTTTGGCTCTGTGCTACAGCTCAAAGCGGGTCGGATCCTCAACTACTCACCGTGTTGTCAAATCTTCTCCAAGCATATCTGAGCTCGTCATTGCCATACACTTGTAAGCTATCCACATCAAAGCCTTGCAACTCGTCGATATCTTCTATTACCTCCTACCCGCCATTGACCTGCAACGGACCTGCTCGAGCCTCGCATCCCTGTTTGTCTAGTCATTGACCTTTCCTTTTATTTATATATATATATATATATATATATATATATATATATATATATACATACGTAAAGGCATTTTGTGGTTTTTCTAAGTTGTTATTCTCATAGTAGGGCTCGAGGCACACATTGTCACAAGCTCCATGTTTATACCTTTTCAATTTTGTATTTGGGGACACTCCCACGGGCTAAAGCTCCTCCAAGATCAAGCGCTGCAAGCGCATCTAAATGGCAATACATGCGATGATGAAAATGTATGCCATATTTGTGCACGAAAGCAGTATGCACGTAAGCATGGGATCAAACACTACCCAAAGGAGTCCTTTGTATAAGACCGTCCATCGTCCATAAGAACTCACATCACGAGCATCGTAAATAAAATTCATAATTACTTTACGCCATTAGCCATGAAGATTGCACTCTTTACAAATCTAACCGATGAAATCAACGAAAATCAAGAAACTCAACATCAAATGAGGACGAAGATTTCGACCACACATGATGAAACTGAGGACATGAAGATGAAGAAGATGACAATGACAACACTTTTTCATTAGTAAATTAAAACCCCAATGAATAAAATGAATGATTTGTACTACTTAGGACTACCTTGTGAGCCTAGGATGAGTACTCTTGTGAACCATGAGTGATGAATCCGTTATGAGAACCACCATGATGTATCAAGTACTAAACCTAGATGTATCAATAGAGCATAGGAGTATACCATGACATGAAAACCATAAACGCTTTGTATGAACCCCAAGTTTGGTTTAAGGGAGCGATTGTTATGGTAAGCCCAACTTGTGGCACCATATGCGGGAAACCCCTCTAGCCACTTAGGAACGATAATTGATGACATGGTCCAATAGCAACAAGATGTGATAGAATTGGCCAATGAATGAAGAGCACAATACCTACTTTAGAGGCTGCTTTCTAATGAATCTTTGCATTTTGAACTATCATTATTGTGTCTGTACTCTCTCTCTTTATGCTCTAGCACTTGGCATAGCCTAACCCTAATTTTCATATCTCTAACCCTAACCCTAACAACATGGTGAAGCTTAGGCTACATCCTCCATAGACAAGCTTTCACTTTAGATCTTGGAGAGCGATGATTCACATGCTCAACAGCCAAGGCGTCCAGTGGCAGCAAGTCATGAGAGAAAGAGAGGGCGTGGTAGGATTTTTTCAATTACAACAAACGAGAGAGAGGAGGGTGGTGGCCATGTTGCCACCTCCCAAAAAGTCAATTTTTTTAAAGCAAATTTTGGCTCTATGAGCGTGCTCCTACGAGGCTAAAGAGAGGGTGGCCAAGATTTTGGAAAAGAGCCCTCATTAGCCTTCCCCCAGCATTCGTGCCTCTAGTTCAACTTCTTGATCTTGTTGTTGATGGTTAGAGGAGGTTTTCTCCTCTCCTTCTTCTTCTTTTGGTGGCACCTCTATCACTAGCCCTGACTCAAACCTTTAAAAATATGGCTCTAACTTCCATTTGTTTACTCTGGTTTTGAGCTTCTTTCATGTATCTTGTAGCCTATAGCTACCATTGTCATACTTCTTCTTCATGTAGAAAGGACCCTCTCATACGGGCATCAACTCATTATCCTTTCTACTATCAAATTGGTTGTTACAGTGGAAAACAATCAATCCTCTCTTTAGCTCTTTATCCTTCAAGCCCTTGTTGAAATTTTCTCTATAGAGCTTAGCTTGTGCAACATAGTATTCAATAGTGTTTGTTTTAGTTTGATCCACCGATGTCTTTAGATCCAAGATTTTTTGCTAAAGTTGCTCCCTTGGTCTTTTCTGGCCACTTGCTAGAACTCTAAGACCAGATTTCTATTAGTAGGATAGCTTCTTTTGCAAATATCAAATGATAAAGGGGTGTAGCTTAGAGAGTTACCAAATGTAGCTCTATATGCCCAAAGAGTTGCAGTCATGTGCTTATCCCAATCACTCACCTTGATGTTTTCCTACTTTTTTTTATGATTGTGCATATCATATCATTGATGTAATCTACTATGCCATTACACTATAAATAGTAGGTAGTGGAAATTTTCCTTGAAATTTTTAGTTTCTCCATGAGTTTCCCAACCAGATCACCCCTAAATCTTGGTCCTCTATGTGAGATAATCTCAAGAAGCATGCCAACCCTACAATAGATGCTCTCAAAAAAAAAACTTTTCCACGTATTTGGCAGTGATTCAAGTGATTTTTGTTACTCCCTCCGCCCACTTTCTCATGTAGTCAACTCCCATAATTATATATTCCTTTCTTGATTATGCTTGAGGTAGAGGCCCAATGCCATCTATTCCCCATTTCTCAAATGGCCCATAAGAAATTATGGGGGTCTTTGGCTCATAAGTGAACATTCTATCACTTGCCTTTTGACGTTCCTTGCATTTTTGCAAAATGATGTACATCCATGTGCACGTGCGAACATACAAAGCCAACATGTAATATCTTCCTGCTAATGAACTCTAGTGCAAAGTGTCCCCGACATATATCTTCTTGACAACTACTAACAATCTCCCTGATATCAATAGAAGGAGGAGGTACTTTTCTCAATACATGAACTTTTCCTTTGTAGTAAAAATCATGGTTTATCAACTTGTACCTAGTGGCTCTATGAACTAGCCATTGCTTCTAGCCCATGGTGAGATCAATTAGACATTCACTTGTAACCAAAAGTGCATAATGTATTGCCTACAATCAATACCTTGAAACAATATTTTTTTCAACACAATAGAGAACACCCCCCCCCCGCGCGTCAGAAAACATTTTGTAGGCTCTCACTAGCCAAAGTAATCACATCTTGGTTCCGCATCCTAGGCACATAGTGTAGTTGGGCTGCCTAAAAGTGCTCTAAAAGCTTCTTAACTCTCATTAAAGGTGGCCTTGTAAACTATCATTTTTGTAGGTCCAAGTGCCATTTACCTATTTTATGACCCACTCAAGCACTAAAGTGAGATCTTCATACTCCACTTCATTGTTGAAATGTGTAGCCTCAAGTTGTTGCCCCATAGAAAAAATATATGTTACCATATTCATCAAGAACTAAAATACCTACATCAGCCTTATATTAACCCTTTTGTAAGTCCCATCAAGGTAGAGGGAGTAAGTCATTTCCAATTTCATAGGTTGTGAAGCTCCTAGTCCCTCCTCTATAAATTTAGGTTTCACTTTCTTCTCAAAGTGAAACCATCACTTTCTTTATAAAGTGATGGTAAGTTAGAATACCTACCAAACTAGCTCTAGTAGAGCTCTCTACTTGCAATGTATAATCTAACTCTTGTAGTCTCACAAGCCGTTTAGAAATCCTAGGAGATACATCCATGTTTGTTAGACATAAGGAAAGACTTTGTCCATTGTTAAGATTACACATTTTTGAGTCAGCAGATAGGATCTGAACTTTGTAATAGTAAAGATCAGTGCAAGAACCATGTGTTTCAAATTAGTGTAGCTTTTTTCAGGCCCGACCATAATCCTATTAGAAAAGATTGTTAACCCTCACGAACACCCTATCACCTTCAATGGACGCATATTATTTATTTGATTGAGTCATGGACCGGGTTTGTCGATCCAATAGGTGTGTAGGTGATCTCCAAAGAGAGGCACGCCACTAATCTTATTTTTACAGTAGTTTTGCAAACAATTGGCCACTGTGGGCGCCCATGTGTGAATGGATCGAACTCTTATAAAAGGTCCATTTGACCTAAAAATCCTCATTCTCTGAGGTGTAAGCTAAGAAGTGCTCTTGCTCCATCTTTGTCTCCTTCTCCTTCATGTGCTCACAGGTGGGTGGGTGTGTGTGTGTGTGTGTGTGTGTGTGTGTGTGTGTGTGTGTGTGTGTGTGTGTGTGTGTGTGTGTGTGTGTGCGCCCACGCTTGAGAGAGAGAGAGAGAGAGAGAGAGAGAGAGAGAGAGAGAGAGAGTCATCGAGCATTGTGGCAGCATCGGCGATGGTGAGGCGGTTGAGCGTAGCATCGACGGCGGATCCTTCTTCTTTGCAGCACAGGATCCTTCATGACGGAAGCATTGAGCAGTGAGTGACACACCCCTGCCCCTTTGAGCTTGCTAGGCTCTTCTAGTTGTGTGTTAGTAGCCTTTCGAGGCTTGCACACAGTGCACAGGCAAGTTTCCAGCTTCGACACGTACGACAAAGCATACATTTTCGGTGATGATGCCGAAGAATGCCTTGCATTAAGCTTGAGGAGCACTCAGTGCTACCTCTGGAAGACTTTCTTCCATCTGTTTTTTGTTTTTTGTTGTGTTGTGTGAGAACTGTTAAGTGACTACAATGGATAGATTTGCAAGTTTTTGTTAGCTATTGTTAAGTGACTGCAATGGACAGATTAGCAGGTTTTTGTTAGCTATTGTTAAGTGACTATAAAGGCAAATTAGCAGGTTTTTGTTAGCTTCTGTTAAGTGACTGTAAGCTCTATTAGTGTTGCATTGTACTATTTTTGTTAGTTTTGCAAGATCTGTAATGAGCACGTGTTAGTAGATATGTTAGTGAGAGTAGACAGTGAGAAGTAGAGTTGACTGTCTATGAGTGTGCAATGTACTATGTTTGACAATGTGTTAGTAGAGGTAGTTAGTGTCAATTAGCCGTTAATCAACTGTGCTAGGTGAACAGAGGTTAGACAGAGCTCGCAAGAGCTGCTGTGTGCGTGTGGGAGCTGTCGCGACGTCCACGCGGCCACATTATCCTCAAAAAAAGTTTAAAAATCATCTTTAAAAAATAATTAAAAAAACGCTCGGGATATTTGGGACTAAAAAAAGAAAACTCAAAACAAAAATTAAAAAAACCTTATGTTAAAAGGAAGGGATCAGGATCTTTCCTCAAGCCCAAGCCCAGACCCAGGCCTTACTCCTCAGTCTCATGACATACTATACACACTACTTTATATATAAAGACTAGGACCTCAAGTGAAGGGAGGGCATGTGGGACAAGTTTCTCAAGTCCTCCACCATCTCCTTCACACTCACCCTTTGGACTTACTAAATCTAGCTCTCTCCCCACCTAGGAAAAGACTAGTTTTAGGATTCCGAGGACTATACGTAACCGAACCGGGGTTGTAAAGCACGACACTTCCATCTAGCCAAGATGCTCCTTTTGAGCTATCACAAGCCATATTCTATGGCTTGGTTTAAAAAAGGGAACAAAAATAACAAAAAATTGGGTTGTAAACACCCAAAAAACTAGGTGAGCGGCCTTCATGGGCACTCACCAACACCTTTGGAGTGTTGAGGTCACATGCACCTATGCTCTGGTCATGTGCTAGAGGACGAGCACATAGAGAGTGTCTCTGTTTATGTGGTCACTCATTATTCCTCCACCTTAGGCTTTAGGCCCTCAACAGGAACCCAAGGTAGTACCACTCAGGACCCACATATTGCGTCTAGTGACTCTTCCTCTGACTACGACATCATGGAGGGTTACACGATACCTAATCTCGATAGCTCAAGCCAAGACATGCATGCCATGGGCCCACGGTCTGGGCCGAGCATGCTTAGTCGCTTGAAGGAAACCTTTAGTAGAGCCACTCGCTCTGAACAAGGAGCTAATGATGTAAATGAGGGGGGGGGGGGGGGGGGGGGGGAGAAGTAAATTCACCATTCATGACCAACGTAGACCCCATGCTCCTAGAGAATGTGCACGTAAATACTCCATCCACTGCACCCACTGACTCTTCAGAGATATTCCCCTCCTAGGTTATATTACCTAATGGTAGAAGCCTTGCCGAAGTGCAAGAGGTTGAGCGATATATCATTGCGACTAGGGAAAAGGAAATCGAGAGCTTACGTAGGGCAGAGCAAAGGAGAGAGTTAAAAGCAAAAGCCCCTATGTCAACATCCATGCCAGGCGAGCAATCAAGTGTTCTTGAATTAGCGACCACTAAGAGTCAACCCATAGAGAGCTTAGAAGTATTTACGTGGGTTGACTCCCATTCTTGAGTATTTACGTGGGTTGACTCTTAGTGGTCACTTGAAGCATTTGAATTCTCATTGTAATCCAAATGAGCACTTCAATAATAACCAATTGCTTGATAGATTCATCAAGGGATTATGACATGAGGATATCTACAATGGCCTAGTCATTAGAGGTATCACCACTTGGGAAGCAGTCACCACCAATGCGATCTAGTTGGAGGATAATTTAATGATTCAAGGAGAAAGAGTGTCTGTTGAGCTTAAATCTACTAGCTCGCAAGCATCGGGGCATCAGCCAATGACCCTAAATCCTATTGCTAAGGAGCCAAAGATATTTGAGATGACTTTAGCAGATCTCACCAAGGCCATTCAAGAGAGTCTTAAAGACAATAGTGCTCCACAAAATCATATGTATCCAAGAAGGGAGCAACAATGGTGCTCAGATTGCTATGGTCCGCATAGTACCAGTGAATGCCCTATGTTTAGAGTAAAATTTAATGGGAATTGCAATGCATGTGGGAGGTATGGTCATCAAGCTAAGGATTGCATAGTATTTAAGTGCGCGATGGCCAATAGACCAACCTTAGCATGGATAGACACACCTCGAGTGCGTGCATTGATGCCGGCCCCACCTCTTGAACAAACATCACAACACATGGTCCCTAGGGCCCAAAATGTTATTCAGACAACACCCTTACCACCTCCAGTGCTAGGACAGCAACCACCACATCCGAGAATCACTTCTATGAATCAAGTGGGTTGTGAGTCATCTATTGTTTGTTTGGAAGGTTGTGAGGAAGATATAGACCGTAATATTACCTATGGGATTGATGCACTTGAAGAAAGTCCAAAATACTACATGGAGGACTACTGGGGACAAGTCAAACCTGTCTATCAAGTAGCTGCTCTTGCGGCAAGAGGCCAAAATATCAATTACACTACCAAGATACCACCTCTTTAATTCTATGAGTGTGGGGTTCCACATCGTGTAGCCGAGTTTCCTATTAGGCTACAAAAAATTGCTACACTAATGCAAACCAATCAAGCGAGCACGTTACAATGCTGATACTCATGTGTAATCCATGTGGCATAGATCATTTGATTGCCCAATGTTCAAATAATCCAAATGCGCTGAAGATCACGCCATCAAACGTGATTGAAGTTATCAAGGAGCCATCACAAAGTACACATGTGGTACCAATAAATGTTGTTACCATATACATGTGGTAGTGATGTGTGTGAACACACTAGCACCGCCGGGGCATTTTTCCCCTCTTTAGGAGGTTTTTTCCCCCATGCATTGTATATACGCCCATCACACTAGGGCTATCTATCTTTCCATTGCACACTAAGTAATACACTCTCTATTATGTGCCTTGAGCTTCCTTCTTCTTCTCCAAGCTGTGTGCGTTTCTCTGCAACCCTAATTCCAACAATTGGTATTAGAGCAGGTTGCATCCTCCCGCGCTTAGTCGCCAACTGCTCCAGTACACGCCTGCTCACTTTCTCCGATTTCAGTGAGCTTTGGCAAGCATTCGCAGGTCGACAAATATTTCGGGAAAGCTTATAGAGCTAGGTCTGCTCAGATTTTTGATTCGGGCTCATTTCGACCTCCGTTTCCACTACAGGCAGTATTGCATAGGCTATTTCGTCATTTTGTGCAGAATTTTTGTCAGTGTCATTTTCTGCATAACAGGTGCCTTATAGTCTTCTACGGTTTGTGCTATATAGCACGTGTTGTTCCCGCTCCTTTTCTCCTATTTTCGGGCAGTTTTCACATTAGGTGCAGCATTTAGCATGGCTGACAACAACAACACAGATGTGTTCAAGATGTTTGCAGTTGTGGACAGGTTGGATGGGGACAATTACCCTATGTGGGCTTATATGATGCAACATGTTCTTGTGTCAAAGGCCGTCTGGAACATTGTGCAGGGCATTGATGTACGTCCTGGTTCTGAGGATGTAGGCGATGTTGAGGATGTTGCAGGTCTTGCTGCAAGGATTGCTGCTGTTAGAGTTGTTTTGCCTATGGCAGAACAAGCTCGTTGGGATGTAAAGGATGCAGGCTGATGCATTGATTGCGTTGTCTGTGAAGCGCACCATTGTTCCTCACATCCGTTCAGCAAAATCTGCAAAACAGGCTTGGGATATTCTAGTAGGTCTTTATGCAAGCCGCAATGAAGCTAAAATTGCTTTGCTGCGTAAAGAGCTGGAGTAGAAGATTATGCATGAGGAAGATGATATGGACACTTTCCTTGCTAGTGTCAAGGATATCAATGAGCAACTTATTTCTGCAAGTGAAGTCATTTCAGACAGTTCCCTTGTGCAGACTGTTCTGGATGCCTTCCCAGATTCCTACCAGACTTTTGCTAGTACTTGGAGACTTATGACCCAAGGAAATCCTGAAGTTGTCAAGTTTGATGCATTATGCACATTGCTGTTGCAAGAGTCACTTTCTAGAAAAAACAGGACTAGGCATCGTGCAATTGAACAGGATTTTATTGCTTCTCAAAGAAAGGGTGGTAACAGTAATGCAGCCACTTCTTATGGTTCTACTGCAAGTGGCAAAACTTCTGTTCTTAATGCTTCTGCTGGAAGCACTTTGTCTGGCAATTCTTGTGATAAGGGCAAAAAGAATGTGCGTTGCCATTATTGTAAAGCTAATGATCACTTGATCAAGTCGTGTCCTAAGTTGAAGGCCAAAGACGCTAAGAAGAAAGAGGGTCATTCCACTGTAAAAGCTGGTTCCACTACAAATGTAGCCATTGTTGAGTCTTCTGTGAAAGGAGACTGTGATGTTGATGTTGATGCAGAATGGGATTTTAGCGCAGAGTGCACTTACAATCCTATTGTCCATGATGCATGCTTGTCAGTTGTTTGCTGCATATTCACATGTGTGGTATTTCGATAGTGGTGCTACAAAGCACATTACCTCACATCTTGAATTGTTTACCTCTCTCGAGTCTGTCCCTCATGGGAATTCAGCCACTTGTGCCAACAATGCCTCTTATCTAGTTCAGGGAGTTGGAAAGATTGTGCTTACTGCTGCTCATGGTAGTTCCTTCACACTTGTTGATGCACTTTATGTACCTGGGATCAAGAAGAATCTCTTGTCTGTATCCGCACTTGCTAGACTTGGACTTGTAGTCAAATTTGTGGATGACAGATGTACAGTTCATGATCTCAGTTTCGGTGATGAAATTGTTGCATCTGGCTTTTTGTGTCGTGGACTCTATAAGCTCACTTTGTATGACAAGTGTGGACAAAATTTTGCAAATGCTGTTGGAGATTCAAGGGCTATTTCAGATGCAAAACTTTGGCATGCACGTTTTGGTCATCTGAATTTCGCCAGTTTGCTGCGTTTGCAGAAATCTGATATGGTTGCTTCTTTGCCGCCTCTTGAAGCACCTATCAAACATGTTTGTGAAAGCTGTATATTGGGTAAGATGCAGCGTTCTAACTTTCCAAAGGATGGTTCAGTTCGGGCCACATGCAGGTTGCAGCTTGTGCATAGTGATGTTTGTGGGCCCATGCAAACTCTGTCCTTGGGCAATTACGTGTACTTCGTGACTTTTATTGATGATTACTCTAGGCATGCATGGGTATTTCCGCTTAAAGCGAAGTCCGAAGTTTTTATGTGCTTCAAACAATTTCTTTCTATGGCTGAAAATGTTTCGAAATGTACTATGGGCACCCTCCGTTCGGATCGAGGGGGGGAGTATATGTCTCATGAATTTAATGCATTTCTGGCTAGTCGTGGGATAAAACACCAATGTACAGTGCCTTATACACCTCAGCAAAATGGTGTTGCTGAGAGGAAAAATAGGTCACTGACGAAAATGGCACGATGCATGGTCAAAATTCAAGCTTTGCCGCATTCTTTTTGGCTTGAGGCCATCATGTGTGCCACTTATGTACTTAACAGGTGTCCTACGAAAGCCTTGCAGTCTATTACTCCATATGAAGCATGGCATGATAGAAAGCCTTCTATTGAGCACATGCGTGTTTTTGGCTATTTGGCATCTGCTTTGGTGCCACAAACACAACACAGAAAATTGGATGATAAGGCTGTCAAATGTTTTTTTTTTTGTTACAGTGCTGAAAGCAAAGGTTACACGTTGTATCATCCGCAAACAAAACGTATTTTGGTTTCACGGGATGTAGTGTTTGTGGAAGATTCTGTTCAGCCCTTGCTGTCATGTACTAGAGACAGTAATATAAGCTCACAGGACATTTATGACACTTTGTTGCCTCTTGTTAGTGGTGGAAATACAAATGTAATTTCCAATGAGGCAAATGTACAGCCTATGGGGGTTTCTGAAAATGTTACAGATCAGCCTATTACTGATGCAGATGTACATGATGTACTTGATGAGGAAAGGGTTGAAAATGAGCAGGCTAGAGGTATGCCAAAATGGCTGGTGCACACTTTACGTGACAGTAAATTGGATGCACCTTTGTCTAGTCGTACTCATTCAGGCTCTCGCCATGCATCTTATGCATCAGATTGTTATGCTTTGGCTGTGTCTAGCTTACATCATGTTGAGGAGCATCTGTCGTTTGATGAAACACAGAATTCAGAAAATTGGATGGCTGCCATGCAATTAGAATATGATGCACTTATAGAAAATGACACATGGACTTTATGTGATTTGCCTCTTCGCAAAAAGGCCATTGTTACAAAGTGGGTTTACAAGTTGAAAGGCAAGCCGGATGGTGAGATCGATCGCCATAAGGCTCGACTTGTTGCAAAGGGTTATGCATAGCAAAAAGGCATAGATTATGAAGAGACTTTTGCTCCCACTTGTCGTATGACTACTGTGCGTTTTCTATGTGCATTGACAACTCATTTTGGCTGGGATGTACATCAATCAGACATTGTTATTGCTTTCTTGAATGGTGACATATTTGAGGAAGTTTATGTAACGCAGCCTCTTGGTTTTGTCATAAAAGGACAAGAGGACAAAGTGTCCAGATGTAAGAAAGCTTTGTATGGGTTGAAAGCAATCTTCTCGTGCTTGGTATGAGAAAGCTAACACTCATTTGGTTAAACGAGGCTTTCGTAACTGTCCAACAAAAAGCACATTATATGTAAAGCGTGAGGATGATGTACTTCTCATTGTGGGTCTTTATGTCGATGATTTGTTGATCACTGGAACAAATGAGAGACATATTACTGAATTTAAGGCTGATTTTAATGCTATTTTCAAGATGAAAGATTTGGGGATGTTGCATCATTACTTGGTTATACAGTTTAAGCAATGTGATGATGGTATTGCCTTGTGTCAGAAAAGTTACATAGAGACATTGGTATGTAAGTTTGGACTTGAGGATAGCAAACCTATTGCCACTGCCATGGAAACAGGTTTGAAGTTGAGTCTACATGATGCTGGCAATCCTGCTGATGTCAGTCTTTATCAAACTGTTGTTGCCTACACGAGGCCAGATATTCAGTTTGCAGTCTCACAGGTCAGCGGATTTATGCATAGCCCAGGGTCTAAGCATTGGCAGGCTGTCAAGAGGATTTTTTGCTACCTTAGTGGCACTTTACATCTTGGCTTGTTTTATCCCAAGGGGGGATCATTGGCGCCATACTTACATGCTTTTTCAGGCTCAGATTGGGCTGGTTGTTTTGACACGCGAGTGTCCACGAGTGGTCTTTGTTTCATGCTTGGCAGCTCATGTATATCATGGTTGAGCAAGATGCAACCTACTATGGCCACTTCGATTTGTGAGGCTGATTATAGGGCAGTCTTCACAGCTACGGTTGAGTGTGTATGGCTCAGACGCCTAATGGATGATTTGGGTGTTGGACAGGACACTGCCAACACTATCTACACTGACAGTAAGGAACCCAGTTTTTCATGCTCACACAAAGCACATTGAGGTGCATTACCACTATGTCAGGGAGAGGCTCTCAGCAGGAGAGATCAGCTTGGCTTATGTGCCAACACGGGACAACCTTGCAGATCTTTTCACAAAGGCATTGTCTCGTGAGAGGCTTGAAGCTTTCCGCAAAGCTTTGGGCTTACTCCCCTTTGTGGATTGATCATGTCCTCAGGGCATGGCACTTCCCTTTACTCATGTGCCAGCTCTCATTCACCGCATCACTCCAGGGGGGATTTGTTACCATATACATGTGGTAGTGATGTGTGTGAACACACTAGGACCGCCGGGGAATTTTTTCCCTCTTTAGGAGGTTTTTCCCCCCGTGCATTGTATATACGTCCATCACTCTAGGGCTATCTATCTTTCCATTACACTCTAAGTAAGACACTCTCTATTGTGTGCCTTGAGCTTCCTTCGTCTTCTCCAAGCTATGTGCGTTTCTCTGCAACCCTAATTCCAACAAATATACTCACACCATCGATGCTCCAAAAACAAAATTATATTCTTGAGGGGCACGGCATCAATTGCCCAATCTCCGAAGAAGAAGAAAACACGAAGGAAGAGATTGCAAAAAGCAACAAAGTCAGACCCCAGTTCAAAGATCAACATAGAGACTGGTGACGACCCCGTATATATGAACGACACTGAAGAGGATTCTGATTCTGGTGAAACCATGGAGACGAAAATGACCACTAGGAAAGAAACCAACAAGGAAGATTGTCATGAGCCACAATGGCCAAGACCCAAGAAGAAGATAGGAACTTACACAAACCCTAGAGAGGAAATCAAGCGAGTCAATCAATTAAGGAGTTTGGTAGAAGAGACCCAAAGGGATCTAGAGCCAGCACCTAGGCAAATCCAGATTACAGCCCCAACATCCCTTAGACATGAAGAAATTGATTGGGATGTTGAAACAGACCATTACAAGAAGTCTTCAAGACGGAGTCAGGTTCCTAAGGTCAAAAGAGGCAGAGATGATGCTGACCGGCATGATTATACCTCTTCATTAAAAATTTCTTTCCCAGTGCTCAAAGGGGGGAAGAAAGATGATCCAAATGTTCATATACAAGCTTTTGAACAGTATGATGAGTTGAAAAATATTGATGAAGAGGACTGGGGTGAATACTTTCCTCAGACACTAAAGGATGCAGCAAGGAAATGGTACTACCATTACCTAGCTTGCCAGCTCATATCATACAACAAATTGCTCAAGGCCTTCATACTAGAATATTCAGACAACAGAGGTGATGAGGACATCCTCTGCGAAATGGATAAGATAAAGCAAGGAAAATTATTAGCCAGAAGTTATGTTGAGAAAATCAAGGAGCTAACCAGGCAGCTGGTGCAGGAGCCACCATCAAAAAAGAGGTTGCGAGCATGGTTTTTAAATGGGTTCCACAATAAAAATCTTAGGAAACAAGAGGTGTCCGCACCAACAAATAAATTCAATGATTTGGTCTAGCGAGCCCTGAAGCTTGCACAACATGCAAAGAAGGAGAGGAGTCACAAGAAGAGGAGGTCCACTAGCAGCAGTTCTTCCACTGAGAATTCTGATTCCAGTAAGACCTCCAGTAGCTCTAATAGCAGCTTAGATGAAAAGAGCAAAGACAAGGCCAAGGAAGGTTCCTGGTCCAGAAAGATTGATGAGATGGCCCGAAAGATTGCTGAAATAGCCAGACCAAACAACCAGTTAGAAGAATAGAAACCTGGTGATCAAAGCGTAAATCTAAAGATCATGTTTCCAATGAATGTTCACAGTGTACCTATTGCAAAGCATATGGTCATTTATGAAACAATTGCGACATTCGCATTCATCACTTCAAGAAGGGAAAAGATTTGTTTGTAGTTGCATTCACCAATGCTAAACCAGCTAGAGTGGAGACAATCAGTGTACTTCAAGAGGAGAAATCAGGTACCAGTGGTAGTGGTATTGGGCGCGCGGTAGGTACTAGGGACGTATTGGCCGGGACCAGGGTTGTGGTAATTTCTAGAACCGAAGCCTAAACTGTTATTCTTGTGGCAAGTATGGGCATTTTGCGGCTCAATGTCCAGAAAGACCTACTACTGCGACTACTGAGGCAAAGGCCCCAGAGCCAATTCCTGTACGAGCAGTTACATGCAGCAAAGGGGTGGTCATTGAGGAAATTCTAGATGACCCGACAAAACCAATCAGTCCTGGAATAGCAAATGGGCTCAGCAGAGAGAGATGTGGAAGGGAAAGGGTAAAGAAAAGGTAGTTGATGAATGGCAGGAGCAGAGAGAACTAGCTGCTAAGATCATAGAAGATTTAGTCAAGAAGCTATTAGAGCAGCCAAAAAGTTTTGATGTCCGGGTCATTCAGAATATACCAGCTCAGTCTTCTAAGAAAGCACAACCAGATCGGTCAGGGTCTGGGATTCCTGAGACTATGTTGGCTGCAGTCCAAGGACTGCTGGAGGAATTAGGGAACGTTAAATCAAATACAACTGCAATAGGAAACACTGAAAGAGGCACCGTAGGTACCAAAATAGAGGAATGGCACTGTGCAGATAGTTTCGATTCTTCAAGTTTTGATAATAACTATGATCAAGAGAGAGAAGAAATTCATGTCAAGATTTGTGACAAAATTCAGAAACTCAGAGTTCAACTAGATGATATTAGAAAAACTTTGCCTAAAGCAGCGAAATTCATTACACAACGAAGGAAGCCTGAAGCGGAGGCCAGATCAATTGACTTGGTTGCTGTTAGAGATGATGAAGTGCTGGTGATCTAGGTAGACTACAAGGTTAGGAAATAGTGGGAGCCACTATCTGGTGTCATTTATTGGATGGAGGAGCAGGACTAAATATCCTGGGGACACACCTTCAGCAAAGAATGGATATCACAAACCTGAAACCAGCACCTTTCAAAGTTCAAATGGTGGATCATCGAGTTGTGTAGGCAACTAGGATGATAGAGAGTATGCAGATAAGGGTGGGCAAAGAAAAGTTCAAGACCAGCTTCCTAGTACTAGATGTGCAAGGCACATATGGGATGCTACTCGGGTGGCCATGGTTGCAAACAGCACAAGCTATTCATGACTATGCCAATTAGACTCTCACAATACAAGGTGCTAGTAAGCAGAATTCAGATTCAGACGAACAACACTAGGAGCTGGAGAAAGGAGCTGCGACCAGAAGAGCTTTGCCAGAAGTATAGGGTGAAGAAAATTGAGAGGATGCTGGCGGCAATGAATATTTTTCCACTAGCTGAAATAGATCTAAACACGGTATTATTGGACAAAGATTAGGCTAAAAAGCAAAAGAAGCAATTTCCAAATCAGTTCACTGAACTGAACTCTGGGGAACAACCAGTGTAGCTAACTGGAAGGCCAAAAGAACCAGTTAATTCTAGTACGTCAGCAGTCTCTGAACAAGCACACTCTGGAGAAGTTACTAAAAATCAGAATAGCAGTTCAGAGCTCAAAGGTCCGTCTTGGGATTATGCTAAGGATTATGCCTAACTGGTTGCTTCCAGATGATCAAGATATAGAGGAATGGAATCTGGGTTTTGAGAAAAATCCTAGATTGATCAAAGTCAACAAGCATCTGAATCTAGTAGTGAAAGAGAAGGCCCAACACATGTTCCAACAATACAAAGATGTGTTCACATGGGAACATATTGATCTTAAGGGAGTAGATCCAGACGTATGTCAACATTGAATACCATTGAAACTGGATGCCAGACCAGTGCGGTTGCAACGATACAGAATGAATCCAAATTATGCTAAGAAGGTCAAGGAAGAGATCGATAACCTTCTGAAGGTTGGGTTCATTACTGAAGTAGCCAGTAGTGATTGGTTATTTCCCATTGTGGTGGTACCCAAGAAGAATGGAAAGCTTAGAGTTTGTGTGGATTTTCAGAAGCTGAATGCTCGGACCATCAAGGATCCCTTTCCATTACCCTTTACAGACATGCTGCTTGACAAAATTGCACGTTATGAGATGTATAGCTTTATGGATGGTTATAGTGGTTATAACTAGTTACAGATTGCTTCTGAGGACTAGAGTAAAACTGCTTTTATTACTGAGTGGAGAGCATTCATGTCTCTGGTTATGCCGTTTGGTCTTTGCAATGCTCCAACAACTTTCCAATGATGTATGATGGAAATATCCAGTGAATTTCTCCACCAATTCCTTGGCGTATTTATGGATGACTTCATTGTATATTCAACAAAGGATAAGCATTTACTTTTTCTGCAAATGGTTTTCCAGTGTTGTCAGGAAAAGCGAATCTATTTAAATCCATTCAAATCTGTTTTCTTGGTCTAGAAAGGACAACTACTGGGACATGTAGTGTCTAGAAATGGTATAGAAATGGCCAATGACAAGATTCAGTGTGTCCAACAGGCCAAGGCGCCCCACAATGCATCAAAGCTAAGTTCTTTCTTGGGATATGTCAATTTTTATAGAAGATTTGTGCACAAGTTTGCTTCCCAGGCATTACCTTTATATGAGCTCACGAAGAAGAACAGCAAGTTCAGTTGGACTGCTGAATGTGAGGAGAGCTTTCAGAGTTTGAAGAATGCTATTATCAATAAGCCAGTACTTTGACAACCGAATTCGGAGGTCATTTTTCATGTACATGTAGACGCTTTAGGACTGGAGATGGGAGCAATATTAGCTCAGCCAGAAGGGAGGACTGATTACCCAGTGTAATTTGCCATCCGACGAATCAGTCAAGCTGAATAAGGATATACAACTACTGAAAGAGAAGCCCTAAGAATGGTTTTCAATGCTACTAAATTTCGACACTATTTGTTGGGCAAGCTATTTCATTTTTATGTGGATCATCCACCATTATTATTTTTTATCAACAAAGTCATTATTCAAGGCAGACTGATAAGATGGATGATGTTCTTGATGGAATTTGAATTTCGCATTTTTCATAAGCCTGGTAAAACCCATTGTGGTGCAGATTTCCTATCCAGGAGTACGAATGGCTACTCTAAGGCATCCTTGAGAGATGAGCCAGTGGATGCAGGATTGTTTCAGATGACAACTGAGGAAACAATTGATCCTGAGTTGTATGATGTATATCACTTCCTTTCTAAGGGAGGACTCCCAGAAAACTTGACTCAAAATTAGAAGAAGGCTCTGATTATTAAGAGTCTGAAATTCACCATCATTGGCGGATCACTTTACAGACTGGGAGTAGATGGGGTTCTTTGAATATGTGTGCCTATGGAAGGGAGAATGCAAGTTATTTCAGAGGCACATGATGGGGATTCTGGAGGACATTTCTCCACTGATATTACTTATAAGAATATTTTGCAGGCTAGATTGTGGTGGCAAACTTTAATATCTGATGTTAGAAGCTTTTTTGAAACATGTGATACATGCCAGAGGATGGACAGACCCACAGCAGCAGACATGACCTCTAATTTCAATCCAGTCACTAGGAGTATTTATGAAATGGGGTATGGATTTCATGGGTCCATTCAAGAAAATTACTCCAAGGAAGAATCGGTATATATTGATGGCCACCTGTTATGTCACCAAATGGATGGAAGCTAAGGCTCTTCTCGACCAACACCACGAAGTCCACTCTTGTATTCTTATTCAAAATATTATCTGCCGATATGGATGTCCTGTGGAGATTGTGTTTGATCAAGCAACACACTTTATAAATGATACCATGGAC
Organism: Adiantum capillus-veneris; assembly: GCF_014529385.1. Taxonomy (NCBI): domain Eukaryota; kingdom Viridiplantae; phylum Streptophyta; class Polypodiopsida; order Polypodiales; family Pteridaceae; genus Adiantum; species Adiantum capillus-veneris. The sequence goes on from NC_140944.1 coordinate 149,728,480, forward strand.
ATTCTAATGGAAATGCTTTCAGTAAAGCATCAAAAATCAACACCATATTATCCTAGATGCAATGGGCAAGCAGAGAACAGTAACAAAACTGTCAAGACTATTCTCACTACGATTGTGCAGAAGGAGCCACACCAGTGGATTTAAAGCTCCAGACTGCTCTCTGGGCATATAGGATAGCTTATAAGGTCACCACTAGACTAACACCATTTAGAATGGTGTATGGCACTGAAGTTGTCGTGCCTATGGAATTTTTAATTCCCAATCTCAGGATGGCTAGTAGAGTATGGATTAGATTTTAATCACAATCTTAAATAGAGACTGGAGGAGTTAACACAGTTGGATGAGTTAAGACAAAGGGCTATGTTGGAACAAGAAATTGTTCAGCAAAGAAGGGAACACTGGGATGATAGAAGAATCAAAGTTAGGGAGTTTTAGAAAGGAGATTTGGTTTTGCTCTATCAATCTAAACTGAGTCCTAAGAAACCAAACTTAAAGATAGCTTGGGCTGGTCCATATGAAGTCGATTGGGTGTTTTCCAATGGCACTGTAAGGCTGAAATATTTATCTGGATTACTTCTTCCAGGTGTTTATAATGGGGCCAAAGTCAAGCTATATTATTTGAATGACAAAGAGACTTCCAAGCATACTGGTATTCTGGGAACTGAAGGCTAGGAAAATTCAAAATCAGCTATTTTAAGCCTTTTCCATGTACAACTAGTACTAGAGCCAGTCAAAGGGTCAAAAAAGTCTCCGCACGACAAAACCATGTCAGTAGCAGAATCGGTAAAGTGTCAGAGCCAGTATTAGTTTTTATGGAAAAAAGGGCCAATGGGACTGTCTGTGATAATCATTTCAAGGAACATGGAGAGTATTAGCCAATGCATGAATGCCACATCATTAGCAATGCACAGAACTCTAGGAGCGGTAAGTAGTGGAGCTTTTATGGCGCGAACGCGTATAACAGTAAGGGGAGTATGCATTTTTCCTCATAAGTCTCCTACGTGACATCTACCTGCTATTACACATTCGCCATCGCCAAGCTCTGAAGCCTCCATTACAACCACAAATTTCTTCATCCAAAGCATCAGTCGATTGTTGTCTGTCTTTACCAGATACACCTGGATACAGATTTGAATATTCAGGTAAGTCTTCTTCTTCTACGAAGTCATCGTCTTCACCTTGTATTGGCTAAAGAAAAATGTTGGAGAAGATGGAAGACACTATAGACGAACCTTCGGCACTTATCACATCTGTCAAAGCTTCTGTACCACTTATTCCCCACAGTAAGATACAACGGTATGTGTTTACTGAGCAAGCAGAAGCGTTGCTGCAATTGTGGGATTTGCATGTGGTTGTGCAAGCCACAAGAATCAAGTTTGACACGGCTATAATTAAGCAGGTTCTTGATTCCTTTATTGTTGATGAAGGCAGCGCTGTAGTGTATGGTAGAAAAGTGTCAGCAACTCCAAACGACATTGCTTATGCTTTCAAGATGCCAAATGAGCCAAAGCTGACAGTTGCAACTGCAGAACAGATTAATGCAGCTCTTAAGAAGGATGACGCAGCCACAAAAAAACGCAAGGCTAGTGCACAAGGGGTTCCAGTAGGTCTGGACGGACTTGTTGCTTACCGGTTTGTGGCTGAAGCTGTTAGTCTGAAAAATAACCCCACAGATGTCTAAGAAAAATTGTTTGCCATGTTGCTTGCAAAGAGACTAGATGCCACAGCTTTGATCAACTTATGTCAAATTCTGTCTCATAATATGCTTCAACTGACTGCCAAGTTGAAGTCTCATACTGTTTTTAAAGCCTGGTATGTATGGCAGTTTCTTTATTGGGCAACTTCTCCTGATGCTCATGACCAGGTACGGATGGCTTGGAGTCAGAAACCCATCCTAGCGACTAATAATGTTGACTTATTTTCAGATGAAGAAGCCCTAGGTACTCAGCTGGCTCTCATTGGACAGAAGAGAAAGGCCACACAGGTGGAAGCTGGAAGTTCAAAGAAACCGAAACCTACATTGGCCAAGAGTAGTGCTTTCTTGAAGCAACTAGAAAGTCAGGTTAAAACTTTGTCTACTGAAAAATCTTCAGCATGCCAGACTTCAATCGGCTAGGCAGAATAGCTTCCAGCAAAGATTACTGTTGGGACCAGCCAACAAGCAGGGTAGAATCCAGCAAACACTATTGCTGGAAAAGACCAGCCAGAAAACACTGATATTGAGAAGCTGGCAGTTCATACTAATAAAGGAAAAGGTCCAGAATCTGTCAATCCGGCCAGTAAAGTTCCTATTCCTTTTAGCGAATGGGCTTTAGATTTAACCAAAAAGGATAGATTACAATAGCTACAGAGTCACCCCCTCAATGGACAATTAGTTCTGCACAAACGTGACTTTACGACATTACCATATATGGCTCTTGTTTCGATTTACGAGCCAGTAGATTCTGACTCAGCGACAGTAATTGCTCACTGCTTATCCAGTCATCTTGAAATACAATTGTCAATGCTTTGGGACAAATGGTGGATGCCTCAGCGTCCCCACTGATGAAGTGACCAAGTTAAAAGAAGAAATGAGGATCAGTGAGCAGCAAGTTCGTAAGTTGAAACAGGATAAACTTGTCAAAACCCGTCTGACAAAGGGTAGATGCACATTGTATGATCCCGACACCAAAACCTATAATCCTCTCACGCCTTATGAATTGGAGATGTCCACTGCAAGGCGGGATCATCTTGAGCAAGAGACCTGGTAAAAGATATGTCATGGCGGATCTTTTGTCTCGCATACAAAATGGTGAAGCCCCTACTGAGTCGATGATGAATTGCCCAATACTTCTTTATTTCTAGTCGAGACCATGCCTGAATGGAGGTGAGAAGATCGTGAACTTTCTAGTTAATGGTTTTCCACCCAAGAAGCTTCGTAAGGATATAGCTCAAAAACTGTTAAAAGAACGTGAACCTTATTCTCTCATTGCAGGAACTCTCTACAAGCTAGGGAAGGAAGATATTCTTCGATGTTGTGCCCGTGAGGATGAGTTTTTATACATAATCTAAGAAGCCCACATGGGTATAGCCAGAGGACATTTCTCAGGGGAACTAACTGCTAGAAAGGTGTTGCAATCAGGCTATTGGTGTCCTACCTTATTCAAAGGATGCATCACTTTTTGCAAAAGGATGTGATGAATGCCAACGTTACAAGATCACACAACGAAAGGATAAGATGTCCTTACATCCTGTTAAGTCACTCAACCATTTGAAAAATGGGGTTTAGACTTTGTAGGTCCAATTAGTCAGGCAGCTCGTAGCACTCAATCTTGATATATTATCGTTGCCACTGACTATGTGACAAAGTGGGCGGAAGCCAGGGCGACACGTAAGACTGATGCAAGGTCAACTGCCAAGTTTCTCTTTGAGAACATTATTACAAGATTTGGTTGTCCCTTTGAGATTGTGAGTGATAATAGTACTCATTTTATAAATGGAGTGATAAAGGAACTCACGACAAACTTCATGATAGCCCATCATAAGTCCACGCCTTATTATCCACAAGCAAATGGCCAAATTGAGAGCACTAACAAGACCTTCATTTCTATCTTGACCAAAATAGTCGAAGCTCATCACACAGATTGAGATTTGAAGCTGACATCAGCTCTATGGGCTTATCGTACTTCTTACAAAGTGGCTATTAATTGTACACCATCCAAAATGGTATATGGCCAAGAAGCGGTTATGCCATGGTAATTCGTAATTCCTAGTCTGCATGTAGCTTCAAGAGAAGGTTGGGATGGTAACCCTTTAGTTGAGTGCTTATATATCCTTGAGAGATAAGGTGAAGAAAGACAATTGGTTGTGCAAAATGCACTTGTTGGAGAAAGATGGAAGGAAGAAATGGTTTGACCGTCATCTAAAGAACAAAGATATCAATGTTGGTGATAAAGCCCTTATGCATGGAGTGCAAAACAAGAAGAAAAAGTTGAAATATGCGGAAAAGGACCGTATAGAGTATGTGAAATCACCCCACAAGGTACCATTCATGTGGAGACTCTTGATGGAGTTGAAACCATTGGATTCCTCAATGGGAGAAAATTTAAAAGATACTATGATCCTTTAAGCCAAGAGAAGCTACATGCCATCCATCAAAAAAAGGTAGCCAAGGCACAAACAGAATTGAAGAAGATACAAGCTCAAGCTGAGGCTAAGGAGCGACAACAATGCATAAGACGCCAACGAGAGGCCAACCTTGGAGTTACACATGCATTCCACGTTGAAATAGAGGATGATTGGTTGGACTTTGACACACCTCTATGATACCCTATTGAACTAAATAGCACCTATGTGAAAGTGCTATATAACACCTTGCTAGACACGGGTGCTAAATATAATCTGTTGTCATATGGGATGTGGTGTCAGTTGGGAAAGCTATCCCTATCTGAGAGTTCTATCCAAGTCAAGGGTGTCCACAAGAAAAAAGCTGTGATTTTTGGTATCTGGCACACTTCTGTCGGTTATGACAATAGGGTTGTAGCTCAAGAATTTTTTGTCATGCTTGTTGGAACTCTTGAAGGTAATATACACCTAGGACGCACGTGGATGATAGCAACAAAATGCACTATTGATTGGGGGACAGGGAGTGTCACAACGCAGAAACAATCCCTTAGCCCTACCACTCAAGCCATAGTCCTTGAGATATTACCTCCTGAGGAAATAAAACAAAAACAATGCATGTCCAAGAGGTTGAACCATATGTCTATATAGCTCAACTCTCTAGAGCTTCAACTTCTGTAGTTGAAACAAAGCTTGAGACACACAAGACACATCCTAATATAGCAAAGAAAACATACAAGTGGATCCCTAAAGCTTTTTAGCGACCATGGCTGATGCTAAAAAATAGGTGCCTTGTAAGAAACGCCCCACTCGCTCCCAGAAATGTAAGAAAACATTGCGTTGGATTCCTAAACGACTATTGGAGGCCCAAGGCTACTATCAAGAAATGATCAAATTTAGGTGTCAAAATGTAAATTGTGTTCTTACACGTCACCTAACCCATGTGAGTCAAATCCTATGAAGACAAAGCCGATGGAAGATCGTGGAAAAGGAAAAATCACAGAACACTATACACCAGATCCAGAGCTAGTATGGGTTCCTAAGTAGGAAAGGCTTGTTTCACTCAACTCAACTATAAAGAAACTAATGAAGCTTCTTGCTCTTTATGTAGTTCATATACAAAAATAGAAGCTTTGACATAACTTCAACCTACCATTGTACATATCCATACAAACAAGAAAGAGTTTGCACCTCCTGTTGTAAGTTCACCATCTACAACAACTTTGCAAACAAAATCATGGGAGAGTAACTTACTACCTTTGCAACTAGATGAAATGCCTAGGGCAGTCAAAAACTATTGGTCAAAGTCTTCACCCAAAAAAACTTGGAACAATTAGATTCAAAAGGTAACGACATCATTCCAAATGGTATGATCTATCCAAGCAAGGGGGGAGTGTTTGTTGACATTCATCATTCACTCACTCCCCTCTTAACCTTCCTCCTTGACCTCTCAATCTTACAATCTATGTTTATATAAAGCCTTATACACTCACAAGAACAAGATGAAAAAGTAAAAGAGCAAGGGCCACCAAACAATAATCTGGAAACTTACAAGTTCTATATATGACACAAAATCATAAAAACTCATTATGCACAAGGACACAACCTTTTGACACAACTCTTATAATATGTGCACTCTAACCATCATCTATCTATGTGTACAGATATGGCTAGTACGATAGAGTCATCCACTCCTACCTTGGATCAGAGGTATCCTCTTTACTTTTCACAAGTGTTTCAAATAGTCTACCCGGTGCCTGCATGTGAATGGGATTTGGTAGATACACTAGCATGTGAGAGGAGTTTTGAGGAGTTAGAATGGTTCATACGTCTCTTGACCACAACTGATCCATACTCAGTAGAGAGCGTCTCTTCGATTGCACAAACTTACCCTCTTGACCAAGATGACTATAGACATATGACTATAGACGTCTAGTGATGTTCTTAGTGAACATTTGTGCCTCTAATGATGAGGAAGAGTTACATGATTACACAGATGGCACATATGGTCTCATGGATGATGACTTCCTTTTTCTCGATGATGACAAGGATAGGGGTTTAGTCTTAGAGTTACCTCCCCATCTCTACAATATCATGTTCCCTTGACTCTCTAGGGGGGAGTGCAAATAATTAGGTTAGGGTTCCTTATGTTATTTGATTGCGTTCAATAAGGGTTGGTGCCTCTTTCCACAAATGTGCCTCCTAGAGGTATCCTTTGTGTTTCTTAGTGTGTACATGAATGGGTTGTTGTTGTAAGATTTTGAACATCATGGAATCTTTCTCTCATTCATTCTTCGAATTGAGCAATATGTGTTTTTTGACCATTAGCATTGCATCCATGTTTGTCTGCTTTAATTGGATTGGTAGCACAATATTCAGCACATTTGCTTAGATAAAACATTAGATTCTATATAATTTTTTGTCATAATCCCTTGTCTAGGTTTCAGAATCAAGCAGTCTGACTAAGCTAGTTTGACCAAGTTAGGAGTTAAAGATCTTCTCTTAGTACCATGGGGAATGTCTTCCTAATAATCAATGGTTACTTTAGGTTCTTAATCCTATTTAGGCAGCATTGTGTGCAATGTACTAGGGATTTCTAGTGGGCTTAGTCTCTATTGACCTTTAGCTTCAGTATTATAAAAGGATTTTACTAGTGTGATAAACCTGGAGAGAGTAACAGTGTCATATGACCCCCCAAAAGTTACAAAATTCAAATGCTAAAAATAAACAAAAAAATGCCACAATGTAAAATCTTAATTTGATACTTCACTCAGATGCATTACCTATGATACTAGAGCCCTAGAGGTTTCCATTGTGGGCACTTTTCCTTGAAAAGCAAAAAACCCAAGGCATACAAAATAAGCACACACATCAAACTTGATCAATGTGATAAGAGTTTTGGGGTCAAAGAAAAGGGAATAAGTCAGGTGATGATTTCATGAGCAATTCCTTTTATCGTAGCTTAACTACAAGGTCTTCTAGGTATAGCCTCTAGTCAGCCCTCGGACATGAAATACTTGGCTCTCACGATTAAACAGCTAATTGACCATAGAAAATTGAGAAGCTTGTCCATGATATTAATAGTTGACCTCTAGTGCCTTTAGATCATTAAATTAGCAATCCCATACTTGTTTAATTTTTTACCTTTAAACTGTTTATGCATTTGATTATATTACAGTTTAATGTTTTGCTGAGAAATTGTTTAATATTCTGTTACCAATCAATTTGTCTACCTACATATGCTTTTAAATTGTATATGAGAATGCAGTAACTGTGCCAATTTTGGTTGATTTTGCAGTGATTAGAGAAGGCTAAGGAAATTCAATCTTGGATGCTCTTCCACCTCGATGAACGGGCTTCATCTCAATAGCTTCCAAGGACGGAATCTACATCAAGAAGGGGGCCATCTTGACCCTCACGGACACCCTATCACCTTCCACGGACTTGATTGAGTCATGGACCGGGCTTGTTGGTCCAATAGGTGTGTAGGTGATCGCTGATGAGAGGTTCACCACTTATCTTATTTTTACGATAGTGTTGGAACGACCGACCATTGTGGGCGCCCATCTGTGAATGGGTCAAACTCTTATAAAAGGTCCATTTGAGCTAAAAATCCTCATTCTCTGAGGTGTAAGCTAAGAAGTGCTCTTGCTCCATCTCTGTCTCCTTCTCCTTCGTGTGCTCACAGATGTGTGTGTGTGTGTGTGTGTGTGTGTGTGTGTGTGTGTGTGTGTGTGTGCACGCTTGAGAGAGAGAGAGAGAGAGAGAGAGAGAGAGAGAGTGTGATCGAGCATTGTGGCGGCATCGGCAACGGCATCGACGGTGGCTCCTTCTTCTTCATAGCACACAATCCTTCACGGCGGAAGCATTGAGCGGTGAGTGACACACCCATACCCCTTTGAGCTTGCTAGGCTCTTCTAGTTGTGTGTTTGCAGCCTTTCGAGGCTCGCACACAGTACACATGCAAGTTCCCAGCTTCGACATGTACGGCAAAGCATACGAAGATTGATCATATGAAAGAATTTTTCAAATCCTTTTGCATCAAAACGCCCCAAGCATATCAATCCCTACACTTGGGTTGACATAGAAGGTTTCATCCCACTTTGGTGGCTAACACTTCTTTAACTTCCTTGAAATTCTACTCATTTTCTTCACTCCAAGTGAAGACACCCTATGAGTGAGTTGTTGCAAGGGAAGAATCATCTAAGAGAGCAGAGACACAAGGAATTGAATGATCCTTGGTTTGGCCTCAATGAAATGTGACACTTATCTACATTCAATTGCCCACCTAATGATTGCAACCTAATTAACCCTTCACAGACCTTCTCCAAATGCAAGTGATGAGAGCTGTTTTAAAAAATCATTTATGCATACCCTTATGGAATTACCAAGTAAGAGCTTGAAAACATAAATTGCAAAGCGATGAAATGTAGTAGGTGCATTAGTGATCCAAAAGGCATCACTCTATAGGCAAACCATCCCCAAGGTGTGATAAATGCATATGTGAAGGAAATGTCTCTGCAAATCCACAAAATAGCATGCTATAAGTGTTAGAACCAACGAATCTGCATACCTAATGAATCATTCATACACACAATTGGACCTGTATACGATTTGAGAGAGGAAGAGAGTGATAAAAGCACGAAAGTGTGTACATGAACACCTCCTAGAGTAGAGTGCTATGCATCCATGAAAGCAGAGGGGTGTATAAGAAATACACAAAGCACTAAGTACAATCTTCCCTCGTGCAAGGGTGAGAATTTCCCTTTTGCATGTATTTATTTAAACATAACAATGAATGCTAAAAAATGAAGACAGCTATCTTTGTGGACATAAAATTATCCTTGATCATAAAGAGGTGGTCATAAACTATTTATCCATTGTTAAATAATCCAATGGTCCATGATGCTTTCCAATTGTTTACACTAAATAGTTGTTAAAGCATCATAATTAAATATTAGTGCTGCAAACCTCTAAAAATAAAAATTAAAAGGTATTCGTAATGGCTTCAAAAAAATTGAAAGGTGCTCTTAATTCAAAGATTCCACTCAAAAACAAAAAAAACGATGTGTTAATCTATAGCACATAACGACAGGCAATAACAAAGCACATAGATTTGCAACAATATTACCTAAGAAAGATGAATACAACATTTTGAGAGAGAGAGAGAGAGAAAGAGAGAGAAACGCTAACGAGAACTTAGAAAAAAATGCTAAAGGAAAAATGAAGAGTAGAGAAACACCTATTTATATGGACACAAAAGGTCTCTTGACTTTTGATCTTCATATTTCTTTTGACTTTCCACCTTTCGTTTGTCTTTTCATTTCCTAAACTCACCCTTCACTTATACACTTAATATGTTTTGAAATAATTTTTATTTTTCTGAGATTGGGGAGACCTAATGGTTAAATTTATATAATAGAAAAATCAAAATTAAATATTACAAACTTAAAAAATTTAATTTGCCTTATGCCATCAATCATCCATACTACACATTCTCATGTCCCATACCACTAAAATAAGTAGTATGCATCATATCATAGTATATGTGGATATCATTGGTCACAATCATCATTCAATATCCAAGTACATCAATACCAAGTACAAATCCATAACAATGTTATAATCATTATCGTAAACCAAAGCCAATTCCATAGCAATATAGTTCAAATCAGGTCCATCATATATCCGAATTCACAAAACTAGCAACAAACAAGAGTGCGGCACCGTGTAAATGCACAAAATAGCATGTTGTGAGCAATTGAACCAATGAATCTGCATACACATGATTGGAGTTGTATATGATTTGAGAGAGGAAGAGAGCAAGAGAGAGCATGAGAGCACGTGCATGCACACATCTTAGAGTCGATTACTATGCACGCACATGAGCAAAGGTGAGAGGGACGATGAAGAGATATATAAAGCACTGGGTACAATCTCCCCCATTGCAAGGGTGAGCATTTCCCTTTTGCACATATTTATTTATAAATAGCAATGAATGTTAAAAAATGATTACAACTATTTTCCTTAACATAAAATAGCACTTTTTCATAAAGAGGTGTCCATAAACTATTTATCCATCGATAAATAATCCAATAGTCCATGCTGCTTGCCACTTGTTTACAATAAATAGTTGTTAAATCATCACAATTAAATACCATTATAACAAAGGTAGTTAACCATTGATCCTCCTTAGCAATTCTTATTTTAAAATAACCTGAGTAGCCATCACGTGTAGCACTCCTATTCTGCCACCTTGTTTAAGATTTCATCTTGCAAAGGGAGGGAAAAGTGGTCCGTCTTAGTGGCTGCATTTAAAGTTTTGTAATCTACATAAATGTTACCTGGGAGTCCCTCCAAATATACATGAGACAACATGCTACATGCGATAAAATCCATTGATATACATACGTGGTGAACCGTAATTGCATATAATCAAAGCTATACACGATTTGAGAGAGACTAAGAGTGGGACAAAGCATAAAGGCATGTGCAAGTGCACCTCAAATACTGAAGAAACCCATTTTGAATCTTCCATAGGATAAATAAATCCCATGATTAAGTAGCTTCTTACCACATTGAGAAATGTTTCTTGTTGGGTGGACTATGCCAAGTCTTCTTAGTCTCTACATAATTGGCTTGGTTCCTTCCCTCAAGCTGATGTGGTTCTCTACCACTAAAAAAACAATTATCTTCTCGTAGCCATCAATGAAGAGTGTTGAAAGACCCTTCAATATCTTTGTGTCATTTGCTAGTTCCTCAGTATACAAAACATCAAACAACATCTATCATAACTTACCTTCCTCCACCAAAGATTGTATATTTGGTGGGCCTTCCTCATTTCCATCCTCTATTGGTGGTATGTCTGGTGGGTCATTGTTTTTGGGGTCTCTCAACATGACTCCCACTACCTCAATAAAGTTGTCACTCTCATTATTGATATAAAATCCTCCTTTGAAATAGGTGTTGAATCAATGGTGGAGAACTCATCAGTGAAGCTTCCAAGTCTATCTCTTCTATTGATGTACAATCCTCCTGTGAATTAGATGTTGATTAAATGGTGGAGAACTCATCAACAAAGCTTCCAAGTCTATCTCTTCTTGTCTACCTATTTCAAGTTATACAAGATCTCCTTACCCTTGATATGTTTCATCTTGAGCAAACCTTGTAGCCCAGTTTTGTTTTGCCTCCATGGCATTGAGCCATGGTCTCCCTAGGATGATTGGATATCCCTCCCCCTTTATTGGCATTACAAATACATCCACACCTACCTCTATGGAGAAGGCTTTTACTGGAATAGCATTAACTACACCCGCACAACATATCCTGAGGTTAACCATCTTCGCTACTCGACAAGGTTCCAGCCTTCCAAACTCCAAGCCTAAGTGATGCATCATTTGTTCACTCATAACGCAAATATGTGCTCCTCCATCCATGTAGACACTTGAGACCCATTGACCTTTGATGTGGACATCTAAGATGACAATATGTCATCTAAGTTCTTCCCAAAGATAGCACCTTTGATCTTGGACTTTGGTCGTCTACTGATACTCACCATCTTTGTTCATTGCCTTCTGACTTTAAGTGCTAAGTGGAGTAGTCAGGGCCGAGTAATCTTAAGCCCCTATAAAGGTACATCATCAACCAAATCATATGGTCGAGTGATGACTCACCAAGTGTGGTATAAAATTCCTATTTCACATCGTGGCTTAAACTTTCTCTTACTAGACTCGCTTTGAGTCCGCTTCCTTTCTTTTGCTTGAGAAGTCTCCTCTTGTCTAGCCCTCTTTACTTGCATGGCTTCCACTTCATCCATCTTAGCCTTGCCTTTTTCTTGGTACATTCTCCCTTTTCAAACTTACCTTTCATCCAAACTGATGATTCCAATTACTTGGTGTCCAACAGGCTTTGTTGGTGTTATGCATGCTCTTGAAAGTAGAAAAAAATTGTTTGTGTATAGGAATGAATTTATGCCATATACTTACAAAAAGTGATGGGTCCATTCTGTATTAGGTTTATGGTCATTTGGTGACGATATATTATACATGGACCTTAGAGAACATATGTGGATGTGCCGTTTTCCATCTTTCTAGGTCAAACTCTATGTGAAAGGACACTTGAATTGGTGTTTTAAGAAGGTATTTACTCACTAGATGGGAAAATTTTATGCATAGAGACAGTGTCCCAAGAGCCATGTGTGTATTATGAGTCTACTAACAGTGTGTGCAACTAAAATCCAAGTATGGGAGTCATGTCTCGAAGAAGATTTAGTTTATAGTAGCTAAGTTTTGGAGTTCTACTTATGGTTATCGTTGTGATAGCTGGATGTGACTCTTGGATTATTTTTTTGGATATGGTTGTGCTATCATTTTTTTTTAGCTAGGGATGGTTGTGCATCACCCAAAGAAGGGTGGGATGCTTACATTTTGTGATGTGGTTAATAGATTTATGGTTTATGGTTTGGATTATGGATAATGGTTTTGTCTCTTGGCCATATCCAAGGTATGACGATATGAGTTGTGGGAGCCAAACATACGGTTTATGGTTTGTGGTAAGGGTAGAGACATGATTGATTCTCTTTGAAGGAAACGTTTGATGCATATTGTGGTTGCATAAAGAGGACTTATGTTCATATGCAACATTGTTGGATAACCACTTAGCAATCCATGGTGCACAACAATAAAGAGGAGGTTGTTAGCAGGTCATCGTGAGACGGACGTCTGTAGCATAGCTATCTGGCACTATCATAATATTTCAATACTCAGGGAAGTGACTCAAACAGGGTACAAAGACTGTTTGAGGGTGTCAACCTGAAGAAGTGAACCTAGTAAGCAAACCTAGTGAACCTAGTGAATCTATGACAAGTTTTTAATCTACTTAGGAAGCATGCCTTATATGCCAAGAAGAGAAAAATGTTCTTTTATGCAAATAGAGGTGCAATATCTCGGATATATTACTTTTTTCAAAGGTCTTAAGATGGATCCTAACAAAGTCAAAGATATTTTGAAATGGCCTTCTCCCAAAAAATTAAAAGAGCTTCAAATTTTTCTCGGCATGGTTGGCTATTAAGTTCATTCAAAATTATGCAAAGATAGTTGTCCCTATGACTGACTCGCTGAAGGGTCAAGGTCATCTATTTACTTGGCAAAAAAGCAATTGAGTAGCTTCAAGAAGCTTAAGACAGCATTAGCTACCGCTCCCCTATTGAAGTCATTGATCTAACAAAACCTCTTATTTTAAACACCGATGCTAGCAATAAGGTTATTGGTGCATTACTACTTCAAGGGGGTAGACCAATTGCTTTTACAAATAAAAAATTAGATAGTGCTCAAAAGAAATGCTTCGCATATGAGTGCAAGTTGTATGCCATTATACATGCCCTTCATAGATAGAGGCATTATTTATATGGTGCAGAGTTTGAGGTTGTGTTTGACCATCAGAGCATTAAGTGGTTTACCAATCAAAAATAGGTGAGCTAGACCAACAGAGATCCTTCGCGAGTATGATTTCTCTTTACGGTATTGTAACAGTCATTACAATTTGGTCGCCGATGCTTTAAGCTACATGCCAAAGATAATACTCTTTCTTTCACAAAATTGAGAGTGAATTTTTGACCTCTCTTTGAGGGAGGTGCGAGTACAATCGATTGTACAATATGTTGTGGAGTCATGTAGAAATGAGGGATCCTTCTCACACTAATGTAGGTGTAGCAATCAACTCTACACACAATTCTTTTTTTCACAAGCAGAACTACAATGATGGAAGTTTTTTGTCAATGGTGGATATCTACTCCACAAGGGGAGAGTATATTACCCATGGACTTAGACGCCAAGCACCAAATTCTTTTTTGGGCATCATGATAGTCCAAGTGCAAGTCGTCCTGACATTGGGAAGATATATGTAGGCAATTTTAATGGCTAGGTTTACACAAGGCCATACACAAGTATGTGATGAATTGCCAAACATTTCAAGAAAAAAAGGTTGAGCATTTCAAGGTAGGTGTAATTTTACATCCATTAGAGATTCCAAATAGAAAATTGAAACTTATGTCTATGGGCTTTATTGTTGGTCTACCTATGATAGTTCATGACCATGACTCTATTTAAGTAGTTAGTAGACCAATTGACCAAGATGAGTAGGTTTATCCTACAAAGACTATGATCAAGGCTCTAGAATTAGCAAGGCTACTCATGGAGGACATGTATAATTTATGTTCCCTTCCATCTAATATTGGTAGCAAAAGAGATAAGGAATTTGATGGTCATTTTTCTAGAGTAGTGTTCGATAAGCTCATGACTACTATTAACTTTAGCTCAACTGATCATCCTCAAATAGATGAACATATTGAGCAAGTAAATCATGTACTAGAAGATATGCTATGAGCCTATGTTACTAAAAATCAAACAGATTGAGAAGACCATCTGCATATTTTGGAATTTGCCTACAATAGTGCAAAGCATGTTTCCAAATGATTTAGCCCATTTATGTTCACGCATGGTTGTCAACCTCGGTCTCCTGTTGCCATAGGATTAGCGAATGAATGCAAATATCTAGCAAGGGATCTTTTCAAAGAATATTTTTATAAGTTGAGGATTGATAAGAGCAATGTTAAGCAGGCTCAAGACTATTATAGAAACTTTGTAGATGAGAAACACAAACAAGTCTCCTCCGCAAAGGGAGAGTGGGTGTTTTTGACGGTCTGAGAGCATTCAAAAAGTCAAAAAATTGGCCCTATGACTAAAATTTCACAGGTAGTGTGACTTGTTTCAAATTCTTAAGAAGATTGGTGAGCATGCTTACAAATTAGATTCACCAGCGCACTGTTTGTAGCAGGGCTACAATGTCACTTGTGTAGGACAGACAATTAGTTTAGTTGGTCACAGTTGGTCAGAAGTTCACACTAGACGGACATTCGCTTGGACAGTGACATGTGGCATGTGTTACGAGTGGTGGTCCAATGGACACCGTGGCCAGATCGCCACCACCGCAGTTAGCTGGATTGGGATATCTGCCAGCTATTGGTGGCTCTTTAGGAGATACATATGAGTGGTTGGTTCCAGTCGTGGGTACGTATCATTATCGATTTTGTATGGTTTAGCATCTAGTCTTGAGTCCTAAGTCTAGAGTTTTGCACGCCACTGCTGGCACTCTCCCTGCACATTGGAGCTTCGACACCCCATTACCTTGAGTCCTAAGCTTGGAGCTATGTGTGCTACCAGCCAAAGTCGTATATTCTTTGAGCTTCTCGAGTTCCATTGAGTTGAGTCTGGAGTTGTGTTCTCAGTGATATCGTGTCTCAAGTCATATTCCACTTCTGTGTTTGAGTCATGTTCATGTGTGATGTTTCTTCTGTTGGAGTGAGGTTTCATGCATACTGCACTGAGGAGCAGCCACTCTAGAGAGCATGACACCCTTTCCTCTCTACAAGTGCTCTCATTTTTGGCATGCCTAGTGGGACCTCGATTGAAGTCTCACTCCGTTATGCCTACTGGACAAGGAGCTAGCTAATTAAGATTAAGCTCTCATCTGTGTTTGTCTTAGATTTTTGATCTAGTTTGGTCTCGTCCAGATTCCCTTTGCCATCTTGAGGTAGTCTCTTGTCTAGGTCCAGCCTGGTCTCGTCCAAGTCTAGCCAGGGGTCTAGTCACTCGTCCTGGTCTAGCTATCTCTCGTCAAGGTCTAGGAAGGTCTCTTCCAAGTCTAGCCCGAGTAGTCACTCGTCCTGGTCTACGAAAGCCTAGTCCAGTGTTCAGTCAGTTCATGTCCAAAAGCTTGGGTGGACTCTTGGTTACTATATGACACATACAAGGTAGTCAAAGGAGTGACAAAGTCCACTACTAAGTCCTCTGAAGTACTACCACAGAAAGCGTCAACCATTTGTGCCAAGTAGAAGCCCAACAGACCCATTACCCCTACTTTCACCCTCAACCAATTCTACACCTCCCCAGCCACCCCCATCAATAAACTTCTCATCCCCTATGCTACAGCAAGCCCCAGTGCAACAAGTTCCTCCACAGACAGTCATGGAGGAGCTCACAAGCATTCTAGCTAAGGTGACTTTCAAGGGTCTCTCCACAGAGAATGTAGATGACCATGCCAGGAGATTTGTCTCCCTCCTCAGGGTTCTTGGGCTCAACAGAGAAGACGCTTACCCAGTGCTCTTTCCACCAACATTGGATGGCTTAGCCGATAAATGGTATAGTCAGTTTGTTGAAAACAAATTTACAACTTGGGCCACATTACGACGATAGTTTTGTGAAGATTTTAGGCCAGGGGACTTCCAAGAGAAGGTTTTGGATGAATTTTGTCCAATCTGATGCTCCAGCCAAATGAGACTTTTGCAGAACTTGTGGCTAGAACCAAGTCTCTGGTCGCTATGCTTTCTCAGCCAACCGGGTGAATTTATGGTTAAGAAATGGGTAGAGAAGGCTCTTCCCAAAACCTCTCACCAAAAACTCTGACAGAGTCTCCGACCTGAGCCACTCTGGAGGAATTCATCGCAGTGGCTACTCGGATAGAAGGAGCTAGGAAGATGTTCACCGACTCTCCTCAGGTAGAGACCCCCTCAATGTTTTTGGAAAGTCCTTTTGATCCTTTACCTTCTTTACACAAGGAACTGGAAGCCCTAAAGTTACAGCGAGCTATTTAAGAGGAGAGGTCCTTCTCTCTCAGACAGGAGAAGCCTCCACATCACGGGGCTTTGGACCAGATCGAGCGCGAGCTAGAGGAGCTCAGCTTGCAGCAGGAGACTAAGGCTATGGTCTGGTGTAGCTCATGCCGCTCTCCAGGGAACCCTCCACAAGAATGCCCCTTCGGGCTTATTGCCACTTCTGTGAAAAGTCTGGACATGTTCAAAGTGACACCCTTGCAGTTATTTAGTCACTTTACTCAGGAGTAGGTCCTAGTGGGTAGGCACCTCCAAGTGCAACCATGAGAGTCCTATATGATATCACACCCCGCCGCTCCTCTTATAGATTATAGAAGCCCTCATCTCACCGTGTCCATCTTGGGGTGACATTTATTAGGAGTGATAGTGGATAGTGGATAGTGGATCCGACATCAACCTCATGCCTGAGTTCACTATGTTAGCTTTAGGTCTGTAGCCTACACGACCTGCTCCCTTCACAGTTACGTTGGCCAGCTAGGGGACAGTCTACCTAGTGGGTATAGTGGACAAGGTGCCTTTGCAGGTACCAGTACTTCACCTTTACCTTGGATTTTGTTGTGGTTCGTCTTCCGCAAGTTGAGGGAGGATTTCCCTTGCTCATCGGTAGACCATAGCTACGCCACACTAAAGCGCTTCATGATTGGGGAAATGACGCTATGTGGATACACAGTCCTAGATCCCAAATGCAACCTATTCGCCTAGAAGGAGGCATAGATCCCGTAGTGCAGCAAAGTTTCTTGTCAATGAAAACCAACCCTGAACAAGAACAACCTACTCCACCTGAAGGGTCAGATGAAGATCTGTTGGAGTGGTTGGACGCTACCAAGTCTATTCCTTGTTATAGAGTCTCTATTCAATCTCCACCTAAACATACATTCTCCTCCAACACTTCTATTGTAATTGAACCCTATCATCCCCCTGAGCCACTAGCAAGTGTGCCACCCGAGCTAGTAGCCAGTGTGGCAGTCACAGTGGTAGTGGAAGCCTTCACCTCGACCTCCTCGATGTCTGATTCTCCCACCAAACCAAAGCTCTCCTTTGTAAATGATAACCTTCCCTTCGACAAGCTTCCAACAAGATGGTTACAAGAGGTGTATGTAGTCTTTATCTCTATTGCCTTTCTAGTCGTTCTCTGCAGCATACAACGCTTTGGAATTGAGAAGGTGACTTTGGTTTTTGCTTCTGCTCTAAGGCCTTTGTCACCTGGAATCCTACCATTCTGTCACCATCACCACCCCCACCTAGTCCCTTACCTATCTCCATCCCCTCTCAGCTTGCCTGTATCTACCCTCCCCTTGTCCCTACCCCCTCTCCTCTTGCCCCTATCTAGCCCAACCCCCTCGCCCCTACCCACCCCCTCACCCTCGCCCCTCTCCAGCTTTCCCTTGCCCCTACCCACCCCTTCTCACTCCCTCGCCCCTACCCTAATCCCCCTACCCTCCCCCTACTTGCCCCTACCCCCCCCCCCCCCCTCTCCACCTTTCCCTTGCCCCTACCCACCCCCTCTCTCTCCCTCGTTCCTACCTACTCCCTACTCACCCCCTACTTGCCCCTACTCGCCCCCTCCCTCCCTCCTCGCCCCTCTCCACCCCTCTTGCCAAACCCCCCTCGCCCCTACCTAGTTCCCTCACCCCTATCTAAACCCCCTCACCCACTCTCCCCTACCCACCCCCTCCTCCATACCTACTCCCTCTCGCCCCTACCCTCCCCCTACCACCCCTTCTCTCTCCCCTCGCCATATTCACTCCCTAGACCACTATCCACCCCCTCAACCCTCAAGTGTTAGAAGCAACTACTATAGGCGTAGAGTGTGAGCATTGGCTTGAAGAAAACCAAGAAATTTTCACAAAGTTTCATTGCGCTCTTTTGGTTATGTTTACACTAGCGTCGGGACTTGATGGGAGTTGTTCATCTTGGTAACTTACAACATTGAGGCGGGGTTATTGCTTCTTCAACATATCTTGCAAATATCTACATTGCAATCTTCACCGATACCTTCCTCCTAGGAACTCAAAATCTTCTTCAGTCAGAGCGTACTACGTTTTTTCTGCTTGTTCATTGTTCTCTCTAGTTTCAACGTTCTCTCTCACTGGGACGGTGAGTGGTCTTGTGGCGTGCAACATGTAGCAGGGCTACAGTGTCACCAGTGCAGGATAGACAGTTCGTTCAGCTAGTCAGGAGTTCACACTGGACAGACTCTTGCCTAGGAAGTGACACGTGGCAAGTGTTACGAGTGGTGGTCCAATGGACACAGTGGCTAGATCACCACCACCTCAATAGGGAGATAGGCTTAGCTGGATTGGGATGTATGCCAGCTCTTGGTGGCTCTTTAGGAGATACATATGAGTGGTTGGTCCCAGTCATGGGTACGTATCATTATTGACTTTGTATGGTTTAACATCTAGTCTTGAGTCCTGAGTCTAGAGTGCCAGTGGTAGTGTTGCCTCCTTCGACGCATTTCACCTGGACCACTGCCGATCGGAACAACACTCCACCTTATGCCGCTATGCAGGTGACAGCCCCACCACAAGGATGACCCTTGATTCACCACCATAATCATCAAGTTAAGCCTTTGCCTCTATGGCCGCAAGATGCATCCCTTTCTCTTCTGTCCTATTGACCTCCATTAAGGCTGAATGCTTAATCTACTATTTGGTGAACTTCCCATAGTCCCCGCACCCCTACTACAACAATAGTTTAGCACAACCACTTTCTATGGCTAAAGTCACCATCCCAACAACACCCAAATATGTTGCACTCTCCATATTGATTGAACCACAACCTCTAACGCCTGCAACATCGCCAATTAGCCACCACTCATATGGGGACAATTACATGTTTGCCATTCACTTTGCCCCATTCTTCCTATTGTATCAATCAGCCCTACATGCACCCTTTCAAGCATAACATTTTTTTGTTTTCACGTGCATTGGCTTTAGATTCCACCCGTCCTCATTGTGTTGGCCAGTGCCAACCACTTGCACATTGGACCTCTTGCACTAGGAGCGTCCGGTTATGAAGCACCAAACTTCTCTAATGCATGCCTCTGCAACCTCCTCTTATTGGCCCATTTTCACAAGGCATGTCTCTATCGGTTGAAAATAAATTTCAAGTGCTCGCTCCCCAATCCTATGCTACTTCTACTTTTTTTATAAACAATTGTCACCTATGCGCAACACCACCCTCAAGGCCCTGCCACCTAAATCTCTCGATGTTGGATTGCCTCTCTTTGCCTTGACTATTTGGCTACCCCATTGTCCTCTAAGTGCCACCCTGACCTCTACCCCTACTACTCCCATCTCCATTAGCCCTAGTTCACTTCGTCCATCTACTGGATAGTGTATGCAGGCCTCGGGTCACACACTACACATGCCCTACTTGGAAACTGGCAAGTCGCATGTAGCAAAGTCGATGGTTGCAAAGAAGTGTAAGTGGCCCATGGTCGAGCAGGGAGCAAGCTATGGCAGGTGCATGCTAAGACTTAATCCTAGAAAAAGTGAGAGAAAGAGAGAGTTGACCTAGAATAGTTGTGGCAAAGCAGGAGTGTAGCCTAGGAGGGCTCACAAAGTAGGGAACACACCTACACATGCACGCTCAACTCCACCACTCCCTTCTCGAAATCCGTGAGGGCCGCCGCTCGGCTACGTGGGTAAATTTTTCATGTTTTTGACACTTCGTCTTTTTGGCCCTTATCCATGCCCTTAGAGGCAGTTCCCACGATCCCGACCCCTAGCCAAGTATTGTGCATATGCCCTAGCTACTATAGGATACTTCGCAATATTGGAACTTGAAAGCACAACATTAACTTTCCCACATCATAGAAAGTGATCTACTCAGTTGATCCAATATTATTTTTTCTAAAAAGACAAAAATATAATCTCATTTTTCATTAGCAAAAGGGTTAGGGACTCTAAAGCCTTAGCCCTTTGGGTAGGCCAAAAAACCCAACCAAACACTAAGACCTTTGCCACAGGCCGGGCAAAAAACTATATAACTCTATCACCTAGGAGGCTTTCAAAGCTCAAAACCTAAATGAAGTCTTTTAACACCAATCACAAATATCTTACACTTCACCCAATCTTTTAACATTTGAGAGAAGAAATTACATCTCGGATATTTGTTTTCCTTTCATTTGTGAAAGTCTTCTTTGTTTTTATGTTGCATGATATGCCTAACATTCTAATCTCCTCATCTCATCGCAGGAGAGGTTAGAATATTCAATGAAAGTCTCAACAAAAAGCACTTTTTTTTTTTTTTGCATAACTCACAATTGTGAGATCATTCCAAGCCTATATCCATTTTCTCAAACTCATATACAACTAGATTCAAAAGATAGTCGGGTATCATAGTGTTCAAAGTTGAAGCAAAGAAG
Organism: Adiantum capillus-veneris; assembly: GCF_014529385.1. Lineage (NCBI taxonomy): Eukaryota > Viridiplantae > Streptophyta > Polypodiopsida > Polypodiales > Pteridaceae > Adiantum > Adiantum capillus-veneris. The sequence goes on from NC_140944.1 coordinate 149,749,620, forward strand.
GTGAGAGCTCACCAAGATCTACCAATATTTGATAGACAAAAAAAAAAGGGAGGTCAACAAAGAAAAAGTAAGGTGAGACACATCAATGGCACGATGTGTTTATGACAACTAGTATTGTCGGCAGTCAAAGCAGAGTCTCTCTCTCTCTCTCTCTCTCTCTCTCTCACTCACACACACACACACACACACACACACACACACACACACACACACACACACAACCACCAAGTTGCAGGGCACACACCATCGGAGTTTACCGATTGAAAGAAACGATGCCGCGTGTCCGAAAGAGGGGGCCAAAATCCCTCCCCCTTTTATAATAGTATAGATGAAATTAGTGGTTGATTGGCCTAATCATAAAACTATAGTGTCATTGTCTCCTCCTCAAATCCTCAAAACATGTAGATTCTTAAACCAAGAAAAAAGTGTATCCATGTGCCTCTTAAGGATGGCCATTTAAATAGGCCCGAGCTATTGCAATGTTACTCAATTGCCAAGTGTTCTAAAAATTTCTTAATGACCTTTAATCCAAGCAAAATGAATTTTCCTCCTTGATTGCTCACTACCAAAACAAACCGTAGGAGCTCCCATTAAAGTTGTCTAATGTGGCAATATTGTCTAGTTAAGGCACCATTTAGATGTCATGTCTTGATAAAAGGACTTTCTATGATTCTACATTAGTATATTTACATCGTATGTAAAGGTGACATTATGTCCACCAATAGATTGATGGCGTAGTTAGATCAAAACCCTTAGCCCATGAGAGGATGGTCTAAGCTTATGCTTTTATTGATAAGAAGGTACCCGACTATTAATGAAAACATTTTGCAATAGAAAATATGCATCATTTAGCAATGGCAAAGTAAAGAAATCACATTGTGAATAGATGGTGCACCACTACCAAGACTCTTATGAGCTAAGAGAATAGGAAGAATGCTTTCCTCAAGCATGCAAGTTGACAATTACATGTGGAACAACACAACGTATAAAAGGAATTTTAAAGTGAAAAGGATAACAAAAGGGTATCTAATTCCTACAAAGATTCTATATCATCAAAAGAATGTATATGCAAATGAATGAAATAGAGAGAGCATGTATTAGCTTGGAGTAGTACATGCTCTCTCTATTTCATGAAGTTGTATACACATTCTTTTGATGATGTAGAATCTTTGTAGGAATTATAGAAGGAATTTAAAAGTGAAAAGGATTCCTTTTCACTTTTCACTTTTAAATTCCTTTTATACGTTGTGTTGTTGTTGTTCCACATGTAATTGTCAACTTGCATGCTTGAGGAAAGCATTCTTCCTATTTCCGTTAGCTCATAAGAGTCTTGGTAGTGGTGCACCATCTATTCACAATGTGATTTCTTTACTTTGCCATTGCTAAACGATGCATATTTTCTATTGCAAAATGTTTTCATTAATAGTGGGGTACCTTCTCACCAATAAAATATAGCATAAGCTTAGACCATCCTCTCATGGACTAAGGGTTTTGATCTAGCTACGCCATCAATCTATTGATGGACATAATGTCACCTTTACATACAATGTAAATAGACTAATGTAGAATCATAGAAAGTCCTTTTATCAAGACATGACATCTAAATGGTGCCTTAACTAGACAATATTGCCACATTAGACAACTTCAATGGGAGCTCCTATGGTTTGTTTTGGTAGTGAGCAATCAAGAAGGAAAATTCATCTTGCTTGGATTAAAGGTCATTAAGAAATTGTTAGAACACTTGGCAATTGAGTTACATTGCAATAGCTCGTGCCTATTTAAATGGCCATCCTTAAGAGGCACATGTATACACTTTTTTCTTGGTTTGAGAATCTACAGGTTTTGAGGATTTGAGGAGGAGACAATGACACTATAGTTTTATGATGAGGCCAATCAACCACTAATTTCATCTATACTATTATAAAAGGGGGAGGGATTTGGCCCCCTCTTTCGGACATGCGACATCGTTTCTTTCAATCGGTGAGCTCCGATGGTGTGTGTCCTGTAACTTGGTGGCTGAGTGTGTGTGTGTGTGTGTGTGAGAGAGAGAGAGAGAGAGAGAGAGAGAGACTCTGCTTCGACTACCAACAGTACTAGTTGTCATAAACACATCGTGCCATTGATGTGTCTCACCTTACTTTTTCTTTGTTGACCTCCCTTTTTTTTGTCTATCAAACATTGGTAGATCTTGGTGAGCTCTCACCTTCTTTGCTTCAACTTTGAACACTATGATACCCTGCTATCTTTTAAATCTAGTTGTATATGAGTTTGAGAAAATGGATGTAGGCTCGGAATGATCTCACAATTGTGAAATTATAGTACAATCACTCACAATTGTGAGTTTTTCCAACAACCAAAAAAAGTGTTGTTTGCTAAGACTTTCATTGAATATTCTAATTTCTCCTGCAATGAGGAGATTATAACGTTAGGCATATCATGCAACATAAAAACAAAGAAGACTTTCACAAATGAAAGGAAAACAAACATCCGAGATGTAAATTTTTCTCTCAAATGTTAAAAGATTGGGTGAAGTGTAAGATATTTGTGATTGGCATTAAAAGACTTCATTTAGGTTTTGAGTTTTAAAAGCCTCCTATTGGATAGAGTTATATAGTTTTTTGCCTTGCCTATGGCAAAGGTCTTAGTGTTTGGTTGGGTTTTTTTGGCCTGCCCACAGGGCTAAGGCTTTGGTGTCACTAACCCTTTTGCTAATGAAAAATAAGATTTATATTTTTGTCTTTTTAGATTAAAAAAAATAATATTGGATCAACTGAGTAGATCACTTTCTATGATTACTAAAAACATAGTGGGAAAGTTAATGGTGTGCTTTCAAGTTCCTCTATTGCGAAGTATCCTATAATAGCTAGAGCATACGCACAATACTTGGCTAGGGGTCGAGATGGTGGGAACCGCCTCTAAGGGCATGGATAAGGGCCAAAAAGGCCAAGTGTCAAAAAGATGAAAAATTTACCCATGTAGCTGAGCGACGGCCCTCACGGATTTTGAGAAGGGAGTGGTGGAGTTGAGCGTGCATGTGTAGGTGTGTTCCCTACTTTGTGAACCCTCCTTGGCTACACTCTTGCTTTGCCACAACACTGTTCTAGGTCATGCTCTCTCTTTCTCCCACTTTTTTATAGGATTAAGTTTTAGCATGCACTTGCCATAGCTTGCTCCCTCCTCGCCATGGGCCACTTACACTTCTTTGCAGCCACCGACTTTGCTACATGTGACTTGCCAGTTTCCAAGTAGGGCATGGGTAGTGTGTGGCCCGAGGCCTGCATACACTATCCGGTAGATGGACGAAGTGAACTAGGGCTAATGGAGATAGGAGTAGTAGGGGTAGAGGTCAGGGTGGCACTTAGAGGACAATGGGGTAGCCAAATAGTCAAGGCAGAGAGAGGCAATCCAACATCGAGAGAGTTGGGCGGCAGGGCCTTGAGGGTGGTGTTGCGCATAGGTGACAATTGTTTATAAAAAAGTAGAAGTAGCATAGGAATGGGGATCTAGCACTTGAAATTTATTTTCAACCGATAGAGGCATGCCTTGTGAAAACGGGCTAGTAAGAGGAGGTTGCAGAGGCCTACATTAGAGCAGTTTGGTGCTTCATAACCGGATGCTCCTAGTGCAAGAGGTCCAGTGTGCAGGGATATAGTAGTGTTGGGCACTAGCCAGCACAATGAGGATGGGTGGAATCCAAAGCCAATGCAGGTGCAAACATAAAAATGTTATGCTTGAAAGGGTGTATATAGGGCTGATACAATAGGAAGTATAGGGCAAAGTGAATGGCAAACATGTAATTGTCCCAATATGAGTAGTGGCTAATTGGCGACGTTGCAGGCGTTAGAGGTTGTGATTCAGTCAATATGGAGACTGCAACATATTTGGGTGTTGTTGGGATGGTATCTTTAGCCATAGAAAGTGGTTGTGCTAAACGACTATTGTTGTAGTAGGGGTGCGGGGACTGTGGGAAGTTCACCAAATAGTAGAGTAAGCATTCAACCTTAGTGGAGGTCAATAGGATGAGAAGAGAAAGGGATGTTCATGGCAGCCACAGAGGCAAAGGCTTAACTTGGGAATAGATGATCGTGGTGGTGAATCAAGGGTCATCCTTGTGGTGGGGTTGTCACCTGCATAGTGGCAAAGGCAAAGTGTCGTGTTGATTGGCGATGGTCCAGGTGAGGTGCGTCGAAGGACAATACCTATGTAGAATGCAATGGTACGAGCCATCTCTCTATACTTTGAAGTAAGCAAAATTTCATATGTGTGAGGTTGTCCTTATAGTATCGCATTTACCTTCATATGCAAGCTCTATATGTCAAGGCTCAGGATCTTCTGCTCTAGCCTTGGGGCCATCTCTTTTGTTGGTCTTCCCTCTACACCTCATGTAGTTCTTCCTTACCTTGACTCTTGCCGTTCTCTATTGTCCATGGACTTTGCAGAGGATTCTTCTCCCATCACGGTTCACCTCAATGATGAATGAATAGAATAATGGCAGGCTACACACAATAAGGATCATAGCCTCCACATGCTTTGCACCATTTTGCAAGACCTTGCTAGCCTCTTTGATGGTGAGGAGCTCTGCACACATGTCTAGAATGCCACAAATCATGAAAAGCATGTCCTGAGCTTGCTTTTTGGAAGTGGTTGCAATTGCTTCTGGCTAGCTGGCCTAGCCTTTCAAGAATATTGTTAGGGTTGTTTCTCAAACTAAGGCTTGCCAGGAAGATGTTGATGGTGGAGCTAATTCAGAACAATCGAATGGTGTGCGAGAACTTGTTGATCACTCTTGAATAACGAATCATCTGCATGATGTGTTTCCAATTGCGTTTCTTGGGGATAGGAATTCATGCAAGTTTGATGTAAGTTGTGTGCGCGTTGAAGTAAATACTACTTTGGTTTTCACAAGTGCTGAAGATTCTCTCGAGGGTGATGACCTTGACAACATTGCACATTGGCTGCAAGTTTGATGTTGCTTGTGTTCGTGTTGAAGTAAATATTGCTTTGGTTTCCTCAAGTAATAAAGATTCTCCCAAGGGTGATGACCTTGACAACATTGCACATTGAATGTTATTGCTGCAAATGATATTGATTTGGGAGCTCTTCAGCGAGTTGTGAATGCTATCCAACCACCTGCAAGGTCTTGAAATACTTGGTTCAAGTTAGTGTTGGCCGACCATCAACCTAAAACACATGCAATCTATGATGATTCCCAACTTGGCTTCTTCACTTCAAGTACTCTCAACCATGATCCAGATGTTAGTGTAGGTCTTAATGGTGACACATGTGCTGTATTTAATGCTTCTTTTGCATCTAATACTACATTGATTGTCCATAAGTATGCATAATTATTATGTTTGTTTGAAAATGAGGCTATTGTAGTTGCTGAGACTTTTAAAGTGGATGCTTGGAAGATTGAAGGCTTCCCAAATAATCCCCACCATATAAATAATTTGGAATGGCACTATAGTCAAGCATTTGGCCATCTTTCATTTCTCTCACTTGTGGGGGAGAAGTGGAGGTGTGATCAAGCTCGAGAAATGAAAGTGGTTGTTGCAACACTTGAAGACCTATGTGTAGCAATGGAAGTAAATAAAAGACTTAACGATAAAAGATGCTATGAAGCACCTACTTTGAGAGATGTTTGATCGCGGTTCAATGTTGGTTGTGTTGGGTTTCAAGCCCTAAACTGGTGTCAAGCCCGTGGGAACATGCCCATGACATGCAAACAACATCAGTTGAGTGAAGTTTTGCATGGCTAATATGTGCCTCTATAAACATGTAAAAAGGCTTTGAATAATTATCAATAGCGTTGCTTTATTGTGTCTAGGCTCATGGAAGCCTATGGAAGGACAACAAGCACAACTCTTGCTTATGCAATTAATGATAGAGAATTTCTCACAACATACAAACACTAACAATTTCCTTGAAATTGTGGTACATGTTGCTTTGGGAAATTCGTCCTCATCAATGAAGGGCACCCAAATCCAAAATTTGCTATGACAACCTGGTATATCGACACAAATTTCAAAACCTATTTTTACATGTCCACTATCATAGATTTGTTTTTGTATGTCTATTGTCGACATAATCACAATGATCTTTCAAAAGCCTTGTTTTAGCCTTAAATCGTCGGTAATTGCCATGACATACATTGTACGGGCTAGACACTGCGACGCATAAGTGGTAAGACCTCCCGAAACATATTTTTAAAGCCTGTTGTCCCACTTTTCATGAGGTTGTTGGGTACACCTTAAACCAAAGGTTTTGAAGTCAACCAAAAACTCCATCAAGTGGTAGCTTAATAGTAGCACCAAGTTATGGGTATACCAAAACCCTTGGTTGTGAGAGAACCTAAAACTCACGATTGACGAGTACACTAAAAATTCAAAATATCATGAGAATGGTAAATCTAGTTTCGGGCTTGAGGGGGGAATTGTTGGGTTTCAAGCCCTAAACTAGTGTCAAGCTTGTGGGAACATGCCGCATGGCATGCATACAACATCAGTTGAGTGAGGTTTTGCATGGCTAATATGTGCCTATATAAGCATGTAAAAAGGCTTTGAATAATTATCAATAGCGTTGCTTTATTGTGTCAAAGCTTCATCTCTCCTCTCTCTCTCGCGTTCATCTTCTTCCTCTTCTCCTTACTCTACACATCGCCATGGTGATCCTTAGATGCCACCCTCCATAGATGTTGCGCCCAACAAGCTGAGTGCACTTCATGATTGTAATGCATAAAGAATTCAGATAATGCTTAATTTCTATGAAGCACAAAGCAAACCCAATAGGGGAATGGAGAGCAACTTATTCTACAAAATAAGACTTTCAACGCTCCTTCCTATACATAAAATTTTCTTATGGGGTAGCATTAAAGTGAAAAATCCAAATGTCCGTTAGATAGGAACGGACACCAAAATATTTATAATATAAGCAACATAGCTATCAACTATGTAGTTTTGTCTCTAGACTGTGTGCGCGCTGACTCTCAAAGAGGCATCACATTGTGCAGGATCATGAGAGTTCTGTTTTCAACCATGATCTTGCTGCTGCTGATGGGGAAGGAGAAGAGTTGTGCTCCCTTGCATTTCCCTGCCATCCCTGATTCTCATCGGGATTGGAATTTCTTCTCTGTACTAAGAATTGGCATTATGTATGCCTCAAGGCAAGACCTACGACCATGTACATTCTCAAGGTCGCCATGAGAGCCTCATGAGAGCTAGGTGTAGGTGAAGTTAAATTCTGTGTTCGCCATCAAGAGGGGGGAAGAGAGGTAGGGACAAAGGCAACGTCGGGGCGAAGCATGTACACATGGGAGAGATTTTTGAGATTTACCTCTAAATTTGAAGGTGAGAGAGAACCTACTAAATTTAGAGAAATTTAGTGTAAAAACCTTCAAATATAGGCAATTTATGTTTACAATTTCTCATACGTGGGTCTTGCAACTTTATGGAGAAATGGTATTTCAAGCATTGATAATGCCCTACTTTTGGGTCAAGTGAGTTGCCAATGATGGAGTGTGTGATCTTAGAGCTTGCAATAGATGCTCTCATGCTATTGCTTCTTGCAGTGCAAAATCCGCAAAAAAGAGAGGGCAACAAAGTAGTCCAAAGAACATTTAACTTGGGATGAAAATTGCATTATTACTTTCAACGACTCTCTCCTCCTTCATATATAGAAGCTTTCCACCAGCTTTATATTTGGACGATGAATCTTTTGCTCAAGCTTGTAAAAGGTAAGGTCCTCCATGAAAGCAAGTGATGAGGAGCGTAAGGGTAAGAGTTAAAGTTCCAATGCTCTCCTTGGGCGCATTTAGCTATCTTCTTCTTACATGTATATCCAATGATTTTCTACAAACATGAGTTTCTTGCATCTTATGCCTATATGTCTTTGCTATGTGTTGTGAAGCATGTGCAATACTTGGTGTTCAAATGGAATAGCAAAGCATGCAGCTTTCACATCAAAGCCTCCTTCATCAATGAACTTTTTTGAAGTTCCGTGGAGTTAACCATCGTATCCTTAAAGGCCACATTTTCCTTGGCAGCTCTATTTTGTGCAAACACGTTGACTTAGAAATAAACCTTGGTACATACTTAGAGCTTAAACATGGCCTAAAGAGCTTTTCGCTATAGTAACATGTTTTTTAAGCCACGTTTCTTATATTAGGTACTTTTGGAAAACAATGATTTTCTCGACCTTGATTGTTAACGCCAAACTAATGAGACAACATAGATTTGTGAAATGCATTTATTGGAATTTTTACCTAAAATGCCCAAATTTTGATCTTGAAAATTAAGTTCCAATGAGAAAATTGTGCCAATGGAGAAAATTACTCAGCAAACCATAATATGGAATACAACTGTGCCAATGTGATGGAACGCACCGCACTTTCTCTTCTTGAGGTAGTTTAAGAGCCAAGTCGTACCTAGGGGCAGCATGATGAAGCAATCATGGAATCTCCGAAATTTAGGAGTCATTCCAACTTCTTGTAGCCATCATGCTATCCCCTTGTTTTTCTACAAGATTACAGTGATTTCTAGTTGAAGCAAGAGAGAGCATGAATCGTGGAGTAAAACACCAATGAGTTGGCAACTACCCTCTGGGTGCGACCACGTCCTCCTACCACCCCACTACCCCACTAGCCCTAGCGCAACTTAGTGCTAAGGCCTTATATAGGAGAAGTTCTGAATTGGGAAGCCAACTTCTAGCTCAGGGGGGGTTCATATTGCTCGCCAAAGAGAAATGTGCGAGGTTGTGGCATGCTTTCATTTGTCCAAAAGAGAAGCAAATTTTTCCGAATCGACCTCATCACCTCGGAAATGCAAGGCATTCATACTCTTTTCCCGCGTGTTGTGTGAATGCTGGAGTGCGAAAAAGGTGGCGACGACTGGCTCACTGCCTATGCGCAGTCTGAACGCTCCCTTATGCCCATTGTCCAGCCTCAACCGGGCCCACTGCGACCCCTAAAATGCAGATGATGATACGCCATCACTAGAGCACTGCATGGCCCGAATTTCAACGCTCTCTCACTCTAGTCTCTCTCTTTGCTAAATTTGGGCTCTCAGAACCCCCGTCTTTTTCAAACATCTAGTTTCAAAATCTCTACTGCACCTCCGAGCTTCCCTCCCTCTGGACTCTCGACAGCGCACGGACCCAAGGACCTCTCTCGCACCTCTTCCTCCTAACCCCTTCTCTCTCTCCTTCCTTCTCCTTCTTACGAGCATCAAACACACACACACACACACGCACGCACGCACCCATGCATTCATTATCTTGCTCTGCATGCATGCGTTCCCGTTCTTGCCAACGATCAATGGCATTTGGTGACCGAGCAGGAATATTGCCTGGTAAGCAGGATTTCTGATTTGTTGCGCGTCCTTTGGAAGTAATGTGTATGCTTATGACATTCTGACTACTTGCGTAGGTGAGTAATTGCAATGCTGTGCTTGGTTCGCCATTACCATCTCAAAAAATTTGTATGCGATGAGAGGAGACACAGTTTTAGACCTGGTGGTCTTTCAGCTTACGGCCCCTCGCACCAGGTAGAGAGAGAGAGAGAGAGAGAGAGAGAGAGAGAGAGAGAGAGAGAGAGAGAGAGAGAGAGCGCTCATAACAATGGCAGCTCTCTCTCAACAATGGCAGTGAGAGGTCAAATTGGTCTACGTGAAAGCTTCTCTTGAAACAAAAAAACTTAAATGATGTGGCTATCATGTGCAGTATGTATAACCCCTGTGTGCTCACTCGTGTCTCCTGTAGCGTGCTACAAATAGAAGAGAATGTTCAACTAGGGAGATCACCATGTCCATTCAAGAGATCTGTTGGGGTGTAGGATAACGTACCTAGACCCATACGGCTGGATAAAAATTAAAATACGTCGACCGTGTTTGACCTGTAGGACCAACAGGATACACAAAGTTCTGCTGCATTCCACTTTGGATTGCCAAAAAGGCACAAAACAACTCAATTTCCAACCACTTCCAAGCTGAATCGTTGGGTTTTGAAATTTTGCAGTGGTTGCCTTTCCGTCTCTATCATTGCCCATTTCCTCTACTTCAAATTACAGGACTAGCATGGTTGGCCATATGCTGGCCAAGATTTATAAGCTAGTCTTGAAGTCCAAGTTAGAGCACATATGTAGATGGAGTGCGAGGGTCTCAGAGCACTCGGACAGGCGAGCCTTAGAGAGTACCTTTCTACGGTGAATTACCTTTTTACACTCAGTTGCATGCTAGAGCATGCTAGGAGCAGAGGCGCCTTCTATGGATTTCTGCAGAGTGTTTTTGCTTCTCGACTCTCGAGAGAGATTGTTCAAGTGGCTCCTATCCTTGGGGGACCCATCAAAGGTGATATGGGGCACATATCTCTTTGTCGGAGAGAGTCACTTGCAGAGTATGCTTCCTTGGAAGACTATCAAAAGGCTCTGCGAGCATCGGTGGTGTCAAGCAAGGCTACCCCTTGTCACCGTCTCTCTTTGGGCTATAGGAGGTCGCAGATTACATACAGAGTAGAGGTGGGACTGGCACTGAGATTAGCAGCACACAGGTCCATATTATGCTGGATGCTGAAGCCTGACGATATTGTTTTGATATCCGAGTTACAGGAGGGATAAGTGCAACATTTACATGCGACACAGGCCTCACAATGAAGCTTGGTAAGATCAAGGTTATGATCTTTCAGGCACTTCAGCTCAAGTACAAAGACGATCATTCTTCACCTATGAGTACCAACAGGTAGAGGTCTCAGATTTGTGTATATCTGAGGATCATCTTTTCCAGCAGGGTAAGGGGGTTCTCTATGCTATAGGCATCTCAAGGCTGTTTGACACGAGTGTACTCTTCATTGACCATGCTTGAGAAGCAAGAGCCACACACGCACTGTGTGTTGGCGCTTAAACACGAGCTTATGCTTCGTTGGCCATGCTTGAGAGGCGGTGTTATTAAACACATTTCCAGGAGCCACGGATGAATTGCTAGCTCTCTTGACACCCAAGGTGACAACAAATTACAACATTGATGTATGTAGCCCTTGTTTGGTCACAAGGACTATCAACGCTCTCATGGAACAGGCTAGAGAGACCCCACATTTTGCTGCTATTTGTAAAGAGTAGCAAATGATGAACCTGACAAAGATAAGGAATCACACTAATGCAAATAACCCTTCCGGTTATCAATGCCAAGAAGAGCGAGTTTTTCTTGCCGGAGATACACTTCTTGGGACACATTGTCTCAGCAGCAGCAAGAGTACAAATGGACCGGGCCAAAATTGAGACTATCCGGCGATTGGCCAGACTTGAAGAATGTTCATGAAATTAGAAGCTTTTTGGGCTTGTGTTGTATAGTTGAGCTAGAAACGCCTTTTTCTTCCGTCGTACCAAACGCAGAGAGAGAAAAAATAAAATAAACTGTTATATTAAATGTCTTCAAAAGGCCAAAATGACCTATGAGACCAAACTGATACAATCTTGGTGGATCTAATCCAATGTCTGGGTACAAAAATAAAATGTTTGGGTACAAAAATAAAATGAAGTAAAAATGAAGTGGAAGTGAAGTAAAGTGAAAGACTAAAATCATCATCCTCATCATCATTATCAGTGCCCGAGGATGCTTGGCATTGGGCGTTGTTCGAGAAAGTACCGCATTGATCCTTGAAGAGCTTCGTCAATGTCCGCCTCTGTAAATACTCGAACTGGACGTCTCCCATGTCGTGCTAGAATAGTCTTGATCCTTTGATGGAGCCTCCATCGATGTCGTGGTCACCCTTGTAGACTTGGGCGTCTAGCTCTCTCAAGCTTAATGGCTCCGTCAACTAATATACCTCTCGTATAAGTGCCCTCTAAAATCTGTTGTGAGGCATACTCATCTCGCTGTTGAGTCCTTGCTTCAAAGAAGTCAATAATCTCCCCCTACGAGTGTCTCCCATTGCGTGATCTCCTAAGAGACTCTCCCTGTGTTTGCGTAGCTCTAGCAAAAACAACCCGAGGCATCTGTGATCTTGATATCTCATGACTCTAGCCAATGGTCCAAAGCTCTCTCTGAATAGACAGTGAAAGTGGCTTCGTATCTCATAGTATATCGGACAATGACAAATGTGATGTAACTGTGTCTCTAGCTCTATATGACACAACTGGCATATCCTGGCCCCTGTTGGTACTCTCCTAAATCTACCAGTCTCAATCTCTAGCCGATGCGATGATGTGCGCATCTGACCAATAGCACATCGTATCCCATAGGATAAATGAGTGTTCATATAGGTCGGTCTGATCACATATCCATCTTTTGTTAGCTGGAGAAGATGCTCTCTATAGAAAGTGTCACAAAATGATGATGTGGCAACACTGCGTGGACACACACACTTTTTTTGCAAATCTGCTTTGATTAATTTACAAGTGGGAAACCTCAAAGCGAGGAAAACCCACGAAAAGAAAGGGATACAAAAGACGGAACACTATGAGGCTCCGAAGGCTAGAAACAGTCAAAGTAAATCCTGTAGGCATCAAGAGTGATGTCTCCAGCGTCATAGGCAAAATGCAGTGCTTGACCAAGAGATAATTTGAAATAGGGAAAGGGGTCAACAAAAGTGCCCTGGAACATTAAGGAGTTCCTATGATGCCAGATGGCCCACATAGTCCAAAATCTGACCCAGGTGAAGAAGACCGCAAACTGAGATTGTGGTGACCGAAGCACCCCAAAAAGCCAAAATCGTTTGTGAAAAGAGCCGGAAGGAAAACGTAATCGAAGAGCAGTCGACACTTGCCGAATGAAGGCTCTGGAGTGACGACAACACCATAGTAAGTGTGGCACGGTCTCCTCAACTTCAAGGCATCTGGGGCAGCGGGAAGGCGCAATATGCCGAGCATGCAACACATTGCCAACAGGTAGAGCTCCCACAAGAAAACACGTTCCTTCAAAGGCAGATGACTGCCAAATGCGAGACAATGTGTGTTGCCACCACAAGGATGACTCGGAAAGCGACCACAATTGATTACCTCGATGCACAATCCATACATTAGACTGAAGGATGGCATAGACACTGGCAGCTGAGATGCAGTCCAATCTGGTAGTAGCTAGAGTCCAATGAGAGAAGCGAGAGTCCACCTCCAGAGGAGGAATAGGTGAATGAGCAGCAAGCATCCTTTGAATCTCCCGCCAGAGAGGAGAATAGTGAAGGCCCAACCGAAAGCGGGAGATGGCATCATGGAAAGAAAGAACATAACCCGAGTCATCCACCTGATGCACCTGACAGATTCCTTTTTGGGAAAGAAAATACGCTTGGCGAGGAGACCGTTGAACCAAAGTCGAAGCAAAAACCCTGCTCCAATGCAGACTCTCCAGGCGAAGATAGTTACCCCTAGAGGATTGTCGACCATCCTAAGCCAAATGCGAAGTGACAACCTTCCAATCAACAATTAGAGAAGAAGTAAATGGACATCCAGGAATGTGTCCTTGAAGCTTCCCAAAAACAACATCCCAATAAGTCGGTTTTCAACGACCAAAAGAAGGGGTGACAATGTGCGCAGACAAATTTGTGACCATAGTTTTTTCTAACGTCAACCATGCGGCATACGCGGGCGGGTATGGAAGCCCGCCACAAGCCCGGTTCAGACCCCCTGAAGATTCCATACGTGGGATACCATACGGCACCCTAGAAAAGACTAGAGAGTAGCACAAAAACCACAGAATACAATAAACCACTCCTTGGTATATTGTAATAGCACTATAGGGCAAAGGGTTCGCACATGGGCGAAATGCCCATCCGGCTCAAAAACACCCAAAATCTGGCCAGTTTTTAAAATCGTTGCCCCACGTATGGAAACCCCAATCATACTTCAATCGGGCTCGTACGCGTCCGGAAGCATGGTTGGCCAATCATGCGCGTGAGAAAAAAACTATGTGTGTGACCATGAGAGCTCAGGGTTGCTGCTGCTCCACCAAAACTGGCAACAACATAGCTTTCCAAGCCAGAAGATGACGTCTCAAGTCCAAAATATTCAGCCCTCCTAGCCGCTTGGGAGAACACAACTTGCCCATAGATAGAAGCCGAAGGCCCCTCTTGCTAGACGAGGTCCGCCAAGAATGCTCTAAAATATTGGACATGAGGGATTGCAAACGCAACCGAGGCCAAGATAACAAAGGCAAGTAAAACTGCACATAAGCCACAAGGATGCATTGGACAATCTTGAGACGCACATGAAGTGGCCACGTGGACAATTTCCAATAATTCAACTTGGAATGTTGACGTTGGATCACCCAATCCAGTTTCTGCATAGCCGATACATTCCAACCTAGTGGATAACCCAAATGGCGAACCAGAACATGTGGAGGAACAATCTTCCCATGCCACAATATCTTATGCCAGTCACACTCTTTCAGATAGCTTGGATTTGCAAAAGTTAACTTTGAGACCTGCTGCCAATCCAAACAAGTGAAGAGTATGCATAATCTGCTGTACATCATCATAGCTATTACGAGGCATGAACAAAGAGTCATCCGCATAAGCCTGACCAGCAAACTGTTGACTAGAAGGTAAAGTCAGGCCATGTAGCCTACTAGTGGAGGTCAAGGAATCCAAATACATAAACAAGGGATGAGTAGCGATCGCATAAAGCAAAGCACTCAGAGGGCAGCTCTGCCTTACCGACCGTCCCAAAGGCCAAGATTCTGTAAGAAAACCATCCAACAAGCCTGCAGAAGTACTGTATGCATACAAGAAAAGCACGACACGGGATAGCCTAGGCCCAAAGCCCAAACATCTCATGGTATCCGCAATGTAATCCCAAAGAACAGTATCAAATGCCTTTTCAATGTCGACCTGCATGATTAAGACATCATGTCGAGTATATTTTTGCATATTCCATACCAATGATGACATTCGCGAGGTTATTAGTAATTTGACGTTGCGGAATGAAGCCATATTGAGATTGATGCAAGCCTTCATGCAGAAAGCACTTGAGTCGGTTAGCAAGCATATTTGCCATTAACTTATATACCACAGGCATAAGCGTAGTAGGCCGCCAATGTGAGAATTCTTCACACAATGCATGCTTAGGTATCAGCTTGAGCAAAACTTCTTTCCAAGAGGAGGGCAGTTCCTGTTTTTCCCAGGCTGTATTCATCATGAACAATAGAGGCACCTTCAAATACTCCCAGAAAGACATGAAAAATTCCACAGAGAGACCATCCCAACCAAGAGCTCTCCATCGACCCAAATCAAGCAAGCTGGCATACAATTCCGACTCAATGAAAACAACTTCCCAGTCTTGAGCCTACCGCATCGAAAGAATGGAAGTAACATTCGATAGAAACATGTGACGTGCTTGGCGAGCTTCTCTCGTAGGAGAAGAAGGGGCCTCAAAAATCTTGCCATAATGAGAGTGTAGGGCTAGTGCTAGCTCTCGGAAAGTGGAGGTCCACTCTCTGACGGTAATTTAACTCTCCGTATAGCTTGAGACTGCCTCGAGTGATGCAAATGCTGAAAGAATTGTTTAGAAGCACATCCTTTATCTGCAAAAGCCTGTTGATGAGCTCGAGTTTGCCATTTGGCCAATTTCTTGTAATCATTGTGCCTTAATATAGCGCGAGCAGAAAACAACTCAGTCATTTGGGCTTCAGTAAGAGAAGTATGATTAGCCAAGTGCATTAATCGGCTACAAGCATCCTTTGCCTGGTTAACCTGATCCCTTAATTGTAACAAATAATCCCTGCCATAATCTTGTATAAATGATTGAACACGCATAACAAAACGGAACCAGGCTATGTCCATGTCAACATACATTTGGGAGAGCAAAGGCGGGATGATATTCACAATCATAGTGCGAGAAGGCTCATGCTTGAGATAAGCATTATTGATATGCAAAAGTCTCTTCTTGGGTAGGTGATCATTGACATCAAAAGAGCCAAAACGAAGTTTCAAGCATACGGGAAAATGATCCGAGAGACACATAGCATAATCAATCCTCATCTCGCATACAAAGTCATCATACTGTTGCATGTGAAAAAGATACCAGCGATCCAGCCGAGCGCGATACATAAATTGAGCATTGTGTTGAAAAGTGAATCCAGGATTAGTTGGATGCAAAAAGGGCCACAAATCAAGCCCATTACAGGTCGACATAAATTGGTCCCATGATTGTCGTTCCATATGAAGCATGTGAGAATGGCCAGTAGTATTATCCGCAAGGTTTAGTGCATTATTAAAATCTCCGCAGAGAAACGCATTGGAACGCCAACAATAAGAATAGATAGCACTCCACAACCGTGCCCTATCTGCAGAAGCTGTGTATGCATATAATCCTCCAAATTCGATAACTTCCCCATTAACAATACATTGGATGACCATCCATCTCCCAGCCGGGTCATTAAAAACCAAGGTCGGGAAGAGTTCATGTCGAACAAGCATAAGCACTCCAGAATGGCCAGCTGATCCTGCATAAGCTATCCAGTAGCCTGCAAAGTAAGAAGTCTGTCTTGCAAATTGATGCTGTTATGCTCTTGAAGAACCACAATATCTGCTTTACATGTATGTACATAGTGCCAGGTAAGCCGCCATTTGTCTTGATTACATAACCCACGCACATTATAGGAGATGCAATTCAAAGAACTATGCATTCTATATGGTATATATAGTGGACGAGGAAACAGGAAAAGAAAGGGGGGAGAAAACTCAAGTATCAGTGCCCATCGACACATCCTCCCCAGTTGTAGGTGTCTGAGAAGGTGGGTCAAGACCTGGACGTGGATAGTTGAAAGTAAATGCACCTTGCGATGAAGAAGCTTCTCCGGTAACAACTTCCTTGTAAGAGCGAACCACCTTGTTCCAGGCTCCAGTCAAAGAAGTGTTGTCATTACAAGGGAGTTTTTTCCGAGCAACATTCTTCAAAGGAGGCACATAATTACGAGAAGATGCCGGAACACGAGGTGTAGCAGCTTTAGTGGGTTTCTTGGGTACTAGCCAAGTTTGAGAGGTCGAAACCTGTTCTTTTCCTTTGTCTTTAATATTTGGAGAAGTAGCAAGTGCAGACAATTGTAATTGTTTCGCCTTGCCTTTAAACGCCCCAGTTGTGGGGGAGGAAGGTGAAACTCCTTTAGTTTGAACCTCAGCAAAAGATTTCGGAGGCGAGCGAGGTTGAGGAGCAGGGACGGTTGAAGGAGGTGGTTGCAGATTTGGTTCCGGACATTCGGACTGCATATGACCAAATTTGCCACATCGGAAGCAAGAATTTGCAAACTTGCCCCATTTAAGCTTAAATGGGTGCTTTCCAACCACTACATCCCCGGAATCGATCAAAATACCTGTTGGAGTGGGGATATCCGTGTCCCACAGAATACAAAAACGGTTTGTGTTTGCTTCCAGCTTAGGAGGGAAAATGACTTTGCCAGTTGAGCAGCCAACAAAGGAAGAAAATGACGCCAAGTGCGAGGAAAGTTGATCACCTCAACCCAGACGGGACTCTTGTGACGAATGAGACTTTGATAGTCCTTGGTAAGGGCCCAGGGCAGCACATGAGTCATTTGCGTATTGAAGAAAAGAGGAGACATTTCCAACAGAGCATCCCGAGCATCCATGTCAGCCAGCAAGACTTCGTAGAACCCTCGTACGCCAAAGTAAACCCTTCGGACTGCTTGCCGTTTGAGTAGGAAATCAACCCATTGGCCTACATCCCGAGCCGCAGGCATTCTACCCGGAAAAAAAAAAATCACCGTATTAAGTGCATATTGAGCAACAGGATCCATAAGCTCCTGTATAGGGATGCGCACTTCCATGACAGGAGCGGATCCTTCCCAGGCTTGACGTGCATCCTCGAAGTCCTCATGCAAACATTCTGTGATAAGACTCAAAGCATCCATCTCTGAAGTTTCCATGGCTTTCCGACGCTTATATATACACTGATCAGTTGAATCCATATGAAGCTCTCTCACACACACACACACTCTTTCTTTTGGAGGTTTTTGATATATTACTGCTAGAAACACAGACAGACACACACACCGGCTAGCTGTACAGAAACACTCACATCTCTCTCTCTCACACAAGATGATGGAAGGATCGTGTGCAGGCGAAATCAAACTTCAACCCTCGGCGCGCTGTAAAGGGCCTGAACAGGGTAGATGTTGTGCAGAACAGGGTCGCGCGACAGACGAGTGGCCGAAGGATTCACCACACACCCAAATCCCCCACGAACATACACACGCACCCGACACACACACACACACACACACACACACACACACACACACACACACACACACACACACACACACACACACACACACACACACACACACACACACACACACACACACACGCGCGCACAGGCTAGCTATACAGAAACGCTGTCGTTGGAGAACCTTCGGCCCCTCACACATACTACACACACAGTAAATTTAACCCACACTATAGGTATCACACATTGCACGTAAAACACCTGTAGGTCTACAACCACGCAGGGGTACCCAACTGTCTTCTGTAGCAGGAGGTGCCGAGTCAGAACAGAAGGGTGCAAACGCTGCGACACATGCTAGGCACTTGTAGGCAGCAAGATCGCATTAGTAAGTACGCACAGGCAGGACTGAGCACTCTGAGGACAAACTGCTGTGCAGATGGCGATCAACCCATAGGGGTGCAGGCTGAGCAGGGCGTAGGGTGCTGTTGCGCGCAGGAGATCCACGCTCCACTGTCGCTGACGAATTGGCTGACAGTTGCTCGCTACTTCAGCTCTGAAGGGTCGTGTTCTCTCTCTCTCTCTCTCTCTCTCACACACACACACACACACACACACACACACACACACACAATGAGCCTACGGCAAAACTGCCACGTGGCAGCAATACGGACTCCTGCAAAAGGCGTTGGCAGGTGGATGTGGAAGAATGTATGGAAACCCGTATTTTGTGCTGGGTGATGACTTGCCAGTCTGCACGGATTTCCACAATTTGCGATGGTGTTTTTTGGCAGTTTTTGAGGACCAGTTGCTTTTGGAGCAGTTTGCTTTTGAGTTTAACGGCTTTAGGGGCTTTGCTTTTGGCATCCCTTGTAAGAATAAAAGAAGCCCAAGGACTCACTTTTCAGGGCATTTGGACGCAGAGCCTGAGAGGCGAGGACCCACGGGAGTTGTACTTTGATCAAGCATTAATATAAAAAGAAATACCGAAAGGGGTGCCAATCTTTGGGGCCAATCTCTTTGGCCACGGGACTATGTCGGGCCGTGTCGACCAAAGTGAATTGTGATTCTTAAAGTTGTGAAATATTTCAAGTGATTCTCTCGTGTGTCGTGCCAGATTCTCGACTTGGGGTGCCTACGCCTGTGAGAGTGGTATCAGAGCACGGCCGATTTCTCTTCTATTGGGAAATCCGATCCTCTTACCACGACACACATGGGCTCAAACGACAAATCCCACAAGGATCATACAAACCCTCCTGATACTTTCGAAGCGAGAGGCAGTAGAAAATATGAATGGATTAGCAGATTATGAATACGGGCCATGTCACAAGATGGGCACCATGTGCCAATAGAAAAGAACAGACTGAACAAACTTTTAGCACTTCAATAACAACTGAACTGAGAGAGAGAGAGATGACACGCGACACAGAGTGGCGAAATTCCACCCCAGAGAGTATTCGCTCCAAACCTTGGCGCCCCTTTCGGTATTTCTTTGTATTGCATCAACACAATACAAGCCAGTACTCCACGCTTTGCACCTTCTCCTAGAAGAGTGCCAGAGAATGTAGCCCTAGCCTCATATTTAAAGACCCTAGGCCCAAAAGGAGTTTACATGAAAAGCCTTGAACTCAAAAGCAGTTGGCCCAAAAGCAGGTGCTCAAAAGCTGCCAGCGTAAATCACGGAAATCCGTACAACTGCCATTGTAGCACAAATAGTGTGTCGTGCTCTCTACAGTGGGTGCTCCTCAGTGCAATGTGCGTGACAATCTCACTCAAAACAAACTGGAAAACAGGAAACAATAGACACAACCGAGCTCATAGAGACACACAACAGCAGAGCAGACCACAACAAATGACTCGACTATCTCAAAGAACTGATACAGACTCTGGCGTGGCAGCACACTCAGCTCCAGCCTAAGACTCTCAGGTACAATGGGGTGTCGAGGCTCAGATGTGCAGGGATGGTGAAGACGTGCTGTGTGTATCGACTCACTCTAGACGACTCCGTAAAGATGCCCATGACCAAACCGCTACTACTCATATATACAACCCTAAAGAGCCACCAACGGCTCATAAATGACCGCACCTAAGTCTATCTCCACTGAGTGGTGGTGGTGACCTGGCCACGATGTCCGGTAGACCACCGTATCCTTGCCACGTGTCACTGCCTAACGAGTCCGTCCAGTGTGAACCGACCAGACCAAAGACCTACTGTAAAATCCAAACTGTACTAACTGTCGTGTGAAAGTGACACTGTAGCCTACTACAGCCACGTCAGCAGTCAGCGCAAAACTTGAAAATCCGTACCGTCTGCCAGGTCATCATGTCGGCGCAAAATCCGGGTTTTTCCTATAGTTGTGCCACGTCATCAACTCTCCACGTTGTCTTCTGTGTGTGAGGGTCCAGCTTTATTTAAATGCCTTTATGTCACTTGGGCCCCATCGGACGGGGTGCCATAAGTTGGTGGGAACTTCAACTTCTTCAGCTGCTTCTTCTTAGGGTTTAGGCCCCTCAACCGGGATGTGCACAGTGGCTCCGTTCTTCAGTGGCTTGACACGTTAGTAGTTTGTGACATCTCCCCTTCTTGAAAGAAAGTAAAACAACTCAAGTCAGCTCAAAAATTTTTGAGGGTCATTCCGAGGGACAATTAGTTTGCTCTTTTTGTTAAGGAGTTGGCTTCTCCTTTCGGGCTCTTTTGATGAAGGAGTTGGCTTCTCCTTTCATCCAGATCGGAACTCTTGATATTCCGGCGTATTAAAATTGGCCATCACACCCAGACGACACTGATCTTCCACGGGTGTCTTGATGCACTATAACTACATACTCAGGCAATCTCATCCAATTAGGAAAATTTAGTGGTTGGCACATCACAATGCAACACAAATGCTCACATATGCATGTTACAAGACACAGAAACATAAAGTCGCCGATGAACACTCCCCCCGCAAATAACTATTCAGGTCTGGGCCACGAGTTGTTCAACGACTCCCTGATCACTCCTCTCGCAAATAACCTAAAAAGGTCCGGGCCATGAGATATAGAGGCCTTTTACAACCAAACGCCCCCCAGATCGTAGTATGCGTCGCTTGGAGGTGCTGAGAGGAACGACTTCTCAGACTTCTTAATACCCCCCCCGTAAATAACCACAAGGGTCCGGGCCATGAGTAACAACAATAATACTCCCCTCCTAAATAACCACAAGGGTCCGAGCCATGAGTAAAAACAACACTTTTCAAACATTTCAATACTCCCTCCGCAAATGACCACAAGGGTCCGGGCCATGAGTATGAACAAGCATTCTCAAACATCATTTCTCAGTACTCCACCCGGGTGTAAAATCACCAATCATTGCAACTAGTATTAAAACCAGAGTCAAACAATTCAAATGGGCACCAAAACAGGTTTAAAACAGATACCATCCATTCCAAACAGGATCACCAAACAAGTTCTCAAATAGAATTCAAACCTAAAAAGCAATCTCGACATCAGTCGAGCTCGAAAAGTCGGTTGACTTTCCATCCTGAAACCTGCACCAAAAATTAGGGTTAGGTTTCTTCCATAGGTCGTAGCCAACTGCAACATGATCCACAAACTCTTGAATAGTCGAAACAAGCCTCGACAAGCAATGTTCCTATGGCGGTGATGGTAGTCCCAAGACCTGGCAATCACACTAGACCTCCAAGGTTTTTAGCTTGAAAAGAGACACCTACTTAGAGATGTCGAGAAATTTCAAGTTATAATCTGCTAGGGTTTCCATGGCAAGCATTTCAAGATACCGCACTTTGCCAGAAGTTGCACTTCGAAGAAAGATGTAACTTTGGGCAATTTTTTTTTTGAAAGCTTGCCAAGTCCTTGGAGTGTGCGGCTTGGTAGCTATAGACTTCCACCGCTGCATGTTACTGCCTCTGAGAAAAACAGTAGCTCGAAGTTTCTATGGCAGGCATTTCAGGGTACTCCACTTTGCCAGAAGTTGCACTCGGAAGGAAGATGTCAGAAACCATATAACTTCGGGCAAATATTTTCTTGAAAGCTTGCCAAGTCCTTGGAGTGTGCGGCTTGGTAGCTATAGACTTCCACCACTGCATGGCACTACCTCTAAGAAAAACAGCAGCCCGAAACAAATCTTGGATCCTTCTCTTGCAAGTGATCTTTTTGGCTTATGCCCTAAAAGACACGAGAGATGCAAACGGAAGCGCACGCGATGCGCGATGAAGTAAGGGTGGGGGGGACTCATTCTCTAGCATGCTTCCTGGAGAAGGTGCACAGCCTGGAGTACCGGCTTGTACTGTGTTGATGCAATATAAAGAAATAGCGAAAAGGGCACCAAGGTTTGGGGCCAATACTCTCTGGGGTGGAATTCTGCCACCTTGTGTTGCGTGTGCTCTCTCTTTCAATTTAGTTGTTATTGAAGTGCTAAAAGTCTGTTCAGTCTGATCTTTTCTATTGGCACGTGGTGCCCGTCTTGTGATAGTGGTATCAGAGCATCAGGCGTATGCTTTTCTGAAAGCATACCGGTCCTACAAAACAGCAGACAGAGCAAACTAGAGACTACTGGAATTTGATTTGAAGTATCTTCGTGCTTCGACCCTAGACTGTCGACCCTAGACTGATTAGCCTCTCCCACCCTTACTTCATCACGCATCGGGCGCGCTCTCGTCTTCACCGCTCATGTCTTACAGAGCATAAGCCATAAAGATCACTTGCAAGAGAAGGATCCATATTTGTTTCGAGTCACTGTTTTTCTTAGAAGCAATGCCATGCAGATGTTGATGTCTATAGCTTGTCGCACACTCCAAGGACTTGGCATTGGGCAAGCTTCCAAGAAATTGTTTGCCCGAAGTTGTATGGTTTCTGACATCTTCCTTCGGAGTCCAACTTCTAATAGAGTGGGGTATCCTCAAATGCTTGCCACGGAAACCCTAGCAGGATACAACTTGAAGTTTTTGGACATCTCTCACCAGGTGTCTCTTCTCAAGCTAATAACCTTGGAGGTCTGGTGTGATTGCTATGTCTTGGGACTACCATCGCCGCCAGAGTAAGATTGTCTGTCCAAGAGCTGATGGACCATGCTACGGTCGACTACGATCTTATGGAAGGAACCTAACCCTAATTTTTGGTGCAGGTTTCAGGATGGAGAGTCAATCGACTTTTCGAGCTCGAGTGATGTCGAGATTGCTTTTTAAGTTTGAATTTTGTCTCAGAATCTGTTTGAGAACTTGTTTGGTGATCTTGTTTGGAATTTGTTTGAAATGGATGGTATCTGTTTTGAACTTGTCTTGGTGCCGATTTGAAATGTTTGAATGTGGTTTTAATACTGGTTTCAATGATTGGTGATTCATTTGGTTTCAATGATGCGTGGAGTAGTGAGTCATTTGGTCCAATGATCAGCAACTTATCTACATAAAGAACCACAATGAGAAGTACATCACCCTCACGCTTTACATACAATGTGCTTTCTATTGGACTGTTATGAAAGCCTTCTTTGACCCAATGGTGTCAGCTTTCGCATACCAAGCACGAGGAGATTGCTTCAACCCATACAAAGCCTTGTTACATTTGCACACTTTGTCCTCTTGTCCTTTCTTGACAAAACCGCGAGGCTGCGTTACATAAACTTCCTCAAATATGTCACCATTCAAGAAAGCAATAACAATGTCTGATTGATGTACATCCCAACCAAAATGAGCTGCCAATGCACATAGAAAACGCACAGTAGTCATACGACAAGTGGGAGCAAAGGTCTCTTCATAATCTATGCCTTTTTGTTGTGCATAACCCTTTGCAACAAGTCGAGCCTTATGGCGATCGATCTCACCATCCAGCTTGCGTTTCAACTTGTAAACCCACTTTGTACCAATGGCCTTTTTGCCAAGAGGCAGATCACATAAAGTCCACGTGTCATTTTCTATAAGTGCATCATATTCTGATTACATGGCAGCCATCCAATTTTTTGAATTCTGTGCTTCATCAAAAGACAGAGGCTCCGCAACATCATGTAAGCTAGACACAGCCAAAGCATAACAATTTGATGCATAAGATGCATGGCAAGAGCCTGAACGAGTACGACTAGACAAAGGTGCATCCAATTTACTGTCACGCAAAGTGTGCATCAGCCATTTTGGCATACCTCTAGCCTCCTCATTTTCAGTCCTTTCCTCATCAAGTACATCATGTACATTTGCATCGGTAATAGGCTGATCTGTAACATTTTCAGAAACCCCCATAGGCTGTACATTTGCCTCATTGGAACTTACATTCGTATTTCCACCACTGAAAAGAGGCAACAAAGTGTCATAAATGTCCTGTGAGCTTACATTACTGTCTCTAGTACATGACAGCTAGGGCTGAACAGAATCTTCCACAAACACTACATCCCGTGAAACCAGAATACGTTTTGTTTGCTGATGATACAATCCGTAACCTTTGCTTTCAGCACTATAACCAACAAAAATACATTTGACAGCCTTATCATCCAATTTTCTGCGCTGTGTTTGTGGCACCAAAGCATATGCCAAACAGCCAAAAACACGCATGTGCTCAATAGAAGGCTTTCTATCATGCCATGCTTCATATGGAGTAATAGACTGCAAAGCTTTTGTAGGACACCTGTTTAGTACATAAGTGGCACACATGATGACCTCAAGCCAAAAAGAATGCGGCAAAGCTTGATTTTTGACCATACATCGTGCCATTTCTGTAAGTGACCCGTTTTTCTCTCAGCAACACCATTTTTCTGAGGCGTATAAGGCACTGTACATTGGTGTTTTATCCCACGCTAGCCAGAAATGCATTAAATTCATGAGACATATACTCCCCCCCTCTATCGGAACGGAGGGTGCCCATAGTACATTTCGAGACATTTTCAGCCATAGCCAGAAATTGTTTGAAGCACATAAACACTTCGGACTTCGCTTTAAGCGGAAATACCCATGCATGCATTGAGTAATCATCAACGAAAGTCACGAAGTAAAGGTAATTGCCCAAGGATGGAGTTTGCATGGGCCCACAAACATCACTATGCACAAGCTGCAACCTGCATGTGGCCCGAACTGAACCATCCTTTGGAAACTTAGAACGCTGTATCTTACCCAAAATACAGCCTTCACAAACATGTTTTGACAGGTGCTTCAAGAGGCGCCAAAGAAGCAACCATATTAGATTTTTGCAAACGTAGCAAACTGGCAAAATTCAGATGACCAAAACGTGCATGCCAAAGTTTTGCATTTGAAATAGCCCTTGAATCTGCAATTGCATTTGCAAAATTTTGTCCACACTTGTCATACAAAGTGAGCTTATACAGCCCACGGCACAAAAGCCCAGATGCAATGATTTCATCACAAAAACGGAGATCATGAATTGTACATCTGTCATCCACAAATTTGACTACAAGTCCAAGTCTAGCAAGTGCAGATACAGACAAAAGATTCTTCTTGATCCCAGGTACATAAAGTGCATCAACAAGTGTGAAAGAACTGCCATTAACAGCAATAAGCACAATCTTTCCAACTCCATGAACCGGATAAGAGGCATTGTTGGCACAAGTGATTGAATCCCCATGAGGGACAGACTCGAGAGAGGTGAACAATTTACGATGTGAGGTAATGTGCTTTGTAGCACCACTGTCGAAATACCACACATGTGAATTTGCAGCAACTGACATGCATCCATCATGGATAGCAGGATTGTAAGTGCACTCTGCATCAACATCAGCAACACAGTCTCCTTTTACAGAAGACTCAACAATGGTTGCATTTGTAGTAGAACCAGCATTTGCAGTGGAAGCACCCTCTTTCTTCTTAGCCTCTTTGGCCTTTAACTTAGGACACTGCTTGATCAAGTAATCATTAGCTTTACAATAATGGCAACACTTCTTTGTTTTGCCCTTATCACCAGAATTGTCAGACGATGTGCTGCCAGTAGAAGCATAGAGAACAGAAGTTTTGCCACTCGAGTGTAACTAAGTGAGACTTAGTAAATAATTAATTTATTTACGAGAAAAAAATTATCTAATTAGTTGTGTGCACATCAGAATAGATTTAGCAATTCTGGGGTCTCAGGTTCGCCCAAGTTTGGGCCAGTGCACCTCAGGGAGACCCTAGCAAAAAATACCCTGAAGCCCTAGCGATTGGGAAATCGGGTCTTCAATGAAGGGGTAGATAGTAGCCTCAGATTTCAGGCTCATAAAATTACGCGCGCTAGTGCAAGCACAGGAATGAGATGGGGTCCTTAGACTATTAACCCTAAGGCTTGATTATTTTACGGCCTTAGGATAAGTTAGTTAAAAGTATTCTTAAATGATTTGCGTTGGACCAAATGGCCGGACAAGTGCGAACAGGTAATGCCAGAGCATTGCTGGCACGGCAATGCGCTAGGGAGCAGCTAACGTTTTCATTTGTTGCATCTATGTGTGCAGTTGTGCACTTAATTGCACATTGATTTAACTAGAAAAGCACTATGAGGAACTAGAGCTAGATCAGCCCAAGGGTTTCGTACCCGAGTTTGGGACGTAGATACACGGATCTGAGAGTGGTAGACTCTCGAGTTGGGATCCGAAAGTTGAGATTCCCAAGGAAGGACATCACGTCCGAGAAAGCGGAGTTATTTTGCACGAGGAAGGACTCTGTAACAGAGTCGGGAAAAGAGTTGGAGGGATGCCATGCTCTGAGTCTAGAAGGTGAGATCCAGAGGCGAGAACCTTGGTTCTCAAGGATTTGTATAAGGAACGGAACTTCCTTGTGATCCGAGCCTATCACAAATTTTTGTTTACTATATTTTGTTGGTTTTCCTTGCTTCTAGAGGTTTACAATAAAAGAAAGAGTGAGAAGAACCTCTTGGAAAAATTAAAAAAATGATTTGATGGGAATTTTTTCTTGACTAGTTTACCGGAGGTGAAAGGTAGAGGGAGAACCTAGTGGTAAAGGGAAGGGAAAATATGTAAATGTGAAAAGAAAAGATATGATGTGGTTGTGGAGCCATGCACCCATGATTCAAGGGTCATGAGTGGCTCATATCATCATGGCTTTGGAGCCATATGATGATTCAAACAGATGGGACCCAAGTGGAAGACTTGGTAAAGGAAGGAACCAGACATATGATTTTGCTGGATTTTTAAAAAATACTTCCACTCCGAACCAAGAAAAGTTGTCTTCATCAAAGTTGTAGCTGATGAGCTGGAGATTCTGACCATATTTTTTTTATAATTTTTGCATCTACGGTCTAGGAGATATGGCCAAAATGGCGGACGCTAGTTTTTTCAACTGTGGTGGAGACCACCCCCTCTACCTTTACACACACACCCTTCCTTTTCCACATTGAGACCTTCTCTAAAAATCAGCCATTAGTCTTCTCACCCTCCCCTCCTTCCTCCTCTCTCTCAAGCTCAAAAAACCATCACAAATTCCTTTTCTAATCACCTCTCAAGTCAAGCTTAATCTTGTTGTAATTCATAAGTTCTCATTCAACCCCTTTCTATTATTACTAAATATGTATTGATTTTATTTAGATTCTTTACAGTTTAAAATAAGGAAGCTCTTGGACTCAAGCTATGGAGGAAGGAGTGAAGACAACACAAGTGATGATGGAGCCAATTAGTTGCAAATTGGTCAACAAATCACTTGGAAGGAGCTTCTTCATTGGTTGAATGTCCCTAATCAAGCTTCATTTGTACAAATTACACTTGGATCTTAACCTCACTCCTAATCACTCTCTTTCCTATATAAAGAGGCCTTCCCCTTTGTAATTTCAAGCCTTCCTCAGTCCCATTGAGTCTTTGTATCACTCACCATGAGCCCATAAAGCTCATTCATTCACTCTATTCTTGCACATTCTAGAGTGCAAATTGGTTCATGCTAGTAACCTCCCCTCCTCTTACTTATGTTAATTAAGAGAAATCTTTTATGTGTGTGTGAGAGTGCTTGATGTGATTTTGGCTAATCCTTGAGTGGTTGTTTAGTAATCTACATGCTATTTGTGTTGGAAGTGTTTGAAGTATCCATTCCTTGTACACACACTAAAATTAATGCTTCATTCATAGTGATCTCTCTCTCTCTCTCTCTCTCTCTCTCTCTCTCTCTCTCTCTCTCTCTCTCTCTCTCTCTCTCTCTGTGTAGCGGTCCTAGTCCACGCTTCCAAGATTAGGTGGTGCCCTCATCTCATTTCCCTTGTGGCGCAACGGAGTTTGTTTTGGTGTAGAGGCCGCCATTCCAAATTTCCTTCGTCATAAATTGGTGCCTCCACTGAGGAGTTCTCAAGCAGCGCTCTGTCAATCCTATGAAGGAAGATCCATCAAATTCTCCGAGACTTTCACTATGGTCTCCCCAAGAAGCTCGAGAAAAGAAGTGTCTTTATCGACAAACGGCACGCATGCGGGTAAAGAGAGTTAACTACACACACCCTTCTTTGCTTCAAGGAAAATCTTGTAGTCATCAAGTCCCTAGATCAAAGCATTGTGTTGAGTGCTTTGTGGCTAGTGTGAAGACACTTTCTTTGAAGCCTCGACTTCAGGTGGTGAAAGCACTCTCAAACTCGGGTATTAACAAGGTTTTGGAGGGGGAGCTACACATCAATGGGGTGCGGTATTGGCAAGAGGCTACATATGGTGATGCACTCCAACTACTACTAGCAAGAAGGCTCAAGGTGGTTGAGAGGGTAGCCATTGAACCCTATGAACTCTACAAAGCTGAAGATGGTCACACCAAAGCTAGGCTAATCACTGGTGAGCAAATTCTTCGCATCTCTCAAATGGTGGGATCCAAGAGAGCTCAACTTCAATGAAGTGCTTCATGGAAGTTTGTATTTAATGCACCAATGAATAATCCCATTTTCTACAGCTTTCAATCAGTTCAGAATATTAGGGTGAATGTGCGCATTGATAGAAAGATTTTTTTCCAACAAAGATTGGTCTTCTATTTTGGAGCTGAGAGGTTGAGAGAGATATTGTTGTCCCCTGACCCTATAATATTTCCTATTTTGGAGTATAATGTATCTTGTGATGTTCACATCTTCATCTTGCTTTAAGCATACTCCATGAATCATAGGGATTTATATGGACCTTTCCAACCTCTTGCTAGACAAACTGTGCATATAATAGCTAGCACAAAGCTTAGGTTCCAAAACATCATAAAGAACTTACTAGGCCCTCGTCGTCTAGCTGAGATTAATGCATCTATCAATCCATTTATTCTACCCTTAATAAGATATGATTTGGGCCTAGACGTTTTCATCTTTGTGCTGTATTGAGAGGAAGGCAATCCATTTTATGATGGCTTTCCCTAATTTTTTTGGGCGTAGTGGGGAAAATGCTGGGGATTTTTTGGATAACTTGGAGATGGCTTTCCTTGTCTCTGGGAGGGATGATGAAGCATTGAAATTGAGAGCTTTTCCTTTGGTGCTCAAAGAAGAAGCTAGGGTATGGTTCTAGGTTCTAGATCCAACCCAAAGAGCTGATTGGGAGGGATTGAAGGCGGCTTTCCTACGAAGATTTCAACGAGCCAATTCGGCAGAAGAACTATGGCAACGGCTTCTGGCCCTTCATCAAGTTGACCCTCATGGTTATGCAACCTATGAGGAAGGTTTTCTGAAACTTTGGGGGCAATGGTCAGACTCACTAAACCCTGGTGAGCGAGCTCCCAATTGCCTCCAAAAGGATCGATTTATCTCAGGATTGTACCCCTTGCTAAGGGAGAAGGTAAAGAGCAAATTTCCAAATACTTTTGAAGATGCCTTAAGAATTGCTAGGGAAAAGAATAGAAAGATTCTCTATCAAGCCCAAGCTGGCCAGCTAGCTTTGGGAGGCAATATCACAACTGTGGAAGCTTCTCAACATACCTCCAAATGTGCCTAATGCACCAGACCTCGATAGAGGTCAACAAGAAGATATGCTCCAACAAATAAACAATCTCACAAACCAGCTCGAGGGGTTGAGAGTAAATCTTGTGCAGGGTGCAAGAAGGCCTATTGAGGGAAATGGTGGGAATCGGCCACCAATGCGACGTCAAGCAAGGGAAATGTTGTGTTACAATTGTGGGGAAAATGGCCACGGCATGTATAATTGCCCTCATCCCAGAAGATATGACTACCTTGTCAGAGGTCCTCGACAACAAGTAAGTCCTCCCCGTGCTAGAGCTCAAGCACAAGAGCAACCGCAACCTCAAATTTTGCAGCCACCTCGTGCTCAAGCTCAAGCCCCTGCTACTCAACCAAATGTGAGCATCATAAGGATGGAGGAGATCCTCAAGGGCAGAAGCAACCAGGAAGAAATAGCTAAAGGGAAGATGAAGATAGATGAAGTGGCTACAATGCCTATCAAACGTGTGCGTGTCCAAGATGAAGTAAGTAAAGAAACAAGCAAGGATGCAAGCAATGAAGCAAGTACATCTCGGGCAACTAAAGATGAAGCCAAGAAAAGAAAGACCCGTACTAGGTCTCAAATTGACATCTCTGATTTCCCTATGGGATCTCGGACACAACCTTATGACTTGACAGCTGATGTGAGTTCTCAAGGACCAAAGATTACTTGGCCACAACTACTTCATATCTCCCTAAAACTTCGACGACAATGGTCAAAAATGGTGAGCACGAGGGCAAAGCGAAGTAAGCTAGTAAGTGTAATCAAAGCATATGGTCTCAAGGATATAGTGTCTTTGGTGGAGGCTCAAATCAAGGGACAACGGATTCCAAAAACTTACATTGACAGTGGAGCAGAGGTTTGTGTCATGACAGAAAAGCTAATGCATCAATTGGGTTTAGAGATAATGGAATCATCAAACTTTAGGGCAAAAATGGCCAATAATGTCTCTGTCACTTGTGTGGGTGTAGTGAAAGCTTTGAGAGTTTCTGTTTTTGGAATCACTACAGAGGTTGATGCTTATGTGATGCCAGTAAAGGGAGAAGGATACCCCCTTATTTTAGGACGACCTTGGCTCATGGGTATAGGAGCTAGGCAAGATTGGGCAACAGGAGACTTGGAGTTGAGGCCTCGCGTGGGTGGCCATAGTCGGAAGGTGGTTTATAACTTGAAGAATGGGCGACAAGAGAACCTTGAACTAGAGACGTCAGCTGATGAGTGGAGCTCAAGTGGATGCTCCTCATCCATGGACAAGGAAGAGAGTTCAAGTGAAGAGAGTGATAGCACTCTCGAAGTCATGGGCGTCACTATAAAGGAAACTACCTCATCAGAAGACAACCCAAGGATCCAAATGGAGAATGTGTGGGATGCCAGCCTAGAGAAGATGTTATCCAAGAATATAAAGGAAGAAGAAAAGGAGGATTATGTAAATGTTCTCAAGAAGCATGCATCATTGTTTATTTCTGATTACACTCACATTACAGGTGTCACTGTAGTGAAGCATCATATCCATCTAAAAGAAGGGAGCAAGCCATTAGTACAAAAACTAAGAAGATTAGGAGTTGTGCAACAAAATGCACTGTTGTCCGAGGTGAAGAGACTCTGAGAAGCAAGATTCATATACCCAGTAGAAGATTCAGAATGGATCTCCCCAGTAGTGGTGAGGCCAAAGAAGAATGGTAAATGGCGAGTGTGCGTGGATTACAAGCCACTAAATGTTGCAACAAAGAGGGACCACTTCCCTCTCCCATTTCAAGATGAGATTCTAAATGAAGTAGCAGGCCATGAGCGATACACAGTGTGTGATGGCTACTCTGGCTACTTTCAAATACGCATTGCAGAGGAGGACCAGAAAAAGACTACTTTCATCACACCATGGGGCTGTTTTGCATTTCGAGTCATGCCTTTTGGTCTCACCAACGCTCCAGCCACCTTTCAACGATTCATGAACATGGTCTTCCAACCTTACTTTGGTAAGTCCATAAGGGTTTTCATAGATGACTTTTGTATTTACAGCTTCAAAAGTATGTATCTCGGCAAGATTGATGAAGGATTTACTCGTTTAGCTAAGTTGGGTGGACAACTAAACAAGGACAAATGTCACATTGGGGAAAGCAAGGTTACACTATTGGGGCATGTAGTGTCCATTGATGGAATCGAGGTAGATTCTGAAAAGATAGAAACATTGCTAAATCTACCTTCCCCAACTTCCATCAAACAATTAATCTCTTTCTTGCAAAAGCTAAGATATTTGAGTAGATTCATACACTTACTCTCCCAAGTGATATTTCCTCTACAACAGCTGACTCGTCAAGAGACGCTTGTTTGGAGTGAAGAAAGTGATGGGCATTTTAGAGAGATTAAAAAAATGTTAGGGTCACTCCCTGTAATTCTCCAACCTTGTTGGGAAGAAACATTCTTTGTAAATCCTAGTGTGGGAGAAGAGGCCATTGGTGCTGCCCTCCTACAAAAAGATCCAAAAACATCCTTTATGAGGCCTGTGTATTTTGCTAGCCGCTTCATGGAAAACACAGAGAAGGCCTACACCTTGATGGAACAGCTAGTGTTAGCTCTCATGTTTGCGGTAACCAAATTTCGGCCATATTTGCTGCCGAAGAGGTTTGTAATTATCACCGTGGAGGATATGTTTCCCTATGCACTACAACATATGGAAATCTCTGACGAAATAGCAAAGTGGGTGGTGCGACTTCAAGAGTTTGATTATACAATACAGGTTGAAAGAACAACTCGAGCATGCTTAGCCGACATTTTAACAAACAAGTGCTATGAAAAAGTTTTCCATTTGAAGATAAAGGAACTTCCACCACCTCCAGCTCTAGAGGCTTTGGTCAATGCTTATAGCCTCTACTTTGATGGAGCATACAAGAGAACCAAGGATAAGGCAGCTGCAGGCATCGTGGTCTTATCTCCATTGGGAGAGAGGATCCATGGTGAAGGGATCGCTCTAGAAGATGTCCACTCCAACAATGAAGCAGAATATCAAGCTCTAATTCATGGCCTTTGTTGATGCCTCGATAATTCAATTAAGAGATTAAATGCTTTTGGTGACTCCATGCTTTTGGTAAGGCAAATGCAAGGTACATGGGCTTGCAAAAATGCCAGTCTCTCTACTAAAATGAGAGAAGCCAAAGCTCTTATGAGGAGATTTAGGGAGGCACAAGTACATCATGTGCCAAGAGACCAGAACAAGGATGCAGACCACCTAGCATCATCGAAGTTAAATGAGTCAATAGTGGAAGCAGTGGCCATCAAACTTCCACTTCAGCAAGGCAAGGAGGACTTAGAAGATATTATGCACATTCTGGAGCAAGGAGAGGCTCCTAAACACTTGAATGCAGGGGAAAGGCGATGGTTAGCTAGGAAGGCTACCAGGTATCGCATAGTAAATGATAACTTGTATTGTCTTGGTAAGGATGGTGTGCTTAGGAGAGTGCCTTTGAAGAGTGAAATTGAAGAGATTTTAAAAGCTTGTCACGATGATATGTGCGGAGGACACTTTGCACACGACGTCACTAGTAGAAAGGTTCTACAAGCTGGGTTTACTTGGCCAAGTCTTCATCGTGATGTCAAATACTGGTGTCAAACATGTGATGAATGTCAGAAAGCAGGACCACGACGGCTCATAGCTGAACCTCAGAACCTAATAAAGGTATATGGGCCCTTTGAGAAGTGGGGAATTGATGCCATAGGGCCTCTACCACGCACTCAGTCAGGTAAAGAGTACATCATCATGGGAGTAGACTACATGACTAGATGGGTTGAGGCTATGCCGATCAATAGAATTACTGCTAAGGATGTAAGTCAGTTCATCTTTGATCACATCTGTTGCCGGTTTGGCACCCCTCTTGAAATACTATCTGATAGAGGACCAAGGTTTAGAGTAGACTTGGTAGGAGAACTCATTCAGAAGCTAAATATTCAGCATCAACACTCTACTCCTTACTACCCTCAGTGCAATGGTTTGGTGGAAAAGGTAAATGGAATCATTTGCAAAATTCTCACCAAACAGGTACATGCCAGGCGCCAAGATTGGGACAAACACCTGAATGGAGCTCTATGGGCCTATAGAACCTCCTTCAAAACCACATTAGGGTACACACCCTTTCATTTGGTTTATGGAAAGGAGGCTCTTTTGCCCATTGAAGTGAAGTTAACAAGTCTTCGAATATTGGGTAGCCAGGTAGGCTCTCAAAAGAAGAAAGTACATCAAAGGATCATGGATCTAGAGAGGCTGCAATTGGGAGGCTGCAATTGGATCGTGAAGAAGCCATCAACCACTATTCTCAAGAAGCATAGAAGCGCAGAGAAAAGTTCAACAAAAAGCTAGCATCCAAAGACATCAAAAAGGGATCTCTGGTGCTTTGATATGACAATCGCTTCGACACTCGTAAGGATGGAAAGTTTCTTTTTCGATGGGAAGGCTCGTTCTTGGTCACCAAAAAGTTCAAAAATGGCTCTTACAAACTTCAAGACATTGATGGTAAAGTGCACAAGACCAGGACAAATGGATGGCGTCTAAAGCCTTATCACATCAGGATAAGGTCAGCTCAAGATCAAAGAAAGTAGGCTAGAGGCATAAATATCCCTAGCCAGGTTTGGGGGGGCTATGATCCGAGCCTATCACAAATTTTTGTTTACTATATTTTGTTGGTTTTCCTTGCTTCTAGAGGTTTACAATAAAAGAAAGAGTGAGAAGAACCTCTTGGAAAAATTAAAAAAATGATTTGATGGGAATTTTTTCTTGACTAGTTCACCGAAGGTGAAAGGTAGAGGGAGAACCTAGTGGTAAAGGGAAGGGAAAATATGTAAATGTAAAAAGAAAAGATATGATGTGGTTGTGGAGCCATGCACCCATGATTCAAGGGTCATGAGTGGCTCATATCATCATGGCTTTGGAGCCATATGATGATTCAAACAGATGGAACCCAAGTGGAAGACTTGGTAAAAGAAGGAACCAGACACATGATTTTGCTGGATTTTTAAAAAATACTTCCACTCCGAACCAAGAAAAGTTGTCTTCATCAAAGTTGTAGCTGATGAGCTGGAGATTCTGACCATATTTTTTTAATAATTTTTGCATCTACGGTCTAGGAGATATGGCCAAAATGGCGGACTCTAGTTTTTTCAACTGTGGTGGAGACCACCCCCTCTACCTTTACACACACACCCTTCCTTTTCCACATTGAGACCTTCTCTAAAAATCAGCCATTAGTCTTCTCACCCTCCCCTCCTTCCTCCTCTCTCTCAAGCTCAAAAAACCATCACAAATTCCTTTTCTAATCACCTCTCAAGTCAAGCTTAATCTTGTTGTAATTCATAAGTTCTCATTCAATCCCTTTCTATTATTACTAGATATGTATTGATTTTATTTAGATTCTTTACATTTTAAAATAAGGAAGCTCTTGGACTCAAGCTATGGAGGAAGGAGTGAAGACAACACAAGTGATGATGGAGCCAATTAGTTGCAAATTGGTCAACAAATCACTTGGAAGGAGCTTCTTCATTGGTTGAATGTCCCTAATCAAGCTTCATTTGTACAAATTACACTTGGATCTTAACCTCACTCCTAATCACTCTCTTTCCTATATAAAGAGGCCTTCCCCTTTGTAATTTCAAGCCTCCCTCAGCCCCATTGAGTCTTTGTATCACTCACCATGAGCCCATAAAGCTCATTCATTCACTCTATTCTTGCACATTCTAGAGTGCAAATTGGTTCATGCTAGTAACCTCCCCTCCTCTTACTTATGTTAATTAAGAGAAATCTTTTATGTGTGTGTGAGAGTGCTTGATGTGATTTTGGCTAATCCTTGAGTGGTTGTTTAGTAATCTACATGCTATTTGTGTTGGGAGTGTTTGAAGTATCCATTCCTTGTACACACACTAAAGTTAATGCTTCATTAATAGTGATATCTCTCTCTCTCTCTCTCTCTCTCTCTCTCTCTCTCTCTCTCTCTCTCTCTGTGTAGCGGTCCTAGTCCACGCTTCTAAGACTAGGTGGTGCCCTCATCTCATTTCCCTTGTGGCGCAACGGAGTTTGTTTTGGTGTAGAAGCCGCCATTCC
Source organism: Adiantum capillus-veneris (assembly GCF_014529385.1). Lineage (NCBI taxonomy): Eukaryota > Viridiplantae > Streptophyta > Polypodiopsida > Polypodiales > Pteridaceae > Adiantum > Adiantum capillus-veneris. Next base: position 149,785,701 of record NC_140944.1, read on the forward strand.
AAATTTCCTTCGTCACTTGGAATAGGGGTTTTCACTAGGAACAGGAAGCCAAGGCTTCCGGGAACCATCAAGTATTATTCTAGAACGAATGTGGTTATACGTTCGGTTCAAGTGCTTGTATAGACTTCTCTTGAGTAGTAAAGATATTATTACAGCGGGGGGGGCGGGGGGGGGGGCAAGCCCATCTTCTGGTCGCCAGTATTGTGTCGATCTTCTCACTCTCTATCTATTTTTTTCTATATCCTTTGGCTTCAATATTAAGTGATGAATTCTATTTATCTGAGTATATTTTATATTGCTATGCACTCCCGTTTGTAATAGTGGTGTGAGAGCATGGTCTCCTCTCTTTCTCTATAAAGGAGGACAACTCTGGGAAGATACGGGAAGAAGCCATGATAAGCCAAGAGAGAAGTAATCAGGCGGAACCCTAAGCCCTACTGGAAGAGTTCGCTGAGTTGCGAAAATTTTTCTCTTTGCAAGAAGTCGACAAGGCTTGGGGTTCTCTGAGAAGGCGACAAGAGCATGATGCTCAAGAACCTAGAGAATCCGAGGAGCAGAATACTCAAGATACTTCACAACCCAGAAAATATCCAAGAACATCAATCCAGAACCACAGCCAAGAATACCCATCTTTTCATGAAGGATATGAAGGTCTTTAGACCTCAGAACACTCCGGTCAAGTTTGATACTTTTGACGGAAGGGAAGATGCCCCGAAAGCTACCGCTTTCATACAGTTTGAAGTTGCCTTTGCAAACGGTAATTTCTGAAGGGCGTCGAAGGTGAGGCATGTGACCAAACACTTCAAGGGTATTGCAAGTACTTGGTCGTATACCAAAGCTCTGCAAGGAACTTAGAACAAGACTTGGATTCAATTCAAGGTTGAATTTTTCGACAATTTTTTTTTTTCTCTACGCTTTGAGGAAGGCATCCAAGAAGATTGGGTTTGGTTTGCCCAATAGGAACACGAGCGACACAAAGCAAGTAGTGGTTCACTCTTGCCAAGGTAGCTCCACTCTTGACCCTCTCTGTGGCAGGAAAGATTAAGAAATTCAACGAAGGACTTTTGCCCGAATTTTCTAGATGCATTTGCAAGATACTTTGCAGCAGATGATGGAGTGAGCAATAAAAGCTGAAAGTGCACACTTCAGTGTATGAAGCATCTAATCCCCATGGTGGGATGAGAACCATCGAAGGATACGTTGCTATCCAAAGCAAGTTTTAGAGTACAGGAATTGAGTCTAACTCCTGTGATTTTGAACAGAAGACTCTCAAACTTTAAGTGAGAGGGCAAGTCTTTGATGAAAGTTAAATCTTTGAGAAACTCATAAACTGCATATTGCTTTTACGCACGAGATATGCAGGACAATCACTCTCGAGTATTTATGATAGTAGAATTGAGTTGAAACATTGCTTTATGCGATGAATTGGTTTGCTCAACCATCCGGAAGGTTACTAATTGATTTAGTATCCGATTGTTTCCTAACACATTACCTGCTATTGCGGGCAGGACATTATGAAGGAACCATTCCGAGTTTTCAAGAAAATAAATTTTTTTATCAAGCTTGAGTACCCTATGAGCCTACACCCCTTACTCGGTAAGGGGAGATATGGTAGTGCTTTTGGCACAAGTGAATGAACACTCTCTTTATGAGGGAAGGAACAAGAGCCGCCTACGGCATGTGCTCGTGGAATTTGAGATTTGAACTCCCAGTTTCTCTAGTGAGCAGGTTTGCTCTGGAACCAAGTCAAGGAATCATCTGGTTGAGCTGCTCGCTCTGAGAATCTTTACGAAAGCAAGGAAGTTTTCCGAGTTCATAAAAGCTCTGACTCTAACACAACATGAGTATTACATACACTTTCGGGTACACGGACAACGTGTTGGGTTAAAGGCCCAAATGGCCCCCTTTAATGTATATTTTAAAGGTTACTAACCTTTGGCCAAGTTCCCATTGAACTTGGCCACTAACTTATAAATTGGTCCTATACCTTTTAATAAAGGGAATGTGAGTTCATTAAAAACTCACTCACTTATTCCCCCAGCTAACGAGCGTGCTCTCTCTCTCTCCCTTCGTTCTGCTAGCGCTACCTCTCTGCAGGCCTTTGCCTCCTCTGCAAGCCACACACCCTGCACTTCCTCGCATGCTCTATCACTTGCATACACCGCCGCGCACTCATCAACTAGTATCAGAGCCCAATTAGGGTTTGCTCCCAAACCTGCAAACGCTGATTTTCAACCAAGGAGGTCAACTTTCTCGCGAGATTTTGCAATTTTATCGCCAAAGGATTCGTCCCCGGACACTAGAGAGCTCCCGGCAAGTGAAATTGACCTAAAACAGGCTGAAATTAGGTCAAAATCAGCAAATTACAGGTTATGACAGCAAAATATAGGCTTTGCAAATGATGTATTAAGGTGTGGGAACACTTTTTCTAAGTCCTCGCTACCCGAAAACACTGAAATTGCCGCAAAACAGGTGTTTTCAGCAAATTTCAGATTTACGCAGGTTTTTGCAAGTGTTTTTATGATGCGACTACATTGGGGAAAGTGCAAATTGATGCAATCTACGCACGTTTGACAAATTTTGGCTATGTATGACCATTTATGGCTCATTTTCATGCAATTTGATGTTACAAATTGGGGCTTTTGCTCTTACATGCTTCTAAAGGCTGTGTATTAGCCTTATATATGTTTTGTGTGGCTAAAAACAACTAAATTTGTTGTTTTTGAGCACAAATTCGCTCTCTGAAATTTCTTGCGTATAAATTTCAGAAATTGTTTTTTTGTGCCCAAATCGACCTATTTTGCCCCAAATTGCTCCTGTGACCATTTGGAGCTATAGTGTATATCTCTGTGAGGCTATACTCCGGTTTTTGTGCATTTTGTCCAAAAATTCAGCGTATTAGCCCTCTTATTCGTGCAACTATGGCCTCATCTTCTTCGGATGTGAAGAATCTCTTTGAGATTAGGAGGTTCGATGGAACAGGCTTCGACCTTTGGAAAGACAAGATTCAGGGAATCCTATTTCTTAAGGATTGTGAAGGGGCACTTGAACAGGTAAAGCCACAGAATATGACCAGCGTAACCGCGAAATGTTTCACCATGAAACGTGGCGTATGGCCATGACCGATGAGACAGTCATTGATGTGAAAAGTCTCACAACTGCTTTTGATGTGTGGGAGAAGTTAAAGGGAATGTATGAGAATACAATGTGTGTCAACCAACTGCATTTGATGCGAAAACTTGTTGGCATGCAACTAGATGAATCCAAGAGCACTGCAGAGCACTTGTCGTTGTTCGTAGGTACTTTGTCGCAGTTACAGAACTCAGGCTTACCTCCTTTTGATGATAAGCTGAAAGCTATCTTCTTGCTTATGACCTTACTTGAGTCATGGGAAACTTTGGTGGTTTCATTTGTTGGAATTAGGGTTGCAGAGAAACACACAGCTTGGAGAAGACGAAGGAAGCTCAAGGCACACAATAGAGAGTGTGTTAGTTAGTGTGCTATGGAAAGATAGATAGCCCTAGAGTGATGGGCGTATATACAATGCACGGAGGAAAAAACCTCCTAAAGAGGGAAAAAATGCCCCGGCGGTCCTAGTGTGTTCACACACATCACTACCACATGTATATGGTAACAAATCCCCCCTGGAGTGATGCGGTGAACGAGAGCTGGCACATGAGTAAAGGGAAGTGCCATGCCCTAAGGACATGATCAGTCCACAAAGGGGAGTAAGCCCAAAGCTTTGCGGAAAGCTTCAAGCTTCTCACGAGACAATGCTTTTGTGAAAAGATCTGCAAGGTTGTCCTGTGTTGGCACATAAGCCAAGCTGATCTCTCCTGCTGAGAGCCTCTCCCTGACATAGTGGTAATGCACCTCAATGTGCTTTGTGCGAGCATGAAAATCTGGGTTCCTTGCAACTGCCAATGCGCTCTGACTGTCAGTGTAGATAGTGTTGGCAGTGTCCTATCCAACACCCAAATCAGCCATAAGGCGTCTGAGCCATACACACTCAACCGTAGTTGTGAAGACTGCCCTGTACTCAGCCTCGCAACTCGAAGTGGCCACAGTAGGTTGCTTCTTGCTCAACCATGATATACATGAACTGCCAAGCATGAAACAAAAACCACTTGTGGACACTCGCGTGTCAAAACAACCAGCCCAATCTGAGTACGAAAAAGTATGTAAGTCTGGCGGCAATGATCCCCCCTTGGGATAAAACAAGCCAAGATGTAAAGTGCCACTAAGGTAGCGGAAAATCCTCTTGACAGCCTGCCAATGCTTAGACCCTGGGCTATGCATAAATCTGATGACCTGTGAGACTGTAAAGTGAATATCTGGCCTCGTGTTGCATACATAAATGAGGTAGCCAACAGCAGTTTGGTAAAGAGTGACATCAGCAGGATCGCCAGCATCATGTAGACTCAACTTCAAACCTGTTTCCATGGGAGTGGCAATAGGTTTGCTATCCTCAAGTCCAAACTTACATACCAATGTCTCTATGTAACTTTTCTGACACAAGGCAATACCACCATCACACTGCTTAAACTGTATACCCAAGTAATGATGCAACAGTCCCAAATCTTTCATCTTGAAAGTAGCATTCAAATCAGCCTTAAATTCAACAATATGTCTCTCATTTGGTCCAGTGATCAGCAAATCATTGACATAAAGAACCACAATGAGAAGTACATCACCCTCACGCTTTACATACAATGTGCTTTCTGTTGGACTGTTACGAAAGCCTTGTTTGACCAAATGAGTGTCAGCTTTCTCATACCAAGCACGAGGAGATTGCTTCAACCCATACAAAGCCTTGTTACATTTGCACACTTTGTCCTCTTGTACTTTTATGACAAAACCGTGAGGCTGCGTTACATAAACTTCCTCAAATATGTCACCATTCAAGAAAGCAGTAACAATGTCTGATTGATGTACATCCCAACCAAAATGACCTGCCAATGCACATAGAAAACGCACAGTAGTCATACGACAAGTGGGAGTAAAAGTCTCTTCATAATCTATGCCTTTTTGCTGTGCATAACCCTTTGCAACAAGTCGAGCCTTATGGCGATCGATTTTCTGAATTTTGTGCTTCATCAAAAGTCAGAGGCTCCTCAACATCATGTAAGCTAGACACAGCCAAAGCATAACAATCTGATGCATAAGATGCATGGCGAGAGCCTGAACGAGTACGACTAGACAAAGGTGCATCCAATTTACTGTCATGCAAAGTGTGCACCAGCCATTTTGGCATACCTCTAGCCTGCTCATTTTCAGCCCTTTCCTCATGAAGTACATCATGTACATCTGCATCAGTAATAGGTTGATCTACGACATTTTCAGAAACCCACATTCGTATTTCCACCACTGAAAAGAGGCAACAAAGTGTTATAAATGTCCTGTGAGCTTACATTACTGTCTCTAGTACATGACAGTAAGGGCTAAACAGAATCTTCCACAAACACTACATCCCGCGAAACCAGAATACGTTTTAATTGCGGATGATACAACCTGTAACCTTTGCTTTTAGCACTGTAACCAACAAAAATACATTTGACAGCCTTATCATCCAATTTTCTGCGCTGCACTTGTGGCACCAAAGCATATGCCAAACAACCAAAAACACGCATGTGCTCAATAGAAGGCTTTCTATCATGCCATGCTTCATATGGAGTAATAGACTGCGAAGCTTTCGTAGGACACCTGTTAAGTACATAAGTGGCACACATGATGGCCTCAAGCCAAAAAGAATGCGGTAAAGCTTGACTTTTGACCATACATCGTGCCATTTCCGTCAGTGGCCTGTTTTTCCTCTCAGCAACACCATTTTGTTGAGGTGTATAAGGCACTGTACATTGGTGTTTTATCCCACGACTAGCTAGAAATGCATTAAATTTATGAGACATATACTCCCCCCCTCGATCGGAACGGAGGGTGCCCATAGTACATTTCGAGACATTTTCAGCCGTAGCCAGAAATTATTTGAAGCACATAAAAACTTCGGACTTCGCTTTAAGCGGAAATACCCATGCATGCCTGGAGTAATCATCAATGAAAGTCACGAAGTACAGGTAATTGCCCAAGGACGGAGTTTGCATGGGCCCACAAATATCACTATGCACAAGCTGCAACCTGCATGTGGCCCGAACTGAGCCATCCTTTGGAAATTTAGAACGTTGCATCTTACCCAAAATACAGCCTTCACAAACATGTTTGACAGGTGCTTCAAGAGGTGGCGAAGAAGCAACCATATCAGATTTCTGCAAACGCAGCAAAGTGGCAAAATTCAGATGACCAAAACGTGCATGCCAAAGTTTTGTATCTGAAATAGCCCTTGAATCTGCAACAGCATTTGCAAAGTTTTGTCCACACTTGTCATACAAAGTGAGGTTATACAGCCCACGGCACAAAAGGCCAGATACAACAATTTCATCACCAAAACTGAGATCATGAATTGTACATCTGTCATCCACAAATTTGACTACAAGTCCAAGTCTAGCAAGTGCGGATACAGACAAGAGATTCTTCTTGATCCCAGGTACATAAAGTGCATCAACAAGTATGAAGGAACTGCCATTAGCAGCAGTGAGCACAATCTTTCCAACTCCCTGAACTGGATAAGAGGCATTGTTGGCACAAGTGACTGAATTCCCATAAGGGACAGACTTGAGAGAGGTAAACAATTCACGATGTGAGGTAATGTGCTTTGTAGCACCACTGTCGAAATACCACACATGTGAATCTGCAGCAACTGACAAGCATGCATCATGGACAGTAGGATTGTAAGTGCACTTTGCGCTAAAAGCCCATTCTGCATCAACATCAGCAACACAGTCTCCTTTCACAGAAGACTCAACAATGGTTGCATTTGTAGTGGAACCAGCATTTGGAGTGGAACCACCTTCTTTCTTCGTAGCCTCTTTGGCCTTCAACTTAGGACACGACTTGATCAAGTGATCATTGGCTTTACAATAATGGCAACGCATCTTCTTTTTGCCCTTGTCACCAAAATTTCCAGACGAAGTGCTGCCAGCAGAAGCATTAGGAACATAAGTTTTGCTACTCGCAGCAGAACCATAAGAAGTGGCTGCATTACTGTTACCACCCTTTCTTTGAGAAGCAATAAAAGCCTGTTCAACTGCACGTTGCCTAGTCCTGTTTTTTTTGGAAAGTGACTCTTACAACAGCAATGTGCATAATGCATCAAACTTGACAACTTCAGGATTTCCTTGGGTCATCAGTCTCCAAGTACTAGCAAAAGTTTGGTAGGAATCTGGTAAGGCATCAAGAACAGTCTGCACAAGGGAACTGTCTGAAATGACTTCACTTGCAGAAATAAGCTGCTCATTGATATCCTTGACACTAGCAAGGAAAGTGTCCATATCATCTTCCTCATTCATAATCTTCGACTCCAGCTCTTTACGCAGCAAAGCAATTTTAGCCTCATTGCGGCTTGCATAAAGACCTGCTAAAATATCCCAAGCTTGTTTTGCAGATTTTGCTGAACGGATGTGAGGAACAATGGTACGCTTCACAGACAACGCAATCAATGCATGAGCCTGCGTATCCTTAACATCCCAACGAGCTTGTTCTGCCGTAGGCAAAACAACTCTAACAACTGCAATCCTTGCAGCAAGACCTGCAACATCCTCAACATCGCCTACATCCTCAGAACCAGGACGTACATCAATGCCCTGTACAATGTTCCAGACACCTTTTGACACAAGAACATGTTGCATCATATAAGCCCACATAGGGTAGTTGTCCCCATCCAACCTGTCCTCAGCAGCAAACATCTTGAACACATCTGTGTTGTTGTTGTCAGCCATGTTAAATGCTGCACCTGATGTGAAAACTGCCCAAAAATAGGAGAAATGGAGCGGGAACAACCTGTGCTATATAGCACAAACTGTAGAAGACTATAAGGCACCTGTTATGCAAAAAACGGCACTGACAGAAATTTTGCACAAAATGACGAAATAGCCTGTGCAGTATTGCCTGTAGTGGAAACGGAGGCCAAAATGAGTCGAAATCAAAATTCTGAGCAGACCAAGCTCTTCGAGCTTACCCAAAATATTTGTCGACCTGCGAACGCTCGCCAAAGCTCACTGAAATCGGAGAAAGTGAGCAGGCGTGTGCTGGAGCAGCTGGCGACTAACCCCGGGAGGACGTGACCTGCTCTGATACCAATTGTTGGAATTAGGGTTGCAGAGAAACACACATAGCTTGGAGAAGACGAAGGAAGCTCAAGGCACACAATAGAGAGTGTGTTACTTAGTGTGCTATGGAAAGATAGATAGCCCTAGAGTGATGGGCGTATATACAATGCACGGGGAAAAAACCTCCTAAAGAGGGAAAAAATGCCCCGGCGGTCCTAGTGTGTTCACACACATCACTACCACATGTATATGGTAACATCATTGTCCAATAACCCAATTTAACATTTGATGGTGTTAGGGGTTCTATCTTGAATGAAGAAATCAGGAGGAAAGCAAGTGGAGAAGGAGGCAGCTCTGCCAACATGGTTAGAGGCAGGACAGAAAAGAAGAATGCTTATGCACAAAGGAGTAAGAGTAAGAGTAAGGAAAGGGCAAATTCCAGCAAAGGCAACGGTGATGTGACTTGCTATCAGTGTGGCAGGAAAGGTCACAAGAAACCCGATTGCAGGTACTACAAAGCCGAGTTAGAACGGAAAAAGAATGGCGGAGACAAAAGGAAAGAGAAGACGGAAGTCAAGACAGATGCATAGGATAGCTCAAAGGACAAAGAGAAGGCCAATGTGGCTTCTAGTGTTGTGATTGAGGAGCTGTCAGATGTAGAGAACATCTTGTGTGCCACTTTGTTAAATGATGATGCTTATGACATTGATGCCTCTCTTAATGTTCATTCACAAGACATGCAGATCACCAAGAGTGATCTTATTGATGCTTTGTTGACTGTCAATGATGCATTATCCCATACTTGGATTGTTGATTCCGGTGCTTCATTTCATGTGACTCCTATAAGGAGTGTTTCTCTACTTTTGATGCAGGCAAGTGTGGCCATGTATACCTTGGAAACAATCATGCATGTTCCATTGAGGGTATTGGCACTGTGCATCTCTCCATAGATGGCACAAATAAGCTTGTCTTGCATGATGTTAGATATGTGCCGGGAATCAAGAAGAGTCGCTTTCTGTTGGTCAAATGGACATGCATGGTTACAGTATCTTGTTGGAGAGAGGATCATGGAAAATGACTAAAGGTTCAAGGCTGATTGTAAAGGGCACAAAGAAAGGGACACTTTACTGCATGCATGGAAAGGTAGTGTCGGGCAAGTTTATTACATTGGTTGAAATTAACTCTCACATGGAGTTGTGGCACAAGAGGCTTGGCCATATGAGCGAAAAGGGTCTTTCTAAGCTTTGTACTTTGAACAAGCTTGATACTAAAGGCACAAAGCTTGACTTTTGTAATGAATGTCAATATGGCAAGCAAGTAAAGCGTTCTTATTACTCTGGTGTCTCTCGTAAATCTTGTGTGCTTGATCTTGTACATTCTGATGTATGTAGCATGCCTACTAAGTCTATGGGAGGTGCATGTTATTTTGTCTCCTTTGTTGATGATCATTCTAGGAAAATTTGGGTTTATTTTCTTAAATCTAAGGATGAAGCCTTTGCTGTGTTTAAGAGATTTCATGCATTTGTGACCACCCAAACAGGTAGAAAGCTAAAATGCTTGCGTACGGACAATGGGGGAGAGTTCACAAGTGCTGAATTTAACAAATTTTGTGAAAATTTGGGCATCAAGAGGGAGCTTACTGTGCCATACAGCCCCTCTTCTAATGGTGTGGCTGAAAGATTCAATAGGACACTTTGTGAGAGGGTGAGATGCATGCTGTCCACAACTAATCTCTCTCATGGATTTTGGGGAGAAGCTTTGAAAACTGCAGTGCATATATGCAATCGATCCCCTCACATGTCTTTGAAAGGTGACATCCCTGAAGAGGTTTAATCTGGTAAGCCTGCTTCATATGATCACTCATGCATTTTTGGTTGCGAGGCTTTTGTGCATATTAGACCTGAGTTGAGGAGTAAACTAGATGCCAAGTCCATTAAAGGCCTCTTCATGGGATATGGTGAAGAAGGCGAAATGGGTTACAGGATTTGGTTACCTCAGCTCAAAAGGGTTGTACGCAGCCGAGATGTTGTTTTTAATGAGGCAAGGCTGCTTCAAAACAATTGTGCCTCAAAGCATGACCATAAAAGGGTGAAATTTCAGCATGACCAGCCACATGTTAGGCTTATTTTTGACCTCAGGATGCACCACAATTGGCTGAAAATGTAGATGATCGAGTGGTGTTTGAGCCAGATGACGTTGGACAGCAAATTGAGGCTTCTGAAGGGCATTTGCAGCCAAGAAACAATGCTGAAAATGGTGCTGAAAATGATGTATAGTAGCCCATTGTTGATGATTTTATCATGCCACCTGATGTAAACCCATTGCCGGATAATGTGGATCATTGGGTGAGGCGGTCCACTCGTCAAAGACGGCCCGTGAGCAGATATGACCCCTCTTTGCATTACATTATGTTGACAGATAAGGGAGAGCCTCTTACGTATAAAGAGGCAAAGACATGTGAGCACAGCGACAAGTGGGAGTTTGCTATGCAAGAAGAGATTAAAGCTTTGCATGCTAATCATACTTGGGATTTGGTTGGATTGCCCAAAGGAAGGAAGGCTATTCCTAACAAATGGGTGTATAAAATCAAGACTTTTGATGCAAAACCCAAGTATAAGGCAAGGCTTGTAGCAAAGGGATATGTTCAAACCATAGGCATAGACTTTCAGGAAGTGTTCTCTCCCGTTGTGAAGATGACCACTTTGCGTGTATTGTTTGCCATAGTGGCTGCTCTTGATTTGGAAATGGACCAAATGGATGTACATACCGCTTTCTTGCATGGTGATGTGGAAGAAGAGCTCTACATGAAGCAACCCGAGGGTTTTGTTATTCCTGGCAAGGAACATATGGTATGTATGCTCAACAGAAGCTTGTATGGGCTGAAACAATCATGTAGACCGTGGTACAAGAAGTTTGATCGCTTCATGCTTAAACATGGTTACAAAAGAAGCCATGCAGACCATTGTTTGTATACCAAACGTGATGAGGATGACAGCCCTATCATTCTTGTGCTCTATGTTGATGATATGTTGATAGTTGCAAAGAAAAGAAGCACTGTTGATGCTCTTAAAGGGCAGCTGAAATCTGCATTTTCAATGAAAGACCTTGGGGCAGCTGAACATATACTTGGAGTGCGTGTTACAAGGCAAAGAGACAAGCGCCTATTGTATTTGTTGCAAGAAAAGTACATTGAAAAGGTGCTGGACAGATTTAACATGGCTAAAGCAAACCCTCTTGGTGTGCCATTACAACCATATGTCAAAATCTCCAAGGATGATTGTCCTAAGTCAAAGCAAGAAGCCAATGACATGCAAGGTGTGCCTTACGCTTCAGCTTGTGGTTCACTTATATATGCTATGGTTGCTACTAGGCCTAACATAGTCCATGCAATGGGAGTTGTGAGCCGGTTTATGGCTATTCCAGGCAGGTTGCATTGGGATGCAATGAAGTTCATTATGAGGTACTTGAAAGGGACTAAAAACAAATGCCTCTGCTATGGTAAAGGACCAATGGAGTTGAAGGGATTTTGTGACTCTGACATGGTTGGTGATGTGGATACACAGAAATCAACAAGTGGCTATGTGTTTACTCTTGTGGGAGGTGCTGTTTCATGGTGTTCTAGATTGCAAAAGATTGTTGCATTGTCTACGACAGAGGCTGAATATATATTTCAGCCACTGAGGCTTCTAAAGAGGCTATTTGGTTAGCATGCCTATGCAGTGAGTTTTGTTTTCTTGCCAAGGCACCTATGCTTGGTTGTGATAGCCAGAGTGCCATATGCCTGGCAAAGAATTCCATGTTTCATTAGGAAAAGTTTGGACTAAAAAATGGGCCTTGTGTGAATTGTTGATGTGGCATAGCTTTCAAAAAGTGGGGATCGGTAAATTTTTTGCAAATAAGATCCAAACTTGTCGGAGGTTGGATATTTAGAATCTACTCTTCAAATGCTATCTATTGATATATAGCATGCATGTATCGGCATTGCCTTCATGTAGATCTAGAAAAAGGTGATTTTAGATTACCGTAACGGTAAAAAAACCTGGTTGATTGAAAAAAAATGGCATAACTTTCATAGAAGTCATCCAAACTTTTCGGACCTTGGCTCTTTAGAATCCATTTTTCAAGAACTTTCCAATGATAGGTCATATCATGGGGTTCTAAGCAATATTTAGAGGGGTCTACCGGGTTGCTTTCTTTTGTACAACTTTGATGATGTGGCACTCATCAGAACGCATGAAGATGCAGACCTTGTTGTCAAGGAAGTGGAATGGCATACCTCTCTTGAGCGTCTTTTTGCGCGCAATGATATTTTGACACAAGAATCTCTTTGTCAAATGTGTTCGGTTGCTTTGAATTTCTCTATTGAGAAGGGGTATTCTGATGGTCGATGATCAAGTATGCTACTACAGTAGCAAGTTATAGCTGTAGCATACGCTTCTCCATAAGTAGGTCAAGTACCATTAGCATACTGCTAGTATGAACATGAGCTATTCTGTCTGTGCATATATTGATCAGCCAATTGTTCCAAGACGAAAAGAAAGACATCGAGATTAATGGTCTATGACTTGGGTATCCCTACACAAGAGGTTTAATACCCTCTAGACTAACAGTGCAAGATTATGCACAAGGACAGATACCTAGATTGATTTCTAGGAGGATTATTCTTCTCGAGGTTGAGAAGGCGAAAGTGAGTTAACAAATTCTTGGATGGGGAAACTTCCGATCTGTTGGAAAGACGCGAATAACGAGTTCTTACATGGCTCGTAAGTTTGATAATTGGTAAGGATATCCTTGAGGTACTAGAGAAACGACATGAACCGATAAGGTAAGTATTGAAATTATTGAATTTTTGTTTGATTTAATTTTTAAGTTCTCTTTTGAGAAAGGACTAGGTCAACTCACCATCAAGCAAGATTTGAAATCTTTCCGATTTTTCCCCGGCAGTTCAATTAGATCTCTAAAGTTGGTGACAATTGTTTCTAAGTAAGAGGAATGTTGCCAAATTGGCTTTATCTGACAGAAAAATAATTCTAAATGAATTATTGGATTTATAAGTAAGAGGGTTTTCTCGTTTGGAACACCAGAAAAATAATTCTTAATGAGCTAAGTGAGAGGGTTTTTCTCACTGGAGACATCCGAGTACAGATACTTCTAGTGCGTCATTCAAAGTGATGATGGGAGCACTTTGAACGGGAATATTTGTAAGGCCACAAGGAACGGGTACTTCTGATGCGTCACATCGAATGGGTGACAGGGAGCATCGGGAAGAAGTATCCGACCATCCGGGAACGGACATCTCTGATGCGTCATAGGATGGGTGACAGAGCATCGAGAAGGAGATTGTACCGTAAATTCGGTAGGAAAGGACTAGGTGATGGGTATTCCTAATGCGTCACAAGGAGGGCGACGGGTATTGGAAAGGGAATATCCATAGTCAGGAGGACATTCCGAACTGTGTTAGAATTGTGCACAAGGAAAAGCAAGCACTTGAATGAAGATGGGTTCAGAGGAAACTTTGAAGAAATACCGTTGCTTTCTTGCGAGGAAGTCTATGTTTGCATTGCATCTGTGCATGTGATTGCATCCAAGGACGCTTGGGAAGTGCTGTGAAAGCATTGTTTTTAACTTATAAGGTTTATTGAGTTTTTGGGCAGATTCAGACTATTTTTAAAATAGGCCGGCTGCCCACTTTCCATAAGTGGGCAGCCACCTGGAAAATAAAGCAACAAAACCAGCCACCGTTTTCTCTCTCCCTTTTTCTGGCAGAAGAGCAAAAAAATAAATAAAAAAAATGCCGTGATCTCTATGCGGGCAGTCTGCGCTTAGCTATTCCTGCCATGGCCAGGGAGCTATAAAAGCATCACGCCCTCACTCAGGGTAGGAGTTGCCAAAGTCAGCAAGAGAAGACTCTGCTGCGAGAAGACGCAAGAGATCACAAGACTACGAAGCACGGAGGTCGCTTTTCCCGCGAAAAGAGCGACAGGGTATCAATTGTGAATACGCCATGCGAATTGTTGTCCTATGTTTGTGTGTGTTTGCAGGTGTACTACCTCTTCACGAGGGAGTAGGAGCAGAGGAAGGCATGAGCCTCTACAGGACAAAAGCGCTCTGAGGAACTAGAGCCAGATCAGCCCAAGGGTTTCCCGAGTTTGGGACGTAGATACACAGATACAAGAGTGGTAGACTGTCGTAAGACGGGCACCACGTGCCTATAGAAAAGAACATACTGAACAGACATTTAGCACTTCAATAACAACTGAATTGAATGAGAGAGCACACGCAACACGGAGTGACGGAATTCCAGCCCAGAGAGTATTGGCCCCAAACCTTGGCGCCCCTTTTGGTATTTCTTTATATTGCATCAACTCAGTACAAGCCGGTACTCTAGGCCCTGCACCTGCTCCAAGAAGCATGCTAGAGAATGAGCCCATGGCCTCATATTTAAAGGCCCTAGACCCAAAAGCAGTTTACATGAAAAGCTTTCAAACTCAAAAGCATCTGCTACAAAAGCAATGCCCAAAAGCTGCCAGCATAAGTCACGAAAATCCGTACAACTGCCACGTTAGCAGTCAGCGTAAAACGTGGAATCCTTACAGTCTGCCACATCATCATGTCAGCGCAAATTGCGGAGATCCGTACAGTTGCTACAACGTCATCAACTCCAAGCAACGCTCTATGTGTGTGTGGGTCTTGCTTTATCTATATGCCTTTATGTCACTTGGGCCCCATCGGACGGGGTCCCCTAAGTTGGTAGGACTTCTTCTTATGTTGTTGCTTGTTCTACTTAGGGTTTAGGCCCCTTGGCCATGATTTGCAAGTTGGCTCCATTCTTCAGGGCTTGACACGTCAGCAGTTTGTGACATCACCCCTTTTTGAAAGAAAGTAATCGTCCGCGATTACAGCATATCTGCAAAACAATTCAGGTTAGCTCAAAAATTTCCGAGCGACAATCGGTTTGCTCTTTTTTTCTTTAAGGAGTTGGCTTCTCCTTTCGGCTTTTTTGATAAAGGAGTTGGCTTCTTCTTTCGGCTCTTTTGATCAAGGAGTTGGCTTCTCCTTTCGTCCAGATCGCAACTCTAAATATTCCGACGTAGTAAGATTAGCCATCACACCCAGACTGCGTTTCTTCCACGGGTGTCTTGATGCACTAAAATCACATACCCAGGCAATCTCATCCAATTAGGAATATTCAGAGGTTGGCACATCATAATGCAACACAAATGCTCACATATGCATGTTACAAGACACAACAAACAGCGCCGTTGAGCACTCCCCCGAGACAAACGGTCTGCCGTATGAAGCTACTCAACGAGTACCTCGTCACTCCCCTTGCAAATAACCTAAAAAGGTCCAGACCATGAGCTCAGAGGATTGTACAACCAAACGCTCCCCATACCGCAATTTACGTCGCTTGGAGGTTCAAGCATACAACCAAACGCGCTCCCCACACATCGGCCTGCATCGTTCGGAGGTTTCCTAGCATACAATGGAACGCTCCCCAGACATCGGCTTGCGTCGTTCCAAGGTTTTCAAACATACAACAAAACGCTCCCCAGGCATCGGCCTGTGTTGTTCTTGTTGAATTTAAGGCTGATTTGAATGCTACTTTCAAGATGAAAGATTTGGGGTTGTTGCATCATTACTTGGGTATACAGTTTAAGCAGTGTGATGGTGGATTGCCTTGTGTCAGAAAAGTTATAGAGACATTGCTATGTAAGTTTGGACTTGAGGATTGCAAACCTATTGCCACTCCCATGGAAACAGGTTTAAAATTGAGTCTTCATGAGGCTGGTGATCGTGCTGATGTCACTCTTTACCAAACTGTTGTTGGGTGCCTCATTTATGTATGTAGCACGAGGCAAGATATTCAGTTTGCAGTCTCACAGGTTAGCAGATTTATGCATAGCCTAGGGTCTAAGCATTGGCAGGCTGTCAAGAGGATTTTTCGCTAGCTTAGTGGCACTTTACATCTTGGCTTGTTTTATCCCAAGGGGGGATCATTGCCGCCAGATTTACATGCTTTTTCGGACTCAGATTGGGCTGGTTGTTTTGACACGCTAGTGTCCACAAGTGGTTTTTGTTTCATGCTTGGCAATTCATGTATATCATGGTTGAGCAAGAAGCAACCTACTGTGGCCACTTCGAGTTGTGAGGCTGAGTATAGAGCAGTCTTCACAGCTACGGTTGAGTGTGTATGGCTCAGACGCCTTATGGCTGATTTGGGTGTTGGACAGGACACTGCCAACACTATCTACACTGACAGTTAGAGCGCATTGGCAGTTGCGAGGAACCCAGTTTTTCATGCTCAAAGCACATTGAGGTGCACTACCACTATGTCAGGGAGAGGCTCTCAGCAGGAGAGATCAGCTTGGCTTATGTGCCAACACAGGACAACCTTGCAGATCTTTTTACAAAGACATTTTTTGTGAGAAGCTCGAAGCCTTCCACAAAGCTTTGGGCTTACTCCCCTTTGTGGACTGATCATGTCCCAGCTCTTGTTCACCGCATCACTCCAGGGAGGATTTGTTACCATATAGATGTGGTAGTGATGTGTGTGAACACACTAGGACCGCCGGGGCATTTTTTCCCTCTTTAGGAGGTTTTTTCCCCGTGCATTGTATATACGCCCATCACTCTAGGGCTATCTATATTTCCATTGCACACTGAGTAACACACTCTCTATTGTATGCCTTGAGCTTCCTTCGTCTTCTCCAAGCTGTGTGCGTTTCTTTGCAACCCTAATTCCAACATAGCTCATGGCCCAGACCGAGATGGTTATTTGCGGGGGAAGTGTTCATCGACGACTTTATGTTTCTATATCTTGTAACATGCATATGTCAGCATTTGGTGGCAGCTTTTACGGATTTGCGTAAAACGTGTTGGTAGCTTTCTGGGTGTAGTGCTTTTGGACTTGATGCTTTTGAGGCCAAGGGCCTTTAAATATGTGCAAAGGGCTTAGTCTCTCTGGCACTCTTTCGGGTGAAGGTGCAGAGTGCGAGCACCGGCATTGTACTGAGTTCAAGTAATAAAAAGAAATACTGAAAAGGGTGCCAAGGTTTGGGGCCAGTACTCTCTGGGTTGGAATTCCGCCACTCTGTGTCGCGTGTGCTCTCTCGCTCTTTCAGTTTGGTTGATATTGAAGTGCTAAAAGTTTGTTCAGTTTGTTCTTTTCTATTGGCACGTAGTGCCCTTGTCGTGACAGCTGCTCTTCGTACCTTGGAGTGTTTTGAGAATCGACCTCTTGGAAAGGCCATGTCAAATTACTATATGAATTCAAGGGCTCAATGGGTGTCCTGATAGCTTGAAAACGTGTCAAACTTGGCTGCTTGACTCCCATCCTTGAATTCCTTGGTCTTCGTATTCTGTATCTCACTGTTTGAACCGTAAGAAGAGGACGAGAGAGGACGACAAATTGGTGGAACTCATGAAAGGCGAACTTTTTTTTTGGGTCATCCACGAAACGAATACATTTCTTGGATCTTCTAGCCACCTCAAAAGTTGATTTTGGCCCAAATAACCAGGAAAATCTGTTGATTTGCTCTTCTTCGAGAGTGCTTTAAGCTTTTCATCAACTGGTCTGTCTTCTTTTCAAGGCTTTGTCAAACTGTTTCTACGAGTATAGTCTCTTCTTTTGGGCACTCGGCTTTGCTTTCTGCTTCATCACCGACTTGAGAGGAGAATGAATGGCCTCTCGCCATCTGGAGTGAACCTCGTCAAGCGGGTAATCCTTGAGGTGATTCACATATTTCGGGTCCTTCGAGTACTTGATCAATCTTTTCATGCATGTGTCAAGTTGCAGTTGATATTTGCCAAAATCTTCGGTGGTTTCATTTGTTCCTCCTCCAGATTTTAGCTTTTCTCATCTCCTTGCAAACTGACTGTCGGAGGGGTGTAACGGACGTGCCAACGGAAAAGATAGACTGAACAACTTTTAACACTTCACGTAACACTGAACTGAAAGAGAGAGAGAATGCACGACACATGAGACGGGGAGTGACAGAGTTCCACCCCAAGAGAGCCTTGGCCCCAAACCATGGCGCCCCTTTCAGTATTTCTTTAGATTGCTTCAACAAGGTACAACTCCCATGGCTCTGCTCTACATCTTCCGTCGGTAGACTTCCAGAGTAAGGGCCCATGGGTCATGTTTAAGAAACCTTGGCCTCTAAAAACAGTTGACATGAAAAGCTTCAAGTTCTAAAAACATCTGGTCCAAAAAAACTCACGCCATAAGTTGGTAGCTACCACATTATCAACTTAAAACGCGGAATTCTGTACACTTGCCATGTCAGTAGTCTGCAACGCGATTGGCGGGCGTCTGTATAGCTGCCACGTCATCATCTTTTACGCAAGGTTTTTTTGAGTGTCTTGGGTCCCATTGAATGGGGTCCCATAAGTTGGTGGGAATTGGTCTTTACCAGCGTCTTTGGAAGAGGGTATCATCAAGTTATTCCCTAAAAGAAGCTATGTGAGTCACTTACAAATTGGAGACCGATTACTCTTATGCCAGTAGCTTATAAATTAGTCACCAAAATGCTTGCCCTATACTTGAAAGCCGTTCTTCATTTAGGCTTGCATCAAGCTTAGTATGGTTTTATTCCTCATCGTCAGATCATTGATAATGTGGCCAATGTCTACTTTGGTATAGAATATGCCAAATATATAAATCAAGATATTCTCCTGTTGAAAGTTGATGTAGGTAAAGCTTTTGATTCTGTGCTTTGGGACTGTATCTCTCAAACTATGGCAGGGCTTGGATTTGGGCCTAAATTACAAAATGTCATTTATTGGTTATCTCAAGATAGTGATGTTGCATATATTTTGGGTTCTGACCTCACTCGCTCATGGTCTTTGGGAAAATCTGTCCAGCAAGGATGTCCCTTGAGTTCAATGCTTTATGCTATTGCAACTCATCTCTTGCTCTGTTATCTGACCATCTATTGACCACAAATCAACTTCATGAATTGCATCTTGTAGCATGCTACAATGTACACGTTTCTTGCTACACAACTCTATGATGGATCTACTTTTGTGATGCAAGCATATGCGGATGATTCTTTTTTCCTTTCTCGAGATGATCAAAATGATCTCAAATGTATTATGAAAGCCTTAGAAATGTTTGCATTAACAGCTGGGCTCAGTGTAAATCTTAAAAAATCCAAGCTTCTCCGTTTGAATGAAAAGCGATGGCATTCTATATTCTATACTTTGGCGAGGACAAATCCTTGATTCTACTTCAAGGCATTCCGGATACCCTATTGGTTGGAATACTACGCTTCAACAGATGACAGGAAGGGTATTGGACAAGTTGAGGGTGAAATGCGATTACTGGAAGCTCTCCACTTGGCCCTTGCATGTTTGGCTCAGAATTGTGCCATTTATTATCATGGCATACATCTAATTTTTTCTACCTTTGATCATCTGGACCAAATCTGATATTCACAGTTTCATGTCTCTTGCTATGGAGTTCTTATGGAAAAAAAACGCCATAAGAAAGGGATTCGATTGGCCATGAACAGGGTTTGCTCACCAAAATCTCATGGTGGCCTCAGTGTGTTGAACATTCAAAACATGTTTTGGTTCGCAAAATCTCTCTGTTTCAACGCTTTATGTAAGGTCAGCAAACTTGGGCCAAAATGCTAGCTGCTTTGGGAACAAATCCTCGCACCAATGCATTTGGAAATTGGATTATTCATACGGAGGATTGGATTTAGGGTCATTTTCATGGTTCAGTCCCAGTTTATCCTTTCACTACTGGACTACTACAAAACTGGAAGAAAGCTTTAGTTCAATCTAGATGGAATAGCAGAAAAGGACCAGATGCTCGAGCTGAAAATATACATTGGAGCAAGGTATTTGACTTGCCCTTGGCTATGGTAGAGCCTCGTAAAGCTCACTTTCTTGCTGCCAGAGGTATATCTCGAGTTAATGATGTTCCGGATCCTGAGGGCAATGTGAACTTTCCCTCTTGCCCAAAGGACTATGGTCTGGGGCATCATTATCCGCCCCTATGGCATACAATTCAGCAAATGCTACAGCCTCTTCAACCGGTTCCTCTGTTGCAAACAAAAGATAGATTGAGAGATTGGTGCATCTGGCATGGGGATAAGAACTACTCTCTGTATGATATGACCGCCAAACACATGTACTTATTGTTGCAGCCTGAGCCTTGGCTTGAAGTACATGAAAATTCTATTTGGCATTGTACCGAATATCTCACCATATGGAAAAACAGGCTCTTGAAAATATGGAACAGCAAGCTGCCAGTAAAAGAAAGGGTCTTCCTATGGAGATCATTTGATTCATCGGGTGTCATCTTCTCTCCGGCTCAGATTTCCATCTTCAAGCTTTGGAAAAAAGTTATTGATGTTTGGCTCACTTCCTATGCGTTTGAAGCCTCATATGTTCTTTGCTTGGGTTCGATTTTGGCTTCTCTGGACTTTACAAGAATTACGAAATGCTGCAATTTTTGGCTCTTCCACTTTTGTTGTATCAATCCTTGTCTGACAGCCTTGTCACTCAAGGATTGCATAGACCTCAATTAGTTTTGTTTGCAGAATGTTTTGGCTACTGGCTGAACCACTTCCTGAGTTCAGCAACTTTGTACATTTCTTTAATACATTTCTTTTCCACCAAAAAAATTGTGTGTGTGTGTGCACACGCGCATGCGTACTTGCTATTATCAACAGCATAAATTATGAAGATGGAAAATGTTCCCTGGCTTCTTTTGGCTTTAACTAACCTCTAAATTTGATTTCGCTTCTTATGCAAATAGGTGCGAACTGTATGTCTCAGCAGATGGTATGACTGAAAAGTTAGCCTGTGGCTTTCTAAAGCCATTTTTGAACCATCTACGAGCAGTGGAAGAGCAAGTCATGGCAGGTTGTGAGTCTGTAAAGCTTGAACGCCCACAACCTTACCATGGTAGATCTTGGTTTACAAAGGGGACCCTAGAGAGGTACGAAAAGCTTTCATTTTACTGCTTCAGTTTTTTCACAATCCATATTTTGGTCACAGTGTACCATTTGCAGGTTTGTGAGGTTTGTGAGCACGCCAGAAGTCCTCGAACGAGTGAAATTTATTGAGGATGAGTTAGCACAGCTAGAGCAAGTACGAGGTATTCAAGCAAGCAGTCTCCTTCAGGTTGGCCCTTTCATTTATGCTGGAAAAGTATCTCTCAATGAGCATTGTGTATGTGGTTCCAAGTGAATTGAGAAACTGATTTTTTCAGGTAGAGGATTCTAATTCGACTGCTGAACCAGTTTATCAGAGAAATGGTACTTTGGTCAATGCTTGTAGAAGCTTGCGAAGAAGCATGATTTGTTACTCTGCTAATCATGTCTCTGAATCTAAAACCTGAGCAATTACTCATGCACGTAGGATTCTTGATCATATCATCTAGCATGTATAGAGAATGTTTTTGTATGCCTTGCATAATGTCATAACCAGTTGTGGAGTATAAAAGTTGAGCTATTACTAAAGGATAGATGTTCCTTTTCTACGTGACCTACTTATTTGCAACAGTGATGAGTCCTTCATAGACTCGGTTTTCACTTCTATTGAGGTATAGAAATGGCACATAACTCATGCTGACAATAAATCGATGCTGTTTTAAGTTCATCTCCATGTCCCTGCATTCCTGAAGTAGTGTGTTCTGAAAAAAAAATATATCTTATTTTATGCTGATGGCAAGGCTTTTGCAGGACCAATGGGAACATTTGGAATTGCCAAGCTGGTAGGAGCCTAATTAAATCATTAGATAATAGATTTGAGTATCTTTTTGTACTGCAAAGAACTTTGCATGCAGTAGGGATCGTGTTGTTGTCAATTCAAGCATTTGACAATGTTTAGGGGCTTTACTGAAGAAAAAGCCATAATCTTATGCCTGTTTGCTTCTTGCAGGCTCAAAATTATCCACATGATGCGGTTGAGAGTCGCAGAGAGGCATCAAAGTGAGTGCTTTTGGTGGATTTGTCCTCATTTTTTCAGAGAGTTTCGATGGCCATTTTCTTTGGGGTTTGATGCCTTGGAAAAGCTAGTTTATAGCAGTTGCTTGATAAAAAATATAAACTTGTTTACATTTAATTGTTAAAATATCAGGGTGGAGCTCCTTAGGGCTATGGATGTGAGATTACTTGCTCTGAGACAGGAGCAGAGCATGGCCTTTAGTCGTGCTGCTGCGGCTGGCTTTAGTAGGGATAACATGATGGACCTCGTAGCCTTTTCGGAGTACTTTGGAGCAGATCGTCTGCGGTATACTGTTACTTAATGTAGCTCATTAAGGTTATTATCTGCTAAACTTCAGTTGTTTGTATTTTTGGGTCCTTTTAATATATTTTTGTAATTGTATTTTCAGAATGGCATGCTTCAACTTCTTGGTGGTGCTTCAACAAAGAGTTATGGAACCTATGAAGCTCAACCCTCAGGCAGTATCCAATAGTTGTGGTGTGTCTGTAAATCTGAGCGAAGTGAGTATGCTACCAAAACAAGAGGTTTTACCTCAGTCCAATATTAAGTCCACAAAAGGAAGCGAGGCCGACACTCCAAATGGTGCTCATCAAATTAAAGAAGAGAGGAGATACATGATAAATAATGGTGTTTTGTCCATTACAGACGGTAAGTCAGGTTTTGATGGCATACAGAGCAGAGAAGCAGTTGGTTCTGATGATCGGAAAAGATTGTTACTCCCTAAAAACATTTGTGAAGAGCTATTTGCTGATCAGGATAGAATTGACTCAGCCTTGCCCATGCAGAGAGAGAACTCTGTTAATAATTATCAGAGAGTCCATAGTACATGTAGAAATCCTTCCAAAGTTTCAAAAGCACTCTCCACCAGTGAACCAATTTCATTGAGTCACTTGCCACTGGAAGGTGGCAGCACATTTGACTCTGAAGGGCCAGTCAATGGCCAAGAGCTATCCTTAAACCGTGCTCCAGCTTTGGTGCTGCCAAATAATCGGATGAGAAGTAGCATAAAACCTGTAGATGGGACTGTTGAAGAACAAACTGATGATAGTCTTTCCACAGTACCATCTGCAATTTCAGCATCAGCCAGGAGGCTTAGTGTACAGGATGCCATCAGTTTGTTTGAAAACAAGCAAAGAAAGGAGTCTGTTGAAGTACCAAGGAAACAGCACACTGGAAAACACGAAAGCGGCAGAGCATCTTTGGAAGCCACAAATGCATTGTCATCCGCTTGCATAGGTACAAGAAGGTGGAGTATAGAAACCAGTAATGCAGTAGGCAAGTTTCTTCAGGAAAATTTGCCATCAAGTAAGCAAGGGGCTCCCACAATACGCTCCAAAGCTGTGAGAAGTGATGTGAACGTTTTGTTACCAAAACAAGAAGAGGATGGAGTTGGTCTGCAATCAAAGGTTTTCCTCCAGAAAGGTTCAAATGTAGCTTTATGCCAACCTTCCCTGGATGAAATGTCTGTCAAAGAATCCAATAACGAGAAGCAAGTTTCAGGGGATAATGCATTGGAGTATGAATCTCAAGGTCCAGTCCAGTTCAAGCGTGGGGGAAGCATAGCTCAAGGGACACTTTCAGAGATGCTAGTAGAGCAAGGCTCTTTGAAAGCAGAGTCAAACATGACCATAAGGCCTACTAATTTCTTAAATATCGAGACTGATGGTACTAGTCTCACTGAGATTGGAGATAAGGTACCTGAAAAGGTGGGTGTACGTAAAATTTCTTGGGAACCAATGGCCATGCAAGATAGCTCAGTCATGCATGCTTCCTCTAAAGGGAGCAACGCAGGCTTGGAAGTATTACCATCTTGTGATAGACAACAAGAAGGTGGTGTAAGTGAACAAAACGGTAAGAACTCAGCAGCAACAGTTTTTGTTGTCTCAGAACTGGCTACCATGCAAAGCAGCGCTAGAAAGTCGTTTGAAAGAATTAGGGCTGGCTCATTGCAATTGGATGTGCAAAATCTTGTACAAATGCATTCCAATGAAACACAAGGCGATGCTGACAAATTAGAAAGGAAGAAAGGCAGGTTTTATGAGCAGTACACAAAGCTCAGAGATGCCAAGCTGAAGGACGAGAATGACTTTAAGAAAGCTGAGAGAGAAGCCAAGCTGAGGTTG
The DNA here is from genome assembly GCF_014529385.1 of Adiantum capillus-veneris. Classification (NCBI taxonomy): domain Eukaryota; kingdom Viridiplantae; phylum Streptophyta; class Polypodiopsida; order Polypodiales; family Pteridaceae; genus Adiantum; species Adiantum capillus-veneris. Next base: position 149,809,948 of record NC_140944.1, read on the forward strand.
ATGGAGGAGACATTATTATTAAGAAAGGCTGAGTTAGATGCTCAAATAATGAAACTATCAATGAGGAACCATCAGCAAACCCGTGCTATCAAGCTTCACGCTCGGAAGGCTGACCTTCAGGCACTGCAAAGAGCAAAGGTAGTGATGTTTGCTCCTTATTCTTTTCCCCTTTGCATGTATAAACTGATAAGTGGTGTTGATTCGGTCATTTACAGGAGGATGCTGTTGATGAAAGAAATAAAGAGATTAGGAGCTTCTCAAAAGGCCGAGCAAGGTCACCACCACTCACATCGTCTTCAGGAAAGGAAGAGGTTTCAACTTCCAAGTCCCAAGGTGGGAGAAAATCTTCTGTAGCTTCACAGAAAGGAGCAACCCCACCTCGGAGCTCAATGAGAGGAAGCTCTCTTTCACCCAAGTTAACACCTCGGAGTGTAACAGGCTTGACCATGAAACCTCGAAAATTTGTTGCTTCTGGTGTGAATGATAATCCCCTTGCAAAGTCAGTTCCCTCTTTTGCCAATCTGAGAAAAGAAAATACAAAGCCTCTTGCTGGATGCCCCTTAGGCAACAATAGCTTACAGGCCAAAGATGGGGGTGCTGGACGCTTTTGTGCACCAAGTGAAGCTCAGCCTCTTGAGACCAATGAAAATATACCGGTTTGTACGTCTGTCTGTGGACCTGCAAAGGAGGACAAAGTTCTTTCTCTTGTTTGTAGGAGCCGCTGTGATTTAAAGAGGATATCAACATCAAGTGATGAAGGTGCCTCGGCTCCCCTTGTATTGCAGAGAGAGGTGGGATCTGAGCCTGGAGCTCTCAGCACTTTGACATGTGATGATTCAAGCCAGGAGATTCAGCAGATAGCCAACGGAGGGGAGACACCTGAACAAAAGCTTGGGCATCTTACTATCCAACAGACGCCATCGCCTCTTGTTGGATCTCTCGGCTCTTATGAAGGGAGATCTCTATACGCTATATCCTTGGAACCTGAAAGGACAGATGGTTCTAACATGTTTCTTGTGGACACCGATCCAAAGGATGCTTTTGGAGAACAGAGTATGGAAACTGATACCGGTGAATCTGACCTTCTCATAGATTCAGGACCACCAAGTGTTTTAGTGATGCGAACAGTTACTATAGCTGCAGCTTTAATGGAGGAAACTGCCGTGATAGATGCTAAAACTGCTTATCGGACTACATCCTTCCCTACTGACATGGAGTCTGCCCAGCAGTTTGCCGCTGGGGGCCTGTTAGGGAGACGCGAAGTAGACTCTAATCCCCATTCGGTTTCTGGACAAAACCTTGAAAGCCTGTATGTGGCTGATGCCTCTACATGTCGAGCCGTTTCCTTGCCTCATGAGCATCATTTACCTAGGTTTTCACATGGTCCTGCTTCTCCACCCAATTCACAGGTAGAAGTACAAATCGACACAGCATCTGGTCACTTCAGCTCTTCATTGGCTAGTGGTGTTGAGTCGCCAGTCCTGAGTCCTGCCTATTGGAATTCCTTACAAATGCAGTATCCCCCTGGACCCCAAAAGCTTGCAACGGCTCTATCAAACAAAGAGTCTGCCAAGGGTTTCAAAAAACTTCTGAAGTTTGGGCGAAAGAACCGTGCTCCTGATGCTGCTACTGCTGATTGGGCTTCAAGTTATGCCACATCAGAAGGTGACGATGAGTCGGAAGACCAAAAGTACTCAATTGACGAGCGTAATGCCAAAGGAAAACTAGATGAATGCAAAGCAGTTAACATAAAAGGGGATCAGTACATTACTGCAGACAAGACATTAGCAGGTACTCCTGGAACCATTTAGGTTGAGGTACAAAATAATGATTTAATGCGGTTTTCTTGGTGGAACCTTAACATTGATCAAATCTTGCCAGCTCAATCTATGAGAAGTTCAATTCCAACTCCTCCTGCCAATTTCAAAATTCGAGATGACCAGTTGATAGGAGGAACAATGCTCAAAGGTAAACTTCAATGATCTGATGTTGAAACCTCTTTATTCCTCTTGCTTATGTTAAGATCTGTTGATTTTGCAGCACCCAAATCTTTCTTTTCGTTCTCCTCTTTCCGTAGCAGAGGGACTGAAGGGCGAGTGTGAAGATAGAGAACTGTGGCAACCGTGGCAATCCACACGGGACAGTCTCTCACCCTTCCCCAGCCCACAGAAAAGAGTTGCTCAATTTTTCTAGATGATAGATACCTTAACGTTTCTGAGCTAGGACAAAGGAGATAGCATTGAGGGGATGCGTTCCTCTTCTCTGATCATCTTCAATTGGCCATGCTAGCTGAATAACTGGGTATGGCAGATTGAGTGAGTCAGATGTAGTCTCCTTTTTGGGCTGCAAAACGGTCACATGTAATTTGAGTTGCTCTTCTAGGAGCTCTATCAGCTCAGCCTTTGTATCTTATGTGTACTAATAAGGAAAATTCTCTGATTTTTGCTTATTGTGTCACTTGTACTTCTTTCCAGGTTTGGTTGAAGCATGTCATCATTTTTTCATAGATCGTAAAGTTTGCAAGTTCGAGGCAGGGTAAAGCACATACAAAGAGTAGACCTCCTGCGAGATTTGAATCGTCTACGGTCATCATCTCATTTGACTTAGGGTAGTAAGCTAGCCTATCAACTGAACTTTGGTAGTGTCTATACTAATGTAGTGGGAATAATGTGTCGTGCTCTCTATTGTGGGTGCTCCTCAGTGCAATGTGTGTGAAATCTCACCCCAACAGAATGAAAACACTATGGACAATGAACAATATAGCAAACAAGCAACTCAACAGTAGAACCCGAACAACATGGGACTCGAATAACTCAGATGAACCAGTACAGACTATGGCATGGCAGCACTCTACTCCAAGCCCAGAACTCACGGGTACAATTGGGTGTCGAGGCTCAAGATGTGCAGGGAGGCTGCATTGTGATGTAGACGACACGACGCTAGACTCAAGACTCATAAACCACCTAGAACAGTACATCCAAACTCAAGCAAGTGTGAGCATATATACAACCCAAAAGGGCAACCAACGGATAACTCAAATATCTCAGACTGTCAAGCTGCACCTATCCCCAAATTGTGGGGGAGAAGAACTAGGCACGGTGTCCTCTAAAACACCAATATTGCCATGTGTCAAGTCCACCAAGTGTGAACCCACAACCAACGACCAACTGTTATTGTCTTGTCTTTCCGTGTAGAGTGACACTGTAGCTCAGCTACAAGTTGCCCGCCACAAGACCACTCACCGTCCCGGAGAGAAGTGGAGTGAAAGATTTGCAAAAAGCTCCATTGGTATGTACACTGGAGGGTGAAGACGCCCAGCTCTACCGGTGGTCGGATGATGGAGGTGGAGGTGGGTAGTACATTGGAGGGTGAAGACGCCCAGGAGCTGCTAGCTACTGGTGGTCGGATGATGGATGTGGAGGTGGGTAGAATGGTGGGTAAGGAGAGGGAGGCCAGGTGTATGGCGGAGGGTAGTGGCCGTATGTATGACGAGGATACATTGGATAGGGAGCACCAGCCCCATGAGCAACAGATTGGGTAAGGTGAGAAGTGGTAGAAAACCGGGAAAGCCGTTGTAAAAGGAAGGATGATGGGACAAGGGAGGTTGGGAGAGTGAGGCCACGGAGGGTCCTCCAAACTGTGAAAAAGCAGATATCGGGTGTCGAGACTCCATAGTAGGTGGTGGTGGTTTTGCTCCCTACGAATCCCCCAAATGAGCTTTCGAAGCATCCGCTTGGAGTGCCATAGCAGCAACGTTAGTAGAACTTGGAGCTATAGTTGTTAAGTTGTTTGTGAAATGGCTATTGATTGAGATTGGGCGCAGAAAGGACACATTGGACTGACCACAGGGGAAAGTTTTTGAACTTCAGCCATATCATTTTCTTCTCCTAGCTGCATTTGTAAAGTGCGGACTATGTGTTTGAGATCCTGCACTTGGCAAGTGAAAATTCTAATGCGATCTTGAGCTTGAGCAACTAACAAATCTCTATCCCTCGATCTTTGAAGGTGGCTTTGTACTTCCCTTTGCATACTGTCATATACTGCGCAATGCAAGCCGTTAGTATCCTGCAAAGGCTATCATTTTGTAAGCTGATTGTTAAGGGTTCTAGAGTCAAGTGCTAATCTTACTAGCTTGACTCTTCAACCCTAAACTATTCATGTTCTCGATCCACTCTCATATCCCCTCTTCTTCTCTTGCTCTGGTAGGCGCTGATTCTAGCTTTTGTATGGGATCTCTCCATCACTCCTTGTGTGGTTCGCATTGAATTTGATCACTTTTGATGTGGTTTCCTTTGAGGTAGTCAATTGTATTTGGTTGTTCCTACCGCCTTTTGTTTTACTTTTCCCACTTCTCTCTCAACTCTTACTAACGTTGTGCAACCTTGTGCTTGCACTATCCAAATCAATGTTCGTTAGAGCTACTCACAGGGTACTAGGTCTCTCTTTGCTCTTCACCTTAGAGCAACTCTTTGCTCTCTCTTAGTCATTCGTTTGCTAGCTCTACTGCAGGTCGACATAGCAGAAAGTGCCCAATCTCCCCTCACCTCTCTCCCTCTGATTTTACAATTCCCATCGATACCCCCATCGCTGACTCTTGGAGAATTGGCACGACAACAATACAGCTATCAAATTCCTGATCTCGAACTGCAGGCCAGCGCCACAGCCAAATCCCTCTTGTGCGGGTATGCTCTATGGTCATTGTGGAAATGAATCTTATGTATCTCAATGTCTCTCGATGTTGCAGTTTCGGATGTAAATGTATGCTTTTGTAGGCAGTTTAAGAGCTTGAATAAAGGCTTTGATGTCAGGGCCGCAACTTCAACAAATGTGAGCATGGCCACTTCCGTGGCCACCTCTACCTTTACTCCACCTATTGTTAGTGTTGCAGCACCCAATCACACGCCCGAGTTGTGTTGGTAGTACCACCTACTCCTACTCCTAGTGCACGGGCACCTAGCTTTGGCAAGGTGACCCATTGGTCAACTTTTCGCCCTAGGCCGACAGACTTCTAGATGCAGATTGAAAGGTAATTCAGACTATTCTAGATGCAACCATCTCTTTGCAGGATACTAACGGCCTGCATTGCGCAATATGTGACAGTATGCCAAGGGAAATACAAAGCCACCGTCAAAGATCAATGGATAGAGACGTGTTAGTTGCTCAAGCTCAACAACTATTTTCAAACCTAGAGAGCAAAGAGAGACCTAGTACCCTGTGAGTAGCTCTAACGAACAGTAATTTGGATAGTGCAAGCACAAGGTTGCACAGCGTTAGTAAGAGTTGAGAGAGAAGAGAGAAAAGTCAAACAAAAGGCAATGAAGCGAGCAGAGTTAAGTGGTGGGAACAACCAAATACAATTGACCACCTCAAAGCGAACCACATCAAAAGTGATCAAATTCAATACGAACACAGAAGGAGTGATGGAGAGATCCCATACAAATGCTAGAACCAGTGCCTACCAGAGCAGGAGAAGGAGAGGGGATATGAGAGTAGATCGAGAACATGAATAGTTTAGGGTTAAAGAGTCAAGCTAGTAAGATTAGCACTTGACTCTAGAACCCTTGACAGTCAGCTTACAAAATGATAGCCTTTGATTCGAGACCCAATGACGAGGGATAAAGGAACACTTGCTAGTGTGGATAATTGTACGGCTCCTTGGGATAGAATCTCTTGCACTCGGTAAGGGCCTTGCCAAGCAGGAATGAGCTTTTTGGACTTCCTTTGGTAGCGAGCCTAATAGAGTAGCACTAATGATCCAAGCTTGAATTTCGGTTGGCGAAGTTGACGATCATGCCAAGCCTTACGACGAAGCTATTCCGTTTGGAGTGCATTGGAGGCTAACAATCTACTCTCTTCCAACTGGGAGAGACGAGAGATGTAGGCAGAGCTCATACCCCAATCAATACGAAGATTGCCTACTCGAGGGGGGGCTCAATTGAATTCAAAAGGAGCTATGGCTTCCAAAGTGAAGGCTAGTTGGAAAGGGGTGTGAGTGGTTGCCGCTTTGAAGGAACTGCGGTATGCCCAGAGGGTGTCGTGGATAGTTGGAGCCCATGAAGCTGGATGAATATGGCATGATTTTCGTAGAAGGTTAATAAGCTCAAGATTTGCGATGAAAAATCTTGTAGTTGGCCAGCAAAATTGAGATCAACTCATTAACAAAAGTGACTGCCCCGATCACTGGTGATCTCCAGGGGACATCCAAACCTGCACAATAAATTTTCGTATAAAAACTTTGCCACAGTATTGCTAATGCAATCAGTTGTTGCCAAAACCTTTGTCCACTTGGTACCGTGATGTGTAGCCACAAGCAGATACTTTCGATTACCTGGTTGAGATGGGAGGGAGATTGGACCCACAAAGTCTAACCCCCATCTCTCGAATGAGATGGTAACCATGCCATCGAGACTTGCAGAGGACGGTTGGACTGCTTACTTGGATTCGGTTCACAACGTTGACAAACATCACAAACTTTGACATAAGCAATTCCATCCCTGAATACATAAGGCCACCATAGACCATTCTGTAGAATTTTATGGGCGGTGATGTGACCAGGGTAATGGCCACCAGTGGGACCATTGTGGGCATCCTCAAGAATATGCTCAACTTCATGGGGAGAGAGACACCGCCTCAGAATACTATCCGGACCTGACATGTAGAGCTGGCCTCCAATGAGAGTGAATGGTCGAGACTTCAATAGCAACCTTCTCTTCTACAAGGGAGATGCATTCTCTGGGGACATGCCAGTGGATAACAAATGCAAGACATCGCCGTACCGTTCCGGAGTTGTTTCCACCTTAAAGAGATTGCTATCTGGAAAGTCGTCCGCAGTCCCTGTAGCTTCTTCTCCTATTTCAATGCGAGAGAGGTGGTCAGCCATGACGTGATGCTTGCCGAGATGGAGGACCACCTCGAAATCAAACTTCCGAAATAGAAGTAACCACCTCCACACTCGACCTGCAACTTGTGGCTTATTAAGAAAATAGCACAGGGTGTTTTCTAATAAATAGTGACGAAATTTTTGTAGAGCATACACAAAAGCCATATCTTCCCTTTTTGTCGTGCTATAGGCAACTTCATGATGGCTACTATCTTTTTGGGTGAGGCGCTAAACCTTTAGCAGACACCACATGGCCTAAAAGTGTACCTTCAGTGACCAAAAAATGGCATTTGTTCGGATTGTGCTTCAGACATGTCTCCCTGCACCTGAGGAAGACGATAGAGAGCTGAGCGAAGCATAGAACGGGGAACGGGAACGAGAGGGTCCGGAACGAGATGGGAACAGGGAGGAGGAGGGGGGGCCGGAACAGGAATGGGGCTGGAACGGTCCACCTAAAGTAAGGATTGAATTACCTCCATTTAGCTTAGTCCCAAATAAACTCCTAAACAACCCCAAATCTTCCCCCTAACCTGCCCTCAAATTGCACCAAGTATGTTCCCCGAACAGCCCTAAATCTGCCCCCAAAAGCTGACTTTTTTTTTCCCCCAAATGCCTACTTTTGCCCGTTCCGCCCCGCGTTTCACCATTCCGCCTCATGTTTCGCCCATTCCGGAACACCGTTCCGGTTACACCATGTTCCGGAACGGCGTTTCGTTCCCATCTCCGTTTCGGGAACGGGACTCGTCCGGAACACCGTTTCGGAACGTTTGGGCTGTGTTCCCCCCGTTCCCTGTTACAGTGGAGCGAAGTGCTCCTCTAGACTCTCCACTGGGGTTGAACATTGAGCACCCGCGAAGGTTGAAAAATTGTCCATGAATATTCGAAGATGATCCATGAGCAAAGGACAAAAGATGACATATACTGTGCAATTGAAAGACGGTGGAGCATTTTTCAGCCCAATAGACATTCTGGTGTAAATGAAAATACCCCAAGGAGTCACAAAAGTCGTTTTAAGTTGATCACCCGGATGGATGCCTAATTGATTGTAGCCACTGAACCCATCCATGAAATTGTAAAGTACGTGTCTTGCCACATCTTCGAGCACACGCTCAGTGAAGGGTGTGGGGAAACCATCTGGGATAGTTACCTTGTTCAAAGCGCGGTAGTCGATGCACACAGATTTTATTGGATTGCTTCTTAGGCGTATGACCATGGGTGATAGCCACTCAAAGTGCTCCACTGGAACAATGATTCCAGCTTCTTGCATTATTTTCTAGCTTTTTCTTGACAGTTTCTGTTTATTTAGGGTTGAGCTTGTAAGCTCGGCATTTGGCTGGTTTAGCCCCTTCAACCAGATGGATAGTATGGACACCCAATTCTTGTGGGATTCCTTCCAAATCTTTGTAAGACCAAGCAAAAACATCTTTAAAGGAGTGCATAAAAGAGACTACTTGATCGAGTAGCGTGGGATGATCCCATAACAAGGAGGCTAAGAGGATGTGTTGAGGGTCGTTAGGGTGTCCAGGATGACTTCTTTGACTGGGACATGAGGTATATCTGGTGAGGGTGCATCAGAAGATGAAGATTGAGCCACCTCTTGTAGCTTTGAGACATCATGGGCTGGTGTCTGATCAATGTGAAAATCAACATACTCTTCTTGTAACCATCCAGGTGGAAGCTCCTCGAAGGGTAAGTCCTCATACACAACAAAGTGCTTTTGCGTGGAGGGGGAGCCGGCGGACACAGAGGAGGCTAAGGGGAGGGGTGACACATTGGTGAACCCTTGCAAAGGAGATTTCTTCCCCCTTCTATGATGTGTTATAGGTTCACCAAGGCCGATGGCTTCCATCACGGAAGCAACAAAAGTATGATCCTCAGTGATTGTCACACTTGCTTCTGGATGATGTGGCTCGCTAGTCTCAACTAGAAGAGCAGGGGAAGAGGATCCTCTGGAAAGGGTTGAATAGAGACCACATAGCATGGCAGCAATGTGGTAGCCTCCAACCATTGCAGTAGATCTTCGTCGGACCCGTGAGGTTGGGTAGGCTACTCCAAGTCGGGGTTGGGGGTTGGACTCCATTGACAAAGAACTATGATAAACTACTGGTGGATCCATACCTCCTTCGAGTTGAATTGGTTTCATTGGGGAGCAAGGAGTATGTATCCACATGGCATCGTTTCGCCAATCATGAAGTGATTTAGTGTGCTGCAGCCATGGTCGACCAATGAGCAAAGGAAATCCTCCCTCAACCTTGGGGAGACAAACCACAACAAAATCCAAGCTAAAGGTGAATTCTTCTACCTGCAGAGGCACCTTGTCCACTATGCCCATTGGGTAGACTGTTCTTTGGTCAGCCAATGTAAGTGTGAAGGAAACAGGGCAGGTAGGCTGCAGACCTAAAGCCAACATAGTGAACTCCGGCATCTGATTGATGCCAGATCCTCCATCGACTATGACACTGGAGAATTGGTGCCCAAGAATAGATACAGTGAGACGAGGATTCCTATAATTGGTGAGGGGAGCGGCGGGATAGAAAATCATGTAGGGCTCTAAGGGTTGTACAGGGAGGTGCCCGCCACTAGGCCCTGCACCCAGGTACAAAGATTGAATGATTGTAAGGGTGTCACTTCTTAGACTTGCATCGAGCTTTAGCATGTCATAAAGGGAAACTTGTTGAAAGGTGTTCTTCACGATAGTCTCTGATGTAGGCTTCTCACTTTTTGGGCAAGGCGTGTTCCGGGACTTTGATCTGCTGCAAGTCAGCTACCGCTTCCAAGACTTTTTCCTTGTCATGAGTTCTGCAAAAGTCTCATGTGGTTGTAGCACTACGTTGGCCAACCCATCTAGAACCTGCTCTTCGAAGTCCCTTGGTCTGAAAGCTTCACAGAATTGCTTTCGTAATGTGGCCCAAGTCGTAAAATGGTTCTTAGCAAACCGACTATACCATTTATTAGCTAAGCCATCCAACGTTGACGGGAAGAGCACAAGGTAGGCGTCTTCTCTGTTGAGCCCACGACCTTGCAGAGAGAGACAAATCGCCTAGCATGGTCGTCTGCATCCTCTGTGGAGAGTCCTTTGAAAGTCAGAAACTTTATGTTCACCTTAGTCAGGACGCTTGTGAGCTCCTCCATGACTGCATGTTCAGGAGCTTGTTGCAAGAGCTTGCTTTAACACAGTGGGCGAGAACTGTACTGGGGAAGGTGACTTGGGAGGTGAAGAACTGGAGGGAGTGGAGGTAGCCATGTAGGAAGGTAGGGGTAATAGGACTGGTGGACCTCTACTCGGCACAAAGGATTAGCGCTTTCGATGGTAGTACTTCAAAGGACTCAGTGATGGACTTTGTCGATCTTTGGACTGCCTCGTATGTGTCATGCAGTAATCGGAAACCCACCCGATCTTTGAGCTTTGGGCACTAAGACTTTTGACTTAGCTGGTCCAGACTCCACTGAACCAGTGTGAGTGTAATGGAAATGGCCTATGAACTTTGAAAGTAGCGAAATTAGGAAATTAGGTGAAGCACTTTTGAGACATTACTTTGTGAGCATAGCGGGTGAACTTGATTGATGGTAGCAACATAAACATGGTACTTAGTTAACTTGGCATGAACAATACTTTTGCAAGAGAGAGAGTTTAGAGAACATGACAATAGTTGAGGACCGGATTCATACGGAGTCGGTCCCCCCTCCAATAGGCATTTGTATTATAGTTTCTCCCATCAAGAGAGACTTGGTACAATACAATCTTTGTGTTCCTTGTGACCTAGGTGGTGCAATGAAGATGGAAAGCTTCATGCATCACAAGCATAACATAAAATTTGTAGAAAGCATTAACTATCCCAAGCCTCACTCCTAAGGCCTCAAACACCTTCGAAGGTGGAGAGAGCTAGGGGGGAATGAGGATAGGGAAGAGGAAGAAGAAACAGTCCATAGGAGAAAGAAATAATTCCTCACTTATCATCACTCTTCTTGCTAGCATACATAATAGCATAGTAATGAAGATGGAGAAGATGGCAAGCTTAAGCATTGAAGTATGGCTCTTGGTTGGATTTGCATTCCATAGCCAAGAGTGTTGAAGTAGGCTCTCACTTTTCACAAGCTTGGAGAAGGAGGTGGTGTTCCTCAACTTTCACCAAGTGAGAATGCTTCCAAATGAGTGTGTGTGTGTGTGTGTGTGGTGTATATCCCCCTAGCACCCTCCCTCCTTGCTTTGGGCGAGTGGTAGCTTTTCCACATGCTTCCATCTAATTGGACCCCTCTCCCCCTAGCCAATCACATGCAGCATGCAGTCAAGTACATGGGTAGTCTTTTTATAAGTGTCCTCCTTACCCCTTAGAGAGAGAGAGCTTGAAAATATCTAGATATTTGTTGGATGGAAGTAGAAGCTCATTGGACCCCTCTTTAGCCCAACCAATAGCATTCAAGCACACCATGTGGTTAAACTTAGTGAGAGTCTGACATGTGTCCCATGTGTCCTTTTAGAAAAGGGGTGCCCCTTGGGTGAGTGGAAGGTTAGGTCAAAGATTCCCTTAACTTTGGGACTTTTATGCATAGGAAGCTTCTCAAGAAACTTCCTCATTAAGTGTGTAGGGTCTCTTTTTGACTCAAGCATCTTACCCCCCATGCATAGGAAGCTTCTCAAACAACTTCCTCATTAAGTGTGTAGGGTCTCTTTTGACTCAAGAACCTTACCCCCAATGCATAGGAAGCTTCTCGAGCACCTTCCTCATTAAGTATGACAAGTACCTCAAGTACCTTAGTCATCAAGCATGACAAGCACCTTAGGTGGAGTTCCCACCTCAAGCTCAGCCCTAGCTTGCCTAAGGTCAAAGGCAAGTTTAGGTCGGGTTCCCACCTCAAGCACAGCCCTAGCTTGCATAAGGTCAAAGACAAGTTTAGGTTGGGTTTTCACCTCAAGCTCATTGCTTAAGATCAAAGGACTTTTAACACTAACCATTGGAGGTCTTTAATGAAGCTAACCCTAAGGTCTTTTAATCTCCATTAGATGCACATTGCTCTTTGATAGACTACCTCCTTATTGAGATGTAACCATCTCTCCTCTTGGTTCCCTGCTAAGGTAAGTTTAGAAGCACTTATTGCACATTTCTCTTTGACAGACCATCTCATTTTGGACCCCTATTGAGATGCAACCATCTCTCCTTTTGGTCCCGTGTTGAGATAGGTTTAGAAGCACATGTCTCTATTCCAACTCTTGTTCCCCTTTATTCTCCCACATTAAATGATCAGTTTAATATGAGAAAATCATTTGGTAAAGTTAGATATCATATTTTATGACAATGAGTGGCGAGGATGAGTGACTAGACCAGGACCAGTGAGCTAGACCGGAGGAAGAGAGACTAGACCAAGACGAGTGACTAGACTAGGACGAGTGACTAGACCAAGACGAGTGACAAGACCAAGCTGGTCCAAGACTAAGTTGAACAGACCAAGCTGGACTTCTCTATTCAAGACTAGCAGATCGACACAGGCAAGAGCTTAAACGAGCTAGCTCCTCGACCTGTAGGCACAACGGAGTGAAACTTTAGTTGAGGTCCCACCGGGCGTGCCAAAAATAAGAGCACCTGTAGCGGGAATAATGTGGCATGCTCTCTACTGTGGGTGCTCCTCAGTGCAATGTGCGCGAAATCTCATTCAACAGAATGAAAACACTGTAGACAATGAACAATATAGCAAACAAGCGACTCAACAGTAGAACTTGAACAGCATGGGACTTGACTAACTGATCAGTACAGACTCTGGCATGGCAACACACTTTGCTCCAAGCCGAGAACTCATGGGTACAATGGGGTGTCGAGGCTCAAGATGTGCAGGGAGGGTGCAGTGTGTGATGTAGACGACACAATGCTAGACTCAAGACTCATAAACCACCTAGAACATTATATCCAAACTCAAGCAAATGTGAGCATATATACAACCCAAAAGGGCAACCAACAGATAACTCAAATATCTCAGATTGTCCAGTTGCACCTATCCCCAAACTATGGCGGAGAAGAACTGGCCACGGTGTCCTCTAAAACACCAATCTTGCCACGCGTCAAGTCCACCAAGTGTGAACCCACGACCAGCGACCAACTGTAATTGTCTTGTCTTCCGGTGTAGAGTGACACTGCAATGTAGGTACAACTAAGTGTTGAGATTTCTTCGACAATCGGCACCCTTCGTTTAGTAAGTGCATCTTGAGCTGTAAATTCCTTTCACGTGTTCTTTTAGCTCTATGAACTTGTTCTATGCACTTGATAACATGGAGGGCAACTTGTGTTAAACAATGGCAACATGTACTATTGCTACACTAAAGCAACCTGCTTAAACTACTCGTTTGCTCTACTAAACCAACGGGATAGTACACTTGATGCAACCAATGCTCCCAGTTTGAACAAACTCATTGAGCATACAAAATTAAATTTTGATCACAAACATTAAAACATACAACACCTTTTTATTATGGGTTACCCAAGAGGAAAAGCATGATACATCACCATGGAAGGTATAAAACTTAAAATGAATCAAAGTAAACCTCAAAATAAAGGATGGAGAGGTCGTCCAAGTCAAAAGTGAAGTGAGTATGTCCCAACAATTTTTTTTGTTTATTTGTTTTGATAGGAATATGTGGAGATACCTTTGTTTCAAGGGATGTCTAAGTAAAGCTAATTGTTTTAGTTTGAATAGGAAGCAAGACGGGACATGATGACAGGTGTCATGCAATGGGTGCGTCACAGGTGGCACAGGAGGGTGTGGACAGAAGGGCAAGAACAGGTTGAACTCTCGCGACCAATAGGTCAATAGGCGAAGCAACGAGGCCATCGCAGATTAGGCTGAACCAAGGAAGCCGGAGTGGTTTGACAACCGAACCAAGGGAGTGAGGAAGGAGCCTACAAGGCAAGTCTCCAATGAGGCAGGTCGATTGGCGGCATGGAACGGAATACACAATGATAAGGGAAAGGAAAATCGGGACATGACGGGTCAAACAACAGTGGTCTCGTCTTCCCAACCTAAAGGTGGGGTGTAATACAAATAAATGGAAGGAAAATTATCGAAACACCCCTCGAATTTGTGAAAATTTCCAACATGTCCCTAAAATTTCTGAAATTCCCAAAACACCCTTGTATTAGTTTTGGTTGGATTGTTCAAGATTTTTTTAAGTTTATTCGTTTTTCGCAATCGATCTCCAAAGTCTGGATAACCAACTCAAATTCTAGTTTTATCATCTTGCATTGATAGACAATCAGCAGTCTTCTTATGAAAAGCTACAATTTTTCTATCTTACTTTTGGAAATTCTGGGAAAGTTGAAGGGCGTTTTGGGAATTTATGACAAAATATCGAGTATGCGTCACAGTCTTGTCGCGCAGCAAACCAACAGCAGGCAGACGGTTAGCACGTGGACGAAGGGGATGGAGGCGGTGGCGCATATCCTGCGATGCAAGGCAAGGCCGACACGGCGTTGTGCAGGAGACAGCAAGGGCAAGAGCGGACGGGACAGAGGTATAGACTTTGCTTTTTGGTGATTAGCTTACATTTAAAATGACCTTGGTCCAAAATCTCAACTCGTTTGAATACTTGTATGAAAGATAGGTATAGACTTGACCCTTTGAGGATGCATGAACTTTTACAAAATCTAACCTTAGGAGGCCATTTTTCATAAATGGGAATAACTTTTCAGGATTAGTGGCAAAAATATGGTTTCTACAAATAGAGACATTTGTTCAAAAATCTTCATATTTGATTATTTTGTGGTTTCTAATCCAGTCATGCTCTGATATTAATGTGGCCTTTTACTTGGTTCGTCCGATTAATATTAATTTGAAGGCTATAGGAGCCACAATTAATCTTTTTTTGTAAAGTTATCTTTTAAGCCTTGTCTTTAAAGTGCTTGTTTGTTTGTTCCAAGTCTACTGCCAAAAAAATGAGTGTCATTTATAGCAAAGCATTAAAACAAAGATATTTCTTACATTCATGAACCTCCAACTCCATTTGGAATAAATCTTTTATCTACACAAAATCATTAAAAAAATAACCTCTGTATAGATTTTGATTTGTATGAAAATTTCGAAATCTCTCTTTATGAAAATGCTTGGCAATTCCAATGGCACCTATTTTGAAGGCTCGCCTTTTAATTTTATGATATGTCATTGATTTCAAATCATCCAATCCAATAATTTAGTAGCTTCTATTAGCACCTATTACGTAATGGTCACCTAACCCATTATAAGGAATCTCCACCGGATTCCTTCTCTCCCTCTAATGAGTAAAGAATCACGCTTCCTTTCTCTCTCTACTCTCTCTCCTCTGCTTCCCTCTCTGCACGAGCTGGAGCTCCCGCTCAGTGCCGCCTGCCTCTCCATCTTGCAGTGCTCTATGTCTGCAGCTGCCATCCTCAAGGTTATCTTGCTTAATGGGCCGCTCCCCCCACCCCCACCTTCTCCTCCTCCACGCACCCCTGTCCGATGAACCCCTTTCTCTCTCTCTCTCTCTCTCTCTCTCTCTCTCTCTCTCTCTCTCAGGGCTTGCGAATGAGTAGATATGGTGCTGGATATGGCACGATTGTCCCTTTGCGCCATAGCTCAGCCTGCATATCCCCAGCTGCAATAGCTCAAATCAATTGCATCCGCACTGGCTCAGATGACAGAGAGGAGTAGATGCATCATATATCCCCCCCTCTTCTTTCATGCGAACAGGGTGGCCCTACAGCTGCAAGCCCTAGCACAAGAGATGCGCTCCCAGCCTATGATGTGCCTCCTCCCCTGTGCATAGGTGGCGCGCGCGCGCGCGCACACACACACACACAGGTCTCCACAAACATTCCCCCAACCGTGTTCTCCATGTGCTTGGCCGCCTCGTCCACCCCTACTGCCCTCGTCAGACGCGATGCAGACAGGGAGAGACCTCCCCCTGCGCCAGAGAGAGAGAGAGAGAGAGAGAGAGCTCTTCCTAGTACCTACACCTCCTGCTACTCTGCAACCCTGCCCCCAACACACCTACTGTGACTGCGCTCTCTCTTTGTGTTACACCATTGCCCCTAACCACATTTCGGTGACGAATGCCAGTAGCAGAGAGAAACCCAGGGTCACATGCACGTGCATTACCACCTCCCTCTCTGCAGAGTCCCCTCCCCCCCTTCCTCTCCTGTTGCCGTCTTCCCCTACACCATCCCTCCCTACTCATGCATGCGTCCAGCCTGCGCACACACAGAAAGGCTTGTTGTCGTGCACTCAACGGAGGGGGAGAGAGAGAGAGAGAGAGAGAGCATTCCTTTGCATACGAGTCCATCTTCCCCCTTCGCTCCCAACTTGCCCCGTCCATTGATACAGCCGGTTAAATTCCGCAGTACCACAGATCTAATTCATATGCTCATAACCACATTCTCCCCAGTCCCTCCAACCCGACTTGCAGACGCAATGAGAGAGAGAGAGAGAGAGAGAGAGAGAGAGAGAGCTCATAGAAGCAAGACCTGGCAGTTGCACACAGAAAAATCTGTCTCTCTTCTCGAATCGTGACGCATGGCATCTTCCACAAATGAGAGGGATATTTTTCACAAATTAGAGAGATATTTTGGTAATTTTCCCAAGAAAATACGCCTTGCCACGATGCCAACCATAGGGTATTTTGCGAGATTTTTGAAATTCGACGGATATTTTGGGAATTTCCACAAATTAGAGGGGTATTTTATAAGTTTTTTTTTTCCCCTTACTTTTTCCTCCTCAGGCCCAAGTCCAGGATCTTTGTTGATTCCCCTTAGTGATTAATGATACATTTTCCACTTTGGGTCTAACATTGCTTTCATTAATTAATTAAGAGCCGAGATTCCCTCCACCCCAACAGGCTAATGCACTCCGATCTAAGCTAGAAGCCATGCACACGCCGCATTCCCCATCTTGCCATCGCTCTGTGCCCATCGGCTTGCAGCCTGCGCGATGCGCGTTGTTGCTCCCTTCCCGGGACACCCATCCCTTCCCTCAGTCTGCTCGTCATGCTGCATTGGATGTCTCCCTAGCAGCGCCACAGCTTGGCCTCATCAGGAGGCGCCACAGCTTGCCCTACCCACAGGAGACGCTCCATTCGATGTCTCCCCAGCAGCGCCACAGCTTGGCCTACCCACAGGAGCCGCGAGAGAGACAAACAGAGAGAGAGAGAGAGAGAGCAGCCCTTCGCCACAGCATTGCCTACGCACAGGAGCCGCAAGAGATAGGGAGACAGACTGTTCTGCGCCTCTCTCCCTCTTTCTAGCTCACCTGCACCCGCGCGACTGCGTCACCGCCTTCAGAGCAAACAAGATAGTCGCCTTGGATAAAAACTTCTCTCTCTCTCTTTCTCTCTCCACCACGTGCCCCCCACCCCTCTTTTCCCTCAAAGCCTCAAGAGCATCTACTAAGATTCCCTTTAATTCACCCAGAAAAAGTCCTTTTGGGGACCTACTACTACTACTACTACTGGGTCTATCTTCGTAAAACGCATTAATTTCCAAGCCAGATTCTTCAAAATCTCTGAGAATCTAGCAATTGTTAAGGCGAAGTCCCCCTTTTGCACCTTTGCACCTACGCCTGCCTCCTCTGCACATGCGTGCACGTGTCCCAAGGTCCCCTTTGCACCTCTGCGCATATCTCCCATCGCCCCCTCTGGAGCACTGTGGGTGCTGGTTCACCTTGTTATAGCAGGTCAGACACACCACGATGATGAACACCCCTCGTTTCTTCTCTCCTGCATCACTGGCTCTGACCTCATGCCTCGTCGATTCATCTCTGGCCAGGCGAGGGCAGCCCCCTTCACTCGCACGAACTGCGGCAGGGCAAAGCAGTGTTCCTGTCGGTGTGTTCGCTCTCTGCCATGCAAGGCCATCAGGTCCGCCGCTCTGTGTTGCCTCGTAGCATGCAAAATATGCAAAGCCACAGTTATTGCATGCTAGTCATCTGCATCCTCTGAGGCGCCCAATGCTTGGCGGTCGAGACAGATGAGAGAGAGAGAGATATATCTACACATGCGCGGTCAGATTTTTCTAAGCCTTACCTTTTGCCTACCACTCCGCTCTTCCACTCACTTTTACAAAATGGGATCTTTCCAGATACCCCTTAAAACACCCCAAAACCAAAATTGGCCGCGCCTACTAGATACATTAACTACTGGGTCTAACATTGCTTTCATTAATTAATTAAGAGCCGAGATTACCTCCACCCCAAAAGGCTAATGCACTGCGATCTAAGTTGGAGGCCATGCACACGTCGCATTCCCCATCATGCCATTGCTCTGTGCCCATTGGCTTGCAGCCTGCGCGATGCGCGCTGTTGCTCCCTTCCCGGGACACCCATCCCTTCCCTCAGTCTTCTCGTCGTGCTGCATTGGATGTCTCCCCAGCAGCGCCACAGCTTGACCTCAGCAGGAGGCGCCACAACTTGTACAATTCTAAACTCATTTGTTTAAAGAGAATCAAGCAACATGCTATTGGAAAAGCAAAGGGAAATAAATCAAAAGATGAAGGAAAGTGGGTGGGTTGGGTGGGGGGGAGACGAAAGGGAGCTCCGACACGCCGGTTGAGCAAGGCAGTGCCATGACGGATCCCAGGTGGCAGAACTAAGGGGAGATAATCCTAGTGCATTTTTTTCTTTATATGCATCACTTCGTGTATGCGACAGGCCTCGCGGTGCATCAACCTGGCTCAAGCTAGTGATCGACCGGGATTTTGGGTGGAATTGAGTCGAATCTTCATTCGAGTGAAGATTCGACCTAATAAAGTGGAGTATAGCTAGTATGGTATTGTGTTTGTTGTTTTGGCAAAAGGTAGCATCTTTCGCAAAACACCTACTATTGTGAAGGCTATCAAAGTATTCCATTGTTCTAGAAGAAAATTAACATTGCTTCATCTTGGACCTACGGTGTCTAAATTATTATAGCTTTTTGTAACATGAGCTTTCCACCAAGTGATGGATACCTGATTTTATAGTAAGAACTAAATCATTTGTGGCATTTGTTGGGGTTTAGGCCAAGTGGCCGGACGCTCACATCGATTACTAACCCATCTAACCTTACTCATTGCCACAATAGAATAAGGAGCAGTGAGGCATTCTCATGCTCACTTTGCGCTCCACCCAAACTTTGTGCTCCTATTCCTCCCCCTGCCTTGCATGCGTGCGCACTACACAAATGGTATCAGAGCTTCCATTTCTCTAGCACTCGAGTATTCAACATGTTCTAACACTTTTGATACTCATACCAAGAAAGTGATTTGCATCTCCCAAGTCCTTCATAGCAAACTGTGTGCTAATTGACTTCTTCAAGATGGCAATCTCGTCTTTAGAGTTCGAGGCAACATGTTATTGACATAAAGTATCAAGATGATAAGTGAACCATCGTTCAACTTCTAGGTATACAAGCAATGATCTTCTTGGCTTCGTAGCATGTACTTGTCAAATTTCTGGTACCATTGTCTTGAGCCTTGCTTTAGGCCATTCAATGCATTATGTAGTCTACACACCAATTATGCCCTTGTAAGCTTTTCGGGTTTAACTTCAAAATATATGGTTGTTTCATGTAGACGTCTTCTTCTAGATCCTCGTGAAGAAAATACGTCTTCACGTCCATCTAAACAAGTTATATGTTCTCAGTGGCTACTAGTCCAAGCACAAGATGCAATGTGGTCATCTTCACTACTAGAGAAAAAATATCATCAAAGTCCACACCTTTTTTCTTCTTGAAAACCAATCTAGTCTTATCCTTAAGCTCAAGATCTTCTGCTATGTATTTCTTCTTGGCTCTAGTGATCGACAAGCATGCGTATCCAAGCTAGAGCTTGCATGTAAATCCCATAGAAAATTTTGTATGGTCTGCAAAGCTCCAGAATGTATCTTGCTAGTGTCAATCACTGTATGACTGACAATCCCTGCTGCAAATGCTCTCACTGCAGTTTCTAGGTTGGCTCTAGTGATCGACGAGCATGCGTATCCAAGCTACAGCTTGCATGTAAATCCCATAGAAAATTTTGTATGGTCTGCAAAGCTCCAGAATGCATCTTGCTAGTGTCAATCACTATATGACTGACAATCCCTGCTGCAAATGCTCTCACTGCAGTTTCTAGGTTGGGCCTCGACACTAGTAGGTCGCACATGAGACGCCCGAACGTTGATAAAATTTGCACAAACCTGGCTGTCCTAGCCTCCTGTGCTCTATTTGTAGGCATTGCATCATCAAGACTACTCATCGCGTATGGATGTGTCATCTCCAACATTGAAATGGCTACGTCTCTCTCAACCACATGTGGAACCATGTATCCTGGCATCAACTCATCAACCTCTAGCATGAGCATACCAAAGAGCTCCATGTCCATTATCTCTTCTCTATCTGTGTCTCTAGGGAGCAGACCTGCTCTACCTCTACCTGAACAAACTTTGACAACACCTGATGTGTCTCACAAGAGCACTGTCGCTCTACCTCTGTCTCTACAAAGTCTACTGGCGTGTCTTGTGTAGCTAAATTCTCTGTCTCTTGAGCATGATGGAGCTCACTCATGAAAGAGACACGTCTCGTCTCTCTCTCAATGCATGTAAGCAACAAAACCGAGACTATGTCATTTCGTACCTTAGATACATGCATATGATATACCAAGCCACTACAGGCTTCCCTGGCAATCACTAATGATCCGCAATGCATCTTGAAAGAATTCTCTCTAAGCAGTGTCTGGCACCCACAAACTGCTAACTACTGAGATCAAGCTTTGTCTTAGCTAAGGAACATAGTGCACATGTTGTAGAATATAGGATGCACCAGTGGGCAATGACAAGAAAACATCTCTTGCACTTGCGATATCAAACGTTGAACCATCGGCGAAGTGCACACAACCAAAGCTCCCACTAGAGAATGTGCTCAACCACTCACGATGTGGGGTGATGTGGAAAACTACATCCTCATTTAGCAACCAACAGGGAGAATTGTCACTTCTCAAAGACATGTAAGCAAGAGGAATGTTAAAGGCAAACATGACATCATCATCACTGGCATATGAAGCCACCACTCTAGTTTGTCCAAACATCATCTGCATCACACATAGACCTCCATTGCTGCCTCATACACCTGAAACAACGGCGCCTAATATGCCTTGTGTGACCACAATGCGAAAATCGCATATATTGACAACTATGAGACCGTCGTCTCTCACGAGTCATCACTGTAGACGTTGAACTATCACACGTCTGCTATATGGCTGTCAAGAAACTATGGTGAGAAATCGCGCAAGAAAATTGGAAGAGTCTCCCCTGTAACCTGAGCAAAACCGCATTAAAAACGCATCCAATCATCTTGTAAGATCCACAAAACCATCATGCCGACCAATATGCACTGACGAAAATCAAATAACAAGCTCAAAGCAACCAAGTCCAAAAGGAGCATCAAGCCCACACACAAGGGTATCCAAAGTGTACGTAGAGATTGTGCGTGTGTGTGTGTGTGTGTGTGTGAGCACACCTTTACACACACCTTAAACAAAATAAAAATTTCTTAATTTTAACTTTTTGTCAAAGTACTCATCTGCATGTGAATGCTCACAACCTTTAGGTTTGCTTTTGAGCTGCTCAATTCAACGCTTGTGAGTCCTGATCGATGCAACCCATGAGCTCCTCCTGATGCTCATGGTACTTGTGTGTGTGTGTGTGTGTGTGTGTGTGTGTGTGTGTGTGTGTGTGTGTGTGTGTGTGTGTGTGTGTGTGTGCGTGCGTGCGTGCGCGTGCGTGCGCGCACCGCACCACACAATGGAAAAACTTCTTCTACTATTCAATGATGTTTATTGTTATGGATAAGGGATATGCAAGAGGGAAATGCATTTCCCTCTTGCACATATTTCATTTTTAGATTCTTCAATGCTAAAAAATGAATACACATTGGTCGGCCGGCACGAATGACCATAGCTCCTAATGAGCACTTGAGTAATAAATATACATATCCTTTATCCATAACATTTACTTGTTGCCAAGCAGATTCAAATTCTATTTTCAATTTAGTTGTGCCCAAAATGCCTGCAACTCCCTGATTGCTTGCGACTCTGCAAAGTTTTTACACAACTCTTTCCTCCCTTGGAAGCTCCAATGCTCACAAGTCCCACAACCCGATTTTGGCAGGGCTTCAAAAGAGGAACCTTATCCCCTTCTTGTTGCTCGATCCCCCTCTTGGCTGCTCGATTTTCCTCACTATTGGTGTCGACTTGAGCTTAATTTTCTTTGAGCAAATGCCTTCAATTTTGGCAGACTCGCTTGGATGTCAGATCCAACAGTGTGTGTACACACCCACACACATTGTGTGCACACATGGTGTGTGTGCTCGCTTTGCTCAATTCTTTACAGCTTTTGAGCTCTCCAAGAGCAACGACTTCAATTTTGGTAGACTCGCTTGGATGTCAGATCCAACAGTGTGTGTGTGTGTGTGTGTGTGTGTGTGTGTGTGTGTGTGTGTGTACACACCCACACACATTGTGTGCACACATGGTGTGTGTGCCCGCTTTGCTCAATTCTTTATAGCTTTTGAGCTCTCCAATGCTAAGGGCTTCAACCTCAATCTCTTGCACTCTCGACAGAGCTCCCCAACCAAATTTGATTTACTAGAGATCTTCGACTCTCCTACACTTTCCCAAGCTCTCCAATGCTCGCTCGAGCTACTACTTCTCACTTGCTTTCGACATACAGATCCTGCATGCTTTCCCTTGGGCTTCAAGGGGGAGCAACGCACGAGTCGATCAACATGCAGTCGATCAGCTTTGATCTGGTTCTGTCGTGTTAGATCTCCTCCCCATGCAGTCGATCAGCTTTGATCTGGTTCTGTCGTGTTAGATCTCCTCCCCATGCAGTCGATCAGCTTTGATCTGGTTCTGTCGTGTTGGATCTACACCAAATCGCGTTGATCCGGTGCCGCTATGCATCGACCTCCGTTCGAACTCCATGGTCGATAAGGGAGCACCACCACCGATCGTCGTAGCTTTGATACCAGTTGAAAGTGCGCTCGTGTGCAGATGCGTGTATGCACGGTGCAATGCGTTACGTGCGGGGAAGAGGAGAAGCAAGAGTGCACAATTGTGTGGGTGGAGAAAACCTCAAGAATGAGAGGAGCTCTTTATTCTTTGGTATATCAAGAATAAAGTTAGTGTATGTACACATAGTGGGCGGGTGTATGCACAGTGCAATGCGTTGCGTGCGGGGAAGAGGAGAAGCAAGAGTGCACAATTGTGTGGGTGGAGAAAACCTCAAGAATGAGAGGAGCTCTTTATTCTTTGGTATATCAAGAATAAAGTTAGTGTATGTACACATAGTGGGCGGTGGGAAACCAGACATCCAGCCTTTACCCCAATAGAAGTTGCATCTCTTAAATAACAACTCAATAGACTAAAAGCTAATGTCACTCGTTTAAACAACATGAGTATTAGAATTTTTAGTTTTACGTGCAATGCAATTTCTCTATTTTCCATCTCTCTAATGTCGCTATGGTTGTGTTATATTTCAGTCGTTAATCGTCTTCTTCTCTTTGCCCTCCAAAGTTAGGACGTTCTCCTCCTATTATTTGCAAACTTCCCTCCCCTTGTTCATCAACATTATATTGTACCTTGGTAAGATACCAAGACATATTTGAACACATGAATTTTTTAAAGTCCCTACCACATTAGAGAGTATGGAGGCACTCTAAAATATTTAAAATCAGAGAGTACTTAGTTGTATGTTTGCAAATGGTTGCCAATCCACGTATGGGGTACAAAAGCAAAGTTGAGTCTAGCGATCGGTGGGGTAGATTGGCATGCAAGAAGCTTGATTTTTTACTCCCAAGCTCCCTTTTCCAAATTTTGAGTGGCAGTCGACAATATGGTTAGTACACTTGCAATGGAATTGATCACACCTTTAATAAATCCTTTTTTTTCAATAACCAGCCTTTAAATTTCAGAATCATTCATTGTGTTTTTTATGAGCTTCACTAAAAGCAGTCGACTACTCAACATTGGCTTCTATTTGCTTTATTTCGGAAGAATTTAAATTTTTGACTTGTGCGCGTATATCGCACGTGTCAATGCAAGGAACTTGTCGATATATTGTGTGCGAGCCACAAATGGATCCAAGCACATAACAAGCCTAAACTAGTAAGCTCAAAGATGGTGATGGTGTGTCACTCTCCGACAGCGGCGCCAAAAATGTGCGCGTCTGTCGCACGTGTCAATGCAAGGAACTTGCCGATACACTGTGTGAGAGCCACAAATGGCTCCAAGCACAAAACAAACCTAAACTAGTAAGCTCAAAGATGGCGATGGTATGTCACTCATCGCTCTACGCTTGCTGTCGTAGAGGATTCCTTGCCGCGAAGAAGAGGGAGCCGCCATTACACCGCGCTCAACCGCCTCCGCTCCGTCATGCCACCGCAATGCTCTCTCTCTCTCTCTCTCTCTCTCTCATGCATACACACACACGCATACACACACACACAAGGAGATGAAGAAGAAGAAGATGGAGATGAAGCAAGAGCACTCTTCAATTGCACAAATGAGAGAATGACTGAATTTTCGGTTTAGTTGACTTTTATATGAGCTTGCCCCATTCACACTTGGACACCCATGCTTGGTCAACTAATCCCTTGAATGTTCTAGTTAGAGTGTGCCTCTCATCAGCGATTACTCTTACCCTTTTCCTATTGGACCTACAAGCCCGGTACCTGACTCTACCAAGTAAATAATACAATGTCCGTCGTAGGTGATAGAGTGTCAGTGAGCCGTGAGGGTTAACATGCCCCCCTTCCTGATGTAGATTCCATCCTCGGAAGCTATTGAGTTGAAGCTCGTTCGTCGAGGTGGAAGAGCATTTGAGATGAATGTAGATGAATGTCCTTAGCCTTCTTCAGTCACTGCAAAATCAAACAACATTGGCACAGTAATTGCATTCTCATATACAATTAAAAATCATATGCAGTTGTAGGCAAACAATTTGATTGGTAACAAAATTTTAAACCCTTTGTCAACAATAAACATTAAATTGTAATATAATCAAATGCATAAACAGTTGTAAAGGTAAAAAATTAAACAAGTCTAGGGTCGTTAATTTAACGGTCGAAAGGCACTAAAGATCGACTATTAATACCATGGGTAAGCTTCTTAATTTTCTCTGGTCAATTAAGTTGTTTAATCGCGAGAGCCAAGTATTTCATGTTCGAGGGCTGAGTAGAGGCTATACCTAGAAGACCTTGTAGTTAAGCTACGATAAAAGGAATTTCTGATGAAATCATCGCCTGACTAATTACCTTTTCTTTGATCCCCCAACGTCTTTTCACAGTGATTCAATTTTGATGTGTGTGCTTATTTTGTATGTCTTGGGTTTTTTGCTTTTCAAGGAAAAGCGCCCACACCGGGAACCTCTAGGGCTCTAGTACCATAGGCGATACATGTGAGTGAAGTACCAAATCAAGCTGAGATTTCTCTTCCAGCTTAAGATTTTACATTGTGGCACTTTGATTTTTTATTTTTATTTTTGTACGTTTTCAGCATTTTCATTTTGTAACTTTGGGGGGTCATATAACACTATTATCCTCCTCAGGCTCATCACACTAGTAAACTCTCTTTATAATACTTAAGCTAAAGGTCAATAGGGACTAAGCCCACTAGAAAGCCCTAGTACATTTCACACAATGCTGCCTAAATTGGATTAAGAACCTAAGTAACCATTGATTATTAGGAAGGCATTCCCCATGGTATTAAGAGAAGATCTCTAACACCTAGCTTGGTCAAACTAGCTTAGTCGGACTGCTTGATTTTTAAACCTAGACAAGTGATTATGACAAAAAATTACATTGAATTTAATGTTTGATACTAAGCAAATGCGCTGAATATTATGCTACCAATCACAATTAAAGCAGACAAACATGGATGCAAAAAGATAAGGGGCAATGCTAATGGACAAGAAACACATGTTTGTGTTGATGGTCGCGCTTGATTTGAAAAGTGGATGAGAGAAAGATTCCATGAATGTCCAAATCTTAACCACGGCAACACTTTCCTGTACACACGAGGAAACACAAAGAATACCTCTAGGAGGCACATCAGTGGGAAGAAAGAACTTTTTTAATCACTAAACTCTAAAACAGAAACACTCCTATCGTACTAATCCTACCTACCCTCCGTCACTCGAGTGATCAGGATCAAAGGTGTCTTATGACATAGGTTTCTGTTTCAGTGTACCGGATGTGAATGTGTGTGTAGGTATGGGTCAATGTTTTGACTTTATTGTGCATACTTGTTTGCTAATTGCTCTTGCTCTTTATTATTTTTGTTTTTTGTGAGTGTAAGGCTATATATATACTTTACCTAAGATTGGGAGATTGAGAGTTCAGGGAGGAAGGTTGAGAGGGGAGTGAGTGAATGATGACTGTCAGCAAACACTCCCCCCTTCCTTGGGTAGATCATATCGTTTGAAATGTGCTCGTCACCCTTTGAAACCAATTGTTCTAGTTGGTAATAGGTGAGGATTTTTGCCAGTAGTTTTCTATTACCTTAGGTGCCTCGTCGAGTTGCAAGGGTGGTAAGGTACTCTCCCACGATCGAACTTGAAGTGGTTCATCGGGTGATTCTTGAACACTGGGAGGTGTGGATTCGTTTGTAGCTTCATGGAGGTCCACTATTGTAGGTGGAGGCTGTGGAGAAGCTTTTACGTCTATGGATGCATTACATGAGGAGCTAGAAGCTTCATGGGACTCCCCCCTTCCTGAGCTAGGTGGAACAAATTGTTCTTTCTTTGGTACCCAAACTAGCTCTGGAGCGGGTATGTAGCATTCTATGATTTTTTTCTTTCCACGATCGTCAATTCGTTTTGGAGCTACAGGATTGGGCACACATGGGTCCGGTGACAAGTAAGAACACAATCTACGTTTTGGCACCCAGTTATGATCATTTCCTTGATAGTAGCCTTGGGCTTCCAATAGTCATTTAGGAATCCAGTGCAACATTTCTTTACATTTCTTGGGGCGAATGGACGTCTCTTACCAGGCTCCTGTCTTTTAGCACTGGCTATGGTCGCTAAAGAAGATTTAGGGACCCACTTGTATGTTTTCTTTATTATATGAGGATGAGTCTTGTCAAAAGCTATATGCATTGCTTCTAGCATATTTAAGGGTACGGTCATTTCATCCCCCTCATGTGTTACCCAGGTCGTCCCCCTATTTCCCCAAGTGTCTATGGTTTCTGCTAAGTGGACCCAATCCACATTGTCCGACTCAGTCATCCTAGGTAGTACATACATATAAGGAGAATCTTCCCCAACATCAGTGTCCGCTTTACACGTGTAACAATACTGCAATGGGGCCGAGTGAACCGTGGTGTCAGATCTATGATCAATTATAAACCTGTTTCCTAGAGGATGTGCTCGACCAGTTACAAGATCCACTCAAATGACAGAATCTTGGAACTGCAAGTAGACATGGTTTTTAGACCAGTCATGCACCATTTTCGCTTCCCTCATGAAAGGACGTCTTTAGATCATCTCCGATGCCATAGTGTGTTTGGAGAAATCCATAACAATGAAGGTCATTCTTATTTTATGTCCAAAGACCTTGATCTTGAGATCTTCTAGCATCCCAATAGGTTTAACAATAGACCCATTGGCCATCTTCACTACTATGGTTGTGGTCGCAAGGTGAGGTCTTCCCATAGTTTCCCAGCACTTTTAGTCACAATGCTAACCCCAGTGCCACCATCAAGGATTCCCTTCACAATTAATCCCTTAGTAGTGATTGGTATGGTTGCATTGGATTCATCACCCTCGAAGTATTGTCCCAACTTGTTAATAGGTATTTCTATAACAAGGTTCTCATCTAGGTTGGGTTGTGGATCTAAGGTTCCTCCTCTATTGGCATCTCCCCAGCTCCATCCATCTGTGAAAATTGTGGTAGCCCAAACTTTAGTTCTCCATTGAGGAAGGCTCGAAGAGCTGAGACTAGCACAGGGTCTTTATATAGTTTGGACATGATGGTGGTTCTGACTTCTGAAGACATGAAATCCATCAATTTGGCAATGTTTAATGGCACCTTTTGGGCTTCATTCCCTTGACGTGGGAAAGATGGGATTTCCATTTCTTCGATAGGATGAGGTAGTCCCTCTGTAAACATTCTTTTCATCAAGAAGTGAGTACGCCCACTTTCCTATGACTTTAAGTCACTTTCTTCTTGGATGACACTAGGTATCGCTAAGGGTCTATGGACTTGGTGATGTTGTTGTTGTGTAGGGAACACTGTGTCTATAATCTGGATCTGCCTAGGTGCTGGTTCTAGATTCCTTTAGGTATCTTCTACCAAACTCCTTAATTGCTTGACTCGCTCAATCTCCTCTATAGGATTTGGATAAGTTCCTATCTTCTTCTTGGATCCTAGCCATTGTGGCTCATGAAGATCTTCCTTGTTGGTTTCTATCTTAGTGTCGTTTTGCTCTCCATGGTTTCACCTGAATCAAAATCCTCTTCAAAGTCGTTCATATATACGGGGTCGTCACCAGTCCCTATGTTGGTCTTTGAACTAGGGTCTGACTTCGCTGCTTTTTGCGATCTGTTCCTGCGTGTTTTCTTCTTTTTTTGAGATTGGGCAATTGATGCCGTGTCTCCTTCCTCAAGAATATAATTTTGTTTTTGGAGCATCGATCATGTGAGTACGTTTACTAGTACCACAGGTGTACTTTGTGATGGCTCCTCGGTAACCTCAATCAAGTTTAATGGCATGATCTTTGGTGCATGTGGATTATTTGGACATTGGGCAATCAAATGATCTATGCCACATCGATTACACATGAGTATCGGCATTGTAGACGTGCTCGCTTGATTGGTTTGCATTAGTGTGGCGTTCTTTTGTAGCCTAATAGGTCGGCTACACGATGTGGACCTCCACACTCGTAGCATTGAAGTGGTGGTCTCTTGGCAGTGTAATTGATAAGAACAGCTACTTGATATACAGGTTTGACTTGTTCCCAATAGTCCTCCATGTAGTATTGTGGACTTTCTTCAAGCACATCCATCCCATAGGAAATATTAGGGTCTATATCTTCCTCAGAGCCTTCCAAACAAGCAATAGATGACTCACAACCCACTTGATTCACATAAGTGATTCTCGGATGTGGTGGTTGCAGTCCTAGCACTGGAGGTGGTAAGGGTGTTGTTTGAACAACATTTTGGGCCCTAGGGACCATGTGTTGTGTTGTTTGTTCAAGAGGTGGGGCCGGCATCAATGCAGACACTCGAGGTGTGTCTGTCCATGCTAAGGTTGGTCTATTGGCCATCGCGCGCTTAAATACTATGCAATCCTTAGCTTGATGACCATACCTTCCACAGGCATTGCAATTCCCATTGAATTTTATTCTAAAATTAGGGCATTCACTGGTACTGTGTGGTCCATAGCATATATCTTTGGCTCCTTAGCAATAGGCTTTAGGGTCATTGGCTGATGCCCTGATGCTTGCGAGCTAATAGATTTAGGCTCAACAGACACTCTTTCTCCTTGAATCATTAAATTATCCTCCAATTGGATCGCATTGGTGGTGATTGCTTCCCAAGTGGTGATACCTCTAATGACTAGGCCATTGTAGATATCCTCATGTCATAATCCCCTAATGAATCTATCAAGCAATTGATTATTATTGAAGCGCTCATTTGGATTACAACGAGGATTCAAATGCTTCAAGTGACTAATAAAGTCTCTCACCGACTCTCCTTCCTCTTGTTGGGCTTTCTGGAGCTGAGAGGCTACACCCCAAAACACTCCCTCTCGTATGTGTTCTTTTAAGAACAGTCTCCTAAGAGTAGGTTAAATCGTTTTTTCTTCCACCGTTAGGGTTCTATACCAATCCCTAGCCTTTCCACTTAACGTTAGGCTTAAAGCATTGCTCTTATGTAGGTCATTGTGTTCTCCTAGAGAATCGCATATTTGTTCAAACACTTCGATATGCTTTCTGACATCTCCGTTTCCACTAACTTTTTGTGTGAGCTTGGCTATTTGTACTGCCTTACTTCTAGGCTCTCTATCAGGCGTGTTACGCATATTCCCAGCAATAGATCGACCAATAGCTTGAGCAAATGTTGCCAAGTCACCTAAGAGAGCAGGTAGCGTGGGTGAAGGCGCTCCAGAGACTACATATGGAGTAGGTATTGGCATTGGGTTTGGCGCATAGGAAGCCCTTGGGCTCCACGTTGGGTACAGTGTTGTGCCATGTGGCAGCCTAAAGTTCATATGTATGGCCCTAGGCATAGCAGACGTCGTATGTGACATGCTAATGCTAACCGGTATGGTCCCATGGAAATAAGAACTTGGGTGTTGTGGTTGTGGAGCATAGGTAGTTGAAACAATGGGAGGGGTAGGGACTACATGAGTATGAGGACCCATGGGTGTATACGATTGGTACACACTTATAGGTATTGTTGCAGGCATTGAGCTACCATGTGGCGGTACTTTACTAACAAATGAGGTCCATGGCGTGTTTCTTGGCATGCCCATCATTGGGGTAGGCATGGTAGCCGTGGTGTCATCAAGGAAAAGATGAGCTAAACTTGGAAAGGTAAAGCTATCACTTGTGGGCTTAGATTGCACCGAGATCCCTGGCAAAACAACATATGGGGGATCCATCGGACTTACCGAGGGAGTCTCCATTTGCAATAAGGTGGGTTGTTTAGCCTTTCCTGCATCCAAGAATTTCATGAGACCCGTTGAAGGCATGTTGATCCCCTTGTTCTGTCTCTCTAACTCAATGACCTTATGGATGACCTCACAAACTCTTTGTTGTTGATCCTCCACACTAGTAGCACCCATTGTGGATTGTAGGACATCTAACCAACCCACGTGATAGGTGTGACCTGTGTATAGGTCGGTCAGAGTTTCCATTTGTAGTTCGTACTTCCAGTTCTCATTTAAGAACGCTCCATCTAGAATTGAGGTGCTAGGGGTGTCCTTTGAGCTAGATACAATGTTGATCTCTATGGGTTGACCCTTAGTGGTCGCTAATTCAAGAGCACTCGATTGCTCTCCTAGCAAGGATATTGACATAGGGGCTTTCGCTTTTAACTCTCTTTGTTGCTCCGCCTTGCGTAAGCTCTCGATTTCCTTTTTCCTAGCCGCAATGATATATCGCTCAACCTCTTGCACTTCGGCAAGGCTTCTACCATCGGGTAATATGACCTCGGAGGGGAATAGCTCTAAAGAGTCGGGAGGTGCAGTGAATGAAGTATTGATGTGCACATTCTCTAAGGGCATAGGGTCTACGTTGGTCATGAATGGATAATTTACTTCCTCACCCCCCTCATTTACATCATTAGCTCCATGTTCAGATCGAGTGGCTCTACTAAAGGTTTCCTTCAAGCGGCTAAGCACGCTCGGCCCGGACCATGGGCCCATGGCATGCATGTCTTGGCTTGAGCTATTGGGATTAGGCATTGGGAAACCCTCCATGACGTCGTAGTCGGAGGAAGAGTCACTAGCCGCTATGTTTGGGTCTTGGTTTGTACTACCTTGGGTCCCTGTCGAGGGCCCGGAACCTAAGGTAGGTGGATATTGAGAACTCGCGTCAGTCGAAATTCTCTTTAGTTGCTCCGTCTCTAGCACACGACCAGAGCGCAAATTCATGTGCCTTTGGCACCCTACAACCATCGGTGAATAACCTCAAAGGTTAACCGCTTACTTTTTTAGGCATCCGTTTTCACTCGTTTTTTATAAATTTTAATGTTTTTTAATGATCGGTTTTTCTTATTAAAGTGTGTGATAGCTTGAAACGAGCGTATCACTCAGAGAGTCGCGGTGTGCTTTACAGCACAACGTTCGGTCACCTGAAACTCCGTTGGTCCTCAAAAAAGTCAATTTTTAGCTACTTGTGAAGCTAAAATACGTAATTTTAAAGGGCGATTGAGGCCTGAGCTTGGGCTTGGGTCTGGGCTTGGGTCCAGGAGATATTCATGATCCCGATCCTACCTTTAAATTTATTTTTTATTTTCATTTTTTTGGGATAAGGCCGCCGCGGCCTGCGAGCGAGCACACACACACTCTACCTACCTACTTACAACTAATACACCTATTGTTATACACTAACACACTTCATTAGCTCTCACAGATCTACTTCCTACTTATTGTACTTTGCATTACACATAACTAACAACCTTAATACTAAGACCTTATCATCACAGAGAAAACACAGTAACTTTTCAAAACTTCATTAACAAAGAAATACACAGTAGCAACACAAAATCCTTCTTCGACACACACCTTCCTTCCCTACCCTTCCTACAATTGAAATTGCACCACAAAAGAAGCACAAAGTGCCATTCAAGCTTAGTGTCTGGTGTTTCCCAGCAGCGGTGCCAAAAATGTGCACGTATGTGGCACGTATCAATGCAAGGAACTTGCCGATACACTGTGTGCGAGCCACAAATGGCTCCAAGCACACAACAAGCCTAAACTAGTAAGCTCAAAGATGGCGATGGTGTGTCACTCACCGCTCT
Source organism: Adiantum capillus-veneris (assembly GCF_014529385.1). Classification (NCBI taxonomy): domain Eukaryota; kingdom Viridiplantae; phylum Streptophyta; class Polypodiopsida; order Polypodiales; family Pteridaceae; genus Adiantum; species Adiantum capillus-veneris. The sequence continues at coordinate 149,842,298 of NC_140944.1, forward strand.
ACGCTTGCTGTCGTGGAGGATTCCTCGCCACGAAGCAGAAGGAGACTCCTCTACGCCGCGCTCAACCGCCTCACCGCCGTCGTGCCGCCGCAATGCTCGATCGCACTCTCTCTCTCTCTCTCTCTCTCTCTCTCTCACACACACACACACACACACACACACACACACACACACACACGCGCGCGCATACATACACACACAAGGAGATGAAGAAGAAGAAGATGGAGATGGAGATGGAGATGGAGCAAGAGCACTCTTCAATTGCACAAATGAGAGAATGATTGAATTTTAGGTTTAGTTGACTTTTATATGAGCTTGCCCCATTCACACTTGGGCGCCCATGCTTAGCCAACTAATCCCTTGAATTTTCTAGTTAAAGTGCGCCTCTCATCGGCGATCACTCTTACCCTTTTCCTATTGGTTCGACAAGCCCAGTACCTGACTCTACCAAGTAAATAATACAACGTCCGTCTCGTAGGTGATAGGGTGTCCGTGAGCCGTGAGGGTTAACATGACCTTGTGATGGTTGTCGATTGATGAGAGATTTGAAGCTTTGAGGGTTTCGTTGTGAGGTTTTTAAAGATTCCGGTTCAAAGGGCTTGAAGAGCTTTAAAGAGCTTCAAAAGTGTGTGTGTGTGTGTGTGTGTGTGTGTGTGTGTGTGTGTGTGTGTGTCACACACACACACTCTCTTCTATAGGCTTGCGAGCGATCACCGATGAGCAAAGAAAGGTGAGAGGATTTTGGCTTGGTTTTTGAGAGTCCTTTAGATATAACAGTGACCAAAAGAAGGATGTAAAAATATTTTTAATTCAAGGGACACTTGGAGTATTGGTGGGCGGTCGACCAATGTTCACTAATCGCCCATCTAATAAAAAAGGGTATGAAGGCAATGTAAAATTGAATGGAGCAACGAGAGCAATGGGTAGAAAGAGATTATGCAAGAGGGATTCAAGGTGATGGGGCAACTTGCAGATAGTATTTTGGGCCATGAGCAAAAAGGAAAAAATTATCAATCGTTCAACGCGTTATGTTTTGAAGCCACTTGCAGCACTTTTGGTTGATGTCAATGTCTTCCTTATTTATGTGTAGGGGCTTGTTCCCATATGAATTTGCCAATATGCCTTTAGCAAAGAAGAAAGCCAAAAGAATGCCAAGTTTAGTCAATTGGCTATCCCACCGTCCCTCCTTAGGTAGATCTTTGACGACTCTCAAAATTGGGATGAAGCTTGTCACAGGTAAACCTTGGTGGACAAGCTTCGGACGTTGAAATAACTGAAATTTGCCTTCAAGATCTCCTAGTTGTTAGGAAATAGGACGTAGCTAAATAGATATTTGAATAGCTTACTTAATGGAGAGAGACATACTTCCACACACGAGATTATAGAGTAGAGAGAGAGAGAGAGAGAGTACACGATATACGTGGTTCATCCAATGTGGGTGTTAACCCTCACGGCTCACGGACACCCTATCACCTACGAGACGGACGTTGTAACCTACGGTGGACATTGTATTATTTATTTGGTAGAGTCAGGTACCGGGCTTGTCGGTCCAATAGGAAAAGGGTAAGAGTGATCGGCGATGAGAGGCGCACTCTAACTGGGACATTCAAGGGATTAGTTGGCTAAGAATGGGCACCCAAGTGTGAATGGGGTGAGCTCATATAAAAGCCAACTAAACCTAAAATTCACTCATTCTCTCATTTGTGCAATAGAAGAGTGCTCTTGCTCCATCTCCATCTCCATCTTCTTCTTCTTCACCTCCTTGTGTGTGTGTGTATGTGTGTGTGTGTGTGTGTGTGTGTGTGAGAGAGAGAGAGAGAGAGAGTGCGATCGAGCATTGCGGCGGCACGACGGCGGTGAAGCGGTTGAGCGCGACGTAGCGGCGTCTCCTTCTTCTTCGCGGAAAGGAATCCTCCACGGCAGGAGCATAGAGCGGTGAGTGACACACCATTGCCCTCTTTTGAGCTTACTAGTTAAGCTAGTTGTGTGCTTGGAGCCATCTGTGGCTCGCACACAGTGTTAGGCAAGGCCCTTGCTTCGACAGTGCGGCAAGGAGCGCACATTTTTGGCGCCGTTGCCGGGGAATCGCCCTGCACTAAGCCCAAGAGGCACTTTGTGCTTCTCCTATGAGTTGTTTGTAGTAGGAAAGAAGAGGAAGAGGAAGAGGAATGAGTTATTTTTGTGCAGGTTGTTAATTTCTGTATTGTCTGCAAGTTCTGTGATTTCTGTATAATGTTGTGTTTTCTGTTTGCACACAGTCTTTGCACAATTAGTAGTCGTTAGCTTGTTCGCAGTGAATGAATAAGTAGGTAGACAGTTAGCAATTTATGTTTGCACACAGTCTGTACACAGTTTTCTGTCAAGGTTTGCCTGCACACGGTCTTTGCACAGTAAGGTAGTGAGAGAGGAAGTAGGTGGACAGTTAGCCCACTGTCAGCAAACAGTTAGGAGAGTGGTTAACAGATTAGTTAGTAGATTAGTGAGTGGTTAGCAGCACTGTTAGTAAGTAGATAAGGTAGTGAGCTGTCTGTGAGCTGTGAGCTGTTGACAGTAAGGTTAGGTAGGTGTTTACAGTGTGTGTGGCCAAGAAAGGGTCACCTAAACCGCGCGCGGTCGTCGCCTCAAAAAAAAAAAAAAAAAAAAAAACCGAAAATATTTAAGCGTGAGTGACTGGGGGGCTACACTAAAATTTTGATCGGGATCGGGATCATTTCCATTTCCCCAGGGCTAGGCCCAGGCCTCAGGCCTCAGTATTATGATATATACTAGACTCACTCTTATATATATACCCTACCCCCTCAAGAGGGAATGAGAGCATGTGGGGCAAGTCCTCCACTCTCCTCCCTTCTCTTCCCACTTACACCCTTAGACTTTCTAATTTGGGCCTAGTTCCCTACTAGAAATTGACGGTTTTAGGGATTCTGAGGGCATAAAGTGACCAAACGGAGGGCTGTAAAGCACAGCACGTCCCTCTGACCGAGACGCTCGTTTTGAGCTATCATACGTTCTATTCTATAGCTGGGTCAGAAAAAAAGGACCAAAAAATCAAAAAATAAATAAATAAGAAAAGACTTGGGTTGCAAAACACCCAAAATTACTAGGTGAGCAGCCTTCACGGGCACTCACTGACACTTCTAGGGGATCCAAGTCATATGAACCTACGCTCTGGACGAGTGTTAGAGCACGAGCATATTGGTAGTGCCTCCATTTATGCGGGCACCCATTATTCCTCCACCCTAGGTTCTGGACCTTCGGCTGGGACTCAAGGTAGCGCGACCCAAGATCCTCATATCGCGTCTAGTGATTCTTCCTCTGACTACGAAGTCATGGAGGGGTATCCTACACCAAACCCTGATAGTTCAAGTCAAGACATGCATGCCATGGGCCCACGGCCCGGGTCCAGCGTGTTTAGCCGCTTAAAAGAGACCCTTAGTAGAGCTACTCGCTCTGAACATGCGGTTAATGAAATAAATGAAGGGAGTGGGGAAGTAAATTCGTCATTCATGCCTAAAATAGACCCTATGCTTCTTGAGAGTGTGCATGTGAATGTTCCATCCATTGCACCTCCTGATCCTTTAGGACTATCTCCCTTTGAGGTTCTACTACCCGATGGTAGGAGTCTTGCCGAAGTGCAAGAGATCGAACGCTATATGCAAGCAACAAGGGAGAGGGAAATTGAGAACCTACGAAGGCTAGAACAAAGTCGAGCCCTGAAAGCAAAGGCTCCTATGACAACAATCATGCCAGCCGAGCAACCGAGTGCTCCCAAGGTAGCAGTCACGGAGGGGCAAGCAATGGGGAGCAATAATGCTTCCACTTCGAGGGAAACCTCCAGCACGCCAGGCCTAGATGGGATATTCCTAAACGAAAATTGGGAGTATGACCTACAAGCAGAAGCTTTAACTGATCGGTACACAGGACACACCTATCTTGTGGGTTGGTTAGATGTTCTACAATCCACATCGGGTGCTACTAGCATAGATGAGCAACAACAGAAAGTCTGTGATGTCCTCCATAGGATTGTCGAGTTAGAAAGACAGAACACAGGGATCAATATGCCTTCAACAGGCCTAATGAGATTCTTGGATACGGGAAAGGCCAACAAACCAACCCTATCACAAATGGAGACTCCCTCAGTGAGCCCCATTGATCCTCCATATGTTGTTTCGCTAGGAGCCTCAGTACAATCTGAGCCCACAAGTGGCAGCTTTACCTTCCCAGATCTAGCTCATCTTTCTCTTAATGACACTACGGCTACCATGCATATCCCAGTGGTGAGCATGACAAGAAGTACACCATGGAGTTCATTTGTTAACACTGCGCCGATGCCTAGTAGCACAGTGCCCCCAACTATACCTACATGTATGTATCAATCATGTGCACCTGTCGTACCTCAGCCTCATGTAGCTCCTACACCTCCGATTATTCCAAGAGCTTACAATCCACAATGGCATTATCCAAGCTCTTATACAAGTGGAGCCATGCCATTTAATAATAACATGCCATATCAGGCACCCCCTATGCCTAGGGCCACGCCTGTAAACTTTGGACCACCGTCTAGTACACCACCATACGAAATATGGGACCCAAGAGCCGCGCGTATGCCAAGGCCAAGGCCAACTCCCATCTCACATGTGGTTCCAGGAGCACATACACCCATTATACCTGCTCAAATAGGAGATTTGGCAGCATTTGCTCAAACTATCGGTCGCTCTATTGCGGAAAACATGCGTAGTGCACCTGATAGAGAGCCTAGGAGCAAGGCAGTTCAAGTAGCTAAGCTCACACAAAAATTCAGTGGAGACGGAGATGCTAGAAAGCATATGGAAGTCTTTGAACATGTGTGCGATTCCTTGGAAGAGCACAATGAGCTACATAAGTGTAAGGCTTTGAGTTTGACCCTAAGCGGAAAGGCTGGAGATTGGTATAGAACCTTAAGAGTAGAAGAGAAAACGATCTACTCTACTCTTAGGAGACTGTTCTTAAAAGAATACATACAAGAGGGAGTACTTTGGGGTGTAGCCTCTCAGCTCCAGAAAGCCCAACGAGAAGAAGGTGAATCCGTGAGAGACTTAATTAGTCGCCTAAAGAATTTGAATTCTCGATGCAATCCAAACGAGCGATTCAACAACAACCAATTGCTCGATAGATTCATTAGGGGACTACGACATGAAAGTATCTATAATGGCCTAGTCATTAGAGGTATCACTACTTGGGAAGCAGTCACCATGAATGCAATCCAATTGGAGGATAATTTAATGATTGCAGGAGAAAGAGTGTCCGCCGAGCCGAAGTCTAGTAACTCGCAAGCGTCAGGGCATGAGCCAATGAAGATAAAGCCAATCGTGAAAGAGCAAACGATATCTGAGATGACTTTGGAAGATCTCACCAAGGCCATCCAAGAAAGCCTTAGGGGTAATCGTGCTCCACAAAACACTCATATGTATCCAAGAATGGAGCAACAATGGTGCTCAATTTGCTTGGGCCCACACTCTACGAGTGAATGCCCTACTTTCAGAGTAAAGTTTAACGGGACTTGTAACGCGTGTGGTAGGTATGGCCATCAAGCGAAGGATTGCCTAATGCTTAAACGCATCATGGAAAATAGACCGCCTATAGCTTGGGCAGACTCACCTTGAGTTCCTGCATTGATGCCTACCCCACCCATGGAGCAACAGTTGCCATTACAGCACATGGTCCCTAGAACCCAAAATGTGGTCCAAACCACACCGTTGCCACCTCCAGTGCTAGGACCGCAACCCCCTCATCCAAGAGTTACACCTATGAACCAAATAGGTTGCAAGTCATCTAGTACTTATGTAGATTGCGAAGAGGACATAGACTCTAGTATCACCTATGGAGTCGACATGCTTGAGGAGTGTCCCATGAACTATATGGAAGACCATTGGAGACAAATCAAACCGGTATATCAAGCTACTGTGCTAGCAGCAAGACGCCAAAACATTAATAGTTTTTCCAGGAGACCACCTCTTCAGTGCTACGAATGTGGTGGACCACATCGAGTAGCTGAGTGCCCCATTAGAATGCAAAAGAATGCTGCACTAATGCAAACAAGTCAAGGGAGTGCATTGGCAATGCCAATACTCACTTGTAATCGTTGTGGCATAGATCATTTGATCGCACAGTGTCTTAACAATCCAAACGCACCGAAAATCACACCATTGAACATAATAGAGATTGTTGATGGGACACCACCAACTATAAACATAGCACCAGTGAATGCACTCACACGGTCGATGCTCCAAAAGCAAAATTACATCCTCGAAGAGAGAGATGCTGCATCCATTGGCCGAGCGAGAAAGAAGAAAACACGAAGAAAGAAATCCCTTAATGCTTCTAGCTCAAAACCTAGTTCAAAGACTAACATAGGGACAGGAGAGGATCCCGTGTATATGAATGACCCTGAGGATGACTCAGATTCGATAGAGACCACGGAGACCAAAACTGTTACTACAAAGGAAAAAGCCAGTGAGGAGGATCACGAGAGGGAATTACGACGAACACCAAAAGAGTATTCAAAGTTAAACCACCCAGTTGCGAACCCCCAAGATAAGCCACGAGAGACAAAAAATGAGGATTGCAAGAGAAAGATTGGAACCTATCCAAATGTTAGGAAATAAGACGTAGCTAAATAGATAATTGAGTAGATTACTTAATGGAGAGAGACAGATTTATATACATGAGATTATAGAGTAGAGAGAGAGAGAGAGAGTACACACGATATACGTGGTTCACCCAATGTGGGCTACGTCCACGGGAAAGCAGCCACTCAATGGCTTTAGTACTTCAAAACAAGAAGTAGTTTACAAAGGGATTATACCCTTAATGGAGCTCCCGCCTTGCTTCACTCTCACCACCTCACACTCACCTTGTTGCATCAACTTCACACTATGAAATGTGTGTAGAAATGGCCTCCTTTTATAGGCCAAAAAGGCTACCCTCTCTTATGAGAGACAGCCATGTGTAGCCGCCCTTGTGTGAATAAGTCCAAATCGGACCCTCCAATCCGCCCATGTGTGGCCGCCCTTGAGAAGACAAGTCCACTTTTGAATTCGGCCACCGGCCACCGGCCATTGACTTCTGACCACCGGCCACCGGCCACCGGCCATAGGCCATTGACTACCGGCCAATCGACCGGTTGTTTTCCGACCACTTTCCAGCCGCCGTCCGGCCATAATATTCCGGCGAAAAGGAATATTCCGCCCCTGATTCTTGTCCGTGAAAATTTTGGTTTCCGGTGAGTGATTTTCCTTCACGCACGATGGCTTCTCCTCATAATGGGGGCTTTACAAATGTGCGCTTTTACCACAGAAAATTACAAGGGTAAATCAGGCTCCATACTTAACAATCTCCCACTTGGAGACTGATCTCCAAACCAAACCTGTGACTGCTTTCCATTCTTGCTTCTTATCCTTGAATGCCGATTGAAGATGAGCAAAAGCTCAACTTCTCCTTGTTGACCACCTTTGTAAACATGTCTGCAGGATTTTCACTTGTATGCACCTTTCCTAGCTTTAGTTGTCCCTCTTCCAAAAGAGTGCGTATGAAGTGATATCTCACCTCAATGTGCTTTGTCCTTGAATGAAAGGCTGAGTTCTTCGCAAGATGGATAGCGCTTTGGCTATCACTGTACAAAACACAATTGTCTTGTTTGAATCCAAGCTCTTCTAAGAATCTGTGAAGCCACAGAATTTCTTTGCTTGCCTCTGTCATTGCTACATACTCTGCTTCCGTGGTAGAAAGTGAAACCACTTTTTGCACCTTTGAAGCCCAGCTTACTGCTATGCCTCCAACCGTGAACACATAGCCAGTAGTGCTCCTTCGAGTATCTTTGTCACCTGCCATATCTGCATCAGCATACCCTTCTAGAAAAATATCAGTTCCTCCAAAATACAAAGCATTTGTTGTTGTCCCTTTTAGATACCTAAGTATCCACTTCATAGCTTGCCAATGCTCTTTACCTGGGTTGTCCATGAACCTACTCACAACTCCCACTGCATGTGCAATGTTTGGCCTTGTCCAGACCATAGCATACATTAGAGAACCTACTGCTGCAGCATATGGAACTTTAGACATATAGGCTATCTCCTCTTGTGTCTTTGGACACATATCCTTCGTTAGTTTAAAATGACCAGCCAAAGGTGTAGAAACTGGTTTTTCATTTTGCATTGCAAACCTTTCTAGTACCTTCTTGATGTAATCTTCTTGAGATAGCTTTATTGTCTTCTTCGTCCTATCCCTTGATATTTTCATACCAAGTATCCTCTTTGCAGCACCTAAATCTTTCATTGAAAAAGATTTGGACAGCTCCTCTTTAGGTCTTTGATGTCCTGCATGTTAGCACTTGCAATCAACATGTCATCAACATACAACATTAGGATGATGAATTTCCCATCTCCCAAATTCTTCGTGTAGACGCAGTGATCCGAGTTGCATCTTGTGAATCCATGATCCAACATCCATCGATCAAACTTCAAGTACCATTGTCTTGATGCTTGCTTTAAACCATACAAGCTCTTCTTTAATCTGCAAACCATTTTCTCCTTACCTTTTACTTCATACCCCTTTGGTTGAAGCATGTAGATTTCCTCCTCTAAGTCACCGTGAGGGAATGCCGTATTTACATCCATTTGCTCGAGATTTAGATCATGAGCAGCCACAAGGCTTAAGACAAGCCTAGTTGAGTTCATTTTTACAACAGGAGAAAATATTTCATTGAAGTCAATACCTTTCTTTTGAGAAAAACCTTTTACCACAAGCCTAGACTTGTACCTTTTCTTCCCACCTTCTTCTTCCTTTAGCTTGTACACCCATTTGTTTTGAAGTGCCCGCTTACCTTTAGGCAACTCAACCAACTCCCATGTTTGGTTGCGATGTAGTGAGTCCATCTCCACTTGCATGCTCTTCGTCCATTCTTCTTTGGATTCATGTTGCATAGATTCTTCATATGATTCCGGCTCTCCAGAATCTGAGATCAAGAGATGGTTGAAGGAAGGAACAAACCTTTCTGGAGGTCTACTTGCTCTTGTAGATCTTCGGGGAATAGGTTGAGGCTCCTCATTTGGTTGACGTTGTTGCACATTGTCACCGTTTGCAGTCCTTGAGTCTTCACCGTCCTCAAGCTCCATGTACTCATCACCTGTTTCTTTTGTTTGTTTTCTTTCCACGTAATCTTTGTACATATTTTGTTCGTTAAAAATTACATCCCTAGTCCTTAAGATTTTACCATCTTCAGGATTCCATAGGCGATACCCAAAGTCTCCTTCTCCATAGCCAATGAAGAAACACTTTTTGGACTTTGCATCTAACTTTGATCTTAGGATTCTATCTATGTGCATGAAAGCCTCACACCCAAATACTTTGAGAAATGCATAATTCACCGGTTTACCTGTCCATGCCTCTTCTGGAACTCCCCCATCCAATGCCGTTGAGGCTGACCGATTGATTAAGTACACAGACGTACTTACAGCTTCCGCCCAAAGCTCAAGCGGTAGGCCTGCATGTAGCCGCATGCTTCGTGCTCGTTCCATGATTGTCCTGTTCATCCTTTCCGAAATCCCATTTTGTTGAGGTGTCCTTGGGGTTGTCCTTTGCCTCCGAATGCCATTGCTAGCACAAAAGCTTTCAAAAGCTTGGCTGCAATATTCGCCTCCATTGTCGGATCTGAGGCATTTAACCTTGGTACCTATTTCATTCTCCACAAAGGCTTTCCACCTTTGAAATATGGAAAATACATCGGATTTATTCTTCATGACATAAACCCATGTTTTTCTAGTCGCATCGTCTATGAATGTTACATAGTACAATGAGCCACCAAGTGATGGTGTACTTGCAGGACCCCAAACATCAGAATGAACTAACTCAAGTTTTTTATTTTTTCTTTCATTTCCTGATTTTTGAAATTTTACCCTCTTTTGTTTACCATAAACACAATCTTCACAGAACTCTAAGTCCACTTCTTTCAAACCTGGTAGAAGCTTCTTTGTTTGAAGGATTTGCATTCCTTTGGCACTAATATGCCCAAGTCGGTAGTGCCACACCACACTGTCAACTTCTGTAGTTGCTGCACAAGCTGAAGGTTGCGTGCTAGCAGTACACAAGTAAAGTGTACCGACTTTTTCACCCTTGGCAACCACCAAAGATCCCTTTGAGATCTTCCACCGTTTGTTTTCGAATGCAATGTTGTGACCTTCATCGTCCAATTGTCCTGTAGAGATCAAATTTTTGCGAAGAGAAGGAACATGCCTAACATCTTTAAGCTTCCATTCATTTCCATTAGCAGTTTTGACAGAAACTGTACCTTTGCCGACAATCTCACAAGCTTCATCATCTCCCAAGTATACATACCCAAAATTACCTTTGGTGTAGTCTTGGAAATGTTGCTTGTGTGGTGTCGCATGGAATGAAGCCCCGGAATCTACTATCCACAAATTAGACACATTGTCTAATGAGAGAATTAGAGCATCTTGCTCTACTTTACCTGCCACATTGGCCTCCGATGTTGGCTTGTTGTCTTGAGACTCTGTCTCCTTCTTCTTCTTGGACCAGCAATCCTTCTTGACGTGGCCCTTCTTGCCGCAGTTCCAACATTCAAGAACTGACTTTGTGCGTGACTTGCTCCGCCTTGAGCGATCACGACCCTTTTGGTTTTTGAACCTCTCCTTAAGCCTTCCTCTTGTTTCCACTGATAGTGAAACACTTGATGATTCTCTTGTGCTTCTCCTTCGCATTTCCTCGCTTAGGAGAACACCCACAACATCATCAAACTTAAGAGTATTTGTGCCAAAGATAGAATTACTTACAGCCATCACAAGGCTGTCCCAACTATCCGGTAGAGATGATAGTATAAGGAGAGCTCGCACTTCGTCATCGAAATTGATTTTCACTGATCGAAGTTGACTTATGTTTGTGTTAAAGTCATTTAGGTGTTCTGCAATTGAACCATTCTCTGCCATCTTTAGATTGAACAAGCGCTTCAATCCGATGGTTTCTCGTAGAAGTCGTCAAGTGACTTCATCAAGTCCTCCGTGGTCTTCATCTCCGAAACATTGAAGGCCACCATTGACGCCAAGCTTAACCGGATTGTTCCCAGTGCCTTTCGATCAAGGACAATCCATGCTTCATTTGCCATTGTTGCGGGCTTCTTCGCAAGACCGCCTAGTGGCAAATAGAGGTCCTTCTGGTAGAGATAGTCTTCAATCTGCATCTTCCAATGTTGGTAGTTTTTGCCGTTGAACTTCTCAATCTTGAGCTTCCCTTCCTCCGCCATAACTCCCACTCAATTCAAAGAATCCTTTCCTTGAGATAATTTAGCTACGAGCAAACCTTGCTCTGATACCAGTTGTTAGGAAATAAGACGTAGCTAAATAGATAATTGAGTAGATTACTAAATGGAGAGAGACAGATTTATATACATGAGATTATAGAGTAGAGAGAGAGAGAGAGAGAGAGAGAGAGTACACACGATATACGTGGTTCACCCAATGTGGGCTACGTCCACGGGAAAGCAGCCACTCAATGGCTTTAGTACTTCAAAACAAGAAGTAGTTTACAAAGGGATTATACCCTTAATGGAGCTCCCGCCTTGCTTCACTCTCACCACCTCACACTCACCTTGTTGCATCAACTTCACACTATGAAATGTGTGTAGAAATGGCCTCCTTTTATAGGCCAAAAGGGCTACCCTCTCTTATGAGAGACAGCCATGTGTAGCCGCCCTTGTGCGAATAAGTCCAAATCGGACCCTCCAATCCGCCCATGTGTGGCCGCCCTTGAGAAGACAAGTCCGCTTTTGAATTCCGCCACCGGCCACCGGCCATCGGTCATTGACTACCGGCCAACCGACCGGTTGTTTTTCGACCACTTTCCGGCCGCCGTCCGGCCATAATATTCCGGCGAAAAGGAAGTCTCAGGGGCCTCCGCCCCCGAGGCCTTTAAAGTTGCCCCTGATTCTTGTCCGTGAAAATTTTGGTTTCCGGTGAGTGATTTTCCTTCACGCACGATGGCTTCTCCTCATAATGGGGGCCTTACAAATGTGCGCTTTTACCACAGAAAATTACAGGAGTAAATTAGGCTCCATACTTAACACCAAACCCAACAGTGGAAATTGAACGAGTCCAACAACTGAGGGGTTTGGTGGAAGAAACTCAACTAACATTAGAACCTGAACCCAAACATATCCAGATGTCAGACACAGTGTTTCCCACACAAGTTCAACCTCACAAGAACTACAGGCCGTTAGCTATACCCAGTATCATTCGGGAAGAGAGTGAGGGTAGGACATCTGAAAGTGGACACACACCTTTCCTACTAGAGAGAATGTTTGGTGAGGAAATGCCCGACCCCCTTGAGGAAGTGGAGATTCCATCTTCACCATTCTCTTGTCAGGTTCCTACGTCCCACAAGATGCCATTAAATGTTGCCAAATTGATGGATTTCATGTCTTCAGAAGTTAGAACCACCATCATGTCCAAACTATATAAAGACCCCGAGCTAGTCTCAGCTCTTCGAGCCTTCCTCAATGGAGAATTACAGGCCGGATTACCACAGTTTGCACATATGAACAAACCTGACTCGGTAATGAATGATGAGGAACATTTAGCACCACCATCTGACCTAGCGGGACATGAATCTGCAATTAAAGTACTCGTTAACAAGTTGGGGCAATACTTTGAAGGTGATGAATCTAATGCTACTCTATCAATCACTACTAAAGGATTAACTGTAAAGGGGGTCCTTGACGGTGGTGCGGGAGTCAGCATGGTGACAAAGAGTTGTTGGGAGTCTATGGGGCGACCTCACCTTGAAGCCACAAGCGTAGTGGTAAAAATGGCTAATGGATCTATTGTTACGCCTATTGGAATGCTAAAGGATCTCAGGATCAAGGTCTTGGGACACAAGGTAAGGCAGACTTTCATTGTTATGGATTTTTCCAAGCATCCTATGTCATTTGAGATGATCTTAGGGCGTCCATTCATGAGGGAAGCAAAAATGGTGCATGACTGGTCCAAAAACTACTTCTACTTACAGTTCCAAGACTCTGTCATTCGAGTTGATCTTTTAAGTGGTCGAACGCATCCTCTAGGAAATAAATTCATCATTGATAATCGATCACACACAACAATTCACTCAGCTCCATTACAGTATTGTTACACGTGTAACGAAGACACGGATATTGGGGAGAACTCTCCTTATATGGATATCCTACCCGGAATGGCTAAGTCAGACAATGTCGATTGGGTACACCTAGCGGCTACTATAGATACATGGGGAGCTAGAGGAACAACTTGGGTAACACCAGATGGGAAAGAGATACCACACATTGCACCAGTAAACATGTTAGGTGTAGCGCATGTAACATCCGATGATAAGAAAGAGGCACACCTACCTGAGAGTGAAAGTGATGATTCCTCAAAGGCTTCAGGCCAATACACATCGAAAACGGAATCTCAGGAAGAAATAGATTCAGAACCTGAGGAAAAATCGAGTGAACCAAGTATAGAAAATAAATACTCAAGGCCTAGTACGACCGTCTATGGTAATTTATATGAGAGTGAAGAAGATACAAGCGAAGACCTATCAGGCGAGTCGAGTTCAAACATTTACCAAAATCAAAACCTTAACAAGAAACAAAGGTCATATAAGAGACGACGATATCGAGCAAATGTGAGAGCTAGGATAAACAAGGAAAGATCTACTGCAGAATGGCTTAGCTATCTAGGGGCATGTGATGCTCATCCAAAGGTAGTAGACAATTGGGGTGAACATCTCCAGAGTGTCATGTGGTGCAGCCCGTGACCCATTGACCTCGCTCAATTGGAGGTTACAGAGCCGAAATTGAGTCGAACTATAAGAAGACGTTAAAACCGAGAGTTAGCTCAACAACAAAAGGAGGCAGAACTAAAAGAAAGGTCTCTGTCAGGACAAGAGCCTGCTGACTTACATACGGCTCCTGAACATTTTAAATCTTATACCACGGGGGAGCGAAATGTTGTGTATGCCAAAGCCCAATGAATACCTACCAATGGAAGCAGGGGAGTCTATGATGGTCCAGCGGTAGTTAAAGAGATAGAATTAGCAGAACCAGGTGAGGAGTCTAAACCAATCTTTATTGCTCAAGACCTTACCGAAACTGAAGAGGCTGTACTTAAGGAGCTCCTCAAGGAATACAAGGATATCTTTGCTTGGACATATCATGACATGAAGGGCGTTCCACCTTCTGTGGTGCAACATACAATTCCCATGATCAACACTGCTAAACCCGTCCAGCAACGACCCTATCCAATGAATCCTAAGTACGCCAAAATTGTACAAGAGGAGATTGAAAAACTTATCCAATGTGGATTCATATACTCTATTGAGCACTCAGAATGGGTTTCTCCAATAGTCATTGTGCCAAAAAATAATGTAAAACTAAGAGTGTGCGTGGACCTCAAGAAAGTTAATGCAGCCACTAGGAGAGATCATTATCCCTTGCCATATTCAGAACATGTGCTTGAAAGAGTTGCGGGCAAGGAAGCTTATAGCTTTTTAGATGGGTACTCTGGTTACAATCAAACCACAATTGCATTAGAGGACCAAGCTAAAATTGATTATATCACAGAGTTTGGAGTGTTTGCATTTCGTGTTATGGATTTTGGCTTAACAAATGCCCTTGCTACATTCCAACGATTAATAAACACTGCGTTTAAAGAATTTCTAAGGGAGTTTTGTGAAGCTTTCCTATACGACCTTTGTGTTTATTCTTCTTGGGAGAAGCATTTGTTATATCTACGAAAAATATTTGAAAGGTGCAGATTTTATCGCATCTCATTGAACCCTTTCAAATGCCAATTTTGGGTTAAGCATGGAGTCATTCTAAGGCACATAGTGTCCAAGAACGGGATATCCACAGATGAGAGTAAGATTAAAGCCATTGTCGATTTGCCACCACCTACGAACTATAAAGGAGTTCAAAGATTTATGGGCCATGTTGGTTATTATTGAAGGTTTATTTTAAACTTTGCCGAGATAGCGCGTCCATTGTACAAGCTTCTTATCGAGTTTCACTGGACGGAAGAATGTCATCAATCTTATGAGTTATTAAAGAAGGCCCTAACAAGTGCTCCAATCCTGCGAACACCTGATTGGAATGTACCTTTTCATGTGCATATTGATGCATCAAACTTTGCTATTGGGTGTGTTCTAACTCAACCAGGAGAACATAAATTGGACTACCCTATTAGCTTTGCAAGTCGCCAATTAAATGATGCCGAGATGAACTACACTACTACAGAGCGCGAAGGTCTAGCTATGATTTACGCAGTAAAGAAATTTCGCTATTACCTTCTTGCTACCAAGTTTGTGTTTTATGTGGATCATCAAGCATTGCTATATTTGGTAAACAAGCCGTGTTCCACAGGTCGAATTACACGATGGTTGTTAATTCTTCTTGAGTTTGACTTCACCGTTGTTGTGAGGCCTGGGAGAAAACATTTCATGGCGGATCATTTATCTCGTATCCGTAATGGCGAAGCTCCTACGGGGGTTGATGATGAATTGCCTGATACTCCTTTGTTCATTGTTGAGACAATGCCTGAATGGAGTGAAAAGATTGTTAACTTCTTAGTTAATGGTTTTCCACCCAAAGAGCTGCGAAAAGATATAGCTCGAAAATTAATCAAGGAATGCGAACCCTATTGCTTACTGGCGGGAACTCTCTATAAGAGAGGAAAAGATGATGTTCTTAGACGTTGTGCCCGCGAGGATGAGTATTTATATATTCTACAAGAGGCACACATGGACGTAGCTGGTGGTCACTTTTCACGAAGGTTGACTACCCGAAAGATCTTACAGTCAGGCTATTGGTGGCCCACTCTGTTTAAGGATGCATCACTTTTTGCAAAGGGATGTGATGAATGCCAACGCTTCAAGAAGCCACAAAGAAGTGATAGGATGCTTCTACATCCCATCAAGGTAACCCAACCATTTGAAAAGTGGGGCTTAGACTTTGTAGGACCGATTAGTCCGGCTGCACGTAACACGCAATCACGATATATCATTGTGGCCACCGACTATGTAACCAAATGGGTTGAAGCAAAAGCAACACAAAAGGCGGATGCAAAAGCAACAGCTAAGTTCCTCTTTGAGAACATTATCACACGTTTTGGATTCCCCTTTGAAGTTGTGAGTGACAATGGAACTCATTTTATAAGTGAAGTAATAAAAGAACTCACATCAAACTTCATGATATCTCACCACAAGTCTACACCCTATTATCCCCAAGCAAATGGCCAAGCTGAGAGTACCAACAAAACTCTCATCTCCATTTTGACAAAGACAGTTGAGGCTCATCTCACTGATTGGGACCTAAAGCTTACATCAGCTTTATGGGCTTATCGTACTGCGTATAAAGTTGCTATTAATTGCACACCGTTTAAGATGGTGTATGGCCAAGAAGCAGTTATGCCATGGGAGTTTGTCATTCCTAGTCTTCGAGTAGCTTCTCAGCAATTATATATCCTGGAAAGGCTAGATGAAGAGAGGCAATTAGCTGTGCGAAATGCTCTAGTGGAGAAGGATAGGAGAAAGAAGCGGTTTGATAGCCATTTAAAGGATAAAGACATCAAGGTTGGTGATAAAGTTCTTATGTACGGGGTACGTAATGAAAAGAAGAAATTGAAATACGATGGTAAGGGACCATATCGAGTGTGTGAAATTACCCCGCAAGGTACCATTCGTGTGGAGACTCTAGATGGAGTTGAAACCATTGGATTCCTTAATGGGAGTAAATTCAAAAGATATTATGATCCTCTAAGCCAGGAAGAGTTGCAAGCCATCCATCAAAAGAAGGCTGCCAAGGAACAAGCAGAGCTTTAAAAAATCCAAGCAAGAGTTGAGGCTCGATAACGACAACAACGTCTTAGGCGCCAACGAGAGGCCAATCTGGGAATCACGCAAGCATTTTTCGAGGACACAGATGACGACTCATTAGAATCTGAGTCACCCCTACGATACCCAATTGAATTAAATAGCCCCTATGGGAAAGTACTATACAATGCCTTATTAGATACGGGAGCTAAACACAATTTGTTGTCCTATAGAGTTTGGTGTCAATTAGGGAAACCGACCCTATCCCCGAGTACGATACAAGTCAAGGGCATTAATAAAAAGAAAACTGCTATTCTTGGAGTCCTTCAGACCCTTGTTGTCTATGACAATGGAAGCATAGTGCAGAGGTTTCTAGTCATGCCCGCGGGAGCTATGGAAGGCAACGTAAACCTGGGACGCACGTGAACGTTGGCAACCAAATGCACTATTGATTGGGATACTGGTAGTGTCACGACACGACCACCGACTCTTACCCCTATCATTCAAGCAAAGTCACCTACGTTGCAAACTCTAGCAAAGTTGAAGGATAGTCAATATTCACAAGCCAAGGTGGTTAACTCGTCTTTGCCGGCTACCCATGAACCTAGCACTTCAACACTTGTAGTTGCAGCAAGCAGTAATATTGCAAGTACTCAACCTGCACAACCTAAGAGTACATATCAATGGGTCCCCAAGGCCTTACTTCCAACTACCTCAACCCTCCCATCCATTGCAAGAAAAAATTTCCCCGGAAAACCAAGAGCGCACCCTAAGAGAGTCAAGACCAAATCACGATGGATTCCAAAACAACTATTAGAAGCCCAAGGCTACTATGATGGAAATGAGCAAATTTGGGTACCTAAACGTAAAATGTGTCCTTCCCTATCGACAACAAACCCATATGAGTCAAAAAATGTAACGCTAAAGCCAATGGTAGACCGTGGGAAGGGAAAGATCACAGAATGCTACACACCTAGTCCAGAGCTAGTTTGGGCTCTAAGGCAAAACCAATTTATTCCACCTAGCTCAGGAAGGGGGGAGTTCCATGAAGCTTCTAGCTCCTCATGTAATACATCCATAGAGGTAAAAGCTTCTACACAGCCTCCACCTACAATAGTGGACCTCCATGAAGCTACAAAGGAATCCACACCTTCCAGTGTTCAAGAATCACCTAATAAACCACTTCAAGTTTGATCCTAGGAGAGTACCTTACCACCCTTGCAACTCGACGAGGCACCTAAGGTAATAGAAAACTACTGGCAAAAATCTTCACCTATAACAACTTGGAACAACTGGTTTCAAAGGGTGACGACATCATTTCAAACGATATGATCTACCCAAGGAAGGGGGGAGTGTTTGTGGACATCCATTATTCACTTGCTTCCCTCTCAACCTTTCTCCCTGACCTCTTAATCTCCAATCTTAGGGAATGTATATATAAAGCCTTATACTCACAAAAACAAGATAAAAAAGTAAAAGAGCAAGAGCCATAACACAAATCATAAAAACAAAAATTGGACAAGAACACGACCCTTGTAATATTTGCACTCTAACCATCATCTATTTGCATGTACAGATATGGCTAGTACGCTAGAGTCATCCACTCCTGCCTTGGGTGAGAGGTACCCTCGTTACTTTTCACAAATATTTCACATGGTCTTTCCAGTGCTTGCATGTGAATGGGATTTGATAGGTACGCTAGCATGTGAGAGGAATTTTGAGGAGTTAGAATGGCTGATACGTCTCTTGACCACGTCTGATCCATACTTAGTAGAGAGTGTTTCTCCCATTGCACAAGCCTACCCTTTTGACCAAGATGACTATAGGCATCTAGTAACCTTCTTAGTAAACATGGGCACCTATGATGAAGAAGAAAATTTATAGGACTACACGGATGGCACATATGGTCTCACGGATGATGACTTTGTTTATCTCGACGACGAGGATAGGGGTTTAGCCTTAGGGTTTCCCCCCAACCTCTACAATATCCTATTCCCTTGACTCTCTAGGGGAGTGCAAAAATTAGGTTAGGGTTCCTTATGTTTTTTGTTGTGTTCAATAAGTGTTGGTACCTTTTCCCACTAATGTGCCTCCTGGAGGTATTCCTTTTGTTTCCTAGTGTGTACAGGAGCGTGTTGCTATTGATAGGATTTGGACCTTCATGAAATCTTTATCTCGACTCACTCTTCAAATCAAGCGCGACCATCGACACAAACAGATGTTTCTTGTCCATTAGCATTGCCCCTTATCTTTTTTGCATCTATGATTGTCTGCTTTGATTGTGATTGGTAGGATAATATCCAGCACATTTGCTTAGTAACAAACATTTAATTCAATGTAATTTTTTGTCATAATCACTTGTCTAGGTTTAAAAATCAACCAGTCCGACTAAGCTAGTTTGACCAAGTTAGGTGTTAGAGATCTTCTCTTAATACCATGGGGAATGCCTTCCTAATAATCAATGGTTACTTAGGTTCTTAATCCGATTTAGGCAACATTGTGTGAAATGTACTAGGGATTTCTAGTGGGCTTGACCCTATTGACCTTTCGCTTAAGTATTATAAAGGGAGTTTACTAGTGTGATGAGCCTGGGGAGGTGTATCAGTGTTATATGACCCCCCAAAGTTACAAAATTAAAATGTTGAAAATGAACAAACAAAAAATCAAAGTGCCACAATGTAAAATCTTAAGCTGGAAGAGAAATCTCAGCTTGATTTGGTACTTCACTCACATGTATTGCCTATGGTACTAGAGCCCTAGAGATTCCCAGTGTGGGCGCTTTTCCTTGAAAAGCAAAAAACCCAAGGCATACAAAATAAGCACACACATCAAATTGAATCACTGTGAAAACACTTTGGGGGGTCAAAGAAAAGGTAATCAGTCAGGCGATGATTTCATGAGAAATTCCTTTTATCGTAGCTTAACTACAAGGTCCTCTAGGTATAGCCTCTAGTCAACCCTCGAACATGAAATACTTGGCTCTCGCGATTAAACAACTTAATTAACCAGAGAAAATTAAGAAGCTTACCCATGGTATTAATAGTCAATCTCTAGTGCCTTTCGATCGTTAAATTAGCGAGCCCAGACTTGTTTAATTTTTTACCTTTACATATGTTTATGCATTTGATTACATTGCAATTTAATGCTTATTGCTGACAAATTGTTTAAAATTCTGTTACCAATCAATTGTCTGCCTAAAATTGCATATGCTTTTTAATCGCTTATGAAAATGCAATTACTGTGCAATGTTGTTTCATTTTGCCGTGACTAATGAAGGCTAAGGACATTCATCTCAAATGCTCTTCCACCTCGACCAACGAGCTTCAACTCAATAGCTTCCGAGGACGGAATCTACATCAGGAAGGGGGGCATGTTAACCCTCACGGCTCACGGACACCCTATCACCTACGAGACGGACGTTGTAATCTACGGTGGACATTGTATTATTTATTTGGTAGAGTCAGGTATCGGGCTTGTCGGTCCAATAGGAAAAGGGTAAGAGTGATCGCCGATGAGAGGCGCACTCTAACTGGGACATTCAAGGGATTAGTTGGCTAAGCATGGGCGCCCAAGTGTGAATGGGGTGAGCTCATATAAAAGCCAACTAAACCTAAAATTCACTCATTCTCTCATTTGTGCAATAGAAGAGTGCTCTTGCTCCATCTCCATCTCCATCTTCTTCTTCTTCACCTCCTTGTGTGTGTGTGTGTGTGTATGTGAGAGAGAGAGAGAGAGAGAGAGTGCGATCGAGCATTGCAGCGGCACGACGGCGGTGAAGCGGTTGAGCGCGACGTAGCGGCGTCTCCTTCTTCTTCGCAGCGAGGGATCCTCCACGGCAGGAGCATAGAGCGGTGAGTGACACACCATTGCCCTCTTTTGAGCTTACTAGTTAAGCTAGTTGTGTGCTTGGAGCCGTCTGTGGCTCGCACACAGTGTTAGGCAAGGCCCTTGCTTCGACAGTGCGGCAAGGAGCGCACAGTGGGCTACATCCACGGGAAAGCAGCCAGTCAATGGCTTTAGTACTTCAAACAAGAAGTAGGTTACAAAGGGATTATACCCTTAATAGAGCTCCCGCATTGCTTCACTCTCACCACTTCACAACCACCTTGTTGCATCAACTTCACACTATGAAATGTGTGTAGAAATGGCCTCCTTTTATAGGCCAAAAGGGTTGCCCCCTCTAATGAGAGGCAACCGTGTGTAGCCGCCCTTGTGTAGACAAGTCCAAATCACGGACCCTCCAATCCGCCCATGTGTGGCCGCCCTTGAGAAGACAAGTCGCCTTTAAAATCGGCCACCGGCCAAACGACTGCCGTTTCCCGACCACTTTTTTATCGCCATCCAGCCATAATATTCCGTTGAAAATGAATATTCCGGCAAAGTCAACACTAGTAAAGCCTTTGATGCCTTACAATTGCTTTCAGATCATTTCCCAAGCCAAATATGAAGCCTTGTACTTTTCCTTTCTCTTCCTAAGCTGAGATCGGCTCTTCCAAAATTTGTTCTTTTAAGACATACTAATTTCAAACTTGATCATAATTAAATCAATTTTATTTTATTTTTCCTCAATAGCTTCTTCTTCTCAATTCCTCACAAGGCCTTCTTCATAGATTCAACAAAGATTAGCAATTTTTTGAATTCAGTGTTTGTCACACCGGGTTATGACTATTGATAAGCGCAATTTGATGAAAATTTGTCGATGGTAATCAGCTTAGTTCCAATTGAAACTCAATTATTTGAGTCTCATATTTTTCAATTTGATCCTTGTATTTAAAAGTTGAAATCACGTTGCCCATGCTTTGAACCAAGTCTTTGATACTACTGTAGGGAGATGTAGGAGAACATGTGCCAAAATCCTCATCCTTTCCACACACACATACACCTATCATACCTCTCACCATCTCTCTCTTTCCAAGTACACACACCTGCAGACAAGGAAAAAAACTTTTACACATACATGCACATAAACCAAAGCTTGTAACACACAATGTAGACAAGATTACATTACAAAGCATAACATGGTGAGAGAGAGAATCTTGGAAACCAATGGCCTGAAGTGATAGCCCGCAAACTCCATTGCACCTCTTTTGGAATTGGGTATTTAATTTCTTTATGAAAACTAAGTTGGCATTTCTTTGCACTTGAGCTTATGTGTGGTTCCTATCACTTATTGCATAAACTCTCATGGGATAGGTTCTCACTAGCTTTGTACAATTGAGCCGTGTAGACTTATTGAAAAAATATATATAAACAATGATACTAATAAATGGCCAACAAAAATAAAATAAAGGGCCGAGAAGTGTTATTGGTTTTATTACCAATCCCTTCTCCTCAGTTTCCAGAGTTCCAATCCATATGACATCAACTCACTATTAGTGAAAAATGCCAACCAATCAAATCAAGGAGATATCAATATATAAATAAAGGTCTAAAAATTAGTAAACCAGGCTACTATACCAAGGCCTATATGGGAAATAAAGAAAACAATGAGTCTTCAAGTTCAAGAAGGAGAAGACACATATCCTTTGCAAAATCAAAGACAATCAAACAAGTATGACAAAAGAAGCTTCCTTGCCACTTTGGTCCTCCAAAGATCCTCTCTTTGAGGATCCTACCTAGTAAATTTTTTGTTAATCTTTGTGGGTGTGCAAAGCATTTTTGGAAGGAGATGAATGATTCTTATTAGGTGAGGCAAGTAAATTGGGTCTCTTCATTGTTCAGGTGACATCCTCTTCAATACATGGACTTCGAAGATTATTGATAACCTTAGCACCCTTGAAGCTTCCATAAATTGTTGAAAAGTTCCCAAAGCTCCTTGAGAACTTCTAGCAAATATGTTCCTGAGAGGACTAAAAGCAATACTTGTTGTCACAAGTGACTATGCTTGACCTTCTAGCCAAGAGACAAATGATACCCCAAATATTTATCAAGAAAGAGAAGTTCTAAGTGATTAAGGGTATAGCAAATAGCATGGTAACAAATCCAACAATACTAGGCTCCCATAGTACTGCAGAAATTTACAAGCATGTTTGAGGGAGGGTTTGTGAATTTTCCATAGTATCAGAACAGTATTCAATCATAATCTTGGAGAATAGTGTGAAGTGTGTGTGTGGGTGTGGGTGTGGGTGTGGAGAAGGGGGAGGAGTAGGAGCACAATTTTTTGGTGGAGTGTAGAGTAGGGATAAGAATGTCTCATCGCGCTTTTGTAAGAGAGCCGACCCAAAAGCTACTGATCTCAAACTAATAGATACATAGAAAACGTTTTCCAAGTCATGAGGATTCACTGTTAGTAAAGTACACAACGCCTCCTTTATACCATCAAGAGACTATTGCTTGTCGTCATTCCACTAAAACCCTTGAACTCTTTGGCTCGATTCTAGAGAGGATACACATATTGGCATATCATCCCAAAAAATCGTGCGAGGTACCTAAGCTTATGCACAAATGATGCCAAATCCTTTGTGTTGCTTGTTGGATCCATAAGTAATAAAGCCTTAACTTTCTTAGGGTCAGACTCTATTCCAGTTTGTGAAACCACATGTCCTAGCAAATGAATTATGGCATGAGAAAACTTACACTTCTTTGGGTTGAGTTGCCCACCTCTTATTGAAACCTTTAAAAAATTAGTCTCAACTTCTCCAAATGTGTGACCCTAGAGCTATAACATCCAATGTTATCCAAGAAAACTCAAATGAACTTACCCAAGTAGGGACCAAACACTTTATTCATCCACCCTTGAAAGGTAGCATATGTGTCTACTAGTCCAAAAGGCATTCTCTTGTAAGCGAAACAATCCCAAGGAGTCATGAAGGTAGTCTTCAATCGATCTTCAATTTTCATCAAGATCTGAAAGTAGCTAGAAAATACATCCATGATTGAGTAGCGTTCATGACCTACAACTTGATTGAGGATTATATTCTGAAAGGGTAGTGGATAATGATTCCTTTTCGTGGCGGCATTCAAAGGTTTGAAATTGACACATACACTAAATCTTCCATTCTTCTTGGGCATAATAACTACTAGAGAAACCCATTGAGACTCCTCCAATTGAAAGATAAAATCTGCTTCTAAAAGCTTTGTCACCTCTTCACAACGTTGCCTCTCATGAATAACCCCCAACCTCCTAAGCTTTTGGACATTCGGCTTGGCACATTCTTTTAGGTTGATTTTCTCCTTACAACTCCGTATATTTAGTGGTAAATAGCTTTGGAAACTCAACAAACATACTCTTTGTTCTCTTTTTCCATCAAGTCTTCTCCTAGCATGCTTCTTACGTCCACTTCAGCAGGCTCTATGATTGCTTTTGGATTCTCTTTCTCCTCCTTGACCTCCAGATTATGCAAGGATGCTTCCCTTTCAACACTTATTGCAAATACATCAGGACACAATTGCATCAAGCCCTCCTCTACACTCTTATTGATGATGTAGATGAAGCATCATTGTCATACAAGCCACTTTCTGTTGAATCCGTATCTTGCATCTCCACTAAAGACTGTGTATGGCTCTCGTGTGTCTTCATGTTGTAGACTATGGTCCTTCCTTTCTCTTGGTCGGGGATGGTGATCAAGCCTGTGCCCCAATCCTACTTAGCGCCAAGGGTTATAAGCCACGGTCTCCCTAAAATGATTGGGTATGATTTTCACCCACTAGCATCACGTAGCAATCAACCAAGCACTCAATCCCCAAGACTTTTATCATGAATCTTTAACTATCCCTTTTACCATATACATGTGTTAGTGATGTGTGTGAACACACTAGGACCGCCAGGGCATTTTTTCCCTCTTTAGGAGGTTTTTTCCCCCGTGCATTGTATATACGCCCATCACTCTAGGGCTATCTATCTTTCCATTGCACACTAAGTCACACACTCTCAATTGTATGCCTTGAGCTTCCTTCGTCTTCTCCAAGTTGTGTGTGTTTCTCTGCAACCCTAATTCCAACAATTGGTATCAGAGCAGGTCACGTCCTCCCGGGCTTAGTCGCCAGCTACTCCAGCACACGCCTGCTCACTTTCTCCGATTTCAGTGAGCTTTGGCGAGCAATCACAGGTCGACAAAACTTTTGAGGCAGCTCGAAGAGCTTGGTCTGCTCGGAATTTTGATTTGGGCTCATTTCGGCCTCCGTTTCCACTACAGGCAGTACTGCACAGGCTATTTCGTCATTTTGTGCAGAATTTTTGTCAGTGCCATTTTATGCATAACAGGTGCCTTATAGTTTTCTACGGTTTGTGCTATATAGCACGGGTTGTTCCCGCTCCGTTTCTCCTATTGTCGGGCAGTTTTCATATCAGGTGCAGCATTTACCATGGTTGACAACAACAACACAGATGTGTTCAAGATGTTTGCTGTTGAGGACAGGTTGGATGGGGACAACTACCCTATGTGGGCTTATATGATGCAACATGTTCTTGTGTCAAAGGGTGTCTGGAACATTGTGCAGGGCATTGATGTACGTCCTAGTTCTGAGGATGTAGGCGATGTTGAGGATGTTGCAGGTCTTGCTGCAAGGATTGCAGCTGTTAGAGTTGTTTTGCCTACGGTAGAACAAGCTCGTTGGGATGTTAAGGATGCGCAGGCTCATGCATTGATTGCGTTGTCTATGAAGCGCACCATTGTTCCTCACATCCGTTCAGCAAAATCTGCAAAACAGGCTTGGGATATTTTAGCAGGTCCTTATGCAAGCCGCAATGAGGCTAAAATTGCTTTGCTGCGTAAAGAGCTGGAGTCGAAGATTATGCATGAGAAAGATGATATGGACACTTTCCTTGCTAGTGTCAAGGATATCAATGAGCAGCTTATTTCTGCAGGTGAAGTCATTTCAGACAGTTCCCTTGTGCAGACTGTTCTTGATGCCTTACCAGATTCCTACCAGACTTTTGCTAGTACTTGGAGACTGATGACCCAAGGAAATCCTGAAGTTGTCAAGTTTGATGCATTATGCACATTGCTGTTGAAAGAGTCACTTTCTAGAAAAAACAGGATTAGGCAGCGTGTAGTTGAACAGGCTTTTATTGCTTCTCAAAGAAAGGGTGGTAACAGTAATGCAGCCACTTCTTATGGTTCTGCTGCGAGTGGCAAAAATTCTGTTCCTAATGCTTCTGCTGGCAGTACTTCGTCTGGCAATTCTGGTGATAAGGGCAAAAAGAAGATGCGTTGCCATTATTGTAAAGCCAATGATCACTTGATCAAGTCGTGTCCTAAGTTGAAGGCCAAAGAGGCTAAGAAGAAAGAGGGTGGTTCCACTGCAAATGTTGGTTCCACTACAAATGCAGCCATTGTTGAGTCTTCTGTGAAAGGAGACTGTGTTGTTCATGTCGATGCAGAATGGGCTTTTAGCGCAGAGTGCACGTACAATCCTGTTGTCCATGATGCATACTTGTCATTTGCTGCAGATTCACATGTGTGGTATTTTGACAGTGGTGCTACAAAGCACATTACCTCACATCGTCAATTGTTTACCTCTCTCGAGTCTGTCCCTCATGGGAATTCAGTCACTTGTGCCAACAACGCCTCTTATCCAGTTCAAGGAGTTGGAAAGATTGTGCTCACTGCTGCTAATGGCAATTCCTTCACACTTGTTGGTGCACTTTATGTACCTGGGATCAAGAAGAATCTCTTGTCTGTATCCGCACTTGCTAGACTTGGACTTGTAGTCAAATTTGTGGATGAGAGATGTACAGTTCGTGATCTCAATTTTGGTGATGAAATTGTTGCATCTGGCCTTTTGTGCCGTGGGCTGTATAAGCTCACTTTGTATGACAAGTGTGGACAAAATTTTGCAAATGCTGTTGCAGATTCAAGGGCTATTTCAGATGCAAAACTTTGGCATGCACGTTTTGGTCATCTAAATTTTGCCAGTTTGCTGCGTTTGCAGAAATCTGATATGGTTGCTTCTTTGCCGCCTCTTGAAGCACCTGTCAAACATGTTTGTGAAGGCTGTATTTTGGGTAAGATACAACGTTCTAAGTTTCCAAAGGATGGTTCAGTTCGGGCCACATGCAGGTTGCAGCTTGTGCATAGTGATGTTTGTGGGCCCATGCAAACTCCGTCCTTGAGCAATTACCTGTACTTCGTGACTTTCCTTGATGATTACTCCAAGCATGCATGGGTATTTCCGCTTAAAGTGAAGTCCGAAGTTTTTATGTGCTTCAAACAATTTCTGGCTATGTCTGAAAATGTCTCGAAATATACTATGGGCACCCTCCGTTCCGATCGAGGGGGGGAGTATATGTCTCATGAATTTAATGCATTTCTGGCTACTCGTGGGATAAAACACCAATGTACAGTGCCTTATACACCTCAGCAAAATGGTGTTGCTGAGAGGAAAAACATGTCACTGACGGAAATGGCACGATGTATGGTCAAAAGTCAAGCTTTACCGCATTCTTTTTGGCTTGAGTCCATTATGTGTGTCACTTATGTACTTAACAAGTGTCCTACGAAAGCTTTGCAGTCTATTACTCCATATGAAGCATGGCATGATAGAAAGCCTTCTATTGAGCACATGCGTGTTTTTGGATGTTTGGCATATGCTTTGGTGCCACAAGTGCAGCGCAGAAAATTGGATGATAAGCCTGTCAAATGTATTTTTGTTGGTTATAGTGCTGAAAGCAAAGGTTACAGGTTGTATCATCCGCAAACAAAACGTATTCTAGTCTCACGAGATGTAGTGTTTGTGGAAGATTCTGTTCAGCCCTTGCTGTCATGTACCACGAATGTAAGTTCCAATGAGGCAATACAGCCCATGGGGGTTTCTGAAAATGTTTTAGATCAGCCTATTACTGATGCAGATGTACATGATGTACTTGATGAGGAAAGGACTGAAAATGAGCAGGCTAGAGGTATGCCAAAATGGCTGGTGCACACTTTGCGTGACAGTAAATTGGATGCACCTTTGTCTAGTCGTACTCGTTTAGGCTCTCGCCATGCATCTTATGCATCAGATTGTTATGCTTTGGTTGTGTCTAGCTTACATGATGTTGAGGAGCCTCTGACTTTTGATGAAGCACAAAATTCAGAAAATTGGATGGCTGCCATGCAATCAGAATATGATGCACTTATAGAAAATGACACATGGACTTTATGTGATTTGCCTCCTGGCAAAAAGGCCATTGGTACGAAGTGGGTTTACAAGTTGAAATGCAAGCCGGATGGTGAGATCAATCGCCATAAGGCTTGACTTGTTGCGAAGGGTTATGCACAGCAAAAAGGCATAGATTATGAAGAGACTTTTGCTCCCACTTGTCGTATGACTACTGTGCGTTTTCTATGTGCATTGGCAGTTCATTTTGGTTGGGATGTACATCAATCAGACATTGTTACTGCTTTCTTGAATGGTGACATATTTGAGGAAGTTTATGTAACGCAGCCTCGTGGTTTTGTCATAAAAGGACAAGAGGACAGAGTGTGCAAATGTAACAAGGCTTTGTATGGGTTTAAGCAATCTCCTCATGCTTGGTATGAGAAAGCTGACACTCATTTGGTCAAACAAAGCTTTCGTAACAGTCCAACAGAAAGCACATTGTATGTAAAGCGTGAGGGTGATGTACTTCTCATTATGGTTCTTTATGTTGATGATTTGCTGATCACTGGACCAAATGAGAGACATATTGCTGAATTTAAGGCTGATTTGAATGCTACTTTCAAGATGAAAGATTTGGGGCTGTTGCATCATTATTTGGGTATACAGTTTAAGCAGTGTGATGGTGGTATTGCCTTGTGTCAAAAAAGTTACATAGAGACATTGCTATGTAAGTTTGGACTTGAGGATTGCAAACCTATTGCCACTCCCATGGAAACAGGTTTGAAGTTGAGTCTACATGATGCTGGTGATCCTACTGATGTCACTCTTTACCAAACTGTTGTTGGCTGCCTCATTTATGTATGCAACACGAGGCCGGATATTCAGTTTGCAGTCTCACAGGTCAGCAGATTTATGCATAGCCCAGGGTCTAAGCATTGGCAGGCTGTCAAGAGGATTTTCTGCTACCTTAGTGGCACTTTACATCTTGGCTTGTTTTATCCCAAGGGGGGCTCATTGCCACCAGACTTACATGCTTTTTCGGACTCAGATTGGGCTGGTTGTTTTGACACGTGAGCGTCCACAAGTGGTTTTTGTTTCATGCTTGGCAGTTCATGTATATCATGGTTGAGCAAGAAGCAACCTACTGTGGCCACTTCGAGTTGTGAGGCTGAGTACAGGGAAGTCTTCACAGCTACGGTTGAGTGTGTATGGCTCAGACGCCTTATGGCTGATTTGGGTGTTGGACATGACACTGCCAACACTATCTACACTGACAGTCAGAGCGCATTGGCAGTGGCGAGGAACCCAGTTTTTCATGCTCGCACAAAGCACATTGAGGTGCATTACCACTATGTCAGGGAGAGGCTCTCAGCAGGATAGATCAGCTTGGCTTATGTGCCAACACAGGACAACCTTGCAGATCTTTTCACAAAGGCATTGTCTCGTGAGAAGCTTGAAGCTTTTCGCAAAGCTTTGGGCTTACTCCCCTTTGTGGACTGATCCTGTCCTCATGGCATGGCACTTCCCTTTACTCATGTGCCAGCTCTCGTTCACCGCATCACTCCAGGGGGGATTTGTTACCATATACATGTGGTAGTGATGTGTGTGAACACACTAGGACCGCCGGGGCATTTTTTCCCTCTTTAGGAGGTTTTTTCCCCCGTGCATTGTATATACGCCCATCACTCTAGGGCTATCTATCTTTCCATTGCACACTAAGTAACACACTCTCAATTGTGTGCCTTGAGCTTCCTTCGTCTTCTCCAAGCTGTGTGTGTTTCTCTGCAACCCTAATTCCAACAATCCCAAGACACCTTGCTTTTTTGTGGTTGGCCATCCTCATATGGATTGAACCATGACATCTTGATACCTGCTTCTCTAGAGTGAGTCTCAATGGGTTGGTCATGACACACACTTGGGCACCATCATCCACATATGCTTGCACTTATGTCTTCTTTCCCAAGATAGCTTCAACTATTGGCACCATATCTATAGGGTGATCAACCCTCAAAGATGACACCATGCTTTGATGCTTTTCTCTCTTGGAAGGAGGCCGTGTACTCACACATTTTGCCCATTGCCTCCTCAATTTAGCGTTTAAATCCACCAATTGAACAAAAGATATATTAGCCTTTTGATTTGATATGTCTTCAACAACATCAAAGTCTTCAACACCTTGACCAAGAGGACAGTCCTTTGGACCTATTTTTCTTCGTCGTCACCTCTTGCTACTCTCTGGTAGATCTTCTACTTTAGCTTTCCCCTTCTTGCTCTTGTTTTCCTCTCTTCTTCTATTTCTTTCTTCTTATCATGCCTCGCTCTCTTATTGGCCAAGGCATCCACATCTTGCTGCTCAGAGGTAATGATGTTGATAGTCCTACCTTCTCCATTCGTCTCGCAGGCAACGATTGAGGTTGTTGTTGCTGTGGTGCTTCTAGTGCTATCTCTTGATGATTTTCCTCCCCTCTTCCTCAACTGCATCCATACAAGGGATACATCCCTCCTTGCTCTCTTGGTGGTTCAAGAAAACCACGGGCGTAGTGACCCTCTTCACCACAATTGTAGCATCTTCCTTGTAGCCTTTGTCCCCTCCCAGTTGACCGCTCTTCTCTTTGATTATGTTTATCCTCAACTCTTGCAACTGATTAGCAATATCATGCAAAGTCCTGGCTATAACGGGATCAAGACCTTGAGCCACTCACTCCACTCTATCATTCACTACCATAGGAACCATTGGTTGCACTACCACTGGCTCAACATGCGTCATACCTTGCTCCCACCTTTGTTTGATCTTTTTTCTCTTGGCCTCGGCAATTTCCACTGCTATTTCAAATGTAGCAGGCTCCTCTTGATCGACCTTCTCCCTTACACTTGGATGTAGACGGTCCATAAATTGTTGTACTTTGAAGAAATCTGCTGGTGGTGCTTGGAATTCTACCTCTAACTGCATCCAAAGTCCTCTGAAGTGTTGCAAAAACTCATGAAAGTTAGCATGAACATCTTGTTGCAAACCTCTCAACTTTGTCGTTGCTTCTATCATTGTCATACTCTTTCCAAACCTGTCAAAAATTGCATGCTTCACGTGCTCCCATGTTTGCCTTTTGTCTTCCAAACCTTCAAACCACTCAAGAGCTTCCCCTTTTAGTGCAAGAGGAAATACATGAAGCTTTGCTTTGTCGTTTATAATGTGCATACCAAGGGTATGCCGCTCAAAATCAACAATCCAGTCCTTCACATCCTCCTTTCTCGTAAACAATGGCCTACTATAATCCATCCCTTCAGAGTTGCTTCTCCCTTATGTGAGTAATTCACAAAAGTTGAAGTCTTGTGCTTCAACCATGTTAGCAAGTCTTCATGATTGGACATATGTAGCATAGTTGTCTGGCACTAACATCATGTAAATACTTAGGGAAGCTAATCGAATGGGGCACAAAGAATCTTTGAGGGTGTCAACGTGAAGAAGTGAACCTACGGAACTAAGCTATCCTTAGCACTAGCAAAAATATCACTCTCCAATGTGGAAAATCTTCATGTCATGTCTCAACGCTCTACGCGATCACACATCTAGCTTTTTTCTAAGCCCTTTAGGCACATGTGAGAATGCTTCACACACACACATGATGATATGCACTGCTGTCATAACAACCTGTCCCCAAAACTCTCGAGGTAAATTTGCAAATAAGTATAATGGATGTGACCCACAATTGAATAGTCCTATTCATGCACTGAGCAACGCCATTCTAAATAGGTGTATATGGCATGGTAACTTGTCATCGAATTCCACTTTTGCTACAAAAAATCTTGAACTCAGTGGAGACATACTCTCCCCCCTTTTTAGTGCACAAAGTCTTCAACTTCTTGCCCGGCTAGTTCTCAACCATTGGAAGGATTTTTGAAATGTAACAAAAACTTTGTCTTTCCTCTGCAAGAGATAGACTCGCATATGAACCAAAAATCTAGTGGATTCCCTAACTCTCTAATTAATGGCAAAGTGGTAAGCCTAGTTTGTTTTCCATATATGCAATGCTCATACAAACTACAAGTAGAATAGTTTAACACAAGGATATAGGCAAAACATTGTAATTGTTTCATTTCTTTTGACTCATATTACCAAGCCGGCTATACCACAACTTAGTAGAAGGCAATTTAGCTACATAAAAAGATGATTACCTAACTCTCTATTCAATGGCGAAGCGGTAAGCCTAGTGTGTTTCCCATACATGCAATGCTCATAAAACCTACAATCAAAATAGTTTAACACAAGGATATCTCCAAAACATTGTAATTGTTTCATTTCTTTTGACTCAGATAACCAAGCCAGCTGCTGCGTGCAAAAGGCAGTTTGGCTACATAAATAGAGTTCTCTTTCACAAAGGGACATACAAGGAATATAATTAGCTAGAGTTTTGGCCTTTGAGCATGACCATGTTACCTTTTCTTATCATCCAAGGACCATTTCCAAACACTGTGGTGTATCCAAGATCATCAAGTTGTCCTGCTAAAACCAAGCTCTTCGTTAGCTTTGGTACGTGTCTAACACCTCGCAACATGAACTCAGTATTGTTGCACATATAGAACTTCAAATATCCAATGCCACATATCTCAAGCTGATAAGAATCACCCAAATTTATTGAACCATGTGTAGAAGTGTAACTAGAGAACCACTCCTTGTGAGGAGTAACATAAAAACTGACACCTAAGTTAATAATCCAATTATGAGTATAACAGTCGTCATTAAGAGCTAACAATGCCTCTAGACTCAAATTAGAAGTAAAGACTAGTACATCTGATGGTTGTGAGCTCCTTTATTTTCACACTACTCTTAGGAGGTGCATAACTTACAACAATGGCTTTACCACCCCTCTCTCTTTGCAACAAATGACAATCTTTATTCACGTGTCCTTTCTTGTGACGATGGTAGAATTCAATGTTTTTTGTGTCATGTCCACGACTCTTGATACGCGCATTCTTGCGATCCTAAAAAAAACTGCGACTATGACTATGACCTCCCTCTCTTTGATTGTTCGTCTACTTACTCCCACTTGCCATAGACACATCGCTAGGTCCACTAGTGTTGAGAGACTGATATTGAATCTCTTTCGTGAGCAAAGCACTATTAACATCACTAAAAACAAGCTTTCCCTTAGGGGTGGAGTTACTAATGGCAGTGTTAAATGTGTCACATGATGCAGGAGCGTAGCAATAAAATGGCTTTCATTTCATCATCAAAATTAAGCCCCTTTGTGATGTCAACTGAGTAAACACATTGTTAAACTTGTTTAGGTGTGAACAAACATTGTTAAATTGTTTAGGTGTGAATTGGCACTACTACCTTCTTTCATGTTAAGATGCATAAGCTTATTCATGAGAAACACTTTGTTTGATGCACTCTTACCATCCCATGCTTAGCCTAAAGGCTCCCACAGTTATTTAACATTGGTCTTTCCCATAATTGTGAAGAATATAGTCTCACCAAGATGCAACCAAATAGTTTCCATGGCACAAGCATCAAGCTCCTCCCACTGAGCATCACTGTACAAACCCTCTCTACACTCTTTCAAAGGCACTACAAGTCCTTCGTTGATTAGTACTTCAAGCATTCTCTCCTTCCATATAGTGAAATTTGTGCCATCATTAATATTCTTTCTCAGAAGATCAAACCATACTGACGAGCTCGCTACAAGAGAGTAACGCTAAGAATTTATGGCAAATTTTATGCAAAAATTTCAGTAGAATCTCCTCTATTAAGAGAGCAAAATCTCAACTAGAAACTCAACAAAACACTACAATGTCAATGCAAAAGAGTGTTATACTCAATCTAGGGGACTCAATGGAAAAATTTAGCAGAGTCTCCTTTGTACATGGATCAAGATCTCAAGAAAAACTCGGCAAAACAATTCATAAATGAAAAACATAGTGCTTATAGAGCATAAAGTGACATATACTACCTGTCAAGAGAGACTGCCACTTGGTGTCAGGGCACCTATACTAGTTTATATGTGCCCTATGAATGGGATCTTTAGCAACCTAATCCACCTCACACTGGGTAACCTGGCCCCCAATGCTCGGCTTCAAAAAACCTCATGCAATGACCCTCACAAAGGGACTCTTCTTGACAGAGTCTCAGAAATGATCGAGATTGCCAAAAGAAGCCAAAATTAGGTCCAAGTACATGGCAATAATGCAACACAACGTACATCCAAAAAAAAAATATTATCATTGCAAGACTACATGATACGAGCCCACACATGCACCAAAAAATTCTCTCTCTCTCTCTCTCTCTCTCTCTCTCTCTCTCTCTCTCTCTCTCTCTCTCTCTCTCAAGTTTTGATGTCGAATAAAAAAGGGGAGATTATTTTCATTAGTAGAGGAAAAAAATCCACCTTTTGAAATGATCATTGTCTTGAAAGGTGTAAGTTCTAGTTATCATGACAGGTAAAGGATCAATTCTTTGTAGATTTTTCTCTCGCACTCTATGCTTGGATTGGGAGTGCTCTCTCTCTCTCTCTCTCTCTCTCTCTCTCTCTCTCTCACACACACACACACACACACACACACACACACACACACACACACACTTCAGCCATTACACCACACACGTTGCTCCAAACTACAAATCTCTCTTCTTCTCCGAACGAGGTAACCGAACCCATCCCTACATCCTTGAGCCCATCCCATTGAGTGCGATCCGCACGATTGCCTCCATTCTTCTTAGCTCCCATTCTCTACGTTGCAAGACAGGACGTTGGGGCACCGGCAAGGAGTCTCATCGACTTTGCACCTTATGCCCTCATCAAGTGCGAGAGAGTGAGTACCACACACCACTTGAGTGCTCAGCTTTTGACCACATTAGGTCCACTTTTCCCCATATATTCAGCCATGAGCTCTCCCTACATACCTTCCTCTCACAACCACGATGTGGACTCTCTATTGCAACGCTCATTTCAACCATTTTTGAGCATCGAGAGTCACTTATGACCTCCACTGACACCACGTGACATGTTCATTTGGTCCCATAGGTCATATTTGACCTCCGAGGACGATAATAGCACTATCTCTCTCTCTCTCTCTCTCTCTCTCTCTCTCTCTCTCTCTCTCTCTCTCTCTCTCTCTCTCTCTCTTCACAAGCTCTCTTTGTGATCTTTGTCTTTACCTTCTCCTTGCTTGTTCCCTTGGTATGTCTGTCTTGGCCTTCCATATTCAATTACTTACATTGCTATTTATGTCTTTGTTGTCTCATTTAGCAATTCAACTCAAGCTTGGGAGAATCGCAAGCTCTTGAGCTCTTCCATGAATCAAGATAGGGCAAACTAGATCATCAAAGCCAGGTAGCTGCTGATACTACTAATGTTGAGCAATGAAAAGGCTGCATGCAGAGAATGGACAGAAAGGCATTGCATGCAATCTTTATCATTCAATGGTCCTTTTAGAAAGGTATAACATGCAATCTTTATCGTTCAATGATCCTTTTAGAAAGGTATAACATGCAATCTTTATCATTCAACTTATGAAATCTCTTTGGCAGGCTATTGGTTAAGCCAGTTCAAATGAGTGCTTCACGCAAAGACCCATCTTATAAAAGGAAGCCAAGGGGCTCAAAAGGGCTTTGTAGTCTCACTTGAGAATTGCATAGCCACTACTCGACCCTTCTCATTAAGGTGTTGTAGAGCACAAACTAACATATTCCTTACAATCATTGATAAAATTCTTGAGCTATTCGATGCAGTATAATGTTCAAAGGGGCATGTCTGTTACAGGCTTAGTTCAACCATTTTGTGTACTTCAAGCACAAATAGTACACAAAACATGATATAAATGCAAAATTACAAGATTAAAGAATCAAACCGCACTCGCGTTGGAGTTAGTGGCATGTTGTCCACCATCTCTTCCCTAGAACATTACTTGGATTGTATAAAATATTTGGAGAACTCAGCTTGCCTTGCTAGTTGAGAGCGCCATTCTGCCAACCAATCATTCGCATGTTGAATAGTAATATCAACCAAATAGTCCACTTCTGTGCGCGTATGTCGCACGTGTCAATGTAAGAAACTTGCCAATACACTGTGTGCGAGCCACAGATGGCTTCAACACGCAACTAGCCTAAACTAGTAAGCTCAAAGATGGAGATGGTGTGTCACTCACCGCTCTACGCTTGCTGTCGTGGAGGATTCCTTGCCACAAAGAAGAAGGAGACGTCGTTGCTCCGCGCTCAACTGCTTCACTGCCGCCGTGCCATCGTCGCAATGCTCGATCGCACACACTCTCTCTCTCTCTCCCTCTCTCGCTCTCTCACACATACACACACACACAAGGAGATGAAGAAGAAGAAGATGGAGATGGAGCAAGAGCACTCTTCAATTGCACAAATGAGAGAATCAGTGAATTTTAGGTTTAGTTGACTTTTATATGAGCTCGCCCCATTCACACTTGGGCGCCCATGCTTAGCCAACTAATCCCTTGAATGTTCCAGTTAGAGTGCTCCTCTCATCGGTGATCACTCTTACCCTTTTCCTATTGGACCGACAAGCCCGGTACCTGACTCTATCAAATAAATAATATAGCGTCCGTCGTAGGTGATAGGAATGTGCGTGAGGGTTAACATGCTCCCCTTCCTGATGTAGACTCCGTCCTCAGAAGCTATTGAGTTGAAGCTCGTTCGTTGAGGTGGAAGAGCATTTGAGATGAATGTCCTTAGCCTTCTCTTCAATCACTACAAAATCAAACAACATTGGCACACTAAGTGCATTCTCATATACAATTAAAAAGCATATGCAGTTTTAGGCAGACAAATTGATTGGTAGCAGAATTCTAAACCATTTGTCAGTAATAAATATTAAATTGCAATATAATCAAATGCATAAACATTTGTAAAGGTAAAAAGTTAAACAAGTCTAGGGTCGCTAATTTAACGGTTGAAAGGCACTAAAGATCGACTATTAATACCATGGGCAAGCTTATCAATTTTCTCTGGTCAATTAAGTTGTTTAACCGTGAGAGCCAAGTATTTCATGTCCGAGGGCTGACTAGAGGCTATACCTAGAAGACCTTGTAGTTAAGCTACGATAAAAGGAATTGCTCATGAAATTATTGCCTGACTTATTTCCTTTTCTTTGACCCCCCAAAGTCTTTTCATAGTGATTCAATTTTGATGTGCGTGCTTATTTTGTATGCCTTGGGTTTTTTGCTTTTCAAGGAAAAGCGCCTACACTGGGAACCTCTAGGGCTCTAGTACCATAGGCGATACATGTGAGTGGAGTACCAAATCAAGCTGAGGTTTCTCTTCCAGCTTAAGATTTTACATTGTAGCACTTTGATTTTTTGTTTATTCATTTTTAGCATTTTTATTTTGTAACTTTGAGGGGTCATATAACATTGTTACCCTCCCCAGGCTCATCACACTAGTAAACTCCCTTTATAATACTTAAGCTAAAGGTCAATAGGGACTAAGCCCACTAGAAAGCCCTAGTACATTTCACACAATGCTGCCTAAATCGGATTAAGAACCTAAGTAACCATTGATAATTAGGAAGGCATTCCCCATGGTATGAAGAGAAGATCTCTAACGCCTAGCTTGGTCAAACTAGCTTAGTCGGACTGCTTGATTTTTTTACCTAGACAAGTGATTATGACAAAAAACTTTTACATTGAATTTAATGTTTGATACTAAGCAAATGCGCTGAATATTATGCTACCAACACAATTAAAGCAGACAAACATGGATGCAAAAAGATAAGGGGCAATGCTATTGGACAAGAAACACCTGTTTGTGTTGATGGTCGTGCTTGATTTGAAGTGTGAACGAGAGAAATATTCCATGAAGGTCCAAATCCTAGCCACAGCACACGTTCCTGTAGACACAAGGAAACACAAAGAATACCTCTACGAGGCACATCAGTGGGAAAAGATACTTTGCTAATCACTAAACTCTAAAACAGAAAAACTCCTATCATATTAATCCTACCTACCCTCCATCAATCGAGTGATGAGGATCAAAGGTGTTTTATGACATAGGTTTCTGTTTCAATGTACGGGATATGAATGTGTAGGTTTGGGTCAATGTTTTGACTTTTATTGTGCATACTTATTTGCTAATTGCTCTTGCTCTTTATTATTTTTGTTTTTTGTGAGTATAAGGCTTTATATATACATTCCCTAAGATTGGAGATTAAGAATTCAGGGAGGAAGGTTGAGAGGGAAGCAAGTGAATGATGGATGTCAGCAAACACTCCCCCCTTCCTTGTTGGGTAGATCATACCTTTTGGAATGATGTCGTCACCTTTTGAAACGAATTGTTCCAAGTTGTTATGGGTGAAGGCTTTAACCAATAGTTTTCCACCGCCCTATGCGTTTCATCTAGTTGCAAGGGTGGTAAGGTACTCTTCCATGATTTTATTTGCAACATTGTTATAGGTGGTGAACGTACAACGGAAGGTGCAAACTCTTTCTTGCTTGTATGGATATGTACAATGGTAGGTGGAGGTTGTGTTGAAGCTTCTATTTCTGTATAGAAACTATACAAAGAGCAAGAAGCTTCATTTGATTTCGTTGTTCCTGAGCTAGGTGGAACAAATTGTTCTTTCTTCGGTACCCAACTAGCTGTGGAGCAGGTGTGTAGCATTCCGTGATTTTTTCCTTTCCACGATCTTCAATTTGTTTTGGAGCTACACGATTGGGCACACATGGGTCAGGTGACAGGTAAGAACACAATCTACGTTTTGGCACCCAGATTTGATCATTTCCTTGATAGTAGCCTTGGGCTTCCAATAGTCGTTCAGGAATCCGCCGCCACGTTTCCTTACATTTCTTGGAGCGAGTGGGACGTTTCTTACAAGGCTTCTATTTTTTAGTACTATCTATGGTCGCTAAAGAAGCTTTAGGGACCCACTTGTATGTTTTCTTTGTTACATTGGGATGGGTCTTGTGTGTCTCAAGCTTTATTTCAACTACATCAGTTGAAGCTCTAGAGAGTTGGGCTATGGGGATATATGGTTCAACCTCTTGGACATGCAATGTTTTGGGCTTTATTTCCTTAAAAGGCAATATCTCAGGGACTATGGATTGAGTGGCAGGGTAAGAGTTGGTTTCTGTGTTGTGACACCCCCTGTCCCCCAATCAATAGTGCATTTGGTGGCTGTCATCCACGTGCGTTCCTAGGTTTATATTACCCTCCATAGTTCCAACAGGCATGACCAAAAAGTTTTGAGCTACAACCCCATTGTCATAACTGACAAAAGTGTGCCAGATTCCAAAAACCGAAGTTGTTTTCTTGTTGACACCCTTGACTTGGATAATACTCTCAGGTAGAGGTGGCTTCCCTAACTAACACCACACCCCGTATGATAGCAGATTATATTTAGCACCCGTGTCCAATAAGGCACTTTTCCATAGGTGTTGTTTAGCTCAATAGGGTATCGTAGAGGTGTGTCAGAGTCCAACCAATCCTCATTGGTTTCAACGTGGAATGCATGTGTGACTCCAAGGGTAGCCTCTCGTTTCCGTCTTATGCGTTGTTGTTGCTCCTTAGCCTCAGCTTGAGCTTGTATCTTCTTCAATTCTGTTTGTGCCTTGGCTGTCTTTTTTGTATGAATGGCACGTAGCTCCTCTTGGCTTAAAGTATCATAGTATCTTTTAAATTTTCTCCCATTGAGGAATCCAATGGTTTCAACTCCATCAAGAGTCTCCACACGAATGGTTCCTTGTGGGGTGATCTCACATACTCTATATGGTCCTTTTCCCGCATATTTCAACTTTTTCTTTTCGTTACGTACTCCATACATAAGGACTTTATCACCAACATTGATATCTTTGTTCTTTAGATGACGGTCAAACCATTTCTTCCTCCTATCTTTCTCCACAAGTGCATTTTGCACAGCTAATTGCCTCTCTTCATCTAGCCTTTCAAGGATATATAATCGCTCAACCAAGGAGTTACCATCCCAACCTTCTTGAGAAGCTACTCGAAGACTAGGAACGACAAACTCCCATGGCATAACCGCTTCTTGGCCATACACCATCTTAAATGGTGTGCAGTTAATGGAAACTTTGTACGTAGTACGATAAGCCCATAGAGCTGATGTAAGCTTTAAATCCCAATCTATGCGATGAGCTTCCACCGTTTTGGTCAAGATAGAGATTAAGGTCTTGTTGGTGCTCTCAGCTTGGCCATTTGCTTGTGGATGATAAGGTGTGGACTTATGGTGAGCTATCATAAAGTTGGTAGTGAGTTCTTTTATTACTCCATTTATAAAATGAGTACCATTGTCACTCACAATCTCAAAGGGACAACCAAATCTTGTAATAATGTTCTCAAAGAGAAACTTGGCAGTTGACCTCACATCGGCCTTACGTGTCGCCTTGCCTTCCGTCCACTTTGTCACATAATCAGTGGCAACGATAATATATCGAGATTGAGTGCTACGAGCTACCGGACTAATTGGGGCTACAAATTCCAAACCCCATTTTTCAACTGGTTGAGTAACTTTAGCAGGATGTAAGGGCATCCTATCCTTTCGTTGTGTGATCTTGTAACGTTGGCATTCATCACATCCTTTTGCAAAAAGTGATGCATCCTTGAACAAGGTAGGCCACCAATAGCCTGATTGTAACACCTTTCTAGCTGTTAGTTTCCTTGAGAAATTTCCTCCGGCTATACCCATGTGGGCTTCTTGCAGTATGTATAAATACTCATCCTCTTGGGCACAACGTCTAAGAATATCATCCTTCCCTAGCCTGTAGAGAGTTCCTGCAATGAGAGAGTAAGGTTCACATTCTTTTAACAGTTTTTGAGCTATGTCTTTACGAAGCTCTTTGGGGGGAAGACCATTAACTAGAAAGTTCACAATCTTCTCACTCCATTCAGGTATGGTTTCGACTAGGAATAGAGAAGTATCGGGCAACTCATCATCAACTCCAGTAGGGGATTCACCATTGGGTATGCGAAACAAATGATCCATCATGATATGTCTTTTACCAAGCCTCACCACAACAGTAAAATCAAACTCAAGGAGAATTAACAACCATCGTGTAATTCTTCCCATGGAACAAGGTTTATTTACTAGATACAACAAGGCTTGATGATCAACATAGAACACAAACTTGTTGGCCAGAAGGTAGTAGCGAAATTTCTTCACTGCATAAATCATACCTAAACCTTCTCGCTTTGTAGTGGTGTAGTTTCTCTCGGCATCATTCAATTGACGACTTGCAAAGCTAATGGAGTAGTCTAGTTTATTCTCTCCTGGTTGAGCTAGAACACACCCTATAGAAAAGTTCGATGCATCAATATGCACGTGAAAAATTACATTCCAATCGGGCACTCGTAGAATAGGAGTGCTAGTCAAGGTCTTTTTCAATGACTCATAAGCATGGTCACACTCCGCTGTCCATTGGAACTCAATAAGAAGCTTGTACAAAGGACGAGCTATCTCGACAAAGTTTAAAATAAACCGTCGATAATAACCAACATGGACCATGAACTTTTGAACTCTTTTATAGTTTGTAGGTGGTGGCAATTCAGCAATGGCTTTAATTTTGCTCTCATCTGTGGAAATCCCATTTTTGGACACTATATGCCCTAAAATGACTCCATGTTTAACCCAAAATTGGCATTTGAAAGGGTTTAAGGAGATGCGACACAATCTACACTTCTCAAACACTTTTCATAAGCATGATAGATGTTCTTTCCAATAGGAATAAACACAAAGGTCATCTAAGAAAGCTTCACAAAACTTCCTCAAATATTCTCTAAAAGCAGTGTTTATTAATCTTTGAAAGGTAGCAGGGGCATTGGTTAAACCAAAAGCCATAACACGAAATGCGAACACTCCAAATTCGGTTATAAAGGTTGTTTTAGCTAGGTCCTCCAGCACAATTGTGATTTGATTGTAGCCAGAGTACCCATCTAAAAAGCTATAAGCTTCCTTCCCTACAACTCTTTCAAGCACATGTTCTGAATATGGCAAGGGGTAATGGTCCCTCCTAGTGGCGGCATTGACCTTCTTGAGATCCACGCACACTCTGAGTTTCCCATTCTTTTTTGGCACAATCACTATTGGAGACACCCATTCTGAGTGCTCAATAGGGTATATGAATCCGCATTCCACAAGCTTTTCAATCTCTCCTTGAATTGTTTTTGCATATTTAGGATTCATTGGGTAGGGTCGTTGCTGAACTGGTTTCGCCATGCTATTCGTGGGGAT
Organism: Adiantum capillus-veneris; assembly: GCF_014529385.1. NCBI lineage: Eukaryota > Viridiplantae > Streptophyta > Polypodiopsida > Polypodiales > Pteridaceae > Adiantum > Adiantum capillus-veneris. The sequence continues at coordinate 149,884,387 of NC_140944.1, forward strand.
CGTGTGTTGCACCACGGAAGGTGGAACACCTTTCATATCATGATATGTCCATGAAAATATATCCCTGAATTTCTTGAGAAGTTCTTTAAGTACACACTCCTCAGTCTCTGTCGATCTTGGGCAATAAAAAAAGGTTTAGACTCTTCTCCGGGGTCTGCTAACTCTATTTCCTTAACTATCGTTAGACCATCATAGACTCCATTTCTTCCATTGATAGGTTTTCTTTGAGCCTTTGTATACACAACCTTACGTTCCTCTGTGGTATAGGATTTGAAATGTTCAGGTGCAGGGTGTAAGTTTGTGGAGTCCTGTTGTTCCGTGGAATCTGATTTCACTTTCGATTCCTTTTGTTGTTGAGCTAACTCTCGATTTTGTCGTCTCCTTATCGTACGCCCCAACTTTGGCTTCTCTGTAGCCTCTAGTTGTGCAATGTCAATGGGTTGTGGGCTACACCACATAACGCTTTGAAGGTATTCACCCCAGTTATCTACCAACTTTCGAAGAGCATCACATGCCCCTATATAATTAAGCCATTCAGCGGTAGATTTCTTTTCATTTATTCTAGCACGCACATTTGCTCGATATCGTCGCCTCTTATATCTCTTACTCTTCTTGTGTAATTTTTGATTACAAAAGATCTCCAGTGAAGAGTCACTAGATGAATCGCTTCTTGTGTCTTCTGCTCCCTTGGATAGATTGTCATCTGGGGTACCACTGGGCTCTGAATGGTTTGTCCCCACATTTGTACTAAGATTTAACTCAGAATCTTTGTCCTCAGAGTCAATTTCAATTGATGATTCTGACCCCAAATCGTGTGGGCTATAGTCTTGTGAGGCGCTATTGGTTCCAATGCCAGTCAAACTTTCATCTTGTAGGTCATCAGAAGCTATATGCATTGCTTCTAGCATATTTAAGGGTACGAGTGGTGGCATTTCATCCCCCTCAGGTATTACCCAGGTCGTCCCCCTATTTCCCCAAGTGTCTATGGTTGCTGCTAGGTAGACCCAATCCACATTGTCCGACTGAGTCATCCCAGGTAGTACATCCATATAAGGAGAATCTTCCACAACATCAGTGTCCGCTTTACACGTGTAACAAAACTGCAATGGGGCTTAGTGAAATGTTGTGTCAGATCTATAATCAATTATAAACCTGTTTCCTAGAGGATGTGCTCGACCAGTCACAAGATCCACTCGAATGACAGAATCTTGGAATTGCGAGTAGACATGGTTTTTAGACCAGTCATGCACCATTTTTGCTTCCCTCATGAAAGGACGTCCTAAAATCATCTCTGATGCCATAGTGTGTTTGGAGAAATCCATAACAATGAAGGTAATCCTTATTTTATGTCCAAAGACCGTGATCTTGAGATCTTCTAGCATCCCAATAGGTTTAACGATAGACCCATTGGCCATGTTCACTACAATGGTTGTGGTCGCAAGGTGAGGTCTTTCCATAGTTTCCCATCAATTTTTAGTCACAATGCTAATCCCAGTGTCACCATCAAGGATTCCCTTCACAGTTAAACCCTTAATACTGATTGGTATCGTCGCATTGGATTCATCACCCTCCAAGTATTGTACCAACTTCTTAACAAATATTTCTATAACAAGGTTCTTATCTAGGTTGGGTTGTGGATCTAAGTGTTCCTCCTCTATTGGCATCTCCCCAGCTCCATCCATTTGTGCAAATTGTGGTAGCCCAAACTTTAGTTCTCCATTGAGGAAGGCTCGAAGAGCTGAGACTAGCTCAGGGTCTTTATATAGTTTGGACATGATGGTGGTTCTAATTTCTGAAGACATGAAATCCATCAATTTGGCAATGTTTAACGGCTCCTTTTGGGCTTCAGCCCCTTGACGTGGGGAAGATGGGATCTCCATTTCTTCAATAGGATTAGGTAGTCCCGCTGTAAACATTCTTTTCATCAAGAAGTGAGTACGCCCACTTTCCCATTACTTTAAGTCACTTTCTTCTTGGATGACACTAGGTATGGCTAAGGTTCTATGGACTTGGTGAGGTTGTTGTTGCGTAGGGAACACGGTGTCTGTAATCTGGATCTACCTAGGTGCTCGTTCTAGATCCCTTTGGGTATCTTCTACCAAACTCCTTAACTGCTTGACTCACTCAATCTCCTCTGTAGGGTTTGGATAAGCTCATATCTTCTTCTTGGATCCTGGCCATTGTGGCTCATGAAGATCTTCCTTGTTGGTTTCTATCTTAGTGGTCGTTTTGGTCTCCATGGTTTCTCCTGAATCAGAATCCTCTTCAGCATCGTTCATATATACGGGGTCGTCACCAGTCCCTATGTTGGTCTTTGAACTGGGGTCTGACTTCGCTGCTTTTTGCGATCTCTTTCCTTCGTGTTTTCTTCTTTTTCTGAGATTGGGCAATTGATGCCGTGTCTCCTTCCTCAAGAATATAATTTTGTTTTTGGAGCATCGATCGTGTGAGTATGTTTACTGGTACCACCAGTGTACTTTGTGATGGCTCCTCCGTAACCTCAATCAAGTTTAATGGCGTGATCTTCGGTGCATTTGGATTATTTGGACATTGGGCAATCAAATGATCTATGCCACATTGATTACACATGAGATCGACATTGTAGGCGTGCTTGCTTGATTGGTTTGCATTAGTGTGGCGTTCTTTTGTAGCCTAATAGGACACTCGGCTACACGATGTGGACCTCCACACTCATAGCATTGAAGAGGTGGTCTCTTAGCAGTGTAATTGATGTTTTGGCCTCTTGCAGAAAGAGCAGCTACTTGATAGACAGGTTTGACTTGTCCCCAATAGTCCTCCATGTAGTATTGTGGACTTTCTTCAAGCACATCCATCCCATAGGAAATATTAGGATCTATATCTTCCTCACAGCCTTCCAAACAAGCAATAGATGACTCACAAGCCACTTGATTCACAGAAGTGATTCTCGGATCTGGTGGTTGCGGTCCTCGCACTGGAGGTGGTAAGGGTGTTGTTTGAACAACATTTTGGGCCCTAGGGACCATGTGTTGTGTTGTTTGTTCAAGAGGTGGGTCCGACATCAATGCAGGCACTCGAGGTGTGTCTGTCCATGCTAAGGTTGGTCTATTAGCCATCGCGCGCTTAAATACTATGCAATCCTTAGCTTGATGACCATACCTCCCACAGGCATTGCAGTTCCCATTGAATTTTACTCTAAAAGTAGGGCATTCACTGGTACTATGTGGTCCATAGCATACTGAGCACCATTGTTGCTACCTTCTTGGATACATATGATTGTTTTGCGGAGCACGATTGTCTCTAAGACTCTCTTGAATAGCCTTAGTGAGATGTGCTAAAGTCATCTCAGATATCTTTGGCTCCTTAGCAATAGGCTTTAGGGTCATTGAATGATGCCCTGATGCTTGCGAGCTAATAGATTTAGTCTCAATAGACACTCTTTCTCCTTGAATCATTAAATTATCCTCCAATTGGATCGCATTGGTGGTGACTGCTTCCCAATTGGTGATACCTCTAATGACTAGACCATTGTAGATATCCTCATGTCGTAATCCCCTAATGAATCTATCAAGCAATTGATTATTATTGAAGCGCTCATTTGGATTACAACGAGAATTCAAATGCTTCAAGCGACTAATAAAGTCTCTCACCGACTCTCCTTCCTCTCATTGGGCTTTTTGGAGCTGAGAGGCTACACCCCAAAGCACTCCCTCTCGTATGTATTCTTTCAAGAACAGTCTCCTAAGAGTAGGGTAAATTGTTTTTTCTTCCACCCTTAGGGTTCTATACCAATCCCTTGCCTTCCCACTAAAGGTTAGGCTTAAAGCATTACTCTTATGCAGGTCATTGTGTTCTCCTAGAGAATCGCATATTTGTTCAAACACTTCGATATGCTTTCTCACATCCCCATCTCCACTAAATTTTTGTGTGAGCTTGGCTATTTGTACTGCCTTACTTCTAGGCTCTGTATCATGCGTGTTACGCATATTCTTAGCAAAAGATCGACCAATAGCTTGAGCAAATGTTGCCAAGTCACCTAAGTGAGCAGGCACCATGGGTGAAGGTGCTCCAGAGACTACATGTGGAGTAGGTATTGGCATTGGACTTGGCGTGTAGGAAGCCCTTGGGTTCCACGTTGGGTACGGTGTTTAGCCATGTGGCAGCCCAAAGTTCATATGTGTGGCCCTAGGCACAGCAGACATCGTATGTGACATGCTAATGCTAGCCGGTATAGTCCCATGGAAATAAGAGCTTGGGTGTTGTGGTTGTGGAGCATAGGTTGTTGAAACAATGGGAGCGGTAGGAACTACATGAGTACGAGGACCCATGGTTGTATACGATTGGTACACACTTGTAGGTACTGTTGCAGGCATTGAGCTACCATGTAGTGGTGCTTTACTAACAAATGAGGTCCATGGCGTGTTTCTTGGTATGCCCATCATTGGGATAGGCATGGTAGCCGTGGTGTCATCAAGGGAAAGATGAGCTAGACTTGGAAAGGTAAAGCTCTCACTTGTGGGCTCAGATTGCACTGAGACCCCTGGCGAAACAACATATGGAGGATCCATCGAACTTATCGAGGGAGTCTCCATTTGCGATAAGGTCGGTTGTTTAGCCTTTCCTGTATCCAAGAACCTCATCAGACCCGTTGAAGGCATGTTGATCCCCTTGTTCTGTCTCTCTAACTCAATGACCCTATGGATGACCTCACAAACTCTTTGTTGTTGATCCTCCACATTAGTAGCACCCATTGTGGATTGTAGGACATCTAACCAACCCAAGTGATAGGTGTGACCTGTGTATAGGTTAGAGTTTCCGTTTGTAGTTCATACTCCCAGTTCTCATTTAAGAACACTCCATCTAGGATTGAGGTGTTAGGAGTGTCCTTTGAGCTAGATGCAATGTTGCTTCCTAGGGGTTGGCCCTTAGTGGTTGCTAAGTCAGGAGCACTCGATTGCTCTCCTAGCAAGGATATTGACATAGGGTCTTTTGCTTTTAACTCTCTTCGTTGCTCCGCCTTGCGTAAGCTCTCGATTTTCTTTTCCCTAGCCGTAATGATATATCGCTCAACCTCTTGCACTTCAGCAAGGCTTCTACCATCGGGTAATATGACCTCGGAAGAAAATAGCTCTGAAGAGTCAGGAGGTGCAGTGAATGAAGTATTCACGTGCACATTCTCTAAGGGCATAGGGTCTACCTTGGTCATCAATGGAGAATTTACTTCCCCACCCCCCCTTATTTACATCATTAGCTCCATGTTCGGAGCGAGTGGCTCTACTAAAGGTTTCTTTCAAGCGGCTAAGCACGCTCGGCCCGAACCGTGGACCCATGGCATGCATGTCTTTGCTTGAGCTATTGGGATTAGGCATTGGAAAACCCTCCATGACGTCATAGTCAGAGGAAGAGTCACTAACCGCTATGTTCGGGTCTTGGTTTGTACTACCTTGGGTCCCTGCTGAGGGCCCGGAACCTAAGGTGGGTGGATAATGAGAACTCGCGTAAGTCGAAATTCTCTCTAGTTTCTCCATCTCTAGCACATGACAAGAGTGCAGATACATGTGCCTTTGACACTCTACAAGCGTCGGCGAATAACTTCGAAGGTTAACCGCTTACTTTTTTAAGCGTTCGTTTTCACTCAGTTTTTTATGTTTTTTAAAATTTTTTAATGATCGGTTTTTTTATTAAAGTGTGTCATAGCTCAAAATGAGCGTATCACTCAGAGGGTCATGGTGTGCTTTACAGCACAACGTTCGGTCACCTGAAGCTCCGTTGGTCCTCAAAAAAGTCGATTTTTAGCTACGTGTGAAGCTAAAATACGTAATTTTAAAGGGCGACTGAGGCCTGAGCCTGAGCGTGAGCTTGGGCTTGGGTTTGGGTCTAGGCTTGGGTCTGGGAGATATTCCCGATCCCGATCCTACCTTTTTTTTTTTTTTGGGATAAGGTCGTTGTGGCCTGCGCGCGAGCAGAGACACTCTACCTTCCTACTTACAACTAATACACCTACTATTACACACTAACACACTTCATTAGCTCTAACAGCTCTACTTCCTACTTATTGTACTGTGCATTACACAGAACTAACAACCTTAATACTAACACCTTATCACAGAGAAACACAGTACCTTTCAAAACTTCATTAACAAAGAAATACACAGTAGCAAAAACAAAATCCTTCTTCTCAACACACACACCTTCCTTCCCTACCTTTCCTACAATTGCAATTGCACCACAAAAGAAGCACAGAGTTCCATTCAAGCTTAGTGTATGGCATTCCCCCGGCAACGGTGCCAAAAATGTGCGCGTCTGTCGCACGTGTCAATGCAAGGAACTTGCCAATACACTGTGTGCGAGCCACAAATGGCTCCAAGCACGCAACTAGCTTAAACTAGTAAGCTCAAAGATGGAGATGGTGTGTCACTCACCGCTCTAGCTTGCTGTCGTGGAGGATTCCTCGCCGCGAAGAAGAAGGAGATGCCGCTACGCCCGCTCAACCGCTTCGCCGCCGCCGTGCCGTCGTCGCAATGCTCGATCGCACACTCTCTCTCTCTCTCTCTCTCTCTCTCTCTCTCTCTCACACACACACACACACACACACACACACATACACACACACACACACAAGGAGATGAAGAAAAAGAAGATGGAGATGGAGCAAGAGCACTCTTCAATTTCACAAATGAGAGAATCAGTGAATTTTAGGTTTAGTTGACTTTTATATTAGCTCGTCCCATTCACACTTGGGCGCCCATGCTTAGCCAACTAATCTCTTGAATGTTCCAGTTAGAGTGCGCCTCTCATCGGCGATCACTCTTTACCCTTTTACTATTGGACCGACAAGCCCGGTACCTGACTCTACCAAATAAAATAATACAGCGTCCGTCACGTAGGTGATATGAATGTGCGTGAGGGTTAACAACTTCCACTTTGACTTCTACTACCACAAAAAATCTTCCAGCACTGGTATTCAATAACACTTCCATGATCAGCTTGCTTTGACCACAATACAAAACATGAAGAGATGGAAGACCCTTTAACGCTTGTTGAGTTGGGTGGTGAAGGAGTACGAGCGGAAGTGCGACGCGAGAGAAAGTGCGAGAAGAAGAGCACGACGATATGGTGAACTCGCTCTACTGTAATGTGTAGAGCATAGTGAGTTCTCATTAGGTTTTTACAAAAGAATATGTGTACATACATGGCGGCCCGCCCACTTACCTGGGCGACCACATTGGGCTTTATACCCCAACAACCTCCCACTTAAAGTCCAATGTGGTACTTTAAGTGTGAGAGAAGCTACTATACAAGCTAATATACAAGAGATGTAGAGAAGTGATGTACTACCCTACACCTAACTGCTTGCGAAAATGCGCAAAGCTCTCTAAGGGAAGTCCTTTTGTAAGTAGATCAGCAGGATTTTCTGTGGTGTGAACTTTGACAAGCTGAAGTTGCTTATCCTCGAGCATTTCCCTGATGAAATGATACTTCACATCCACATGCTTTGTCTTTGAGTGATAAACTGGATTGCGAGCCAATTGTATAGCACTTTGACTATCACAATATAGCACAGGTATCTCTTCTTTGATTCCCAAATCTGTTACTAGTCGATTAAGCCAAATTGATTCTTTGCATGCCTCTGATGCTGCAACATATTCAGCCTTTGTAGTAGACTGAGTAACACAATCTTGTAATCTAGAACGCCATGATACTGCTCCACCAGCCAATGTAAAGACATACCCTGACGTAGACCTTCGGTTGTCTAAGTCACCTGCATAATCTGAGTCTGTAAAACCCTTTACACTTAGCTCCTGACTCCCATAGCATATACGCATACTCTTTGTAGCTTTCAGGTATCTCAATATTCCTTTCACTGCCTCCCAATGTTTCTTGCCTGGGTTTGACATGTATCGACTTACTACTCCCACTGCAAATGCAATGTCTGGGCGAGTAGCAATCATTGCATACATCAAACTACCCACTGCAGACGCATATGGAATCTTATCCATTTCAGCCTGTTCTTCCTCAGACACTGGACAATCTTGTGTGCTAAGTTTCACATATGGTGGCAATGGAACACTCAATGCCTTTCCCTTCTCCATATTGAAACGTTGCAAAACCTTGTCAATATACTCTGTTTGAGATAACCAAATCAACTTCTTTGATCTGTCTCTCTCAATGCGCATACCAAGTATATGACTTGCCTCACCCATGTCTTTCATGTCAAACGATTTTGCCATCTTTGACTTCAAAGCTGAAATTTCTTCCAAGTGCTTGCCAGCAATCAACATGTCATCCACATACAAAATAAGGATCAGCCAATTGCCATCCTTAGCCTTCTTTGTATATAGACAGTGATCGAACTCACTACGTTTGTAGCCTTGAGAAAGCATAAACTTGTGGAATTTATGTTACCATGCCCTCGGTGATTGTTTTAAGCCATAAAGACTCTTTAACAACTGGCATACCCAATGTTCCTTGCCTTTCTCAACAAACCCTTCTGGCTGCTGCATGTAAATTTCCACATCTAAATCACCATGCAAGAACGTTGTCTTGACATCCATTTGGTGCAACACCAAATCTAATATGGCAACCAATGCAAGAAAGCATCTCAATGTAGTCATCTTGACCACCGGAGAGAAGACTTCATCAAAGTCAATGCCTTGTTCTTGCTTAAAGCCCTTGGCAACAAGACTTGCTTTGTACTTTGGCTCACTATCATGAGCGGTGATCTTATACCTGTAAACCCATTTACAAGGTAGAGCCTTTTTGCCCTGTGGTAATTTAACTAGCTTCCATGTCTTGTTTTTATGCAGAGCTGTCATCTCTCACTGCATGGCCAATTGCCAATTCCCGGAGTCCTTCATTTGCATTGCTTCCTTGTAACATGAAGGCTCATTGCAATCAGTGAACATGACATAGTTCATAGATGGAACAAACCTATCAGGAGGTCGTGTGACACGTCCAGATCTACGCACAATAGGTGGCTCAGGCTCAGCCACAACCCGTGGTTCCACTCTATCCTGTCCTTGCTCCTCTTGAGCCCTGACATTTTGTCTTGCACGTGCAGGTCCATCTTCTTGGAAGACAACTCTTCTAATCTCCTCAACCCTCTCTGGTTTAGAATGATATTTGGATTCATTAAAGTGAACATCATTGCTGCGGACAACCTTTTTGGATTCGGGATCCCAAAGTCTGTACCCCATCTCACCAGAATTACCATAGCCTAGAAAGATGCACTTTCTACTCTTTGGCTCAAGTTTGTTCCTAAATTCCTTTGGAACGTGAGTATATGCCTCACAACCAAAGACTCTTAGATGCTTGTATGAGGGCATTTTGCCTGACCATACCATCTCTGGCACTGAATCCTTCTGCAAACCCTTGCTAGGAGATCTATTTACAAGATGAGCAGCTGTTGATACAGCTTCAGCTCAAAACCCATTTGGCAGTTGTGCATTAGACAACATACTTCTGACCTTCTCTTGTATGGTCCTATTCATCCTCTCAGCAACACCATTTTGAGGAGGATTGTAAGGAGCAGTGAGTTCACGTTTTATACCTTTTGACTCACAAAAGTCCTAAAAGGCCTTTGAAACATACTCTCCACCATTGTCAGTGCGTAAGCATTTAAGCTTCTTGCCACTCTGATTCTCCACAAGTGTCACAAACGTTTTGAAAACACTAAACGCTTCATCCTTGTGCTTGAGAAAGTAAACCCATACTTTCCTCGAGTAATCATCTATAAATGTCATAAAGTAAGAAGCTCCCCCTAGAGATAGGTTAGGCATAGGTCCACACAAATCACTATGAACAAGTGCCAACTGTGTATCTCTTCTACTGCTTCTATGCTTATGTGGCTGCTGTGTTTGCTTACCATACAGACAATGTTCAGAGAATTCAAAATCATTAAATGAAAAGCCAGGAAAATAACCAGAACGAGACAAGATTTCCATTCCCTTCTTGGACATATGTCCTAACCGGCTATGCCACAAAGAAACGTTCGGCTGCTCGGTTACGTTGATTACATTTTTAGAGACATTTGATACATAAATCATGTAAAGTCCTCCAGACTTTACTCCATGTGCTACTGTCATAGAACCCTTGGATATCTTCCACATGTTCTGTCCAAAAGTGGTGACGTAGCCAGCATCATCAAGTAAACCTGTGCTGATCAAGCTCTTTGTAATTGCGGGAACATGTCTCACATTCTTCAGCGTGAAAGAAGAGCCATTCGGAAACTTCAATTGAACATCTCCAACACCTAAGATCTCACATGTCTGCCCATTGCCTAGCCGAACATGATCTTTAGTGGTCACATAAGAGGTAAACCACTCCTTGTTTGGAGACACATGAAGTGATGCCCCTGAGTCTATAATCAAGTCACTCAGTGCATTTCCATCAGATGATGTAAGAAGAGCTGAGTCCATTGTATTCTTCAAGAAGTAGATGTCTCCGGACACTAGACTGTCATCCTCTGCAACAGTGTTTGTAACATTTATTTCTTGAATCTTCATTGAGGACTTGTTCTTCTCACCATGGTCTTCAGCTTTCTCTTTGCCTTTTTCTGCTTTCCATTCTCTGCAGTCTCTTTTCATGTGACCCTTCTTGCCACAATGGTAGCATTCTATGTCACTCTTGCCTTTAGCACTGCGGGACTTGCTACGAGACTGATTCCTCTTTCCACCTTTGTACTTTTTTTTCTTTGGTCCTTCCCCTGACAACTAAGGTTGTTCCTTTGCCTTTGTCCATTGTCTTTCTATTGGTTTCTTCAGTAAGCAGACTTCCTTCTACACCCGCTATGTTCAAACCATCTGGAGGTGCAGAATTACTCAAAGCTGTGCGAAAAGTGTCCCAACTTTCTGGCAATGTGATCAACAGGAACATAGCTCTAACAGGTTCATCAAACTTGACACCTTGAGCTGACAACTGACTATAGATTGTGTTGAATTCATTCAGATGATTGGACATAGGTGTCCCTTCTTTCATCTTCAAGTCAACAAGCTTCTTAAGCCAGTATACCTGTGAAGCTGCACTCTGCTTCTCATAAAGATCACTCAACTTTAACCATGCTTGATAAGCCGACATCTCGTCTGCTACATTGAAGTAAACGCTTTCTGCCAAAGTCAGCATAATGGTAGAAAGTGCCAATTCATCCATTTTGCTCCATTCATCTTCGTCCATATCTTCTGGTTTTATCCCCTCGAGCTTTATAGGTTTTATCTGCTTCTTTTGTACCAACACGTGCCAAATCTGCTTCTTCCACAATGGGAAATTGGTTCCATCCAGCTTCTTGATATTGTAAAGAGCAGTGTCCTGTGATCCAGCCATAGCTACGCTTCACAATAGTTTACTTTACTGGAAAAATTCGGCAGAGTTTCCCTTGTAAACTGACCTCTGAACCAATATCAACCTATCAAATGAACCAAGAAAGCTTCAGATTTTGCTGAAATTTTGGCAAAATCTCCTTTGTAAAATGGCTCTGGTGTACTAAAAACAGACCAAAAAACACTGTCTCTCTGACACTGTAAGCTGCGGGTAAACCTGTCCTGCACCTGTACTGTCTCTCACTGTCCTGTCACTGTCCTATAAGCATAGACTGCGACAATGCCTCAATGACAGTAAAGCAAAGATGCAATCCCAACTGTCTAACTCACAGTCAATACATTGTAGCTGCCTATCTAAGGGTGCTCGAGGGATCGCTCCAAGACCTGTATCACCGAAAGGATCTCAACATTCGAGAATCCCCCAGCTCAATAAAACCTCACTCGACCCTCAACAAAGGCTGCAGTAAATCTGACAGTACATAGACTTCCCACAAAGTCATACATCCACAAATTTCCCACTGTATGCTGTAACCGCTGCGGCGGTTGTTTGCTGCGTGACTCACAGCCAGCAAACCCTCAACAGACATACATCATCTCTGACAATACATCCCATGTGGAAGTACCTGCAATGTCAGGATGAAATCTGGAATATCAATCAGCAAACACAAGCTACCTGATGAACTAGTGGATGTCGCCTACAGTCTGTGTGTAGATGCGCCCGTGTCGTATGTGACACGCCTCCAAGAACTGTGAGCCGTCCTTCGATGTATAGACAGCCACAAATCAACACTCTGGGAGTGTCGATATCCTCAGCACCTGCAGTCGTAGGCCGAAAACCCCAAATTTGCAGAGTCGGATCTGCACCCGTCGAGACCACATAGTCGAAAATGGCCTGCGCAGACCTTTGTCGAAGCCGAACGGTGGCCGAGATGACCTCAGAATGAAATTCTGACAACACCAAGCCCTTTGGGCTATCCCACGAGATTTGGGGCCGTGTCTTCGTCTGTCGAATTTCACTCCAATCTGAGTTGGTGACTCTAGCCTTCTGTAGTGCTGCCCCGAGCCTCAATCTGAGCTCTGATACCAGTTGAAGGAGTACGAGCGAAAGTGCGACGCGAGAAGAAGAGCACGGCAATATGGTGAACTCGCTCTACTGTAATGTGTAGAGCATAGTGAGTTCTTATTAGGTTTTTACAAAAGAATATGTGTACATACCTGGCGGCCCGCCCACTTACCTGGGCGACCACATTGGGCTTTATACCCCAACAGGTGGTCCATCATGTTAGGAAATAGGATGTAGCTAAGTAGATACTAGAGTGGCTTACTTAATGGAGAGGGACAAGTTTTCACAAGAGAGATTATAGAGTAGAGAGAGAGAGAGAGAGAGAGAGAGAGAGAGAGAGAGAGAGAGCACGATATGTGTGGTTCACCCAATGTGGGCTACATCCACGGGAAAGCAGCCACTCAATGGCTTCAGTACTTCAAACAAAAAGTAGGTTACAAAGGGATTATACCCTTAATAGAGCTCCCACCTTGCTTCACTCTCACCACCTCACACCCACCTTGTTGCATCAACTTCACAATGCTACACAATGCTGCATTTTGTGAGTAGAAAAGGTCTGCTTTTATAGGCCACAAGGGCTACCCTCTCTCATGAGAGGCAACTATGTGTAGCCGCCCTTGTGTAGACAATTCCAAGCTGGACTCTCCAATGCGCCCATGTGTGGCCGTCCTTGAGAAGACAAGTCCGCCGTGAAATCGGCCATCGACCATTGACTTTTGACCACCGTCCACCGGCCATGTTTTCTCATCTACTTCTCAAACATCTCTCCCATAGCTATAGCCTCTTGTGGGCCTTTGCATGGAGGCTTAAGCTCAATTCCAATCTGTCTCTCTCTCTCTCTCTCTCTCTCTCTCTCACACACACACACACACACACACACACACACACATTTAGTATGTGGCACAAAGAGATAATAAATCTACTTTAATGGACAACATTAAGTTAGATATAAGGATCAAGTAGTGTGGGAAAGGTTATGTCATGTCACACTAACCTTAGGAATGATATCGTCTATCTAGTATGAGTGATTCGTGATTTGCGCCAAAATCTCTCAAGTCAATTATGTGAAGGCTAACCTTTCAACTAATGTGTGAATTTTGCCAATGGTGACCTATTCATTGCCCAAACTAATCGGTGGTACAACTTAAGTGTCCTACAATATAACCCAATGACATGCAAAACATAGTATATATGCCTTCAAGTGACAACAATTGTTAATATGGCTATTGGATCCATTAATTAACGATTAATAATTTGGTTTTACTTGATCATTTACCTCCTAGGCAACAAGGTAAGCCTCATGATGATAATTATCAATTGTTTTAACTCTCTACCTTCCTCTCCCCTAAAAAGAAAATTTTTGTTGACTTTTTGGTTAGCTAGTCAATTACTTCCCCACACAGTACATATACATATACACAAAGGTGACGGTATCATGTTCACAAAAAACCAACCTTTAGTACAATCTTGTACTAGATAAAATCACAAAATCCCGCACATATTTAAGGAGGAATTAAGTTCATCTTGAAGATAGGAGTGTAGCATGTGCTCTGATACCATTGCACGATGGGATTATGATGCACTTGTAAATATCAAAACAAACTTAGAGAGAGAGAGAGAGAGAGAGAGAGAGAGAGAGAGAGAGAGAGAGAGAGAGAGATTTTGTTGTCATCCTTGAAGATCAAATATGACCTATGGGACCAAAAGACAAATTGTGTGGGGTGTGTGGGTGATATAATGGAAATGAGTGTTGCCATAGAGAGTCCACATTATGGTTGGAGAGGAATGTGTGTAGGGAGAGGAGAGCTCATGGTTGAAAATGTGGGGAAAGCAAGCTCTAATGTATCAAAATTTGAGCACTGAAGTAGGGTGTGATGCTCATACTCACACACTTTATGTCTCCATAAAGTGCATAGTCGATGAGACTCATCGCTTGTGCCTCAACACAGTGTCTCACATCGTAGGAATGAGAGTCGAGCTAGATGAGGACCTAAGTTGCATTATGTGTTAAATGAAAAACAAATAATACACGTTTAATGCATGTTTTATACGATGGCTTGTATTAAACGAGCATAGTATACACTGCCACGTCAGACATTTTGTCGTTTCGTACAATTTTTTGTTTTTTCTATCGAAAACCATTTTCGATCGAAAGGCTCTTCAATAAAAGAATATTTTAAACAAAAACATTTTTTGATCGAAAAGTATTGTTATATATTCCACCACAGCAACCCTCTTCTCACAAATTCATTCATTTATGGTTTTGAATTCATCGCAAGCTAAAGAGTTTAGAAGGTGATTTTTCAAACTAAAACTATTTCAAAAAATTTGAGAGGTATTAAAATGAATAATTTAAAAAAATAGATTTGAATAGGTTAATTTGTTGTCTCTCTATTTTGTGTTTAAGCATAGCCTCATACTTAAAGAGAGACGTTAGGAACTAAATAGAGATTGTCTACCATTGTGTGGAGTGAAAGCTCACACTTGGAGATGGTTTAGGAATATTTACCTGCTATCTATCATTGTGTAGAGGGTAAATTCACACTTATAGATAGTTCAGGTTTAATTTAAATATAAATATTACCACTATTATGTAGAGTTATTAACTCACACTTAGAGGTAATTTAAAGTTTCATTTGTAATTTATTTATTCAATTTTGTTGTGTAGAGTCTATCACACTCCAAATTGAATAAAGAAATGGAGTTTCTCTCTGCATCTTTGTGCTCGAGCCATGGTCTCACACATGGATAGAGATTTACAATGAGATAAATATTGCTTTGCATGAGAAATATTGTGCAAAGTGATATATTAATACTTCAGAGATATTTTTAATATGTTATGTCAGAGCATATGTTCACACTTTGTATTGAATAGAGATATCTGTCCTATTGCGTTAAGAGTACAAGCTCACACTTCAGCTCGATAGTCACGACTTTGAGTGAAATGTTCAACAAAGCAAGGCTATCGTCCTCTTAATTTGGATAAACACAAGAAGCCATTCAAAGTTTAAAATTGTGGTCCTTAGACCAAAGTGTTTGCTTAAATCAACGGAAGCTCGATAGCTTTTCTTTACAAAATGTCAAGTTGTTAATAACGTGGAAAGCACAACACATAGAGATAGTAAATTGAATGAGCAAAGTGTATAGTGAATATGTTAGTTATTCAATAGGATAGACTTAACAAATTTTATTTATGATTTCATGTAATTTATTGTTCGTGTCCATCATGGTGAAAGGATCGGAGTGGAGTTATGAAGATGAGGTGGGGGTGAAAAAAACAACATCACGCTTAAGATGTAAGTCTTGTGCTCATTTTTTTAGCGCAAATGAAAGTAGAATAAAAAAACATTTATTTAAAGTACATGGCAATGTTGCATCTTGTAAGAGCATCCACCGAGAGAAATCTATGAAAGATTTTCCAAATATGCCAAGAAGGCGGAGGCAATCATATCCAATAAAGGAAAGGGTGCACCCAAGGGTTCGTCTCATCAATGGCCATGGAAGTGGAGAATTCTCTTAGAAATGAAGAGAGGCAACCAATGAGTAATCAATTTTCACCATCAATGAGTTAGAATAACTTACATCCTGCTGGAGCGTTGGGATCTACCTAAGCATCTCCATCAACATCAACATTTTCACATAGATCTATAAGTGTGTCAGCTCGTGGTGGTGCACAAATGCTACACCAAGCATTCAACAAACACTAGATGCTTGAGCTACATCTCAAGTGGATTCGAGCATTTGTCACATGCAGGATTTTGTTTAATGTGTTGCGCAATCTGATTTTTAAAGATGCATTGATGAGCAGTGCCAAAAAAGGGTTCATCATGCTAGATTATAATAAAATGCACATAGAAAACCTTGACAAAGTGAAAGATAGTTTTGAATCTATTCTCAAATGCACCTTGTTGGATTTTGTACCATCATATGGTTGCAAAATAGCACTTGATGGATTGACAAATTGTCAGAAGAAGCCATTGATCGATGTAATGTTAATTTGTCCGAAGGGGTCCATCTTTCTAGAGGCCATTGACGCATCCTTGAAAGAGAAAACTAGTACTTTTCTATCAAGGATTTATGAGAGTGCAATAGAAAAAGTTGGTGGTCCAAAAAATAATATGGCTATTGTTACAGACAATGCGTCTAACTATAAAGCAACTCGATATCAAATTTAGGTCAAATATCCCGAGATCACATGGGTACCTTGTACGGCGCACACATTAAATCTGCTTCTGAAAGATATTGGAAAATTGAAATGTGTGAAACAAACTCTCCTTGATGCAAATCACATAGTGAAGTCATCCGCGAGCATCAATTTTTGTATGCTCTCTTCAGAAGAATGTCTCCCAACAAGGCATTGCAATTTTTTTGTACAACAAGATTTGTGACAGCTTGTTATGTGCTATTAACATTGCAAGATATAAAGGCCACTCTGCTTGAAACAATTACTGACAAACACTGGGAAGCATGGCTCACCAAGTATTCTAACTATCAGGATGGGCCCATCAATGCTCTCAGTTTATTTATTCTTCAAGTTTTTGGAGAAATGTGGAGAAGATTGTGAATGTGACAAAGCCCTTTGTAGATTTGTTGCGGCTGGTGGACAGAGATTCATTTGTGTTTGGCAAAGTATATTGGTATATGTCTAAAGCCATTCAAAAAGTTACAAAAGGAACAGGGATGGTTGTTGCATTGTCCTCTTCTAGCAAAACCCCGTACACTCTAAAATAACATGCAACCTTGTTTTTTGAAATTTGTAGGCTGTTTTGTAAGTCTACAATGGTTGCTCAAAGGCTTGCCACTATCTTACCTTGGCTCACAAACTCTATCCCTTGTGTTGACATGGTCTCGATCACTGCGTGTTCTTTAGGAAGTAAGACAATTGGATGCTTGTGGGGAGGCAGGGGAGTGTTCTCCATGCTGGCAACCACTTTTTCTACAATTCGATCACGACCAACATCGGTTGTGCGTGGATGATCTTCCCAGTTCACTCGACTTCTTAAGATGTACTGGATGTAGCAATGCTGAATAGATGGCTACTTGATTATTGTTCGATAGCAATCACTCTTGATGTATAAACCATTGTAGCAGCACCCTTGTCAATCCCCCATGCTGGAGATTAGAGAGCTTTAATGGCACAATCTTTTTAGCGTTACCACTGACCATAAACAGGTTGGTGTGCACGAAGTGGTTGCTGCACAACTTTCTACACTCATTTAGGCTCAACGGCTCGTCCTTGAGCTCATCTTTGTCTTTCCGCTCGATAGATGATTTGTGCTTGCTCGTAATCTAATTCTTTGGCCATGACTGCAAACCAAAACATTGCCTTAGAGAATAGATTCTCTTTAGTACTTAAGTCATTAAAACCACACACATCACTTAATTCACTTGTACCAGTAAATTCTAAAGTCATTAAAATCAATTAATTCACTTGAATCACTCAAGTCATTGGCATGACTTGAAAACACTTAACTCACTTGAATCAATTAATCACTCACTTCATAAAACGCTTAACTCACTTGAATCACTTAATCACTCAAGACATTAAGCACTTAATTCACTTGAACCACTTAAAGTCATTAAAACCACTTGAATCACAGAATTCACTTACATCACTTAAGTCACTTATGCACTATAGTGAGAACGCAAAACATGAGATTTATATTCAATCATCGGCTGGTCGTAGACCAAAATTGGGTACAATATCATAACCATGTCAATGGGCTCCAGACATACATAGACATAGGTCAAATGCGTTGGGTCAACTTTCAAGATCATATCTTTTTTCGAAGATAAGGTGGCAATGCATCTTTTTTACAAAACATTTTTTTCCACGTTCCCCGGGATGTGGGAAACAATTTAGTATGTGATGCAAAGTGTGCCATACAATATATATGTGGGTTTCCTTAGAGAAAGGGGGAGGCTCGGTAGATATGCATTTTGGCGGAACCTAGGGGTAGTCTTTTCTCCTGCTTTGCCCTGACCTCCGATGATAGGGATGGAAGCTTTGGGAATGTCTTGGTGGTGGGAAAAGTGGTTGTCGACCCCCCCAATCACAGATGCTCGCATAGACGCCTTTGTCTCCAAAATGCAACATTAGGTTGCGACCATGCGGATCATTGTGAATGAAGTGATGGTTGTGGATAAACTTTATTGTCTACAAAACTGCATTGATAATGTGCAAAATATTGCTAAGGAATCTTTCTATTGTGCCACATGTGTCTAAGTAGTCTTTGATAGCAAGTTTGCTACCATCTAAGTTGCAACCTTGGATCCATTGCCGGATGTGGCCACCATTCTAGAGTTTGTATACAAGTGTAGGGCATGGACTGTAGAGACATATGGCCATTGACAATATCATCCCTTGATGTTGTATGTCTACCACCGTGGCTTCTTTAAGAGCTAGTTGCAGTGCCGACGTGCCATGAGGAAGGATTTTGAAACACTTCGCTGCACATATCGGATTTGGGAAGTGAGGATTGTGTATGGCAACTTGTTTCGCTACATCCCACCTACCCTTACCTAATTGTGACATCGACAAATGAAAAATGGCTTTGTCAGGAAGAAGATGTAGCACCGGAGGCTGGGTGCTCATTCAAGACTTGCTGCCTCTGAAATAGAAACTTGTGGCATTGCGAAGGCCACATGCTCCCTCTCTCCTTCGACTAGTGTACTAGATGCTGGCTCATTGTCTGTACGCTTGCACTTCGAACAAGACTCAATCTTTTCCTTGACCTTTAACTTTGCATGTGACTGCTTCATAAGTTGCATTCCGTCTCGCACACTAGGAAGTGTGTAAATGGGTCGGATCATGCAGCTATCGAATGAGACAATGATATGCCGACCATTTTTTGACTTGCATTTTCTATAACTCCATTCGAGATAAGGGTAGTGTGGAAGGAGCTGGTTAGGCATGCCTCCTGTAATTGAGCGAACGAGTGGTGGGAAATGTCTCTGATGAGACATGTAAAATTTGCAGGTGTGGTAGGCTCGATATGACGATGCAGGTCATTCTCATGCATCTGATGCAAAAAATGAACGCAACATCCCCCTATGTACTTGCAATGTATTCATGAACGTTTTGTCGCAACCATTCTAGTAAATACATAGCCATGTCAATGACAAGCACAATTAAAACAACAAAAATAATAAAAACTAAGGATAGACACACCAACTACCTTCAAACACCGTTACTATGTGAGACATACAGAGCATGTAGTATATACAGTCACGTTATTTGTTTTCACAAGAAATAGAAACATACAAAAGTGAGAGATAGAGAGGAAGAAAGAAAACATAGAGAAATCCAACCGTGTGAGACATCTATCTCTAACACAAACCTGGATGCTGCAATGGAAGTGCTGACAAATTGTTCAATCAAGCCATTGTTCGAGTGTGAGAACATGTCTCCAACACAAAGTAATAGTTGAGTAATTTTGAAAATACAAATTTAGCATTGGGACGCAAGTCAAACATGACAACTACGAAAATCTCAAAACTCTACACATACGATGCATCTAATAACTCGCACAATGATTGGAGACCAAGAGAAGAAAATTATAACTCAACGCTCGTCTCGTTGTTTCAGATACTAGATGAATAATATCTACACTCTCAAGCTACAATATCAGATACAGAGAGAAGATAAACTTCAACTCTATTCTTTTATCGTAGTTTGAGATAGAAGATATATAACAAATGTGAACTATTCTTGCGTAGCAAAGCACTATGTCGTGCAAACTGTAAACTGCAATCTAGAAATGTTAAATCTAGTTTGTGAAGTGTGAGGCAAGCCTCCGACACAGCACAAACTAGACACCAATCTATGCTCAAATCAGAAGTCTGAGGTTTCACAAAACCTCTAACACAGCATGAGTGAGACTCTATGCTCCATACCCACCCCTGGATCTTTCTAAACCCTCTTGCGAGTGTGACTACTAGAGTCTAACACAACACAAGATATGGAGTCTATCCACCCCTCTAAGCCCTCCCAGAAGTGTGACTTTGGACGTCTAACACAGCGTGGGATAGGGCTCTAAGACTCCCAGTGCTATTGCAGTGTGACCATAGGTCTAACACATGCAGTCCAACACTCTATGCACCTGCAAACCAACCTTGAAGGGCGAGGCATACCTATGCTCAACAAGGCTAGCACCAAAACATATGTAACATTAGATTAAAAAAACCTTGGTGAGGACAAAATAGCTACCTAAATTTTAATGTCGGCATATAGACTATTGCTATGCTATCCCTGCTACTGTTGCTAGTAGAAGCTCTCTCACACAAGTCACAAGAATGAGCTTTCGATCGAAAGTGTCGCCTGTTTTATCAGAATTTGTTTCCGATTGACATGGTTTTTGATGAAAGATCTTTCACTCGAAATTCATTTCGATAAAAAAAAAATCAAAATATATGGGGGGTACGTGTATAATTCAGATAATCGGCGTTTAATCTCGTTTTAAACGTATAGATTTTGTTATATGGGCATATAAGTGCAACCTAGATGGAGGCAATAGTACAGATTGCACGCAAGGAGAGGCTCGAGCATGCAAGGATGAGTTCGATTCCCTTATTCGGAGAAGAAGACAGTTTAGTAGTTATGTATGCGGTATAATGTATGAAGCATGAACCTCTCGATTTCTCCCAAGTCACGATAAATTGGCATTGTAGAAAAGCCTCATTTACTATGAGGCATCATGAAGCAAGTGTAATGCACCCCATCTTCCAAACCAATCCTTGATGTCTTGCACCCATCTTGCATCCATCTCGAACTTCATATTTTGCTTTTGTGTGCCTTTTGAAAAATTTTACTTGCTTCCCATGCAATTCTTGGAAGGGTTTTGTTGCATCTTAACAATGTACTCCACAACTCTCTCCATACCCATAATCTCAACGAGAAGTGATCCAAGAGGATATATGGTGTTTGTGTCTCATGAGAGAACACTTTGGGGCATTCTCAAAATTTTGCAAAGTAGATTCAGAGATGATACAACCCCATACTTCAACTCCATAAAGAAGCATGAGTGTTCCCAATGTGCCAAAGACATATTTCTTGAGAAACCAATGTTTAATCTCTCCTAAATTGCTCATGTTCTTGAACGGATATTAGGCTCTCTTTCCGGTTTCCAAGCATTGTTTATGAAAATCATTTTATTTATGATTGGCTGCAACCTCAAGGCCAAGGTACTTGAAGCTCTCTACCACTTAAAGGGGCTCTTCATTGTACAGTGCATGGCTACTCTTTCGTTGAGAGTATTCACAAGCATAACCTTTGTTTTGGAGCTATCCACAATGAGTCCACTATGCAATCATAAGCTTTTGTGCATATGCTAAAGTACGGGGCAAAAGGGCTACATCATCCACGTACAACAAAAGCATGATTACCACATTCTCGATCATAACCTCTTCAATGCCTCCTCACTCTAATACCTTGTGTTCCAAGTCGTCGATGAGCAGGCGAAGGAGAGTTGATGTATTAGTGTTTAAACAATGCTTAAAAATAACCTAGGATTGGTGTGACCCCACCTGCAAATTTTGAAATTTACCTCTAAGCACACAAAAATTTAAAGAAATTTAGTATTAGATATATTGGACTCTGGAGTGAGGGACAGGAGCTCCTGCACTGACCAGAGCCATGGCAAGCCGTAGCAATCCATGGCTCCTCAGAGGTAGTCACAGCTCACCGACGAGCAGACCCCTTCTTCGTCAGTCCCTTGTTTTTCTCGTAGCGTCGCTCCTTTTTCTGCTTGCAGCCTCATCTCTGCTCTCCTCGAGCTCCAGGTTTCCGCCTACAAAACCCAAGGTTCTGGCAGCCGAACGCTCATTTGTGAAGTCCTTGCAGAGCTTCCTCCTGAAGTATGCTCGAGGCTCTGGGATGGCAGATGAGAACATGGCCATCGAGGTTTCAACAGCAAAGGTCATCGATGTGGATACCATGCAAAAGGACACGTTCTCTGCATCTGCTGCGCAGGTGAAAGATCTTGACAGTGCTATTGGAAAAAGAGAAACTATAGATCTTCTTATTCCGAGTGGTTTGAATCGGCCCCTGAAAGTGTATGTGTACGATATGCCCAGAAAGTTTACATACGACCTTCTGCAACTTTTTCATGAGTCTTACAAAGAAACCGTTAATCTTACATCCAATGGCAGTCCTGTCCATCGGCTTATCGAGCAGGTACTACATTTGGGTTTGCATTGAGGTTGCATGGTTCAGTTTCTTCACGTAGACACAGTTCTTTGCAAACTTAATCTTGAAGATTTATGAGATCTTCCCATCGTTTCTTTTCAGTACTATTTAGCTAAAACGTTTGAGATCTCATAGACTGAAAAGAGGTTGCTTTCCATGGTTCGTGTACATTTTTGTGTGTTTTGGGAGCATCATATTTTTAGGTGAGATATTTCACTGGCTCTGATTCTTCTTTAGATGCATGTTTTGTCTGCACACATTAGTTATGCAGGGGGTAGAACTGTCAGTAAGCATTTCTTTGTGATCATATGCAAATTTTACAATGTTTAATCTGTTTTGCTTTGGACCACTGCAGCATTCCATTGACTATTGGTTATGGGCCGATCTTCTGGCTCCAGAGTCCGAACGTCTTGTAAAGACTGTTGTTCGGGTGTTTGAACAAGCGGAGGCTGACTTATTTTACATACCCTTCTTCACAACAATCAGTTTCTTTCTACTCGAGAAATCACAGCGCAGTCTGCTTTACAGGGTGTGGGCGCCAGTGCCAAGGTTTCCTTTTTTTGGCTGATAAATTATAATCAAATCAACCTATTGCGAGGATAAGGGCTTAGTCCATGCTTCTTCCTTGGAAAGGAATTTTTTATGAGAACAATGCATGGTTTCTAATCGTGACATGTCATAGTTGTTGACACAGAAATTGTGTGATATACAGGAGGCTTTAAATTGGGTGAGAAACCAGCCTGCGTGGCAGCGATCTGGTGGTCGGGATCATGTGCTGCCAGTTCATCATCCTTGGTCATTCAAGTCCCATCGTAGGTTCATGAAACATGCAATTTGGCTGCTTCCTGATCTTGATTCAACTGGCAACTGGTAAGCCCCTTTTAAACTAGTATTTTCTATATTTTGACCACCTTCGCTCTCCATCTACAAAGTTTTTTGTGTTGGCTTGTGAATTAGGTATAAACCAGGTGAAGTTTCCTTGGAGAAAGATGTTGTACTTCCCTATGTGCCTAATGTTGAGGTGTGCGATCACCGTTGTGCGGTCCAGCATGCGGCTGATCGGAAGACACTTCTTTTTTTCCGTGGTCGGATGAAACGTAATGCTGTAAGTGAATCTCATAGCTAGCAAAGTTTTGTTGTAGGGTTTTTTGGTTTCAACTCTTTCACTCCTTTGGTGTTAGCTTTTTTGCAGTGTCCATGCTCACCTAAAATTACCTTTCTCTTTTCGCTAGCTTGAGAGTTTCTGGCCATATAGAGGACAACAAAATTTTCTACCCTAGGACAATTTTCCTTTATCTCTTTTGCAAACCAGATTTAATGGGTTGTACCTTTCATTCATCATTCCAACCTTGTATAAAGCTTGCGCTATCTTGTTACAACTTTGCTAGTTGTATCTTTTGTTGTTTGTTTGAGTGCATGCATTGTAGGTCCCAAAAACCTTAGTTCCTTATTCTATGTTTGTCAAGTATCCACGTTTATGGTGTTGTGTAGCCAGTTCTATAATTAGAACCCACTCTCATGGGTAGTTCAAGTATTTAGATTTATGTGCATTGTGTAGCGAGTTCTAGTGCCTCAAAATTGCAACCCAATCTCATATAGTTCATGTTTAGAGTTTCACCTCTTGTCTTACGGTGGCTCTGGTATCTTCCAAGGCAGAAAAGGGAGTGGGGGCTGTTTTGTGGCTGTACCTAGCCCATGAGAGGTAGACATACCTCTACCGGGTGTGTTGAGCCATGTGTGGATAGCAACCTTGTAGGCTTGCTATTGGTCGATTCCTTTTCCTAGGTTCCTATGGGATCAGTGTCTTGTTTTTTTTGGTGATCTGGCATTTCGATAGGTTCCACACATTGGATCGGTCCCACACATGCACATACACTTGAAAATAAAGAGAACTCAATGAAGAGCAAAATGGGTCTCAATTGCTACCAAATTTCATGTCCAACTTCTCTCTTTAGAGTCGACCATTTTAGTGAGGGAAAATTAAAAAATAGTAAAAGGGTTAATAATGTAAAATGGGTAGTAAAATGTATTCCGAGACTTGAGATTTCAGTAGGTGAATGCATTTTATAGAAGTGCCAACACAATTCTATAAGGATTTAATTGGGATTTTACAGAATGAAACTGGATATTTATGAGTCCAATAGAGTCTGGAACGGATCTCGAAAGCACGTGAAAGTGGAAGTATGGCTAATCAAAAGGTGGGATGGGAGCCAAGGTTTTGTTATGTCACGTGCACATCTAACCCTATCTGCATGTGGACAAGCTATTCCTACTTCTAGGGTTTAGGTAGCCTAGGAAGTGTTCTGGAAACCTTGTGAGCTTGTACGCAGGCTGTGCATGTCTAGGCACTTAGAGTAGCTGCATACGCTCTGATCGCACAACCCATGATCACTAGCGTTACAGTGCATGAACCCCTTTTTGCCAAGTACACATGAACCACCTTATTTCACTTATTATTAATAAGTGACTTTTCTAATCCAAATCGTGGAGGCTGTGGGAGCATTGCTCGACCGAGAAGTTTGCACCCATATATGTGGGCCAAGGGGCGCCATTAAGAGGCAGAAGACTCAGGTGAAGAAGACCAAGGAGCGGAGACCATCAGTGCCCCTCAAGACCTAGCAGTGTGGCGCAGTGTGGCGTTTTCTCAATCTAGGTTTTTGCTAGCAGATGCATTAGCGTTTTCAGATTTCAGCCCCTAGCGTTTTGCATCAACAAACCAGCCAGTAGCTTCGCAGTGCCACACCATCCCCGTACCAGGTCCTCAGTGGAATCCACTAGCGCCATCAGATTCAGCCAGCGTTTTCAGATTTCAGCCATCATTGTTTTTGCATAACCTTGTTGTCCGGCACAGTTGCAGAATTCAGCCCTAGGATAGCGCTCAGTTTTCAGCCAGCCTTCAGCCTAGCGTTTTTCATTTTCAGCCCTCAGTCTCCGTAGTCGTCGTTGCCGACATCATCGCCATTGTCGTCGTCATTGTCTTCGACATCATCATCGTCAAGTACCACAACATCTAGTAGCATTGTACCACTTTGCAATCTAAAGCAAATACCTCTCTAGCAATAGAGAGGGGCCCTTGGAGGGGGGTTTGGGACCCTCCATTTGGTGTCGTCTCTTCCTCTCTCTCTAGCACTCATGCACTTTGCACTCAATTTTCCACTCCCTTGCACATTTTCTCTCTAAGCAAGGAAGGCTCTCCCTTCCTCTAGGAAAGGAAACCTTGAGCACTCACTGTTTTACTCATCCTGAGCTTACACCATCATTCACTTCCGCCGCACATTACATTGGTATCAGAGCTCTTTGGCAGTGGTCGGTATTATCACTCAAGGAAAGAAGCATAAGGAACCAGAGTAATTTTTTTCTGCTTGTTGTGGTCGCACGTTACCCAAGATCACTTGGGCGTTTCGATCCCTAATCTGTGTTTTTGAAGAGAGGATTTTCCGAGAGCATCGATCTTTTGAATGGTTTGGCACTCCGTCTCTTTGTTTATCTGCATTGCATGCACAGTCATTTAGGGAGAAAAGTATTTTTCCAGTTACTCTACATGGGATGGGTATGTTTATGGTTTTGTGTTGGAAATGGTTGCAATAATTTTCCTCCTCGGAGATTCTTAAAGAAGTTGGAGCCACGACCATAGACGCAGTTGGAGCATTGAAGCCGCAACACATCATTTTGTGTCGCTTTCGGCACAACCCAAAGAAGCAAGCATTGCAGACCTTCATGAAGTTCAAGCATCGCACGATCCACGCATCAGAGTGGGCCAGCGAAGAGTTCTTCGCAAGATTCCATGAGTTGTTGGTGCACTCTTTCGACGCTATACAGCTCGGTACCAGTATCTCGCTTTGAGGACTTGATGAGTGTAAGGTGCAGCGGAATGAATGTTTGAACTTTGCTCAAGATGAGTGCTCCGAACTGTGCTCAAGGTTCCTTTTGTTCTTATGGAAGGGAGAACCTTCCGTTCTTAATGAGAGAGTGCAATGGACACAAACAAAGTAAATGGACACTGTGAATGGAAGTGTCTGAGACTGAGAGATAGAGAAGAGAATACGACACCAGAGATGTTGTAAAACCCTCCTCCGAAGGCCCCACTCTCTATGGCGAGAGTGGTCTACTTATGATTGCACAAATCTCTACAATGCTTGGACTTGCCGACGAGGTCGACGACGACGAGACGGGCTGAAATGTGAAAACGTTAAGGGCTGAAATCTGCAAATCTTCTATCTGTTGAATTCTGACTCTATATCGGTGACGATGTCGATGACGACGATGCGACGACGACGCGCTGAAAACGCAGATGCTGAAATCTGCGTTTTCCGGGCTGAAATTGTAAACCTTGTAGAAACTGACCGTGCGGCGAGGAACTGCTGCAGGAAGGTGAGATCTGCGAGGTTCGGGACTTGATCTGCGGTGTCTAAAGGCTGAAAACTGAAAACGCTGGTTCTAGGGATGATTCCGTCGCAAAGATTTGCAAAAACGCCGAGGAGTCAGGCTGATGCAAAAACGCTAGGGCTGATTTGTCTTGATCTGCAAAAACGTTGTTGATCTGCTGGTGCAAACTGCTAACACTAGGGTTGATCTGTCTTCTGCTGTTGTCGGGAATCTGCAAGTGCAAAAACGTTGGTTGATCTGGTCCAAAAACGCTAGGCCTCTTGGGGGTTCTGCTGAGAAGTTGCCTGTTGAGCAAGGTGCTCCTGCTGCCTCGTCTGCCAGAAAGTGCTAACTCTGGTTTGCTTATATATTATCTTAGCAAAATTGCCCTACCTATTTTCCAACAAAATTCACTTAAAAATAATAAGTGAAAAATGTTAAAAATAGGGAAAATAGGCCTATGCATTGTTAAAATGCTACTGATGGGATTTGATTGGAATCTGATGGTCATGCTGTGTGCAACCAGAGGATATGCATCTAATCTAAGTGTATGGACATGCACGGTCTGCGAACAGACTCACAAAAGTGCCAGATCACTTCCTATTCTAGACTGACTTGACTGAACTTAACCTTGATCATGTTGTAGCTTGTCCATGGACACATAGGGTTGGATGTGTCACGTGACATCCCCTCCTTTTCAAAGTGAGGTACTGGTACCGAACTGTATGGCGTCGAGGGAGATCGCCAATAGCATCCGGAATCCTGGAAGGGACTCTTCGCTGGCTCACTCTGATGTGTGGGTCGTGCGGTACTTGAACTTCATAAAGGTCTGCAATGCTTCTTTTGGCCGCGCCGAAAGCGACAAAGTCTTCTGAGGCTCCTTCAATGCTTCAACTGCGTCGAGAGTCATGCTTCTTTCTTCTTCAAGAATCTCCATGGCTGAAAATTTCTGAAACCATTTCTAACACAAAACCATGAACATACCTATTCCATGTAAAGTGAGTGGAAAAAATCTTGTCTTCCTAAAAGATTGTGCATGCAATGTAGATGAACAAAGAGATGGAGTGCTAAACCGTTCACCACACACACGCAAACAATGAGATCTAATCTCGTCTTTCTGATCCAAATTAATCAACTCTGGCAATTCACAATGGAAATGCCCATGCTTGGTGCTCATACTTTCATGTGCTCTTTCTACAACCTTGTCGTGCCAAGGAAGAGACATGGAATGTGACGTCCTTGAATGCATAGTGTTCAGTTTTTCATGAACAATCTGTAACTAAGTCAGACTTTGTAAATAATTAATTTATTTACGAGAAAAGAATTATCTAATTAGTTGTGTGCACACCAGAATAGACCTAGCAGTTCTAAGGCCTCAGGTGAGCCTAAATGCGGGCCACAACACCTCAGAGGGACCTTAGCAGAAATTACCTTGAAGCCCTAGCGATTGGGAAATCGGGTCTTCAGAAAGGGGTAATCAGTAGCCTCAGATTTTAGGCTCAGAAAAATACGCGCGTCAATACAAGCACATGAATGAGATGGGGTCCTTAGAACAGTGACCCTAAGGCTAATAAAGCTAATAAAGCCTTAGGGTAAGTTTCGTTAAATTAAATTTAGCGGTCCGTGCCCGGGCGGGCGGTCGGACAAGTGTAAACAGGTAAAGGTGGTGCAGTGCCAGTGCGGCATTGCGCCGGTAAACCTTTGGTGTTCTCATTGAAGAATCATTGGTAGCATTTGTTAGTTAGTTGCACATTTTTAATTAATGAGCTAGAAGTTTTTAAAGTCAAAAGTTGAATGGTTTTTAAGTTTTTAAAGCAAGTGTGCCAAGTGGCACACGTACCAATGCAAACTTTCACTCTCACTCTCACTCTCACCCTCTCTCTTCCTAGCGCCCCCTCTCCCTGATGGCTATTTAGGAGCCCCCCCTCCCCCATTTTTAGGGTTGGCAGTGCACCTACCCCCCCCTAATGTGAGTGTGCTCTACGTGGTGGAGCCCTCCATTGAAGCTTGAGAGCAGCCCCTTGCGACATATGTGGTAGCCTTGTGCTCCCATTGTCAAGAACAAGGGATCTCACAGTCATAGACACCTTCTGGTGAAGTTTCATCGCGAGAAGCTGCCGTAGACGCTCTCTTAGCAGAGTGTGGCGGCTGTAATTCTCTGTTTTCAGCCCCTAATCACCTCGATTAGGGCTGTTTTCAGAAGATCAACCATAGAAATTCTCTTCTCTCTCCTTATCTTAAGCCTACATCAAGTTTGGTGCGATTCCATCGCGAAGAAGACCTCTGTTTCAGCGTAGGGGTGTGCACAGGTAAGAATTTCAGGTTATGTGCAGAAAATTACAGCAAGCATGTGCGTGTGCATTTTGCTTGTTTCTCTTTTGTGTTCGATGCATGACTGAATGAGCATGAAGGCAACACATAACGGAAGATGGACTCTCCTCTGTGAGAGCTTCTGATGAGCTGTTTTGGAAGATAGACTCTCTTTTCGAGAGCTTCCAACCAGTCTCGCAGAAGAGGGGAAATCCCCTAAGCAGAAAGAAAGTGGAAACACTTTCTCAGTCAGTAGTCAGAACATGACAGAAGAAAGAATAGAGGACGGGCGTATGCCTCGTTCTTGTGCTTGTAAAGATTCTCCCTTAGTAATAAAGATATTCTCTTTATGGGGGGGGACCAGCCCATCTTATGGTCCCCAATGAAGTGTCAAGCTTTTTCTCTCTCTCTCTCTCTCCAATTCTCTTGAGCATTTGAAGTACAATTAAAAGTCAGTTTACGCTTCCGTATTTTTGTGACAGTGGTATCAGAGCAAGGTCCTCTCTCTCTTCCTGAAGGGATTGACGACTCTTGGCAGACTGCAGAAATGGGAGGACGCGAGATAGAGTTCTCTCTCCTTCAACAATAGGTGGAAGAGTTGCAGAAAGCTCTCCCCCATCCAGAAGTCCAAAAGATTCTCCATACTCTTGAAAAAGGGAAGGAGAAAATGCCGATGGGGTCGGGAGAAATCCCGCAGAACCCAAAGGCGCCACAACCAAGGAAAGATTCTTTGATTGGAACCTCCCGCATGCACGAGAGGCAGAAGAAACCTCCAGAACGTCATGTGCGGTTTAATCCAAAAGTTCAAGAGCAGGATCCCCCTGATTCCCCTCAGTTCTCTTTCATGAAGGATCTGGACGACATAGTTGCTCCGGAAGACATGTTTCTCGACGATCCGTCGCAACAAGAAGTGCATTCAAGGGAAAGGACTCCTGTCCACAAGGAGTCTAAGCATAGAAAGAAGGAGCACCATAAGAAGAAGCACCACAGGCAGAAAACATTCAAGTCGGGAGATAAGGACGTGAAATTCGACACCTATGATGGACGGCGTGATAATGACAAAGCTTTGGCTTTCATCCGCCAATTTGAAGTTGCATTTGCAGAAGGGAATTTTAAGGAAAGATCCAAGCTTCGCCATGTCAGTTTGTACCTGAAAGGCACCGCCAGCAATTGGTGGTTAACCCTTATCCTAGAAAATCGCAAACCCCAAGATTGGACCGCTTTCAAGAAGGAGTTCTACGCACAATTCCTCCCTCCAGACTATGAGGAAGAGGTAAAGAAAGAATGGGATCGACTTTCACAGTCGGAGAACGAAACTGTTCCACGCTATGTGGATAGGTTTTGGGACGTTCTCTTGAAAGTCACTCCATTCAAGAAGATTGACGATTCGGAAAAGATGCGCAAGTTTGAAGTAGGACTGCATAAAGCCTTGCAAAAGGCTATGAAGCTTTACCCTCGAGGTAACTTGCAGATACCTAATGGAATCAGCCCGCATAGCTGATGGAATACATGACAAGGGTACTCCCAGGAAGATGGAGCAAAGTACTTACCATGCCAAGCAGAAGGCTCTCCATGAGCAGCCTACCTCTTCTACTTCTTCTCAAAAGAAGAAAAAAAACGCCTCCGAAGCAGAAGCAAAGCCAAATCAGCCCAAGAAAGGGAGATATCTCTCTCTTGCTGAGTTACGAACCTACATTAGTGAAGGAAGATGCTTCAAGTGTGGACAAGTTGGTGGTATGAAGGGTGACTGTCCTACCAAACCTCCACAACCACCCTCTTCCAATGCAGTCCCAGATGTAGAAGGAAATACAACCAAGGATGGAAAAGAAAGAGCTCTTCTCAAAGCATGGGGTAGTATCAACAACCAGCGGGCTCTTATTTTGTTTGACCCTGGTAGTACAGACAACTTCATCTCTACCAAGCTAGCTGACGACCTGAACTTGCAGCCCAATCGTTTTGGAGTCTCTATTCAAGCGCAATCTGCTTTCAAAGGGCAGAACTCAAACTCTACTCCAATCATAGGGAAGTTGAATCTAAAGGTCGACGACTACAAAGATCAAGAGTTTTTCTTACTAGCTTCACTTGAAGGATGCGATGTTATCTTGGGAATGCCTTGGCACTACAAGATGCATCCCATTCCGGACTATGTTCAGAAAACTTTATCCTTTGCTCATAAAGGAAAGGAGTATCTTGTACTTGCAGATGCAGGTGATTGGCGTATTCCTATTGCCAATCACATTGCCATCAAGAAAGAAATGAAAAAGTGTGTTTCAACGTACTTGATTTTTGCAAGAGAGAGAGATGTGTCTGTTTCACAACTTTCTTCCTCTTTAGAGCAAAAAAGACTTAAGTTATTAGAAAGTTATAAAGATTGCTTTGCAGATGAACTTCCAAATGAACTCCCACCTCCTCGACTTGAGGATCATACAATTTATTTGATCCCAGGAAGTTCTCCTCCAAATCAGCCCCCTTATCGAGTTAGTCTAATGCAGCAAGAGGAAATTCTCAAGCAGGTTAACGAACTTTTGGAGAAGGGCTTAATAAGGCCTAGTACTTCTCCATATTGTTCACCTGTCTTGCTAGTACAGAAAAAGGATGGCACATTCCGCATGTGCATAGACTATAGATCCCTAAACAAGTCACAATCAAGAATCGATTTCCAATCCCTCGGATTGACGACATTCTTGACAAGTTACAAGGAGCAAGTGTCTTTAGTCGTATAGACTTGAAGAGCGGTTATCATCAAATCCGCATAGCTCCTCAGGATGTGCATAAGACTTCATTTAGAACAACCTTCGGGTTGTAGGAATTTCTAGTGATGCCTTTTGGGCTCACTAATGCACCGGCTACATTCAACAGAATGATGGATAGAATCTTCCACTCATATAGAAGCTTCACAGGCGTTTTCTTTGATGACGTCTTAATCTTCTCAGAGACGGAAGACGAACACTACAAGCATCTCGCCTTAGTGTTTGAAGAATTACGCAAACACAAATTATTTGTGAATGCTAAGAAGAGTGAGTTCTTTCTAAAAGAAATCCACTATTTGGGCCATATAGTATCTCACAACCAGGTGAGAATGGACCCTGATAAGATTCAAGCAGTTGTAGAATGGCCTACGCCAACTACAGTACATGATGTACGAAGTTTCCTTGGCCTCTGTTCTTATTATCGACGTTTCATTCGAGCTTTTGCCGTGATAGCAGGTCCCCTCCATGACCTGACAAAGAAGCGGATTCCATTCCATTGGGGGTCTGGACAAAAACAAGCTTTCGCAAAGCTTAAGTATCTACTCAGTCACGGACCTGTTCTCACCGTCCATGATCTTCGCAAACCTTTCGAGGTATATTGCGATGCATCTGGAGATTGTGTACGAGCAGTTTTGAACCAAGAGGGTCACGCGATAGTCTATGAAAGTCGGTGCCTTAAAGATGCAGAGTTGTATGTCTCCATATACGAGAAAGAGCTAATGGCAATAATTCATGCTCTTTCCATTTGGAAACACTATCTATTAGGAGCTGATTTTATTATCAAGACAGATCATCAAAGTCTCCGCTACTTCCTCACACAAAGAAAGTTATCCGAAAAGTAGATGCGATGGACCAACTTTCTTTCCATGTTCCATTTTCAGACTTTTGGAACAAAGAATGCAGTTGCAGATGCTCTCTCCAGGCGTCCAAAGATCAATGCACTAATAACAATTTATCATGAGGAACTAGAATCTCTCAGCGAGATGTATCCTCAAGATCCAGACTTCGCCACAATTTGGGCAGATCTTCAAGCTGGTCACTCAAGGCCACCTTATTCCATTAGGGATACTACGCTCTATCGTCAACAAGCAATATGCATAGCTCAGCCCTTACGACAGAAGGTGATGGATGAAGCACATAATTCTCCTTATGTCGGGCATCGGGGAATTGCTTCCACCACTAGTGCCCTCGAAAGGTATTTCTTTTGGCCAACACTCCGTGCGGACATTAAAAAACATGTATGTGAGTGTTTAGTATGCCAAAAAGTGAAATATGACAGACATAAAGTTTATGGCAAGCTTCAGCCACTCCCTGTGCCTAACACGCCATGGGAAAGTATTGCCATGGATTTTATTACGGATCTTTCTAGATCCAAGAATGGAAATAATGCAATCTGGACTATAGTAGACAGATTCAGTAAGCAAGCCCCTTTTCTTCCAGTAAAGAAGACGATCAAAGCTGATCACATGGCTAGAATATTTCTAGCTCAGATTTTTAAACACCATGGATTGCCAAAGACTATTGTGAGCGACAGAGATCCCCGCATGACTAGTCTATTTTGGTAGGCATTGTTCGAAAACTCGGGAACTAAGCTTGATTTTTCATCAGCTTAAGCCTTATCATCCTCAAACAGATGGTCAAAGCGAAATCGCTAATGCCACTGTTTTAGATCTCCTCAAGTGCTATGTTTCGGAACGACAATCCGAATGGGAACAAGACTTACCAATAGTTGAGTTTGCGTATAATAATACCATACATTCCTCAACTGGTAAAGCCCCCTACGAAATTATTTATGGGAAGCCACTCTTACTTCCTATTATGGTAACCAAAGAAAACATCTTCGCCGCAGATGAATTTGTGCGCAATATTGATGTTGTCCATCAGCAAGTAAAGCAAGCGATTCTTCGTACTCAAGAGCAACAGAAGAGAAAAGCAGACAAGCACAGAAGGAATCTCAATCTTGAAAAAGGACAATATGTCCTGCTTCGGTTTGAAAAAGCTAGATTGAAAAAGCGGGTCGGCAAAGGGAAAGTTGTCAAACTTTCCCATAGATTTTTCGGCCCTTTCAAAATTACAGATAAAGTCAATGATGTGACTTTCAGATTGGATTTGCCTTCTAACTGGCGAATCCATAATGCTTTTCATGTCAGTCTCCTCCGACCATATGTTGGACCTCCTCCAGTGGCGCTCGTACAAGAAGATCCTCCAGAAGTCGAAGAGACTGAGGAAATCCTTCAACCTGAACAGATAATACACCACTCGGAGAGACAACTCAAGTCGGGGAGTCTACATCGAAAGTATTTAGTCCAAGTTCAAGAATTACACTCCATCAGATGCGAAGTGGATGACTGAGTCCGATCTGAAGGACTACCCCGACATGTTGCACAATTATGTTGACGCTCTACAATTGAGGTCAACTGTTTAGAACCAAGAGGGATGCAACTAAGTCAGACTTTGTAAATAATTAATTTATTTACGAGAAAAGAATTATCTAATTAGTTGTGTGCACACCAGAATAGACCTAGCAGTTCTAAGGCCTCAGGTGAGCCTAAATGCGGGCCACAACACCTCAGAGGGACCTTAGCAGAAATTACCCTGAAGCCCTAGTGATTGGGAAATGGGGTCTTCAGAAAGGGGTAAGCAGTAGCCTCAGATTTTAGGCTCAGAAAAATACGCGCGTCAGTACAAGCACATGAATGAGATGGGGTCCTTAGAACAGTGACCCTAAGGCTAATAAAGCTAATAAAGCCTTAGGGTAAGTTTCGTTAAATTAAATTTAGCGGTCCGTGCCCGGGCGAGCGGCCGGACAAGTGTAAACAGGTAAAGGTGGTGCAGTGCCAGTGCGGCATTGCGTCGGCAAACCTTTGGTCTTCTCATTGAAGAATCATTGGTAGCATTTGTTAGTTAGTTGCATATTTTTAATTAATGAGCTAGAAGTTTTTAAAGTCAAAAGTTGAATGGTTTTTAAGTTTTTAAAGTAAGTGTGCCAAGTGGCACACGTACCAATGCAAACTCACTCTCACTCTCACTCACCCTCTCTCTCTTCCTAGCGCCCCCTCTCCCTGATGGCTATTTAGGAGCCCCCCCTCCCCCATTTTCAGGGCTGGCAGTGCACCTACCCCCCCTTAATGTGAGCGTGCTCTACGCGGTGGAGCCCTCCATTGAAGCTTGAGAGCAGCCCCTTGCGACATATGTGGTAGCCTTGTGCTCCCATTGTCAAGAACAAGGGATCTCACAGTCATAGACACCTTCTGGTGAAGTTTCATCGCGAGAAGCTGCCGTAGACGCTCTCTTAGCAGAGTGCGGCGGCTGTAATTCTCTGTTTTCAACCCCTAATCACCTCGATTAGGACTGTTTTCAGCAGATCAACCATAGAAATTCTCTTCTCTCTCCTTATCCTAAGCCTACATCAAGTTTGGTGCGATTCCATTGCGAAGAAGACCTCTGTTTCAGCGTAGGGGTGTGCACAGGTAAGAATTTCAGGTTATGTGCAGAGAATTACAGCAAGCATGTGCGTGTGCATTTTGCTTGTTTCTCTTTTGTGTTCGATGCATGAATGAATTAGCATGAAGGCAACACATAAAGGAAGATGGACTCTTCTCTGTGAGAGCTCCCGATGAGCTGTTTTGGAAGATAGACTCTCTTTTTGAGAGCTTCCAACCAGTCTCGCAGAAGAGGGGAAATCCCCTAAGCAGAAAGAAAGTGGAAACACTTTCTCAGTCAGTAGTCAGAACAGAACAGAAGAAAGAATAGAGGACGGGCGTATGCCCCGTTCCTGTGCTTGTAAAGATTCTCCCTTAGTAATAA
This sequence comes from Adiantum capillus-veneris, assembly GCF_014529385.1. Lineage (NCBI taxonomy): Eukaryota > Viridiplantae > Streptophyta > Polypodiopsida > Polypodiales > Pteridaceae > Adiantum > Adiantum capillus-veneris. Next base: position 149,920,162 of record NC_140944.1, read on the forward strand.
AGATATTCTCTTTATGGGGAGGGACCAGCCCATCTTATGGTCCCCAATGAAGTGTCAAGCTTTTCCTCTCTCTCTCTCTCCAATTCTCTTGAGTATTTGAAGTACAATTAAAAGTTAGTTTACGCTTCCGTATTTTTGTGACACAATCCGCATACATCCGTGCTCATTCATGAGTGAAACGTGGTCGACGTACAATATGTCATGCCTAGGAAAAGGGAGCACATAAAGACACTGACTAAAATATAGAAAACGATCACGAATGAAACACTCGAACAATGCGTGTTGACTAATCATGCAAACACATAGTACTTCCTGTGGGGGTTCTTTGGATCTAGGCTCGAGAGCCAAGATCGGTTCTTCCCGAGGGGGTTCTTGGGACCTAGGCTCGAGAGCCAAGATCGGTTCTTCGTGATTGATGGGATCTGCAATGAGGATAGTTTCACTAGACAAAGTATCAACTAACATATCATCCTTGTGAACAACCATATCATCTTCATGCAACTCATCATGCTTGTGAGAAATCACATCTTGATCATGCAAATCATCATGCTCATTATTATCATCCAAATCATCATGCTTATCATTGTCATTCAAATCATCATCATGCAAACATGTGTGTCATGCTTGGGAGAAGAAGGGAGTGAGAGAGGCCCCTTTTCCTGATTCTGTGCAAAGTACGCCTGCACTTGAGAAAAAAGTCGCCACAACTCTTTCATGTGTTGGTCGCCCTTCTCTTGTCTTGCTTCTCTTTATGCTTTTCTTACTTTGGCTTTCAAGTGTGCTTGCTCGCTCTCACGCGCTATGGTTGCCATTCTTTCTCGGTACTTACGCTCTATGGCTGCGATTCTGTCTTCGCTTTCTAACTTCTTGTCCTTCATCCTCTTGTCGAAAGCCTCCATAGGAGTTAGTGCAATCCTTGGCGTAGATGGGAAAGGGTCAGAAAAGCCTCCTAGTGGGGAAAATTCTTTGTCGCCTCTCTCATGCTCATCACCTCTAAGCGAAGTATCCATTCCGCTTCGAGTGATGACCATCCATTGAAGTCTTGCGTTCTTGTGGGTTCTTGTGGTCTTGGATTCTTAAGTTAACAGGAACTTGGGTTCTTGCGGGTCTTGGTTCTTGGGGTTCTTGAGTTCTTGAGGTTCTTGCGGTTCTTCTTTTGCTTGCAATCTGTGTTAGAGAAGGATTTTCTCTTCACCCGAGTTTTGCTCTTTTCCGCGGGTGCACCCCTTGGCGGCCTTGTGCTCACACCAAGGTTGCTTTTTTCCACCTCACGTCGATTGGCCCTCCGCTAAGTGCACGGTCCGCTCTCAATGAGTGAAAAGAGGCACAAGGGGAGGCTGGACAAGCCCTTCTTTCCTGGGATTCCTGTCACTCTTCAAAACACGATTAGGAATCGGCACGCCCAAGTGAACTTGGGTTCGTGCGACCTCAACAAGCAAAATTTTTTTCTTGTGTACGTTCTTGTGGTTCTTTCCTTGAGTGATACAGAACACTGCCAAAGCTTTGATACCAATGTAAGGTGCAGTGGAATGAATGTTTGAACTTTGCTCAAGGTGAGTGCTCCGAACTGTGCTCAAGGTTCCTTTTGTTCTTATGGAAGGGAGAACCTTCCATTCTTAATGAGAGAGTGCAATGGACACAAACAAAGTGAATGGACACTGAATGGAAGTGTATGAGACTGAGAGATAGAGAAGGACACCAGAGACGTTGTAAAACCCTCCTCCGAAGGTTCCACTCTCTATGGCGAGAGCGGTCTACTTATGATTGCACAAATCTCTACAATGCTTGGACTTGCCGACGATGTCGACGACGATGAGGACCAGGGTTGAAAATTGCAGGGTACCCCTGCTCTTCCCCAAGAAGGGAACTCTCATGTGTGCCCTTCCCAAAGGAAGGGCTATTAGACAATCCGGCATTCCCCATGCATGGGAGAAATTCAATGACCCTTCCAAACTTTGTATTTAAAAAATGTAATGTATAACTAGTTTGTGCAATATCACATACATGTCCTAATTGGAGTGCCAAATTATCACAAACAAACAAACCAGAAGCTCATCATACATGTTATTATATGAAGCAATTCTTACATGCCAATTATAAACATTCTCAAGCTTGAGACTGCCAGACAAGAAATATGAGACAAGAAGGAAATGCAGCAAATGAGACTATATCTGAGGGTAGTACCACATGAGTAACACACAAACAGAGAAGTAAACAAATCAAAATAGAAAAGCTTTCTTTTGTGTAAGCTGGCATTTACCAAGACTGAACAAAGCTCAATTTGGAATGAATTGTGTACCAGGAGAAATTCCACTTATTGTATAACTTGGACGCCTTCTCTTAGAAATCCTCTTCTGTCCACTTGTAAGAAAAGCCATACATTTCATCTATGGTAGTTGGGTTACGGGTATTGGTACTATTTTGCAAAGAGAAACCCAAAAGCTAAATATTCAACTTGCTCAAACTCAAAATTTACATGCAATTCTCGTTTCATATACCGATTGAAAAGTACCATCTTGTTTACACAAAGAACCAGCAAAGTAATTCAAAGTTCACACGTTTCAATAAAAGTACCACACTCTTTGCACTACTAACAAATCAAAACAGACCATGCAATTTCACATAATCAAGTTCAGTACTATTTCACCAACAAAATTGCAAAATTACAAAAGCTTTTTAGTCAAGGATTCTAGCAAGCATAATCAATGTACAAAAAGCCCAAAAGCTCTATGAGAGGCTACATAGCTTGCACGTTATCTAGAAGTCCATGAAATAGTAGAGAACACAACACGTTACATTGCGATCCTCTATGCTGCAACATTTATGAATCTCCTTTTCTTCTTGCTCCATAAGGAGAACATCATCCCAAGGCACATTTGAAGTGGTTTTGGGCCCATTCAAGCCTATAAACATATAGTTTTCCAACGTTGTCGTGTTCATACTTGTTCTATGGGCTGATTTAATGTTGTTTTGACAAGAGAACCCTTGTTCTGCAGCAGCTGTACTCACAGGAACCACTAAGAGAATCTCCCAAAGTCTCATTAAGTTGGGGAATGAGTCATGCATGATAATGTCATCTCTACATACTTCCCATGCATCACGGAAGCTTTTATGTTTAAAGTTGCTAGACAAAACAGTGGTAAATGAGTCCAGTTCTCCCATACACTTCTCTACACTCTCTCATATTGGCGAAGAACTTGCAACAACCATTGCTTGCTACAAGCTTCAAGCAACAACTCTTCACTTGGGTAGTGCTTTGGGCTAAAAAGCTTGCAAGCCTCGAAGATGGGCATGTCTTCTTGCATCCTTGTAGTCAAATTCTCCACGACTTTTATGACTAATTCTTTACCTAGATGCATGCAATCCTCAAAAGATCCACCTCTGCTGCTTCCCTCAATTTTGTCAAACCTTAACATGTGAACATGCATATCTCCACCTGCATCAGAAAAAGTGATTTGGCCACCTTTTGTTTGCTGAACAAACTGTTTCAAATACTTTGTTCCACAATCAGCCGAGTCTCTCAAGAATTTCTTCTTCAAGTTTTGTAACGCCGCATCAGCAAACCCTGATATGTTAGCAATATCCACAAGATTTGATTGAAACTGACAACTTAAAAGATTCAACTCTGAACATACGTCTGCTAATAAATGTATGTAAAACTGTTTTGCATAGAGGACAAGCTCATCATAGAGGCTTGGCTTCTCTTTTCCAAACTCCAAAAGCAAAGCGGGTATAACTTTTACCATGCGTTCCATCACATGTCCATGTGAAAGCCACCTCACAGAGTGGATATGTAGCATGGCTAACTCCGGCAAATTTAATGCTCCCTCAATAAGCTTGAAATCGTCCATCCTCTTTCCTGATGCATGAAGCCAAGTGTAGATACTTCTACAAAGCTTGTCCAAATGCACAAGTTCTGGAAATGAGTCAACAGCTTGACTTGCCGCGAGATTTTCACGATGGGCGAGACAATGCACGAGGAGGAGATGGGAGACATCTGCTCTCATTTTAGCAATGAGTCCATGTCTTTGACCCACCATAACTGAACACCCGTCAGTCGCAAGTGATACAAGTTTATGGATAGATAGCCCCATCTCTTTTAGCAATTTCACAAGAGCATCATATTTAGCTTCTGCTCCACCATCATCAGTTTTTATAAGCTTGACACTGTAACATGTGATACCACTTGTGACGCGACACGGTAGAGTGGAATACATTGATGAACAAGGAATATACAAAGTACGTATCGTAAATAGATGAAATAAAGAATTTGTATGAATAATAGTTACAAGAGGAGCATAGCTCGTTTCATAACCTCCCGACCACCCCCGAGCTATCTCAATCACACTCTCACTCTCAATCTCAATCTCAATGTTGTGCACAATCTCAATCACAATTACACTCTCACTCTCAATCACACTCTCAATCACAATCGCACTCTCAAAATCTCCGGATAGCAACAACGATCGTAATCCGAGTCGTAATACGATCACAATCCCAATATCATGACACCTCGAATAGATCTCGTTTCACACATCGATTTCTGCAACTTCTACAAAATAGCCAAAAGAACATACTCGTGCAACCAATTCAACATGATAATCAAATTCAAAACATTATTTTGTACCATCATAAAAGAGTATAATCACTTCTTGATTGGTTTTCACCTTTACCCCCATTTTTCAAATAACTGACATAAACAATGAGATGACCCTCTTTCCCCCTATTTGTACTATCATCTACCATGAGTGAGGACCAAGGGCTTGCTTGAATTTCTCCACATAAAGCATTCCAAAGCACGTCCCTGATTGCTTGTATGAATTTTATACCAGCCGTTTGATTTAATTAAGTACCATAATCTATATTGCGAGGCATATTTGGCAACCCTTGCTCAATCTGATGAAGGCAAAGCTTCTCAAAGAGCTCCATAGGCCCAGCACACTTCACGACGAAGTAAATTTGCCACATTATTGTGATCACACGTATTTTCTCCTCGTCTTCAAATGTTGTGACATACTCGGGAAGAGGAATGCATACCCTCTTTTCCTTGTTTGCCCACTTCAAGGCAGCTAGCTTATGCTCATCTGAAGCACTATGCTCATTTAGAGCAGGAAGTTGGAGTGTAGATTAACCTTTATTTGCAAAAGGGGTTTTTTGTTTGCAATAGACACACCACTCACACTTTACTCTAACCTGTCCCTCAACTACCACTGGATATGCCCATTTGTGCTCGAACTTCCAAGCTGGCCTCCATTTTCTTAGCTTTTTAGCTTTAGGAATTGGTTCGGAGCTGGTTGTATCTTGCACTTCTTGGGCTTCGTCATTATCAACTTGTCCTATCTTTGGGCCTTCTCCAAAAAGCTCCTCTATGACTCTAGCTTTTTGCTTTTGAAAAAACTCCTCTTTTCTCTTGCTTTTTCCTTCCACAGCTTTATAAAAGCTTGAAAGGTCTACTTGCTGCTGCTTCTTATCGCTTTCCATATTCAAATGAATCTACACTAATAATGCATAGCTGTCATTGCTACTCATTCAAGATGCAAGCAAGTTTTAAAATTAACTTTCATAATATAGAAAAGAGCACAGATAGCATGAACACAATACGCTTCAAAAGTAAGTTCACATACCAAGGTCCAAGCAAGGAATAAGCACTCTGGTCCTCAAGTAAAATATAGCTCCTCAAGTAAACATATAGCTGGATTCCAGTCTCTCAAATAAAACATCATAAATGAGATTTCTTTGTATCAGAACTGCAAGGCAAAAATGGTACATCAGTAGTTCGTCCAAAAAGTTTAGCATCTCTCTCTCTCTCTCTCTCTCTTTTTTTTTTTTTGCCTTTTTCATTTTTTCTCAGTTATGGACCAGTATATACTTTTCACAGATTTTCAGCTGGTTTTGTGTCTGCTCAGTTGTACACAGCATTAACTGAGGTCTTTAGGCAAGTGATGTCAGCTTTATAGATAAAGTAATATGTCATCATGCAAGAGACCATACTATACCATGGAGTTCAATGCAGGCATGATACGCTGGAGTCTCACTCCTCCATTAAGCTATACGAAACTTCGAAAAACCAAAACATGCACATGCTACTTTTGAAACTGTGAGATGCAATTAATAAATGGTAATCTTTGAAGTGACTAACTTGTTGAAAACAAACAAAAGACATCCCTTCTCCAACCTTTTCACAAGCCAAAACAATATGAGCACCTATGTCATGCTGCCATTGAAATTAACACCAGTTGATTGCTCTACTCACAAGAAGGAAGAAAGTGTCCTTAAATACCTTAGACATCATCTACAGCATAGCCTCCAAATTGCAATGCATATACTTGAATGCAAATTTGAGAAAATAAATGGCGAGATTTGTGTAGGACAGATAGTTTGCAGAAACAAATCCCTACCATCTCCTAGAAAACAAAACATATGTGATGTCGATGCGAAATTGGAACTTAGGTTCATAGAATCATCTGCAACTCAAGGTTGTGAAAAGTCCAGCTATATATTTATGATTCTAAAAGTCTTCTCTATAGGTACCATAGTTGTCCATGTTCGGAAAGGCCGCCAAAGAAACTGATACAAAGGCCTTTGTATGATCTTTGTAAGTGTGCAGCTTGCACTAGAGCCAGGTGATGTCCTCATATGACTGACGAACGCACCCACCCATTACTACAAATTTCAATAGCATACATCTATTCAATGCGCATATCTCAACTACGATGCAAGCGCACGCACACACAAGAAGGGACTTAGCGATTCGACGAGAAAAAGCATAAGATTACCTTTAGGCTTTGTTGAGATGTTCTTTTGCTACAATCAAGAGGCTTCAGGAAAGAAGCCTTCACCCTGTGTCATCCTTACACTTCTTGACTCCGAGTTTCGACTCCTAACTCAATGGCACGATCATGCGCAAAGACGACGCTTGCATCGACATTGTAGAATGCCATGACGAGCTTTGGGCGTCAATATGTAGCTGGCTTAATGTGTCTACATCCTCCTCCACAATGAGGGCTACATAGAGAGACTAGGGCTATGCGGCCAGTATTCTAGGACTAGGTGACGAGTAGTTTTGATCATCGTTGTTGCGCAGGCTGATGCAGCCCTCGCGACTCGCGAGTCGCATGCAATCTCTTGAGTCTCGACTGCTCAGTGCTCTGGAGTTTGAACTTTGAAAATTGAACGCGCGAAGTGCGCAACTGTATTGGTTCCAACTTCCCTCGCGAGTCACTAGTTGCGAATCGCAATTGCAAAATCAAATAGAGTAAGTAAATGGAGTAGGTGTGCTGGCAGCTGCATGCAAATCTCAAGGTTGTCTCGACCTTCGCAATTTTATTAAAGTTGCTTACCTTTGGGCTTATGCTATAAATCAAACTTGGACTCCCAGGCTCCAGTGTCCATTTAACCTTGGAAGGGCATTTTAAAAAGTGGCCCTTCCCGGGGAAGGCCAAGAGAATGCCATCCCTTCCTTAGTGAAGGGCTCCTCCGCCAAAGTGGCCTTCAGTGGGAAGGTCTCCAAAAATTTTGCTAGGCAAATGCAGGGCTAGGGATAAAGGAAGGGTGGGAAGGGTTGCAATTTTCAGGCCTGACATTGAGGACCAGATGAGACGGGCTGACATCTGAAAACGTAAGGGCTGAAATCTGCAAATCTTCTATCTGCTGAATTCCGACTCTATGTCGGTGACGATGTCGATGACGACGATGTGACGACCACGCGCTGAAAACGCAGATGCTGAAATCTGCGTTTTCCGGGCTGAAACTGTAAAGCTTGCGGAAACTGACCGTGCGGCGAGGAACTATTGCGGGAAGGTGAGATCTGCGAGGTTCGGGACTTGATCTGCGGTGTCTAAAGGCTGAAAACTGAAAACGCTGGTTCTAGGGATGATTCCGTCGCGAAGATCTGCAAAAACGTTGAGGAGTCAGGCTGATGCAAAAACGCTAGGGCTGATTTGTCTTGATATGCAAAAACGTTGCTGATCTGCTGGTGCAAACTGCTAACGCTAGGGCTGATCTGTCTTCTGCTGTTGTCGGGAATCTACAAGTGCAAAAACACTGGCTGATCTGGAGCAAAAACGCTAGGCCTCTTGGGGGTTCTGCTGAGAAGTTGCCTGTTGAGCAAGGTGCTCCTGCTGCCTCTTCTGCCAGAAAGTGCTAACTCTGGTTTGCTTATATATTATCTTAGCAAAATTGCCCTACCTACTTTCCAACAAAAGTCACTTAAAAATAATAAGTGAAAAATGTTAAAAATAGGGAAAATAGGCCTATGCACTGTAAAAATGCTACTGATGGGATTTGACTGGAATCTGATGGTCATGCTATGTGCAACCAGAGGATATGCATCTAATCTAAGTGTTTGGACATGCACGGTCTGCGAACAAACTCACAAAAGTGCCAGATCACTTCCTATTCTAGACTGACTTGGCTGAACTGAACCCTGATCATGCTGTAGCTTGTCCACGAACACATAGGGTTGGATGTGTCACGTGACAATGAGTCATGCGAAACGGGGTTTTGCCATTCATTAAAGCAGTTTGATCTACCCCACAGATGAACTCATGACGCAAAGGGCCGAACAGACTTCGACAAATGAAAGCGCAAAGGGCCGAACAGACTTCGACAAATGAAAGTAGAAACGAAAGAAAAGGATGCACGACCACAACTGACTCGTCGAGAGAGGATCAACTATATCAAAGAGGGAAACTGTTTTGAATGTGGGGAAACTGGGCAAATCTCCGCGAAGTGCCCTAACAAGGCACTGAATGAACAGCATGAAGAAAGGCCAGAACTTTCGAAAGCAGCTGAGGGACGTGGCAGAAAAGGCAGATAAAAGCAGAACTGGTACCAAATTGCGTGGTGTTGGAACCGAATCCAATGAATGAAAGGACAAACTTTGGCGTTTATAGGGCAAAGGGAAAGATCTTGAAGCTCTTTTAAAAGAGCCAAGGCAAACTTCTTGAATTGGCGGCTCGATTATACTCGACAGGCTGAGGCCACAGGCGGGGGTAGTTCGAGTGGTACCGGATAGGATGTTGCCATTACATCGATCATTGGCAAACTTCGTTTGCAATGACAAGGGTGTTTAGGGCACGAGGATTTCTAGGTAATTTCTTTGGGAGATTGTGACGTCCTCCTCGAAATCCCTTGGTACCACAAGAACAACGCCGTGGTTGACTACCGAGCTGAGAAAGCGATTTTGACAAATGAAGGGCTTAGAGATTGTACTTGATGAACTTTAGTTTCTTTACTCACTTTTTTTGGAAAGAATTGAACGATGAATGAAGGTCGAATATGTTTTGGCATGAATAAAGAACGCCAAGATTTTTCTCCACATTCATGCCGATTGCTTTTCAGAAGGTCTGCCAGGGAAGTTGCCACCAGCTCGTCCTAAGGATCATACCATTGATCTGATACTTGGAATCGCACCACTGAACTGGCCACCTTACCGTGTGAGCCGAGCCCAGAGAAACGCCTGTTTGGGACACATTGTCTCAACAGCAGAAGTACAGATGGACCCGGCCAAGATAGAGATTATCCGTGATTGGCCCGATTTGAAGAATGTCCATGAAGTTGAAAGCTTCTTTGGCTTACTACCGGTGGTTCATCAAAAAGTTTGCAGAGGATGTTTACCCCTTTGCACTTGACGACATAGAAAGGAGTCTCTCTCTCGTGGGGATCCACAGAACTGACTGCCTTTCGGGAATTGAAATAGAATTTGATTACAGGACCAGTTTTTGACTTTGCCGGATTTGCAGAAGTCGTTTGAAGTATGTTGTGATACTTTTGGTTGTAGTTTGGATACGGTCTTAATGCAAGAAGGCCAAGTCATTGCCTATGAGAGCCGATTGTTTTCAAGGCCGGAATTGACAGTACAGATATGTGAGAGAGAGCTTTTGGCGGCTATCCATGCTCTTACTCAGTGGCGACGTTACCTACTTGGAGCCGATTTTACGGTTTTCACAGATAATGGGAGTTTACGCTACTTCTTGTCATAGAAGCAGCTATCGAAAAAAGCAGATGCGGTGGGCAAACATCTTGTCACAGTTTACTTCCGGATTGTTCACATGCAGGGACAGAAGAAATTGGTGGCAAATACTTTGTCCCGAAAGCCGTTGGTTCTGGCTATTTCCGCGATACATCGTAGAAACTTCGAGAATATGGTCGGTAAGTATGCCGCAGATACAGATTTTGCAGATGTATTCAATTGAATACAGAAAGGGGAGATAGTAGCGGACTATTCCATTCGGGATGGCTACTTGATGAAGAAAATCATGTTGTGCGTTACACAGCCGTTGAGGGAAAAGGTTCTAACCGAATGTCGCTGTTTTCTTTTATGGGTCACTGCGGCATTGCTACCACCTTGAAAGGGGTAGAGAGATACTTCTTTTGGCCGAGACTCAAGAAGGATGTGGACGAGTTTGTGTGCAGTTGCTTGGTATTCTAGAAGGTCAAGTTTGACAGACATAAAGCACAGGGATTGTTACAGCCTTTACCCATACCCACTCGCCCCTGGGAAAGTATTGCAATGGATTTCATCTCCCGAGAACACAACGTGGGCACAATTGTTTATTGCCCAGGTCTTCAGATTACATGGCATGCTTGAGACGATTGTCTTCGACAGGGACCCCAGGTTCATGAGTTTGTTTCGGACGGCTATTTGGGAGAACATAGGCACGTGGTTGCAATTCTCGTCATCGTTCTACCTGCAGACTGACGGGCAATCAGAGGTTGCTAATTCAGTGGTACTGGATTTGTTGAAGTCTTCTTTGTTGGATCAGAAGACTACATGGGAAAGTTTTTTACCTTTGCCTACAGAAACACGATTAGCTCTTTGATGGGGAAGGTGCCATTTGAGATTCTTGAATTTGCTACGAAGGTTCCACCCTTCCTTAGCACGAAAGATAAGATTTTTCTCTGAAGATGACCGGTTCATGAGGGACTTGGTCCGGAAGGCTTTCGCGAAATCTCAGAAAAAGGCAGCAGCTTGACTTTGTCGTGATTTGAAATTGAAGGAGAACTATTGGGTGCTCTTACATTTTGAGAAGGCATGCTCGAGAAAGAAAAGGGAAAGGAGCGGCTTCTTTGAAAGCTTAGCATGAGATAGTGTGGACCTTTCCAGATTTTTTCGAAAAGATACATGATGCCTCCTTTGGATTGAAGCTGCCAGAATACTTGGAGGATTCACAATGCATTTCATGCGAGTCTCTTGAAGCCTTTTAAAGGTGATGTGTCTGAAGACGGGGAGCCTGATGAGCAAACCGTAGTGGAAGAAAACGAGGAGATCCTTGTTCCAGAACAGATATTGGCACAAAAGGACAGAAAGATGAAGGTAAAGTGAGAAGGCGGTTCTTGGTTAAATTCAAGAACTATCTTGCATTGGATGCGAAGTGGATGGAGGAGGAGGACCTAGCAGATACTCCTCAGATTGTGAATCTTTACCTTGAAGCTTTTGGTTTAGCATAGTCTATTCCAAATGGGACCCCGAACTCAGCTTGGCCGGAGATCTGGTGCAGTGGGTATGCACAAGAGGGGAGTTACTCCGCTCCTTTGTCAACATATGCCTCGATTTTTGATACTAGAGTCATGTAAGGTGCAGCGGAATGAATGTTGTATTTTCTCAAGATTAGTGATCTTTATTGCTCAAGGTTCCTTTTAGTTCTTTAGGGAAAGAGAGAGCTTTCCAACTTGTAGAGTGCTGTGGTCACGAACTGTCACAAAAATACGGAAGCGAAAACTGATTGTTAAATGCAATTTATATACTCAAGAGACTTTGGAGAGAAAGAGAGAAAGCTTGACACATCATTGGGGACCAGAAGATGGGCTGGTCCCCCCCCATAAAGAGAATATCTTTATCAGTAAGGGAGAATTCTTTACAAGCACAGGAACGGGGCGAAAGCCCGTCCTCTATTCTTTCTTGTCCTTCTTCTTCTTTTGACTGAGAGAGTGGAAGAACTGCTCTCCTGACTACTAAGAGGATCTTTCCTCTTCTGTGAGATTATGGGAAGCTCTCGTAGATGAGAGTCTATCTTCCACAAAACTCATCGAAAGCTCTCAAAAACGAAAGTCTATTTTCCGCTAACTATGTCTCTTCGGACATAATCATTCCTGCAGTTAACCCACGAAGGAAACATGCAAAACACACGCACACACGCTTGCTGTAATTTTCTGCACATAACCAGAAATTGTTACCTGAGCGCGTAGGTCCTTTTCGCGACGGAAACGCTCCAAACTTTGTGTGTGTGTGTGTATAGTAGGTAGAGAGGAATAGTTTCCTACTAAAGCTTTGCTGAAATTCACCCTAATACAGGTGATTAGGGGCTGAAAACAGAGAATTTGCAGCAGCTAGTAGAAAGAAAAAGAGTTTTCTACTACTTTACGCGATGAAACTTCTCCCACAGTTGCCTATGACCATGAGAGGCCTTGTTCTAGGTGATGGGTGCACAGAGGCTCCACATACACCACAAGGTGCTGCTCTCAAGCCTCAATGGAGAGCTTCACTGCGTAGAGGACGTTCAACTTAGGGGGGGTAGTGCACTGCCAACCTGGCAAGAGGGGGAGGGGTTGCTCTCTTATAGCCTCCCAGAAGAGGGGGCGCTACCATGAAGAGAGGGAGTGAGAGAGAGAGATTGCATGGGAAAGTGTGCCAAGTGGCACACTTACTCTAAAATTTAAAAACCATTCAACTTTTGACTTTAAAAATCCTATGCTAGTTAATGAAATGTGCAATTAAGTGCACAACTGTACACATAGATGCAACAAATGAAAACATTAGCTGCTCCCTAGCGCATTGCTGTGCAAGCAATGCTCTGGCATTACCTGTTCGCACTTGTCCGGCCATTTGGTCCAGCGCAAATCATTTAAGAATACTTTTAACTAACTTATCCTAAGGCCGTAAAATAATCAAGCCTTAGGGTTAATACTCTTAAGGACCCCATCTCATTCCTGTGCTTGCACTAGTGCGCGTGATTTTCTGAGCGTGAAATCTGAGGCTACTATCTACCCCTTCATTGAAGACCCGATTTCCCAATCGCTAGGGCTTCAGGGTATTTTCTGCTAGGGTCTCCTTGAGGTGCACTGGCCCAAACTTGGGCGCACCTGAGGCCCCAGAACTGCTAAATCTATTCTGATGTGCACACAACTAATTAGATATTTTTTTTCTCGTAAATAAATTAATTATTTACAAAGTCTGACTTAGTTACATGCCTCTTGGTACTAAACAGTTGACCTCAACTGTAGAGCGTCAACATAACTGTGCAGGATGTCTGGGTAGTCCTTAAGATCGGTCTCAGTCATCGACTTTGCATCTAAAGGAGTGTAATTCTTGAACTTGACTAAATACTTTCGATGTAGACTCCCCGACTTGAGTTGTCGCTTCGAGAGGTGTATTATCTGTTCAGGTTGAAGGATTTCCTCAGTCTCTTCGACTTCTGGAGGATCTTCTTGTACTGGCGCCACTGGAGGAGGTCCAACATATGGTCAGAGGAGACTGACATGAAAAGCATTATGGATGCGCCAGTTAGAAGGCAAATCCAATCTGAAAGTCACGTCATTGACTTTATCTGTAATTTTGAAAGGGCCGTAAAATCTATGGGAAAGTTTGACAACTTTTCCTTTGCCGACCCGCTTTTTCAATCTAGCTTTCTCAAACCGAAGCAGGACATATTGTCCTTTCTTAAGATTGAGATTCCTTCTGTGCTTGTCTGCCTTTCTCTTCTGTTGCTCTTGAGTACAAAGAATCGCTTGCTTTACTTGTTGATGGGCAATATCAATATTGCGCACAAATTCATCTGCGGCGAAGATGTTTACCATAATAGGAAGTAAGAGTGGCTTCCCATAAATAATTTCGAAGGGAGCTTTACCAGTTGAGGAATGTATGGTATTATTATACGCAAACTCAATTATTGGTAAGTACTGTTCCCATTCGGATTGTCGTTCCGAAACATAGCACTTGAGGAGATCTAAATCAGTGGCATTAGCGATTTCGCTTTGACCATCTGTTTGAGGATGATAAGGCTTAAGCTGATGAAAAATCAAGCTTAGTTCCCGAGTTTTCGAACAATGCCTGCCAAAATAGACTAGTCATGCGGGGATCTCTATCGCTAACAATAGTCTTTGGCAATCCATGGTGTTTAAAAATCTGAGCTAGAAATATTCTAGCCATGTGATCAGCTTTGATCGTCTTCTTTACTGGAAGAAAAGGGGCTTGCTTACTGAATCTGTCTACTATAGTCCAGATTGCATCATTTCCATTCTTGGATCTAGGAAGATCCGTAATAAAATCCATGGCAATACTTTCCCATGGCGTGCTAGGCATAGGGAGCGGCTGAAGCTTGCCATAAACTTTATGTCTGTCATATTTTACTTTTTGGCAGACTAAACACTCACGTACATGTTTTTCAATGTCCGCTTGGAGTGTTGGCCAAAAGAAATACCTTTCGATGGCACTAGTAGTATAAGGAGAATTATGTGCTTCATCCATCACCTTCTGTCGTAAGGGCTGAGCTATGCATATAGAGTGTATTATCCCTAATGGAATAAGGTGGCCTTGAGTGACCAGCTTGAAGATCTGCCCAAATTGTGGCGAAGTCTGGATCTTGAGGATATATCTCGCTGAGAGATTCTAGTTCCTCATGATAAATTGTTGTTAGTGCATTGATCTTTGAACGCTTGGAGAGAGCATCTGCAACTGTATTCTTCGTTCCAGAAGTATGTAAAATCTGAAAATGGAACATTGAAAGAAAGTTGGCCCATCTCATCTGCTTTTCTGATAACTTTCTCTGTGTGAGAAAGTAGCGAAGACTTTGATGATCTGTCTTGATAATAAAATCAGCTCGTAATAGATAGTGTTTCCAAATGGAAAGAGCATGAATTACTGCCATTAGCTCTTTCTCGTATATGGAGACATGCAACTCTGCATCTCTAAGGCGCCGACTTTCATAGGCTATCGCGTGACCCTCTTGGTTCAAAACTGCTCGTACACAATCTCCAGATGCATCGCAGTATACCTCGAAAGGTTTGCGAAGATCAGGGACGGTGAGAACAGGTCCGTGACTGAGTAGATACTTAAGCTTTTCGAAAACTTGTTTTTAGACCCCCAATGGAATGGAATTCGCCTCTTTGTCAGGTCATGGAGGGGACTTGCTATCGCGGCAAAAGCTCGAATGAAACGCCGATAATAGGAACAGAGGCCAAGGAAACTTCGTACATCATGTACTGTAGTTGGCGTAGGCCATTCTACAATTGCTTGAATCTTATCAGGGTCCATCCTCACCTGATTGTGAGACACTATATGGCCCAAATAGTGGATTTCTTTTAAAAAAAACTCACTCTTCTTAGCATTCACAAATAATTTGTGTTTGCGTAATTCTTCAAACACTAAGGCGAGATGCTTATAGAGTTCGTCTTCCGTCTCAGAGAACATTAAGACGTCATAAAAGAAAACGCCTGTGAAGCTTCTATATGAGTGGAAGATCCTATCCATCATTCTGTTGAATGTGGCTGGTGCATTAGTCAGTCCAAAAGGCATCACTAAGAATTCATACAACCCGAAGGTTGTTCTAAATGAAGTCTTATGCACATCCTGAGGAGCTATGCGGATTTGATGATAACCGCTCTTCAAGTCTATACGACTAAAAACACTTGCTCCTTGTAACTTGTCAAGAATGTCGTCAATCCGAGGGATTGGAAATCGATTCTTGATTGTGATCTTGTTTAGAGATCTATAATCTATGCATATGCGGAATGTGCCATCCTTTTTCTGTACTAGCAAGATAGGTGAACAATATGGAGAAGTACTAAGCGCTTCTCCAAAAGTTCGTTAACCTGCTTGAGAATTTCCTCTTGCTGCATTAGACTAACTCGATAAGGGGGCTGATTTGGAGGAGAACTTTTTGGGATCAAATCAATTGTATGATCCTCAGGTCGAGGAGGTGGGGGTTCATCGGCAAAACAATCTTTATAGCTTTCTAATAACTTAAGTCTTTTTTGCTCTAAAGAGGAAGAAAGTTGTGAAACAGACACATCTCTCTCTCTCTTGCAAAAATCAAGTACGCTGAAACACACTTTTTCATTTCTTTCTTGATGGCAATGTGATTGGTGATAGGAATACGCCTATCACCTGCATCTGCAAGTACAAGATACTCCTTTCCTTTATGAGCAAAGGATAAGGTTTTCTGAACATAGTCAGGAATGGGATGCATCTTGTAGTGCCAAGGCATTCCCAAGATAACATCGCATCCTTCAAGTGAAGCTAGTAAGGAAGACTCTTGATCTTTGTAGTCGTCGACCTTTAGATTCAACTTCCCTATGATTGGAGTAGATTTTGAGTTCTGCCCTTTGAAAGCAGATTGCGCTTGAATAGAGACTCCAAAACGATTGGGGTGCAAGTTCAGGTCGTCAGCTAGCTTGGTAGAGATGAAGTTGTCTGTACTACCAGGGTCAAACAAAATAAGAGCCCGCTGGTTGTTGATACTACCCCATGCTTTGAGAAGAGCTCTTTCTTTTCCATCCTTGGTTGTATTTCCTTGTACATTTACTGCATTGGAAGAGGGTGGTTGTGGAGGTTTGGTAGGACAATCACCCTTCATATGACCAACTTGTCCACACTTGAAGCATCTTCCTTCACTAATGTAGGTTCGTAACTCAGCAAGAGAGAGATATCTCCCTTTCTTGGGCTGATTTGGCTTTGCTTTTGCTTCGGAGGCGTTTTTTTTCTTCTTTTGAGAAGAAGTAGAAGAGGTAGGCTGCTCATGGAGAGCCTTCTGCTTGGCATGGTAAGTGCTTTGCTCCATCTTCCTGGGAGTACCCTTGTCATGTATTCCATCAGCTATGCGGGCTGATTTCATAAGTATCTGCTGTTGGGGTATAGGCGTCTGTGCCTTGCCCGGCTGCCCAGAGTCTGGGCGTCCATTGACTTGTATACCTTATACATAGCATAAGTGTATAAGGGGTTGCTCACTCTTTGGAGTCGCCCCACCCACATCGTGTGTGTGTCTCCTTCTCTCTCTCTCACTCTCCGTCTATGGTGCTCCCTGATCCCCTTCAATTGGTATCAGAGCGTAGGTGCGGAGGGAGCGCGTGTGTGCACAGTCACGACGACAGCGGAGAGCCAGTTTCATTCCCGAAATCGCGTCCGCGTGCGCGCACTATTTAGAGTGCAAACAGGGTTTCGACTTCGACATCGGCAAATTCAGCTTTCCGGGAGCATTTTCACCAGGTGTCGTGGCGTTTTACCCCCCTTTCGAAGCCATTCGAGCCATCAAAAACTTCATTCGAGCTACGGTTGAGGAGCTGCATTTTTCAGTCCGCTTTTGGCAGTTTATGCTGCGTTTTTGGGTCAAAACGGAGGTTTTTTGGCATAGCTTTCACACCCGGACTCAGATACATGTGATCCAGGAGTCTACCTTGGGGTTTTGGCATGCTCCGGATGTGCTCGTCATATCAGAATTTGAAAATTCTGAACGCTGAATTTTCTGCAGCAGTAGTTGTTTATTGTGTGTCGAGGATTCCACACATGGTTTGCTCTCAGATGTGAGAGTGATATTTGCTGCAAGTTTCCTCACAGGTGGGAGGATACGATTTATGCCTTATGTGGTTTGATGCTCAAGGAGACTAATGTGATTACATTTTGAGCTCGGCAATGTAGCCTCGAGCATGTTTTTTGGCAGTCACACAGGTAGAGCAGATATTTGTGTACTAGATTTGCAGGTGTTTGTAATGATGTATGCAAAGTGTGGAGATTGGTGCATGCATTTGGAGTGTGGTTTGATGCGCTTTGGTTGCTCATGGTTTTGAGCGTGCAGTCAGTTTGGTTATTGGTTTTGTGGCCGTTTTACTGACGAAACTCTGGCGAAATTTTCCTAGGAGTTTTATGCGCATCATTATGCGATCTAGGTAGAGATTGCGGGTTGCACTCAGCATTTGCGTGCGGTGTTCTCTGCAGGTGGGAGATTTGTGCGTGTGTATGCATCGATACCGCACAATGTGGGCTTGGTGATTAGCTCACGGTTTGACAGGCCTACAGTTATCTTGGCACACTCACAGGAGTGAGTATTGTGATGTATGCTTGTGTGGCTACGAGTTAGGTAGCCGGATTCGAGCACTAATGGCTTGAGGTTTTTCAGCAGGTTTCAACTACAGGTTTACAAGTTTACAGGCAGGTTTGAGGACTTATTTGGGCGCTGAATTTTCAGCCATTGTTTCCTCTTTGCAGGTGTCCATGTATGGCTCAGTTGTAGGCTGATCTGGGACACGTTTGTGACTTGTTTATGTAGCTGTTTAAGAGCTGAATTTTGGGGCTGTTTTGGGGCTGATTTGCAGCCATATTTGCAGACTTTTGTTGATGCGATTCGAGCCAGTTTAGGGCTGATTTGGTTGACATTTGCTACTCATTGTTGGTTGCTCTTTTGCGAGCATTATGACTGATTTTTCATTTGACTTCCAACGTTATGGTCTGACACAATTTGATGGTACAGATTTTGTTGCTTGGAAGGAGCATATGCTTGTTGCATTGGCGGATTTGGGGCAGGATAAACCCTTGTGTGGTTTATCGGCGAAGCCCAAGTCTATGCGTGATGTTGATTGGCAGGATCTTGATGAGTTAGCAATGTCTACGATTCGTTTGCATCTGGTTGAGTCTGTTGACTGGCAGGTCTCGAGGGAGACTACAACTCATGCTTTATGGCAGAGTTTACATGCTATGTACACGACATCCATGTCTACTGGGGAGTCTAGTCCCACTTCTATGTCCATGGGAGAGATTGGTCCCACACGCAAGTCTCGACGGCATAGAGACTTGACATGTTGGCATTGTGGACATAGAGGGCACATTAGGCGTCGATGTTTCAGGCGTTTGAGACAACGGAGGCGACAGATGCATGATGCAGATTTGGGCATGACAGATGCTAGTGAGATCAGTACGGTGGTTACTGAGTATGCTTGTGACGGCGATGTCACATTTACATCTAGCTTGTTTTCAGACGATCTTATGTCTACGGATTGCATATCGGATTGCACATTGTCTTCGCAGTGGTTGCTAGACGCAGATGCTATGTTTCATGTTACGTCGCATCGTGAATGGTTTTGTAGCTATTCTAGCGGGATGCTTGGCAGTGTACGTTTGATCGATGGATCGGTGCATGCGATAGCAGGTGCAGGAGATGTGAGACTGTCATTACCGAGTGGTGCATCTTACTTGTTACGACATGTGCGCTATGTACCAGATTTGACAGTGAGTTTGATCTCGATTGGTCAGCTTAGAGATTGTGGATGTCAGATTTCGCTTCGAGAGCGAGATTTTGTGATGCATTTGGGTTCGCTAGTGATTGCGAGAGGTGCCAGGAGTGATACAGGTTACCCATTGCATGTGGATCACGCGAGAGACGGTGTTGTCTCTGTGATCATGCAGCTAGGTAGACAGCGAGAGAGCAGGCGAGTCTCTTTTGCTTGTGGGTTGCAGGGTGCTTTGCATGGAGTGCAGAGTAGTGAGCTCGTTGTGCACAGAGTTAGGGCACAACTTGAGCAGTCACACAGAGAGGTGACAGAGTCAGACATGCATGCTTTGCTAGTGTCTGAGCAAAGCAGAGAGTCAGTTGTGCGAGATACTTCTATGCAGGATAGACAGGTAGAGTGGTCTTGCTCTAGTGAGTCACGACATGAGGATGTTGTGCAAGAGTCTATGCATACGGAGTTAGAGCATGAGAGCTCTAGTGAGTCACAGTAGATTGAGTGGTCATGTTTGCAGTGGATGATTGCAGAGGAGATTGAGATGTCAGCGATTATGCAATCATTCCTTTCTATGCTCGACAGTGAGCATTGGGATATAGTTGTGCAGGATATGTCTTCCAGCAGACACCTAGAGGAGCTTGTTTGCTTTGAGGTTGCACGACAGGTTGATGCGTCTTTTGCGGACAGCCAGGAGATACATGTGGCTGACACGCCTTGTCAGTCAGAGATGCCTATTGCCAGGGATATATATGTTGATGCATGCTCCGTAGAGCTAGCAGGGCCCGCTAGCATTGCATCGGCATTCGGTGGTCTCATGTATGAGATGTTGATCTTGAGACCGGATATCGCAGCTGCAGTGGGAGCATTTGCAGTTGGGGTTGTCAGTCGTTTGTTGACTGATGATGGCATAGTGCACGAGGGAGATATGCAGGTATTGCGTACATACTTGCAGTACGTGTGCGGTACGTCTGGTTGTGTATGGACTTACACGGGAGCAGGACAGCCGGATGCACACGATCACAGCCAGCCAGTGGCCATCGGTTGAGAGCGGTTTTCTCTCACCTTTTGTAGTCCTTAGACTAGGTTCCCTTGCTTAAAGGCATAGACGCCTTTAAGTGGGAGGTTGTTGGGGTATAGGCGTCTGTGCCTTGCCCGGCCGCCCAGAGTCTGGGCGCCCACTGACTTGTATACCTTATACATAGCATAAGTGTATAGGGGGCTGCTCACTCTTTGGAGTCTCCCCACCCACATCGTGTATGTGTCTCCTTCTCTCTCTCTCACTCTCCGTCTGTGGTGCTCCCCGATCCCCTTCATCTGCAAGTTACCTCGAGGGTAAAGCTTCATAGCCTTTTGCAAGGCTTCATGCAATCCTACTTCAAACTTGCGCATCTTTTCCGAATCGTCAATCTTCTTGAATGGAGTGACTTTCAAGAGAACGTCCCAAAACCTATTCACATAGCGTGGAACAGTTTCGTTCTCCGACTGTGAAAGTCGATCCCATTCTTTCTTTACCTCTTCCTCATAGTCTGGAGGAAGGAACTGTGCATAGAACTCCTTCTTGAAAGCAGTCCAATCTTGGGGTTTACGATCTTCCAGGATAAGGGTTAACCACCAACTGCTGGCGGTGCCTTCCAGGTACATACTAACATGGCGAAGCTTGGATCTTTCTTTAAAATTCCCTTCAGCAAATGCAACTTCGAATTGGCGGATGAAAGCCAACGCTTTGTCATTATCACACCGCCCATTGTAGGTGTCGAATTTCACATCTTTGTCTCCCGACTTGAATGTTTTCTGCATGTGGTGGTGCTTCTTATGGTGCTCCTTATTTCTATGCTTAGACTCCTTATGGACAGGAGTTTTTTCCCTTGAATGCACTTCTTGCTGCGACGGATCGTCAAGAAACATGTCTTTTGGAGCAACATGTCATCCAGATCCTTCATGAAAGAGAACTGAGGGGAATCAGGGGGATCCTGCTCTTGAACCTTTGGGTTAAACCGCACATGACGTTCTGGAGGTTTCCTGTGCCTCTCGTACATGCGGGAGGTTCCAATCAAAGGATCTTTCCTTGGTTGTGGCGCCTTTGGGTTCTGCGGGATTTTTCCCGATCCCATCGGCATTTTCTCCTTCCCTTTCTCAAGAGTATGGAGAATCTTTTGGACTTCTGGATGGGAGAGAGCTTTTTGCAACTCTTCCACCTGCTGTTGAAGGAGAGAGAACTCTATCTCGCGTCCTCCCATTTCTGCAGTCTGCCAAGAGTCGTCAATCCCTTAAGGAAGAGAGAGATGACCTTGCTCTGATACCACTGTCACAAAAATACGGAAGCGAAAACTGACTGTTAAATGCAATTTATATACTCAAGAGACTTTGGAGAGAAAGAGAGAAAGCTTGACACATCATTGGGGACCAGAAGATGGGGTGGTCCCCCCCATAAAGAGAATATCTTTATTACTAAGGGAGAATTCTTTACAAGCACAGGAACGGGGCGAAAGCCCGTCCTCTATTCTTTTTTGTCCTTCTTCTTCTTCTGACTGAGAGAGTGGAAGAACTGCTCTCCTGACTACTAAGAGGATCTTTCCTCTTCTGTGAGATTATGGGAAGCTCTCGTAGATGAGAGTCTATCTTCCACAAAACTGATCGGAAGCTCTCAAAAACGAGAGTCTATTTTCCGCTAACTGTGTCTCTTCGGACATAATCATTCCTGTAGTCAACCCAGGAAGGAAACATGCAAAACACACGCACACACGCTTGCTGTAATTTTCTGCACATAACCAGAAATTGTTACCTGAGTGCGTTCCAATGCCGAAACAGAGGTCCTTTTTGCGACGGAAACGCTCCAAACTTTGTGTGTGTGTATAGTAGGTAGAGAGGAATAGTTCCCTACTAAAGCTTTGCTGAAATTCACCCTAATACAGGTGATTAGGGGCTGAAAACAGAGAATTTGCAGCAGCTAGTAGAGAGAGAAAAAGAGTTTTCTACTACTTTACGCGATGAAACTTCTCCCACAGCTGCCTATGACCATGAGAGGCCTTGTTCTAGGTGATGGGTGCACAGAGGCTCCACATACACCACAAGGGACTGCTCTCAAGCTTCAATGGAGAGCTTCACTGCGTAGAGGACGTTCAACTTAGGGGGGGTAGTGCACTGCCAACCTGGCAAGAGGGGGAGGGGTTGCTCTCTTATAGCCTCCCAGAAGAGGGGGCGCTAGCATGAAGAGAGGGAGTGAGAGAGATTGCATGGGAAAGTGTGCCAAGTGACACACTTACTTTAAAATTTAAGAACCATTCAACTTTTGACTTTAAAAATCCTATGCTAGTTAATGAAATGTGCAATTAAGTGCACAACTGCACACATAGATGCAACAAATGAAAACGTTAGCTGCTCCCTAGCGCATTGCCGTGCCAGCAATGCTCTGGCATTACCTGTTCGCACTTGTCCGGCCATTTGGTCCAACGCAAATCATTTAAGAATACTTTTAACTAACTTATCCTAAGGCCGTAAAATAATCAAGCCTTAGGGTTAATAGTCTAAGGACCCCATCTCATTCCTGTGCTTACACTAGTGCGCGTGATTTTCTGAGCATGAAATCTGAGGCTACTATCTACTCCTTCATTGAAGACCCGATTTCCCAATCGCTAGGGCTTCAGGGTATTTTCTGCTAGGGTCTCCCTGAGGTGCACTGGCCCAAACTTGGGCGTACCTAAGGCCCCAGAACTGCTAAATGTATTCTGATGTGCACACAACTAATTAGATAATTTTTTTCTCGTAAATAAATTAATTATTTACAAAGTCTGACTTAGTTACACGAACAAGTGAGTGGATGTTGTGTGTGCAAATGAATGAGACTGAGAGAAGGAGAGAGAAGAGATACGACACCGAGAGGTTTGTAAAACCCTCCTCCGAAGGCCCCACTCTCGTCGGCGAGAGTGGTCTACTTGATTGCACAAATGCGTACAATGCAGATGCAATGGACAAATGCAAGGGGCTATGCCGATGACGATGACGACGACGACTTGATGGCTGAAATCTGAGATCTTTTAATGGCTGAATTTTGGTACTGTTTCGGTGGCTGAAAATGACTGTTTTGGCTGCGTTTTCTTGGCTGAAAAATGAGGTTTCTTAGGGCTGAAAACTGATGGTCTTTACGGGCTGAATCTGCTACACTGTAGGTGAATAATGCCGGTCTTAAATTGCTGCTGAAATCCAAAAACGCCAGGGGCTGAAATTGGTCCTTCTGTCGCCGGGGCTCTGCAAATGCAAAAACGCTAGGCTGATCTGCTGTGTCGTGATGACGCCGGGGTTGATCTGTTGTGCACAAATCGCCAAGGCTGATCTGATGCAAAAATGCTAGGTCTTCCGTGGAGAAAACGCCAGAGTAGTCGCGGGGGTTGGTCTTGTTGAGAAGTTGCCTGTTGAGCAAGGTGCTCCTGCTGCCTCTTCTGCCAAAAAGTGCTAACTTGGGTTTGCTTATATATTAACTTAGGAAAATTGCCCTACCTACTTTTGTTGGAAAATCACTTAAAAATAATAAGTGAAAATAACCAAAAATAGGAAAATAGGCTAAATGCACTGGAAAATTCCCTTAACTGATGCTAATGGATTCTGATGGGAATTCCGATGATCATGCTGTGTGCAACCGGAGGATATGCATCTATGCTAAGTGACTGGGCATGCACGGTCTACGAATAGACTCACAAAAGTGCCAGATCACTGCTAATCTAGACTTGATTGAACTGACTGAACCCTGCTGTGGTGTAGCTTGTCCACGGACACATAGGGTTGAGATGTGTCACGTGACAAGTCACTGATGTCTCTTTGAGCTACAGGGATAGTGAGAGTTGACAGTATTCTGTTGTACGACTTTATGAAATGGAATTCCCGAACATTATACTGACTTGTTCTTGACTTGTTTAAGTGCAGGAACTGATAGACGAAATGACTGCAACATTTTGGTCTGAATGATCTCGATAGACATGGTTGCAATAGGGGTTAGTCAATCGGGCATCTATGAGATCTTGAGTGGATCTAGATGCGGTTGCTAATTGCATTGCCGATAAATCATGATCTGAGATCCAAATGAATGTTGAATGTGATTTGTCATGTGATATCCTGTGATGTGACTGTCGATTGGAACATGTGCTAGAAGTGTGTTCTTAGTGTGTCGGTACTAACAGTCAGTGTCTGCTAAGACAGTTTATGGCTTCTGTCTATTTTGCAAGCGTAATCGAGGGCGATTACAATGCTTTCAAGAGGGGGGGGGGGGGGTATGTCACAAATTGGTGACGTGGTTGACCAATGCACATACAGATCCATTCCTACTGCTGAAAACGGCCCCGCGGAAAGCCTTGCAAAATTGTTGACGTGGCACTGCAGTGTACGGACAGCCCGCAAAACGCGACACACTTCACGAAATTCCGTACAGCCACATGGAAGATGGTACGGACGGGAGTGGGCTGGCTTTTCTAGCTACGCAGCGTGGGTTGCTTTTCTACGCAAGAGATGAGAGAGAGAGTCTTTTGCTTTATTTTAGCTCAAGAGAGCTTGTGAGAGAAAATTGAAAGTGCTTTATTGGCAAGCTTTTAATTTTCAGCTTTTGGGCTCTGCTTTTAGCATCCCTTGTAACCTCTTTAAATTGGTAGCTTGGGCTCTCACTTCTCACAGCATCTGGACGCCGAGTCTGAGAGTGAGTCCCGGCTACTCGCTTGTACTTTGAGTTGTAGATTAATACAAAAATAAATATTGAAAGGGGCGCCAGTCTTTGGGGCCAATATTTCCTAGGCACGGAACTCCGGCGGGCCACTGTCGAATCAATTGTGAACTGTGAACTGTTTTGAAGTGATTATTTGTGGTGTCGCGGTAGATTCTCGACTTGGAGTGTCCAAGTCTGCTACACTTTGCTCAAAGATTAATACAAAAAGAAATACCGAAAGGGGTGTCAATCTTTGGGGCCAATCTCTCTTGGCACGGAACTGCGCCACTTTGCTCAAAGATTAATACAAAAAGAAATACCGAAAGGGGCGCCAATCTTTGGGGCCAATCTCTCTTGGCACGGAACTGCGCCGGGCCGTGTCGAATCAATTAAATTGTGAAGTGTGGTAAGTGAATCTCTCTTATGTTGCGACATAATTTAGACTTGGGGTGCCCAACTTTGTTACACACAATTTTCCACTCCCTTTGTTTTGGTCATTGCACATTCTCTCTTTAAGCTAGGAAGGCTCCCTTCCTCTAAAGTAAAAGAAACCTTGAGCACTCACTGCTCACTCATCCTGAGCTTACACCATCATTTACTTCCGCTGCCACATTACATGTTATCCACACATGCAAAGCTAAAGCTAGTTGGAGATGAGGGAACACAAGCCTCATATGCAAGAGAGAAGGTAAATAGAGTAGCCTCCTATGCAAGAGAGAATGTAAAAAGAGTAGTTCTAAAAATAGAAAACTACCTCTAAAGGATTTAGTGTGAGTATTTTTAAAATAACTTGAAAGATAAGGCGTTTTCGAAAAATTGGCTGGTAGCCTTAAAGAAATGGCGAGATGAACAACTTTCATGTTCAAAGTTTTTCGATTTGAAGATTACAAAAGGGAGATTTCTTTTCGTTTTTTTCGTGGGACTGTACCAGAGAGAGCATAGGTACTTTTGTCTTCTTGGCTCTTGAAGCTCCATGCAATTCTCAGTTGAAGGAAAATTCTCTATGCTCTTCTCAAGGCTCATATCTTCTCTTTCTCTCTCTTGCACGAGTCTCTATGGCCATTTATATTGCTTACAATGGAACATGTATTACTTCTTACTTCTTATGTATTCCTCTTTTCCAACTTGAGTTCTTGCTTAATTTCCATAGATCTCATCATCCACGAGTTGTTTAAGGCCTTGGTATTGAGTCCTATGAGTTAATTCACAAGATGCTTAAGTCTCTATTTCTCTAATTCGAATAGCGGGAAGTGGGATTAACATTGCAAGTAATCAAATGCTTTTCGGTTGAAGAGAACTGTTAATACAAGTCCTTTTGGAGGGGGGTCTGCTCCAAAAAGTCCGGCCCTTAATTGGTGTTGAATTCCCTCTCTCTCTAATTGTGTTTCAGTTCATGTATGCATGCGTGATTAATCTTGATGAAATTATGCACGACTTTTCAAATGTTAGCTACAACATGCTTAGTTATACACAAAGTGATTTCTCCACAAATTAATCTCCATTTTTCCGTTGTTATATTGCAAATACTCTGACATCAATTAAGAGAATCTAATCACCAACATGCCATTAGAGAAGCATGCATCAATCACACAAGAATGAAAGGCTTGAGCTTGAGAGCTTGGAGAAGAAGAGATCTCTTGTTGGAGGTTAGGTCAAAAAGACATTTTACATCTTCAAGATGTGATTTACGAATTGGAACTCACTAGAGCCCGGGCTAACATAGGAATTGACACGGTGTCACGGGATGGGCACCACGTGCCAACAGAAAAGAAAAGATTGAACAATTTTCAACACTTCAAATAACAATTGAATTGAAAGAGATGCACGAAACACGAGACGGGGAGGGGCGTAGTTCCACCCCAAGAGAGCACTAGCCCCAAACCTTGGCGTCCCTTTCTGTATTTCTTTATATTGCTTGAACTCAGTACAATGCTGGTACTCCATCCTTTGCACCTCTACGCGGGAGCGTGTTGGAGAATGAGCCCTTGGCTCGTATTTAAAGACCCTTGGCCTCTCAAAAGCAGTTATATGAAAAGCATCACAGCTCTAAAAGCAACTGGGCCAAAAGCTGCCAGTGCATTTTGCAGAAATTTGTACAGTTGCCACGTCATCAACGTAAAATGTGGAAATCCGTACAGGTGCCACGTCAGCATGTTGGCGCGTTTTGCGGGCTGTCCGTAGAGATGCTGCCACATCATTATTTCTTCATGCTAGAGTTTTCTGTGTGTGTGTTGGTCTTGCTTTATTTAAATGTCTTTAGGTCACCGGGGCCCCATCGTACGGGGTCCCATAAGTTGGTGGGAACTCCTCTTTAGAAATAGGCAACTCGGCAAGACTTTGCGAGTCGGTAAAACTTCTTCTGCTGCTGCTTCTTCTTCTGCTACTTCTTCACTTACGGTTTAGGCTCCTCGGCGGGATCTGCATGTTGGCTCCGTTCTTTAGTGGCTTGACACGTCAATAGTTCGTGACATGCGCTCACCTGCAATGTCACTTAATGGTCTCCAAATGAACTACATTGCCCGCACGTTACAACATTAGCAAAATTGGGTGACAAAAACTCTTGAATTAGTCTCAAACTTATTGCTCTTGGTTCATTCTCTTCCTCTGCATTGTATTTGTCTCCTTCCTTGTGTGCTTTTCTCTTCATTCCTTGAGGGACAAGTGGGATTAGTCAGTAGTGAGAGGGTCCTCAGATGCTAAGGCTTGATATCCATGTGGTCATATGTCTTTTGTAGTTCAATGACATGATATGAATGGCTATCTTATTTTGTAGAGTCTGTTAGAGCCTATATGGCTTGTATCTCAACCTATTTTGGCAAGGATAGCCACAATTCTACAAGTTAAATTACGTTATATTTGGGAAAAAGTTGTCAGGGAGAAATTAGATCATGCATATTGCTCACATACTCGTTTCAATCAACTCAATGTTAATGTGGTTTGTTCGATTCTTGTGAACAGGGAGGAAAAATACGGAGCAAGCTAATGTCCGTTCTAAAAGATGAACCTGGAGTTGTCATAGAGGAAGGTTCAGCAGGAGATACGGGTAGAGCAGCTGCACAAAATGGCATGCGCAGGTCAGTAAGATGCAAAAAGCTTAGAAAGTTGACCCTAAGTGTTTGATGATATTTTTTTTGAATTATGTAGTTCTGTATACTGCTTGAGCCCTGCTGGAGATACACCGTCATCGGCTCGACTTTTTGATGCAATTGTGAGTGGATGTATTCCTGTCATAGTCAGTGATGAGTTGGAGCTTCCATTTGAAGGCATACTTGACTACAGGAAGGTCTGACATCATTGCTAAGTTGTATTTCATATCTACATATGAAGCTTGAACTATTAGTTGATCAAAGCTTTTGTTGTCAGAGGATAATGCCCATATCTACTACACTTTTGCAGATAGTCATTTTTGTGTCATCATCACAAGCAATCCAGCCAGGCTGGCTTATAAATCACCTACGAAGCATAAGTTCAAAACAGGTGTCACAATTACAATCCCAGCTCGTGAAGGTATTCGCTTTGATCTTTGATTTTTCAGTTAGCTCTCGGCCAATGTCGTGTGTGCATGTTTGCATGATGTGATTGGAAGTGTGGCACACAACGGCAAGCGATTTTAAATACAGATTCTTGGTGTCGTTAATGTGAACCGTTTTTTCAATATATGTATTACCCACAATCTTCTGTTTTGACAGCTGTCAAAGCATTTTGGGTACTCTCATCCCGCCCAGCCTTTGGGACCTGAGGACCTGACTTGGAGGATGGTAAGTTGGTTTGGCAAGAAGCATAGGATTGTTTCTTATTTGTTGAGTGTTTCCAGTCGTGCTCAGATTGGATTATGGTTTTTCAGATTGCGGGGAAGTTACCCCTTATCAAGCTACACATTCGTCGCGCACAGCGAGTAGTTGAAGGATCACGAAATGTTTGCAGCTGTGATTGTCACCGTGGAAACCAAACATCATCGTTGCTTTAGTTTCATGGTTTCATGCTTTAACACAAGATAGAGGCCCTGGGATGGGGTAGCAGCTTTCAGCTGTCTTGGGAAGTAGGCTCAAAAATGCATGACGTTGCAACTTGACTCGACATGGTACTTGCCAAGTGCTCTTCAACATGCTGCGGAATCATAAAATATGTATCTGCAGTGTCGAGTATTGTCATTACAAAAAAACGGGTCTGCTGATGTGATCTTGAGCATGCGTCATAGATGAGTGATGCTTTTAAATTATCTCTAGATGATCTGGCCATATAGAGCAGCATAGCTTGGTCTTATTTTTTGGGGGATGCAAGCTTTAAAATTCATGTTTGCGTGTGCAAAAAAAGATCGTGCTTTATTCGTCTTGCAAATTCTATAAGCAGAGCATTCGAATTACTATTTTGTGCAATTCTTGCTAGTTTTTTTACCTGTGGCCTCGTCACACGATGCTGATTGTGTGTATGTAGTCTGATGCTATTTACTGTAAAGGATGCAGGATCGTGGATGAGTTCTGTTTTATCTATTATGTTATTGAGTTGATTCAGTGAAGGTGGTGGTAGGCAGATGAGGTTGTAAGATGTCAGTAATGTGTTGGTTTTTTTGCCTCTTAAGAGTGGACAGTCATGGAGTAGCTGAGTTTCAAATGAAGCAAGCTGTAGGGCGATACAGTAGGTAGATTCTACAGACACATATAGAATCAAGTCTTTTATGACATATTCCTCAAGCGTAGAGTTCTATCATCATACATTGGCAGTCTTGGCCCTTAGAGTTTTGAAGCTCTTCTAGACTCATCATCGCAGTATGTTGCTGTTGGGAGATCTAGGAGAATGGGGGCCAAAGTTCTCGAACATAACATCCACTTGACACTTATCACCATCTCTCTCTTTTCAAGTGTACATGCACAATTTATGCTTGAAGCAAAGAAAATTTTCTTGAATTATGTACTTCATAAATGTGTGTACAAAACTTTCGAGCATATGTAACCACGTGGTCTCAAAATCATCTTGTGGTCTTAAGTATCAGACATAGATTCAAATGTGTTATCCAATTATTAAGAGGGTCTGTGACTCAAAACATGAGCTACAACATTTAGGTTAGTATTGAGTGTTTGGTTGAATACTCTAAATGAAGGCAATCAACAAAAATAGGTTTTATCATTTATTAAAGATTGAAACAATAAATATTTACTTTGTTGATTAGTTTTATTATTAAATCAACATCTATTGAATAATGTTTCTACATCTTTAAAGTATGCACTATAGAAGGTAACTATTTGTCATATGTACTGAATTTTGATTCAAAAAGTTTTAACTTTACGGCTCTCAAATATTGGTGGATAGTTATCTTGCATAAGAACTGCATCAATACCTTTTTCACTAGCATTACTTATGATAAACAAAGAATAGTGAAGCAAAATTAGGCAATTATAAAACAAATGCATTGGTTAAATGATTCTTTAGTAAATTAAATGAGCTTTCTTGCAAAGCACTCCATACATAAAGAATATTGTTTTCAGTAGAAGAGTCGAATTATAAGACTTATAAACAAAACTATGAACAATTTTTTTATAATGACTACGAAAACCAATAAATGAACATACCTCAAATAAAATCTTAGGTTTAAGCCATGATTGAATAACTTCAATTTTCTTTGAGTCGACCTAAATTCCCTTGTCCGAAACAATATGTTCTATATATATTCCAAATATTTTCTTAGAGTCAAATAATTCCCTTCTTCAAAACAATATCCTCCAAATATTTAATTTTTGATTGAAAAAATAAACTTCTTTTGGAATTCAAATACAAATGGTTTTGTATAAGCAGGTCAAATATACATATTAAGTGTTCTTTATGTTCTTATTCAGATTTATTAAATGCCAAAATATCGTCAAAAAAGACAAAAAAATCTCGGTGATCGATAAAAATTTTCTTCATCATGCGTGTCAAATGTCTAGTGCATTTGTAAAACCCAACGGCATAACAAGAAACTCGTAGTGCTTAGTTTGTGTCTTATATACAGTTTTATAGACATCTTCTTCAAACATCTTGACTTGATGGTACCCATATTTAAAGTTAATTTTAATGAACATGTTTGTCCCTTTCAGTTATGACAATCTGTGGACTTGTCGACGCTACAATTTGGATGCTTCCTATGTATTGAGTGCCAACAAATAAGCATAGATTTAATATGGAATAGAATTCTTTTCATTGAAAAGGGTTTGTCTGATGAGAAGTGATGTCTGTTATACGCGTTGTTACACTGGTTGAATGTATCATGTATGTTAGGTTTTGTTGTGTCATGGTGAGAATGAAGCAACTTGCATGAGCTATACAAGCGGCTCCCTCCACTTCAAGGAGAGGTTGAGGTAGACGAAGGCTCTTTAAAGGAAGAGAGGATTGCTCGAGCAAAATTTAGTATGCCTAAAAATTTTTAGAATTGAGTATGATAGGGTCTACAGGCGGGTCTGATATAGACACAACTTTGTTTTCAAGGCTGAAATCTTTCCTTGAGGAGGAGGCAATTGTGTTGTTGGCATGTGCTCGATCAAGCGTGGCGGTACTGTTTTCCTCCTTCACTTTTAGGTGGTCGTACGGATCATGGCTACATCCATTATAATGGTGCAAGCATTTTGTGCCGTGCCCTAAAGGCAAAAAAACATGCATACCTTCCATGGAATGCTTGGGTACTGCACGAAGGATGTGGACAAAGCATATTATAAAATTTTTTCTCACAACATTAGTCCATATGATATCAACAAGGGCATTGAGTTGTACACACGATACATGGTTGATGAAAGTAAAAAAGAGTGTGCTTGATGCACACAAACATTTTTGATTGTGCCCTTATGTATTGGAAGTTTAACTTACACACCTAATCGCCAATAATTTCCTCTCAACATTGCACCACATGCTTAGTTCTAGCAAGTTTTACCCATTGTTATCATGGATAGCACCTTTTCAAGGTTGTGATATGCCGTTGAAGAAGATAAGGGCACCTTTCCAAGGTTGTGATATGCCATTGAAGAAGATAAGAGCACTTTGGCAATGCATTATTTTCCCGTCCACAACCACAAACCAATATGTTATTGACATATTCATGCAGACGAGGCTTATGCAAATGTCCAATTTTGACTGGATTGGTTCTTGCGACGATGATAAGAAATACACAGTTTTACTCTCCCTCCTTCCTTGTTATTTCTTATGAGATTTGTTACTCAAAATTGTTAACCATTGTTGTTTTCTCTTGTGTGTGCCCAGTGGCTACGTAAATTTCTTAAGGACATGTGAAGGGTTTGTTATCAACATTGCGCTTGGAGATGTGCATGCAGGAAATGACCGACATAGCTTGGACGGGAACCCTAGAGGCTCAAAGGACAAGGCAACCATCACGCTATAGGATATCGACGATGAACATGATGGCATGAATTCTTGTTGAAATGTAATACTTTCCTTTTACTTCGTGTTCTAATAGCCTCTATATTGATCGCAATGTTGATGGCGTCCTCCAATCCTTGTGAGAGCAAAGAATCACAACCTCCAAAAGTGAAGGTTCCAATTAGAATGATGTATACAAGTTCTCATGAACTCTTGTTGAAATGTGATACTTTGCTTTTGCTTCTTGTTTTAATAGTCTCTATACTATTGGCAGCATTGATGGAGTCCTCGAGTCCTTAGGAGAAGGAAGAGACACAACCTCTAGAGAAAGATGCAATGATGGAGAGACTTCTGTAGATGTGGCACCAGCTATGTGGAGACGTTGCGGAGGATTCTATGCCACTCTGAACATTCATCAATAACTCCATAGCATTAAAACAATGATAAGCGAATACGAAATAAATGTAAAAGATGTGCAAGTCTCCCAAATAGGTGTTTAGAGGAGCAAGTACAATGTTTGCATAGGGAAGTTGAAAGTGCGCTTGTGTGCGGATGTGTGTGTGCACGGTGTGGTGCGTGAGGAGAAGGGGAGAAGCAAGAGTGCATGGCTATGTGGGTGGAGCAAACCTCAAGAATGAGAGGAGCTTCTTATTCTTTGGTATATTAAGAATAAGGTTAGTGTATGTACACACACTGTATGATTGAACACCGGACGTTCGGCCCAATACTTGCAATGGTTCTTGCTTGTTGCAGGTTCAAGACATATTTGCTGCCATAAAAGTTCTATGTATTCACCAAGTCAAACCTTTTGCCGGATGTAGAACAATATTTAACGCCTAGCAAGTGCATCCTAAAGTGGACTATGGAGTTGCAAGAGTATGAATTGAAGTTCAAAGTTGATCATTTTGTTAAGTCTCACCTGATGGACATAGTGGTACACAAGGGAGGGGAGCTACCATCTTATCCAAGAGTTGACAAGGATGATCACGAAGAGGAAGTGAATATTGTGGATGTGTGTATGATAATGTTAAGAAAGATAATTTAAAGAAACCGTTTTATGGCATCAAGAAGTTTTTGCATGAGTTTGAACAGATACAATTTAAGCATATTCCTCGTGAGCAAAATAAAGAAGTTGATGAGTTGGCACTAGGGACAAGCTGGATGCTTCGGTAGCTCCTTTAAAGGTCAAAGGGGCCTTGTATGTAGGAAGAGAGCCACTACAAGATGTATAAGTATTTCTTGGTAGAGGCCAATATTATTAGAATTAGGATTGCAGAGAAACACACACAGCTTGGAGAAGACGAAGGAAGCTCAAGGCACACAATAGAGAGTGTGTTACTTGGTATGCAATGGAAAGATAGATAGCCCTAGAGCGATGGGCGTATATACAATGCACGGGGGAAAAAACCTCCTAAACAGGGAAAAAATGCCCCGGCGGTCCTAATGTGTTCACATATCACTACCACATGTATATGGTAACAAATCCCCCTTAGCGTGATGCGGTGAACGAGAGCTGGCACATGAGTAAAGGGAAGTGCCATGCCTTGAGGACATGATCAATCCACAAAGGGGAGTAAGCCCAAAGCTTTGCGGAAAGCTTCAAGCTTCTCACGAGACAATGCCTTTGTAAAAAAAAAATTCTGCAAGGTTGTCCTGTGTTGGCACATAAGCCAAGCTGACCTCTCCTGCTGAGAGCCTCTCCCTGACATAGTGGTAATGCACCTCAATGTGCTTTGTGCGAGCATGTAAAACTGGGTTCCTCACAACTGCCAATGTGCTCTGACTGTCAGTGTAGATAGTGTTGGCAGTGTCCTGTCCAACACCCAAATCAGCCATAAGGCGTATGAGCCATACACACTCAACCGTAGCTATGAAAACTACCCTGTACTCAACCTCACAACTCAAAGTGGCCACAATAGGTTGCTTGTTGCTCAACCATGATATACATGAACTGCCAAGCATGAAACAAAAACCACTTGTGGAGACTCGCGTGTCAAAACAACCAACCCAATCTGAGTCCGAAAAAGCATGTAAATCTGGCGGCAATGATCCCCCCTTGGGATAAAACAAGCCAAGATGTAAAGTGCCACTAAGGTAGCGAAAAATCCTCTTGACAGCCTGCCAATGCTTAGACCCTGGGCTATGCATAAACCTGCTAACCTGTGAGACTGCAAACTGAATATCTGGCCTCGTGTTGCATACATAAATGAGGTAGGCAACAACAGTTTGGTAAAGAGTGACATCAGCAGGATCACCAGCATCATGTAGACTCAATTTCAAACCTGTTTCCATGGGATGGCAATAGGTTTGCAATCCTCAAGTCCAAGCTTACATAGCAATGTCTCTATGTAACTTTTTTGACACAAGGCAATACCACCATCACACTGCTTAAACTGTATGCCCAAGTAATGATGCAACAGACCCAAATATTTCATCTTGAAAGTAGCATTCAAATCAGCCTTAAAGTCAGCAATATGTCTCTCAGTTGGTCATGTGATCAACAAATCATTTACATAAAGAACCACAATGAGAAGTAAATCACCCTCACGCTTCACATACAATGTGCTTTTTGTTGGACTGTTACGAAAGCCTTGTTTGACCAAATGAGTGTCAGCTTTCTCATACCAAGCGCACGAGGAGATTGCTTCAACCCATACAAAGATTTGTTACATTTGCACAATTTGTCCTCTTGTCCTTTCTTGACAAAACTGCGAGGCTGCGTTACATAAACTTCCTCAAATATGTCACCATTCAAGAAAGTAGTAACAATGTCTGATTGATGTACATCCCAACCAAAATGAGCTGCCAATGCACATAGAAAACGCACAGTAGTCATACGATAAGTGGGAGCAAAGGTCTCTTCATAATCTATGCCTTTTTGCTGTGCATAACCCTTTGCAACAAGTCTACGATCGATCTCACCATCCGGCTTGCGTTTCAACTTGTAAACCCACTTTGTACCAATGGACTTTTGGCCAGGAGGCAAATCACATAAAGTCCATGTGTCATTTTCTATAAGTGCATTATATTCGGATTGCATGGTAGCCATCCAACTTTCTGAACGAGTATGACTAGACAAAGGTGCATCCAATTTACTGTCACACAAAATGTGCACCAGCCATTTTGGCATACCTCTAGCCTGCTCATTTTCAGCCCTTTCCTCATCAAGTACATCATGTACATTTGCATCAGTAATAGGATGATCTATAACATTTTCAGTAACCCCCATAGGCTGTACATTTGCCTCATTGGAACTTACATTCGTATTTCCACCACTAAAGGGAGGTAACAAAGTGTCATAAATGTCCTATGAGCTTACATTACTGTCTCTAGTACATGACAGCAAGGACTAAACAGAATCTTCCACAAACACTACATCTCGTGAAACCAGAATACGTTTTGTTTGCGGATGATACAACCTGTAACCTTTGCTTTCATTACTATAACCAACAAAAATACATTTGATAGCCTTATCATCAAATTTTCTGCGCTGTGTTTGTGGCACCAACGCATATGCCAAATAGCCAAAAACACGCATCTGCTCAATAGAAGTCTTTCTATCATGCCATGCTTCATATGGCGTAACAGACTGCAAAGCTTTTGTAGGACACCTGTTTAGTACATAAGTGGCACACATAATGGCCTCAAGCCAAAAAGAATGCGGCAAAGCTTGACTTTTGACCATACATCGTGCCATTTTCGCAAGTGACCTGTTTTTCCTCCTAGCCATATTATTTTGCTGAGGTGTATAAGGCACTGTACATTGGTGTTTTATCCCACCACTAGCTAGAAATGCATTGAATTCATGAGACATATACTCCCCCCCTCAATCGGAACAGAGGGTGCCCATAGTACATTTCAAGACATTTTTAGCCATAGCCAAAAATTGTTTGAAGCACATAAAAACTTCGGACTTCGCTGTAAGCAGAAATACCCATGCATGCCTGGAGTAATCATCAATGAAAGTCACAAAGTAAAGGTAATTGCCCAAGGACAGAGTTTGCATGGGCCCACAAACATCACTATGCACAAGCTGCAACCTGCATGTGGTTCGAACTGAACCATCCTTTGGAAACTTAGAACGCTGCATCTTACCCAAAATACAACCTTCACAAACATGTTTGACAGGTGCTTCAAGAGGCGGCAAAGAAGAACCCATATCAGATTTCTGCAAACGTAGCAAACTGGAAAAATTCAGATGATCAAAACGTGCATGCCAAAGTTTTGCATCTGAAATAGCCCTTGAATCTGCAATTGCATTTGCAAAATTTTGTCCACACTTGTCATACAAAGTGAGCTTATACAGCCCACGGCACAAAAGGCCAGATGCAACAATTTCATCACCAAAACTGAGATCATGAACTGTACATCTGTCATCCACAAATTTGACTACAAGTCTAAGTCTAGCAAGTGCGGATACAGACAAGAGATTCTTCTTTATCCCAGGTACATAAAGTGCATCAACAAGTGTCAAGGAACTGCCGTTAGCAGCAGTGAGCACAATCTTTCCAACTCCTTGAACTGGATAAGAGGCGTTGTTGGCACAAGTGACTGAATTCCCATGAGGGACAGACTCGAGAGAGGTAAAAAATTCACGATGTGAGGTAATGTGCTTTGTAGCACCACTATCAAAATACCATACATGTGAATCTACAGCAACAACTGACAAGCATGCATCATGGACAACAGAATGGTAAGTGCACTCTGCACTAAAAGCCTATTTTGCATCAACATCAGCATCACACTCTCCTTTTACAGAAGACTCAACAATGGCTGCATTTGTAGTGGAACCACCCTCTTTCTTCTTAACCTCTTTGGCCTTCAACTTAGGACACTGCTTGATCAAATGATCATTAGCTCTACAATAATCGCAAGGCATCTTCTTTTTTCCCTTATCACCAGAATTTCCAAATGAATTGCAGCCAGCAGAAGCATTAGGAACAAAAGTTTTGCCACTCGCAGCAGAACCATAAGAAGTGGCTGCATTGCTGTTACCACCCTTTCTTTGAGAAGCAATAAAAGCCTGTTCAACTGCACGCTGCTTAGTCCTATTTTTTCAGGAAAGTGACTCTTGCAACAACAATGTGCATAATGCATCAAACTTGACAACTTCAGGATTTTCTTGGGTCATTAGTCTCCAAGTACTAGCAAAAGTCTGGTATGAGTCTGGTAAGGCATCAAGAACAGTATGCACAAGGGAACTGTCTGAAATAACTTCACCTGTAGAAATAAGTTGCTCATTGATATCCTTGAAACTAGCAAGGAAAGTGTCCATATCATCTTCCTCATGCATAATCTTCGATTCTAGCTCTTTACGCAAGCAAAGCAATTTTAGCCTCATTGTGGCTTGCATAAAGACCTGCTAGAATATCCCAAGCCTGTTTTGCAGATTTTGCTGAACGAATGTGAGGAACAATGGTGCGCTTCACAAACAATGCAATCAATGCATGAGCTTGCGCATCCTTTACATCCCATCGAGCTTGTTCTACCAAAGGCAAAACAACTCTAATAGCATCAATCCTTGCAGCAAGACCTGCAACATCCTCAACATCGCCTACATCCTTAGAACCAAGACGTACATCAATGCCCTGCACAATATTCCAGACGCCCTTTGACACAAGAATGTGTTGCATCATATAAGCCCACATAGGGTAATTGTCTCCATCCAACCTGTCCTTAGCAACAAACATCTTGAAGACATCTGTGTTGTTGTCAGTCATGGTAAATGCTACACCTGATGTGAAGCTAGCAAAAAATAGGAGAAACGGAGCGAGAACAACACGAGCTATATAGCACAGGCACCTGTTATGCAGAAAAAGGCGCTGACAAAAATTTTGCATAAAATGACGAAATTGCCTGTGCAGACCTGCCTGTAGTGGAAACGGAGGCCGAAATGAGCCCGAATCAGAGAACTGAGCAGACTCAGCTCTACAAGCTTTCTCGAAATATTTCTTGACCTGTGAACGCTCGCCAAACCTCACTGTAATCGGAGAAAGTGAGCAGGCGTGTGCTGGAGCAGCTGGCGACTAAGCTCGGGAGGACGTAACCTGCTCTAATACCAATTGTTGGAATTAGGGTTGCAGAGAAACACACACAGCTTGGAGAAGATGAAGGAAGCTCAAGGCACACAATAGAGAGTGTGTTACTTGGTATGCAATGGAAAGATAGATAGCCCTAGAGTGATGTGCGTATATACAATGCACGAGGGAAAAAACCTCCTAAAGAGGGAAAAAATGCCCCGCGGTCCTAGTGTGTTCACACACATCACTACCACATGTATATGGTAACAAATATCTAGAGGGCATGTCAAAGATTCTGCATAAGAGAATAGTTGCAAAAGCAAGAAACTACACATTGGTGGGTGAGGATCTCATGTTTTATGGTAGAGATAGCATTTTGAGGAAAGTACCATATAGAGAAGAAATAGGAAGCACTACCATGAAGAAAGAGGTTATCAACGCAAGGACCAGGTTGTTTTTTGTATTTTGAGAGCTTGTTAGCCCTCCATGATGAGAGACACTTTTTCTTGGTGCAAGTCATGTCATGAATGCCAAGTGTTTGCAAATTGAAAGCTTTTGGCTGCCTCAAAAATCAATAATGTCTTTTGATGCATTTGCAAAATGGGGAGTAGATGCTGTAGGCCTGATGCTAAGGACCAATAATGGAAAAAAGTATATCCTTGTGGCTATGGACTATTGACAAAGTGGGTGGAAGCAAGAGCTTTAAAAGATGTAATAGCAGGAAGAGTGGCTTCTTTTTTGTATGAATAGGTGTGTTGCAGGTTTGCAACTCCTATGGTTATCATTTTTGATCGTGGACCAAAGTTTAGATGGAAACTTGTTGGTGCTCTCATGGAGAAATTGAAAATTCAGCATATGTATTCTTCTCCTTACTACCCACAATGTAATGGACTGGTTGAAAATTGCAATGGTCAAATTGTAAGTATATTGTCAAAGTATGTTAAAGAGCATCCTAAGGAGTGGGACCTGGACTTGGAAAAGTGTTTGTGGGCATTAGAAAAAATATGAACCTCAAAAGGGCCTTGTAAGAGCAATCAATTAGATTTTAGTCAACAATAGGACATAAGGGGGGGGGGGGGGGGGGGGGGGGGGGGGGGGGGGGGCGGGATTGATAGCCCATATCTACGTATGTCAAAACTATATCATGTAATATATCAATGGAAAGAGCTCGGTAATGCAACCAAAATACACTATTGTCCCAAAAATTTGCTCACGTTATGGCAATACTGGTGGGACTGTGGCCACACACCCATTATCATCGGTGTAGAGAGTATATTTCAAAAGCATCTTTGACTCTAAAGGGCCCTTTTGCTGTTCATATTCTTCCTAATGGCTTATAGGACTGCTTATAGAGTGTCTATACATTTTACGCCGTATGAACTTGTTTATGGACAGGAAGCTCTCATGCCTATACAAGTACAATTGGATGCATTGAAGTTATTGTGTAGCATTTGGTACCAATTCCCTATTAACGTATACTTTGAGACGCACACCATTTACCCTGTGTTTGAGATGTTTACCATTTAATTGCACCAACTGATAGGTACCATTGGGGAAACCTTGGTGACTTTGTATGGCCCTATCCACTTTTTCTTGAACTTCTTCTAGAATGTGAAGTTGAGAGAGATCTCATACTTTGTCACTAGATCTACCTTCTCTATCTCCTTCTTTGCAATCTCTAGTTGAACGTCCTAATTTGCTTCTCTCTTTGCTTCACATAAAAGTCTACCGAAGCCTCCTGGTCCATCCTTAATGCTTCAAGGTAGTGATGGGGGCTTTTCACAAGCCAAGCTCCCATACCCCTCTTCTCTCGTCCCCACCCCATGAAAACCCCCTCTTATGGAGGGAGTGATAAAAGGCATTGGAAAAAGTAAGAAAAAATAAAGTATGATTATGTAAATATATAAGAAAGGTAAAATAGGCCACCTCATGCCTGCAGGGTAGCCCATCCCCACCTTGCCTCCTTTTTCTTCACTGTTGCCCCGCCGGGTGTCCCTTTTTCCCTCCTCCACTCAAAAGGTCAACCCCCTCTCTCTTCCCTTTGTCCTTTCTCCTTTCTCTCTCCCCTCAAGCTACCCCACCTCTCACCAATAATGCATTATAACTCACCAATAATGCACCCTAACTCACATGCAACTTACCCTATCTTCCAAAATAGTATATCCCACCCCCTCTTTCTCTCTCCTATCATATCCCATGACCCAAATACCCCCCTCTCTCTCTAAAGGGCGCCATGTCTCTTGTCTTGTAGCTAAATAACCTCCCCCACACTCACACACACTCAGTTTCACTGAAAAAGGTGCCCACAGACCCATCCCCACCCAGTGGTTACCTGATTTTTCTTGTGTTCACACACATCTGCACACAGATTCACCTCTGAGCACACTCCCCTCTCTCCCCTCTTGTAATTACTTTATTCTCCATGTCACCTTTCACTTTTTTTTCATCAACCCATCTCTCTCTCTTAGTCTCTCTCTCATGAGACTGCTGTTCTGGCACATATACACACAGCCAGACAAGTGGGGCCCACAGTCACATGGCCTATGTAGATAATGATTTCTTCATTTCTAAATTCTAGAATTTCTCCCTCCCTCCTCCCCTATATAAAGAGGGGTCACCATCACACAAAAACACACAACATCACCAAAGAACACACTATGCACTGTGTGTGCCTAGTACACACACACACACACACACACACACACACACACACACACACACACACACACACACACACACACACACACACACACACACACACACACACACACACACACACACACACACACCATCACCATCACCATCACCGCAATCACCATGCTTGTCTTGAGCATGACCTCTACACCCTTGGCTATGGAAGATGAAGGGAAACTAAATGAAGGATGATGGCCATAATCCTCGTGCGAGTCTTCGCCATCAACTCCCACCTATCCGCCATGTGCTCTACCACTCTCTCCCTTCTCATTCCCCTACCCTATGCTCCCATTTCATCGCCTTATTCTCTAAATAAAGCTTGAGGTTTTGTGAGTATGTTTCTTGCAATGTTTTGCCCATGTGAGGTGTGCGGAATCGCCACCTAGTCTTGTGTTTTGGAGTGAGCTTGTGTATGTGTGAAGGGTGTGCGGATTCGCCATCCTTTTGTGGTGCCTAAGTACTAAGCCGCTATACCCCCTCCCTCACTCTCTCTCTCTCTCTCTCTCTCTCACTTGATCTCATTCCCTTTCCTCTTCATCATTACTCCCAAGCATCCATCTCTCTTGGATGAAAACTTTGTTATGGTGGTGTGTTGTTTGCGTCCTAGCCGCTGAAGCTAGGTGGTGCCCCCTGTTTGCTTTACCGTGACAGGTTTGAGGCGCGCCATTCGGTCCCCGGTGTTTTAGAGGCCGTCGGGGTTCGAGGTTCGTTTTGATCCCGTCATTTGGTGCCCCCACTGAGGATCTTTTCATGAAACCCTTCAGTTTACAAGACTGAAACCCTTAAACTATTGTGAATGGATGAATGGCTAGCAGGATTTGCTAATTGGACGACAGAAGAAGAAGAGCTTCAAGCACAACTAGACGAACTCCGCATCTCCATCGAAGCTCGAGTGCCAGGCGTAACGGTAATCGATTTGCAGTGGGAGAGGCAACCAACACGCCAAACCCAGTGGATATACATAGGCCAAGTGCCAAGAAGAAGAAGGAGAAGGTCGAAACCATGTCCGCAACCTACAACCAACCCACAACAACAAAATGGAAGGAGCTCTACACAATAGAGAATCAACACTATTCTACTTTGAGAATCGGGTAACTCAAGTCACCGAGGTAATTATCACAGTCAGTTTTCAAGTCGCACCTGATGCTGCAGCACAGATAACGGAAGCATTGGCTCACACTCTCACTAGAGAAACTAGGGATCTACTGAGTTTGTTTCAGGAAAGAACACCACCCTCTTCCACAAGCTTGGACAGTGACTAAGCACCTCTAAGCTTCACATCAATCAGTACAACCTATCTCAAGACAGATCACACATACCAACACGTGTACGCTCAATCAAGGTAAT
Source organism: Adiantum capillus-veneris (assembly GCF_014529385.1). NCBI lineage: Eukaryota > Viridiplantae > Streptophyta > Polypodiopsida > Polypodiales > Pteridaceae > Adiantum > Adiantum capillus-veneris. Next base: position 149,962,462 of record NC_140944.1, read on the forward strand.
ACTGGATTTGAAGGCTCACTACCAGCATGTCATTGACACCATGCCGGGTGGGGAGCGGTTTTTGGAGGTTCTGGCATCAGATCAACCATTTGTCTTACCTTTGGTACAAGGCAATGTACCGTTTGAAGTTTTAATCTATGTCCTAGTATAAGAGGGTATACACGCCTCCTTGTAAAGAAGAAAAAAACTTTTGCAAGTTAAGCAGTGTGTCTTTCTAGCTCTCTCTCAGTAATCATGGCAAGTGTAGCATTTCCAACATTTAAAGGAAAGAAGGGGGAGGATTTGGTAACAGACTTCCTAGATGACTTTGAAGTAGCATGTGTAGTGAGCAACAAAGATACGGATGAATCCCGGATTAGAATCTTTAAGCATCTCATGAAGCTAGAAGCTAGATCATGGTACAATGCACTTCCACAAGCAACCAAGGATGACTGGGAACCCTTAAAAACCGCTTTTAAGAGGCGCTTTGGGGGAGGTACCACTTCAGAAAAGTTGTGGGACAAGTTGAGAGACTTGAAGCAGGAGGGTCTTTTAGAATATGCCACCTATGAGTCCAAATTTGTGGATTTGTGGGAACGGTGGGTTGAGTCACTGGCTAGGGGGGAAGCTGCACCCGATTTTCTAAAAAAAGATCGGTTCACGCATGGCTTATGGCCGCTTCTCAAGGAGAAGGTGAAAGGTAGATTCCCGGCTACGTACGAGTTAGCCGTTGAGATTGCTCGCCTTAAAGACAAGAAGCTGCGAATGAAAGCCAAAGAAACCGAGTCAACAGAATCAGGAACATCGCGTCGACCAGCAACTACGACAACCACCATTCCACCACCACCACCGGCTCTTGGGGTAAGAGATGACCAACAAGATATGTTGGCCCGTAATACTGACCAATTGCAGAATTTGTCTGTCCACTTAATACAACAAGGGAGGAGTCAAGAAAGAGATCAAGACCCTGGAAGAGCACGACGACAAAACAGGGAGTATCATTGCTACAACTGCGGAGAAGACGGTCACGATATGTACTACTGTCCCAAACCACGACAAAACTATAATAGAGGAGGTAGGAGGAACCAATTGTCACCCCCTAGAGAAATAACGCCCCCACCCCGAGCACCACCCCCACCAACATAAATTCTACGTCCACCCCAGACACCACTACAAGCATCCATCCCACCTCTTCCACTAGCCCCACCACCTGATCGCCCTGTAAACATCATAAGGCTAGAAGAGAAAGGAAAAGCCATAGTAGTGGATCCACCCAGAGCAAAGGAGAGGGACAAGGGTAAGGAGAAGGTAACCTTTTTAGAACCACTTGAAGCCATGACTGTGAAAAGAGCTAGGAGGGAGAAAGCTACACAATCAGATGATGAGAGAAGCATGAGAGGAGAAACTAGCAAGAGGCCATCCAGGCCACGACGGAAATTGGGCATCACCGACTTCCAGCTAGGGGAAAGTTCTAAGCCCTATGATCTAACATTGGATGTGGCAGAGCAAGGACCGAAGATTGTAGACATGTAGTAGTGTTAGTGTGTATACGCGCTTCACCAGGGGCACTTTTCTCCCACTGGGTTTTTCCCCCTGGACATCTGGTGTGAAAGGACACCTTATCTCTTAGGGTTTCATATAAGCTTTGTAGCTCTGAGTTTGTATACACACAATTATTATTCCAATACAGAGAGAGAGAGACTACAGAGATCTCGTACACAAGCTCTGTGTCTTCTCCTTCTCCATCTTCTTCCTACTCTGAGTTGCTGTCTTCCTTCTGTTTCCTGTTTCATCATCTTCAACAATTGGTATCAGAGCAAGGTGATTTCCAGAGCCTCTACTTGCGTTTTCGCGTCCGCGCGCGCAATCGCAGTTTTCAGGCAGTTTTCGGAAAATTTGTTCGTGGGAGCATCCTCGACGTTCCGGGAGTATTCTGACCAGGCGACCTGGAGTTTTACCCCCCTTTCGAAGCCGTTCGAGCCCTCAGAATTTCGTTCTGAGCAGCGTAGCAGAAGTTACTTTTCCGAGGCGTTTAGATCAAGAGGGTGTGCTTTCTGACAGATTTTCTTCAGGTAAACAGTTCTTTTGGGAAGCAGCTTGTCTTAGCTTTGTGCTGAGATTTTGTGTAGAGTTTTGCTTGGATTGGAGAGGAGATTTGTGAATCTCTTGGAGGTTCTTTTGCTCTCTTGTGTGCATCTACAGTATGGCTCAATCTACGGAGAAAGAGATTTTTGGTGCGTTTACATCCGAAGACAAATTGGATGGTACCAACTATTCTCTTTGGTCTTTTATGGCCAAAAATGTTTTGGTTGGTAAAGGATTGTGGGATTATGTATCTGGAGATGAAGTTCGTCCAGGTAGCATTGCACCTGCCACACCTGGTCGTGGTGCAGCTGTTGGTGCAGGACCCTCACAAGTCACTCCAGAGCAAAAGAGATGGGATACTAAAGATGCACAGGCTATGGCTGTAATTGCCTTAACCATAAAGAGGACAATCACACCACATATCAGATCTTGCAGAACTTCTGAGGATGCTTGGAACACTCTGCAAGCTATGTTTGGAGGAAGAAACGCTGCCAGAATAGAGTTTTTGAAGAAACAACTTGACAAAATACAGATGGACGAAGGTGACGATATTGTCGAGCATCTTACAAAAATCAGGGATCTTAAAGAGCAATTGCTTAGCATTGATGAAGTGATTCCAGAGAAGGACTTGGTTTCCAAAACACTCAATTCACTACCACCATCTTATTTGACTTTTCAGACTTCTTTGACTCTGTCTTTGCGAGCTAATCCTGACCCTCTTCATTTTGAAGAGTTAGTGGCTTTGCTATTGCAGGAGGATCAATCACGTAAGAACAAGTCTTTACAGGTGGATGGTATGGATCATGCTCTTGTTGTACAGAACAAAAACAGGGGTAAAGAGAGTGCTCATCACTCCAAGTCTAGTGCAGGACAATCTTCAGAGAAGTCTAAAGGTGATTCCGACAAGTCCAAGAAGAAAGGTAAATGTCACTACTGCAAGAAACCTGGTCACTACATTAGTGAGTGTAAAAAGCGAATTGCTAAAGAAAAGAAGAAAGAGTCAAGTTTGGTTGTTTCAGCTTCTGGTGATTCTTCTACAGCTAAAGAAGAGTCTGCAAACTTTGTGCAGGATTCTTATGCTTTTGTAGTATGTTCAAATTTTTCTGCTTACAGTGTTGACAAGACACAAATGATTTGGTACTTTGATAGTGGTGCATCCAGGCATATTACTTCAAGGAAGGATTTGTTTTGTTCATTGGATGCAGCTCCAGCAGGAAAGAAGGTGACATGTGCAAATAATGCTTCTTATCCAATCAAAGGCGTTGGTAAGATTTTGATTACCATTTCAGATGGTTCAGATTTATGCTTGCCAGATGTCTTATATGTTCCAGGGATCAAGAAGAATTTGTTGTCTGTATCCTCTCTTGCAAAAAATGGTCTTCGGGTCATTTTTGAGGATGACAGATGTGTTGTACGAGATCGAGAGAATGGTTATTCTCTTATCACTACAGGTACGCTGGAAAATGGACTATTTGTGCTAGATCGTTATGAAAAGCAGATTCAGGTATGTATTGCAGAAACAAAGACTCAGGCCATGCAGGATGCTGAGTTGTGGCATGCTAGATTTGGGCATGTTAGTTATGGCAGTTTGATGACTTTACAACGTCATAATATGGTGCATGATTTGTCTTTATTGGAGATGCCACCAAGACATGTATGTGAAGGTTGCGTTCTTGGAAAGATGCACAGATTTGCATTTTCGCAGGATGGTTCAGTTAGAGCGACACGAAAGTTGCAGCTTGTACACAGTGATGTATGTGGTCCTATGAGGACGCCATCTTTGGGAAACAGCCTTTATTTTGTGACCTTCATTGATGACTTTTCTAGGTTTTGTTGGGTGTATCCACTCAAAGCAAAGTCAGACGTGTTTGCAGTTTTTCAACATTATGTCGCCATGGTTGAAAATGAAACAGGTTGCAAAGTACAGACTCTTCGTACCGATCGAGGAGGTGAATACATGTCAGGTGCATTTAAGGATTTTTTGGGAAAGAAAGGCATTAAACACCAATGCACTATGCCATACACACCACAACAGAATGGTGTTGCAGAAAGGAAGAACAGGTCTTTAATGGAGACGGCTAGATGTATGCTCAAGGCTAAGAGTTTGCCTCATAAACTATGGATGGAGGCAGTTGCTTGTGCAGCACATGTTTTAAACAGGTGTCCTACTCGTGCCTTGAAGACCATTACTGCATATGAAGCTTGGTATGACAAAAAACCTTCAGTCAGTTATCTTCGTGTTTTTGGTTGTCTTGCTTATGCTCACATCCCTCAGCAGTTACGTGGGAAGCTTGATGATAAGGCAATCAAATGTATATTTGTGGGGTACAGTAGTGGAAGTAAAGGTTATAGACTTTACAATCCTGCTACAAACAAGATTTTTGAAAGTCGTGATGTAATTTTTGCAGAAACTACTGCTCAACCTATGGTTGCTTTTGATGTACCTCATATGCAGACACATGATGTATTTGAAGGTTTGCTTCCTTCTTTTGTGGAGAATCAAGAATCACAACAGGTTGATAATCTTGATCAATCTTTTGATCAGCATGTGACACCTCATGATGTAGAGGAAATTGTGCGTGAAGAGCAAGAAGTTCTCAGGGAAGAAAGAACCTTGCCTAAATGGGTTCAGAAAACTTTGCAGGATAGCAAGTTGGATGCACCGTTGCCACGAAAAACACGTGCTGGTACTACTTTTGGCAGAGAGCAAGTAGATTTGGCTTGCTTTAGTACTCTTTGTGATGCAGATGAGCCTGATTCATTTGAACAAGCTTTAGAGTGTGTTCAGTGGAAAGATGCTATGCAGCAAGAAATTGATTCTATTCATAAGAATCATACATGGGATCTAGTGGACTTGCCTACAGGTAAAAAGCCTATTGGTACAAAGTGGGTTTTTAAGGTAAAAAGGAAACAAGATGGTACTGTTGACAGGTACAAAGCAAGGCTTGTGGCAAAAGGCTATGCGCAACAGAAAGGCATAGATTATGATGAAACCTTTGCTCCTACTTCTCGTGCGTCCACAGTTAGATCACTAGTTGCAATTGCTGCTCATCATGGTTGGAAAGTGCATCAGTTGGATATCAAAACTGCTTTTTTGAATGGTGATTTGCAGGAAGAAGTTTATGTAAGTCAACCAAGTGGTTTTGTTGTAAAAGGTCAAGAGCAAAAGGTATGTAGATTGCGTAAAGCTTTGTATGGTCTCAAACAGGCTCCAAGAGCATGGTATGAGAAGATACATACTTATTTGATTGGCCAGGGATTTCAGAATAGTCCAACAGAAAGTACTTTGTATGTCAAAAAGAGAGATGGAGTTCTCATTATGCTAACACTTTATGTGGATGATATGCTTCTTACAGGCAATACTGCAGATGAAATTGAAGCGTTTAAAGATGCTTTGAGAAAAACCTTTGAGATGTCTGATCTTGGTTTGCTACATTATTACTTGGGTATTCAGTTTGTGCAATCAAAGGATGGCATATACATGTTGCAGGCAAAATATTTGCATAAAATTTTGGACAAGTTTGGTATGCAAAATTGTAAGCCAATCTCTACACCCGTAGAAACTGGATCAAAGTTGAGCATGCACGATGCTGGAGAACCTTTTGATGTACATACTTATGCAGCAACGGTTGGTTGCTTGATATATTTGGCAGGCAACACTCGTCCAGACATTCAATTTGGGGTTTCACAAGCAAGCAGATTTATGCACAGCCCAGGTATGCATCATTGGCAAGCTGTGAAGCGCATACTTCGTTACCTTTCAGGTACCCCTAATCTTGCCATGTTCTTTCCAAGGGGGGATATGTATGGAAAGCACAGTTCTATGCAGCTTCTTGGTTACAGCGATTCAGATTGGGCTGGTGATTTTGACACACGACATTCCACAAGTGGCAATTGTTTTTTCTTGGGAAATGCATGTATATCTTGGCTAAGCAAGAAGCAACCCACAGTGGCTACATCAACTTGTGAAGCTGAGTACAGGGCAGCTTTCACGGCAACAGTTGATTGTGTATGGATACGCAGGTTATTGGCAGATCTTTGTGAGTGTCAACAGGCACCCACTACCATTTTCACTGACAGTCAGAGTGCTATGGCAGTTGCAAGGAATCCAGTATTTCATGCAAGAACAAAGCACATAGAGGTTCACTACCACTATGTCAGGGAAAGGCTACATGCAGGGGATATCACACTAACTTACTGTCCTACACAGGATAACATTGCAGATCTATTTACGAAGGCGTTATCACGAGAAAAGTTTGAAGCTTTCCGAAAAGCTTTGGGCTTACTCTCATACACATGATGATCTGCTACCTTGTACGGATTCACACTATCACTACAGGGGGGATTTGTAGACATGTAGTAGTGTTAGTGTGTATACGCGCTTCACCAGGGGCACTTTTCTCCCACTGGGTTTTTCCCCCTGGACATCTGGTGTGAAAGGACACCTTATCTCTTAGGGTTTCATATAAGCTTTGTAGCTCTGAGTTTGTATACACACAATTATTATTCCAATACAGAGAGAGAGAGACTACAGAGATCTCGTACACAAGCTCTGTGTCTTCTCCTTCTCCATCTTCTTCCTACTCTGAGTTGCTGTCTTCCTTCTGTTTCCTGTTTCATCATCTTCAACAAAGATTACATGGCCACAGCTGCTACATCTTGCACCAAAAGTAAGGCGACAATGGTCTAAAATGGTAAGTACAAGACGCTCCAAAACAAAGGTAGCCGGAGCAATTTCGGGATGCAACATGGATGACATCCTTCCAATTGTCGACGTAAACATAAAAGGAAAGAGGGTTGGAAACACCTACATTGATGGAGGTGCACAAATCTGTGTAATGAGTGAAGCTACGATGCTTCGATTAGGGCTCGAGGTTGACAGGCCTTCTCCATGCAAGGCAAAGATGGCAAACAACGCAAAAGTAAAGTGTGTGGGTGTGGTAAGTGCCGTGAAAATCAAAGCTTTCAACACTGAGGTAAAGGTAGATGTTTTTGTAATGCCTACTAAGGGGGAGGGCTATCCACTAACTTTGGGAAGGCCATGGTTGATGGCCATGAAGGCAAAACAGGACTGGGGTACTGGCCTTCTACGCATGACCGGTAAGAAAGGGGAGACAATCTACTACGACATGAGGATTGGCAAGCAGAAGGAAATGAATCTGGAAACATCGGCAGATGAAACCACTAGCGAATCTTCCAGTTCTGAGGAGGAGACCACATCCACCGACAAAAGTGATAGTTCCATTGATGTGATGGGTATCATTATGAAGGATCCACAAAGGGTAAGCACAACTGGTGATCCATCACCAAAAGGGAAACCCAATGAAGAGGAGAGAAAATCACCTGGCCTAGGAGGAAGTAGGTTGAAGGGTATGTTGTCTACGAAATTAACACTTGAGGAGAAAGATAGTTTTTTGCAAATGTTAATGGGATTTCCTAACCTGTTCATTGACAACTATGAAAGAATCACAGGCATTACAGTGGTGGAACATCATATTAAGCTGAAGGAAGGGGTAAAACCAGTTGTGCAAAAGCTACGACGACTGGGGGTCATACAAGAAAAGGCACTCTTGGCCGAGGTAAGGAAAATGCTGGAGGCGGGATTCATCTATCCTGTAGAAAACTCAGAATGGGTGTCACCCGTAGTGGTGACGCCTAAAAAGAATGGTAAGTGGAGGGTCTGTGTTGACTACAAACCACTAAATGCAGCTACAAAGAGAGACCACTTTCCTCTCCCTTTCTTGGATGAAATTCTGAATAAAGTAGCGGGTTTTGAATGCTATACCGTCTGTGATGGTTATTCTGGATACTTTCAAATACGCATAGCCTTGGAAGATCAGCTAAAAACCACTTTTATCACGCCATGGGGTTGTTTTGCATACAGGGTTATGCCATTTGGTCTCACAAATGCACCTGCCACATTCCAAAGATATGTCACATATGTTTTTCAACCGTTCTTTGGAACATCCATAAGAGTGTTCATTGATGATTTTTGTATATATAGCTCCTGTATTTCACATTTAGAAAAGGTAACTGAAGGTTTGGCCAGGTTGCAGAGCTTAGGTGGGCAATTAAATGTGGACAAATGCCACATTGGGGAGAGTAAAGTCATTCTACTAGGCCATGAAATTTCAGCAAAAGGTATCAACGCCGACCCAAGTAAGGTGTCCGCACTCATAGCCCTACCTTCACCAACGACCGCACGTCAACTGGTCTCTTTTCTACAGAAGGTGAGGTACTTAAGTAGATTCATACATCTACTATCACAACTTGTTCTACCACTGCAACAACTCACTCAAAGATCAACTTTCACTTGGGACGAGGAAAGCGAACATCACTACAACAAGGTAAAGGAGGTCTTAGCCACTCTGCCAACTATCTCACCACCTAAGTGGGATGAAAAATTCTATGTCACCTCAAGTGTTAGTGATGACTCATTGGGGGCTGTGCTACTCCAAAAGGATACGATGACATCTTTCATGAGGCCAATCTACTTCTCTAGTCGAATGATGACAGCAGGAGAGAAAGGTTTCACCCATGTGGAACACTTAGTCCTAGCTCTTAGATTTGCAACTACAAAGTTTAGGTCATATTTGCTGCCTAAGCAATTTGTGATTCTAACCACGGATGAAATATTTCCCTATGTTGTACAACACATGGATGTGTCTGCTAGAATTACTAAATGGCTAGTTCGTCTACAAGAGTTTGACTACACGGTACAGGTAGAAAGCACGACAAGGGCAAGTTTGGGGGGACTCATGACCTACCAAGTCTTTGAAAGGAAGGAGAAGCAATCTAAGGAAGGAGAAGTCCGATTACCTCCAGTACCACCTATGGTAGAAGGAGCATACTCTCTCTACTTTGATGGAGCCTACAAGCGAGCGTCCAACAAAGCAGCTGCAGGCATAGTGGTCTTTGATGACAAAGGTATTTTCGTTGGGCCAATTGTTAGATTTACATTCTAACAATGAAGCTGAGTATGCAGCACTAACCAAGGGTCTACAATGGTGCGTCTCGTAAGGTGTACAACGCCTTAACGTATTTGGGGATGCTCTACTTCTGGTAAGGCAAGTAAATGGAGCATGGACATGCAAGAATCCTAGTTTAAGGACTCACTTAAGTGGTGTAAAAACCTTGTTGGGTAAGTTTGAAGAAGTTCAAATACACCATATCCCAAGGGCTCAAAACCAAGAAGCAGATGCCCTAGCAAGTGAAAGACTACAGGAAGTGGTGGTTGGAGCAATAAAACTAAAGCTCCCTCTATTTCAAGGAAGTGATGCCTTGCCTGACATCATGCATTTTTTGGAAACAGGGGAATGCCCATCAGATTTAACAAAGGGACAGAAGCAATGGCTGACGCGGAAGGCCACAAGGTATCGACTCATCAATGACGGTTTGTACTGTAAGGGTAAGGACCAAATACTTAGGAAGGTCCCTCTCTCTCAAGAAATCACGGGAGTAATTGCTAGCTGTCACGACGGGGCTTGTGGTGGTCACTTTGCCCTAGACATAACAAGTAGGAAAATCTTGCAAGCAGGCTTCATATGGCCTAGCTTCAACCGTGATGTACACCACTGGTGCAAAACATGTAAGTTGTGTCAAAAGGCCGGCACTAGGTCACTTATGCCTGAACCACAGACACCTATTCTCTCATATGGCCCATTTGAAAAAATGGGGTATCGATGCCATTGGGCCATTACCTAGGGCCAACTCAGGAAAATTCTACATTATCATGGGGGTCGACTACATGACTAGATGGACAGAGGCTACAGCCACCACTAGAATCACAGCGGTAGAGGTAGCTAAATTTATCTACGAGCACATATGTTGTAGGTTTGGCACACCTTTAGAGATCATCTCTGATAGAGGGCCAGGTTTCAGAGCAGACTTGGTAGGAGAATTAATGCAGAAACTGGGCATTACAAGGAGGCACTCTTGACCATATTACCCTCAATGTAATGGCCTAGTTGAAAAGGTAAATGGAATGGTTTCTAAAATTATTACCAAGTAGGTAAACAATCATCTTGGAGACTGGGATAAGTATCTACTACGAGCTTTATGGGCCTACAGAACTTCATTTCGTACATCCTTGGGATTCACACCGTATCATCTAGTATTTGGTAAGGAAGCAATCTTGCCCATTGAAGTGCAACTACAAAGTCTCAGAGTAATGGCAAGCCAACTTCAACAACCCAACATGCATTTGAGAGATCACATCATCAGCTTGGAAAGACTGCAGCTGGACAAAGAAGAAGCAATAAATTATTATGCAGCACAAGCAGAGCATAGACGGCTTAGCTTTAACGAGCATCTCCGAAAAAAAGAATTGAAGAAAGGAATGTTGGTGCTCCGCTACGACAATCGCTTCGACACGCGCAAGGATAAGAAACTCCTGCTCCGATGGGAAGGCCCTTTTATCATCAGGAAAAAGTATGCCAATGGAAGCTACCAGCTTATGGAGGCTGATGGAAAACTTCATAAAACCAGGGTAAATGGTTGGCGACTTAAACCTTATTTTCTTCGATTTGACCAGGCTCCACCAATTGACATTCCAGATGAGGACACACCATCAGCCGCCACCTCCGACGATAATGATCAAACAGATGAGCTAGACATGAATGCCTCTAGCCAAAAGGGGAGGGCTAATGATGGGGGCTTTTCACAAGCCAAGCTCCCATACCCCTCTTCTCTCGTCCCCACCCCATGAAAACCCCCTCTTATGGAGGGAGTGATAAAAGGCATTGGAAAAAGTAAGAAAAATAAAGTATGATTATGTAAATATATAAGAAAGGTAAAATAGGCCACCTCATGCCTGCAGGGTAGCCCATCCCCACCTTGCCTCCTTTTTCTTCACTGTTGCCCCGCCGGGTGTCCCTTTTCCTCTCCTCCACTCAAAAGGTCAACCCCCTCTCTCTTCCCTTTGTCCTTTCTCCTTTCTCTCTCCCCTCAAGCTACCCCACCTCTCACCAATAATGCATTATAACTCACCAATAATGCACCTTAACTCACATGCAACTTACCCTATCTTCCAAAATAGTATATCCCACCCCCTCTTTCTCTCTCCTATCATATCCCATGACCCAAATACCCCCCTCTCTCTCTAAAGGGCGCCATGTCTCTTGTCTTGTAGCTAAATAACCTCCCCCACACTCACACACACTCAGTTTCACTGAAAAAGGTGCCCACAGACCCATCCCCACCCAGTGGTTACCTGATTTTTCTTGTGTTCACACACATCTGCACACAGATTCACCTCTGAGCACACTCCCCTCTCTCCCCTCTTGTAATTACTTTATTCTCCATGTCACCTTTCACTTTTTTTTCATCAACCCATCTCTCTCTCTTAGTCTCTCTCTCATGAGACTGCTGTTCTGGCACATATACACACAGCCAGACAAGTGGGGCCCACAGTCACATGGCCTATGTAGATAATGATTTCTTCATTTCTAAATTCTAGAATTTCTCCCTCCCTCCTCCCCTATATAAAGAGGGGTCACCATCACACAAAAACACACAACATCACCAAAGAACACACTATGCACTGTGTGTGCCTAGTACACACACACACACACACACACACACACACACACACACACACACACACACACACACACACACACACACACCATCACCATCACCGCAATCACCATGCTTGTCTTGAGCATGACCTCTACACCCTTGGCTATGGAAGATGAAGGGCAACTAAATGAAGGATGATGGCCATAATCCTCGTGCGAGTCTTCGCCATCAACTCCCACCTATCCGCCATGTGCTCTACCACTCTCTCCCTTCTCATTCCCCTACCCTATGCTCCCCATTTCATCGCCTTATTCTCTAAATAAAGCTTGAGGTTTTGTGAGTATGTTTTCTTGCAATGTTTTGCCCATGTGAGGTGTGCGGAATCGCCACCTAGTCTTGTGTTTTGGAGTGAGCTTGTGTATGTGTGAAGGGTGTGCGGATTCGCCATCCTTTTGTGGTGCCTAAGTACTAAGCCGCTATACCCCCTCCCTCACTCTCTCTCTCTCTCTCTCTCTCTCTCTCTCTCACTTGATCTCATTCCCTTTCCTCTTCATCATTACTCCCAAGCATCCATCTCTCTTGGATGAAAACTTTGTTATGGTGGTGTGTTGTTTGCGTCCTAGCTGCTGAAGCTAGGTGGTGCCCCCTGTTTGCTTTACCGTGACAGGTTTGAGGCCCGCCATTCGGTCCCCGGTGTTTTAGAGGCCGTCGGGGTTCGGGGTTCGCTTTGCTCCCGTCAGTAGGTAATCGCGTCCTGCTAATCATCTTGGTGATCTCTATTAACACGCCACATACCCTTTAATGCACCCAATTGGACATGCACATGTAGCACTGCCTCTTTGCCATAAACCAGCTCATATGGAGTAAAGTTGGTAGCAACCTTATAGGATGCTCTGTGAACCCACAAACATTGTTCAAGATTGTTAGCAGCAAGCTAACTCGGATAACATTTTTCAGAGCTTTTATTGTAAAAATACTTATTATTTTGATGAATCGGGAATGTTGTAACTCCGACTTTCCAGATAAACAGTGTAATTGATGAGCCGGGGTTACAAGCTTCCAGATTGTATCAACCTATCTTTAGTTAGAGCTCCCAGATTATTAGTTTTGACCACAAAAACCTTGGCTAAGATATAAAAGCCAATTTTTGTAAGTTTTTTATAAGTTTTGGATAATAAAAACACAACGTGAGCTAACGGCGCTCACTTCTCTCCTTCTCGTGCTTCCTACTCCCTTCCCGGTCGTGACATTGCAGTGCCGTATGCTGCATTGCAACCACAGGTAAGAGCTCTACACATTCACATAAGCTTTTCATGGTAATCCGTAGCTTTTGGCGTCACCGAATCGCGGTCTAATTTCATCGTCAGTAGGAATTTAAGCTTCAAAATCATAAAATAAGTATAGGCGGGGTATTGAGGTATCATTGCTAAGCATTTAGATGCATTCTGGATAAGAAACCACTAAGGTCAAAAACTCTGCTGTTAATAATTGTGATTTTTGCACTTGACCTAAAGTGAGATTTGAGACCATAAGCATGTGTTCTTAGGTCTTAACGCTTGGATGTCGTTTGATGCTGTAACGGTTGTGATTTGTTTGCCGATTAGCGACTAGCTTTTGATGATTTCAGTCATTTGAGTGTAGCTTGAGTTAGATGCAAGTTGGGTCAACAACCTCCATATCCTGGACATAATGTAGTGCCTGTAAAATACATGCATTCAAAGGGAGTCATAGATGAACAAGCACTAGTGCCTGTTATACCCTATGATGAGCCTAGTCCATCTACAATAATGGTAGAAGGAGACTAATATAATTCACATCCACCACCAATGGAAGAACCTGTGACTTATACTACACAAGAGATTGCACCGATGTACTATGTAGCTCATCAAGGTGTTAGACCTTCGATGGTAAGACCCATGATTAAGCCAAGAACTCGGAATTGTCATAACTGTGGTGTAAATGATCACTGGAAAATGAATGCCCAGAGCTCCCAGAGCTTGACAAGAACATTAAGCCAATTGAAGCTTTTTGTATACAATGTTGCAAAAAGTTTGTCCAAAAATCCTTTAAACAAGGGTAAAGTAGTAGTGAACGTAGGCCAAGTGATACCTAGTAGCTCATCTGAGAGTGAACCTATTGTTCCAATCAAGGTAATCACCAGAGCCAGGCTAAGAAAAAGAAACATAACTCCTCTGATGATTCAAAGAATACTAAAATTTCCTCAAAAGACCAAGAGAAGTAGAAGCAAAAGGTATGAGATGAGAAAACAGAAACAAAGGGCTGAAATCGAGGAGAAAGCAAAGAGACTATTCCAGGAAAAAGTGGAAGAAATTGGAAGTGAAATCAAGGAAACCACAATGAAATATGGAGGATCACTTTTGGTAGATAAAATTTTTGGACCAATCAATGCAGCCTTGAAAGCTTACCAAGTGGGACTTAAAGCATGCCAAAACATGGAACACAAATGTAAAAACTATCCTTCTCTAGGTATGGAAGCAGCTAAGCTTGAAGCTTATCAAAATCTGGTAAGAATTACTCAAGAGATGCCGGGAAAACAGAAACCCAAGCTCGAGAGTATAGCAAAACCTAAGGAGCTTGTGGGAGGAACGAGTAAAGGGAAATCCGAAGTGGTGGTAGAACCCCACCTTGAAACTAAAGAGCCAGAACTCATAGTGCCTGACAGTGAAGATGCCTTAGATGAAATTCCGTTCGTAGAAGAAGACCGACCAGGACACTTATGGAAAAAAATTAGAGAGATGAATGATGGGAGCCTAAATTTGAAGTCAGCTCCTATAGGGGAAGTTTGGTTAGACAATCTACCTCTTGATATGGACATGGATGTACAATCCTTGTATGGGGATTGCGGCTCTGAAGCTTCAGGAATGTCTAAACCAATGAATCTGAAAACACTACCCTCTTACTTGGGAGATAACAAAGATGAATCGAGCAGAACAGATCCTAGAGGTAGACAACCTCCATTCAATCATGTCTACACCCATTCAATGCACTCTTACTTTAGGAGAACTATTAAAAATTAGACCATATTTATGGAATGATCTACAAAAAACTCTAGAGAAGGTGGGGATAACATGGCTAATCGCAAAAAAATTGGGAAAATTGAAACAAGAAATGGATAACAAAGAGATTAGATCCGTCCCAATGAACAAAGTCGGAGAATTTTACAAAGGGAAAGAAGGAAACAAAACCCTTCCACTGAGATATAATGGTATAGAAACCATGGCAATACTGGATAGTGGGGCAGGCATAGCCATAGCCACAAAAGCAGTATGGGAATCATGGGAAAAGCCAGCCGTTAGACAAACTCAAATGAAATTGCAATTGGTTGATGGACACATCAAAAGATCCTTAGGACTGCTTGAAAAAGTGATAGTTAATTCCTGTGGGATTGATTATCAACACACTTTTGCAATAGTGGACTTTGTAAAGAAACTCAATTATGAAATCGTCTTGGGAAGACCTTTCATGCGACAAGTACAATTCATCCAAGATTGGAGAAACAATTATCTGTACATGAAGTAAGTGGGATCAATAACAAGGGTTAATCTAAAAGATCACACTTATAGAGATGTCATGAAAACACCCATATAAGAATTTGACTCAGTCTCTTTGGCTGAAACTAAACTTCCATCCTGGTTGAACAAAGACACACCTATTTGGATGTGCGGAGCCTCAGAAAATGGGAGCTTAAAACGAGAAGAATGTATCTTAGAAAGGGATTGCACAGATGAAGCCTATGTACTTGAACCCTTTCTGGAGCATTTGTTGAGCCATTTGAGTGGACTCAAATTTTGGCAACAATGGATGTATGTGTAAATACGTTTATGCCAACTCACTTTTGCAATGAGGACGGCTATGACATAATTCCCATACAAATGATCTCAACCCTTCACAGTGAAGACAAAATTCAAGAATCCAAGGACTTGATGAAGGCTCAACGAGTCTTATCAGACCTCTACTATGATGCAATAGATGAGTTAGAAGAACATTTAGCTACCTTAGATGATTCGGGGTCGGAAAAAGAACATGTGAGAGCTAAATTGCTCATAAAGGAGGGGAGGAAAAGTTTTTTGACTTTCCAAACCAGAAACTGAGAAGACAAAAATGGTATAAAAGAAAAAGAGACACTAGGAACTTGAAATCTAGACCTATGCCATCAATCTCTAGTAGAACACAGTTTCTCATGCAAATAGATGCACATGATTGTGTCAAAGACAAAATCACTGGTAGATATCCTTTAAACAAAAAGCAAGAAATATAAAAAACATTGAGAAAAATGAGAAAGGAAATTCAAGCAAAACCTAAATACCAGGACAAGGATTCAACCATGACACGAGTTGAACAAAAAAAGAAGTATCAAGAGTTGAAAAAAGCTCTAAAGAAGATATATACAACTAAAATGGAAACCACTAAGGAGGAAGGTAAAGATGTAATGAGTGTTCCATCCCATTACAAGAAATATACTCTCCAAGACCGAAAGATCATAGTTGAAGAACCTGTCAGGGAACTAAGAAAACAGGGTGAATCCTACGAAGGACCTGAAAACGCAAAAAAGATAGATCTGACCGAACCAGGAGAAGAGCCTAGACCTGCCTACATTGCAAACGACCTCATCGAAGAAGAAGAAGAGCTTTGTTAAGATTACTGAAAGAATACCAAGATATTTTTGCTTGGTCTTATAAGGATCTCAAGGGTGTTGATCCAAAAATCTATCAACATACCATACCGATGAGAGATGATGCGAAACCAAGCAGCCAAAGGCCATACACTTATAATGAGACATTTGCTAGAAAGATCAAAGAAGAGATAGAAAAGCTAAAGGAAGCCGACTTCATTTATGAAATTCAACACATAGATTGGGTGTCTCCAATTGTGGTAGTACCCAAGAAAAATGGAAAATTACGAGTATGTGTCAATCTCAAGAAAATAAATACAGCTACTAGTAGAGACAACTTTCCTCTTCCAATCACTGAGCATGTTTTAGAACAAGTTGCAAGAAAAAAATCTTACAGCTTTTTAGATGGCCTTTTGGGATACAATCAACTTTGGTTGATCCCAAAGATTAGCATAAAACTACCTTTGCAACTGAATGGGGTATTTTTGCCTATCGGGTTATGCCTTTTGGGTTAACTAATGCTCCTGCCGCCTTTCAAAGATTGATGAGCCATGATTTTAAAGAAAATCTTCAAAATTTCTTGTAAGTATATATGGATGATCTATGTGGAACATTCATCAATCCGAGCTGATCATTTTCAACACCTCAAAAAGGTCATCGAAAAATGTAGACTTTATAAGATTTGCTTAAATAGTGAAAAGTGCACATTTATGGGTAGACAAGGAAAAAGTCTTGGACATATAGTGTCTAAAAATGCATAGCTACTGATGTGGATAAAATTCATGTTATTGCTGAATTGCCTAGAGCGACAACAGTCAAAGGGGTTCAAGCTTTCATGGAACATTCTGGATATTACAGACGGTTCATTTACATGTACGTTATAATTGCAAAACCCATGTATGGCTTGATTACTCTTTGAATGGATTGATGAGTGTGAAGAATCCTTTATGAAGCTTAAGCAAGCTCTCACTTCAGTCTTAATATTGAAAGCACCAGACTGGAATAAGATATTCTACATACATGTAGATGCTTTCAATTTTGCCATTGGGTGTATACTAGCTCAACCAAGAGACGGGAAAATTGATTTTCCTATTTCTTATGCTAGTAGACAGTTGAATATGGTAGAGAAAAACTATACAACCACCGAAACGTAAGGAGTAGGAATGATCTATGCCGTAAAAAAGTATAGACATTACCTGTTAGCTAATAAATTTGTGTTCTTTGTGGACCACCAAGCCTTATTATACTTGGTCAACAAGCCAACAAGCCATGCAGCACAAGAAGAATAGTGAGATGGTTCATCATTCTTTTGGAATTTGATTTCACTGTAGTTGTGAAAAAGAGCACCACTTACCAAAGAGCAAATCATTTATCAAGGATTGTTTCAAGAGAACCACCCAAGGAAGTAGACGATGTTCTATCGGATGCATATTTGTTCTCCGTGAAAATGATACCTTGATGGTCGGACAATATGGTATCATTGATAACCATAGCTCAAGTGGATTCACAAATGACACTTCCTATTACAATCGGATTAATTGAGCAATTGGCTATGTATCAATTACTAGGTGGAAGGATATACAAAAGAAATCAAGATGGAATATTGCTTTTGTGTATTAATCCTGAAGAGAAAACCCAATACCTAAGTCAAGCACATATTACCATAGTGGGACTTCACTTTGCGGAACACCAAACTATGCAACGGATCTTGAGACTTGGAGTATTTTGGCCAACTATGAGAAGTGACGTTCACTCATTTGTAAAAAAATTTCCTCAATGCCAGAAGGCATTGTTCGAAATATCACTCGTTCCTAAGTGGAGTAACTATCTAGTTACTTACTTATCAAGCCAAACATTTCCTGAGGATATGAGTAAACGCTGCCAAAGAGCAATTGGAACCGAAGCAAGAGACTATGCTCTTATTGGAAACTAGTTGTATCGGAGAGGAAATGATCAACATCCGCGTCTTTGTGCAAATGAAGACGAATATATATATCTCCATTATAGAACAAGCACATGCTGGATTAGTTGGAGGTCACTTTTCTAGTGAAACCACCGCAAGAGCAATCTTAATGGCAGGCATATGGTGGCCAAAAACTTTTGTATATGCCAAAGAATATGTTCAAAGGTGTGATGCATATCAACGAGCTAAAATGCCATCCCGTGTAGATAGCATGCCTTTAAGACCAATGATGGGGGCTCGAGCTTTTGCAAAATGGGTTATAGACTTTGTTGGGCCAATACAGCCACATGCTTATAGAACCCAAGCTCAATATATCATTGTAGCTACAGACTATTTGACCAAGTGGGTAGAGACTAAAGCAACCCAAAAGGATGATGCCAGAACCACAGCTGCATTCTTGTATGAGAATGTGTTCACAAGATATGGACTGCCAATAGAATTGTCAGCGATAGGGGAACTCATTTCCTCAATGAAGTAATTGAGTATCTGCTTAATGAATTTATGGTTATCCATAACAAATCGATTCCCTATCACCCACAAGCAAATGGACAAGCTGAGCATAGAATTAAATTCTTAGCTTGGTATTGACTAAAGTGGTTAGTTCAGGACAGACAGATTGGGAGATGAATCTCCATGCGCTCTATGGGCTTATAGAGTTTCATTCAAGACAACTTTAAATGCTACACCCTTTAACCTTGTTTATGGTCTTGATGCCATACTGTCGATAGAATTTCTATTGCCGACACTAAGGGTAGCTAAGGACCTTGAGTGGACTCGACATGAATTGTTAGAGAGACTTGAAGATTTAGAAAATCTTGATGAGCAAAGGCTAATAGCTATAGCTCACATCTATGCACAAAAGGGGAAACAAAAACAATTTTTTAATTCCCATCTAGTTACAAAAATCTTCAAAAAAGGGGACTTAGTTTTAGTCTACTCCCTTAAGCAACATATTCCCAAGTTTAAGAAAAAGGAAAACGGACCATTATTGTCGAGAACTATGGTCTTAATAATGGAGTCCTACGGGGCTTGCCTATGGCTTAACCATTATTGAGCTATTAGAAGCTTGACAGGAACCGGTGCTGTCTCAACTCTGTGAAACCCTCTCTTCTATTCCTTGCAATTAATAATTGAGCCACGTGTATAGATGCTTGAGTGCTTATCTTTGAAGGTAAAGATGAGTAGCAACTAGGGATTGAAGTGCCAAAATACAAGTAAAAATTTACATCTAAAATTTGCTAGTATGTCTGACAAGGGAAAAGAGATTGAAATGAATGTTGATAGCTTTGATTTTGCTAATGAAAGAGCAACTAATGATGCCCCTATGCTTGTAAACTATCTTGTTTCTAAGATTCAACAAGCCATGGACAATCCATCCCTCCAAGGTGAAGTGCTACAACAATTGTGCACCCATGGTATTCTCCAAACTTCCCACCAAGAAGAGTGAGTATGTAAGAAAGCTCCTGGAAAGACTTCCAAAAGAGGACTCTCTCTGATAAGGAAAGAAGAGAAGGATCCGTACAAAGGGCTAAAAAATGTACTACTCAATGAGGCATCTCCCTCTCAAAGGAGAACCCAAGTTTCAACGGTAGAGCCCCCACCAAAAGAACGAGAAAGAAGCGAGTCTCCTACCACCTCGGTGGAGATGGCTCCACGAAGACGGAGGGAAAAACGCTCTCCAACACCCCCTAAATGGAGAAGACCATTGCATACTCCTCTTCACCATAATTCAAAGAGGGAAGAGAGGAAACAAGAGAAGAAAAAGACGAGAAAGAGGTTACCCTCTTCTCCATCTTCCTCATCCTCTTCCTCTTTTGAAGAAAGTAATGGTGTAGAACAGGAGGAACAAGGGAAGAAAAAGGCGAGAAAGAGGACACCCTATTCTCCATCCTCCTCATCCTCTTCCTCTTCTGAAAAAAGTGATGGTGCAGCTCTCAAACCGCCCAAGAGAAGAGGCCATAGGAAATCCTATCCGCCTGTAAAAGGTCCTCCAAGCTCAAAAAGTTCAAAGAGGGAGGAAAGAACATCTCTTTCCTTATCTATGATGGCACCTTTATGCTACAGACAAAGTCTTGGCCTTTATCCAACAATTCTCAATGCGACGTTTGGAGATGAGGGCTTCACGGAGTCCTTTAAGCTACATCATGTAGCTATGCATTTTTAAAAGTCCACCAGGAAATGGTGGTCTAGCCTATGAGCAAACGGTGATGCTCCACAAACATCGAAAGCTTTAAGAGCTTCCATCATGAAGCATTTTTTGGCTAGCAATGCCAAATACAAAGTACTCACCAAATGGCGAAGCTTCCATCATGAAACATTTTATGGCTAGCGATGCCAAACACAAAGTACTCACCAAATGGAGAAGCTTCCATCATGAATCATTTTTTGGCTAGCAATGCCAAAGACAAAGTACTCACCGAATGGTGAAACTTGAAGCTCTCTCCCTATGAATCTATTCACAAATATGTAGACAAGTTTTGGGATTTACATCTCAAAGCCACTGTCTACAAAAAGATGGATTTTGGAGAGCAAAAACAACATTTTTGTGTGGGTTTATCTAAGGATATGGCGGAGTATGTTAACTCCCAAAGGCCTCACACCATATCTGCGGTCATACACCATACCATGGTGGCTTCAAGAATCAACTTCCAACAAGGGGCTAAGAGAAATCTTAAGCCCATGGAAAACAAGCACCATAGTGAGCCTAAGGGGAAGGACTATTGGGTTTCCAAGCTCGTGGGAACATCTCCAAGAGCATGCACATGAACTGCACTCTTTGTTTTAGAAAGCTTTGCATGGAAAGGTTTTTAGCTTTATCTGTAGCAAGGATTGTTTAATAAAATATAGCGTTACTATTTTGCAAGTCTTGTCGAATCTCTCTCTCTCTCTCTCGCTTGTTCTCTACACTCGCCATGGATGCACGCCACCATCCTCCCTAGGCTACAACTACAACACCTGGTATCAAAGCCACAGGCTTAGCGCTGGCAAGTCAAGGCATCGGCAATCCCAGGTGTGCATATCAAGAGGCAAGCATATTGACGGACTGCAGGCGGCGAGTCACTAGGCGGGCCAGATAGGTGGGCATTCTAAAACGCTGTCAACACAGATAAAGCAGCTCTCGTGGCCAAGAGAAGCTTACACTGTTGAAGGCATGCCCTCTCAAAAAACTATTGAACTCCACAGGTAGTACTACTGATATTGGATGCGTCTTCTCAAGCATCTCAAAATGCATTGCAGCAAGCAGTTGGTGGGTGTGGGCTCATGCTACTATAGTGCTAGTATACTCAACATCTCAACATGTTACCATATGGGTATTTTTCAAGAAATGCCACTTACAAAATTTAGCGTTTGAGAACGCAGTCACAAACAAATTTCAAGCATCAATTGGGGAGTTTGTTGTTGACGAATTGTGAAACATCTTGAAAAACTGCTTGTGAAGGAGCTTTGCCAAGGCGATAACAAAGCACGTAAAGGTTGAAAGATTTCAATATGGCATCAAAAATCGCTAAGTTTAATGGATCCGACTTCCACACCTGGAAAATCAAAGTGAAGGGATATTTGATGCCCAAGAGTATGTGGAGCGTCGTCAAGCCGCTATCAGCCGACGAAGCATGACATTTGCTGCAGTTACTAGAGTGTTATCTGTTGAGCAACAATACAAGGATGAGTAAGCATTAGGTATTATTTTGACATCTCTCGAAGATGATTTTATTCATTATCTGGATGACATGCAATCTGTCAATGCTGCCTGGATACAGCTAGAGAAGGTTTTTGGTGCTAAAGCTAAGTATTCAATGATGAGTCTAAAGATGGAGTTGTACTCTCTTGCTATGCGTGCTGCTGAAAACATTACATCTTTAGTTAACCAACTAAAGAGTATTCAAACTCAACTTGTTTATGTCAAAGCCCTTGTGCCAGAAGAAGATCTTATAGCTGTTTTGTTCAAAAGTTTGCCTGACAAATTTCATCAGATTGTTACTGTTTTAAAGGAGAAAGATCCGCTGCCCTCCTTGGATGGTATCATCAATTCATTGCAGGAAGAAGAAAGAAGGGTATCCCGTACCAATTCTCCTATTATCCCTAATGCATATACAGTTTCCAATGCAGTATCCCCCATTAGTTCTTCTGCTACTTCCAGTGCCTATGCAGTCATTAATTGTGCTTCTACCTCAGCTTCATCTCGACCATCCATTGGTACCAGATCTTGTGCCATTTGTGGGTGCAACAATCATCAGACAAAAGATCGTTTCAAGAAGAATCCTTGTGTTCACTGTGGTAAAACAAATCATCCTTCAGAAAGATGCTTTCAAAAGGGTAAAAATCAAATTCATGTGATTGAGGGAGACACCAAATCTCCAATATATTCTGTTGACAATAAAGCTTTTTAGATCAACTTTTTTCATGTTTTTTTTTAGTCAAAATAAATTGTATGGGCTATAGACACTACAACACATGAGTGGTAAGACCTCCCAAATTATCTATTTTTGTTCTCAAGTCCTATCTTGTTCTGCTTCTCGTGAGGTTACTGGGTACACCTTAAACCCAAGGTTTGGTAGTTAACCAAAAACTCCATTTTTGGTAGCTAATTTTTTGACCTCCACCTTATCTGTTCAAGGGGGGGTTTTACTATCATAGCACTAGGTTATGGATACACCAAAAATCCTTGGTTGTGAGAGAACCTAAAACTCACGGTTGACGAGTACACCAAAAACTCGAGGTATCATGAGAGTGGTCTGCTGTCTAGTTCAGGCTTGAGGGGGGGATTGTTGGGTTTCCAAGCCCGTGGAAACATCTCCTAGAGCATGCAAGTGAGCTGCACTCTTTGTTTTACAAAGATTTGCATGGAAAGGTTTTTAGCTTTATATGTATCAAGGATTTTTAAATCAAATATACCGTTACTATTTTGCAAGTCTAGTCGAATCTCTCTCTCTCTCTCTCTCTCTCTCTCTCTCTCTCTCTCTCTCTCTCTCTCTCTCTCTCTCTCGTTCTCTGCACTTGCCATGGCTGCACGCCGCCATCCTCCCTAGGCTACAGCTCCAACAAGAACAACATCCAAAAGTCTCCCAAAGGCAACTCCAACAACAACAAAGCCAAGGAGAAGGGAGTTTATAAAGGCAAAAATAAACTCTCTCCTAAAGAGATAGAGCGTTATTGAAAAGATAACCGTTGTTTCAAGTGCGGGGAGCAAGGGCATGCCTATCATGCTTGCCCCCACAAGAATACACGTAATGAGCATCCTAGAGCTTCCATAGTCGAAATTCAAGAAGAGGATGCTTATCACAAAGGATCTCCTCTATGTCATGCTTGAGGAAAGGTAAGAGAACATGATGCTTTCATTCTCTTTGACCCTGGTTCTACTCACAATTTCATATCCACAGAGTTGGCCACCAAGCTAGGCATCCAAGCCTATGAGATGGGAGATGTCCTACCTACCGATGGTGCTTTCAAGGGACAAGAAGCCTCAGCCACTCCCTTAATTGGGAAATTGAGGCTCCATGTCCAAAGCTATGTGGACAAGGAGGATTTCTTCATCTCTCCTCTCAAACATGGGGATGTAATCCTAGGGGCACCATGGTTTGATCGTATGGCTGCCAATGTTAAATTACGTGAAAGACAAATCTATTTTAGGTACATGAAAAAAGATATGTACATAGATGCTAAGGAGTTGGGTAGCACCATACTTGTTGTACATAAGCAAGCTTTCAATAAGTCAATAAAGAGATCTTTTTCCGTGTAAATGATTTTTGTTAAAGATTCTAAAAAATGAACCTAATGTTTTAGCAAAAGAAGATATAGGCAATCAAAAGGAACTATTATCCAATTTCCTAAAGGGATTCCAAGATGTTTTTATTGATGAAATCCCTTGTGAGATACCTCCCAAACGAGGGGATGAAAACCATGGACTTGAACTTCTACCAGGAAGCTCACCGCCTAATAAACCTCCTTATCGAGTTTCTCTAGCTGAACAAGAGGAGATTATGTGGCAAGTGCATGAGTTGGTTGAGAAAGGCATGGTTAGGCCTAGCTCATCTCCATTTTGTTCACCAGTTTTATTAGTGCAAAAGAAAGATGGCAAATATCGTATGTGGGTCGCCTATAGAGCACTAAATAGATCACTATCAAGAATAGGTTTCCCGTTCCATGGGTAGAAGACCTATTTGATAAGCTACAATGGTTGACCTAATTCAATAGGATTGACCTAAAAAGTGGCTATCATCAAATAAGGATAGTCGATCAAGACTCTCAAAGCCATTTGAGGTCCAATGCGACGCTTGTAGTGATTGCCTTGGAGCTGTTTTGCTCCAAGAAGGGCACACCATAGCCTATGAAAGTCAAAGGCTCGACCCTGTTGAGCAAGCTCTAGTTATATATGAGAAGGAACTCTTAGCAATTCTACATGCTCTAGACTTGTGGAAGCACTATTTATTCACTACAAGAGGCTATTCATATTAGCGACGCTCACACAGCGACGCTTAAAACTTTTTTTCCCGGCGTCGCTATGAGCGTCGCTATGAGTGTCGCAAATTTCTTTTTAAATTTGCGACGCTCATAGCGACGCCGGCTGGGCTAAAAAAATAACCGAGCGCGCCCAAAACTCAGATCTCAGATCTGAGTTTTTCGGCGCCCTCAAGCAAGGAGCAGGTAACGCTCTCCCTCTCTCTCTCTCTCTCTCTCTCTCTCTCTCTTTCTTCTCCACACACACACACACACACACACACACACACACACACACACACACACACGAGGAGAGGAAGGAGAGCCAGGTATGCTCCTTCCCTCTCCTCATTCTCATGTTCCCTTCCCCTCTTTCTCTCTCCCTCTCTCTCTCTCTCACACACACACACATACACACACACATAGTGTTTTTGAGAGAGAGAGAGAGAGAGAGTACAAACATAAACAAAAACGCACACACACATACATAAACAAAGAATGCACACACACATTGAGAGAGGAAAAGAGAGAGAGATCATGCATAAACAAAAAACGTACGCATTGAGAGAGGAAAAGAGAGAGAGAACATGCATAAACAAAAACGGGAAACCTATAATATAACATAATTTACGTTAGATTTAGATTTATGTTATATTAGATTAGACTTAGGTTTATTTAGGTTTACCCACACACACACACACACACACACACACACACACACACACACACACACACACAAGAAGAAGAGAGTTTTAACGTCGTAGGAAACTATCCCAAAAGACGTTAAAGATTAGGTTAGATGTAGACTTACGTTAAATTAGATTTAGGTTTATTTTTAGTTAGATTTACGTTTATTTAGATTTATGCTTATTTACGTTAGATCGAGTCCACGCAAGAATTACTTACGGTTTAGGGTTTAGAGTTAGACGAACAGTGAAAAGATCTACTGTGAAAAGATGTTAAGATGCTGTGAAGTGCTACAGCTAGAGAAGAGGCAAAGGGGTTTTGTCCACTACATGCAGTATCATGTAGACATGGGTGTGTAGATTTCTTGTACCCACAAATATAGGTATTGACCAATAAAGACGAGATTATAACCCGGTGGTTCTGATCTCCGTGCACCTCTAGACCGAGGTGTGCGGGGATTGGACATGACTAGAGAATGTGAGGTAAAGAGAGAGAGAGAGAGAGAGAGAGAGAGAGAGAGAGAGAGAGAGAGAGAGAGAGAGAGAGAGAGAGAGAGAGATAAAACGAAGAATGCCAATAGAATATTAAATTTGTTGTCCAGGTTATAAGATTTTTATCCTCATTATGAGTAGTGACGAGGATGTGGGACCGTCCAACCGAAACACCTATCTCTCAACGAGGGTCTTATGTCCTTGTAATCAATGCAAGCATGCTGTGCGACGGACAAGACGTGTTTCTTTGCAGCACGTTCGCGAATTTGGCGAGTTCGATCCATCTATTATAGATCGAGTTGTTGCCAATTATAACTCGTCGGACTCTGACGCTGGCCAACAAGCAACAATCTTGCAACCCAATAGACGTGTTCGCAGGCGCTTTGGTCAAGCAGCATATGTGAGGCCACAAGATGTAGCCTCTGACAGCTCGGGGGATGATCATGCAGAGCACATTCCCAACGAGGCAATGTTTGAGCCCGAGATTGATGAAATGATTGAGACGATCATGGATTCAGAAAGGCTTATCTATGATGATATGAAAAGTGAAGCCGATACACCATTGTATAATGGAGCACGTATGTCTAGATTGAAAGCACTCCTGGTTCTTCTCAACATGCAGGCAAAGTTTGGATGGAGTGACACTAGCGTCACAACGCTTTTCAGGTGATCTATTACAATTAGTTTACTTTAATAAAACTCTAAATGTATAATGATCTGATAGATTTTTACACGACTGTATCGTATTTTTATGTTGTGTAGATTGCTTAAAGAGCACATACTACCAGCTGACAATGTGATGCCAGATTCCCGAGATGAAGCAAGAAAGATTTTGCGAAACTTGGGGATGGATTACAATTCTATCCACGCTTGTCCTAATGACTGCATTCTTTTCAGAGGGGAATACATAGACATGGAGAAGTGTCCGAAATGTGATTCCGAAAGATATCGAGTAAATCTCCACGGGACAAAAATTCCACAAAAGGTTTTGCGACATTTTCCTCTGCTTCCTCGCATCAAGCATTTCTTCGAATGTAACTCCATGGCCGCCCTAGCATCATGGCATGAGGAGAATAAATCTTCGGATGGTGTGCTACGAATTCCTGCAGATTGCGCAGCCTGGAAACATATAGATGGAACATGGTCGGATTTTGCCAGGGAAGCTCGAAATTTGCGCTTAGGCCTGGCTATGGATGGCGTAAATCCACTTGGTCAAAGATCAACATCTTACAGTGTATGGCCCGTTGTCATCGTCAACTACAACATTCCCCCGTGGTTGACTACGAAGAAGGGGCACCTATGGCTAAGCTTGATTGTGCCAGGGCGATATAAAGTGGGGAATATGGATGTGTATCTTCGTCCACTATTGGAAGAGCTACAACAATTGTGGATTGGCATAGAGGTGGTGGATATGAGCCGACACACAGGACGACGGAATGCTTTAATCAGAGGCATTCTAATGTGGACCATGCATGACTATCCCGGGCTAACAGAATGCTCAGGTGATCTATTGACACTCCTCACTCAGACACTGTAAATCTTGTTTTTTCCCATAGTTGATCTATTATCATGTGTATACATGCAGGGCTTCAAACAAGCGGATACAGAGCATGTGTCACATGTGGACCTAGACTGAATGCACGTAGGGCACCCTCACTGAAGAAGCAAATCTACGAAGGTCATCAATCGTATCTTCCAGAGAATCATGTGTTACGCGACGGCTTTTTGGGAAGAGAGCCACCAAGGATGTCTGCACAAGCATGGTTAGAGCAGAAGGAGATGTGCGATGACGGATTGCCTCCAGGGATGAAGAGACTATCTCTATGGTACGAGTTACCATACTGGCCCCGACTCATGATCAATCACTTGCTCGATCCAATGCACATATTCAAGAATGTGGGTAATCTACTATGGGACCATCTGACCGGCAAGAAAGATACTTTGGGAGCCAGAGTTGACCTTAGAAATGTGGATCGTATGGAGCAATATTGGCCGCAAACAGCGTCTGATGGATCGATAAAACTCCCTAAAGCACCATGGATTTTCACAGGAGCCCAAGAACGCAAAGTAAAAGAGACCATTCGATCTTTGCGGACCCCCACTGGCGTAATGCACTTGCTCCGAACGTGTTTTACTAAAGAAGGAAAGCTTACCGGTTTGAAGTCACACGATTGGCATAAAATGTGTCAGGTACGTTCATAGTGGACTTTAATATCATTGCTGCACATACTTTACAGTTTATTTTACTGGTTGCCATTGAGGGATGTTTGTCTCTCGACATCTGTAACACAATCTACAAACTTGCAAAGCTGGTGCAATGGATCTCACAAAAGGAGATCAACGTAGACTCCATACCATTCGCCAAACTAAATGCTGCGGAGCTTGTGTGCATGTTTGAGAAACATTTTCCTACTACCATGCTAACCGTTCAGGTGCATCTTCTTGTTCACATAGTTGATGAGGTGGAAATAGCTGGCACAGTTCATTCCAGATGGATGTTCTTCTTAGAACGTTTCATGAAAACGCTTAAGGGATATGTGCGTCAAAAGGCACGTCCGGAGGGTAGCATGGCAGAAGGTTGGTTGGTATCAGAGTCCCTAGTGTACATTGGAGAGTGGCTAGACGGATTTGATAAAGCGCGGGACACGCTATGGCGAACCATAGATGATGAGCGCATATCTGGGATTGTCATGTGCAATCTCGGTGTTGAGAAGAAGATGACGGAAGATCTAGAGGCTAAAATCAACCGATTTTGCATGCTTCACAATCCAGTGATGCAAAAGTGGATGTCACAATATGAGGATGCAAAGCAAGAGCGACAAAGGGTACAAATCGAGTGGAGACGGGGAAGACGACCACCGATGCACTATCCGACGGTTCTGGAGAGCCTACCAACCTTCATGAGCTTAAGATGGTTGCACAACCAATTGAAAAGCGCACAACAATGCGGTGACGAAGTGACTAAGAAAGAGTGGGAGTACTCTCGGGGTTGCGCGACCAAGGTAAGTTTGCAATGTACGACTAGCAAGTGACTTTATTTATAAACGTTTGAACGGCCACTCATAATCTTTGTTCGTTGTAGTATAAGTCATACACAACAGCATGGTGTAAAGGTCGTCATTTTAGGGTGGAACGAATCGACAAAAAGAATTTTACTCAAGATTGTGGAATCATGGCAAAATTTGAACAGTCTAGTCGACGACGTTCCTCTGATGCAGATCCTGTGGTGGCGGAACTCACTTACTTCGGCACGCTGCAAGAGATTTTGAGGATCGATTACAGAGGATTTTTTGTCAACTTGTTCGACGTGCAATGGTTCAAGATAATCATGGAGGGTCGCAACGCTACTGTGCGTAGAGGAGAGTCTGGTTTTCTTGAGGTGGATTCTACTAAGAAATGGACTGACCTAAGAGACACTTTCGTACTACCCGAGCATTGTGAACAAGTAAGTATGTAAATAGTTAACATCCCCCTTTTACAAGTTATGTGCTTGAAAGCTCTCATGTAAGTTATGTGGCTCTGGCAGGTAATATTTCATCCTACAAAGTCTACATCAAACTGGTGGTACGTCATAGAGGTAGCCCCTCGTAGTGCAAGGACGTATGAAGGCTACCATGTGCCAATCACAACGGCATCAATGGAGGAGATCAGAGAAGATGCTCAATCAGAAGCCGCTGCGGTGGTGCCAGAGGAGCATCAAGATGCTACTACTCTATATGGGGTGCATGCAGAGGAGCTACAAAATGAAACAGAGGATATGTGTTTAAACGGAGAGCTCTATATAGATATAGGAAGTTATGCTGAGTTATGTGAGGATGAGAGAGAGATCTCTTAAAGCCACAAATATTGTATTTGAACAATTTTGCTCCGTGTTGTAAAAGCTCTGGCTCTCTAAGTACCTTCCATGGTGTATAACACTCTTTTCTACTCGCGCTCACATCTTTTGATTGAAAATTCTGAGTTTTCGACTTGCCTCTTCTATCACTCAATTCATTGCGTCATTGTATTTATATGCGTCATTACGTCATTGTATTTAATGGTCTTTGCGTCATTGTCTACTCTATTCATTCAATATTAAGTTTAAATATTCGTGTGTTTAATGCAGGTATGGATGATGAGGAGTTTCTTTCTTCTTTGTCACCGCAGTAGAGACAGTGGTACGTGGAGCGTCATCGCTCTGGCGCATCATCGCGCGTTCCTACTCCATCCGCATCTCCCTCTCTTTCGGAGCATTCGGCGCGCTCCGAAGCTTCGGCGTCGACGAGACGAGCTTCACACTCGTCTAGACACCGGCGCTCTAGTGGTGGCGGTGGCGGTTGTTGTGGGGATTCCGCCACCGATGCCTCCACACCGCCTCGTGTTCGACGAGGCTCTTTACCCTCCCCTTCTTTGCCCGCCCCCACACGAGCCACAGCATCGCCATCTACGCCAGGTTTTGCACGGCTGACTGTTCCTAGAAGCTACACACCTCTACCTACTCCGCCAGGAGCCACCCCACTCGACACTCCTCGCTTCGGGGCCCAGACGCCGGTGGAGACACTTGACGTCCGTACCCCCATCGACACGCCGCTAGAGACCCCTGCCGGGACACCCAGGTTCACGCGTCACCGGCCAGAGGGCTTGTCTTACTCCGTCGACTTCAGCGGCGGCATCATCATGGATGATGACGGCAAGAAGGTGATCTCGCGCATGCGTGGTCTTTGCTCTCAGCTGTTTAGACACTACATACTAAACAAATGGAGTGAAGTACCAAGTGATTTAAAAAACAGAGTCATCAACATACTTCATGATGAGTTTCCCGTTCCAACACGGGATCAGCGCTTCAATGAAGACCTGATGAAGATTCGAATGCGCGAATACTGCAAACACAAGCGTTCCGAAGTGCAAAAAGCAATCAAGAATGGGTGGAACAGGCCAGATTGGCTGGCCAAAGAAGATTGGAAGAATGCGAAGAAAGCAGCGCGCAAGAATCCCGACAAGTGGAAGCAACAAAAGGATGCAGCCAGAGCGCGAGTAGAGGCAGGGAGCTCGCACCACTTGGGGAGCGGTGGATGGGCATCATTTGAGGCCGATTTTGTAAGTGTTTTCGCATTGCTCTTTATGTTCGATAGTTTAGGGTTTATGAGTTTTTTAATTCTAACATAATGAAATCTTTGTATGTTTTGACAGTGGTCGATGACAGGACGTGATCCCACACCGTACGAGCGTACGCAGGCAGGAAGGGCTTAAACGCCCTGATGGACATTCTCAGTTCTCACGGCGGCATGGTTAGTATTAGGGTTTACTCTTTTCTATTTTTTGTATTGTTTTATAAATGTCGTTATATGTTTATACTTACTGAAAGCTGTCTTATTGTCTTTTTTTGCAGAATCCGACAGATACGCCGCTTGGACGCGATGAGACGTCTGACTAGACGACGTCAGTTTAGCCGTAGCTAGATAGCATTAGTTTAGGGTTTCTCATAGCTTATGTATCATGAGACGGATTTTATACGTCTTTTTGAACCATGTATATTATTACATTTGTCACCGCAGTTCCTTTTGCCAATCAATTCTTTATGCCTATGATGTTGTACAATTGTCATTATTACATTTGCCAATCAATTCATTTTGCCTATGATGTGTACAATTGTCAATTTTGCAAACAATGCGTCTTGTGGGTGACTATTTTGGGTCTATTATCTACCCTTGCACTTTTTTTAAAAAGTGAATCAAGTACAATATGGTTGATGGGTGGCAGGGCATTCAATGTCCTGTCACCAAAAAAAAATTCTCTCGGGCGTCGCTATAACTGTCGCTATTTATGGCTCTGTAGCGTCGCTATGAGCGTCGCTATAGTCTTCTATGTAAACGTCGCTATAACTGTCGCTATAAGCGTCGCTATGAGCGTCTCTATATAGCGACGCATGTAGCGACGCTCTCGTAGCGACGCTCATAGCGACGGTTTTAGCGACGCCGGGGGTTATAAAAACCCAGTGTATTTCCGTCGCTAACAGCGTCACAAGAGCACACAACCTCTTGTAGTGATTGGGGACTCCTTTCATTCTGCAAACGGATCACCAAAGCCTTAAGTACTTCATGACGCAGACCAAGCTCTTAGACAAACAAATGAGGTGGGAAAGTTTCCTTTCACAATTCCATTTTCATATTGCTCACATTGCTGGCAAGCATAATCAAGTAGTCGATGCACTCTCAAGACGATCAAGAGTGAATGCGGTATCCATAGCAACTCACAATGATCTATCTTCTATGATAGATGAGTACGCTATTGATCCCAATTTTGAAGATGTGATTACAGCCCTTGCACTAGGAAAGAAGGAAGAACCATTTACCTTACTAGATGGTTATCTTCTCTATGGCAACAGGCTATGTAAGTTACTAACTCACTACATGAGAAAGTAATGTATGAATCTCATCCTCCTCCTTATGTGGGGCATAGAGGGATTTAGTCTACCCTAAAAGGGATAGAAACATACTTCTACTGGCCTGCCATGAAAAGAAACATACAAGTATGTTTCAAAATGTGTGGTATGCCAAAAGAGGAAGTTTGATAGAGGGAAGCAACCTGGATTTCTTCAACCTTTTCCAATTCCTAATTCACCATGGGAGAGCATATCCATGGATTGTATCTTTGGATTGCCCAAGTCTATCCATGGGAATACAGGAATATGGACGATAGTGGACATGTTTAGCAAACAAGCACATTTCATACCTGTCAAAAAGACTATCAAGGCCCATCGAATGGGAACCCTCTTTATATCACAAATCTTCAAGTACCATGGCTTGCCAATGTCCATAGTGTCGGGTAGAGATCCTACAATGACTAATAATTTCTGGAAGGGTCTCTTTGTGAATTTAGGTACAAGACTAAACTTCTCTTTGGCCTATCACCTGCAAACGGATGGTCAAAGTGAAATAGCTAACCTAATAATTCTTGATCTACTAAAGGCTTATGTCACAAAATTAGATCAAAAGTCCCAATGGGAGAAGTACTTACCTTTAGTGGAGTATGCTTACTATAACACTCTACATACTTCCACGGGAAAAGCACCTTTTGAGGTGATAGAGGGAAGATAAAAAAGTCCCCTGCTACTTAAGGTACATGGGAAGATCTTCACTACAGACGAATATAGCTGAGACCTGCAAGAATATTTCCAAAAGATTAAGGATGCTATATCCACCTCTTAGCAAAGGCAAAAGGCTGCTGCTGATAAGCATAGAAGAGCTCTAGCCTTTAAACAAAATGACTGGGTCTTGCTTAAGTTTCTCAAGGCTCGATTAAGGCACACGATGGGCAAGAATCAAAAGTGCTATTCTAAATTAGCAAAAAGGTACTATGGCCCCTTTCAGATTCTTAGGCCAATCAATGAGATGGCCTATCAACTCAAGTTGCCCAACCATTGGCTCATACACAATGCTTTCCACGTGAGCCGACTAAAGCTTACAAAGAAGAGCCACCTCAAGAAGAAACCATTGAAGACCCACTGGAGATTGAGGACCAAGAAGAGGTGTTGCAGCCCGAGTCCATTCTCCAACACAAAGACAAGGTATTGAGAGGCAATAAGACTATCTGCCGATGACATCTTATCAAATTTAAAAATTATCATTTTGAAGATGCTAGATGGATGCAAGGCATACAATTAAAGGATAACATAAACCTTCTCAATGCTTACAATGATTCCCTAGAGTAAGCAAATGTAAATATGTATAAATGAACAAATTTTTTTCTTATAAGACTCTCTTTGTCTTTATTGTTCACAAATGTCAATAAGTATGCATGCTTAGGATCATGTTTGTGGAGACGACGTCTCTCGAACACCAAGTAGAGTTTGTCACTCTACTATGGAAGATTGATACAAACTAATGTACATGCATGCTTGTGGAAGCTAAGGCTCTCAAGCACCAAATGAACTAGTCATCCATTCTGGAACGTAGGGTAAAATAGGGATCCTCTACTCGCTATCAAATGGACTATTGAATAGGCTTTATCTTCTCTATCTCATAGTTGACGATGACTATGATTTCAAGAGAGAGGTAATGTCATAAAAACTAATATCTAATTCTCCCAAATGATTTTCTCATGTTAAAGTGATAATTTAATATGGGGAGGTATCAAGGGAGTAAAATCTAGAATATTGGTAATATTGCCAGACTGGTCTCAGTAGGGATCCAAAGGAGGAAAAATAGGGATCCAAAGGGGGACAGTCTGCAAAAGAGCAATGTGCATCAATGGAGCTTAAAAGACCTAAGGTTCAGCTTCATTAAGACTTCCATAGGCTAAGGTTCCAAAATCTAAATTAATAAGTCCAATGGCCAAAAGGGGAAAACTGGATGGTTATGGGAAGACTAAAAAGTCTTCCCACATCTCTAGGGAGGACGGGGCAAGCCCTAAAGGTAGGGTAAGAGAGAGAAACACACACACACACACACACACACACACACACACACACACACACACACACACACACATTCCCAAGCTCTCCCTTTACACAAAGGGAATAATGGACACACGGCAGGCTCCTAGCCCAGATGACCCCAATCTCCCCTCAAATCCTATTGGATGGCCATAGAGGTGGACCAATGAGAATTAGGCTAGAGTAAAATTAGTCTAATCAATTAAAAAATGCTTGATAAAAGAACCAATAGAAATTAAGCTCCCTAAAAGACTATGGACAATCTACCAAAGGGGTCCAATGAGCATCCAGCAGCCCAATGGCTGCTTGATTCCTATTGGCTAGAAGACTAGAAGGTCCAGTGAGAGTTTAAATAAATTATTTTAATTACCTAAAGCTCTCACAAAAGGGGAAAGGGGGACACTTTTCACAAGGCTATCAACTATGCTTCTTAATTGTTATTGCATAAGCTCTACAGGAGCCAATGGGAAGTTAGCAAGAGAAAATAAAAAGAGGGGTCGACCAAGAAGAGAGGGAGGTTGGCATTTTAGACTAACCAATTTTTGCTACACAGACACACACTACTCATGTGTTGAGCAAGAACTCCATATCCTTCTCCAAGCAGTGAGAAGTAGAGGCCTACACCAACAACTCTTGGCTATGGAATGCAAATCCAACCAAGAGCCAAGCTTCAATGGCATGCTCATCTCCTCTACCATGCTAATTACTAAGCTAAGCTATGCTATTAGAGTGATTACGTGAGGAGAATACTTCTTTCTCGTAAGATACATCTTCTTCCTCTCAATATTTCCTCATTCCTTGCTATCTCTCACCATCTTTGAAGGTGTGTGAGGTCTTGGGACTGAGTCTAGGCCCACTATGTGTGTTTTTCAAGCATAATTTGGTGCATGAAGCTTCCATCTTCATTGCACCAACAAGTTTTGTCAAGGAACACAAAGATTGTATTGTACAAAAGTCTCCCTTGATGGGAGAAGCTATAATACACAACCTTTTTGGAGGGGGGACCGGCTCCATGTAAATCCAGTCCTCAAATGTTGTCAATTGTTCTATTTCTCTCTCTTTTCAAGTATTGTCTATGCCAAACTAGCTAGATGTAATTGCTATGTTTTTGTCTTCAACTAAGTACTCTCTCTATGCTCATTAGGAACTTGTTCTTAATGAAATGCTGACTATGAAATAATTTTTCCGCTATGCACAAGTTACTAGTGCATTAAATGTTACAGTACCCTTATATCTACTTACATCCCGACCTTCCAAATTTAGGACCATTGTTTGAGCATTAAAGTTTATACCATTTCTCCACTTGAGAGATTTCCTCAGGCAAAATCCCATGAACAAAATTTACATGAACATGGCTCTCATTTAGATCTCGTTTGTAGAAATGGTTGTTAGGAGCTAACCAAAGTGAGGATATTTTGGTAAAATCCCAAAGACATCTAAACTTTTCATACACTTCAAAGTTAATGATGAGATTATGAAAATTGTACTTAATAATAGGGCCAAAGGTTTAGAAATTGTGGGTTGTTGTCTGTCCTCTTCCAGACTTTGAATGTGGCCCTCCCACAAAAGCTATATCTTCAGTTGAGCATGAGCACCTTCTTAGTGAGGATAAGTTCTCGTGTTGGAACCTCCATTGACAAGCAAACATTCACATAAAGAAGTATCCATTTTGGTCCTCTTGAAATTTGTCTTTGACCCAAAGCAGTGAATCAGATAGGTACTTG
The DNA here is from genome assembly GCF_014529385.1 of Adiantum capillus-veneris. NCBI lineage: Eukaryota > Viridiplantae > Streptophyta > Polypodiopsida > Polypodiales > Pteridaceae > Adiantum > Adiantum capillus-veneris. The sequence continues at coordinate 149,998,391 of NC_140944.1, forward strand.
TCCGGAACTTGAGTCCTATGCTTAGGTTGAGCATAAACATAGATTTCCCATGCTATGTAGGAGTTTGGACAAGGTGGTCTTTGGTTACCTTTGAAGCACGAACTACTTCAACACCCCCACAAACATTGGACCCAACAACATAATTGAAAAAGATGCTCTTTGCAAAGTCATAAGGCAACTCATCTAAACAATCTATGAGATTTATTTAAAACACATTATAAAAATGGAATTGACTTAATACACTACAATCCACAAAAAAATAAATCTATGCTTTATTCATCAAATTTAGGTCTTTAGTTATTTTCTAATCTAGCTTTTTCCACAATTTTTGCAAGTGCTTTAAATTTCTTAATGACTTCAACAATCCTAATAATTTGGTTTGGAAACTAATCTTTTAGGTTATGTTTCATTTGAATGAAGAGAGCTGTTGGAAATATTTTTGATGTCACGTGAGAAAATTACAATCAATGGCCTTCGGTAAACTCCCATACTTGATCCCAAAAATATTGCGGTTGTGATCTCAAGGTAGAAGACTTCCCTTTTGTCTCTTGGAAACCAGGTTGCGATGTTGTTGAGCAATATCATCAAGATCTCAGGCCCTTTTCTAAAGCAATCAAAGGACATTTGAAGACCCATATTTACTACATAACAACAAAAAGGAATCTCAATTCACTAACTTAATTGAAATTGTTGTCATCAACTCCAACCAAATATTACACAATTTAGACAATTTCAATTCATATTTATACCCAAACAAGTTTTATTTCAACCATTTTCCAACCATTGTCACAAAATGTATGCATGACGCATAACTAACTCGAATAGTATCAATTTTTAGGTTACCCCCATAACCTTTGGCTATGACATGATATAATGGTTAATGGTGGTTTCCCTTGTTGGGTGGACATCTTTCAAAAATAATTATAGCATGTGCATTCAAGAGGTATATAAAATCCCTTTATGCACACAATTCACCATGAATTAAAAGACCCCTCTTCCTTCATGAACCTATAACTTCTTTTGAATTTTCCATTTTTAGACGCCTTTTATATATGTGATTATGTAACTCTTTGAAATATAAAAAACCCTCCAGATAAACTTATGTGCTACATTTACATATTTTGAGATGGATCCTCAATATAAAAATTTTAAATACATCAAAGTGCGAAAGCAAAATATGGGGAGGAATTCTCATGCCTGACATAGCATGGAGTTTAAGCCATGAGCCGAACTACACCTAGACATACCTAACATCTAATGCTATCTGTGAATGTGTATGAATGAAACTGGATTGAGAAATAACCAAGTGGAGGTGAATATATGTGTATACCGCTTTTTTGCACTAGGAAGGGAGAGAAGAAAGTGAGCATAGTGGAGGGTGAAATAGAATGCATAAATGGACATTGTCCAACTGAATAAGACAAGCATGACTCATGAATTAATACTATTAAAAATATAGTACATCATAACTTTTAAACTAAAAATGACTTTGTAAGGGCACCAAACTCTATGTGGGATCAATTGGTCCACCCATCTACTTGCTCCTCTCATGGACAAAGAGAATTTCACTTCACTAGGAGTGAGTGAGAACACCTCCATCTTGTGTACCACGCTACGGATGAGGTCACTTTGCCTTCCTCCATGAGCATGAGCTCTAGAAGGATTCCAAATACCCGATGATGGTATTATATCAATACCAACGAGACAAGTTTAGATACCATGACTCTTTGATGACCACATTGGGTGCTAAATCAGACCCCTCATACATGAATTGAGCCATACGAACTTGGCACAAATTTTTGTAGCATGACTTAGTAGTGCAAGTCCATTGGAAAATCCTACCTTAGCCACTCCTTGCTATATGAACACAACAAAAACAACCCCCATCGACCTCTGTTTGGACAATGCAACTAACGAGTCTCAAATTTTGATGTAATCTATCCATTTTTTTTCAAGAATCCTTGTAATTGAGTCCATGTAATTCTGATCTGAATGCTATATACACCGAGTTTTAGTATTTTGTCTCATGAGCCCATGTGAGTCGGCCGTTGGCCATTTGAAAATCCCTAGGTATAAAGGTCAAAAATCTAGTATGAACACCATTTTGTAGCATTATCTTTGGAGTTTTGAAGAGATCAATGTACATACTATTAAATCGTAATGTGCATTGTTCCCTGGGCTAGCACTAAGGTCTAGGAGTATTTGATGGTTGTCTAGTAAGAGATGCTAAGGGGCATGGGAATGCTATAAGAGAAGCTCTTGTATTGTAATTGAGGGCAATCAATTATGTGAATCAAGAAGTAGTTACGAGTCTCTCTCTCTCTCTCTCTCTAGATCTCTCTCTCTCTCTCTCTCTCTCTCTCTCTCATTCATGCATCACCTCTCTAACCGCCACCTCTCTCTATCTCTCTCTCGCTTACACTTTGGCGATCATGGTGGGGATGTCTGTTTATACAGGAAAAACAAACCCGAGTGCGATATGAGGAGGTGGTGTAGCGGTTACACTACTTGAGGAGGTCGAAGCAACGGAGTGCCAGAGATGAAGACCCTTTCTCGGCAGCGCTTTTTTTTTTTTTGCTTCAATGCTTGAAAGGCATGCAAAATGCACATCTTCATGGACGACAATGGTCATGGAAACACTGCAACCAGTGGGCATAATAGTCAAGTACAGAATGCAAGCGATTGCAGGCCTTTTTAGTGCATCTGGACGAGAACATTGACTGTGGTAGATTCTTGAGGGGCCAAGCTTATCACTGCTTGTGCCCTGCTTCACAATTTTATGCAAGAAAAGAGACCATTCCCATCGTGCTTTTAGAATATTAAACCCATAACAGACGTTTGCAGCAGGGAGTGTCACCACTAAGCAAGTGCCTTCACTGCCAGGTTTGATTCTGCACCACGAACTGCTGAACAAAGTGATCTCAAGACGGAGCAGGCACAGAGGTGTTCGCTTTGATAAGCTTGCATATGAGCATATAATATGTGGTTAATCAACAATGGTGGCGATATCGGAAAGCAACAGTGTTGGCAATATCACACGTCTATAGAGGTTTTTTTTGTGGCATGAACCATTAAGAAAACCTAATTATAATTCATATATTAAATTCTCGAAGGGGCATTTCTCATGCACAGTTGTGGAGTTCATAAATGGGGCAGGGTGAAAGTGCAGAGCTTACCCCGGATGCGTGGTGGGCACTATGTGAGCATAATTATAAAGCATTAGGAAAATATGCCCTAAAGTTTTTTTGCTGCAAAGCTCGTCATCGACATGATGGTAGGAGACTTGTAAGTGCATGTGACATAATCTAAAGAACATCATTGACGTAAAATGAAGGCGTCAAAAAAATGTAAGCAGTCTTGTATTTTTTGCAGGGAAAATGGTCATGCCCAGGGGATTCACTATTAGTAATGGGGGGATGTCACCTGCGTGCATCAAAATTAGAGAAACCCCCTACGTACGGTATCTTACTTGCTAACCTACCCCCCTACATACAGACAAGATACGAACGTTCTCGCAATGAGCCATCCCCCCTCATACGGATTTCGTACAGAATGTAATGACCCACTATTTTATGTATACTTGTAACATAACAATTTTAGAAGCATATGCTTTTGCAAAAATACATGTTGAACTGCAAATGAACAGAAGTGTTCAGTGTGTTTTCAATTGCAATAGATGTTAAGAGAACAAACCATGAAAAGCAACAAATATAATGAATACTAAATTAAAATAAACCAATTGTTTCAATGTAATTTAAAAAAAAAACGATTGCCTTGTAAACTGATACAAATCTTAATCTCAAAACATATGATACTAGCCACCTACTTAGTAGGCTTCCCACATGGGATTTAAGGCACACATATGAAATGGATTGTTCTCTAAATAACAAATAATGCATACTCTTAAACAACCATGAAAAACTTTACTCGTCAAATCAAAACACATTACGAAACAACCAATTAAAAGATTAATCTTTTTGAACAAAAACGATTATATGTGATATGAATGCATGTCTATGCTTAAGCAAAATGCAACTTTTAAAAAAGCACCATCTGTATTTAGTTTGTACATAAAATATATATCTTAATTTTTTTTCCAGAGTCTCCTTTGTACGGAGACCTCTTTCTCAAAAAGAATCAATAGACCCTTTTCTTGGGCTCCCACATGGGATTTTCATCACATAATTTCTGTTCCAAAAAAACTGTCCACCTCATCTTGGGCTCCCACGTGGGATTTAAGGATTATCTTACGCAAAAATTTCAAACACATTTTTAATAGAGTCAAAGTAATCTAACTTCAAAGTGGTGGCATGACCTGCATATCATAGTACATAGGAAACCTCCAATCACATAGTTTAATCACATGATTACCAAAAGGCCATGTCCAAGATACTGCTTTTTGCTGCATACGTACTTTCACTTGGAAGATATGAAATACCATCAATTCTTACTTGGAAGCATGTTCCAAAGGAGCGGACACCCAAGTTCTATAAGTAGGTGATAGTATCATCTGCTATGCCAAGTTTCAAAGTACACTCCGAGTTTCTCGTAGACCTCTGTAGAGAGTTCGCAATTGGATGTCCATGGCATTTTATCTCTGACACAGTCTTCTCTTGGGCATGATTGACTTGCTCCTGTTAGGTGCAACGGAAATAAGAGTTGAACTTTTCTCATGATGAGTGCTCCGAACTATGCTGAAGGTTCCTTTTTGGAGAGCCTTCCGTTCCTTTAGTGAGAGAGTGCAATGGACACAAACAAAGTGGTGAACGCTGTGAATGAAGGTGCTGAGACTGACAGATAGAGAGAGAAGAATACGATACCAAAAAAGTTGTTAAACCCTCCTCTGAAGACCCCACTCTCTGTAGCAAGAGCGGTCTATTATGATTGCACAAATCTCTACAATGCTTGGACTTGCCAACGATGTTGACGACGATGCTTGGACTTGCCAAGGATGTCGAGGACGATGATGACGACAAACTGGCTGAAATCTGCAAATCTTTATCTGCTGAATTTTGACTCTATGTATCGACTACCGCGATGAAGACGATGCAACAATGACGCGCTAAAAACGCAAATGTTGAAATTTGCGTTTTCCGGGCTGAAACTGTGAACTTCGATGGATTTGACCGTGTGGCGAGGATCTATTGCGAGAAGGTGAGATCTGCGAGGTTTGGGGCTTGTATTGTGGAGTCTTGATGCTAAAACTGAAAACACTGGTGCTTCTAAGTGTTTCATTGTGAAAGATCTGCAAAATGCTGAGGTTGATCTGCAAATAAAAAACGCAAGGGCTGAAATTTGTCTGTTGTGGGAAATTTGCTAACGCTAGGGCTGATCTTGCTATGTCTTGTTGTCGCTGAGGCTGATCTGCCATGCAAAAACACCAGGGCTGGTTCTGTGGATGAAAAACGCTAGGTCTTGCTGTTGGTGCATAAAGCGCTAGGGTCTCTGTGGGGGTCCTGCTGAGAAGGTGCCTGTTGATTCGAAGTTCCTGCTGCCTCTTCTGCCAGATAATGCTAGTGCTGGGTTTTCTTATATATTGACTTATGGAATTTTCCCTACCCAGGTTTTCAACAAAAGTCACTTAAAAATAATAAGTGAAAATTGGCTAAAATAGGGAAAATAGGTCTATGCATTGTAAAAATGCTACTGATGGATTTTGAATGAAATCTAATAGTCATGCTGTGTGCAACCAAAGGATATGCATCTACTCTAAGTGTCTGGACATGCACGGTCTACGAAAAGACTCACAAAAGTGCCAGATCACTTCCTATTCTAGACTGACTTGACTGAACCAAACCCTTGTCATGAAGTATCTTATCCACAAACACATAGGGCTAGATGTGTCACGTGACAACTCCATTCATAGCTTTTTAGATAACACATATTGTGTATCTATATCTTTGGCATGCTTCCTCTTCTCTCTTTCTGCACGCCAAGCCAAATCCCAGCCTTGAGCTTTATCAACTGAACACCTTCGGGAAGAGCTTCATATAAATCATGGGTGCACTTTTCCATGTTACCAATGATACTATAAGCAGATTGGTGAGCTTTGTCTTTGCTTATAACAAAGGTTTCCTTGGAGACCGCACTTACAATTGCTTTTTCAAGCATTTTGTCTATGAGCGTCTCATTTTGCATGATATTTTGCACCTGCTCCTCCGGTAATTCACTAATCACCTTGTAGAGAGTTGACCTTAGAGATTGAAGAAATACCTTCTTCTTACCCTCTACCATAATGACTATATAGATATCCTATTAAAAAAATAAGCATTCAAGTCAAACTACATACATACAGATATTTTCAATTCTATTTCAAACTATCACATCAAGGCTCCTACATTAACCTAATGTGACACATTGGTATACCATATTTCACTTTGAATGCTAGAAGAACTGAAGGTAAAAATCGATAGCTCAAGATGGCACACCCGGTCAAGCTATATGACCATGTGACAAATAGACTATATTTGTAATTATATACAAAATAAAGACATTGTGTATGTGTGACACATAGACCCAAGGTATGCTAGACATGTCTTGGCAAGAAACTATAGCTCAAGATAACACACCCAATCAAGCCATATGACCATGTGGGAAATTGAGACTATAGAATTTGTAACTACATGGAAAAAAAACTAATAGTCTTAAAAACTTTAACGCTTTTTATCATAAAAAGAGACACAACTACACATTTGGTAAGAATGGATAGCTCAAGAGACCCGGTCAAGCCATATGGATAGCTAGAAGAACTGAAGGTAAAAATCGATAGCTCAAGATGGTACACCCGGTTGTCAAGCCATATGACCATGTGACAAATTGAGACAATCGAAAGAACAAACTGAGACAACATATTTTGGCCAGAAAAATTTTGCTTGAATTAATAAAAAGGGCCAAGGGTAGTAGAGGCATTGATATGTCTGTCACACCAATGATTTTCAAGCTCTAAGGTTTAACATATAATATCTAGCAATGAAACATTATTGCATGATGAAGAGGGATTATAAAGGGAGGGTAGTGAAGGACAAAACAAGAGTGCGGCAGTCCATGAGTTAATTTTATAACACCACTCAAAACCATGGTAGGACCTTCACAACACTGTATAGATCTTAAACTAACAATGGGGCACTAATGACACACAACCCATAACTTTGAATTGCATCTGAAGCATTTGAAGACACTATACTGCTATTCTACAGTGCAAGATAGAAGCCTCCAAACAATGGGAACATGTACACAAACAATCACTTACTTAGCAAGGCTATAGCTTCTTAGTTAGGAGGCTCTTTTGGTACCAATGAATCAATGATCAATGGGACAATTTTGGACACGCATACACATAGAGATAGCACACATGGTCAAATAAGCGCATTTCACATGAGCATGTGCATATGTGTGCAAGTGTTTGTAATACAAAAGTGTGATCATCACTCACCACAACTCTTATCCCTTTCCTGCAAAGGTAGATTGCTATGGCCCTTCCCAACTTTGATGTGGACCCTGTTAAGAACACCTTTGTCACATGCTCTGGTATCTCCTTGATAATTACTGTAGTGGTAAGTGTATTTCCATGGCACACCCTGACCCTCAAATTAGGATGCTTCATCACAAAGAGATTTCCTCCTCCATTGGGTGCTCCATTCTACACAAACACACAAAATACGGCACCTTCAAGACTTATACAGCTTAATTGCACACTCATAAAGCTATACAACAAACATCAGGATGGGTGCCCGGGCTATGTCCAAAACCAAGTGTGAACATGGCCAATTCGTATGTGAGTCTACTAAAAGTACCTTCAGCTAGCATGCTTGAAGCATGTGTACACCACCAGTCCTTGTCAGCTTAGTGCTTATCTACACACTTCCATGGCTACATCTTATAGTACAAAACAAAATCCACATAACATGAAGACCTGAAAACTTACCTTGTTGAGAGCCGCTAAACTGAAGACCTTGATGCCAATCCTTTCTGCCTCTAGTATTGCCATAAGAAGGCACAAAGACTTGTGTCTCCATTTTTTCTTTGCTTGAGAACTGCCTCTGCAGAATTTTTACATCCTTGATGCTACAATTTTCAAATAAGAGGGGTTTGAAATAAGCAAACGATGCTGGGAAGAGGGGAACGGGAGGATAGCAAGGACAGGAAGCCCAAAAATGGGCATCCCATAACACCTAGGCTTCCAACTTAAAGTTGTAGAATGAAGAACAATAATAAAGGAAATCAAGCTTGCTAAATTGTTTAATGACTTTCATCATGCGGCCATGTCATGAATAGCCTTGAGCAGAAATGGTTGATAAGATCAAGCATCATCTCCTGCTTTTTGAACGTGGTCCAGTTTTTGTGACATTAATTATAATTTATATAGGTGTCAGTTTAATGTGCTCCATAATATACATTCCATACATGAATCCTTCACTTTATATGCATTCACAAATGTATGCAACCATTGTATGTTTATATGTGTATGCATTCACCAGTGCTATGCACACCTCATAGACATAATAAGTACATTTAAGAAGTTTTAAATCAACATTTAAAAGCAGCCATGCCTCTACATTGGCCTCATTTCATCTACATTGCAGAGGTTTCTACAAATCAATAAATTGATCACGTACAATACATGCAGCTACTACTAAAAACTATGCTAAAACACCAAATAAAGTTAAAAGTGACAGTGTTGTCTACAAAAACCACTTCCTCACCATAAAGCCATAGCGAGGGACCACCCAAATTTTATGATGATAGTGTTGTTGGTAGTAATTCCAACACTTGAATACTGTCCCCCAAAGCCACATGGCTGAGCCAACGAGTATTCTTACCGGTAGCCATGGGAGCAAGAATATATTTGCCTTATGGTTGGGACGTGTATGCTCAAAAGACAAAATGTACGTGTAACGCAGAGGTGAATCAACTGCATGTAGAAGGAATACAAATTCTGGGACACACTCAATTATGCTATCTGTCACCAAAATTATTCACTTGAGAATGTATTAGCTCACATAGATTACGGCATGCACACATGAGAAGTGTGGCATGAAAGCTTGCAATTAGCACATTGATTATGTGAAGAGCTTCCACTGGCTCACTGTTAGCTGCACAACAAGGTTACATACCATGTCTGATTTGGGCATGAAAGGCCTCTGTTTTTGGATTGAGGGTATTTCCAAGGCAGTCGTACAAGGGCATGAACAAGCAAAAGTTGGAGTCTTGGGACTCATGGTGAAGCGTGTGGTAGCTGCACACATTGCAAGATTTAGTAAATTCTCTCTCTATTAATGTGTTTGTATGTGTGCATATGTGTATTTGGACTTGCACAAAAGACAGAGACCATACGAGGGTGTGTAGAGGATGTATCAAAGGAGCGGAACACGTACCTTGTTAGATCGGAGGCTCTGAGGGAGGGGAGAGATGCCTTGCAAGACTGGCTATGGAGTTTGGAAGCTCGCCTGCGACTCGCGGGGGGAGAGAGTGAGGATGAAGAGAAACCTTGGAGACCTTGGCTATGTCTGTCACTAATGCCCACTCATGCATACTAACCCATCCCATTCCATAAATCCATCATGACATGGGTATTTTGGGAATTTTAAAAATTTAAAGGGTATTTTGGGAATTTTGACAAATTAGAGGGGTTTGAGCTTGGCTTTAAGAAAACGAGGAAATTTACATAAGTTTTAGTGTAATTACCAACAAAAGCTTCTAATTTTGACCAAACGAGAGAATTTCAAGTTTGCCCTTACTTTCACCATGCCATGAAAGTATTCATCGATGCACACACACACACACACACACACACACACACACACACACACACACACACACACACACACACACACACACACACACACACACACACACACACACACACACACACACACACACACACACACACAGAGGCTTACTAATGTATTTAAGGTGGCTTAGGTAGTTGAATGTAGACCCAATGTAGCCACCCTCCTCCCTCCCTTATGTGTACGGTATGAATATGAAATAATGAGGGGCTACCCCTATTGTATACGCTTATGTACAAAATCCAAAACCCCCATATTGTACACTCACGTGGTACTGTACAGAGAAACATAATGAATCCCTCGGGTGGCCATGTATGGGAAAAGTGTCGCAATAAGCCATGTTCATCATGCGGTCATGATGAACATAAACCCCGACATTGCTCATTGAAATTATTGGAGCAATATTATATTCTTGAGAATGATATTGTACGCAATAATTTGCATAAACCCAAGCAATGGGTGGATGATTTTGTTGATGCATTGAATAAAGGGCTTAAGTGGTTTTGTAATCATGGAGAGCACACATGGGTGACATATAGACATTTGAATTTAATCAAGGAGTTGCAAGAAAATTCAAATCATTTGCATGAGTTGCCTGAGGAAAAAAGGTTTCTAAAGAAACTGTTTAAACCATGGCATACCCTAGCCAAAGAAGGGGATGTAAATGATGAACATGGGAATGGTAGGAATGGGATGGAGATTGGACTGAAGAGAGAGGACCCTATGAGCCAAAGAGCCAAGGAGAGTCCCTGAGTAGCCCCATACTCACATCTTGCACCATCAACCAAAGCATTATGGGTCAAATTTCATCAGTTTTTGATGGAGAATTGCATAATTTTGATGTCTTAAAAGATGATGATGATAATGTAGATTTGTTTGTTGAACATCATGAGATGATTCAAGAAATTAATTTATGCAACTCTAAAGCAAATGAATGCTTTGATGAGCTTTGTGATGAAAAACTGAAGAAAAATCATGATGAAAATGATGAACTCTCACTTCTTGACGATGAAGAAAATGATGTGATCAATGATTTTGTAAATTTGCTTGCATTGGGAGAAGATTTTTGTGTCGCACATGATGTTGAAATAGAGGCTAACCAAAATGAGATTCTTCATGATGAAGTGTTGAAGCAACAAAATGTGGTGTGTGTGAACCAACCGGGTTTACAAATTCATGGTGCACTGTATGAAAGTTTGCTTGAGGCAATATTGTGTGATGGGATATGTGTATTTATCCACACAATTGATGCCTATGTAAAGCATGATGGGGTATTGATACCTAGCTATGCAATGAGGCTTGAAGGATGGATATGTTTTTGCTCATATCTTTATGATGATGGAGTATTTTTGTGGATCATTCTCCTAATTTCACTTGGACGAAGTCATATTTGGTTTGTATGAAAATGCTAATGCATGAATATTTTTGGGTTAACCAATGCCTAAAGGAAAGAGAGTTGTTTTTAATTGATGCAAAGTTATACATTTACTCATGCTGATGGAAGTTTTCTTGATCAAAAGTTGTGTGATGGGATATGTCTATCTATCCACACAACTACTGCTAACTTGAAGCATGATGGGGTGGTTTTGCTTATCCATGCTACATGGTGGAATAAATGGATATTTGTATATCTCTATGTTTACAATGATGCTCATATCTTATGGCTATTTCTTATAGAATATTTTGGAAGATATCATGTTCTCTACATGTACTCAATTTTTAAAGCCAAATATGACAAGGTGTTTGAAGATGCTCTTTATGAAGAAAAGGCCAAGATGGAGTTTGTTAGCTGTTTGTTTGCTAACAATGTTGAAAAAAATTGCAGAGTGTTCTCATGGAAGATGGTGTCTACTCTATGTCAATGGAGTAGCAATATGCTTATAACTTTTTGGTTTCACAAGTTTCTCTTGTATGAGTTCAAATGGATGTATCTCTATTTGAAGGGTTCCCAGCCCTTGGCATGTTGCCAAGAAATGGTGCACTTGTATTCACATTTTTGGTGAGAAGGCACACTATTCTTGGTTTGGTGATTGTAATGCAATGTATAGCTTTAGGAAGTGTATTTGTGCATCTTGGATTAAGTTCCAGGCACTGTGCTTTGCATTTTCTAAATGCTTGGGGAAAAAAAGGGCGGTGTTTCATGGAATATTGTGGTGTATATGTGTACCTTGGAGTAGACTCTAGGCACTGCACTTTGCATCATTGGTATTCTATGAGCACTTAGTTTTTGTGAACAAGGGATTTTGTGAGTTCGAGTCCAAATTTTGGGAAAATTCTACCACCGGGTGTGCCTCAGAGCGGTTCAATGCTTCCTAATGATTTTTTCCTAGATTTTCCATAAACCTGCCGACCACTCCCACTACATAGGCAATGTCTAGCCGTGTGCTAACCATGATGAACATGAGATTGCTAATTGCCAAAGAATACGGCACCTTTGCCATCTCTACCTTTTTAGCATCCAATTTTGGACAATAATGCTTGCTTAGTTTTTTGTATGCAGTCATAGGAGTACTCAATGCTTTCCCCCTTTGCATATTAAAATGTTGCAAGACCTTTTGTATATACTCTTCCTGCAAAAGTTCAAGTATACCACATTTGCGATCTCTCTTGATGCACATACCAAGAAAGTGATGTGCATCACCCAAATCTTTCATAGCAAACTGCTTGCTTAAGGCATACTTGAGAAGTGAAATCTCATATTTTGACTTCCTAGCTATGAGCATATCATCCACATACAAAATCAGAATGATGAGAGAATCATTGCTCAACTTCCTTGTGTACAAGCAGTGATCCTCTTGGATCCATACGTAAGCCTGTTGAATGTACTTATCAAACCAGATGTACCATTGCCTTGAGCCTTGCTTTAATCCATACAAAGATTTCTTGAGTCTACACACCAGTTATGCCCGTGTTGGCTTCTCAGGCTTTATCGCAAAACCTTTTGGCTATTTCATGTAAACATCCTCTTCAAGATCCTCATGAAGAAATGTTGTTTTCACATCCATTTGGACCAATTCCAAGTCCTCAATGGATACTAGACCAAGTACAAGATGCAATGTAGTCACCTTGACCACTGGAGAAAAGATTTCATCAAAATCCACGCCTTTTGTTTGCTTGAACCCTTTTGCAACCAATCTATCCTTATACTTAGGCTCGGGATCATTGGTCGTGTACTCTTCTTGTACACCCATTTGCGTGGAAATGACTATTTACCTGCTAGTAACTCTGTCAAATCCGAGTCTCATTGGATAAATTTGAGTTATACTCACATTACATAGCCTCTTCCCACTTCACGCAATCATCCATTTGAATGGCCTCTTTGTAGCAAGTGGGTTCACCACAATCAATGACTAATAAATTGTCCAATCCTGGCTCAAACCGCTCAGGTGCATGAGATGTACGAGTAAATCTCTAAAGTTCCTGACTGTTGGATTCCGCTCTCTCTGGAGCAACATGTGTGTGTGTGTACTAGTGGAAGGTGCATCACTAGCCCATTCTGTGTAAGTGGTGGTGAGAAAATATCCTCAAACTATATTTTGTGATACTCAATGTCTTCTATTGGCTTTCTATGCATCTTAGACTCGTTGAATATCACATGTGAGCTGCGTATAACCTTCTTAGGTTCTCGGTGCTAGAGACGATATCCCATCTCTCTGTCTACACCGTATCCAATCAAGATGCACTTGTTGTAGCGTGAAAATCCATCAAGAAATCTATAAACTTCCTTGCTTGCAACTCACTCAATCACATGATTAGTAATTGGCAGGGGATAATTCCTTGTAATAGTAGTTGTGTTTACCTGTTTGAGATTTACACACACACACAATTTTTTTGTACTTCTTGGGCACTACCACAATCAATGAAATCTAATTTGTGTGCTCAATTTCATAGATAAACTCCACTTCCTTAAGCTTATCTATCTCCTCCTTGATCTTTTTGGCAAAAAATTTGATATATGTATAGGGATGTTGTTTACAAGGCTTTGCATCACTCTTAAGGGGTACGTTATGTTGGAAATTCTTGGATCTACTCCTTTAAGGTCCTTGTATGGCCATGCAAACACATATCTATATTGTTTGAGAGTAGCTATCAATAGTTGCTCTTACTACTCCATGAGGTTAGTGGCAATGTATGTTGGCTTTGGATCCTACCCTAGTTTAGGTAAGTCAATATGTTTGGCATTCTCAAGTCCATTATAAGGTGTCCCTAGTTCTTTGAGTTCTTGCATTGGTTGTTGAACCACAATCTTTCAATCTTGTATCATGTATTTTTTGTAGTGAGAGGGTGAGTCAAAATTTTCCATGTCTAAGCCCTCTTCACTTTCCATTTGAGTCATCCAAATCTCTTTCAGGGTTTGCTTCAGATTTTGGTATTCTTGTTTGTTCTCGGTTTTTGTCATCCTTCTTGATGTTTCGGTTGTCTCTTTGGTTTTCACATTGCTTCTCTTCTTAGGATTTGTCTTTGCTGAAGGAAGTTTTGCATATCCTTTGTCACTTTATCTTTGACAGAACCATTTCCTCCTATGAATAACAAATATTGCATTTTTCTCTTCAAAAAAGGCATGGGTTTTCATTGCATGTGCTTTTGTTCCTTACTCATTTTGCTCGGTATCTTTCTTGTCTCTTGGATTTTGGTTAGCAAAATCATAGAATACCGTCTCTTTTTTGTTTGGGTTTGTTTCATTTTCAAAGCTACTCGATAGCTCATCCAAATGTCTCTATTTCTAAAACACTATCTCGTGAATCTTGGAAATTGTCATGGTTTGTTGTATGATGGACACTTCGTCAACTATGCGTTTACATTTGATTGTTTCTTGAGCATCTTGGCCCTCAATATTTGACCCTAATTCCAAGATAACACTCATCATATGGAAGGTTGTTAGATTAAATTCCTCTTCATCACAAAATCTCGTTGGGATTGCTTTGTTCATGCTTACATCAAGAGTAGCCAGTATCTAATCCCAACCAAAAGGTTTGAACGACTCTTTTGGAAATGGTTATAGTCTTTGTCCTCCACTGGTGTCTCTAAAATGGAATCCCTCTCATTAGGCTCTTGCACTCAGATGCTCCAAACATCAAATATATGCTTTGGCTTGTAACCATGTAGGTATTTTTTTAATTGTTGACCATTGTTGAGTCAAATTCCTCTACAGGTGTTCGACTGACATCTCTATAATTGTGGTTCTTCAGGATAATCCTCGTGGGTGATCTCCTTGTGCCGCAAGAATTAGGAAAAATATGAATCCCAAAGGGGCCATGTAAGAGAAACCAATCAAATTTCAATAAAAAATAGGACATAAAAGGGGGGCATGGAGAGCCTATATCTACATACCTAAATACTATATCATGTAACATATCTATGGAAAGAGCTTGGCAATGCGATCCAAATGCACTATTGTCTAATAAATTTGAAGTTAAAATACTCAAGTTATGGCCATTCAAAAGAATACAAAATGTGGTGGGACTGTGGCCACAAGCCCATTCTCATTGGTGTAGAGAGTATAGTATATTCCAAAAGCATCTTTGATCCTAAAGGGCCCGTTTGGGCTTCATATTTACCCTAATGGTAGATATGGTTGTAGCCCCAATCTTGCACCATTTTAAGTTGACGCATGAATGGTCTCCCTAAAATGACGTCAAAGTTGTTGTTGCTTTTTCCAACATCCACCACTACAACAAAGGTATGCTCATACTCTATTCCACATGAGGAAACTATAATTTGTTCCAACATACCCTTTGGTCTCTCTATGTATTCATCTACAAGTTGTAGTTACATTCATGTTTTCTTGAGAACTGGTGGTGTGGCAATTTCCACTCCAGTCCGGCTATCAAGTATTGTAATGGTTTTGATCCCTTTGTGTCTTAAGGACAAGGTGGTATATTCCTCTTCTCCTTCACAATAATTTCCCACCTTGTTCATAGGTATTGGTTTTAACTTTAGTTTGTCTTGTGTTGTTTTACCCATGTGTTCATCTAAGGTGATATCTTGATGAGGAAATTTCATCTTCTCCAAATTTTAACCCACTTCTCGTCTAATCTCTAGCAATTTTGAGGGAGTTATCATGAATTTTATAGGAGTCAACATCAGTTCATGAAGGCTCTTGGTGTCCTTATTCTTTGGAACTGGTTTCCATTGAGAAGGCACTACCTTCACCTCCAATTTCATTTCATATTCTCCAATTAAAGACGATAAAGTCTTCAACCTTTCAGGCTTGCGCTCTATAGGCACTTTAGTTTTTGCATCTTTGTATTGAGATTGCATAAGAACTTGTGATCCATATTGATCTCCATGATAGGTGAAAACTTGAAATTTGCACTACCATCTTTGTGGTTCTTGACTGGTTTTTTGTAATATGAAGACCGTGGCATCATTTTTGTTGGTTTGTGGGTGTTTCTATTGGTTGCATATATCTAGCAATTGCTATGTTCTCTTGAGGCAAAGGAGGTTGTTGTCCCAACACTAGGGCTTTTCTCCCCCTTGTACTACATTATTTGGGCATATTTGGTACCTTGGTGGTGTGGCAAAGGTTGCACCCCCGGTGGTCCATACGGCCTTTCCCTCACTTGTGATACATTTGCTACTGGTAGTGGTTGTTGCATGCTCGGGTTTTGTTAATAGCTCTAGTTTATTCTTTTGATCACTTTCTCAACCATTTGATCAACATTTGGTACACGTGGAGACTGAACACTCTGTTTTGTTGTGGATTCACTTGTGGTAAAAGAGGCACTAATGATAGTATTTTTTGCATATTTTGTTACCTCTTTGTAAGCCTTATAGTTGTCGACTAGATATAATGCTTCTCTAGTGATTTGCTCAAATGTGGTGCATGCTTTCAAGTCTACGTCCTTTCTGAGAGTTTTGTTTCTCTATTTTTGTTTGAATCAAAGCAAAGATTCATTTAGTTTCTCGTTCTCTTTTTGCTTAAAAGCATAGATTTGGGACACGATGTTGTGCTTGATTCCTTTTTTTGAGAATTCCTCATCAAATTCTTGTTAAGGCCGTTCCTTGAAATGTTAGCCCAATTCCCTCATACTTGAGTATGAAAATCTGCCACTTATTCAGCTCCCAAAACTTGTGAAGAGTGAAACATGTGCATATGGATCCCCTGACCCATCATACCTTCTGGCAACACACTTTGCTACTTGAGACAAAGGCCGTGTTGGGAAAATATTTGCTATTCAATGGTTGGAACCACATTAAGGTCGTTCCTTACAATGTTAGACCAAATTTTTGCTATTCAATGGCTGGAACCACGTTAAGGCTGCTCCTTACAATGTTAGCCCAAATCCCTCCACTGAGTATGGAAATACACCGTTTGTTTAGCTCTCAAAACTTGTTTGACGAGTGAAACATGTGCATATGGATCCCCTGACCCATGTACTTTTTGGCAACACACTTTGCTACTTGAGACGGTCGCATCGATATGTTTTGGCAACCATTCTCATAACTCCAGGCTCTCTTGTGAGAACATCTCTAACTTCATGACCCCCACTAGAAACTCTAGTTGGAGTTCATTCTGCGGCCCTCTTTTTAGGTTGCACATCTCTCGCTTTTGTCCAAGTTTTCGGAACTCTGGTCCTATAGATTGTACTTGGAGATTTGTTGCCCCAGTATGTGGTCATTAGAACCCTTGAACTTAAGAACCCCATCAATCTCTCGGTATTGAAAATTTTGATTGACTAAATGAGTCTACAAATCTCATTCTATCATGACTCACTCTCTCCATTTCTGGTCTTGCCTCAGATACAGTAGGTCTAAAAGTGCCTGGAGTGACATAATACTGATGGAGTGGGCCTCCAAAGTATGTATATCTCTCTAGCTCCTTACGGTCTACTGCAGAGTATCTCTGCCCATATTTATCAAGCATGATCATATATGGGTATCTTTGCCTTCAATGTTTGTAAAAACATACAAGCATCTTTCCTCTGACAAATCTCTAATTTAAGGCTCTTCGCACTTATAACAAAGAATTTGCTCACCATTGTCATACTTGTACAACCCCAGATGAGTATTTTCTACATTGACTCTTGTTGTCTCA
Organism: Adiantum capillus-veneris; assembly: GCF_014529385.1. NCBI lineage: Eukaryota > Viridiplantae > Streptophyta > Polypodiopsida > Polypodiales > Pteridaceae > Adiantum > Adiantum capillus-veneris. The sequence goes on from NC_140944.1 coordinate 150,016,217, forward strand.
TTCACTCACCTTAGTTTGGCATTTGGAATGTCCAACTTAGGTGGCTTGTCCTCAAACTCTACATCAACTTTGTCTTTTGTGCATGTTATTCCCCATTTGTCCACAAAATAGGGATTTTGCACAAGTAAATACATTATACCCTCATCATCAAAGTATTGATCACCACTGTAGTCCATAGGCACTAGGTCCTTGACCTCACTAGGTCTCTCTCCTAACTTACCGAGTAGCAATCCATACCATCTTTGTACATTTTTGCACTATGTTTATTTTTGAACTAATATTTCAAGTTCCAAAATGGATCACGATCCATGTACCTTTGACCTAGAGTTGATCTGAACCAATTTGACCTAGTGCATGTAGATGTCCTGGTCACACTGGTGAAGTTTTGTCAAATTTGGAACTGTTTTTCTCAAGTTATGCTCATTTTTTATTTTATGGTCAAGTTTGCATTATTTTGACTTTTTTTGACAACTTTTGGATCAACTTCGGGGCACTCAACAACTGAAATTTTGGTAGCAGGATGCCGCATAGACGCCCTCAAAAGGAGTGGGAGGTAGCACCCTATGAGATAATTGACATCTCATCAAACGAAAAAGCTTATGTCACAAATCAAGAGCTTAAATAGATACCAACAAACATTTTCATCGGCAAGTTCCAAACGGTCGATGGTACTAAAGTTAAAGAGACAATTTCTCCTAAAGAGCTATGGGCACTGCATAAAAAATCAAAGGTCCTTGATAGTTTATTTAGACTACCTCCATGGGGGATGGAATTCTAGAGGGCACACAAGCTCATGAGCTCCATACAATACAGTGGAGAATCTACTATAATTGACAAGGATGGAGCTGCAGTAAGAGTGAAGATCACCGATGATTTGATATGCAGGCTCTTCATCTACCAGCACGAAGCCATAACTTGCTCCACAAGAAAAAGGCAATAATATGATGGCAAGACAATTTATTAAGTAGTAAGGGCACAAGCTCACATACAAGGACCCGATATACTCTGAAACTGAGCTACCCTTAAGATTGATCTCACACCATTTGAAAGTGCAAAAGCCACCACACTACATAGAGTCCATACTCCATGTGGTAGTGGTGATGGCCATCAAATAATTGAGAGAAGGGTGACCAAGTGTGATCTAGGAAGTTATATTTTGGAGAATCTAATGGAAGCGAACCTAAAGGGCAACGAAAAAAATAAGGCACATATGAATGCAGGACCTATGCTTACTAGAATAGCCTATCAAGCCTTGGGAATGATTGAGGATCTACCTGAAGTTTAGTATTAGCTCAATCTACTCCATAAGGCCAAGCATTCAGTAAAGACAATGGGTAGTTCATTAACAACTCCTGCAAAGAGAAGGACACAAGGTCAGAGCTCCAAGGCACAAAATCAGAGGGAAACAAGATGTGCCATCAAAGTACCAATCAATTGAAGAAGGGGAAGAAGTAGAAGTACCGTTAATCATAAAAAGACCACAAAAGACACATCCAATCCCAAAATCTCAAGCTCACAGATCTATGGAGGAAGCACAACATCTCCAAGAAGAGTGCCAAACAAAGATAGCATAAGAGAAAAGAAAATGGAGGAAACCAGGCAAGACAACCACCCTCCAATGATGATGAGGATGATTTCAAGCTTGACATAAATCTTAAGAAATTTAAAGAGGAAAGACACCAGAAATCATGAGCTGAAGTCAAGCTAGCCGGGTCATCTCGTCAACAATCCATGAAATGCTCAAGAGGAAAGTTTTATATCAAACTATGGCGAGAAATCCTGAGAGAAATTTGGCAGAGTCTCCCCTATAAACTGAGCAAAAAACTCAAATACAATCTCTACCATAAACCATGTCAAATTGGCAACAAAGTGGGAGATCACTCGACCACTACACAGTCATGGAAACTATGATCAAACACATCAAAACCAATGCTCACATATGCATAAAATCAGCTCCACAATGTGCTATATGCAAGCATATAATGTGGAACAAACAACTCAACTGAGCGTACAACACATAACCGAATATGCAAGTAGTGAGAAAAATAGCTCAAAACACATCCCACAAGAGAACTGCCTGCAAAAGTCTACAAAAACCTATGAAACTTGTGACTGGCAAAGTGTATATCCACACGAGTATATGCAATCCTCACTCCTACAAGCGTGGCTACACAAATATTAAACTGTGTCCAAGCTGACAAACCTAAGTGGTAGTTAAACTCGACCACTAAACCATTAGAGAGTAAAACTACAGATACGGGTGAAACATGGCAAGAATCTGAGAAAAATCTGATAGAGTTTCCCTTGAAAACTGAGTGAAAACTCAAAAAAAAATCTCACAAATACCGCATAAAGTATAGAAAAATACTCAATGTCTCAGTAAACATATCCACAAATGGTATACATGTACTACCAAAACCCTGACAAACTGGCTCACTCTTGAACGAGTGGCTATATGGATGTGTACCTATCCAAAAATTCTTAAACATGTGAACCTGAATGTCGAGCCAATGCAAAGTGCTGATGCCAAGAAGAACACTGAAAGTCGATGCCCAAAGCCGATGCTGAGCCGTCGATGCCGAGCTCGCCGGAGCAGGGAGCCTAATGTCGATGTCACTGATTGTGAACCAAAGAGATTGCAAAGTGCTGATGCCGAGAAGAACACAAAAATTCGATGCCCAAAGCCGATGCCGAACCATCATTCCGGGTTGGCCGGAGTGGGGAGCCTAATGTCGATGTCAATGATTGTGAATCGGAGAGATCTCAAATCTCTCTCTTACTCTCTACCACTCCGGACCGATGTAGTTGAAGTCGTAGCCATTGAGGTTGTGTTCTTCTCGCCTCCAATCCCGCTCTACTTTTCTTTCCCTCTCTCTTATGAGGGTGTGTGTAAATGCACCCTTATAGAGATTAAAAGAAAAAAATAATTCTTATTTTTGCTTGCTCGCTATCTATCGAAAATGTGTGTGTGTGTGTGTGTGTGTTCAACACACACAGTTGCTCCCCTCTACTGCCTAAGGTGCTATGTTCATTGCCAGTGCTTCCCAACTGTTGCTTGAGGGCTTTGCGCGTACACTCAAATGCTCCCTTTTTGAGCTCTACTACTGATTTTTGCCCTGTGTTAACCAGCATTGCAGATGCCTGATTCTTGCAATCTTGACTCTGTGTCGCTCCCTCGCCTGGATACTCTCAAGACATGCTGCCCGATTTCCCTATTGCAATCTTGACTCTGTGTTGCTCCCTCACCTGGATACTCTCAAGACATGCTGCCCGATTTCCATATTGCTCACATTAAGAAGAGGATGGGGTCTAGGAGGGCCTCTTTACTTGCCATGAGCTTATGGAGGTGATTAATATTTTGACGAATAGGTATACGCCATGTGTGCAAGAATGGTGGGTGTGTAAGAGATATGTAAGAGTGGTCAAAGCATGCACTTTCCCCCCCAGAAAGGAGATGGACAATTTTATGATTTTGACCTTCCATAACTCCCATAAATTATCTCCGATTTGAGCGGAGATCAGAGATCTACAATCTGTGCATCAAGCTCTTTCCATAGATATGCCACATGATATGGTTTTACCCACTAGATTTTAAATTCTATTTTGGGAGGGAAATTTGAATTTAAAAAACTAGCTATTTTTGCCTGTTTGAATTCAAAAGGTGTCCTTTGATTACTTTCTTAATATGAAAGGTTTGACTTCCTTAAAGTGCCAAATAAAGAGATCCTCCTAGACCCCATTCTATTCCTAATGTTGCTTGCTACTGGATGCTTCAAGTGCTTACCACACCAAATGTAAGGTTTCCAGTTTCTGAAACCTTAAAAATTGTACAAAGCTTATAAAAATAACTTGAAAACCACCGTTGAATGATTCAATCATGGCTGATATTGGTATTTTTGGAAACATAACCAGAGCTTTACTATGGTTAGTAATTTTTAGAATAAGAATCCGATAAAATTTGGAAACGTTACGGGCCCTGAAAGGTTACACTAGGAATTTAATTAGTTAATAAAAATTGGATGGTTTCAGTAATTATTATTAACAAAGACTTCTTACCCTAAGGTTCTAGAATTAACTGATATTCCAATTTTCATCATTAAAAATCAGTAAAATCAACCAAAATCGATTTTGGAAGCTGAGGGGGCAGTGTGGAGCTGTGGGGAACCTGCAAGAGACAGAAATAGCAGCAGGTGGCACTACCTAGAAGCTGGGGGCTTGCTTGAGGTGCCAGAACTTGCCAGGAACAGCTCGGGGCCCAGAAAAACTATAAAAAGACCCCTTTTCTTTCATAAAAATTTAGACTCAGAGCCTTGACACATTCTCTCTCATCTAGAGAGACTGCTACACAGAAATCACTAGAGATCAAGCTCTAGTTGGTTAATTAAACGGTAATTAGCCTAATCTTTCTCGATTAGAAAACCTAGGTTAATCTATTTTCTGAATAAATTGAAGATTAATCCTATGTATACTCAAAAATTCTCTCTTAATTAAATATTCTCTGCTGATTATTGTGATTAAGCTTAGGGATATTAAGATAATTAATTATTATATCATATTAGGGATGAAATTATCCATTTTAACCATTAATTAATGGGAATTATACTGAGTATTTTTTTGAGTAATTTTCATAATTATCTTAGCAGAATTACACTATTTTTAGGACAAATTAAAAGGGGAAAAAAAGAAAATTGATTCAAAAGTCTTTGAGCTATTTATCATAGGTTTATCACATCTTAGGGAACCCGTGATAATTATGTTAAACTTAGATAATTAGTTTACCTAATTATTTTAGCAGAATTACACTGTTTTTAAAACAAATTAAAAGGGGAAAAATAGCGAATCGATTCAAAATGCTTTGAGTTATTTATCAAAGGTTAATAACATATTAGGGAACCCCTAATAATTATGTTAACCTCAGATAATTAGCTTCCCTAATTATCTTAGCAGAATTACGCTGGTTTAAGAACAAATTAAAAGGGGGAAATAGAAAATTTATTTAAAATGCTTTGAGTTATTTATAAGAAGTTAATCACATCTTAGGGAACTTGTGATAATTATGTTAACTTCAGATAATTAGCTCACCTAATTATCTTAGTAGAATTACACTATTTTTAGGACAAATAAAAAGACGAAAAATAGCAAATTGATTCAAAATGCTTTGAGTTATTTATTAGAGGTTAATAACATCTTAAGGAACCCATGATAATTATGTTACTCTCAGATAATTAGTTTACCTAATTATCTTAGCAGAATTACACTATTTTTAGGACAAATTAATAGGCTAAAATAGCAAATGGGTTCAAAATGCTTTGAGATAATTATCAAAGGTAAATCCTACTGTATGAGACCCGTGATAATTATCTTAACCTTGGATAATTAGTTTAATTAATTATCTCAATAAAAAGTACATTATTTTTAGTGAAAATAAAAGGGGAAAAATAGTAAATTAATCTAAAAACCTTTGAGATAATTATCAAAGGTAGAACACACCTTGAGAAATTGTTGATAGATATCTTAACCTCAAATAAATAGTTTAAATGCTTATCTTTATTAAAAGTAGCGGATTTTGGGTATAAATAGAGAAAGGAAATTAGTAAATGACTTTATATAACTACCAAATAAATACCTGAGGTTCAAAATCATCATTGAAGGTTGGGAAAATTACCTCAGCATAATTGGGTGGTATAACAAATTACTATCATAAAAAATATACCTAAATTAGACCATAAGTATAGGAGGGAAAAGTTACAAATAAAATCTATGAAAATTCCTAAAGATAGAACATATCAAATTACATTTAGGGTGAGTAATCCATTAGCAGATAGGAATGATAATTTACTAAGGTTAAATGTAAAATATTCATGGAATATAAACTAAGGAGAAACCCAGTTAAATAGCGTCCCTAATTACCGATATGGCTCCAAAGAGAACCAGAGGAAATCCTCTTACCGAGGAAGAGGATATTAGCAACAAAGGAAATAAAGCCACTAATGACCATGAGGCTCGGCCTAGCCGTAGGTCGACAGAAGAAAGTTTGCAAGCTCCAACGCAGCAGCACATGGACGAGCAGTCCCAGGTGGATTTCTATTTTGTTCACTTAAATCTTTTAAAGTTCATTTTTAAGCTAGCATTGCATACGTAAGGGTTAGGAAGGATAAACTGGCTGTAAATGGAAGGTAACTTCCAAGAAACCAATGAGCAATGATTGTAAATAGGAAAGAAATGATTGGGTTATGACTGATTGACCTAGGAAAGAAATGTTTGACCATCCTTAAGACAACTTGTCTCAAGACACCTCTGATTCCTTGGAATATTTTACTCCAGGTAATGAGTAATGATGGCGATTCCTCCATGGATGAGTCGGTTTCCTCAGTGCGCGTTGAGTCTTTACCCCGTGCTTTTTTGTGTTTGTGGATATTACTTAAGATATCAAGTTTATCCTAGAGGAACCGCCCGGTTGTATGGGCAACCGGTTGGCGTATGGGCACCTCGACTTTGGGTGATGGCTTTTTCCACCCCGGTTTTTATAAATAAGGAATGGGTGCCGTTTTTTCACCCCTGTATAGGTGGTCTTGAGACAAGCCAGTACTGGTCAGAGATACTTCAGAATGACAGTACCTTGTCTTAAGTCTTAAGATGTTTGTTTGCTGAAAGAATGTTTTCAATACTGTTTTCAAAGGTTGTCTTAATGAAATTCAGTTGTGAAAGTTAAAAGGAATCATTGTTTTAATTGTAAAAAGAATGTGGTAGTAATTAAACAACACAGAAATCATGTGTGAGTGCGGGGTGGTAAGTGGGGATTGACTAAGGTTGTCAATCACGGACGGGTGGACCTGATTAGTCAGGTAACTATCCATTCCCGCGCACTAAAATGTTTAGAAACTTCTTCACTTGGAAGAGGAATCCACCAACGGCTGTGCCCTCACATATGTTAGGGGGAAAAAAGCGTTGGTTAAGGAAACCTGAATCTGAATGATGAAGTTATAGGGCCGGATTTTTTTTTTTTAGTAGTCCCGTTTCCAATGCGAGATAGGACTAGGTCTCTTTCTAGGGCTATAAACCTAAACCATTGTCAATGGTAAGGGTGAATTCCCTGGAATTTTTCTTGTTTAAGGACTCTGACTTTAGTAGGCCTAGAGACCTGTCAATGGTCCCATCCCGTTTTTGGTGTCGGTGGGTTTGGGGTCCTTACACCAAAGCTACTCCCAATTTTCCTTAATGTCCAACTTCCCCTTTGCTTGATTCTCTGTTTGATTCTTTGAAATACAATCAATTCCCCCCCTCTGCTCGACAAATTTCTCGATGCTCTACAATGCTAATTCAAGCAACTACTTTTGATACAACCAAGGTCTACGGCCTTGCTTCCTCTCAAGCCATGGACAATTCGTCGAGCTCTCTTATACGAGCTCCTAGCTTCTAAGCTTGCCTTCCCTGCAGATCTAGATTCCTTGTTGAGATTCCATCAGAATCTCCTAAGCTTCTAAATGTGCTTGACTCCTTGCTCGTGAGCTCCACACTTTGCTACCGACGAGCTGTAGCTCACCTTTCTTCAAGCTTTCAAGCTCTGATTCCTACATAGATTCTAAGATTTCCCTTGAGCTCAACAGGGGCTGCACACATCGACGCTTCGATCTTGTTGATTCAGTTTGATCTGCCTCCATCCGGTTCCACCTCCGGTCCAAATCTGCTCAAGGAAGCTTCGTTAAGATTCCATAGGCACCAAGCTCAAAAGCGAGCTATGTCGCTTCCACTTCTTGTCGGGAATTCGTTGCACACGCGTCGATCACTGAGCCATAACTTTGATACCAATTGAAGAGTGAATGTGCACAGATTCATGCATGCGTAGTGCGGTGTGCACGTGTGCGAGAAGGGGAGAGGGAGAGAGTAGACATTGTGTGGGTGGAGTAGGACTCATAATGAGCTACTCCTTACTGTTGTATAAATGTACACACAATAAGGTGAGTAGTGGGTGGGCACCCATAGCCTGGGGCGGCCAAGTAAGGCATATACGCAATTACACCAACAACTTGTAACCCTTTCTCATCTGTATCATCCACTAATGCTTCATATATCGCATTTTCCAAAGTTTTAAGTGAGTTTAACTTCCAAGTGCAATCCTTGCACGTTGTGAATTTTTTTTTGGTTATTCAATTTGAGGATTACTTCTCAATAGCGAGAAATATATATGGTCATAAATGATGTATGCATGAAGCACCTATCCCAAGATTGCCAGTTTATGTCACCGTCGTTTTTGGGAAGGAGCTCCTTCTAGAGCATAACTTGGATCGCTAGGTTGGAGGTTTTTGGTCTAGCTCAAATACATCCACCACTTTTAGGCCTTGCCTTCAAGTGCTAAAGTTGTTTTAAGAGAGCAAAACATGTATGGGGTTGCATGTAGATAATGGACATTGGTCCACTTGAGCAAAAAAGATTCATTGCATCTTTGCTCCTGTCCTTGTCTTTAACTCTATAACCAATAGTTTTTTGTCTAGATTCAGAGACATCCACCACTTGCAGGCCTTGCCTTCAAGTGCTAAACTTTTTCTAAGAGATCAAAACATGTATGAGGGTGCATGAAGGTAATGGACATCAATTCACTTGAGCAAAAAAGATTCATCGCATCTTTGTTCCTGTCCTTGTCTTCGACTCTATAACCAACAATTTTAAGTCCCTTCATCCAAGATGAAGTCTTCTGGTTCTTGTGCCCTACCAAAAGATATTCAAATGGTGGTGGTCCACCATCATCCCCTTGATTGGTCACAACTAGATTTTGTGACTAATCCTTATCCGTCTGCATCACAAAGTTGTTAACTAGCTCTACGAGTGTAGTTTAGTTGGCATTGATGGCCGCTAAATTCTTGTTCATTTGATCCATGCAATGAAGGAGAGCATTAAATTATTGGATATCAACAAACCCATCTTCATGCAATCCATCACTTCCCTCAACTTACACATCCTCCATGACAGCATTTGTCCCTGTGGGTGGAGCTGTCTCAAAATCAAATCTATGACTAGCTGGAAGCGATTGATTTGATGACATCTCACCGTACTTGAATTGAAAAAAATATTTGTAGAATTTAACAATTCCAAAATTTAAATTTCTCAATTTGACGTGGCTATCATCTTTGGATGCCTCTTAAGGCCCTTTGTGACTAGCCCTCAATAGATTCCAGGCTTAGAAAGAGATTCCAAATTTGTTGTTGCATGTTGAAGCCTTCTTGGAGGGAGATTGTTAACAAAGACCTTGTTAATCAAATCCTAAAGGGGACGCATAAGTGTGGAATTGCTTGAGAAAAGTAAGGTATGGAATGCAAATGCTTTTTGACAACACATGAGATAGAGAGAGATCCCGTACTGGTTGTTGGGGGTGCTTTGATGCAGGTGCCCAAGAAGCGTAATATGCTTAGCTCATCAAGACAAAAAAATTTGGTGCTAGCTTCACTCAATTCTGCATAGTGTACCTCCTCATCCCCTTGTAAGGGTTTCTTCACACCCGATTTGCATGCACATGCAAAGTCATGCAAAAGCCATGACCTCTATCGACTTTGCTTTGATACCAATGAAAGACCAAGAGGCCTTCTTGGTAACACTTCTTCTAGACAACCACTCCCTAGCTTTATATCCCTTGGCTAGGGAGATCCCCCATCCATTGTCTATGTGTGTCCATGCCACTGGGCCATGCCCACATGACCTTTGTCTAGAAAAGTACTATGTGGAAGCAAAAGAGCAACTAACATGCCACAATGAGGGTATTTCTGTAGAGTGTTGTTAAAGCACTATGGTTAGATCCTCTATAGACAGTAATTGTTTACTCAATCTGAATGGATGGTAAAATTCAAACCTACCGCCTCCATCTCTCAAGGCTTTATTCAATGTTCAAATTCCTTGACTGCAATTGACTTCTACACCTTTTGCAACCTTTGGGTCATCAAGAGATTTCTATAGTTACCCATCAAAGTGCTTTTCATGGCTGTTGGAGCCCTCTCTCCCATTTCTCAATGCATTGGTATGCCATACCATACTCACACCCACACACTAACACCACCAAATGTATTGTGCTCTACTCACCCAATCCAAAGAAGCATATGTATATAAAAATTAACAAAGATAGAGAAGAGGAGAGTCTCAACTAGTCAGTTGACCACATATTCTGGCATACTCACTAGTCAAAGTTGGCCCACCAACATGAGACACACATAGCCTCATTGTGTACATTATAGGTCATAAAAACTTAAAATACAAGACTTGAATCAATCCTAGAAGCAAACTACCACAACCTGCCTACATGCACAAGGCATCAACTTGGTTGGGCACAACCTAACTGGCCTCAACACACCCTCTTCATGCATTCTTCACCTCTTAGTTGTACTTACATTGTAGCACTATACACTACACAACAAAATATTGTACAAGCAAATGCATGCGTTCAAAAAATTAGGTGATGTGGAATTGGTCATAGAGTCTACACCCTCAAAGGTGTCCTGCTTTTAATTATATACTTCTATTATACATTTCCTCTTCCTCTTGCCCTAGATGTCACGGACAACGAGCTTCCATCACATGAGAAATCTTGTTGTTGTCTTTGTATGTGCATTGATACTTCAACATTATCAAATTTGATAGCTCATGGTCATCCTTGTTCTTGAGGAGCTAGTTGTATAACGATGTATCATTGTCGAGGGCATCACATGACATGTCAATGCTGAAAGCTTTTATGGATTTCAGATAGATCTATCCTCCACTTCACACAATTCTTATCATGAAAGCTCTCCCTACACACCCTCCATAAATCTTCCTTCTCACTATGAGCAAGTGAACAATGCAAAGGAACTTATTCAACTAAGAAACCAGCATGCAGAATACACAATGCTATTCACGTTCAGGATAAAGAGGACATTGATAGACTACTTTGCACAAGAATCTTGTACGGGTGGAACAAGAAAATTGAAAATTTGTGATTGCAAAAGATGAGGGTCAGCATTGAGCAATGGGTGATAAGATGTTCCACTAGATATTGATGGAGCTATAATCAATGTTGACTAATGTGGCTGCTCTACAAGTGATGGCCTCTTGCTTTGCAACAAGTAATAGCCTTAGCTAGTCACCACTCATCTCAATAGCCCTCAAATACTCTCTTCTTGCCCAACAAAACCTTGCTAGGAATAGAGCCTACGTTGGACTGTCAGGGTGATGAGTCCCATGCGACCATTTATCACTACCTTCTAGAGGAGGGATGTCTGAGAGGATCACTTGACATGTTCAAGGCCAATTTTGTACATGAGAATGCGCTTGACTTCTTGTACCCCAACACATTGTAGTCAAGAGGGGATAAGCTGGAGCACAATAGCTTGGCTTCGTTGAAGATGAAGACGGATGCATTCTTGCATGCATTTGCAATGCCTATATTCCAATGAGAAGTGTCCCTTCTATCAAATTGTTGGAATATATGGATTGCCCCTAGAGTGTGGAGAGGCTAGTACCAACATGGCTTCCCTCTCTTACCCATTCGGCATCACTCCTACAATATGATGTTGCTAGATTTTGTTCATCATCCAATTGGCCAAGCTCTTTGCCAATACTCTTCCTCATTGCAATGACAACTAGGACACTGTGCTAGACATGGTCATTGACCTGCATGTGTATCTCTTACTAGGATTAAGCTAGTGAGAGCACTAACATCCTAGGCCTTCCTACTATCGGGTCGCCGCCGTGATGGATGTCTGTAGCATAGCTATCTGGCACTAAGATAATGTCAATACTCAAGGAAGTAACTTGGATGGGGCACGGAGACTCTTTGAGGTTCTCAATCCTCAAGAAGTGAACCTAACAAGCAAACATCACCCGTATCCTAGTTGAGCTAGTATACACCCTATGGAGAAATTGAAAGCATCTACATGTATGTTGAATATTTTATTCCAATCTAGTGCTTTCAATATTGGAGCTGGGGTGAGAGCTTGCTTAAGCTTCATGAAGGATTCTTCACACTCATCAGTCCATTCGAAATGCTGTAATCAAGCTATACATGGGTTTTGCAATTATAGCGTACATGTAAATAAACCGTCTGTAATATCCACAATGTCCCATGAAGGCTTGAACCCCCTTGACTATTGTTGGTCTAGGCAAATCAGCAATAGCATGAATTTTATCCATATCATTAGATATGCTGTTTTTAGACACTATATGTCCAAGAATTTCTCCTTGTCTACCATGAATGTGCACTTCTCAGGATTTAAGCAAATCCTATAAAGTCTACATTTTTTGAATACCTTTTTGAGATGTTCAAAATGATCAGCCCAGACTGATGAATGTATGCACATATCATCCATATATACTTCCCCAGGGATTCACCATGGAAAACTTATCGCACCATGTAAGTGCAGGGGAGGGGGGTTTTTTTACAAGTTACATAAGCGTAAAAGTTAAGGGCAAGCCCCCAATAATTTATCTCCCAAGGTTAAAAATAAGGGAGGGGGGTATCATTTTTTTAATGGAGGGGGGGGGGGGGGGGGGAGGAGAGAGAGAGAGAGAGAGAGAGAGAGAGAGAGAGAGAGGAGAGAGAGAAGTGAGAAAAGGAAAGAAGTTGCATAAAATATGAACTGGGTTGATTACTTGTAATAATTGGTCATCGGTGTGCACTAGAACTTGGATGAATTTTGGGAAAGTGTTTAATCAGGTCACATATCAAATTTTGCATCAAGCTGGTCATAGATAAGGGCTGATTTGGAGCACGTCGAGGGTTGATTTACACCATCTTTGGATGGGTCAAAATTGGATGAGTAGCCAAAGTACATGCTGGTCGGGCACATAGTTTGAAAATCAAGCTAAGACACATTGAGGGTACATCTAGTTATCAATAATAGTGGTTCCTTAGTATATTGCTAGTCACTATGCTACAAACTCTTTGACGAGTTTTACTCAGTTTGATTATGTGAGGCCTAAATTTTATATGTAAGATAGGGGTATGATAGTTTTCTTCATTGATTGTCGTATAAGCGTAGAAAGGGGGGCATATTTCCTAATACAAGTCGTATATAGGGGTTTTATCAAATTTGTCCGCTCGCAGGTGGCGTCCTGTTTTGTATATAGAGTGAATCCCCCGGGATATACTTCCAAGAATTTCCTAAGATATTCTTTAAAAGCATGACTCATCAATCTTTGAAATGTGGCAGGAGCATTAGTTAACCTAAAGGGTATAACTCGATAGACAAAAATACCCCATTCCATTGCAAAAGCAGTTTTATGCTAATCTTTTGGGTCAACCAAAAGTTGATTGTATCCTGAAAAGCCATCTAAGAAGCTGTAAGCTTATTTTTCTGCAACTCATTCTAACACATGCTTAGTGATTGGAAAAGCAAAGTTGTCTCTAATGGTAGCTGCATTCACTTTCTTGAGATTGACGCACACTCGTAATTTTCCATTCTTCTTGAGTACTACCACAATTGGAGACACCCAATTTGTGTGTTCAATTTCATGAATGAATTCGGATTCCTTTAGTTTCTCAATCTCTTCTTTGATCTTCTTGGCAAATGTTTCATTGTATGTGTATGGCCTTTGTCTACTTGGTTTCGCATCATCTCTGATGGGTATGGTATATTGGCAGATTTTTGGATCAACACCCTTGAGATCCTTGTAAGACCAAGCACAAATATCTCGGTATTCTTTTAATAAGCTTAATAAATTCTCTTCTTCTTCTTCGGTTAGGTCATTTGCAATGTAGGCAGGCCTAGGCTCTTCTCCTGGTTCAGTCAAATCTATCTTTTTCGCATTTTCAGGCCCTTCGTAGGACTCACCTTGTTTTCGTAGTTCTCTAAAATGTTGTTCTACTATGATTTTTCGGTCTTGGAGAATATATTTTTTGTAATGGGATGGAACACTCATTACATCTTTACCATCCTCTTCTGTGGTTTCCGTTTCGGTTTTATATATCTCCTTTAGAGCTTTTTTCAACTCTTGATATTTCGTTTTCCGCTCAACTCGTGTCATGGTTGGCTCTTTGTCCTGTTTTTTTGACTTTGCTTGAGTATCCTTCCTCATTTTTCTCAATGTCTTCGACATTTCTGGATTGTCGTTTAAAGGATATCTGCCAGTGATTTTGTCCTTGACACAATCATGTGCATCTATTTGCATCGAGAACTGTGTTCTACTGGAGATTGATGGCATAGGTCTAGCTTTCACGTTTTTGGTGCCTCTTTTTCATCTATACCATTTTTTTCTTCTCGATTTCTGGTTAGGAAAGTCAAAAAACTTTTCCTCCCCTCCTTTCAGGAGTAGCTTAGCTCTCACATGTTCTTTTTCTGACCCCCGAACCTTCTAAAGTAGCTGAGTGTTCTTCTAACTCATCTGTTGCATCGTAGTAGAGGTTTGAAAAGACTTGTTGAGCTTTCATCAAGTCCTTGGCTTCCTTAATTTCATCTTCAATGTGGAGGGTTGAAATCATTTGGATGGGAATTATGTCATAGCCGTCCTCATTGCAAAATTGAGTAGGCATAGATGTATTCCCACATACATCCATTGTCGCTAAAATTTGAGTCCACTCAAATGGCTCAAACAAATGTTCTGGAAAGGGTTCCGTTACATAGGCTTTGTCTGTGCGATCCCTTTCTAAGATACATTCTTCTCTTTTTAAGCTCTTGTTTTCTGAAGCTCCACACATCCAAATGGGAGTGTCTTTGTTTAACCAAGAGGGAAGCTTAGTTTCAACCATAGAGGCTGAATCAAACTCTTGTATGGGCGTTTTCATGACATCTCTATAAGTGTGATCTTTTAGATTAACCCTTGTTATAGATCCCACTTGCTTCAAGTACAGATAGCTGTTTCTTGGATAAGTTGTACCTGTCGCATGAAAGGTCTTCCCAATATGATTTTGTGATTGAGTTTCTTCCCAAAGTCTACTATGGAAAAGTGTGTTGATATTCAACCCCACAGGAATTAACTATCACTTTTTATAGCAATCCTAAGGGTCTTTTGATATTTCCATCATCCAATTGCAATTCATTTGAGTTTGTCTAATGGTTGGCTGTCCCCAAGATTCCTATATTGCTTTTGTGGCTATGGCTATGCCTGCTCCACTATCCAGTATTTCCATGTCATTATATTTTATTGGAAGGGTGGTGTTTCCTTCTTCCCCTTCGTAATATTCTTCAACTTTCTTCATTGGAATAGATAGAATCTCTTTGTTGTCCATTTTTGTTTTTCAAATTTTTCAATTTTTTTGCGATGAGCCCCGTTATCCCCACCTTCTCTAGGGTTTTTTGTAGATCATTTAATAAATATGGTCTGATTTTAACAGCTCTCCCAAAGTAAGAGTGCATTGGATGGGTGTAGACATGATTGAATGAATGTTGTCTACTTCTAGGGTTTGTTCTGCTCTTTTAATTGAGTGGTCTTGCACACTATGGATTCATATTCATTATCTCCCAAGTAAGAGGGTAATGTTTTCAAGGTCAATGGTTTCGACATTCCTGAAGCCTCAGATCCGCAATCCCCATACAAGGATTGTACATAGTGTACATCCATGTCCATTTCAGGAGGTAGGTTGTCTAACCAAACTTCCTCTATAGGAGCTGACTTTTGGAGTTAGGCTCCCATCATTGATCTCTCTAACTTTTTCCCATAAGTGTCCACGCCAGTCTTCTTCTACGAATGGAATTCCGTCTAAGGAATCTTCGTTGTCCGGCACTATAAGTTCTGGCTCTTTTGTTTCAAGGTGGGGTTCTTCCACCACTTCGGATTTTTCTTGATTGTCTCTCATCACAAGCTCCTCAGGTTTTGCCATACTTTCGAGCTTTGGTTTTTGTTTTTCCAGCATCTCTTGTGTGATTCTTACCAGATTTTGATAAGCTTCAAGCTTAGCTGCTTCCATGTCTGGAAAAGGATAGTTTTTCCATTTGTTTTCCATGTTTTGGCCTGCTTTTAGTCCTGCTTGGTAGGCTTCCAAGGCTGCATTAAGTCTCCTCAATTTCAGCCTTTTGTTTCCGCCTTCTCATCTCATATCTTTTGTTTCTGTTTCTTTTGGTCTTTTGAGATGGCAATTTTTGTATTCTCCAAATCATCAGAGGAGTTATGTTTCTTTTTCTTAGCTTGAGCTCTAGTGATTACTTTAATTGGAACAATCGGTTCACTCTCAGATGAGCTACTAGGTATCACTAAGACTACGTTTACTACTGTTTTACCCTTGTTTAAAGGATTTTTGGACAATCTTCTGGGAAGTGTCCTCCCTTTTTGCAACATTGTATGCAATAAGCTTCAACTGGTTTGAGGTTCTTGTCAAGCTCTGGATATTCATTTTTCCAATGGTCATCTGCACCACAGTTATGACAGTTTCCCGTTCTTGGCTTAATCATGGGTCTTACCATAGGAGATCTAACACCTTGATTAGCTACATAATACATTGATGCGAGCTCTGGTGGAGCATAAGTCACAGGTTCTTCCATTGGTGGTGGATGTGAATTATATCAATCTCCTTCTACCATTACTGTAGATGGACTAGGCTCACCATAGGGTGTAACAGGCACTAGTGCTTGTTCATCTATGAATCCCTCTGGATGCATGTACTTTATAGGCACTGCATTATGTCCTGGATACGGAGGTTGTTGACCCAACACGGGTTGAGGTCTTTCCATACACATCGGTGGTCTTTGAGCTGGTTCCATGTTAAGATTGTATATGTACATGGGTTGTCCTTGTGGCCTCATGGTCACGTACTGAACATTCCCGTCATACTTTGGTCGGTAGTAGCACTCATTGGTCTCATGGTTGGTCCATTTTCCTTCGATTTCACACCACTTTTGGGGTCTAATTGGTTGGCTTTGTTGAGGTATCCCTTGCCATGGTCCCCCTCATAGGTGCTTTTTGCATGTTATTCATCATGTCATTCATCCTTTTGAGCATGCCTTCTATGGCTGAAAGTGATGCTACAACAGCCATTCCCACTTGTGCTGGTTTGGTGGATGTTGTTTTCTCACTTTGAGTATCCTTAGGGACATCTTCTTCATTGAAAATATCACAATTGTCTCCTAAGTCAATAGCATCTGACACACACTCTTCTAGGGTTGTATGCTTCTTGCTATAGAGTATAGCATGAAGTTCTTTGTTCAGCAGTCCCTCTAGAAACAATGATACTAGTTGTCCTTCTGCAGGTATCTCTAGCCTTGGGCATCTGGCAATGTATTGTTTCATTCGAGTTGCACAATCCCTAATAAACTCACCTTGTTTCTGTTTAAAGCTCTAGATTTGGGCAACCGTATTGTGTTTGATCCCCATTTCGGAACAAGCAGCTACAAATCCTTGAGCTAATGTGTTCAAGTCCATGATTGACCTCGGTGGAATGTTTTGGAACCATGTCAATGCTTTTCTTCTAATGTCATTCCAAACCCCTCGAATTGAGTATGGAAATCGAATATGCGTTTTGCTCTTAGCACTTGCTTAAAACTTGCTAAGTGGTCATATGGATCCCCTAATCCATTGTATTTTCTGACCCATTTTTGAAAATCATCTGGTCTGACGCGTCTATTTGTTTCAACTCCCGGTCTCCTAGCAGTTGGTCCCATTCCAAGTCCTTCAAACCAGTCTGTTGGAAATAGTGACTCATGTAGCCCTGGACTAGCCTTAGTGTCACCCGATTTTCTACGTGATGAGGTGGTTTCTGGTTTCTTAACATTACTCTCAGAAGATCTCTCACGATGTTCAACTCTTGGAATAGTTTCTGGTCCTTGGCCCAATATCCAATCCCTTATGGAATATCCTTGATATTTGGTTTGTTCTACCTTGTCAGGAGTCATCATAACAAAGTTATTATTATAACAATCCCTAACAGGTAGGTTGGTAGGTTTGTTGATCCCTTTTCTTTGATCTTGAAGATATAGATGATCTTTATGGGTGTTAGTTGTCCTGATTTGGCATTCGAAGTCCATAGAAGATCTTTTACGTTTCTATCCTCCCAACAATAGACTCCGATCCTAGGATTATCATTACTAAGCCGTTTCAAAGGCTTCAAATCAACTTGATCGTATCCCTCGAATTGTAGAGTTGGTGGTCCTTCTTTTGCGGCCATATCTGGAATGATGGTATTTACTTCTAATCCCCATTTGTCTATCACGTCAGGGTTTTCGACTTGTAAATACTGAGTCTCGTTTCTATCTATGTTCATTTTTCCTTGTTTGTTTGCCTTGATTTCCTCTTCAAACTCAATACTATGGTTATCAATGCAAATAGCATACTCTTCGTTAGGATCCAAGAAAACATGAACTCCATGGCGATTAGTCTTATAAAAAGAGAGTATATGCTTATAGTGCATTGTCGTTCCGGTTTTTGAGTGAGTCGAATAAGAAGACATTTCGGATGTCGAATCAAAAAAAGTGTCTGAGACCTCTTTAGGGATAGTGTGCAAGGAATTCCTTGATTCACTCTTTCTTCGGTGGATACTCTACTGGAGGTTTTTCCAAATATGCCCTGATTTCCTAATACACGACCAGATCTAAGGTTTATAAAGACTTGTGAAGCCCTGGATAGAGTACTTACCTTTGGATTGTTGACTTGTTGTCAATTTCTTCCACTTGACTGAATTGCACGTTCTGTCAAGCTACCAATTCCTCATCTGCAACCTGATTCCTGTACAAATTTGATCAAGTTAGCTATTCTTTCACAAAGACAATATAGTTTTTGTTAGCTATTATGATTGGTCTATATGTATCACTGCAAATCGAGCTAATTGAGTCAGTAATTACAATTTTCAAACTCGACTTTGGTAAAAATCAAAGGACTAATCTATAACTCAAAAATTGAGTGAACATGTACCAATTTGGATCCGATTGAACCCAAAATTTCCCGGTGGCCTTGTATTATGTTAGTCTAACATTGTACAAGCTCAAAAGTCAAAATTGGTATCTCTCGACTTTGGTAAAAATCAAAGGACTAATCTATAACTCAAAAATTGAGTGAACATGTACCAATTTGGATCCGATTGAACCCAAAATTTCCCGGTGGCCTTGTATTATGTTGGTCTAACACTGTACAAGCTCAAAAGTCAAAATTGGTATCTCTCTGTAGCAGTAGTATATAATCACGATTATTTACTTTTGTCAGTTTTTTCCATTTTTTGGCTTGATTTGCCAAGTGTACAACCTGTTAAGGGCCCTAGAAAAGTTTCAACAAGTTTGGACAAAATCTGTTCAAGTTTATCAACTGTTTCGTGTTCGCATACTCTGATTTCAAGAATCTGGCATAAGTCTCACTTTTGTGATCAAAATTTCACCAAAATTGATTTGTGTGGTCTACTTGATATGCTTGACCTTGTGGTATGTCCAAATATGCAAGATTGTCAATTTTTGAAGCAGATGTAAATAATCGCGATTATTTACTCTGGCTAATTTTTGCAAGTTTTTTGTCCCAATCTTGACACAGATCTGTTAAGCACTTCAACTTAAAATCTCTAGCCAAGTTTCATCAAGTTAGGACTATTTTTAGTCAAATGGTCATCAGTTTTTTGTCCGTAGACTGACTTTGCAATTTTGGCCACAAATTTCAATCCAATGACCCAAATCTTATCAAATTTGATTTGTGGGCTTATTACGACATGGTAAAACTAGTGGTATGCTAACTTAGTCAAAAAATTTGAAAAATGGAGCAGATATTAATTATCACGATTATTTACAACTGGAAACTTTTTGCATCTTTTTGGTCAATTATCACATCAATATAAGCCTATGAATCAAATTTCATCAAGTTTGGACTATTTTTTTCCAAATTTACACTCAACTCTTCGAAAGTCAGTACAAACTTTGGTTTTTTTCCAATTTTTTGCCAGTTTGGTTATCCAAATTTTTTGTGCCTTTACAAAAGTTGTTTGTACACATGCAATGAGTCATTGGTATCAACCTTGGTCCAATTTGAGCTGAAAGTAAATAATCGTGATTATTTACTTTATGCCCAAAATGAACAATTTTTTGCACTTTTTTCATGGACAGTCTTTTCATGAGTTATTTTAAGCCTATGAATCAAGTCAAAACTTAATTTGGCCTAAAATGTCAAGAACAAGTAAATAATATGAGTTTTCGCAAACTCTTGAAATTTTTACCTCGAAGTGTCCTTTAGCTTACCCACTGGTTCATACAAATTTTAAGCATACTCTCCAGTCGGATAGAGTTGTTTGGAGTCTTTTTGTGCTATTTCTAGCCGTAGACCTAAATTTTGTACTTCAAATAACAACTCACAATGATTCTTTCGGAGAGAGAAATGTCCTGAAATCCACCTCGGATCCTACTTACCCTACTCCTAGATTCTCATGCAATGGGGTTGTGGAAAGTGTCCACAACACTCGTTTTCTTGTTTTTTATGGTTTCTTGAGCATTGATCTTAAGACTTGTTTCGTTTATCAACCATACTCAAGATCGTAGTCTAATTCTACAATCTTACAATCCTAAAGGCACTCGACAAGTATGATTACTTCCAAGCTACCTCTACACAGTAAAAAAGAACAATCTTAAGCTATGTGATTGCTAAAAAGAAAGTTTTTACTCTAGGAGATCCTAGAGGAAGTTAAAGGATAACTTCACAAGACACTCATGTTTTTTCCTAGTTTAGGTCTCTTCGATCTCCGGCAGTAGCCTCAAATGTGGGACATGTGTCTAACCTCACTATCCTATCTTATTGCAGATTTAGCGAGAACCACGATTAATTGTCAATCCATGGGACGAAGCTGACTCAACTAGTGCATAGAGGCTACAAGAGGTTGTCAATCTCTCGGGAGGGAGTAGGAAGTGCGAGAAGGAGAGAAGTGAGCGTTGTTAGCTCACGCTGTGTATTTCACTATCCAAAACTTGCCAATAACTTAAAAAATTGGCTTTTATACCTTAGCCAAGGTTTTTGGTGGTTAGAAATAATAATATGGGAGCTCTGCCAAATATGGGTAATGATAGGTTGATACAATCTCGAAGCTTGTAGCCTCGGCTCATCAATTACAAGGTTTATCCAAAAAATAGGAGTTACAATATTCTCGAGTTATAAAAAATAATAAGTGTTTTTACAATAAGAGCTTTGAAAAATGGTATCCGTGTTAGCTTGCTGCTAGTGTGTATTTAGAGCATTCTTTTTTGAAAATTTATCTTTCCATTTCATTTACACTTTAGCAGTGAAGCAACTAGAGATGGGGTTTAGTGGTTGGTAGAGTCTAGAGGTCGAGAACTTGCTAGATCTATTCTCGATAGGTAAAGAGAGTCGTGAGTGAGATAGCCAAAAGCATTTCATTCTTCGATTTCTTATTACTTTCAGAGTGCTATATTTGTTACGAACTTTTTATGCATTGTTTTGTTTGTTTTTCTCCTTAGTTTCATTTCAGTAGGAGTAGGGTAAGTAGAAACTACCACTATCATATTTGGACTGAAAGATCATGGTAAAAATGGTTAAAAATCATATTTTGGACAAAATGACCACAAACTCTAAAAAAATGAAGAATTGATAAATAGAACTCAAAAGTTGATATCAACCCAAAAGTACGTGCAAAAAGGGGACAACCAAGCTACAGAGAGTGAATCTAGAAAGTTTCATGCAATTTGGTGCAGGAAGATCAATGGCGATCCATGTCCCCCTGTGACAATTTGAGAAGACATTGATACCATTGGGTTCAATGTGGTTCCACATCACTGAATATACAATTTTGGTGAGAAATTGACACTGGGAACTCACTCATATCAAGAAATTGGGCAAAAGACAAAACAACCTTGAAAATTGACCAAAACTTGGGCCTTTTTTACTTTTGAGATCCAAATCCAAAAATAAATGAAAATCTGACATTCAAAGAGTGCAGGCATACAACTGACCAAATTTCATGCTCATATGTGGTCAAACATGGATCACGATCCATGTACTTTTTCACCATATGGGGATAATATTGGACCATTGACATCATTTGGGACAACTTTCCCAAAAGGCACTAGAGCAAAAAACTGGAAAAAGTTAGTCAAAAGTGAGAAACTAGTCAAAAATCGCAGGGCAGACAAATTTTTTTTCTTTTGATTGACAAAAAGTTTTCCAATTCCAAAAGTAAGCGGTGGAGTAGACTAGTGATACTACAAGTAATCGTCAAGCCAAATTTGGTGTTCATATCTGACGAAACATGGATTGCAATCCATGTACCTCATTAAGATTTTTGGCTGAAATTTTGAGCAGTAGGTACTTGAGACATAGACAAACATTTTTCTCAGAAGAAGCATTGCCAAAAAAGTTGAAAAAAGCAGTCAAAAGAGCCAAAAACTGAAGATTGTCAAAAACTGTCACAACAAACTAAAGATTTCCTTTTTGGTTGGTTAAAACTGATCCAAATTCAAAAAAAAAAAAAGGGAGAAATCTACAAACATCATAAGCTATCAGCTCACCAAATCCCAAGTCCAGAGGTGAAAAAACATGGATCGTGATCCATGTACCTCATGTGAATTTTTGTGCAAAAACTATACCAACCTATATCAGAGACCATTGTGAACAAAACATCCAAAAGGAGGGTTGCAAAAAAAGTTCAAAAAGTGGGTCAAAAAGGCCAAAAACACTTCAAAGTGAAAAACTACCAAAACAGACCTAAGGATTGACTTTTGACTGACCTAATCAAGTCCAAACTACACAAAAACCTTATAGCTAGCATCAAGGAACCAAGGGCAAGCTGTGTGACAAGTTTCAATAGATTCTAACACAAGGGTACATGGATCACGATCCATGTCTCCCTATCACAGACTGAGACAACACTTGTACCATAGCTAGAGCAGGTTACAAGGAGCCTAGTGGTCTTTTCAAAACTAAATTTGGATATCAAAAACCAAGTCAAAAGCCCAAAATTATCAAACATTCCGAGCAAGTGCTAGAATTGACCTAATTTTCAACCTAGAGAACCAAATCCAAAACACATTAATACCATACCATCTATTAATCATGTTGATCTTGATGGTACCAAGAAAAGTCAATTTAGCCTCCAAACATGGATCGCAATCTATGTACCCATGGAGACAACTTGACCTAAAAGTTCCGGATCAATAGTGTACACATATTGCATGAGCCAGAGCAAGCAGGCACCCCTTGGATGTCATTCCTCGAGGGTAACAAAGGTTTGTGCTATGATCTCAGTGGCCAACCTTCCGAAGAAGTCCTCTATGGCTTCTACGCTAGATGTTTGTTTTTACCTTCTCACAATATGTTGGCGTTTGAGGAAGCGTTCTACACAGGGTTCCTCACTTGGTGAACGAAAACATTTGGGCCAGTGAGATCGCAAACCTGACATCACGAATTGTAGGCTACTCAGTAGGAGCTGAAAAATCGAGTCACTATGCAGTTCTTGCAAGTGCCAGATAAAGAGAGGAAAATCAGATACCAAAACGTACTAAATGCGCTTAAAGACCACCTCACCAACCGTCAACTTGAAGACTGCTTTAGCCCATAAAGCTGTGTCAAGGGACAACACATGCGAGGAGGGGGGGAATATTAGCAGCAAGCAAACACGGATACCATTTTTTGGAGCTCTTATTGTAAAAACACTTATTATTTTTTATAAATTGCGAATATTATAACTCTTATTTTTTGGATAAACCTTGTAATTGATGAGCCAGGGCTACAAGCTTCCAGATTGTATCAACCTATCATTACCCATCTTTGGTAGTGGTCCTATATTATTAGTTTTGACCACCAAAAACCTTGGCTAAGGTATAAAAGCCAATTTTTGTAAGTTATTTGCAAGTTTTGGATAATGAAATACACAGTGTGAGCTAATGGCGCTCACTTCTCTCCTTCTCGCGCTTCCTACTCCCTCCCCGGTTGTCACATTGCAGTCGCGTTTGTTGCATTGCAATCGCAGGTAAGAGCTCTATACATTGACGTAAACACATCACAATATTTTGTAGCTTTTGGCATCGCCGATAATTTCATCATAAGTAGGAATTTACACTTCAAAATAAAAAACTAAGCATAGGTGGGGTATTGGGGGATCATTGCTAAGCATTTAGGTGCATTCTGGGTCGAAACAGAGAAGGTCAAAAATCCACTACTATCAATAATCGCGATTTTGGCACTTGACCGAAAGTGGGGTTTGAGACCATAAGCATGTGTGCTTAAGTCTTATAAACTTGTCCTAGAAGTTTCATTACGTTTGGATGTCATTTGATGCTCTAACAAACAAATGTGATTTGTTTGTCGATGAGTGATTGGCTTTTGGTGATTTCAGTCACTTGAGTGTATCTTGAGTTAGATTTGACTTGTTTGTTGTTTTCCAAAAGATTGACAACCTCTTGTAGCCTCTATGCATTAGTCGAGTCAGCTTCGTCCCATGGATTGACAATTAATCGTGGTTCTCGCTAAATCTGCAATAAGATAGGATAGTGAGGTTAGACACACATCCCACAGTCACTCACCATTTAAGGATCATTCCCCGACAATAGCACCAATGTTAGCGGGTTGACATGATGGATGTATGTAGCATAGCTATCTAACACTAACATAATGTCGATACTCAGGAAAGTGACTCGGATGGGGCACAGAGGCTCTTTGAAATTGTGAACCTAACAAGAAAACATCACAAGTCAACAAGCAAGTCACCACTCAATGATTGGAAAATCTACCTATATCCTTTCTCAACACTCTCAGTCATCACACCATTCCAGCACCGGAACGGACTCGAAATGCAACAAGACTTTAGGAGGAGGTCTAAGACACCTAGGGGGGCACTATCCTACCAAGTTTGATTGCAATCCGACAAGGTACCAACATCACAATGATCAAGGTCTTAAAAATTGCAACAAAACTATTTAAAAAGATTTCCCTATGGTCTAGGAAGAGTCTCATATGGTAAAAACATAAAAATACAGCGATTTAAGCACTCAAATTCGAAGATTAGGCTCACCAATGTGTAATCGCGAACCTCAACAAAACTGACAATGCTTACACTTATTTGAAAGAGCATGGAAAGAGAAACACAATGCAAGTTTTGGAATTGAAAACGGATCACCCAATCATTAGAAAAGTTGATTACAAGTTGGAGCTTTGTGGTCGCTTGAATGTACATACAATAGACCTCTTTCTTCTTCAAAAGATAAGCCTCCTTTCGCATTGAAGTTATTGACTTTTATACCTAGGGTTTTCTAAAATGGCTAGTGGCCAGCTCACATGGGCCTTATAATCATTACAAAAGAATTACATCTAAGGGAATTGATTGAACTCTAGAATCAGGATTTACACACAGTGTAGCTACACTAGCTCAAAAAACAATAGAGTACAAATGTGGTGTCCCAAGTGGATGCCCATTCAGTCAATCCACCAACACTCCCCGAGATCTTCACCACCATTGAGTTGGATACTCTCTACCCCTAAAAGTCCTTCTCCTCCACCTCCATTCCCAACCCACTCAAATCAATATCCTACTCCTTCTCTCTCCCAACCCCCTAGGTTACAAGAAGTTATGATTTTAGCTCCTCTACTTTCCATCATCAGACCACCAACTCTTTCCCCAATCACTACTTCCGCGCAAGAAGCCACCACTTCCACTCATGGAAAACCAATTTAATAATAATTATATTTTTAGCTAGGAAAAGAGAAGGCATTTCTATTGGCTATTTCCCTTCAAGCGGGCAAAAAAAAAACATTTTCTAGATCCACCAATACAATGGGCGCCCTTCCCCCCTTGGACATGGAGAGCTTTTGAACACTTTAGAGCCCCAAAGATAGGCAATACTTCAACTACATGACCCCATGCTCATTGAAAGAAATGAGCTAACTGAGATATCTTTGCCAATTAATTGATAGGATGCATGTAGGATTGAGCAATATTGTATTGTAAATACATGTAAATTGGCAGAAGTTGAAAAGCCATGGAAGGTAATTTTGCTCTGCTGTTTTAATGTACTATTAGGAAAGTGCTTAATTCTCTGGAGCATTTGTGAACCGTTGATGAAACTTGTCCATTAGTGCCATATGAAAAAGTGTACGATGCCGAACTTGTTTCCTTTATGTTTTTTAAAAAGAGGATCATTAATAGCTAGGCAACTTGTAGGCTAGTGTGTCAATGGGTTTGACATATATTATTATAGGGTTAGATGAGGGCATCTGCAACCCCCATCTCGTTCTCTTTCTTTCGCCCTCCCTTTCCATGAGAGGTGGTGTCAAAAGCAAACTCTGAGTAAAGGCAAATGATAGAGCTTAAATTGATAGAAATTGGAGTAGCACAAGAGTCAAATGCATGGATTGTATTTCCTCCTAAAATGTAATGCAAAATCCTACATATTACGAGGAGGAGGATTTCTTGGTGCACTTGCTTTTCATCTGCCTTGTCTAAACACAAACATAGAAGCTCTCCCCCATGAGAGAGTGGATTCACAAGTCATTTACTAGAATTTTAAAGTGATGTCAGTAGTAGTATCAATTTGTTGATGGCCACTCAAATCACACCATTGCTCCAAAGTGGGGGTAGAGAATTCAAAACTCAACTCTACCAAGTTTGGTAGAAGGGTAGGAGTGAAGCTGGAAAGGGGGGCGATCATTGCCTGCATTGCATAAAGTCCCATAGACATGTCACACACATTAGTTTTTAGATTTAGAAAACACCATTGTGGTCTTCAAACATGTGCAATCGTTTCTATTAGAGCACCATCCCTAGCTAGTGCTCACACATTGAAGATCCCTCTAATTGTAGAGGTTTTTGTAAAGCAGCCCCATCCATGAAACACTAAAAGATAGTAGATGGTCCAAAATCCAAAACTAAAGAGCTCTTGTAATTATTTAATGGTTGTGACTACATGCACTAACTATTGAGAAAGTATTTTGGTGTTGTGTGTATATGAGAATGCACCATGAGTGTGCATAAGGATATGTGTGGTGTGAGTGTTGATTGACATGATCTTGGAGACTATAGTGCCACATGGACACACAACTGTAAAGTGGGCATGATTTTGTCTATATGATAAGCATATGCACTACATGTAGCATGGAAATAAAGAAGAAGTTGAGAAAGTAGCAAGTCTCTCTCTCTCTCTCTCTCTCTCTCTCTCTCTCTCTCTCTCTCTCTCTCTCTCTCTCTCTCTCTCTCTCTCTCTCTCTCTATTATGCACATTATGCTCACTGCAAGTTCGAGTTTGAGTACCACACACTACTAGAGTGCTCATCTTTTGGTCACATTCAAACTTTTTTCTCTCACATTTTCAACCATGACTTAGACCTACACACTTTCCTCTCCCAGCCACAATGTGGGCTCTCCATTGTGACTCTCATCGTCACAATTTTGGAGCATTGAGAGTCACTCATCAGCCATACACATACTACATCACATGTAACTTTGGTCCCATAGGTCATATTTGACCTCAGAGGACGATAATAAAATCTCTCTCTCTCTCTCTCTCTCTCTCTCTCTCTCTCTCTCTCTCTCTCTCTCACACACACACACACACACACACACACACACACACACACACACACAAACGTATTGATATTGGCTATAATTAATTAAACCCATGCCCTCACACTCTCTCCCTCAAAAAAATTATCTCTGGAAGCTTAGGGTTTCCCTCTACCAGCTTCATGTTATAGCTACTAGTATAATCACGCTCTCACTCACAATAGATTTGATTTGAATCATGCTTCTATACACATCAATTACTTTAACAGTGGTACCTTGAACCTTGAGTAGATTTTTTAAAGTCCTAAATAAACCCTATATTCTAAACCCTCCTGGCCATTTTAAAAAAAAGGGTTAAACCACCCCCCCCCGGGTGACTAATTTGTTTCTCTCTAGCAGGTGACTCCATTCCTGGTTGATTCTCATATAGTGCTTATCTCATATGGCCCTCGTGGAAGGGTACCCTTATTGGGAGCATGGTGATTCAAGAACAATGTATGTGGCACTTCAATGCTTTATTATTCCAACTTATTCTTACAAGAGCCATTCATGCCCTTGCAGCCTCCCCTATCTCTCTTCCCCTACCGCATAACCCCTGTCTATCACATGTAGGAAACCCTACTGAGCTATGAAAATTCCTACCCTATCCTTCTCTCTCTCTCATTATATAGCCTCTAATGTGTAACCCATGGCGGCAACATTGGGTTTTCTCCTCTGTGGAAACTTGTAACTACTGAATGAATAGATCGTGGGGGGGATTGACAGCCCTATGCAGTTCAAGGGGCCTCAATTGTGTGGTTTTGCTATAAAAAGAGGTGAGGGTTTCTTTGGCCCCTCACTTAGCCTTGTTTATGTTAGTGTGTGTATGTGAAAGAGAGGAGAAAGCTCATTTTCGCTTGCTAAGCAGTTCTAGAATTAATGGAGCAACCAGCTCAGGTCGATGCTTATCTGGTTCTACTTTGCAACTTTTACATGGGGTTTTGTTGGCATACCATTGCACTTTGCATATGCTTTAAAGGGTTTTTATTGTCGACATACTATCGATGTTGGCCCTTACTGGTTATTTGAATGATGACTTACCTACACACAAATGATGCATATTGTCTTGATCTTTTGGTGTTTCTTTCCTTGTTATCTGACATGGAATGATGATCTATCACGTTGTTTTGCTTAAAAAAAGGGGGGGAGATGCCATCTCGCCCACTTGTGTATTCTTACTTAGTTATTTGATCTAAATAATATGGGGATTAATGGAGAAAAATGAGCTTTTCTATCTGTACTAAACAAGGGGGGGGGGGGGGGGGGGTTTACAACTTCTAAGTTTTGCATAATGGGATTATAACCACCGCATGATCTGCATGATACTTGCCATACTGTTGGTATTGCACCTAGCTGGGTAATTTTTCCACAACTTGTGCTTGATGTGTTTTGTCGTGTTCAGCACAGAATCTCTATTGGTTTTTTTAAGAAAAACACACACACACACACACACATCTCACTTACTACACTACCGATATTTGTTATTTATGTTGGCTTACTCAATATGTGTGTTGCCCATGCTTTGAAATGTTTTTTTCTTGATTGAAGAAAACACAAATGTCGTGGTGTTCGCATACTGTCTTCACTTTCTATTGATCTTTTTTGACGTTGAAGGTTGGTCAGTTCTAAAGTTTTTTTAAAGAAATGGGGATTTCACCTCGAGCATTTGACTACTCTCGCTCACTTATATTTAGTCTAAATATATTTTCTGAGATTGATCGAGCAAAATAAGGCTCCATTTCTGTTTTGAGCTTTTTTTGTTACAGTTAAAACCTTGTCCTAGGAGCACTTAAAAGTGGTAATAGCATACTTTGATATCTCTGGTTTGAGCATTGTATCCTTTGGCATAAAGATTATGGAGCTGCATTTGTGTTTAAAGAAATGTATGGGGTATCTCTCTGCTCTGGGTATCTAGGAAACGACTTTACTGAAGCCCAATTTTTTTCTCAACTACTATTGCTGGTTTTATTGGAGTAGCTTGTGTGGCTTAAGTAGTGATTTTTTCTAAATCGATCTTAAGTGTGGCCTGTGAAAAAAATTATGAATTCATGGCAACATTAAACTCCTTCAAAAAAAATCAAGACATTTGAGCAAGATACCTAATGGTGTGATTGGTAGATTTATACAAAGGTAGATTAAATTAAAAAATAATTGGGACAAAAGTTGGGTGTAACACACTTGGATCAAAAGGGGTAGTGGCCTTATAATCAAAATGTTAAACTACATAAATATCTATTTAAGGGCTTAAAAATTGGGGTACATAATAACCGTATTTATAACCTACAATGGCTCACTTGAATCTCAAAGGAGTGATGAGATTTTTCATTACAACTTAAAAAGGAACAAAACAAAAAACACACCTTATAATTAGAAAAAAGAAAAAAACTACTTTGGGGTGTTGGTTTTAAAGTTAAAAAGGTTGTAAGATGGACATGGATAACAACTGATAAAGTCCATCGACACCTATAAAATGCATTCAAGGCTAACATATTTGTTGTCTTGTCTGAATGGATGCAGGTGAGGACTCTAACATTTCTTGGAATTTTTTTGGCTTAGTTGCAATCCGTCACTAATGTACCTCACTCTTGTCACATTATAGAACATTCAATACAGATTACCCCATGTACAAAAACACTAGAAGAGACCTCATTCTTATAGCTATGTCCAAAAATAATTTAAAGACTGAGTTGTTTTAATTGTGCTACCTCTTGTCACTTGTTTAAAGACAACGGTCTTTTGAACTATTATGTTCTTTTGTATATATGTATAAATTTAAAATAGCTAAACACATGTCCTACACACAAGGCTTTCCCCATTTTCTAGGAGAATCGAGATGTTGGCTTTAGAGATTGTTGGACTATAGGACTATGTCGGACCCATTGTCTATAATTCCTATTTAGGTTGGCTGGTATTAGGTGGTCCCTCTTAGCTATAGCTCCAGATTCTTGCTCACGGCTATCGTAGTCTTTTGACTTTATCGGTTTTAGGGTTGCACGTCTATCCACCTATACGAACCTTGATTTTATATAATCTTTCAGGTACATACTTAGTATAAAATGACTACTTGCATGAGAGTCATCCATCATCCATGACCCGGAGAAACATACAAGGATTACATAAAAATTAGACTTTACATAAAAGATCATCCCTCTAAAAAAAACCCATGCCCTTAGATCTAGACCCTTCCTTGGTCAAAAAGCCAAATTAATTGTAATCTCTTACCCTAAATAATTTCTTTCTAAATCTTCAAAATGTTTTTTACAAGCCATATCCCTCTCCCAAGGTCTGGAGTTTAGTTTAAAACCTCTTTCTGTGGCAACCTCCCTTGTCCTGTGATGTATAAACAGCTTGGAAGCATCACAACTTATCTATAAATCAGCCCTTGCTTTTGCCAAGAAGTCTTGTGCACATGCTCCCTTTTAATGACTAAATCAAAATTTTGGCTACCTTAGACAAAGATGGTAATGATGATGTAGCTATGATCTCCCAATACATTGCCCAATTACTTGTACTTGCCATACAATACAACCAAGAGTTGTCTTAGTTCTCTTCCTCTGGTGTAGAGCTGTCCAATTTTCTTAAGAAATTATGCGGCCTCAATCCCGCTTTTATTAGTATCCCTATTATTCCACAATTTGGTGGCATCTTCTGCAGAGACAATGCTACTCTAGAATTTGTCAAAGAATTTCAAAACAACCTTTGCTCCCTCAGTGACTAACCTATTAGAAATGTTTCCCAAAGTTTCCAAAGTCTTCTCTTTTCTCCCAGTCAGACAAATTGAGGTAGAATCCTTTGGAGTTGACCATCAGCTTTGGGTCCTTCCTAACAAATCTTTTTTGGCACCTATCCTTAGTGCAACATGGGTATATCTGGCCAACCTCCTGCTGCCACTATGGAGGATTGCAAACTCAAAGTTCTTAAAGGGAATAGTTCCTGGACAAAGGGGAGCTCATCAAGGCCCCTTTTAACCTCAATTTTATTGACCACTCTAAGTGTTCATCTAATGATGGTCTATATATTTGCACCAATGGAAATATGGAGTTCGCCAAGAGCAATCCACACTTCTACATTGAGTCTATTTGGAATGTCTTTTGACCATACATAAAATGTGTCTGCAATTTTTTGGATGCAAAAGCCTCGTGTGAGTCTAGCATTATGTGATTTGACCATGCTATTCGGTTCATTCTCAATCACTTAGAACAACTCTTCCCTGAAAAACATGTGGAATTTCATTTATCCCTTATTTTCTCATGGCTGGGTGTGTTAGGTTTAATGGCCATGTGGTCGACCGTCACTAACTGCTACTAACCCTAAGTGTACAGCTATACACTTGTGTGAGCCACTAACACAAAGGAGAGTATGCATTGTGCCTAAGTGCATAAGATAGAAAAGAAAGAAAGGGGGCACACAATGTGTGTGGCTCTCCCCCTCCAACCTGTGTGTGTGTGGCTATGGTGGTGTGTGTGTGTGTGTGTGTGTGTGTGTGTGTGTGTGTGTGTGTGTGAGTGTGTGCGTATTCATCTTCCTCTTGTGTTGTGCTCCCGACTCCTCTCCTTCATTTGGTATCAGAGTCGTTTCATTCTCGAAATCACTTCCGCACGTGCACACTTTCAAGAGTGCAAATAGGGTTCCGACTTTGGCATAAACAAATTCAGCATCCCGAGAGTGTTTTCGACAAGTGTCTTGCGGTTTTACCCCCCTTTTGGATCCATTCGTGCCATCAGAAACCTCATGCAAGCTATGGTTTAGGAGATACATTTTTCAACTCTCTTTTGGTAGTTTGTGCTGTAGAGCTTCCATAGCCACTACATGTACCATTGTTGCAGTCTCTTCCATCTAGAAGAGCCCACAACTCATTTGGGAGTGTGTAGACTCTTTTGGAGTGGCCTCCTCATACACACACATAGAGTGGGAGTTTGACAACATTGTCTTCTTCGACTACAGGTACAGATACAAGTATAGGTATAGGTACATAGAGCGGCTTGGTTAGCTTCCTTTATGCTTCTCGGTCTCGCTTTCGACCTCGGCTACGGAATTGGTATTGACTCACAGGCTACAAGTTTTAGTGCTTGCAATAATCTGGTTCTAGTGGGGAGAAGTTTTTTATGCGTACATGCATATGGAAGTTGGCATTTTTACAGTCTTTGAGCTCTTTTGAGAGTAGTTTGACTCCCTGTAGGGATAATTCTTTGCATGCACATGCTTTTGGCGACTGTTTGAGCATCATGATAGACTTGTACGTCTTTGTGGATACTACCATTGCGCGCTTTTGTGGAGCCATCTTTTGGCTAGTACGGCAATTTCGGCCATTTCTGAGACTTGGTCCGGATGATAGCCATTTCTGAGACTTGGCTATACGTTTTGCTGGATAACCTATATTTTTGAGGGTTGATAGCGTGAGGTTTTCATTGAGCTAGGGTATTCTCAAATGTGGAGATACCTTCGATGATACAATTAACTGGAGCATCCCTTACGAGGCCTCGCAATAGGACATGTATAGAGTGGTATAGATGCTTTGATGCCGAGTTGGAGGTCTATGGTAATTTTGATAGTCCATGCACCTCAGTTGGTCTCCATACAGTATGCTTTTGAGAGGCATTGCCCTCTTTTATACTTTGTGAGTGACATACTTGGTCATTTTGTCTTGTATTTTGGTTGACATAGTCCCAAATACAAAGGAGACTCTGTTGAAATTTTCCCAGAATCTTTTGGTAGTTTTGTCACATGTCTACTAGCAAAGACCGTGACATTTATGACATAAAAAAGTTTGATGGCACTAATTTTCAGCTTTGGAAGAACCAAATGCATGATGTGTGTGTCCAAAAGAAGCAAAAGTTGCCTATTGCCTATGCGGCTAGAACTAAAGATATGCACATGACTCAGTTTCAGTGGAAGGAGCTTGATGAGCTATGCAGGTCTACAATTAGACTGTATCTTGGTGAGTCGGTGTACTTTAAGTGCTAGAATGCAAGACTGCTCATGCTTTATGGCAAAAATTATGCGATACTTACGAAAAGGATATGGCTAGCAATAAGGTTTCATGATGCAAAAACTTTTCAACCTTCATATGAACGAGTCAGCTAGTGTTGCTAGCCATATCTATGATTTTGATTCTTTTTTTGCCCAGATTTGTGCACAACGCATGACCATTGATGATGAGATGAAAGAATTTTTTTTTGCTTTGTTTGCTGCCACCCTCTTGGGATATCTTTTGCACAGCTGTTAGTAACTCTGCTCCTAATGGTACACTGAAATACGATGATGTTATTAGTGCACTTTTGTCTAACGAGATGCGTCAGAAGATCGTGAACAGCTCGCATTATGACAAAGCTCATTATGTGCAAAGGGATGATAAGCAACATAAGGGCCGTTCTTCACAACATGAGTCCAAAAAATAAGGCAATAGAGATACATCAAAGGGTAGATCAAAGTCTTGTGGTCGCCGCAATGTTCAATGCTATTAATGTGATAAGTTTGGTCACATAAAGAAGGATTATTATACTTGGAAGCGTGACAAAGAGAAGGGGAAAGGTAAAGACAAAGATCATGATGAAAAAGAGGAGAAACCAAAGAGTTCGATTAAGATTGAAGAATTAAACATAGTTCAGGATGACAGTGATGCGCAAGACATTAATATGTTAACTGAAAATAATGATGTCTTCTATGATGCACATGAAACTCTATCTTTGCAAAGTTCTATGCCAGCTGAACTCCTTGTTAGTGGTGAAGTATCCCATACATGGATTCTTGATTTGGGTGCTTTGTTGCATGTCACACCTCATATGCATTGGTTTACTACATACGAGGAAACCATTGGCTCTGTTACACTTGGTGACAATTACTCTTGTGACATTGCTGGCGTAGGTGATATTGCCATGGTTATGGAAAATGGGGTGAAGTTTATCATCCATAATGTGCATCATGTTCTAGCCTTGACACGCAATCTGATTTTGGCTGTACGTCTTGATGACTTGGGTTACAAAGTCACTTTTCATCAACAATCTTGGCGTGGTGCGAAGGGTCATCTTATTATAGCCCATGGTTCTAAAGTTGGTTCACTTTATCCTCTTTATGTATCTGATAAAAATAGTGTTCTTTCTGTAACCGAGCTTCCAACCGTTGCTTTGTGGCATAGCCGGTTAGGACATATGTCAAAGAAGGGAATTGAGACACTCTCTCGTTTGGTCTACTTACCATCTTTGTCATTTTTTTATTTTCCCTTTTGTGAGCACTGTCAATATGGAAAGCAAATACGGACACATCATACACATTCTTTTGACAAAGAATGTGTATGGACACATCGTACACATTCTTTTCTTTCTTTTGACAAAGAAAGAAAACCCTTAGAGCTTGTGCATAGTGATTTATATGGGCCTATGCCTTCTAAATCCCATGGTGGTGCGTCGTATTATGTTACATTCATTGACAAGTTTGGGTCTACACCATGAAGTCTAAAGATGAGACATTTTCTTGCTTCAAGAAGTTCTTATCTAGTGTTGAAACTCAGTCTGAACATAAGTTGAAATCTTTGCACTCAAACTGTAACATTTAATGGCCTAAAAACTTGTGTGTAGCGGAAATTAGCATGAACATAGTGGGCATTCCATTATAATAAATTCCTAATGAGAATTACAAGAGTGCTTGGGTGGAGAGAGCAACAAAAATAATAACACCTAGTTAGATAGCATGAACAATACTTTCAAAAGAGAGAGAAATTAAGCTATTGACAATAGTTGAGGACCGGATTTGCATGGAGCCGGTCCCCCCTCCAAAAGGCTTTGTATTATGGTTTCTCCCATCAAGAGAGACATTGTACAATACAATTCTTTGTGTTCCTTCAAAACTAGCTAGTGCAATGAAGATGAAAGCTTCATGCACTAAGAAAAACACTTAGCAAACACAACATCAATTATCTCCGGTCTCAGACCCAAGACCTCACACACCT
Organism: Adiantum capillus-veneris; assembly: GCF_014529385.1. Classification (NCBI taxonomy): domain Eukaryota; kingdom Viridiplantae; phylum Streptophyta; class Polypodiopsida; order Polypodiales; family Pteridaceae; genus Adiantum; species Adiantum capillus-veneris. Next base: position 150,051,556 of record NC_140944.1, read on the forward strand.
TCAAAGATGGTGAGAGCTAGCAGGGTATGAGAGTAGATTGAGAGGAAGAAGGAGTATTCTTACGAGAAAGATGTACATCTTCTCACATAATCACTCATATTAGCATAGCTTAGCTTAGTAATTAGCATGGTAGAGGAGATGAGCATGCATTGAAGCTTGGCTCTTGGTTGGATTTGCATCACAAAGCCAAGAGTTGTTGGTGTAGGCCTCCCTTCTCACAAGCTTGGAGTAGGTGATCAGCTTTCCATTAAAGCTTGAGAAGGAGAGAGAGTCTTCTTTACTTCACACATGAGATTGTGTGAGTGTGTGTGTGATAGTGCCTTGCAAAAATCAGCCCCCTATCTCTCTTGGTCGACCACTCTTGCTATTTGCTCATGCTCTACTCTCATTGGACCTCCCCAGACCTAGCCAATGGTAATTAAGCAGTGTAAGTGATAGCCTTTTGACCTCCCCCTTTCCCCTTTTGTGAGAGCTTTAGGTAATTTAATAATTCAACTAAACTCTCATTGGACCCCTTTGCCTCCTGGCCAATAGGAATCAGGCAAGCCATTGGGCTACTGAATGCTCATTGGACCCCTTGGGAGACCGTCCAATAGTCTTCTAGAGGACTTAATTCTCATTGGTTCTTTTATTAAGTGTTTTTAAATTAATTAAACTAGATTTACTCTAGCCTAATTCTCATTGGTCCACCTCCAAGGCCATCCAATAGGAATTGGGTACACCTTGTGAGCATCTAGGCTAGGGAGCTGACATGTGTCCCTCATTCCCTTTGTGTAAAGGGAGCTTGTGTGTGTGTGTGTGTGTGTGTGTGTGTGTGTGACTTTGTCTCTCATCCCCTACAAGCTAGGCTCCCCCCCTCCTATGTAGGGATTTGAAAAGACTTTTGGGACACACACAAAGCATCCAATTCCCCCCGTGGTTGACCTTTGGACACAACCTTTGAATTTTGGAACCTTAGCATTTTGGAAGTCTTAATGGGCTGAACCTTAGGGTGTTTTTAGCCCATTGTTGCACGTGGATCTTTTGCAGATGGCCCCCCCTTTGGATCCCTATTTTCCCTCCTTTGGATCCCTACTGTGGCCGGTCTGCTAGCTTAACCAATATTCTGGCTTTTTCTCCCCTGGCACTTCCCCATATTAAATGATCAGTTTAACATGAGAAAATCATTTAGGAGAATTAGATATTGATTATTATGACATTACCTCTCTCTTGAAATCATAGACATCCTCGACTATGGTGTAGATAAGATAAAGCATATTCATGAGTCCTTTTCTTAGCGGGTTGAGGATCCCTATGTTACCCTACGACATCATTCCACAATGGATGGCTAGTCCATTTGGCGCTTGAGAGCCTGAGGCATGTCTGCACATTAGTCCTATCAATCTTCCATAGTAGAGTGACAAGCTCTACTTGGTGTTTGGGAGACGTCGTCTCCGCAAACTTGATCTAAGCATGCATACTACTTCATATTTTTTTTGTGCACAATAAAGAAAAAGAGAGTCTTATAAGAAAAAAACTTTGTTCATTTTTAATATTTTGTACATTTTCTTACTGTTGGGAAGCATTGTAAGTATTGACAAGGTTTAGATTATCCTTTCATTGTGTGCCTTGCATCCATCTAGCATCTTCAAAAGGATAATTCTTAAACTTAATAAGATATCGTCGGATAGTCTTACCGCCTCTTAGTACCTTGTCTTCATGTTGGAGAATGGACTCGAGCTGCAGCACCTCCTCTTGGTCCTCGATCTCCGGTGGGTCTTCAGTAGTTGGTTCTTGAGGTGGCTCTCCTTTGTAAGGCTTTAATAGGCTCACATGGAAAGCATTGTGTATGAGCCAATGATTGGGCAACTTGAGTTGATAGGCCATCTCATTGATTGGTCTAAGAATCTGAAAGGGACCATAGTACCTTTTTGCTAGTTTAGCATAGTACTTTTGGTGTCCTATAGGATTCTTGCCCGTCGCGTGCCTTAATCAAGCCTTGGGGAATTTTAATAAGACCCAATCATTTTATTTAAAGGCTTGGGCTCTTCTGTGCTTGTCAGCAACAGCCTTTTGCCTTTGTTGTGAGATAGAGATAGCATCCTTAATCTTTTGAAAAGATTCTTGTAGGTCTCGGCTATACTCATCTGCAGCAAAGATCTTCCCATGTACCTTAAGTAGCAAGGGACTTTTAGATCTTCCCTCAATTACCTCGAAAGGTGCTTTTCTCGTGGAAGTATGTAAAGTGTTATTGTATGCATACTCCACTAAGGGTAAGTACTTCTCCCATTGGGATCTTTGATCTACTTCCGTTACATAGGCTTTTAGTAGATCGAGAATTGTTAGGGTAGCTATTTCACTTTGGCCATCTGTTTGTGGATGATAGGCCGAAGAGAAGTTTAGCCTTGTCCCTAAATTCTCAAAGAGACCCTTCCAGAAATTACTTGTCATTCTAGGATCTCTATCCGACACTATGGACATTGGCAAGCCATGGTACTTAAAAATTTGTGAAATGAAGAGGGTTGCCATTTGATGGGCTTTGATAGTCTTTTTGACAGGTATAAAATGAGCTTGTTTACTGTACGTGTCTACTATCGTCCATATTCCCGTATTCCCATGGATAGACTTAGGCAATCCAAAGATAAAATCCATGGATATGCTCTCCCATGGTGAATTAGGGATTGACAAGGGTTGAAGCAATCCAAGTTGCTTCCCTCTATCAAATTTTGTCTTTTGGCATACCACACATTTAGAAACATACTCTTGTATGTTCACTTTCATGGTAGGCCAATAGAAATATGTTTCAATTCCCTTTAAGGTAGACTGAATCCCTCTATGCCCCGCATAAGGAGGAGCATGAGATTCATACATTACTTTCTCACGTAGTGAGTTAGTAACGCATAGTCTATTGCCATAGAGAAGATAACCATCTTGTAAAGTAAATGGTTGTTGTTTCTTCCCTAATGCAAGGGTTGAAATCACATCTCTAAAATCGGGATCAATAGCATACTCATCTATCATTGAAGATAGGTCATTGTGAGTTGCTATGGAAACCACATTTACTCTCAGCCGTCTTGAGAGTGCATCAGCTACTTGATTATGCTTACCAGCAATGTGAGCAATATGAAAATGAAATTGCGAAAGGAAATTTGCCCACCTCATTTGTTTGTCGGAGAGCTTGGTCTGCGTCATGAATTACTTAAGACTTTGGTGATCCGTTCGCAGAATGAAAGGAGTCCCAATAAATAGTGCTTCCATGAGTCTAAGGCATGTAGAACTGCAAGGAGTTCCTTTTCGTATATGCCTAGAGCTTTCTCAACAGGGTCAAGCCTTCGAATTTCATAGCCTATGGCGTGCCCTTCTTGAAGTAAAACAGCTCCAAGGCAATCACCACAAGCATCACATTGGACCTCAAATGGTTTTGAGAGATCCGGTGTAAGCACAGGTTGAGAGATAAGCTTTTCGAAAGCATTGTTCTCCTTAGCAGACCATGTATACCTAACGCTTTTCTTTTTTAGGTCATGTAATGGTCCCGTAATTTGTGAGAACTTTTCTATGAAGCGTCTATAGTATGCACACATACCTATAAAGCTTCTTAGTTCATGAAGATTCTTTGGTTTAGGCCATCCTTTTATTACCTCTAACTTTGATGGATCCATTTGGATGCCTCTTGAGAGATAATGTGACCTAAATACTGAATCTCTTGCAAGAAAAAATCACTTTTCTTTCGATTAACATAAGTTTATTCTCTCTAAAACTTGAAATAGTACGTGGAGGTGTTGCTTGTGTTCGTCTAATGAATTAGAGTAGATGATAATATCATCAAAGAACACTCCAGTGAAGGTTCGATGAGGCTTGAACAGCTTCTCCATCAAGCGGTTGAATGTGGCTGGTGCATTGGTCAAGCCAAAAGTCATGACAATGTATTCATAAAGACCAAATGTGGTGCAAAATGCGGTCTTTCCAATGTCTTGATCAACTATCCTTATTTGATGATAGCCACTTTTTAGGTCAATCCTACTGAAGTAGGTTGATCCTGTAGCTTGTCAAATAGGTCTTCTACCCGTGGAACGGGAAACCTATTCTTGATAGTGATCCTATTTAGTGCTCTATAGTCGACACACATATGATATGTGCCGTCTTTCTTTTGCACTAAAAGCACAGGTGAGCAAAATGGAGATGAGCTAGGCCTAACCATGCCCTTCTCAACTAACTCATGCACTTGCCGCATAATCTCCTCTTGTTGAGCTTGAGAAACTCTATAAGGAGGTTTGTAAGGCGGTGAACTTCCTGGAAGAAGTTCAATTGCATGGTCATCATTACCTCGTTTAGGAGGTAGCTCACAAGGGATGTCGTCAATAAAGACATCTTGAAACCCATTGAGAAAATTGGATAACTCTAATTCCTTTTGGTTGCTTTTATTTTCTTTTGCTAAAGCATTAGGTTCATTTGAGAATCTTTAACAAAAATCATGTACACGGAAATAGAGCTCTTTATTGACTTGTTGAAAGCTGGTGTATGTACAATGGGGATAGTGTTACCCATTTCCTTAGCATCTATATACATGTCTTTTTCCTTGAGCTTAAAGGAGATTCTCCTTTCAGGGAATTTAAGATTGGCAGCCAGGCGATCAAACCATGGTGCCCCTAGGATTACATCCTCATGCTTGAGAGGAGAGATAAAGAAGTCCTCTTTGTCCACATAGCTTTGGACATGAAGCCTCAATTTCCCGATTAAGGGAGTGACTGAAGCTTCTTGCCTCTTGAAAGCACTGTTTGTGGGTAGAACATCTCCCATCTCATAAGCTTGTATGCCTAGCTTGGTGGCCAACTCTATAGATATAAAATTGTGAGTAGAACCAGGGTCAAAGAGAATAAAAGCATCATGTTCTCTTACCTTTCCCCAAGCATGTCATAGAGGAGATCCTTTGTGGTGAGTTTGGTGAGTCTCCTCCTCTTGGATTTCAACCAAGGTAGCTCTAGGAGGATCTTGACGATTGTTCTTCTAGGGACAAGTGCGGTACGCATGCCCTTGTTCGCCGCACTTGAAACACCGGTTATCCTTGCGATAACGCTCAAGCTCTTCAGGAGATAGTTTGTTTTTACCTTTGTAAACTCCCTTCTCTTTAGCTTTGTTGGAGTTGCCCTTAGGAGACTTTTGGACATTGTCCTTCCCCTTAGGCTCGTTGGAACCCTTGTTTTCTGTGGGCTTATTATTTCTTTTAGCCCCCATTTGGAAATTGATTCGAGAGGCCACCATAGTATGGTGTATTACTGCCGATATGGTACGTGGCCTTTGGGAGTCAACATACTCCACCATTTCTTCGGTCAAGCCCGCACAAAATTGTTGCTTTTGCTCTCCAAAATCCAACTTTTTGAAGACAGTGGCTTTGCGTTGTAGGTCCCAAAACTTGTCTACATATTTGTGGATGGATTAATAGGGAGAGAGCTTTATGCTTCGCCATTCGGTGAGCACTTTGTCTTTGGCATCGGTGGCCAAAAACTACTTCATTGTGGAAGCTCTTAAAGCTTTCCATGTTCGTAGAGCTTCACCGTTGGCTCGTAGGCTAGACCACCATTGCCTGGCGGACTTTTGAAAGTGCATAGCTACATGGCGTAGCTTAGAGGACTCCGTGAAGCCCTCATCTCCGAACGCCCAATCAAATTGTTGGATAAAGGCCAAGATTTTGTCCGTAGCACCAAAGGTGCCATCATAGGTAAGGAAAGAGATGCTCTTCCCTCCCTCTTTGTACTTCTTTAGCTTGGACGACCTCTTCCATGCAGCATAGGATTTCCTATGGCCTCTTATTTTTTATGGTTCAAAGGTTGCACCATCACTTTCTTCAGAAGGTGAAGAATTTGAGGAAGGTGGAGAAGAGGGTGACCTCTTTCTTGCCTTTTTCTTGTCTTGATCTTCGTCGTCTTCACCATCACTTTCATAAGAGGAAGAGGATGAAGAAGATGGAGAAGAGGGTGTCCTCTTTCTCGCCTTTTTCTTATCTTGCTTTTTATCATCCCTCTTTGAATTATGGTGTGGAGAAGGGTGTGATGGTTTTCTCCGCTTTGGTGGTGATGGAGAGCGTTTAGCTAGCCGTCTTCGTGGAGCCATCTCCGTCGAGGTGGCGGGAGACTCACTTTTTGCTCATTCCTTCGGTGGAGGCTCTTGAGTTCTCCTTTGGGAAGGAGATGCATCATCAAGAAGTAAATTCTTGAGCCCTTCGTATGGATTCTCTTCTTCTTCCCGAATCGGAGAGAGACCTCTTTTGGGAGTCTCACAAGGAGGCTTCCTAGGTGTTCTCTCATCATGGTGGTGAGCTTGGAGAATCCCATGAGCACGGAGCTGCCATTGCACTTCACTTTGGAGAGATGGATTGCCCATGGCTTGTTGAAGCCTAGAAACAAGATAGTTAACAAGCATCGGAGCATCATTAGTAGCTTTCTCATTAGCAAAATCAAAGTTATCAACATTAATTTCACTCTCTTTACTATTGTCAGCCATTCTAACAACTTTTAGGTGTAAACTTTCTAGGTGTAATTTGGCACTTCAAGCCCTAGTTGCTACTCCTCTTTACCCCTTTAGAAAAAGCACTCAAGCTACTGTACCCGTGGCTCCAATACCATTAAATGCAAGGATTAGAAGAGAGGGTCGTTCAACACCAAAATAGCACCGACTCTTGTCAAGCTTCTAATAGCTCAATAGTGGTTAAGCCGTAGGCAAAGCCCCGTAGGACTCCACTATTAAGAACATAGCTCTCGATGGTGATGCCCCGTTAACTGTACGAAGGCATGCGCACTGCAAGGCTGAAAAATCCCTATTCTACTTACTCACATGCAATTAATAATACCAACCATTTATAGCTAGCTTGAGGACCTCCCTTCTTGAGCAAGAAAAGAGAAACCTTGTGCTCTGATACCAATGTAACATTTAATGGCCTAAAAACTTGTGTGTAGCGGAAATTAGCATGAACATAGTGGGCATTCCATTAGAACAGATTCCTAATGAGAATTACAAGAGTGCTTGGGTGGAGAGAGCAACAAAAATCATAACACCTAGTTAGATAGCACAAACAATACTTTCAACAGAGAGAGAAATTAAGCTATTGACAACAGTTGAGAACCGGATTTGCATGGAGCCGGTCCCCCCTCCAAAAGGCTTTGTATTATGGTTTCTCTCATCAAGAGAGACATTGTACAATACAATTCTTTGTGTTCCTTCAAAACTAGCTATTGCAATGAAGATGAAAGCTTCATGCACTAAGCAAAACACTTAGCAAACACAACATCAATTATCTCCGATCTCAGACCCAAGACCTCACACACCTTCAAAGATGGTGAGAGCTAGCAGGGTATGAGAGTAGTGAGAGGAAGAAGGAGTATTCTTACGAGAAAGATGTACATCTCCTCACATAATCACTCATATTAGCATCGCTTAGCTTAGTAATTAGCATGGCAGAAGAGATCAGCATGCATTGAAGCTTGGATCTTGGTTGTGTTTGCATCACAAAGCCAAGAGTTGTTGGTGTAGGCCTCCCTTCTCACAAGCTTGGAGTAGGTGATAAGCTTTCCATTAAAGCTTGAGAAGGAGAGAGAGTCTTCTTTACTTCACATATGAGATTGTGTGAGTGTGTGTGTGATAATGCATTGCAAAAATCAGTCCCCCTCTCTCTCTTGGTCGACCCCTCTTGCTATTTGCTCATGCTCTACTCTCATTGGAACTCCGCAGGCCTAGCCAATGGTAATTAAGCAGTATAAGTGATAGCCTTATGACATGTGTCCCCCTTTCCCCTTTTGTGAGAGCTTTAGGTAATTTAATAATCAACTAAACTCTCATTGGACCCCTTTGTCTCCTGGCCAATAGGAATCAGGCAAGCCATTGGGCTGCTGAATGCTCATTGGACCCCTTGGGAGACCATCCAATAGTCTTCTAGAGGACTTAATTCTCATTGGTTCTTTTATTAAGTGTTTTTAAATTAATTAAACTAGATTTACTCTAGCCTAATTCTCATTGGTCCACTTCCAAGGCCATCCAATAGGAATTGGGTACACCTTGTGGGCATCTAGGCTAGGGAGCTGACATATGTCCCTCATTCCCTTTGTGTAAAGGGAGCTTGTGTGTGTGTGTGTGTGTGTGACTTTCTCTCTCATCCCCTACAAGCTAGGCTCGCCCCCTCCTATGTAGGGATTTTAAAAGACTTTTGGGACACACACAAAGCATCCAATTCCCCCCATGGTTGACCTTTGGACACAACCTTTGAATTGTGGAACCTTAGCATTTTGGAAGTCTTAATGGACTAAACCTTAGGGTCTTTTTATCCCATTGTTGCACATGGCTCTTTTGCAGATGGCCCCCCCTTTGGATCCCTATTTTCCCTCCTTTGGATCCCTACTGTGGCCGGTCTGCTAGCTTAACCAATATTCTAGCTTTTTCTCCCCTGGCACTTCCCCATATTAAATGATCAGTTTAACATGAGAAAATCATTAGGAGAATTAGATATTGATTATTATGACACAAACAATGGTGGAGATTATGCCTCCAAAGAGTTTACAGACTTTTGTTCAAGTAGGGAATTAAGCGTGAGTTTACAGCTCCTTATACCCCTGCAAAAAATGGTGTTGCGGAACAAATGAATAGGACCATCCAAGAGCGGAGTATGTTTATGGTATCATAGGCTAGTTTATAGCAAGCATTTTGGGTTGAAGCATTATACAGAGCCGTGTACTTGATCGATAGATCACCACATGCTTCATTACATTTTAATGTACCTTTGGAGTTATGGTCAGGACATAAATTGTTTTATGAAAAACTCCGCACACTTGGTTGTGAAGCTGTGCACGTATGTCGCACGTGTCAATGCAAGGAACTTGCCGATACACCGTGTGCGAGCCACAAATGGCTCCAAGCACACAACAAGCCTAAACTAGTAAGCTCAAAGAAGGCGATGGTGTGTCACTCACCGCTCTACTCTTGCTTCGTGGAGGATTCCTCGCCGCGAAGAAGAAGGAGACGCCGCTACGCCGCGCTCAACCGCTTCACCGCCGTCGTGCCTTCGTAATGCTGGATCGCCCACACACTCCCTCTCTCTCTCTCTCACACATACACACACACACAAGGAGGTGAAGAAGAAGAAGATGGAGATGGAGATGGAGCAAGAGCACTCTTCTATTGCACAAATGAGACAATTAGTGAATTTTAGGTTTAGCTGACTTTTATATGAGCTCACCCAATTCACACTTGGGCGCCCATGCTTAGCCAACTAATCCCTTGAATGTTCCAGTTAGAGTGCGCCTCTCATCGGCGATCACTCTTACCCTTTTCCTATTGGACCGACAAGCCGGGTACCTGACTCTACAAGTAAATAATACAACGTCCGCCATAGGTTACAACGTCCGTCGTAGGTGATAGGGTGTCCGTGAGCCGTGAGGGTTAACATGCCCCCCTTCCTGATGTAGATTCCGTCCTCGAAAGCTATTGAGTTGAAGCTCGTTCGTCGAGGTGGAAGATCATTTGAGATGAATGTCTTTAGCCTTCTTCAGTCACTGCAAAATCAAACAACATTGTCATAGTAATTGCATTCTCATAAGCGATTAAAAAGCATCTGCAATTTTAGCAGACAAATTGATTGGTAACAGAATTTTAAACAATTTGTCAGCAATAAACGTTAAATTGCAATATAATCAAATGCATAAACAGATGTAAAGGTAAAATATTAAACAAGTCTGGGGTCGCTAATTTAACGGTCGAAAGGCACTAGAGATCGACTATTAATACCATGGGTAAGCTTCTTTATTTTCTCTGGTCAATTAAGTTGTTTAATCGCGAGAGCCAAGTATTTCATGTTCGAGGGCTGACTAGAGACTATACCTAGAAGAACTTGTAGTTAAGCTACGATAAAAGGAATTTCTCATGAAATCATCGCCTGACTGATTACCTTTTCTTTGACCCCCCAAAGTCTTTTCACAGTGATTCAATTTTGATGTGTGTGCTTATTTTTTATGCCTTGGGTTTTTTACTTTTCAGGGAAAAGTGCCCACACTGGGAACCTCTAGGGCTCTAGTACCATAGGCGATACATGTGAGTGAAGTACCCAATCAAGCTGAGATTTCTCTTCCAACTTAAGATTTTACATTGTGGCACTTTGATTTTTTGTTTGTTCATTTTCAACATTTTAATTTTGTAACTTTGGGGGGTCATATAACACTGATACACCTCCCCAGGCTCATCACACTAGTAAACTCCCTTTATAATACTTAAGTTAAAGGTCAATAGGGTCAATCCCACTAGAAATCCCTAGTACATTTCACACAATGCTACCTAAATCGGATTAAGAACCTAAGTAACCATTAATTATTAGGAAGGCATTCCCCATGGTATTAAGAGAAGATCTCTAACACCTAACTTGGTCAAACTAGCTTAGTCGGACTGCTTGATTTTTAAATCTAGACAAGTGATTATGACAAAAAATTCATTGAATTTAATGTTTGGTACTAAGCAAATGCACTGAATATTATGCTACCAATCACAATCAAAGCAGAGAATCATAGATGCAAAAAAAGATAAGGGGCAATGCTAATGGACAAGAAACACCTATTTGTGTTGATGATCGCGCTTGATTTGAGGTGTGAATGAGAGAAAGATCCCATGAAGGTCCAAATCCTAACAACAACAATACGGTCCTGTACACACTAGGAAACACAAGGAATACCTCTAGGAGGCACATCAGTGGGAAAAAAGAACTTTGCTAATCACTCAACTCTCAAAGAGAAACACTCCTATCGTACTAATTCTACCTACCCTCCGTCACTCGAGTGATGAGGATCAAAGGTGTTTAATGACATAGGTCTCTGTTTCAGTGTACCAAATGTGAATGTGTAGGTCTGGTCAATGTTTTGACTTTTATTGTGCATACTCGTTTGCTAATTGCTCTTGCTCTTTATTTATTTTTTTCATTTTTTGTGAGTATAAGCCTTTATATATACATTCCCTAAGATTGGGAGATTGAGAGGTCAGGGAAACAAGGTTGAGAGGGGAGTGAGTGAATGATGACTGTCAGCAAACATTCCCCCCTTCCTTGGGTAGATCATATCGTTTGAAATGTGCTCGTCACCCTTTGAAACCAATTGTTCCAGTCGATAATAGGTGAGGATTTTTGCCAATAGTTTTCTATTACCTTAGGTGTCTCATCGAGTTGCAAGGGTGGTAAGGTACTCTCCCAGGATCAAACTTGAAGTGGTTCTTCAGGTGATTCTTGAACACTGGGAGGTGTGGATTTCTTTGTGGCTTTATGGAGGTCCACTATTGTAGGTGGAGGTTGTGGAGAAGCTTTTACCTCTATGGATGCATTACATGAGGAGCTAGAAGCTTCATGGGACTCCCCCCTTCCTGAGCTAGGTGGAACAAATTGTTCTTTCTTTGGTACCCAAACTAGCTCTGGAGCGGGTGTGTAGCATTCTATGATTTTTTTCTTTCCACGATCGCTGATTTGTTTTGGAGCTACGGGATTGGGCTCACATGGGTCAGGTGACAAGTAAGAACACAATCTACATTTTGGTACCCAAATTTGATCATTTCCTCGATAGTAGCCTTGGGCTTCCAATAATCGTTTAGGGATCCAACGCCACATTTTCTTACTTTTCTTAGAGAGAGTGATACGTTTCCTACAAGGATTTTGTTTTTTAGCACTAGCTATGGTCGCTAAAGAAGCTTTAGGGACCCACTTGTATGTTCTCTTCGTTATATTAGGATGAGTCTTGTCAGAAGCTATATGCATTGCTTGTAGCATATTCAAGGGTACAGGCATTTCATCCCCCTCAGGTGTTACCCAGGTCGTCCCCCTATTTCCCCAAGTGTCTATGGTTGCTGCTAGGTGGACCCAATCCACATTGTCCGACTCAGTCATCCCAGGTAGTACATCCATATAAGGAGAATCTTCCCCAACATTAGTGTCCGCTTTATACGTGTAGCAATACTGCAATGGGGCCGAGTGAACTGTGGTGTCAGATCTATGATCAATTATAAACCTGTTTCCTAGAGGATGTGCTCGACCCTTCACAAGATCCACTCGAATGACAGAATCTTGGAACTGCAAGTAGACATGGTTTTTAGACCAATCATGCACCATTTTTGCTTCCCTCATGAAAGGACGTCCTAAGATCATCTCCGATGCCCTAGTGTGTTTGGAGAAATCCATAACAATAAAGGTAATCCTTATTTTATGTCCAAAGACCTTGATCTTGAGATCTTCTAGCATCCCAATAGGTTTAACAATAGACCCATTGGCCATCTTCACTACTATGGTTGTGGTCACAAGGTGAGGTCTTCCCATAGTTTCCGAGCAATTTTTAGTCACAATGCTAACCCCGGCGCCGCCATCAAGGATTCCCTTCACAGTTAATCCCTTAGTAGTGATTGGTATGGTCGCATTGGATTCATCACCCTCAAATTAAGTATTGTCCCAACTTGTTAACAGGTATTTCTATAACAAGGTTCTCATCTAGGTTGGGTTGTGGATCTAAGTGCTCCTCCTCTATTGGCATCTCCCCAGCTCCATCCATCTGTGCAAATTGTGGTAGCCCAAACTTTAGTTCTCCATTGAGGAAGGCTCGAAGAGCTGAGACTAGCTCGGGGTCTTTATGTAGTTTGGACATGATGGTGGTTCTAACTTCTGAAGACATGAAATCCATCAATTTGGCAATGTTTAATGGCACCTTTTGGCATTGAGTCCCTTGACGTGGGGAAGATGGGATCTCCATTTCTTTGATAGGATCAGGTAGTCCCTCTGTAAACATTCTTTCCATCAAGAAGTGAGTACGCCCACTTTCCCATGACTTTAAGTCACTTTCTTCTTGGATGACACTAGGTATGTCCAAGGGTCTATGGACTTGATGAGGTTGTTGTTGCGTAGGGAACACGGTGTCTGTAATCTGGATCTGCCTAGGTGTTGGTTCTAGATCCCATTGGGTATCTTCTACCAAACTCCTTAATTGCTTGACTCGCTCAATCTCCTCTGTAGGGTTTGGGTAAGTTCCTATCTTCTTTTTGGATCCTGGCCATTGTGGCTCATGAAGATCTTCCTTGTTGGTTTCTATGTTAGTGGTCGTTTTGGTCTCCTTGGTTTCACCTGAATCAAAATATTCTTCAGCGTCGTTCATATATACGGGGTCGTCATCAGTCCCTATGTTGGTCTTTGAAGTGGGGTCTGACTTCACTGCTTTTTGCGATCTCTTTCTTTGTGTTTTCTTCTTTTTCTAAGATTGGGCAATTGATGCCGTGTCTCTTTCCTCAAGAATATAATTTTGTTTTTGGAGCATCGATCGTGTGAGTACGTTTACTAGTACCACGGGTGTACTTGGTGATGGCTCCTCGGTAACTTCAATCAAGTTTAATGGCGTGATCTTCCGTGCATTTGGATTATTTGGACATTGGGCAATCAAATGATCTATGCCACATCGATTACACATGAGTATCGGCATTGTAGACGTGCTTGCTTGATTGGTTTGCATTAGTGTGGCGTTCTTTTGTAGCCTAATAGGACACTCAGCTACACGATGTGGACCTCCACACTCATAGCATTGAAGAGGTGGTCTCTTAGCGGTGTAATTGATATTTTGGCCTCTTGCCGCAAGAGCAGCTACTTGATATAGAGGTTTGACTTGTCCCCAATAGTCCTCCATGTAGTATTGTGGACTTTCTTCAAGCAAATCCATCCCATAGGCGATATTAGGATCTATATCTTCCTCTCTCGGATGTGGTGGTTGCGGTCCTAGCATTAATGGTGGTAAGGGTGTTGTTTGAACAACATTTTGGGCCCTAGGGACCATATGTTGTGATGTTTGTTCAAGAGGTGCGGCCGGCATCAATGCAGGCACTCGAGGTGTGTCTGTCCATGCTAAGGTTGGTCTATTGGCCATCGCGCGCTTAAATACTATGCAATCCTTAGCTTGATGACCATACCTTCCACATGCATTGCAGTTCCCATTGAATTTTACTCTAAAAGTAGGGCATTCATTGGTACTATGTGGTCCATAGCATACTGAGCACCATTGCTGCTCCCTTCTTGGATACATACAATTGTTTTGTGGAGCACGATTGTCTCTAAGACTCTCTTGAATAGCCTTGGTGAGATCTGCTAAAGTCATCTCAGATATCTTTGGCTCCTTAGCAATAGGCTTAGGGTCATTGGCTGATGCCCTGATGCTTGCGAGCTAATAGATTTAGGCTCAACAGACACTCTTTCTCCTTGAATCATTAAATTATCCGCCAATTGGATCGCATTGGTGGTGACTGCTTTCCAAGTGGTGATACCTCTAATGACTAGGCCATTGTAGATATCCTCATGTCGTAATCCCCTAATGAATCTATCAAGCAATTGGTTATTGTTGAAGCGCTCATTTGGATTACAACGAGAGTTCAAATGCTTCAAGCGACTTATAAAGTCTCTCACCGACTCTCCTTCCTCTCGTTGGGCTTTCTGGAGCTGAGAGGCTACACCCCAAAGTACTCCCTCTCGTATGTATTCTTTTAAGAACAGTCTCCTAAGAGTAGGGTAAATCGCTTTTTCTTCCACCCTTAGGGTTCTATACCAATCCCCAGCCTTTCCACTTAAGGTTAGGCTTAAAGCATTGCTCTTATGTAGGTCATTGTGTTCTCCTAGAGAATCACATATTTGTTCAAACACTTCGATATGCTTTCACACATCCCCGTCTCCACTAAATTTTTGTGTAAGCTTGGCTATTTGTACTGCCTTACTTCTAGGCTCTCTATCAGGCGTGTTACGCATATTCTCACCAATAGATCGACCAATAGCTTGAGCAAATGTTGCCAAGTCACCTAAGTGAGCAGGCACCGTGGGTGAAGGCGCTCCAGAGACTACATGTGGAGTAGGTATTGGCATTGGGCTTGGCGCATAGGAAGCCCTTGGGTTCCACGTTGGGTACGATGTTGTGCCATGTGGTGGTCCATAGTTCATATGAGTGGCCCTAGGCATAGTAGACGTCGGATGTGACATGCTAATGCTAGCCGGTATAGTCCCATGGAAATAAGAACTTGGGTATTGTGGTTGTGGAGCATAGGTAGTTGAAACAATGGGAGGGGTAGGGACTACATGAGTACGTGGACCCATAGGTGCATACGATTGGTTGGCACTTGTAGGTACTATTGTAGGCATTGAGCTACCATGTAGTGGTGCTTTACTAACAAATGAGGTCCATGGCGTGTTTCTCGGCATGCCCATCATTGGGGTAGGCATGGTAGCCGTGGTGTCATCAAGGGAAGGATGAGCTAGACTTGGAAAAGTAAAGCTATCACTTGTGGGCTCAGATTGCATTGAGACCCCTGGCAAAACAACATATGGGGGATCGATGGGACTCACTGGGGGAGTCTCCATTTGTGATAGAGTGGGTTGTTTCCCTTTGCCCATGTCTAAAAATCGCATAGGACCCGTTGAAGGTATGTTTATTCCTCGATTTTGCCTCTCGGACTGGATAATCCTATGGATGACATTGCAGATCATGTGTTGTTGTTCCTCTAGACTAGTGGCACTAGATGTAGATTGTACAACTTCTAACCAACCCACATGGTATGTGAAGCCCATGTATAGGTCGGTCAAAGTCTCCGTGTGTAGGTCACATTCCCAACTTTCATTGAGAAATACCCCGTCCAAACTTGGTGTACTAGAGGGTTGCCGTGAGGTGGACGCAATGTTGCTTCCCGTGTTTTGATTTTTAGTCACCGCTACCTTAGAGGCGACTTTGGAAGGTGGTAGCTCGGTAGGGCCCTCATTAAATGAGGTAGGTAGAATGTCCACGTGGACACTCTGAGGGAGTGTGGGGTCTACAGGAGATGTGAATGGTGATTCTACTTCCCCACCCCCTTCGTTTACTTCACTAGCCGTAGGTTCAGAGTGCGTAGCTCTACTAAAATTTTCCATCAAACGGCTAAAAACACTAGTTCCAGGTTGTTGGGCCCAGTTAGGCACGGTTTCATTTGTTCCCCCGGGGCTTTGTGTAAGATGCTCTTCCATAATATCGTAGTCAGGTGAAGAGTCGCTAGCCGCTATATTTGGGTCTTGGGTTGCACTACCTTGGGTCCCCGCCGAGGGCATAGACCCTAGCGTGGAAGGATAGTGAGTACCCCCGTAAATCGAAGCACTAGCTAGTTGTTCGGACTCTAGCACACAACCAGAGTGTAGATACATGTGCTTTGGGTGCCCTACAAGTGTCAGCAAGTACCCTTAAACGTTACTTGCTTTGCTTTGTGGGTGTTTTGCACCCCGTTTTCTACTTGATTTTTTCTTGGTTTTGATGTTTTTTTCTTGTTTTTGATGTTTTTTTAATGCTTGATTTTTTCTTTTATTGAAGTGTGTGATAGCTCGAAACAAGCGTATCACTCAAAGGGTCGCTGTGTGCTTTACAACACAATTTTCGGGCATCTGACGTTCCGTTGGTTCTCAAAAATCAATTTTTAGCTACGTGTGAAGCTACAATTCGTTTTTTTAAAAGGCAACTGAGGCTTAGGCTTGAGCGTGAGCTTGGGCTTGGGTCTGGGCTTGGATCTGGGAGGTATTCCCGATCTCGGTCCTACCTTTAATTTTTTTTTTTTAAAAGGATAAGGCCGCCGCGGCCTGCGCGAGAGCACACACGCACTCTCTCTACCTACTTTTAACTAATACACCTACTCTTACACACTAACACACTCTATTAACTCTCACTGATCTACTTCCTACTTACTGTACACAGAAAACTAACTACCTTAATACACAGAGAATAAACATAGAACCTTTGAAATCTCTATTAACAAAGAAAACTAACTACCTTAATACACAGAGAATGTTTACAGAACCTTTGAAAACTCCATTAACAAAAAAAACACACAGTATAACACCAAATCCCTCTTCTCAACACACACACACACACACACACACACACACACACACACACACACACACTCTTTCCTTGCCTTTCCTACAATAGAAATTGCACCACGAAGAAGCACAGAGTGCTACTCGAGCTTCATGTATGGAATTCCCCGGCAGCGGCGCCAAAAATGTGTGCGTATGTCGCGCGTGTCAATGCAAGGAACTTGCCGATACACCGTGTACGAGCCACAAATGGCTCCAAGCACACAACAAGCCTAAACTAGTAAGCTCAAAGAAGGCGATGGTGTGTCACTCACCGCTCTACGCTTGCTTCGTGGAGGATTCCTCGCCGTGAAGAAGAAGGAGACGCCGCTACGCCGCGCTCAACCGCTTCACCGCCGTCGTGCCTTCGTAATGCTCGATCGCCCACATACTCACTCTCTCTCTCACACACACACATACACACACACACACACACACACACACACACACACACACACAAGGAGGTGAAGAAGAAGAAGATGGAGATGGAGCAAGAGCACTCTTCTATTGCACAAATGAGAGAATAAGTGAATTTTAGGTTTAGCTGACTTTTATATGAGCTCACCCCATTCACACTTGGGCGCCCATGCTTAGCCAACTAATCCCTTGAATGTTCCAGTTAGAGTGCGCCTCTCATCGGCGATCACTCTTACCCTTTTCCTATTGGACCGACAAGCCCAGTACCTGACTCTACAAGTAAATAATACAACGTCCGCCGTAGGTTACAACGTCCATCGTAGGTGATAGGGTGTCCGTGAGCCGTGAGGGTTAATAGAAGCTTATGCACATGTACCCAAGGAGTTGCGTGCTAAGCTAGATCCTAAGTCCAGGAAATGCATCTTCATTGGCTATGGTGTAGATGGTCAATTTGGCTATTGTTTATGGGATCTGAAAATTCAATCAGTGATCTGTAACAATGATGTCTTCTTTAATGAGAGTAAGATGCATAGACAACCAATGAAAGAATTTTAATTCCAGAAAGTGACATTTTTTGATGTATCACCTCCTGTCTATACAACTCCCAAGCCACTTACTACACAGGTTAGTACGAGTTTTGATCAGCCGTGGAGATCTCAAAGGGTCTCACATCCGCCAGAACGTTTTTTTCCAGGCGTGGATTTTGTTTTGCTGATAGATAGGGGTGAGCCTTCTTGTTACAAAGAGGTTATGCTAGCCAATGATAAGGTTCAGTGGGAACATGCTAGGAAGAGGAAGCTGTCCAGTATTGCAAAGAACAAAACATGGGATCTTGTTTCGTTGCCAAAAGGTAGGAAAGCATTGCCTTGTAAATGGGTTTACAAGAAGAAGATTGACAATTAGAAAGCTCGTTTAGTGGCCAAAGGTTTCAAGCAAGAATATGGTGTCAATTTGTAGGAAATCTTTTCTCCAGTGGTCAAGATGACCACACTAAGAATGTTGCTTGCTTTGGTTGCCACTGAAGATATGGAGCTTGATCAAATGGATGTCATTACAACTTTCTTACATGGTGATATCAAGGAAGAGATTTGTATGCAGCAGCCTGAAGGGTTTGTGCTAAAGGGCAAGGAAAATTTGGTAAGTAAGCTTCTGAAAAGTCTCTATGGCTTGAAGCGATCATCCAAACAGTTTTATCAAAATTTTGATGCATTTATGCGTTCCCTAGGCTATAAGCGCAGTAATGAGGATCCATGTCTTTACGTGAAAAGACAACCCAATGGACATCTTATTATGCTTATCCTTTATGTAGATGACATGCTTATTGCTGGTCATTCCAAGAAGGACATTGTTGACTTGAAAACCAAGCTGAAAATTCCATTTGATATGAAATATTTGGGTGAAGCCAATCACATTTTGGGTATGCGCATTACTCGTGACCATAAGAAGAGGTTGTTGTGCCTTTCTCAAAAAGAGTATGTGCACAAGGTTCTTGATCGTTTTAACATGCAGAAGGGGAAGGCTTTGAGTAATCCATTGCCTGCATATTTGAAACTTACAAGAACAATTGTCCCAAATCTGCTGAGGAAAAAGCTGTGATGGCTAATGTTCCTTATGCTTCAGCTTATGGTAGTCTCATGTATGCCATGGTGGCTACAAGACCTGACATTGCACATGCAGTGGGAGTTGTCAACAAATTTATGTCTAACCCTGGTTAAAAGAATTAGGATGTTGTCAAGTTGATTTTCAGATACTTGAGTGGCACTACAGATAGACAGTTATGCTATGGTCATTGGAGAATCATCCATTCAGGGATTTGTAGACAGTGATTATGCAGGCTGTGTTGACAATCATAAATCAACAACATGTTGGATTTACACTTTTTTGGTTCTATTATTTCTTGGAGATCCGTAATTCAAGACTGTACATCCATTTCTACCACAGAGGCAGAGTATGTTGCGTTGAGTGAGGCATGCAAAGAAGCTATTTGGCTTGCTTGCCTAGTGAAAGGTCTTGGATTGGAGCAATGTACATGAGTTTTTCATTGTGACAGGCAGAGTGCTATTGCCTTGGCTAACAATCCAGTGTTTCATTCCAAAACAAAACACATTGATGTGTGTTATCACTTCAGTCGTGAATGCCTGGCAAACAAGAGCCTTGATTTAGTGAAGATTCCTATGTCAGAGAACACAGTGGATGCACTCACTAAAATCTCTCCAGCCATCAGTTTTAGAACTGTCGTGAGTTGATGGGCATTGGGGGAAACATGGTTCTCTTGCATTCTTATGGTCTTCCACATTGGCGAAGAAGTGGGAGAATGTTATTTTAATGGCCATGTGGCCGACCGCCCATCACTAACTTCTACTAACCCTAAGTGTACAGTGATACACTTGTGTGAGCCACCAACACAAAGGAGAGTATGTATTGTGCCTAAGTGCATAAGATAGAAAAAAAAGAAAGGGATCACACAGTGTGTGTTGGCTCTCCCCCTCCAAAATGTGTGTGTGGCTATGGTGGTGTGTGTGTGTGAGTGTGGGTGCGTATTCATCTTCCTCTTCTATTGTGCTCTCGGCTCCTCTCCTTTAGGGTGGACAAGCCGAACCATTGGTTATTGCTCATATTGCTCTTAACACCTTTTGCAGTCTGATGCTTGATATTCTTAAGGGACTCAAATCAAAAGAACTTGGCACTTATCTCACCACTTGTGCCAACTACAAGGGAGTCAAAATTATTATGGGATTACTCCATCCTTGCATTGAAGATGACGATCATTTAAAAGACCTAACTCTTTAACCACCCTCAATAACTCTTTCACATCTTTTCTAATACCTGGCACTTCTTCTCGCTTCAATAGGGGAAAATCTCGTAGCTTTACTAGAGGGAGAGGAAGAAACACACCTATCCGGCACCTCCTTGACATGTAACCTTTGTACAATGCAGATGATTTTTGGCCCTTGTGGAAGGAAACATCTCTCAAAAAAAGATTCTACAGCAAAGCTTATCTATATACATTTTTTGTACCAGAATGAACTCTTGGATCGGTTTTCACCCAAGTCTATCTTTTGTGAGTGTTTTGATATATTTTTTGGTAACCATAAAATGTTAGATAAGGTCTCAATTGGTTGGACATATCATCGGCCTGTTAAAATTTTAGTCTACAACAATGACTTTTTACACCACATTACTGTCCTTGATTGTTCTTGTGAAAAGTTTGATTTTTTTTGTAAAGACATTGGTGATGTAGGCAGGCATGTCTGCACTTGTGATCTTAAGGTGATTAATGATCCTACAGTCCAAAGAATCATTGCTAAAGAACTAAATCACATTCCAACTTTTCGAAAAAACCTATACCTTGCCCTCTCATCTTTACTTAGCTGTTTGATTGAGCTAGTCAATACTCTCCAATTGGAGAAGACATTCCAACTAGACTTAACCAAACTGGTTCAACAATGTTGTTTGCAAAGGGTGAATCTTGTGCCACATAAATGGTTATCTACCATTAGCACTTGGATCACACACAACCTCAACTTAAAATTTCAAAAACTCGCACATAATTGGTTTATTGTTGGTCTTGATAAAGCCGCCAATTCGCCTACTCTTATTTGAAAAAACCTTACATTGAAAGCTGCTCACTTACGACCATTTGGGGGTGAGTTTACTTTACTTAACTTATCTTCTATTGAAGTTACCAATATTATTTCAAAACACTATAGTGATCTCGGATACTCTCTTAAGACAATCAAATTACATGTATTATTTTCTACCTATAAACATCACAAACACAAGTTTTGGTGGATATCTTATGCCTCAGATTGTATCTTTACTGATATTACTAAATACATTACTTTATGCCTTGACCTTGCATGAACCGAGTTTGAATCAGTCTGTGCGATGAAACAAAAGATATGTTTAGATTTTCTCAAAAATCCATTACAATCCCTTTTGGCTTGTTCAAATATTTACAGAGGTTATTCTCAACCTCCTTGTCAGATCTTTCATCTTTTCTTTGCTGACATTACTCAATGTTCATTAGGAAGGGAATGGGGTCTAAGGGGGCCTCTTTATTTTCCATGGGATTAAAAAGGAGATTATGGAAGGGGCAAATGGGTGGATGCCATGTGGACTAAAATGGTGGGTATGGCAGGGCCTAAAAGTAAGTGGTCAAACTTGTACTCTTTTATAAAATATAAAGAGAAAATATCTTATAAATTCAAAAAACTAAACTTTCTCTAAATAGTTGAGTAAAAACCAATCCTTTCTCCCCCCCCACCCCCCCCCCCCCCCCCCCCCCCCCCCCCCCCCCTCTCTCCTAAAAGGGGGTCCCTCCAAAAACATGTTGATCATTCCCTCCCTCTCTCTCTACTGTACCATCTCTCACTTCCCTTCACTTCACCTTGCAAGTTGCTTCTCTTTTCTTCCTTATAGTTTTCCCTCCCAAAAGCTCTGCAGTAGAAGTTTGAGCCTCCTTTCCCTCCTCAAGCTTATTGCATTCTTGAGGGTTGCATTCGCCTCAAGCTGAAGTTCTCCATTTCTCCATGGGCCTCACTAAACACCTCTAGCTAAAGTTGAAGATCTGCATCATATCCTTCTGCTAGATAATCCTCTTTCTTTCCTCAACAATTTTCCTACTCCTTCTCCATTAAGCTCTCTAGAGAGGATCTACTACCCTCTCAAGCTTTGCAACATTATCTTCCCCATTAAGCCAACAAGCAGGTGGAGCAGTATAGCAGTAAGTGGCATCCTTCACCTTTGTGTACCATCAAGAATCTTGCTCTTTATACAGCTGATAACATGGAGGTGCAATGTCTAATCATAATTATTTGTTTGCAGGTTGTGCCAAAATTCCCCATGGCATCATCAGGTACTCGACGACCTAGGAGTGTCATTGACTCCATTTCATGCAGCAATGTACAAGACGACAATGGATATTGGGTGACGATGGAGTTCAAACAAATGATGTGGGTGACAATGCGGCCTAGCTCAAGAGGTTCACATAAGGTTTCAAGGAGACACATGGCTTCTCGAGAACACCATTGGAAGGGAAGAACATGGAGTTCAAGCAAACACAAGATGGCAAGAGGCTTGCGAAGGTGCATCATGTGTATGTTCTTCACAACTAAAGCTAGAGACAACAGTGGCTCCATCAAGGTATCCTGCAAATTGTAATTTTACTCCTCTTTCAAATTTTTCGATCGTCTATTTAATATTTTTGCCTTGTGTGTTAGCTTTTGATGACTGTAAGATTTCCACTGCTTATTCATGTTTGCAAATGTTTTTCCATCCAATTTTGTAGAGTGGGAGCCTATAGAGTCCTTCATAGTAGCTTTTGAGGCCATCCACACTAAGCTTGGCAAGTTGCTCTATGTTGGATGTCCCTCCTCCAAGTTTCTCTCACGTGATTTTTTTTTTAATAATCATACTTCTGTCACACCTAGGCAAAATGGGTATGGTAATCTTTCTCCGGTTCACTTGCCAACCTTGGAGAGTTTGGAATGGCCTAAGCCAAACAGTGCCTTGATCATCACAGCAACCAAAAGGAGAATCGAGGTGGATGTGCAAGCAGCAATGAAGTGCACCATGGTTCCCGCAAAGCCATGGTAACTTGGTTTATGTCTCTTCATGTGTTTGTGTTCATATTTCGACTTCATTGTGTTCACAAGACACCAACTATGTGGACTTGAAAAGGGGGAAGTGCGATCAATGGATTCCTTGCAGCTGGATTGGAAACTAAGGTGGTCAACCAACAAGGAGATAGAATCAAGTGCTTTGTAGTTGCTGACAATGTGGTGTTCAGATACCATATTATTGTGAAGAAAATCTTGTCGATGGTCTTTCCCTATAGAAGATGGAAGTTGATGATGGGAGAATGGGAGGCACTAGACTCTCATGTTGCTGCTAGAGAATCAATTGACATGTAAATGCGCCTCCATGATGATGCAATGCACCACATTACAATGAATAATGACTGGCACCTTAGTCACCTTCGTGAGTATCTTAATCTCAAATATACCTTGCCCAAGCAATATCTCTTTGTAATCAATGAAAAGGTTGTTCGCTCCAGAAAAGAGAAGAGCTTTCAGTGTGAGAATATTCTGTTTTTGTGATGTATTTATGTAAAAGCTTGTAGCTGACAGGGGATTTTCTTCCATTAATACATACGGTGTTTTGAATCTTGTTTCTGTGCATACTTGTTTATTCTCAACTTGTTCAAGTTTTCAATTGAAACGTGTGATTTCTTTGATGTGGAGCACAAATGTTTTCAATGTTGGTGTCTTTCAATGCTTTGTCGCGTGATTTTGTTTAGAATTATAGTTTTAAGTTATTTTGAAGTTAATTTTAAGTGCTTTTTAAAAAGCAACTTTGGGTATATAAGTGACTTTCTAGGTTTTAAACTTCATTCCTCACATTCACAAAACTCTAGCTCTAAGCTCTCTTTGCATCTTCTTCGTGGAACGAACCCATGGCAACATCTACTAATGCACTTCTCACACAATTAGAAAAGGTAGGACTTGCAGATCGAGCACATGAACTACTCAGTGTGTTCGAGGGACAATTGACATGCAATCCACTGCCAACCGTCATGCAGAGGCATTTGAAAGCTTTCTTAACTACATGGTGCAGCACATGGAAGAATATGCCATAATATTTGAGGGATCCGACACAGCATGGTTGCCAGTGGATTTCCTCATGCATCTCTATGTGACCAACAAAAATTTTCACTTTTGCTTGTTGAGGTTTATTAAAGTCCACATGGAATGGGACTACAGGATAGAGGATGAAGATGATCTTATAGATTTGGGCATGGGGTGCATAGGCACCCAATTCATTTCTTGGGACATGGTTGTGGTCTTACTTGTGCTTGAGGGCATGGATAACGGAAAATCAAAGGAAAAGGTCAACCAAAGACCACTTGTGACCATTGTGGAGGAATCAAATGAAGTTATCAAAGAGATTGATGAGCAAACTGAAGCATCTATGGCACTCGTCCTCTTGCAAGATCCCAACTCCACTGAGGAGCAAGATTGGATGATAGAGGGAGATGAGGTGCTAGAGGAGGTCCAGACCTCCAAATTCTCACTTTGCATGCAGTGGTGGTCGATGATCTTCACTTTTTGTTCCTTGACGACATTGCCAAAACATTAGGACTCAGAGAAGATGAGTCGCTCGTAGTGCTTGCTATCTATGCAGGTATGAAGATCCCAGTGGAAAGGAAGAGAAAGTCAATTTTTCAAATTGACTTTGAAGATCAAGGTCTCCTAGCAAGCCTCTCTTTCCTCCCCAATGAAAACGAACAGAGGTTGGCGCAAATAGTACCAAGTACACTTGTGGAAATCAAATCATGTGTCTCTTTCTATGAAAGCGTACCGGACAACGCTTTTCATCCACACAAACCACTGATCGCGATTGGTAGAGATGATTGTTCTAGCATTGATCTTACAAACAAAAATCTTGAGGAGAAGGATGAGGAAACTGAGGTAAACAAATCTTAACCTGGTAGATTGTTTATTGTTCCTTACTACAAGTGTTAAAGTCAATTAAAATTCTTTGCATACGGCATACCATGTTGATAAGTTCGCAATGCGTATTGGAGGTTCATGCAACGTGCCCATGGGTAGGGATAGCTCGCTTTGGCACTACCTGAGACACTTGGGGCCATCGATTCTTAGAGTTTCTCACACAAAGTTCTCCACCAAGACTGGTTCTGTGGAGCTACTAAACTGCAAAGCATCAAGTGCCATACTCGCTGAAGATTCCCTCACCCTAAATGCTCACAAATGTATATTGGTGGACCAAGAGGAAGCATCGTACGCCTTTACAGGCAAGCACCCAGGCTCGGTCCTCTCCCGCTGCGCCTTCGGCCTAGGTCAAGGGTTGACAAACCCATAAGAAATTGTAAAATCCCTTCGCATCAAGTCAGCCATTCGCCCCATACCCACATATGTAATTCGTAGTAAAACTAATTGACCATGATGTAATATCCAAATCAATAAAGAATAATTGTTTTTGTCAACGATTTCTATCAACATTTGGTACTTTTTTTTTAATTCATATGTCTGATAAATTTCATTTCTGCAACACATGCACAGAACCTTGAACATGCAGCCACCCGTCGGTTAGAGGACATATCTCGGTGATTGTTTTATGAAACGAGGCGACAGGGGAAGGGGGGGGGGGGGGGGGCATACGGGGTCCACAGGACCACATATGACCACCGGGGTACCCGGCGGGGTCGAACGGTGCAAAAAAAGCCCCTGTGCGCCACAGCACGTAGGGAGCAGATCTGTCATTTTTGGATTTTCTCCTTGCATGCCGTGGCGCATAGGAACTTTTTTTGCCCCGTCCGACCCCGCCGAGCGCCACCGTGCTCATATGTGGTCTGGTTGACCCCATATGCACACCCCGTCACCTCATTTTACAAAAGAATCACCAAGATCTGTACCCCCGCCGACAGTTGGCTGCATGTTCGAGGTTCTGTGCATGTCGACACCACTGGACGAGCCGTGTTCCGTGGTGGTCACTTTAAATTTAACATACCCAACAATTCAAATACTTATAAAAAACAATGTACAAAATCAAGTTAAACAATTGCACGAAATTGTAGAAATTTGTCATGTAATATTATATAAAAAGATTACAAATCTCATCAAGAGAGAGTACATGGGATAAACTAGTGCTGATGAAGGCATCCTTCATTTTGTAAATTGATTGCTAAAGCTAAATCCGTATTTTTCAATGTTACACGCTTAGCATGCACCATAAAGGAAATGCCATTCTGAACAACTATACCAAAATGTCTTCGAAGGCATCTTGTAGGGCTAGTAAAGCTGTGAGTTGTATACCTGTAACAGAGTCGCTATATTTGTTCATTATCTCTCTCACCACCCAAGAGAAGGCCGCTTTGGGTATGATTGGCTTAGTGCTCTTTTTATATTTTCTAATCTCTCGCAAACCAATTATGTTTGGCTTCCATCTTCACTTTTTCTATGCTGTTGGTGGTGGTGGAGGAGCCGCCTGCCTGGCCCATTGAGGAGGATCATCTTTATACTTTTTCCTCTTCTTCTCTTGGGCCTGTTGTTCTTCAAGCGTCACCTTGTTCTTTTTTCTCTTTGCCAATTGCTTGGCTCTTTGAGGTATTTTTGAAGGCCTTGAGCTCCCAGCCTTTGCTTGTTATATTTGACGGAGATTGACAAACTTTGGCGATCATCGATCCTAAGGCCCTATTTGACAGAGGTGAATTAGACGGCTTGCCTATATACATATATGTAGATACCCAATAGAGGTATATCCAGCTTCAACCCACATACCATCAACACCTAGTTTCCAAATGCTTAGAGATTGAGCACACTTGACATTATCAGATCACCTTCTTGATGGTTATGGTTCATCATATAAACACATGACCGAGGATAGTCCAGAGAGTATCATGCTAGCCCTTCTTGAGGATCGGACAGACACTTGTGAGCTGCCACAGAATATATCTCTACACATGTTTGACACTAGACCTTTGTATGTTAATGACGATCGGAGGATGTACATGAGAGAGATCGTTGGACTAGAGAGTACCCTCCCTACGAACAACTAAATCTATTCCAACAGGTTCCTTAGAAGGTACCTATAGAAGTTTATGACGAGGCTACATGGACGTTGTTTTGTGGACTACACTATTTTTCTTCTAGGAGTAGTGATGTTGAGCTTATAATAGACTCGATGACCGTACCTCTTACACAACCAACATCACTTAGATCACCTCAAGGATTCACATCATCTAAGCCGTCTAGGAGATAGATATTTGCTAACATCATAGAAGAGGTGAGGGTAGATATGGAGTCCAAAAGCTAGAGCCTGACCATTGTAATGTCAGAGTTACCATGCATAGAGACAACCACATCACATGCGTTGACTGCTACTACGACTAGTATACATGCTAGAGATGTTGCAGAGACGACACCACAGACTAGGAGTACACTAGACACAGAGCGTGCTAGATCACATACATCAAATAAGATGACAAGTCAGAGATCACCGCCCAAAGACACGACGCAGGTACAACATGAGGATAGAGTTGCCACGACGAGCAGAGGCCAGCATATTGAGTTTGTGCTACATTTCTTAGTCTATAGAGGATTCATGTCTTTGTATATTAACCTTGATGGACATTCTTGCACTAGAGGCACCTTCTCAGACAACATTGACATCACATAGAGACAACCACATCACATGCGTTGACTGCTACTACGACTAGTATACATGCTAGAGATGTTGCAGAGACGACACCACAGACTAGGAGCACACTAGACACAGAGCGTGCTAGATCACATACATCAAATAAGATGACAAGTCAGAGATCACCGCCCAAAGACACGACGCAGGTACAACATGAGGATAGAGTTGCCACGATGAGCAGAGGCCAGCATATTGAGTTTGTGCTACATTTCTTAGTCTATAGAGGATTCATGTCTTTGTATATTAACCTTGATGGACATTCTTGCACTAGAGGCACCTTCTCAGACAACATTGACCCTTTGATACGGCAAGTAGTCAAAGTTCACAAGCGTCACATTGGTTCGACTGAGTTCTATACTGATGAGCTCAAGGGCACATACATGTCCCTATCAATTAGCCGAAACAATGTTGTAGATAGAGCACATCCCCATGATTGTATGGACACCCATGTACATACTAGGATAGTGCAGTTATGTAGAGTGGAGCACACTTTGACTTATGTTAATGACTGTGGACGTAAATACTGACAAGAGCAAACCACAACACGTTTTGAGCCAGCTATGAGCCTTATAGTATATTTTGTTAGAGATCCTCATGATAGGATTCATAGGGACACATGGTACTAGATATTATCTGACGATTGGATTGATCTATTTTGCACGCATGGCTTGGATCTTGTAGTGATGACCACACAGAGCCCATAGAAAAATGCTAAGAACCCTTCCCCTACTAAGTCACCTCCTAAATCTCCATTACATAGACAAATTTTTCTTCAAAGCATATTTGATCAATTGAGATCTAGAGTGATTGAGATGCATGCCCAGATTAATCTACTGGCTCAGTCCTCTCTGGTGTATACTGAGAGCACTACCATAGAGCCACCTAGAGTGAATATTCTAGAGGATGTACAACCTAGTGATATTGCTCCTACACTAGAGAGGATTGAGCCAGTAGATTTAGATAGTATACCAGATTCTATACTTATTGACAATGTTTGTGCACCTATCATAGAGGTAGATGTCCCACTATAGCCTACACTTGAGGGGATTGTTGATGCACATGACCATGAGAGTGATAACCTAACGACTGAGCCATGATCGAGATACTTGCAAATACAATAGAGACATATGTTACCACCGAGAAAAATGCTCATGGACACTCACGACCAGATAATTCAAAAACTAGTTTGCCTAGAGTGATTTCTACCACGGAAATTGAGACACCATGAGTTTAGGTAGAGCCTACCTTTGAGGATGTTCACAATAGTAGTACTACATATGAGCAACCTAGAACATATCATGCATATAGCTCATCATAGGGCCACTAGACATGTTTACGTACCCCACATGATGAGATAGATTAGACCATTAGCTAGTGATGATATGCTAGTTTGGATTGAGAGCCACAATATATATGATGGTTTATCCCATATCTAAACAGTCACTAGAGACAAAAGGATTTTATAGAGTACATAGAAAGATTTGATAGATACCGCGGACATTGAGGATTCGACTTCCCAAGAGCTAATCACCTATCACACCCCGGGTTACACGAGCCATAGTCCACCTGATATTTTTAGTGACCATGCTATTGACTTAGAGCTAGAAAGAAGTCAGCAATTGAGGGATTCTGAGCCACATATTATATTGACCACAGAGTATTAGGTTGATTTCATCCCTAGATCCATTACTTGCACTACAGATTCTAGCATTGATATGGAGCTAGGTGCTAGCCAGCTGTGCAGACAGAGAGCTCGAGGTTGAAGATTGTTTGGAGAGGGTTCTCTTATCCCTCCTAGTTGCACTCACCTTTGACTTGTGCATATTGACAATGGTGTACTAGACACATGTGCATATACTAAAGGCACTTTTTCCCTTCAGGTTTTTCCCTTTTGACATCCACATTTGAAACCTTAGTATAAGATTTCTTTTTATTTGTATTTAGATGATAAAACTTTCACTTTTATGTTGACACACCTATCCAAGTGGTAATGTTTTGCCTTATGATTTTGCAACTAGATGGACTTGAAGATATCGAGATTCATCATTGCATGTTTATTTTCATAGTTATCGAGGAGATGCATTAGATATCTCCAGGTGTACTACTTTTTATGTTTTTTTTTGTGGACATTTGTATTTACTTATTGTGATTTTCCTTGGTTAGATTGAGTGCATTTTATTATGTTGTTTTATTTTCCATTAAAGATGTATAAACGTGTTCTTGATTTAATTAATTGACCTAGAGTTTGAGCCTTGAGGTTCGTAGACCGTGACTTTAAGTTAACACATTTACTTGACTACTACTCCTAATTGGTAAAATTATTTGAATGTTTGAAACCTTAGGAGTGATTTAGGAATAGAAAGGCTTGCTCTCTCAAACAACAAAGAACACTAGTAACAATACGAGGGAAATGTAAGCAAGAACAAAAGTGTCACAAGTGTAAATCTTAAGCTAGAAGAAAAATCCCAACTTGGATTTGGTACTTTACTCACATGTATTGCATTTGGTACTAGAGCTCTAGTGGTTCCATGTGTGGGTGTGTTTCTTTGAGAAGCAAAAAGCTTCGGCCATACAAAATAAGCACACACGTCAAATGCTTTTAAATTAATGTGGAAAAAGAAAAAGGAAAAAAGAAAAGCAAGAAAAATGAATGCAAAAGACTTCCATTGAACTTCAAGTGAAAAATTCAAACTCTATTTTGGAGTTGTGGGAGTTAGTTATCTAATCCATGCTGATAAACACAATTAAGAAATTTTGCATTTAAATAATCTTCCTAACTTAGCTAGTACTAGAGTAACTATTTTAACCCTTAGTCATAGCTCAATAATCTTAGTCATGATGATAAACACAATAAATAAATTTTACATTGAAATAATCTTCCTAATTTAGCTAGTACTAGAGTAATTATTTTAACCCTTAGTCATAGCTAACTAATTGATAAACTCATCATAAGCCCAAAACTCTTGATTAATTAATTATAGCAAGTATAATTTATTTGTCCTTATTTGGCACTATAACATTTCATAATTCTTTTCATTTACTCATTACAAAAATGTGATTTGCCTTCCCCTTATTCTTTATTGCCATATGATTGAGCTTACTACCTCATCGACCTCTTTCCTTTTTGCAAGAACATTCTTCCTCAAGCATCTATGATGGCATGCCTTTGTCAGGGATGACAAATCTTAGGAAGGGGGAATGTTGGAAGCATCTTACACCAACAACCATTTTCAACCACTACCCCTTCTGATCCAAGTGTGTTACACCCAACTTTTGTCCCAATTGTTTTTTAATTTAATGTATCTTTGTATAAATCTATGAATCACTCCATTAGGTATCTTGCTCAAATGTCTTCATTTTTTTTTGAAGGAGTTTCATGTTGCCATGAACTCGTAATGTTTTTTCACAGGCCACAATTGTGATCATTTAGAAAAAAACACTACTTTAGCCACACAAGCTACTCTAATAAAACCAACTAGAGTAGTTGAGAAAAAAACTGGGCTTTATTAAAGTTGTTCCTAGATAACCGGAGCAAAGAGACACCCCATACAATTCCTAAAACACCAATGCAGCTCCATAGTGTTTATGCCAAAGGATTCAATGCTTCAACCATAGATATCAAACTATGCTATTACAACTTTTAAGTGCTCTTGGGACAAGGTTTTAACTGTAACAAAAAAAACGCAAACAAGAGACGGAGCCTTATTTTGCTCAATAAATCTCACAAAATATATTTAGACTCAGTAAGTTAGTGAGAGTAGTCAAGTGCTTGAGGTGCGATCCCCATTTCTTTGAAAAAACTTTAGAGCTGACCAACCTTCAATGTCAAAAGAGATTAAAAAAAAGTCAAGACAACAGGCGAACATCGTGACATTTGTGCTTTCTTCAATCAAGGAAAAAACATTTTAGAGCATGTGTAGCACACATATTGAGCAAGCCAACATAAGTAACAAATTTTGGCAGTGTAGTAAGTGAGATGAGTGTGTGTGTGTGTGTGTGTGTGTGTTTGCTTTTCTTTAAAAAAACCAATACAAAGTCTATGATGAACACGACAAATCACATCAAGCACAAGTTGTGAAAAAATTACCCAGCTAGGTGCAATAACAAATATAATGGAATGGGCGTAATAATTTGACAGTAGAGAAAATTAATGAGAGTACTTTTAAGAAATTACTTTGTGAGCATAGCGGGTGAACATAATTGAAGATAACAACATAGATATAGCAATTAGTTAACTTGGCATGAACAATACTTTTGCAAGAGAGAGACTTTAGAGAACACGACAACAGTTGAGGACTGGATTTATATGGAGCCGGTCCCCCTCCAATAGGTATTTGTATTATGATTTCTCCCATTAAGAGAGACTTGTTACAATACAAGTCTCTCTTAAGAAATTACTTTGTGAGCATAGCGGGTGAACATAATTGAAGATAAAAACATAGATATAGCAATTAGTTAACTTGGCATGAACAATACTTTTGCAAGAGAGAGACTTTAGATAACATGACAACAGCTGAGGACCGGATTTCTGTGGAGCCGGTCCCCCTCCAATAGGTATTTGTATTATGATTTCTCCCATTAAGAGAGACTTGTTACAATACAATCTTTGTGTTCCTTGTGACCTAGGTGATGCAACGAAGATGGAAAGATTCATGCATCACAAGCATAACATAAACTTTGAGAAATATTTAACTATCCCAAGCCTCAGTCCCAAGACCTCAAACACCTTCGAAGGTGCAGAGAGCTAGCAGGGAATGAGGGTAGGGAAGAGGAAGAAGAAACATTTCATAGGAGAAAGAATTAGTTCCTCACTTATCATAACTCTTCTTGCTAGCGTACATAATAGCATAGTAATGAAGATGGAGAAGATGGCAAGCTTAAGCATTGAAGCATGGCTCTTGGTTGGATTTGCACTCCATAGCCAAGAGTGTTGGTGTAGGCTCTCAACTTCTCAAGGAGCTTGGAGAAGGAGATGCAGCTCTTGCACTTTGCATAGCACACAATGAGAGTGTGTGTGAGTGTGTGTGGGTGAGTATACCCTGCAAGCAAGGCCTCTTCTTGCTTTGGTCGATCCCCTCTTCTAGCTCATGCTTGAAGCTCATTGGCTCATGCCAAGCCTAGCCAATCACAAGCTTGGGCCATTTCTAGCAATAGGGGTAGTCTTGGAACAAGTGTCCCCCTTTCCCCTTTGAGAGAGAGGACTTGATAAATGCAAAAACAATTAGTTAATTCAAGTAATATATCATTGGACCCCTTTTAAGCCTGGCCAATAGGATTCAAGCACCTCATGAAGGTAGCATGGGTAGGATCTTGACATGTGTCCTTGCTGCCTCTTAAGGCTTGGGGTTACCTTGAGAGTGTGTGTGTGTGTGTGTGTGTGTGTGTGTGTGTGTGTGTGTATTCTCTCACTAGTCCCTACAATATGGGCTCACCCCCTCTTATGTAGGGATGACTTTGAATTTTGGTGCTCAAGCACCTTACTCATCAAGCATGACAAAGCACTTCTAGCCTGGGGGTGTTCCCACAAGCATCTCAAGCAAGCACAACAAAGCACCTCAAGCACCTTAGTCATCCAACAGGACAAGCACCTCAAGCACCTTAATCAAGCACGACAAGTATCTCAAGTATGAGAAGCACCTCAAGCAGGACTAGCACCTCGAGCTTGGGTCGGGTTCCCACCTCAAGCTCAGCCCTAACTTAGGTCAAAGGACTTTAAACACTAACCTTTGGAGGTCTTTAACGAAGCTAAACCTAAGGTCTTCTAAGCTCCATTGGTAGCCTTTCTCTTTGATAGACCATCTCTGATTTGAACCCCTTTACTATTGGCCCTGTATTGAGATAGATCTATAAGCACATGTTTATATCTTAACCCTTGTTCCCATTTATTCTCCCACATTAAGTGATTAGTTTAATATGAGAAAATCATTCCGTGTCAGATAGCAAGAAAAGAAACACCAAAAGGTCAAGACAGTATGCGCCATCTGTGTGTCGGTAAGGCATCGTTTAAATAACTAGTAAGGGCCAGCACCGATAGTATGCCAGCAGTAAAAAAACTTTAAAGCATATGCAAAGTGCAGTAGTATGCTAACAAAACCCCAAGTAAAAATTGCAAAGCAAAAAAAGATAAGCACCGACTTGAGATGGTTGCTCCATTAATTCCATATCTGCTTAGAAAATTGAAATGCGCTCTCTCCTCTCTTTCACATACACACATTCACGCAAACACGGCTAAGTGAGGGGCCAAAGCAACCATCACCTCTTTTTATAGCTGAACCACACAGCTGTGGCCTCTTGAATTTCACAGGGTGGTGAATCCCCCCCAAGATCTGTTCATTCAGTAGGTGCAAGCTTCCAGGGAGGAGCAAACCCAATGCAGCCACCACTAATTACACAGTAGAAGCTATAGAATGAGAGAGAGAAGGATAGGGTAGGAGTTTTCACAGATGAGTAGGGTTGCCTGCATGTGATGGATTGAAGTTATGTGGCAGGGGAAGAAAGAGAGGGGAGGCTACAAGGGTGTGAATGGCCCTCGTAAGAATAAGTTGGATTCATAAAGCATTGAAGTGCCATGTAAAACATGCTTGAATCACCACGCTCCCAATAAGGGTACCCTCGCACGAGGGCCATAGGACATAAGCAGTATATGAGAAGCAACCAGACATGGAGTTCCCTGCTAGAGAGAAACAAACTAGTCACCCGGGGGGGGGGGGGGGGGGGAGGCTACAAGGGTGTGAATGGCCCTCGTAAGAATAAGTTGGATTCATAAAGCATTGAAGTGCCATGTAAAACATGCTTGAATCACCACGCTCCCAATAAGGGTACCCTCCCACGAGGGCCATAGGACATAAGCAGTATATGAGAAGCAACCAGACATGGAGTTCCCTGCTAGAGAGAAACAAACTAGTCACTCGGGGGGGGGGGTTTAACCCCCCCTTTTTTTAAATGGTCAAGAGGGTTTAGAATATAGGGTTCAATTAGAACTTTAAGAAATATTCTCAAGGTTCAAGGTACCCATTGTTATAGTCATAGATGTGTATAGAAGCATGATTCAAATCAAAGTTATTGTGAGTAAGAGCGTGATTATATTAGTAACTATAACATGAAATCGGTAGAGGGAAACCCTAAGCTACCAGAGATAGTGTTTTTGAGGGAGAGAGTGTGAGGGCATGGGTTTAATCAATTAAAGGCAATAGCAATACATGTGTGTGTGTGTGTGTGTGTGTGTGTGTATGTAGGAGGGCCTTTTTATTTGGAAGTTTAAGGGAATGATTAAAGCTTAAGCCAAGTTTGACCAAGCCTAAAAGAGAGGGCAACAAGGCCTATGTTGAAATTTACAAAAAAGTCATTTTCATATTTTGTGTTTGAAAATAGTCTATTTAGTAACCCAAAAGAGAGGTGGATAAATGAATTTTAAAATGTTCTTTTCCCACCCCTCTTCTCTTTATAGCATATAAAACACACTCTCTCACTTAAAACTCATTAAAAGGGATACTTTTCAGTCCCCTGCCAGAAAAGCAGATTTTTCACATTCTCTCACTGCATTCTCTCTCTGAAACGTGAGCCAACACTCTCTCTTTCTTTTCCCCCCTTTTCTCTCTTGTCACTTCCCCTCCCAATCATTAAGGAACATTCTTTGTTGCCTCATTCCGATAGAGTGCAGATCCTCCAAGGTTGCAGATTTGCCCTCTCTCCCACTCTCTCTCTTCCTTTATCGTCTTTCTATTGTTGAGATGCGAGGTTTTGTTGCATCTCTTATGTGAACAGTCTCTTCTACCTAGAAAAGCCTTATGTATCAAGACATGAAAAAAGCCTCTTGCAACCTTTGTAAAGAGAAAGCCACTTGTGTTTGTGCATAGGCAGCCACATGTTGTGCTCATGTGTAAAAAGACTATCTATTTGTATAAGCCTATATAGGGGCACATTCTGCTGAATAGTTGTAAGCTTTATCATTTGCAATTATACCCTTTATTGTATCATGCAATAGTTTCTCTATCAAGCTCTGATACCAGTTGTAGGGTTAAGGGGGATGTGTTAATGTGCCATTTATGGCATAAGCATGCCAAAATCTGCATCTGGTACTGCTTTGAGAAGCACCGCAATTTGGTATTTATTATCTACAAGGAATTTTATATATGTCAATTGTGTGAAAATACTTTTTATCCTATTGACTAGAGATGACACATCTTCTTCAGGCTCCATAAGCAATCCATAAAGTTGCATTTTTTAATGCAATTTTGGAATGCTTAGCAATAGCACCAAAATGCTGCTCTAAAGTTATC
The DNA here is from genome assembly GCF_014529385.1 of Adiantum capillus-veneris. Taxonomy (NCBI): domain Eukaryota; kingdom Viridiplantae; phylum Streptophyta; class Polypodiopsida; order Polypodiales; family Pteridaceae; genus Adiantum; species Adiantum capillus-veneris. Next base: position 150,087,346 of record NC_140944.1, read on the forward strand.
CATGCATCATGTGAAGTGGTGCAATCATTTAAATAATGCACAAAGTTGTCGTCAAGTGAAGTGAGTAATATGCCGAGAGCTTGCTCATCTTTAGCTGCCATCTCCTCCATAGCCACCCCTGCTTGTAGTAGTCACCATTACTCATTCTCTCTCATTTGTTTGCTTAACTAACACAAATTTCATTCAATCCCCTACCACTACAAGACATTACTAACAAGTCAAAACGATATCGATTAAACGCTAATTTAGAGCAGGACTATGCTACTGTACAACTTGGCACATCTAATCCTAACGCTGGAGATCATCTATAGAACCTTGGGTGCAAGGAAATCAACTTATGGATTGATGGCCATATTTACCCTGGCGATCCAATGACCAATGCATCACCACTCTTTCATAATGTCACTGAGCTACTGCGTTTTACTGGAGATGGGAGAGACGGATTGTTTGGCTACTGCTGAAGATTATATTCATCTTTTGTCAACAAAAGGGAAGCAAGAAAACATCTTTGTGATGCCTATTCATCATTACAAGAGAAGTACGTGAAAGACATTTAGCAAGTCAGAGAGGAAGCCAACAAGAAGATGAAGCAGCTAAACGACAAGATGTTAAAGCTTATTAAAAAAGCAAAGCATCAAAAAATGGAGCAAGAGCACTGTCTAGAAAATTATGTTCAACTACAACACATTGCATGCAATATGCACCGGCAAATCAATAATATCACACACATTCGCAAGCGCAAGAGACATGCGATGTCTATGCTATCTTCAAGTGGTGGAGCTCAAAAGAAACGTATTCGTCAAACTCGGTAGGAATACAAAATGCAAGCTTCTAATTTCTTACAATTTTTTGCAGGTTGCTATAATATTATTTCAATATGCAGGAACTTGTCTCAGATGACGACTCTTCTGCATCATATCATCAAACCAAAGGAGTTGGTGGAGCTATTGGATGATCCATCTAATGTTGGCATTGCTAATGTTTTGCGCCAGAAGTATTTTAGTGAGCTAAAGAGCATTGTGTCGCCTCACGAGATCATGGAGGTGTGTGGCAGCGCAGGAATAAGTTTCAAGGCCTACGAAGCTTTGTATAAACTTGTCACACTAGGTCATAGAGAAAAATGTTTATTTAGGTTGCTGCCAACACCTTATAGTGTCAGCGTTGCAAAAAGGTACACCAATAATGATGTTGCAAGCTTGTTGGGTGGATTTCAATATGTGGAGAAGGCCTTGTCATTAGAAGAGAGAAAATCCTTTCGTTACAAACAATGAGTTCAATTATGTCTATGTTGACTTGTTGAAGCTCCAGGAGTCAATGATAAGATTTTATGGATTGACATACGAAGAGTGTGATGGCAAAGTTATATTTGTGATGAAGCTTGATGAGTGCCAGATCGTCAAAGATCAACGGATCGAAAGGGTAAGCGTTACGCTTATGAACAGAGCCTTGGTGGGCGTCGATGTTGAGCTAAATGCCAACAAAAAGGGAAACACCTGTTAAGATGTTCAGTCCGAGAAGAATATTTGGTGGCTGGCAGCTTTTCATTTACCACACGAGACACATGAGTCCCTCAAATGTATTTTAATCACACCCCAATCGTTGTTGATGTCATTCGGCAACAACAAGAAGGACAACGATTGCAGGTTCAAATCTGGTATGTTCCAAGTGGAGCGGCATTTGGTAGGAGACTTGAAAACTCTCAAGTGTATGTTAGGATGCAAGCAAGGTGCAATGACCATCTTTCCATGTATTTATTGCTACCACAGTAAAGTCTCATTAGAAACTGAGGGCAAGGGTTCAAAGGTCAGCAAGTCAAAGGGCGATAAGGGTAAGGGGGGCAAAGCTGCAGTAAACTCTGTGAAAGGTCTGTCCACTACACAAACAGTGGGTAAAGCACTACAACAATGGTTTCAAGGTATCCTCAATTGTAACCAGAGTGTACCTCCTAATCGAGACATGGACGATCCAAATTGGGATCCAATTCTATCGATTCCTTTGATAAATCTTCTTGTGTGCACTCTTCATGCCCGTCTACGAATTCTTGAAATGTTGCTTATGCTCCATATTAATTATGCTTGGAATATGGAGCCTACATAAAGAAGAGAAAAGTGTATCAGAGAACTCAAATCTATTCTATCAAGTGTTGGCCTACATGGGGTGCAATAGAGTTATCAAAGGACAGGAAGGCATCTGGAAGTACACAAGATCGTCCTAATAAAATATGTATGGGTGGTAGTAAAGCTAGGCATATGCTTTTAGACTATTCTGACTCCCAAAGTCCCAATGAGTTTCAATTATGGAAAAAGGTGTGTGACATTACGACCTACAGAGGTAACGAAGCAGTCCTAGGAATTAAGCGTGCAGTCAAAAAACATTAGTGTTTGAACTAAAGTTTTATTATTTTTTCAGCACATTCTTTTTTCTCATAGCTCATTTTTTCTCGACACATTTGGTTCATTGGGCATCTGGAGTAGCCAAGGAATGGAGCGCTCACACTATCCAACAAAAGTAGTGTATTTTAAAAATACACGGCATGGAGGCGGGAGGAAAAAGAGCAATTCCCTACACGAAATGTTCAATTGGCTCTACAAAGTTTTAGCGGGGAGAGAAAGGAAGAAGACTAGAATGCAAAGAAGTTTAAAATGCAAAATAGAGAAAGTGGTTAGCATGAGGTGATCACAATCATATCATATTTCTAGTGCAAAAGATCGATTCCGACGATGGTTGGAGACAAGGCGACGAAATGGCAGCCGTTGGGTGGAAAATCAATAAATTTTTTGACACTAATAACTACTTCTATTGTAAACATGCATTGTAATGCCACGTGATTTGTTGACGCCCCAATCAATGGTTCCATGGGTCAAATTTTACCAATTTTGGAGTTTTTTTTTAAATTTTATTAGTATTATTGAGTTTTTGAGTTTTTTTAATAAAAATATTACTATATAAGTCAAAACTCACAACTTAAAGTTCATTACTTGTTTGCACATTCTAGAAGATCCTCTCGAGCACAAAGGTGCATGCACTCATATCTTGCACCACATGGACGATTCACACGAGCAGACTGGCACTACGCACATCAATACCACCACAGCTACTCACACCACGAAAAATCTGCAGCAAGAACCCTATGGCTTCAAATCCACATCCCCAACCACAAGTGGATAACCCAGCATCCCAACCCGCTCCAGATACCCAAGAGCCTCCTTAACCATCAAATCCAGATGATTTAACCACCATGCGACATATTTTTAGAGATCTTGGAGAATTAAACCATGCCAACCGCACACCTCTGCCAGATACCTCACCAATTTCATCTCTACATCTAGAGCCATGCAAGAAATAAGAGCAACAGAAGAAGAATACCGAGATCCGCTACAAAATCCAGAGCCCTCGCCTGCTGTCACAACAACTGATGCTCAGGCCACCACAGAAACCATGCCGCAAAAGTTTCCACCGTGAGTCAAACAAAGAGTAATCAAGGTAATACTAGGCGACCCGATTTCTAAAGTACGAGATGCCAAGAGGAGGAAAAGAATGAGGGAGATTTAAAAGAAAGAGGCATCTGAGAAGGAAGCACAAAGAGTGCAAGAAGAGCAAAGAAGATAGAGAGAGCAAGAGGAATGGCAGAGAACCGAGGCCGAGAGAGCGCATTTGGAAAACTTACAAGTATAAGCAAAGACAGAGAGAAAGGCGGCATAGGATAGAGTTCAAAAGAGGTCTATATGCAAGTGCACTAGCTAGGGTGGGTGATTTGGCAATCGAAGGCTATCCAGGTAACCTGGAGTCACTACATGTGAACAAGCTCTAAAATAATCTCTAGATCCAAGTCGCAATCAAATATTAGTCAAAGTGTCAAATCTAGCTCTGATCGTGCACAATTGTGTGATCAACAACTAAAATCAAGCCAAGAAGTCTTATGTTTGAATGTGCTTCAAAGCTTGTCAACATACAAAATGTATGACGCAATCAAAATCCATTTAAGAGCAGGGTCTATGCATAAAGTCTGGCTCAAATCATCAGGCATATTTTGGCAAAACCGAACTCTCAAGCGTATCTAATCTAACTATGCCTAATCGTGTGTGTGTGTGTGTGTGTGTGTGTGTGTGTGTGTGTGTGTGTGTGTGTGTGTGTGTGTGTGTGTGTATATATATATATATATCTATATATATATATAGATAAGAAATGAATAAACAAAAATGTAAAAATATTGAAGAGAAATATAAAAAAAGAAGATGTATTCTTTTGTTTTTACAAGGTTTTTTAAATTAATATTTGATTTTTTATAAATTTTCTAGTGTTTTCAATATTCTTTGAGTTTAAATTAAGTTTTCAATTTTTATAAAAAATTTATATGATTTTTTCAAAAGTTTTTCTAATCGATTTTTGATTTTTTAGGAATTCTTTTTTTTAAAATTTGTTTTTGTGAATTTTCTATTGTTTTTTGTGAACTTTCTATTTTATTGATTTTTTGATAAATTTACTATTTTTTTAGTTTTTTGGTTAATTCCCTACTTTTTTGGGATTTCTATTTGAGTTTTCTATTTTATGTTTTTATTTGGTATTTTAAAAATTTTAATGTGATTTTTTCTCTTTTTTAAAGTTGTTATTTTTGGTTTTTAACATTTTTGGGGGACTTCTTTTAAAACATAATTAAATGCAAAATAAAGACAAAGTAAAATTCTAAACAAACTAAAATGAGATGATGAAAACTAAATGAAATGAAACAACCAATGAAATAAAATAAAATAAAATAAAAAAATCAACAAAGAAAATGTAAGGTGGCAGGCGTGGAAAGAGGCGAGAATGAACTACGTTCAAAGCTCTAGAGCTTTCAAGGTTGTTTATGGTGGAGAATGTGTATAAACTATATGGCCTTTCTACAAATATTTTTAGCAATTGCAATAGGAAGTTTGATGGCCATTTCTAGAGAGCGGTATTCCGAAAGCTGAACACTACTCTTAATTTGATCATCCTTAGACTAATGGTCAGATTGAAAGTAAATTTACTTGAAGATATGCTACACTCATATGTAAGTATTTAGTAAACTGATTGAAAGGAGTATTTTGCCAATCTTGGAGTTTTCTTACAATAGTTCTAAACATGTATCTACAGGCTTCCATCTCTTTATACTCATGTATGGGTATCAACCTACATCACCAGCTATGATGGGGTTGGCCAGAAAATGAATATGTTTGGCAAAAGATTTTTAAGGAGAATTTTGACATGTTACGCACTGCTAAGAGTAATGTTAGACAAGCTCAAGACCACTACACGAAGTTTGCATATGAAAAACACCATGAGATATCCTTTATGGATGGGAAAATAGTATTTTTGAAGGTTCCAAAACATTCACACATTCTCAAGACTAGATTGTAGTCCGTTCAAGATTCTTATAAAGATTGGCAAGTGTGCCTACAAGTTAGATTTATCAATTCTTTCTCGTGTTCATCCTGCTTTTCATACTAGCCATTTGCGAAAGCGATTAGAGACAATGTGGTTGATACACATGTTTAAATTAACCCCATGAACCAGAACAACTTTTGGATTATCGCGATTCACAAACAAGGAATCATCATTAAGTGGAGAGTCTAATAGACCCGATGGAAGGGTTCCACTTGGGAAAACGTTAATGCTCTGAGAAAATATTTTCACTTTTGTTTTCAAGGAAGGAAAGTCACCTTCAATGAAGGCTCATAAGTATTGCTATGAGTAGGGACTATGAGCCAAGAGGGCACAAAGATATAGGAGCACGTATAGAAGTCCTATATTTAGAGGCAAGGCCAGCTATATAGGGTGGATGGGTAGTGTTTCCAGCTCTTGTTTGTGGCTAGGCTATCATACGAGCATACTTAAGGTGAACATCAAGAAAAATGAGGATGGTTAGGCAAAATGAACTTCTCTTAATGATGGGCGTAGTGATACCTGGGTAAATGGACTTCTACATTGCTAATGCTAAAGATGATGAGAGTTGCCCAAGATGCATTCTCTGTTAATCCATGATGCACACAGACATGAGATCTTCTGAAATTGTGGAGACCTAATGCCAGGCCAAAGTAAAATATTGTGCATGGATGTGAAGTACTTCTAAAAAACCTTCAGTATTCCTTGATGTTTGCCTGTTGTCTTCAACATTTGAATTGGTGTATGCCATAGCGAGGTTTCATCTTGCTTTTGGCTTTGAAACACTTAAGAAGTTAGTCAGTTGAATGTTGAGCATTGCAGAAGCTATGAGATCAAGCTTTTCTTTTCCGTTCCTTGATACATCAGACGAATTTGCAGGACTTACTCTTTCTTTGTATCTTCGTGCTATACCGAGCGAAGTGGATCAACATCATGCCTACAGTGTGAAAAGACTTTACCACATTTTCATCCAAAGGTAATTTCCATGCTACACCTAGCCTTTGAGTCCTACACACAGCCGAGCCCATTATGTGTAGAAATGTTTAAGCTTACAAAGGGTCCTAAAACTTGCTAAAGAGAGACTAACCTAACCTATGCACTCACAATACAAGAATGTTTGGGCTGATGGTAGCCATTAGCTCAGCTGTGTTACATATATTACAAGAATGAGCCAACATGAGTAAGAACTGTCTCTAGCCAAAGGATTGAGAGAAGCATGCACAGAGGGAATATCTGGCCTGGAAAAGGCTGGCTTCCTCGAGCATCTCGTCGGCGCGATGGCATGTCTTTTCCATGGCCTCTTGTCTGTAGGCCTTCGCAGCAACTCGTCGTTCCTTGGCTTTTCGATGGGCTGCATCCAACCTGTTTGCTATCTTTGTTCTCATTTGTATTCGTTTTCTTTCCAATTTCATCTGTTGAGCCAAAACAAAGACTGATTATGACACTAGAATGTCCTAAGCAGTACAATACAAAACCCAAAAGCCGAGGGATGGGTCCATTTGTAATTCATTTTCATATCATCTAGTGGTATATGACAGGAGTAGAGTGGGCAAAGAATTCCATGAGGTCAATATATATATCACCACCTCTAGCTTCTTCAAGTCAGCCTGAGCTTTTGCAGCCTGTAAATCCTCCCAAGCTTGGATCTGTGTCTCCTCCCTTTCATACCTATTTGTACATTGAAAGCTGTCAAGTCTGTCTATCAAAAGAGGCATAAATGTCTGTATGCATATGCAATAAGCAGATATATAGGCAAGCCCACTTCGGTGCATGTGTGCATGAAGGCTCATGTGCGCGCACACACACACACACATGTATAGAAATACAGAAAGATTTACATGTGTGGATGTAATATATGTATGTTCAGTATGTACAGTTCAACACAGAGAAAGAAAGATCTCATTACTTCTATTAGAGGCCGAAGTCCGCCTATGAGACAAATCAAATATAAATGTGTGTCCAAAATCTATCAGGAAAGGACAAAAGTACAAAGTAACAAAATGAGAGAGAGAGAGAGAGAGAGAGAGAGAGAGAGAGAGAGAGAGAGAGAGAGAGAGAGAGAGAGAGAGAGAGACCTGGCAAGCAGCTTCAATCTGGTGGCTTCTTTCCAAGCAGTTGCCCTAGCATCTAGGACATCTCTTTTGAGATCCTCCAAATCAAGGTGTCTGAGGCCCTTGCCTATGTCCTCTTCCTCCTCTTGTCTGGAACTCCAATTAGAATCAAAGCTTGTGCCAAGAGAATGCTGTACTTGAGCTTGGGCAGAGACGCCTTGCAGTTCGAGCTTAGCCCGGTGGCATCGTTCCACTTCTACAGGGCTTATTCTTCTCATGTCGATGATGCCTGTAGCAACGGGTGCCGGGTGGTTTCGCATGGGAATGTTCTGCCTTGTGGGAGACATGGCCCTGCCTTTTTGAGGACTACGATGTGGGCTCTGGTGTCTTGAGCTCCCCAGGGGAGTCACTTGTGTTCCCATGTCACGATGTGATGCTGTTGGTGTTATTTCTGTGGCTGCATCCTTCATGTAGCTTGTCATCGTCAATGCTTGTCCTCCACGCATTTCATGCTTCTGAATGTGTAAGTGCTCTCCTGAGTTTCGTAAGTCCCCTTTGCATTCAGCATCTGCAACCAGTGACAACACAGATACATGCTGTTTAAAGAGTCCAAACTTCATGTAATGCAGGTGTGGGATGCGAAGTAATGGACAAAAGTTCAGGCTTTTTAAGGCATTGGCAGAAATACCGTTTCTCCTTTTGATAACACACCCAGGTAGTTTTAGTTACATCAGAGGAACATCAACATGCAAACAGGCGCAGCCGAATTGCTACATGCATGGGTGGTGGACTGGGCAAACAAGTCGATGACGGCATTGACTAACCATAGCACGAGGATGGAGACAGATAAAACCATTTACATAGGAAAGGGGCATGCTGTATCTACATGATGATCATCAAATGAAGGCTACATGTGACTCTAAGGGGAGACCGGCATGCCTCTAACCTCCCAACCATGCACCTTTGTAGAGTGTCCCCCCTAGCATGCATGCCATCCAATTGGCAGGGCCTTGCCCTAAGGTCTCTACCCACACGGTCATACTTATGGCCTGGCGTTGTCTCATGACCCTTGTCCCCAGACTACGAATGGACAAAAACATGTTACACAGCTCTATATGCACAAAGAGATAAAATATGAGTTGTATTCACAAAAGATGAGGACTACAGAGACAAACCTTTCATGGACGGTTTTATGATTCCAACCTGTGTAGCAAGTGGCCTCAACCCCTCCTTCGGTGCTTGGATTCCAGGTGAACGAGTATTGATACTTGAAGAGAGCTGTTTATCAGCATTGACTGGGCTACCCCAAAAGAGCTCCATACCACCTGAACCTGTAGCTGGTGCATGTGAGCTTCTAAGTGCACCTCTTGTTATTAATGGTTCCACTTGGGAATTGGGCTTCAGAGTGCCTTGTGTCACCATCGGATATGTCCGATTTTGAAACACACCCTGTGCCAAAAATGGGTTTATTGCAGTATTAGTCGCAGCTCTTGGTGGAGGAATGGGCTGTATCTGATCCAAGCATGCTTGTGCACAACTGACTGCATTGCTGAGCTTCTCAACTTCATTCCTCAGGATGTCCTTCTCCCTCATGTTTGTATTCGTTTGGACATGGCACGGTTGAATTTCCTGCACCTTATTGCAAGAAGGCTGTATGGAAAAGCTTTCTTTCTCTATGCTAACCGGGAAACTATGCTCATTATGGCTCAATTTAAACAGAGGAACTTTATGAGTTGAATTGTTCAGAATTTGAGCTGAGGTAGAACTGAGCTTGGCACGCATCCATTTTTCGTCTTCATCCCACTTACAAGCGACAAATTTGGGCTTTACCAAGTCGCCGTTGAAGCCACTGTTGCAAACGTTGGCCAATACCTGATTCAGGCAAGGATGCCTGAAAGGCTTACCATCTTCAGTCACTAAGGACGGCTGATATTGCTTCATTAATGTGTTTATCAGATTATCGATAGGAGCTACTTTCTTTAAGCTATTCACATCCTCAATTTTTGAGGTTAATGAGAGGCTCTTTGGCACACAAGCTTCGTGAGGTTTATTTGATTTGCAGGCCTCTGTCGCACTACTGACAAGCAGATGTGGTTGGTGCAAGGATGACTGAACAGCTAGCTTGCTTGGTGGATCAAATTCAAATTTCATATAATGTGTACTAAGGTAGGATCCTGCAAAAGCATAACTCTGCTTTCAATCGTTTTGAGAACTGATACTACTGTAAAAGTCATTGAAAAGATTGAAAGAAGAAGCAGTAAGTCTCAAAAGTGCATGCAGAGATAAGTGCTATCGCAATTACCTTCCATCACTTGAGTATTAGTGTGATCATTTGATGCTCCATCCAATTGCTCTGTCTGTGAATTGCTCTCAACAAGGACTGAATATTCCTACATATATCAAATACAGCCATGGTCAATGTTTAGCAAGCGTCAAAAAGCCCGACTATACGATATCTAAGATGTAGAGTTCCATAGGTGTCGAGTATAGCTCGTCTCACAATTTCACAAAGTCAGTATGGGTACATCAACTTACATACATAGACTTTGAAAGTTGTTCTTACACACAATTTCAATGAGATTAGTGCCGATTGAATCAGAAAGGATGAAAATCTAACTATACAAAGTGTAAGTCAGCATGGATTTCTCTCAGGATTTCGATGCTGAATTTTACTGAGGTTTAGCTTATGTCATTCTGACAGCCATGGCTGTGCTTACTTGAAAGCCTCTCTTATTAGCTTCTGTTCTGCCACAAAACTTTCAATCGAAAATTCTGTGCGACGTGATTAAGGTGGGATTTATTTGAAACCTAATTAAGACTAATCACAAACTAGAACTGTCTCAGTTTAAACCTGCTTAAAACCTTCTTACAACAAATTGATCGCATAAATAGCATCCTCAAAAGTAATTCCTTGTGTCATACAGAAAAGTCATTCAAATGTTGCCATGTTGAGTACGCATGCACGAAAAATAACTTCTAACAGTCTCATTCAAGAGGCTCTCCTCTCCAGTTTAGGCTCAGTAAAGGCATTGTAAGCATTCAGAAAGTCCTTTAAATATTGAATGAGATAGAGCTTGTCCAAGTTACCTCATGCCGCGGTGCTTTCTGTTTGGGCTTGTCGCGGCAGTCGTTATGTTGCTCGACAAGGTGTAGGGGTTGAGCACTCTCTTGCGGCGAATTCACGAAGGTGGCACGTTCAGCACTGCTTGAAGAAGAGCACGAATAACGACAGGTAGAATTAGCACATAGTGCATGGGTTCTTATCACCGACTTGGGGCTGTCTCGTCCTCCCCCTGGTACTGATTCATCAAGAAGCTGCTGCTTTCCTGCTGGTAATGGGCGTATGATGTCCTTGTCTGCCCCCCCTGGTGGGCACTTTCTGGCTGTCTGCACCCCATAATTCTTCACCAATGTTGACATTCCCAAAATGCAGGATGCCAGACCAGCAAATTAAATGTCAAGAGTCAAGAACGAGTCTTCTGCAAATGGTGTTGCTGAGATTTCCTTGCAGTTCATGTGGTAATCTCAAAACATCTGATTAGGTACATCCATTCTGTGGCGGCGATTGAATGATCGAATTTCTGACGACTTTCTGGACAAATTCACAGGTGATTTAGCTCATTGCTGCGCCAAATGGGTAATTCCAATGGCGAGAGGCAAACTGCACAAATGTATTGCATATGAGTGGAGAAATCACCAGCTGTTTTATCAAAAGCCTCTAAATGTTTGCTTAATTTGGGCACTCCACAGTAGCAGGAGAGTCCTGTGGTTATGTGATAAATACATGGGAGACCACACTCACCTCACCTGGCCGGTGCGACATGTAGCAGATAGAGGACAATAGGCACGAGAGGAAAACAACGTTCTAACATTGACGGGGAGAATGAGAATGAGAGAGAGAGAGAGAGAGAGAGAGAAGAGAGAAGGTGGATTACTGTCTTTAGACTTGAATCAGTGTTTGGTGGCTTGTCGAGAGGGAGGAGCTGGCCGCATGACAAAGAGCGCGGCTTAATTGTATGGGCCTTTTGTTGTTTCATGCCAATAAAGAGCAAGGAGCAAGAGCAAAGAAAAAGCACACTGGCAAACGCCCACTGGCTACAAATATTCAACCTGAAACGTACAAAACATCACCCACAATGCATTATGCCACATCTGGATTCTGGAACCCAAGTTCCAACTCCCACCTAGCAAAGAAGGCGTGGAGAAAAAAGCATAAAAAAGCAATTCAGAAAATGGAGCAGACCCACCAAATCAGAAAAAGATCAGAATGAGCAGGAACCATGCAACGACATTGGAACTTTCACAAACGTCATAAAAAACGGAGGAAAAAGCAACGCCCATATAAGAAATTAGTAACACCCAATTCAGAAAATGGTGAAAAAGCAGCACCCAATTCAGAAATTGGATTAAAAAAGCAAGACCCAATTCTAAGAAATGTGGAAATATGAAAGGAAAGCAAATTCCGATGCAGAAAATGGAGGAAAAAGCAAGGCCCACATTCGAAAATTCACTCTCCTTCCTTTCTTTCGTTTTCCTGTGACTTTTCTCAAGTCTCGACTCTCAATGCTTATCTTTCATGAGAGGCCAATGCGCATTGCGGCCTTGCCCTACAGGAGCGGAGGAAAAAAGCAGAAAAAAGCAAGAAAGGGCCCGTCCTGCCCGCAGCCCCACAATGGGCCAAAGAGCGATCATGATGCTGAATCCTGATGACGATAAAGAGCAGACTCAATTCTGAAAGAGAAGAAGCTGACAAGCAAACAAATGAATGTTGTTGCAGCCTGCCTAGCCTAGCTGGGGAATCGGGATAGAGAAGAAGTTGAAACCCCATCGTGCGAATCCGGTCCCTTCTTCCAGTTTCTCAAACGTCCACCTGCCACTGCTCACGTAAAATGGAAGTTTAATTCTACTCGCTCCGCCCTGTGTTTTACCTTCCCAAAGGTTGATTTGGGCAGTCGATTCTCCTCAAGTACAAACATATACTGGCAGGTTGCTAATTTTATTAGCTGGAACCTTCTAAGATTTTTTTATTTTTATTTTTTATTTTTTTGGAGAAGTACCTACAACTTTGAAATTACAACACACACCCAACCCCCGTAGGTGGAGGCAACCCGACTCTTAAGGTGAGTCTTCCCGGGCGGGTAAGGAGGCCATCCCATCATATGGACTAGGGGAACAACCCCTAAAGGTTACATGTCATACTAGCTGTCAAGGGGGTTTGAACCCTAGCCCTTTGACACAAGGGGCTAATGCTCTACCAACTGAGCTAGCACTCGTTGACATTCTAAGATTTTTTTTGGAAGGCTGCACTTTGCATTTTCTTTCCAATATGCCAATATGGGGACCTGCAGCACTTGCAAGTCGAGCTCGCGACCCATTATAGAATTAAAAAAAACTTTGCCGCCTCTTGGTGCATTGGTTCGATTGCGTCAGCAGCCCTGCCTCGCGCTTACACCTTGCCAACGCCCCCTACCCTTGGTTGTGCCTACCTACCTGCATCGCGCCCCTGGTTGCCTGGTTGGTCACCTTGCCCCACGCAGCCTCTCGTCAAGGATCTTGCCAAATTCCGTCTAATCCGCATTTTTGAGAATCGGCTATTCACCCTAGAGTCTAGCTCTCACGCCCATAAGAGTAGAGTAATCAACGACGCTAACCATGTCGCCCCGTTGGGCTTACTATTAGGTCAGACGATCTTCATAATTTTAAATAAAAATAGTTCTACCTCCACCCCACCCACCCTCGTTACTATTGGACACCTCCTTTTGGGAGGTGGGATCAATGGCTCACAATCACCAGTTGATTGTGACCGTTGGATTGCCTATGGAATGCAAAAGTTTCCCACTTTTTCGGATCCTTGAACCCACTAACCTCTCCCCCATGGACTTGACTCTAACCACTAGGCTATTGCTCGTTCGTTGAAAGGTGTGTGTGTGGTAAGTTTATAGATCACGACGTCGCGGACAAGTTTACACCTAGTTTACACGTAGTTCACACCGAGTTCTCATTGAGTTCAAACCAAATTTGGTGTGGTGTGCAGACCCTCCCCAGCTCACACCAAGATCACACTTTGTTCATGTTGAGTTCACACCGAGTTCATACCAAATTCGGTGTGGTGCACATACCTCCCGAGTTCACTCTTAGTTCACACCTAGTTCACACGGCGATTGGACGGCACGGATTTCACCCGCCTCACGACGCCTACTGTGGGCCATTGATCCCACAGTTAGGTGGGTGGGGCCTCGTCAATTAGTGACGAAACCCCACCCACCTAACTGTGCGTGCCACTTCGACGTCACGCGTCAAGGGTGCCCCCCCACACATCGGCGAATGCTACCTTCCTTTTCAAAGTAAAACATACTACCTTTTGTTTTCCTTCAAAGTTCAAGGGGCACCTTTTTAGATTCCATCAAAAGAAATCATTCCAAATCGTAACAACAATTATTAGATCGTAAAGATCTAATAATTGGGAGGACCCTCTGGGTCTATTCTTGTTGATTACATTAATTAACGTTCAAGATTCTCTTTCGCCAAGATTGCAAAGGGAAAAGAAACAGTCTTGTTGCCTGTTCGTATGGACAATGTCTGATGCTCAAGAGTCAAGTGTTCACATGGTTACGGCCAATGATACACGAAAAAAACCTATGGATTTGTGGATATCGCTTCACTATCGAAAATAGAATCAACAAACAAAAATAAAACTGTGCATTTTGTTTCAACTATGAGAATAGAATCAGCACACGAAAACAAAATTATGCATTGTCGTATTGATTGTTTAATCATCCGGTACATGACTTCGTTAGCTGACCCGGGAACAAATATTACAGAACCGAACCAGTCGTTATCGTGGGTATGCTGAACAATGTAGATATTACATAACCAAGCAAGTTATCGTCTTGCTTGTTGCGATACAAAAATGATGTTGAAATAGGTATCATATTGTAGCCCTCGTTAAGAGGTTCGAGAGCCTGCAAATTATTGCATTGAGCTTGTTCAACTGGCTTTTCAGCTGTGTCACTACGCCTCGCAAGGTAAAGATTTGCTCCTCCAATTTGACGACCTGTACATCAGCAAGATTTGTTGCATAATTGTCGATGGCGTCTTTCAAGCTATGCACAGCAGCGATTAGGTCTGAGCGTAGAGAATGGCGGTTGTTCGTCTCATCTCCAACAACCTCTGTCAAAACAGCGATCAAAATGTCATGCATTCTATCAATGCGTTGATCTTCGATAGCACCAAAAGAGTCCTCTGTTTGTGTCTCCTGAAATTCAGCCAGCTGGTTCTCATCATGCTCATCCATGCTTGCCCTGTATAGAGAAAGTTCGACACTCAGCAAAACAATTTGTGAGTAGCATGAAAAGAACAAGAATCAACTCAACTGTCAAGCAACTGTAGTGACATTAGTGCGATGAACTAGAGGGACAAAGTCGTTGCCTATTTGTGCATCGCTTAGCTCAGTGTCGACATTGTGATTCTCAACACTTGCTGGTGATGGGCTGCAAAACAGATTTACTGGCATAAAAAAAAGAAAAATTGGAAAGCATTGTGTGAATCACAAGTTGCATACCTATGTCTTTCTTTCCATCTGGAGAAAAACCAGTTTTCTCGTGGATCATTAGCAACGAAAATGCTAACAATATCTTCGTATGTTGTGCACGATGGGTAGATCATACAGTTCCAAAGAGATTTTATCTTTGCCATTTCCATTCCACGTCCTTGATGTGGAGTTATCCACGAGGACGACGGGTAATATTTTCCTGTCTTGATCATCCTATGCACCGTCGACAAGAAGTCGTTTCCAATCGGGTGCCGTAGTTTGAACTTCCAAAACATCAATGCTCTATCGAATATATTTACTGGTGTCAAGCATACTCTATTTTTTAGCTCATCAGCTTCGTACAAAGTATAGAGCTCTACGCCTTTGTTGACATCAGCAGAACTAATGTTATGCATAACTTTCCTAAAGTGTGGCTCATCTTGTTCCTTCAGGCAATACCCGAGCATCCCTCGAATGTATGCATTTTGTGCTGTTTTAGCCCTCGACACAACACCATCCCGCCTGCAGGAGCCACCCGGTCCCAACCCAAGTATGCCTTGATATTCTTGTTGATAGCTATTAATGACGTTGCCCACAACCGTGCAACCATTTGGAAATGAAGGTGCAATGCAGTCCCCCCCCTCTCCAATGCACAAATCCCAACTAGACATTCGTTCTCAAAAAATGACTTCATGCATCCCAACAACATCGCATCTATGTCATCACCCCCAACAGAGATGGTTACACTAACTTCCATGACTCTAGTACTCGGGCAAGGGTGATTAGCATTATTACCGCTTGCATTAGTTCGCTCCAAACCCTCTACTGCTCTTGATCTTCTCCTCTTTCGGACAGGAGGGTTATCACAGTCATCCCTAGCTCTAGCTTCTGTCTTCAAACGTGCCATGTTGACTACCTATGACCAATACAACAAGCTGTATCTGAATTCTACACACGCAGCAGTACAAGTGTGCTTGCACAGCATACAACAGATTTCTATAATCGACACAGGGAGTTGCACAAGATGCATTTTGAAGCAAAAGTGCATTGCACATAAGTTTGCAGGAAATCAGAGAGACTCCCGCATACACTCCCCAATCTGTGTCAGACAATCACCAAGTCCTTGGCAGGGTCGACTCCTGGTCCAGCTTTGACAAGCCGCTTTGCCCCTGCGCAGTCAGCGATACTATTTCCGTCCACTTCTGGTCCAGCACGATCTGCGCGCACGTCATCAGCTTTTAGAAGAGATTTTGCCCCTAAAAAACAGACAGGTGAGCTGCCCTTGGGCATCGCCAGAAGCCGCCAGGTGGTCCGGACGTGTCCACACCCGTCTCTAACAACCGCCATCCGATGCCTGCACCTCGACGACTTTCCTTCACGAAGCGCACAGGATCTACCCAGATTATCCAAAATTAACCTTAAACCAAAAATTGGCCGGGCCTACTGGCTTTTATTAGTACTTGGCAATTCCAATGGTATCCAAAAAGATTCCCTTTTTTTCATCATCTAAATTTAGAACTTAGAGGAAAGGGAGCCACAGTTGAAGGGCCCTTAAGACCCACTGTAAATCGTGCGATGGTGGTGTTGCAAAAAAGTGGACCATCTAGTGCCCGTTTAAATTGCATTTTGAGCATGTGGGGGTGGTTGAAGCACCCCCCAACAAACCTTCAGAACCCGTCACCTGGTCATCTTAGGCAAACGATCTCTCCTATTGCGATGCACACACACGCTATGGTGCACTATTACCAAGGTTAATGGGCCCTTCTCCTACGCCTTTAAAGAGCATATGTGGTGGCCCTCTTAGGGGGCTATAGTCTTGTGACATCAAACTAAAGGCCCTTCACATTTCGACCTACAACATCTACAAGAACCCATGCAGAATTGTTGGGGTCTTGATCCCATAGAAGAGTACCTTTGACTGCTTTTTCCAAAACGCCCATGTAAAAAGATATCCTGCAATGATGTTACACTGAGGATGTATTTGTAAACTGTCTATTACCTACCTAAGGGAATCTTACCCACTTAGACTTGGTCCGTTGTTCTCCTTTCATTATATACATCTTTCTTTTGGAAACAACGCTTGATTGAATTGAAAAGTAGAAGAAAGGTATATATGGCAAAGAGAGTGGGAAAGAGGAAGCCCCATGGTCTAAAGGCATACAAAAAAGGGGTAGAAGGAAAAGCAATCAGGCAACTTGGGAGGTAGTGTACAAAATGTATCTCAGATAACAACATCCCATAGGTAACAAGAAAAATATGACCAATAACAAGATGGATCATTTGGCATCCATAATGGAAAGTAATTTACCGGCTTTATGGTATATACAAATTGTAGAAAGATCATTTCGAATAGATCAGAGGGCTCATGAGGGATTATATCAACACAATGCAAGAGCTCCAATAGGAAATACTTCACTTGGGGAAGCAAATTACTTTGGAGCAAATGGCCATTATAATTTGGCTCAATTGCCTCCCCAGTACACCAACGTCTAGTCCTTCTTTACATGCCAAGCAAACATCCACGAGGGATCATATCAACAAAATGCAAGAGCTCCGATAGGGAAGCTCCGATAGGGAAGCTCCATATTTGGGTTTCCACCTTATGTTTGTGCTTGAATTGTGCAAGTTGTGCATGAACATGGTTTTCATTGATTATTTAGTCTCTATTCAGGCCCTTAACAAGGAGGAAAGAGGTGGCATGGTGGACCAAGGTCTCTATGAGCCTTGAGAATTTTCCTCAATTATAGGCACTCCTATAGGTTATTTGTGGAACTATAGGTTTGGCTACTTGACTACCGATACTCTTCATTGTGCATTTCAAGAGCCTATGATTTAGGGCTTTCCCAATGATGGGAGTGAACAAGGCTAGTGTAGTTTTTGCAAGTGTGGGAAGCATTAGAGAAAGAGCTATTCCAAAGCATTCTATGCAATGGGCTTTTGCACTTTTGGTGGTTGTTCGCTCCGACCATTTTGGACCTATGTAGACCATCCCCTAGAGGATCTTTCTACTTTATGTTGTTGGTGGATGTTACCATATATGTGGTAGTAATGTGTGTGAACACACTTTGAACTGTCTTTTCCCTCACTAGGAGGTCTTTTCCCCTGTGCATTAAATATACGCCCATCACTCTAGGGCTGACTTATCTTTCAATTTGCTCACTAAGAAATACACTCTCTATTGTGTGCCTTGATCTTCTTCATCTTTTCTAAATTGTGTGTGCGCCCCCCTTAAAAACCTAATTCCAACTTATCTTTCTATTTGCTCACTAAGCAATACACTCTCTATTGTGTGCCTTGAGCTTCTTCATCTTCTCCAAGCAGTGTGCATGCCCTTACAATCCTAATTCCAACCATTCTTATCATAGCAGGTCATGTTCTTTTGGTACTATCACCAACACCCCTTTGTGCAAGTTCTCAGATTAAATTATTTGTGAAGCACACTATTACTCCTCACACATTCGCTCAGCTAAATCAGCAAAACAGGCTTGAGATACTCCTGGTGGCCTTTATGCAAGTCAGAATGAGGCAAAAATTGCATTGTTGTGTAAAGAGCTAGAGTCAAAGATTATGCAATAGGAAGATGACATGGACACTTTTCTTGCCGGTATCAAGGATATCAATGAGGAACTCATTTCCACGGGTGAACTTATTTTTGACAGTTCAGTTGTACAGATTTTTCTTGATGCATTGCCATAGACATTTTTTTCAATACTTGGAGGCTTATGACATAAGGAAACCCTCAAGCTATCACGTTTGATGCATTGTGCACATAATTTCACATAGGAGTCACTTTCAATAAATAACAGGGCTAAAAAACGTGCAGTTGACCCGGCTTTTGTAGCTTCTCAAAGAGAAAGTGGTAATAGCAATGTAGCCACTACTTGAGCTTCTTCTATGAGAAGTAGGGCACCTATGTCTAGTGCTTCTGTTGGTAGCAACTCGTTTGGGAATTCTGGTGAAAAAGAAAAGAAGAAGATTCATTGCCATTATTGCAAGGCAAATGATCACTTGCTCACTTGATCAAGCACTGTCTCAAGTTGAAGGCCAAAGAAGCCAAGAAGAAAGAGACCGGATTCTTTACTAGTGCAACTATTGCAAAATCTTCTGTAAATGTAGATCGTGATGTTGATGTAGATGCAAAATGGGAATTTAGTGTAGAATGTACTTATGATCCTTCTTTCTATGATGCATGTATGTCAGTTTCTATAGAGTCACATGTTTGGAACTTTGATAGTGATGCTACAAAGCACATTCTTTCTCATCGCAACTCGTTTACCTCTCTCTTGGCTTTCCCTTGCGGGAATATTTTCACTTGTGCCAACAATGCCTCTTATCTAGTCAAGCAAGTTGGAAAAATTGTGCTAACTGTTGCGAATGGTAGTTCTTTCACACTTGTTGATGCACGTTATGTAATAGGGATATAAAATAACCTTTTGTCTCTATTTGCACTTGCAAGACTTGGTCTTGTTGTCAAATTTTGTGGATGATACATGTATAATTCATGATCTCAAATCTAGCAATGAAATTGTTCCATCTGGCATTTTGTGCCTTGGACTGTATATGTGTGCTCCTTGCCGCACTGTCGAAGCAAGGGACTTGCCGATACACCGTGTGCGAGCCACAAATGGCTCCAAGCACACAACAAGACTAATCTAGCAAGCTCAAGAGAGCAAAGGGTGTTTCACTCACCGCTCTACGCTCGCCTTCGTGGTGGATTCCTCGCCGCGATGAAGAAGAAGCTACAGTCGTGCCGCGCTCAACCGCTTCGCCGCCGTCGTGCCTTCGTAATGCTCGATCGCACACACACTCTCCCTCTCTCTCTCTCTCTCTCTCTCTCTCTCACACACACACACACACACACACACACACACACACACACACACACACACACACACATACACACACACACACACACGAGGAGGGGAAGAAGAAGAAGATGGAGATGGAGATGGAGCAAGAGCACTCTTCTATTGCACAAATGAGAGAATGAGTGAATTTTAGGTTTAGTTGGCTTTTATATGAGCTCACCCCATTCACACTTGGGCGCCCATGCTTAGCCAACTAATCCCTTGAATGTCCCAGTTAGAGTGCGCCTCTGATCGGCGATCACTCTTACCCTTTTCCTATTGGTCCAACAAGCCCGGTACCTGACTCTACCAAATACATAATACACGTCCGTCGTAGGTGATGGGGTGTCCGTGAGCCGTGAGGGTTAACATGCCCCCCTTCCTGATGTAGATTCCGTCCTCGGAAGCTATTGAGTTGAAGCTCGTTCGTCGAGGTGGAAGAGCATTTGAGATTAATGTCCTTAGCCTTCTTCATTCACTGCAAAATCAAACAACATTGGCACAGTAATTGCATTCTCATAAGTGATTAAAAAGCATATGCAGTTTTAGGTAGACAAATTGATTGGTAAAATAATTTCAAACAATTTGTCAGCAATGAACATTAAATTGCAATGTAATCAAATGCATAAACAGATGTAAAGGTAAAAAATTAAACAAGTCTGGGGTCGCTAATTTGACGATCGAAAGGCACTAGAGATCGAATATTAATACCATGGGTAAGCTTCTCAATTTTCTCTGGTCAATTAAGTTGTTTAATCGCGAGAGCCAAGTATTCATGTTCGAGGGCTGACTAGAGGCTATATCTAGAAGACCTTGTAGTTAAGCTACCATAAAAGGAATTTCTCATGAAATCATCGCCTGACTGATTACTTTTTCTTTGACCCCCCAAAGTCTTTTCACAGTGATTCAATTTTGATGTGTGTGCTTATTTTGTATGCCTTGGGCTTTTTGCTTTTCAAGTAAAAGTGCCCATACTGGGAACCTCTAGGGCTCTAGTACCATAAGCAATACATGTGAGTGAAGTACCAAATCAAGCTGAGATTTCTCTTCCAGTTTAAGATTTTACAGTGTGGCACTTTGATTTTTTGTTTGTTCTTTTTCAGCATTTTAATTTTGTAACTTTGGGGGGTCATATAACACTGATACATCTCCCCAGGTTCATCACACTAGTAAACTCCCTTTATAATACTTAAGCTAAAGGTCAATAGGGTCAAGCCCACTAGAAAGCCCTAGTACATTTCACACAATGCTGCCTAAATCGGATTAAGAACCTAAGTAACCATTAATTATTAGGAAGGCATTCCCCATGGTATTAAGAGAAGATTTCTAACACCTAACTTGGTCAAACTAGTTTGTCGGACTGCTTGATTTTTAAACCTAGACAAGTGATTATGACAAAAAATTACATTGAATTAAATGTTTGATACTAAGAAAATGCGGTGAATATTAGGCTACCAATCACAATTAAAGCTGACAATCATAGATGCAAAAAAGATAAGGGGCAATGCTAATGGACAAGAAACACCTGTTTGTGTCGATGGTCGCGCTTGATTTGAAGAGTGAGTCGAGATAAAGATTCCATGAAGGTCCAAATCCTACCAATAGCAACACGCTCCTGTACACACTAGGAAACAAAAGGAATACCTCTAGGAGGCACATTAGTGGAAAAAGGTACCAACACTTATTGAACACAACAAAAAACATAAGGAACCCTAACCTAATTATTTGCACTCCCCCTAGAGAGTCAAGGGAATAGGATATTGTAGAGGTTGGGGGGAAACCCTATGGCTAAACCCCTATCTTCGTCGTGGAGATAAACAGAGTCATCATCCATGAGACCATATGTGCCATCCGTGTAGTCGTGTAAATTTTCTTCTTCATCATAGGTGCCCATGTTTACTAAGAAGGTCACTAGACACCTATAGTCATCTTGGTCAAAAGGGTAGGCTTGTGCAATGGGAGAAACACTCTCTACTAAGTATGGATCAGACGTGGTCAAGAGACGTATCAGCCATTCTAACTCCTCAAAATTCCTCTCACATGCTAGCGTACCTATCAAATCCCATTCACATGCAAGCACTGGAAAGACCATGTGAAATATTTGTGAAAATTAACGAGGGTACCTCTCACCCAAGGCAGGAGTGGATGACTCTAGCATACTAGCCATATCTGTACACACAAATAGATGATGGTTAGAGTGCAAATATTACAAGGGTCGTGTTCTTGTGCATAATTTGTCTTTATGATTTGTGTTATGGCTCTTGCTCTTTTACTTTTTAATCTTGTTTTTGTGAGTATAAGGCTTTACATATACATTCCCTAAGATCGGAGATTAAGAGGTCAGGGAGAAAGGTTGAGAGGGAAGAAAGTGAATGATGGATGTCCACAAACACTCCCCTCTTCCTTGGGTAGATCATACCATTTGAAATGATGTCGTCACCCTTTGAAACCAATTTTTCCAGTTGGTAATAGGTGAGGATTTTTGCCAGTAGTTTTCTATTACCCTAGGTGCCTCGTCAAGTTGCAAGGGTGGTAAGGTACTCTCCCAGGATCGAGCTTGAAGTGGTTCATCAGGTGATTCTTGAACATTGGGAGGTGTGGATTCTTTTGTAGCTTCATGGAGGTCCACTACTATAGATGGAGGCTGTGTAGAAGCTTTTACCTCTATGGATGTATTACATGAGGAGCTAGAAGCTTTATGGAACTCCCCCCTTCCTGAGCTAGGTGGAATAAATTGGTTTTGCCTTGGAGCCCAAACTAGCTCTGGACTAGGTGTGTAGCATTCTGTGATCTTTCCCTTCCCACGGTCAGCCATTGGCTCTAGCGTTACAGTGTTTGACTCATATGGGTTTGTTGTCGATAGCGAAGGACACATTTTACGTTTAGGTACCCAAATTTGCTCATTTCCATCATAGTAGCATTGGGCTTCTAATAGTTGTTTTGGAATCCATCGTGATTTGGTCTTGACTCTCCTAGGGCGCGCTCTTGGTTTTCCCGAGAAATTTTTTCTTGGAATGGATGGGAGGGTTGAGGTAGTTGGAAGTAAGGCCTTGGGGACCCATTGATATGTACTCTTAGGTCGTGCAGGTTGAGTACTTGCAATATTACTGCTTGCTGCAACTACAAGTGTTGAAGTGCTAGATTCATGGGTAGCCGGCAAAGACGAGTTAACCACCTTGGCTTGTGAATGTTGGCTATCCTTCAACTTTGCTAGAGTTTGCAACGTAGGTGGCTTTTCTTGAATGATAGGGGTAAGAGTCGGTGGTCGCTTCGTGACACTACCAGTATCCCAATCAATAGTGCATTTGGTTGCCAACATCCACGTGCGTCCCAGGTTTACGTTGCCTTCCATAGCTCCTGCGGGCATGACTAGAAACCTCTGCACTATACTTCCATTGTCCTAGACAACAGGGGTCTGAAGGACTCCAAGAATAGCAGTTTTCTTTTTATTAATGCCCTTGACTTGCATCGTACTCGGGGATAGGTTCGGTTTCCCTAATTGACACCAAACTCCATAGGATAACAAATTGTGTTTAGCTCCCGTATCTAATAAGGCCTTGTATAGTACTTTCCCATAGGGGCTATTTAGCTCAATTGGGTATCGTAGGGGTGGCTCAGATTCTGATGAGTCGTCATCTGTGTCCTCGAAAAATGCTTGCGTGATTCCCAGATTAGCCTCTCGTTGGCGTCTAAGACGTTGTTGTCGTTCTCGAGCCTCAACTCTTGCTTGGATTTTTTTAAGCTCTGCTTGTTCCTTGGCAGCCTTCTTTTGATGGATGGCTTGCAACTCTTCCTGGCTTAGAGGATCATAATATCTTTTGAATTTACTCCCATTAAGGAATCCAATGGTTTCAACTCCATCTAGAGTCTGCACACGATTGGTACCTTGCAGAGAAATTTCACACACTCGATATGGTCCCTTACCAGCGTATTTCAATTTCTTCTTTTCATTACGTACCCCGTACATAAGAACTTTATCACCAACCTTGATGTCTTTATTCTTTAAATGGCTATCAAACCACTTCTTTCTCCTATCCTTCTCCACTAGAGCATTTCGCACAGCTAATTGCCTTTCTTCATCTAGCCTTTCCAGGATATATAATCGCTCCACTAAGGGGTTACCGTCCCAACCTTCTTGAGAAGCTACTCGAAGACTAGGAATGAAAAACTCCCATGGCATAACTGCTTCTTGGCCATACACAATCTTAAACGGTGTGCAATTAATATCAACTTTATACGCAGTACGATAAGCCCATAAATCCGATGTAAGCTTTAGGTCCCAATCAGTGCGATGAGCCTCGACTGTCTTTGTCAAAATGGAGATGAGAGTTTTGTTGGTACTCTCAGCTTGGTCATTTTCTTGGGGATAATAGGGTGTAGACTTGTGGTGAGATATCATGAAGTTTGATGTGAGTTCTTTTATTACTTCATTTATAAAATGAGTTCCATTGTCACTCACAAGTTCAAAGGGGCATCCAAAACATGTGATAATGTTCTCAAAGAGGAACTTAGCTGTTGTTTTTGCATCCGCCTTTCGTGTTGCTTTTGCTTCAGCCCATTTGGTTACATAGTCGGTAACGACAATGATATATCGTGATTGCGTGTTACGTGCAGCCGGACTAATCGGTCCTACAAAGTCTAAGCCCCACTTTTCAAATGGTTGGGTTACCTTGATGGGATGTAGAGGCATCCTATCCCTTCTTTGTGGCTTGTTGAAGCGTTGGCATTCATCACATCCCTTTGCAAAAAGTGATGCATCCTTAAACAGAGTGGGCCTGACTCTAAGATCTTTCGGGCAGTCATCTTTCCTGAAAAGTGACCACCAGCTACGCCCATGTGTGCCTCTTGTAGAATATATAAATAATCATCCTCGCGGGCATAGCGTCTAAGAACATCATCTTTTCCTCTCTTATAGAGAGTTCCAGCCAGTAAGCAATAGGGTTCGCATTCCTTGATTAATTTTCGAGCTATATCTTTTCGCAGTTCTTTGGGTGGAAAACCATTAACTAAGAAGTTAACAATCTTTTCACTCCATTCAGGCATTGTCTCAACAATGAACAAAGGAGTATCAGGAAATTCATCATCAACCCCCGTAGGAGCTTCGCCATTAGGGATACGAGATAAATGATCCGCCATGACATGTTTCCTCCCAGGCCTCACAACAACGGTGAAGTCAAACTCAAGAAGAATTAACAACCATCGTGTAATTCGACCTATGGAACACGGCTTGTTTACCAAATATAGCAATGCTTGATGATCAACATAAAACACAAACTTGGTAGCAAGAAGGTAATAGCGAAATTTCTTTACTGCGTAAATCATAGCTAGACCTTCGCGCTCTGTAGTAGTGTAGTTCATCTCGGCATCATTTAATTGGCGACTTGCAAAGCTAATAGGGTAGTCCAATTTATGTTCTCCTGGTTGAGTTAGAACACACCCAATAGCAAAATTTGATGCATCAATATGCACATGAAAAGGTACATTCCAATCAGGTGTTCGCAGGATTGGAGCACTTGTTAGGGCCTTCTTTAATAACTCATAAGATTGATGACATTCTTCCGTCCAGTGAAACTTGATACGAAGCTTGTACAATGGACGCGCTATCTCGGCAAAGTTTAAAATAAACCTTCGATAATAACCAACATGGCCCATAAATCTTTGAACTCCTTTATAGTTAGTAGGTGGTGGCAAATCGGCAATGGCTTTAATCTTACTCTCATCTGTGGATATCCTGTTCTTGGACACTATATGCCCTAGAATGACTCCATGCTTAACCCAAAATTGGCATTTGAAAGGGTTCAATGAGATGCGATAAAATCTGCACCTTTCAAATATTTTTCGTAGATATAACAAATGCTTCTCCCAAGAAGAATAAACACAAAGGTCGTCTAGGAAAGCTTCACAAAACTCCCTTAGAAATTCTTTAAACGCAGTGTTTATTAATCGTTGGAATGTAGCAGGGGCATTCATTAAGCCAAAAGCCATAACACGAAATGCAAACACTCCAAACTCTGTGATAAAAGCAGTTTTAGATTGGTCCTCTAATGCAGTTGTGATTTGATTGTAACCATAGTACCCATCTAAAAATCTATAAGCTTCCTTGCCCGCAACTCTTTCAAGCACATGTTCTGAATATGGCAAGGGATAATGATCTCTCCTAGTGGCTGCATTAACTTTCTTGAGGTCCACGCACACTCTTAGTTTCCCATTCTTTTTTGGCACAATGACTATTGGAGAAACCCATTCTGAGTGCTCAATAGGGTATATGAATCCACATTGGATAAGTTTTTCAATCTCCTCTTGTACAATTTTGGCGTACTTAGGATTCATTGGATAGGGTCGTTGCTGGACGGGTTTAGCAGTGTTGATCATGGGAATTGTATGTTGCACCACAGAAGGTGGAACGCCCTTCATGTCATGATATGTCCAAGCAAAGATATCCTTGTATTCCTTGAGGATCTCCTTAAGTACAGCCTCTTCAGTTTCGGTAAGGTCTTGAGCAATAAAGACTGGTTTAGACTCCTCGCCTGGTTCTGCTAATTCTATCTCTTTAACTACCGTTGGACCATCATAGACTCCACTGCTTCCATTGGTAGGTATTCGTTGGGCTTTGGCATACACAAACTTTCGCTCCCCCGTGGTATAAGATTTAAAATGTTCAGGAGCCGTATGTAAGTCAGCAGGCTCTTATCCTGACGGAGACCTTTCTTTTAGTTCTGCCTCCTTTTGTTGTTGTGCTAACTCTCGGTTTTGACGTCTTCTTATAGTTCGACTCAATTTCGGCTCTGTAACTTCCAATTGAGCAAGGTCAATGGGTCGCGGGCTGCACCACATGACACTCTGGAGATGTTCACCCCAATTGTCTACTAGCTTTCGATGAGCATCACATGCCCCTAGATAGCTAAGCCATTCTGCAGTAGATCTTTCCTTGTTTATCCTAGCTCTCACATTTGCTCAATATCGTCGTCTCTTATATCACCTTTGTTTCTTGTTAAGGTTTTGATTTTGGTAAATGTTTGAACTCGACTCGCTTGATAGGTCTTCGCTTGTATCTTCTTCACTCTCATATAAATTACCATAGATGGTCGTACTAGACCTTGAGTGTTCAGTTTCTATACTTGGCTCACTGGATGTTTCCTCAGGTTCTGAATCCATTTCTCCCTGAGATTCCGTTTCTGATGTGTATTGGCCTGAAGCCTTTGAGGAATCATCGGTTTCACTCTCAGGTAGGTGTGCCTCTTTCTTATCATCGGATCTTACATGCGCTACACATAACATGTTTACTGGTGCAATGTGTGGTATCTCTTCCCCATCTGGTGTTACCCAGGTTGTTCCTCTAGCTCCCCATGTATCTATAGATGCCGCTAGGTGTACCCAATCGACATTGTCTGACTCAGCCATTCCGGGTAGGATATCCATATAAGGAGAGTTCTCCCCAATATCCGTGTCCTCGTTACACGTGTAACAATACTGTAATGGGGCTGAGTGAATTGTTGTGTCTGATCGATTATCAATGATGAATTTATTTCCTAGAGGATGCGTTCGACCACTTAAAAGATCAACTCGAATGACAGAGTCTTGGAACTGTAAGTAGACGTGGTTTTTGGACCAGTCATGCACCATTTTTGCTTCCCTCATGAATGGACGCCCTAAGATCATCTCAAATGACATAGGATGCTTGGAAAAATCCATAACAATGAAAGTCTGCCTTACCTTGTGTCCCAAGACCTTGATCCTGAGATCCTTAAGCATTCCAATAGGCGTAGCAATAGATCCATTAGCCATTTTTACCACTACGCTTGTGGCTTCAAGGTGAGGTCGCCCCATAGACTCTCAACAACTCTTTGTCACCATGCTGACTCCCGCACCACCGTCAAGGACTCCCTTTACAGTTAAACCTTTAGTAGTGATTGGTAGAGTAGCATTAGATTCATCACCTTCAAAGTATTGCCCCAACTTGTTAACGGGTACTTCAATTACAGATTCATGTCCCGCTAGGTCAGATGGTGGTGCTAAATGTTCCTCATCATTCATTACCGAGTCAAGTTTGTTCATATGTGCAAACTTTTGTTATCCGGCCTGTAATTCTCCATTGAGGAAGGCTCGAAGAGCTGAGACTAGCTCGGGGTCTTTATATAGTTTGGACATGATGGTGGTTCTAACTTCTGAAGACATGAAATCCATCAATTTGGCAACATTTAATGGCATCTTGTGGGACGTAGGACCCTGACAAGAGAATGGTGAAGATGGAATCTCCACTTCCTCAAGGGGGTCGGGCATTCCCTCACCAAACATTCTCTCTAGTAGGAAAGGTGTGTGTCCACTTTCAGATGTCCTACCCTCACTCTCTTCCCGAATGATACTGGGTATAGCTAACGGCGTGTAGTTCTTGTGAGGTTGAACTTGTGTGGGAAACACTGTGTCCGACATCTGGATATGTTTGGGTTCAGGTTCTAATGTTCGTTGAGTTTCTTCCACCAAACCCCTCAGTTGTTGGGCTCGTTCAATTTCCACGGTTGGCTTTGGATAGGTTCCAATCTTTCTCTTGCAATCCTCATTTTTTGTCTCTCGTGGCTTATCTTGGGGGTTCGCAACTGGGTGGTTTAACTTTGAATACTCTTTTGGTGTTCGTCGTAATTCCCTCTCGTGATCCTCCTCACTGGCTTTTTCCTTTGTAGTAATAGTTTTGGTCTCCGTGGTCTCTATCGAATCTGAGTCATCCTCAGGGTCATTCATATACACGGGATCCTCTCCTGTCCCTATGTTAGTCTTTGAACTAGGTTTTGAGCTAGAAGCATTAAGGGATTTCTTTCTACGTGTTTTCTTCTTTCTCGCTCGGCCAATGGATGCAGCATCTCTCTCTTCGAGGATGTAATTTTGCTTTTGGAGCATCGACCGTGTGAGTGCATTCATTGGTGCTATGTTTATAGTTGGTGGTGTCCCATCAACAATCTCTATTAAGTTCAATGGTGTGATTTTCGGTGCGTTTGGATTGTTAGGACTCTGTGCGATCAAATGATCTATGCCACAACGATTATAAATGAGTATTGGCATTGCCAATGCACTCCCTGTTGGGATTAAAGCCCAAGTGGCCTCTTATGCGGATATGGCCGGCCGCCCGCCTAACTCACTTACCTCTAACTCTTTGTATATACTCACATATACTTTGTGAATACTAAGGTATTGGGAGATAACCCTTCTAAGAGTTCTCTGCGTACTGTACTGTGTAAGCTCACTGAGTGTGTGTGTGAGAGAATCGACCCACGCTCCGCTCCGCGACTTCAATTGGTATCAGAGCCTTGGTTCAATGCGGATTTGCGCAATCGCGCGCGCGCACTTGTTCGGCAGATTCTGGATCCAGAGTTCGAAAATTCACACTCGGCTTTCCGGGAGCGTTTCCATCCGGCGACCTGGGGTTTTACCCCCCTTTCGAAGCCGTTTATGCCCTCAGAATTTCGTTCTGAGCACTACAGCAGAAGATAGATTTCAGCCGCCAAGAAATCCGTCTTGTGTAGATTGGCAAGCAGGAGGTGGCCGACATCAATATCGGCATCGACATACATCACTCATTAGTCTTCAGAGCATCATCTATAGACCAGGTACACATATATATCATCAGATATATATATTGCAGTCTGCATTGTTACTTCTTGTGCTTGCCAGGTTCCAGGGGAGGTGTGGCCATACGACGGCTTGACACCACTGGCATGTATTGCAGATTGATGTACTGTGATTGTGGGTCTGCTAGTTGTGAGTCACGCTAGCAGACAGACCGCCGTAGCAGTCATAGGACAATGATTGGTCTATTATAGGATGTATGCTAGTTCTGGGCAGTTTGCTGAGCCATCTGAGAGGGTCGTGTGTGAGGTTTTTTGAAGCCAAGCACTGGGGGCTGGGTTACCCAGTGTGAGGTGGATTAGGTTGCTGGAGTTCCCCTCTACACGCATCCTCTTCGGCGACTTTTATCCCTTAGGATGTATGACTTTGTGTAGACACTGGATTGCATCTTATGCATCAGGCCGTTGAGGCATTGTTCAGGGTTCAGTCTTGAGACAGATACAGGTTCTGTCATCGCCCAGAGAGGAGACAGTGTATGCTTACAGGACAGCATATTACAGAGATTTTTTAGATTTGTCACTGGTCAGCTATTTATGATTGTTTTTTGAGCTATCTTTTGGTTCCCAGAGCTCAATTTACAGGGGAGACTCTGTCAAAAATTTTCAAAATACTGACAGTTCCTGAGGAGAGGTGTTCAGCTTGTTGATTACAGCTTGTTTACTGTGTACAGAGGCCAGTTTACAGGGGAAACTCTGCCGGATTTTTTTCAGGAGTAAACAGTTTGGGAGATATGGCATCTTCTCAAAGTGAGACTCTTTACAACATAAAGAAGCTGGATGGCACAAACTTTCCATTCTGGAAGAAGCAGATTTGGTAGGTTTTGGTGCAGAAAAAACAAGTGAAGCCACTGAAGCTCAAAGGGGAGAGACCAGAAGGTATGGCTGAAGATGAGTGGGAAGAGCTTGACGAGTTAGCTTGTTCCACAATCATGCTGACACTGGCAGAAAATGTTTACTTCAACGTAGCAGAAGAGACTACAGCGTATGGCGTATGGCAAAAGCTATGTGGTATGTACGAGAAACAAAGTGCTGCTTCTCAGATTTACTGGCTCAAGAAATTGGTGGATTTGAAGATGAAGGAAGGGACAGCCATGTCAAATCATCTGAATGAATTTCACACAATTTTCAGCCAATTAATAGCACAGGAGATAGTCTTTCCAGATTCAGTGAAGGCTATGTTTCTCTTAATCACTTTGCCAGACAGTTGGGATACTTTTCATACAGCGTTAAGTAATTCTGTCGCGCCAGAAGGTCTTACAAGTGCCAATGTAGAAGGCAGCTTGCTCACAGAGGAAGTGAACAGGAAGAACATTGACAAAGGCAAAGGCAATAGGGCTTTGGTCGTTCGAGGGAGACAACAGTTTAAAGAGAAGAAGGGTAAGAAGGCACAAAACCGAAGTAAGTCTCGTGATTCGAAGTCAAAGGATGACATAGAATGCTACCATTGTGGCAAGAAGGGTCACATGAAGCGAGACTGTATGAAGTGGAAACAAGAAAAAGGAAAAACAAAGAGTTTTGAGCAAGATGAAAAGAAGAGTTCAGTGAAGATTGAAGAGGTGAATGTCACAGGATCTGGTTCAGACAGTGATTCTGGTATAGCAGCTGGTGACATCTTCCTTACAAGCAATCTTGATTCTGTTTTCTTGACTGCAGAGGATGGACATGCTATGAGTGATTGGATTATCGACTCAGAGGCATCTTTACATGTTTCTCCGCACAAAGAGTGGTTTGCATCATATGTGGCTACTAAAGATTATGTCAGACTTGGCAATGAGCAGGTTTGTGACATACTTGGAGTGGGAGATGTGCAGTTGAAGTTTCAGAATGGCTCTTCTTTATGGCTCAAGAATGTCAGACATGTTCCAGCAATCCGAAAGAGCTTGATTAGTACAGGGAAGCTGGATGATGCGGGTTATGTGACATTTTTTGGGAACAGCGCTTGGAAGATCTCCAAAGGTTCGATGACAATAGCACATGGCAGCAAGTCAGGAACTCTGTACACTTTACATGTTTCAGAGGTTAAAAACCATGTAATTAATGTGATTGAGCAGCCAAGTGTGTCACTGTGGCATCGTAGGTTGGGACATATGTCAAAAAGAGGAATGGAAATACTTTCTCATTATGGTTATTTGCCTGGCTTTTCATTTCAAGATTTTGAGTTTTGTGAGCATTGTGTTTATGGTAAGCAAACACAGGAACCGCACAGATCAAAGAGGAATCGTAGGGACGAACGGTTAGCTCTTGTACACAGTGATCTATGCGCACCAATGCCTAGTTTGTCACTAGGGGGAGCAACGTACTTTTGTACATTCATAGATGACTATTCTCGCAAAGTATGGGTTTACTTTTGAAGCACAAGGATGAGGTGCTCAAGGTCTTTAAGACATTCTTGCAGTTGGTGGAGAATCAGAGTGGTCAGAAGCTGAAGTGCTTGAGAACTGACAATGGTGGAGAGTACGTTTCCAAAGCTTTTCAAGACTTTTGTGAAGCAAAAGGGATTAAGCGGGAACTTACTGCACCATATAATCCTTCACAGAATGGGGTTGCAGAACGTATGAATAGGACCATACAAGAGAAGGTCAGAAGCATGTTGTCAAATGCTGAGTTGCCTGATGGATTTTGGGCGGAAGCAGTGGCTACAGCAGTCCATTTGATCAACAGGTCTCCTAGTAGGGTTCTGGATAAGAGTGCAGTGGCCGAGATGCTATGGACATGCAAGGCACCTTCGTATAAGCATCTCAGAGTCTTTGGTTGTGAAGCTTATAGCCATATTCCTAAGGAGTTCAGAAATAAGTTAGAACCAAAGAGCAAGAAGTGTATATTTCTTGGCTACGGAGAATAGGGCGAGATGGGTTACCGGCTTTGGGATCCTGAGTCCAGAAAGCTTATTCGTAGCAATGATGTGCATTTCAATGAAGCCAAGTTTCATGCTAAGCCAGAGAAGACAGAGGAGATCAAAAGAGTTGTCTTCAGGGAAGATGGACCTAGTGCTAGCACATCAAGACAGCATGGTCAGGCTCAGGAACAGCCTATAGTGGCTAGAGAGGCAGAATCAGTTGTGGTGAGACGTTCTGAGCGTGTCTCCAAACCACCTGATCGTTATGTGCCATCTCTAAATTATGTCATGCTCACAGATTGCGGAGAACCATCTTGTTACAAGGAAGCATTACAAGTGGTTGACTCGAAAAAATGGCAGTTGGCCATGCAGTCAGAGATGACAGCTCTGCATAAAAACCAGACATGGAAGTTGGTTAAATTACCACAGGGCAAAAAGGCTCTACCTTGTAAATGGGTTTACAGGTATAAGATCACCGCTCATGATAGTCAGCCAAAGTACAAAGCAAGGCTTGTTGCCAAGGGCTTTAAGCAAGAACAAGGCATTGACTTTGATGAAGTCTTCTCTCGAGTGGTCAAGATGACTACATTGAGATGCTTTCTTGCATTGGTTGCTATATTGGATTTGGTGTTGCACCAAATGGATGTCAAGACAGCGTTCTTGCATGGTGATTTAGATGTGGAAATTTACATGCAGCAGCTAGAAGGGTTTGTTGAGAAAGGCATGGAACATTTGGTATGCCAGTTGTTAAAGAGTCTTTATGGCTTAAAACAATCACCGAGGGCATGGTACCATAAGTTCCACCAGTTTATGCTTTCTCAAGGCTACAAACGTAGTGAGTTCGATCACTGTCTATATACAAAGAAGGCTAAGGATGGCAGTTGGCTGATCCTTATTCTGTATGTGGATGACATGTTGATTGCTGGCAAACACTTGGAAGAAATTTCAGCTTTGAAGTCAAAGATGGCAAAATCGTTTGACATGAAAGACATGGGTGAGGCAAGTCATATACTTGGTATGCGCATTGAGAGAGACAGATCAAAGAAGTTGATTTGGTTATCTCAAACAGAGTATATTGACAAGGTTTTGCAACGTTTCAATATGGAGAAGGGAAAGGCATTGAGTGTTCCATTGCCACCATATGTGAAACTTAGCAAACAAGATTGTCCTGTGTCTGAGGAAGAAAAGGCTGAAATGGATAAGATTCCATATGCGTCTGCAGTGGGTAGTTTGATGTATGCAATGATTGCTACACGTCCGGATATTGCATTTGCAGTGGGAGTGGTTAGCAGATATATGTCAAATCCTGGCAAGAAACATTGGGAGGCAGTGAAAGGTATCATGAGATACTTAAAACATACAAAGAGTATGCGCATATGCTATATTAGTCAGGATTTGAGTGTCAGAGGATACACTGACTCAGATTATGCAGGAGTCTTGGATAAGAGGAGATCTACATCAGGCTATGTCTTTACATTGGTTGGAGGTGCCATATCATGGCGATCTCGATTACAAGATTGTGTTACGCAGTCTACTACAGAAGCTGAGTATGTTGCAGCAAATGAGGCATGCAAAGAAGCTATTTGGCTTGGTAGATTGGTTGCAGACTTGGGAATCAAAGTAGATATGCCAGAGTTATATTGTGATAGTCAAAGTGCTATACAATTGGCAAAGAATCCAGTGTTCCATTCGAAGACTAAGCATATTGATGTCAAATATCACTTCATTAGGGAAGTACTTGAAGACAAGCAGATACAACTACTGAAGATCCACACCAAGGACAATCCTGCTGATCTACTCACAAAGGGACTTCCAGGAGAGGGCTTTGTGCATTGTCGTGAGTTATTGGGCATTGGATAGATGGCAGCCATGTAAATCTTTGTACATTTATGTTCATAGATTTACAGTTACTTAAAGTGCCACATTGGACTTTAAGTGGGAGGTTGTTGGGATTAAAGCCCAAGTGGCCTCTTATGCGGATATGGCCGGCCGGCCGCCTAACTCACTTACCTCTAACTCTTTGTATATACTCACATATACTTTGTGAATACTAAGGTATTGGGAGATAACCCTTCTAAGAGTTCTCTACGTACTGTACTGTGTAAGCTCACTGTGTGTGTGTGTGAGAGAGTCGACCCACACTCCGCTCCGCGACTTCACTCCCTTGACTTGTTTGCATTAGTGCAGCATTCTTTTGCATTCTAATGGGGCACTCAGCTACTCGGTGTGGTCCACCACATTCGTAGCACTAAAGAGGTGGTCTCCTGGCAAAACTATTAATGTTTTGGCCTTTTGCTGCTAGCGCAGTAGCTTGATATACCGGTTTGATTTGTCCCCAATGGTCTTCCATATAGTACATGGGACACTCCTCAAGCATGTCGACTCCATAGGTGATACTAGGGTCTATGTCCCCTTCGCAATCTACATAAGTACTAGATGACTCGCAACCTATTTGGTTCATAGGTGTAACTCTTGGATGAGGGGGTTGCGGTCCTAGCACTGGAGGTGGCAACGGTGTGGTTTGGACCACATTTTGGGTTCTAGGGACCATGTGCTGTAATGGCAACTGTTGCTCCATGGGTGGGGTAGGCATCAATGCAGGAACTCGAGGTGAGTCTGCCCAAGCTATAGGCGGTCTATTTACAATGATGCGTTTAAGCATTAGGCAATCCTTCGCTTGATGCCCATACCTACCACACACGTTACAAGTCCCGTTAAACTTTACTCTGAAAGTAGGGCATTCACTCGTAGTATGTGGGCCCAAGCAAATTGAGCACCATTGTTGCTCCCTTCTTGGATACATATGAGTGTTTTGTGGAGCACGATTACCCCTAAGGCTTTCTTGGATGGCCTTGGTGAGATCTGCCAAAGTCATCTCAGATATCGTTTGCTCTTTCACGATTGGCTTTATCTTCATTGGCTAATGCCCTGATGCTTGCGAGCTACTTGACTTCGGCTCGGCAGACACTCTTTCTCCTGCAATCATTAAATTATCCTCCAATTGGATTGCATTCATGGTGACTGCTTCCCAAGTAGTGATACCTCTAATGACTAGGCCATTATAGATACTTTCATGTCGTAGTCCCCTAATGAATCTATCGAGCAATTGGTTGTTGTTGAATCACTCGTTTGGATTGCATCGAGAATTCAAATTCTTTAGGCGACTAATGAAGTCTCTCACGGATTCACCTTCTTCTCGTTGGGCTTTCTGGAGCTGAGAGGCTACACCCCAAAGTACTCCCTCTCGTATGTATTCTTTTAAGAACAGTCTCCTAAGAGTAGAGTAGATCGTTTTCTCTTCTACTCTTAAGGTTCTATACCAATCTCCAGCCTTTCCGCTTAGGGTCATTACACTTATGTAGCTCATTGTGCTCTTCCAAGGAATCGCACACATGTTCAAAGACTTCCATATGCTTTCTAGCATGTCCGTCTCCATTTAATTTCTGTGTGAGCTTAGCTACTTGAACTGCCTTGCTCCTAGGCTCTCTATCAGGTGCACTACGCATGTTTTCCGCAATAGAGCGACCAATAGTTTGAGAAAATGCTGCCAAATCTCCTATTTGAGCAGGTATAATGGGTGTATGTGCTCCTGGAACCACATGTGAGATGGGAGTTGGACTTGTACTTGGCATACGCGCGGCTCTTGGGTCCCAAATTTCGTATGGTGGTGTACCAGACGGTGGTCCAAAGTTTACAGGCGTGGCCCTAGGCATAGGGGGTGCTTGATATGGAATGTTATTATTAAATGGCATGGCTCCACTTGTGTAAGAGCTTGGATAATTCCATTGTGGATTGTAAGCTCTTGGAATAATCGGAGGTGTAGGAGCTACATGAGGCTGAGGTACGACAGGTGCACATGATTGATAGATACATGTAGCTATAGTTGGGGGCACTGTGCTATTAGGCATCGGCGCAGTCTTAAAAAATGAACTCCATGGTGTACTTCTTGTCATGCTCACCACTGGGATATGCATGGTAGCCGTAGTGTCATTAAGAGAAAGATGAGCTAGATCTGGGAAGGTAAAGCTGCCACTTGTGGGCTCAGATTGTACTGAGGCTCCTGGCGAAACAACATATGAAGGATCAATGGGGCTCACTGAGGGAGTTTCCATTTGTGACAGGGTTGGTTGGTTGGCCTTTCCCGTATCCAAGAATCTCATTAGGCCTGTTGAAGGCATGTTGATCCCTATGTTCTGTCTTTCTAACTCGACAATCCTATGGAGGACATCACAGACTTTCTGTTGTTGCTCATCTATGCTAGTAGCACCCGATGTGGATTGTAGAACATCTAACCAACCCACATGATAGGTGTGTCCTGTGTACCGATCAGTTAAAGCTTCTGCTTGTAGGTCATACTCCCAATTTTCGTTTAGGAATATCCCATCTAGGCCTGGCGTGCTAGAGGTTTCCCTTGAAGTGCAAGCATTATTGCTCCCCATAGCTTGCCCCTCCATGACTGCTACCTTGGGAGCACTTGGTTGCTCGGCTGGCATGATTGTTGTCATAGGAGCCTTTGCTTTCAGGGCTCGACTTTGTTCTAGCCTTCGTAGGTTCTCAATTTCCCTCTCCCTTGTTGCTTGCATATAGCATTCGATCTCTTGTACTTCGGCAAGACTCCTACCATCGGGTAGTAAAACCTCAGAGGGAGATAGTCCTAAAGGATCAGGAGGTGCAGTGGATGGAACATTCACATGCACACTCTCAAGAAGCATAGGGTCCATTTTAGGAATGAATGACAAATTTACTTCCCCACTCCCTTCATTTATTTCATTAACCGCATGTTCGGAGCGAGTAGCTCTACTAAGGGTCTCTTTTAAGCGGCTAAACATGCTGGACCCGGGCCGTGGGCCCATGGCATGCATGTCTTGACTTGAACTATCAGGGTTTGGTGTAGGATACCCCTCCATGACTTCGTAGTCAGAGGAAGAATCACTAGACGCGATATGAGGATCTTGGGTCGTGCTACCTTGAGTCCCGGCCGAAGGTCCAGAACCTAGGGTGGAGGAATAATGGGTGCCCGCGTAAATGGAGGCACTACCAATATGCTCGTGCTCTAACACTCGTCCAGAGCATAGGTTCATATGACTTGGATCCCCTAGAAGTGTCAGTGAGGGCCCGTGAAGGCTGCTCACCTAGTAATTTTGGGTGTTTTGCAACCCAAGTCTTTTCTTATTTTTTTATTTTTTTATTTTTTGGTCCTTTTTTTCTGATCCAGCTATAGAATAGAACGTATGATAGCTCAAAACGAGCGTCTCAGTCAGAGGGACGTGCCGTGCTTTACAGCCCTCCGTTTGGTCACTTTATGCCCTCGGAATCCCTAAAATCGTCAATTTCTAGTAGGGAACTAGGCCCGAATTAGAAAGTCTAAGGGTGCAAGTGGGAAGAGAAGGGAGGAGAGTGGAGGACTTGCCCCACATGCTCTCATTCCCTCTTGAGGGGGTAGGGTATATATATAAGAGTGAGTCTAGTATATATCATAAGATTGAGGACTGAGGCTTGGACCTGGGCCTGGGCTTGGGCTTGGGCTTGGGCCCGATCCCGATCAAAATTTTAGTGTAGCCTTCCTGCTTATTCATTCACTACAAACAAGCTAACGACTACTAATTGTGCAAAGACTGTGTGCAAACAGAAAACACAACATTATGCAGAAATCACAGAACTTGCATACAACACAGAAATTAACAACTTACAGAAAAACAACTCATTCCTCTTCCTCTTCCTCTTCTTTCCTACTACAAACAACTCATAGGAGAAGCACAAAGTGCCTCTTGGGCTTAGTGCAGGGCGATTCCCTGGCAGCGGCGCCAAAAATGTGCGCTCCTTGCCGCACTGTCAAAGCAAGGGACTTGCCGATACACCGTGTGCGAGCCACAAATGGCTCCAAGCACACAACAAGACTAATCTAGCAAGCTCAAGAGAGCAAAGGGTGTGTCACTCACCGCTCTATGCTCGCCTTCGTGGTGGATTCCTTGCCGCGATGAAGAAGAAGCTGTAGTCGTGCCGCGCTCAACCGCTTCGCCGCCGTCATGCCTTCGTAATGCTCGATCGTACACACACTCTCCCTCTCTCTCTCTCTCTCTCTCTCTCTCACATACACACACACACACGAGGAGGTGAAGAAGAAGAAGATGGAGATGGAGATGGAGCAAGAGCACTCTTCTATTGCACAAATGAGAGAATGAGTGAATTTTAGGTTTAGTTGGCATTTATATGAGCTCACCCCATTCACACTTGGGCGCCCATGCTTAGCCAACTAATCCCTTGAATGTCCCAGCTAGAGTGCGCCTCTCATCGGTGATCAC
The DNA here is from genome assembly GCF_014529385.1 of Adiantum capillus-veneris. NCBI lineage: Eukaryota > Viridiplantae > Streptophyta > Polypodiopsida > Polypodiales > Pteridaceae > Adiantum > Adiantum capillus-veneris. The sequence goes on from NC_140944.1 coordinate 150,125,933, forward strand.
TCTTACCCTTTTTCTATTGGTCCGACAAGCCCGGTACCTGACTCTACCAAATACATAATACACGTCCGTCGTAGGTGATGGGGTGTCCGTGAGCCGTGAGGGTTAACAGTATAAGATTAGGTTGTATGGGTAGAGTTTTGCAAATGTAATTGTGGATTCAAATCTTGGGGGGGTCGCTTCAAAATTATGTGACTATCGGCGTGAGTGCAGCGGAAGGGGTTACTAAATTTTATTTTTTCTCACATTTTTACATACAAAAGGGTACCATGAAACGGAATTGGAAAAAAATTTATAGATTGAATAGAAATAGGGTGTATTTAATTAATAAAAATTTCACAGATGAGGAGTTTTAGAAATAGTCCTTGAACGCACAGGATATACACAATTTATACATAGTGACCTCCCCAAGATTCAAAGGCTATTTCAGATGCAAAAATTTGGCATGCATGTTTTGGGAATTTGAATTTTGCCAATTTGCTGCGTTTGCAAAAAAATTGATGTGGTTGCTTCTTTGCCACCTCTTGAAGAGCCTTCTAAGAATGTTTGTGAAGGCTCTATTTTGGGTACAATACGACATTCAAAGTTTCCAAAGGATGATTCAGTAAGGGCTACATACAGGTTACAACTTATGCATTGTGATGTTTATGGAACTATACAAACTCCATCCTTGCCAGAATTAGTTGTACTTCATGACTTTCGTTGATGATATCTCTAGGCATGCATGGGTGTATCTGCTATAAGCTAAGTCCGAAGTGTTCATGTGCTTCAAGAAATTTTTGGTTATGGCTGAAAATGTCTCAAAATGTAGTATAGACACCCTCTGTTCAGATTGAGGGGGGGAGTATATATCTCATGAGTTTAATGCATTTCTAACAAGTCATGGGATAAAACACTAATGTACAATAGCGTATACACCTCAAAAAAATGGTGTTGCTGAGAGGAAAAACAGGTTGCTTGTGGAGATGGCACAATGTATGATCAAGAGTCACATCTGTTTTGGCTTGAGGCTATCATGTATGCTACCTATTTAATAGGTGTCCTACTAAAGCTTTACTCGTTGAGACACCTTATGAAGCGTGGCATGATCAAGAGTCACATTTGTTTTGGCTTAAGGCTGTCATGTATGGTACCTATTTAATAGGTGTCCTACTAAAGCTTTACTGGTTGAGACACCTTATGAAGCATGGCATGATAAGAAGCCATCTATTGATCACGTGGGTGTTTTTGATTGTTTAGCTTATGCTTTGGTGCCACAAAAGCAACACAAAAGATTGGATGATAAATCTATTAAATGCTTTTTTGTTGGTTATAGCCCTAAATCCAAAGTCTATAGGGTATATCATCCGTAAACATAATGTATCATGATTTCACAAGATGTTGTATTTTTGGAGGACTATGTTCAGCCTTTGTTATCATGTAGAAAATAATGTAAGCTCACAGGACATTTATGACACTTTGTTGCCTCTTTTAAATGGTGGAACATTGAATGTAAGTTCCAATGAGGAAAATGTGCAGCCTATGGACGTTTTGAAAAATGTTACACATCAACTTATTACTAACGCAGATGCACATGATGAATTTGATGTGGAAAAGTCTAAGAATGAAGAGGCTAGGGGTATGCAAAAATGATCGGTGTATACTTAGTGTGATAGTAAATTGGATGCACCTACTCGTACCCGTTCAGGTTCTTGCCATGCATCAAAATGTTACGTTTTAGCTGTTCTAATTTACATGATAAAGAGAAACCTTGAAGCACAAAATTCAAACAATTGGATGGCTGCAATGCAATCAGAATATAATGCACTTATAGAAAATCAGACATAGACTTTGTGTGATATGCCACCTGGCAAAAAGGCCATTGGTACTAAGTGGATTTACAAGTTGAAATGTAAGCCAAATGATGGTGAGATCAATCTCTACAAGACTAGAGTTGTTGCAAAAAGTTATGCACAACAAAAAGGCATTGACTATGAAGAGACTTTTGCTCCTACTTGTCATATGACTATTGTTCATTTTCTATCTGCATTGACAACTCACTTTGGGTAATATTCACATCAACAAGACATTTTTATGTTGTGTTGAATGGTGATATATTTGAGGAAGTATCTGTAATACCGCCTCATAATTTTGTCAAGAAAGGACAAGAAAAGAAAGTGTGCAAATGTAAGAAATATTTATATGGGTTGAAGCAATTTTCTCATGCTTGGATGAGAAAGATAACACTCATTTGGTTGAGCGAGGCTTTTGTAACAATCCAATTGAAAGCGCTTTGTATGTCAAACCATGAGGATGATGTATATCTCATCATCGTTTTGTATGTAGATGATTTGTTGATTACTAGTCCAAATGAGACATATATTACTGAATCCAAGGCTAAATGGAATGCTACTTTCAAAATGAAAGACTAGGGACTTCCGCATCATTACTTGGGCATATAGTTTAAGCAGTGTGATTGAGGTCTTGCTTTGTGTCTAGCAAGATGCATAGAGACAGTATTGTGTAAGTTTGGACGAGGATCGAAAACATATTGATACTCCGATTGAAACAGCTTTGTGTTAGGATTTTAGGTGTCTATGGCAGATGCAATCCATGAGAGGGAGAGCGTTCAACGAGAGAGAGAGAGAGAGAGAGAGAGAGAGAGAGAGAGAGAGAGAGAGAGAGAGAGAGAGAGAGAGAGAGAGAGAGAGAGAGAGAGAGAGAGAGAGAGAGAGAGAGAGAGAGAGAGAGTTTAATCGATTTACAATATACATAACACAAGAGACAAATTTCAAAGACCTATGTCTACAGTTTATTTCGACTGAATATCCAAAAAAAATACATCACAGTATCATGCCATATTAGGGAAAGAAGGTCCTGATTTAGTGTTACAATATCAGTGTACAGCATTACATCCCCTCAAACAGCAGCCAAGGAAAGGACACCCTTACCTGTATCCAAAGTAACAAAGCAACTGTTCGTTAGTTTTCAGACCGCATAACAGGTAACTGAGGTGACCTAGTTGTCATCCATGTCACCCTGGTACTATCTTAAGAAGAAGATCAAGCTGTACAAATTGAAGTGATGTGCAACAGTTTTCTTGATTTAAAGAAACAAATATACTTTAGAGTGTTAGGTCTAAATTTTTAACCATATATTTTAATGCCAAGTTAAAGTTTTTAACTTCAATATAAAATAAGGTTCTAAAAAACCTTTACTCCTTATATTCCTTCCTACATAATGGCTCATAAACTTTTAAAAGTACTTTTTGAAAGTAAGTTTATGCAATTTTTCAAAGTCGAAAATATCCTTAGAGCAACAAGAAAATAATCCTTCCAAATTTAAGCAGATACCCGTCCTGCACAACGATATCCTTTAGTATGAATTCCAAGCCAGGTTTACCCGTGCTACTATATCCCACCAGGAGGAGAATGACTGCACAATAGGCGAGTCAAAACAGCCCAGCAAAAAACTAGGCTTACTCCCCACAAATTCAGGCCGATTATCATATCTATTTACCAGGTGTAGCATTCCCCTCAAGTGAAGCCACAACACATGGTGTTAGTTGCCGATATCTGATCCATAATAAGAATACCTTTGACAACATCTCACAGTTTCTAATAGTACTCCGCCCATTCTCTAGGGCCATCCAAATCCGGTCGGCAAATGGTATCACTAACTGGCACACAATTTCACCAGCCACCATCAAAGAGCTGCCATCATACTTACCTCCAAAAGTCCGAGAAGGCCAGTACCAAAAGAGCCTTGTTGAGAGTTTCAAACAACATTAGTAAGTAAGTCGAACAGTAGATCAAGCCAAAACCTCAAATAGAGAAACAGTATAAGAAACCATTGCCAATAATCACACCCAATTGGTTATTCACAACTCTAGTTGTCTTAGAATCCCCAAAACATTTATTTTCCTACCAACCTGTTTAACCAGCAGAAACCATAGTATGTGAACCAGCCAAAGTTACCTGTACACATCATCAGAGACAATTACCTAATATCTTCAAAAGGCAGCACAACACAACAGCCAGTAGGATAAGCCCATATATAATGGCAATAGATTAGTTGGCAAGATGCCCCAACTCCACCAATCCTTGCGAATCGGTGTTTACAGAAGAGAGCCCAAAGAGCAGTATTATGAGAAAAAATTTATCTCCTAAATCCATATCAATTTTAGTCATCATTCGCCAATAGCATAATCAGCCAGCCAGATCACGAATATAACCTCAAAACCCAAAAGCAATAGGTGAAGCTATTGCCGTATCAAACTACTATTCTATCACCCATATGAATGGCTCCGGCTATACATCCAGAACCACAATACACATAGTACCTTACAAAATTAAAAAAGTATGCAATCTATTGGATATCTCCATTCAATACCCTTCGAAGCCATAATGCATGTATACCAAGTAAGCAAGTTATCGGATATCAACATCCAATACAACCTGCAAAACCCATAAACTAATTGTACACATAGTATGCTAGCTATCGGATACCAACAACCAGTACCACTCGAAGCCAGCAATTTGATCTCTACAATATCAACCCTTATGTCAACAATACCCATGGTCCAGGCTGTTAAAATCAACCCATAACCAACCCCAAAACAATCCATAGTCATCCAAATTATCCATGCTAGCAAATAGTACATCATAATCTGACCCGTGGTCCTAAAAAGGTCCTTTACACCAACCTGTATACAACAATGGCTAATAGTTTGTGCAAACCTTAATCTATGCCTAGCTTAGTAGGTAAATGTCAGGGGGCCATGTCAGTGCTGCCTGACATCCCATATTAGACGGCACCACCAATTTGAGCAGAAAACGTTTTCTTCCATTAGCAAAGCCAAGGCCAGTTAGAGAGTAGCTATTCTCTCTCAACCCATAATCAAGTCCTAGTTCTAGTAGTCAAGCCACTGTTCCCTAGAGTAAAGTGACTCAAGTGATTTCCAAGGTAAGCTCAGAAATGTGTTAACAACAGTAACTGCTGGTAGTCCCTCAAAGATAGAGCACCGGAAGTATCCTGTAAAATACAAAGACAATCATAAAATACAAGCAAAGGGTCAATTTACCAGATCAGAGCCTCACTAAGCATAAAGGTACTGCTCTGAATCAGAGCTTTGAGCAACAACCTGCAAGCTTATAAGCAATCAGACCAAAGTACTCACTTATTTGGTATGTCAACAATAGGTCAATATGCAGGAGCAATTGGCAAATAAAGGAGCCTACGATTTGTTGGTTAATCCATGAGGCAGATTTGCCAAACGTATTGAGCAGTACAAGGTTGTCTAGAGCCAATAAAGGTATAATACCCACAATGGGAGATATATCATAGCCATAGCTAGGAATACCAATCCACACGGATATCCCAAAGTAGTCTTTCAACAGATTTTTCAAATTAACATGGTAGCATTACTCACCCTTCCTGTAGAAAAAATACCATTCTAACCTCCTAAAGCTTAAGTGTTCAATGTATTCCTTATAATTTGCTACAAATGATAAGTGCTCAATAATGCCAATCGTAACCGATGCTACAGTCACCCCAGAACCACCCCATCTGGGAGATCAAACCATTCTCTACCAATCCATAGTCAAGACAAACAGGATCACACCGTTTTGATGAAAAAAATCTCATTCTAACCTCATTAGATTCCACCACCGATTTCTTGCTTGGGGCCATGCTTCGGAGCCCTCAGGTGTAGCTTGAAGAAGGTATTAGTGAAGGTGATACACATAGTGAGAGAACACACACACACTTTTTGCAGAATGAAGAATTAAGTGAGCCAGTGGCTCACCTTTATAAGGCTACACATCTGCTTCGGATCATCTCAATCGCAGTCGACCTATCTTTGGGAGAATATGAAGTGGCGGCAGAGAGGCTTTAACTCGCCGCAAGTGTAGCGCAGCATCCAGGCTATCAACCTCCCCAAATAGCACGCATTAGAAACAGGACAGAGAGACACAGTAAGTTAACCCACGTGCATATCATCAGAGAATGCAAGTATACGTGTCGACCAGTCCCACTCTCACAGGTTAAATCACAAGCCCATAATGTGAAAAATTCAATTACAAGTTCATCTAACTAAGAGATAGTTCATGCAAAGGACCTTTTTAATGGGGTAACCATTAGAGGGTAGTTCCTATCCCCCAGGTAGCATAAGCTACAGATCCCGCCGATTGTCACCGGCAAAACCAGATACAGAGAGAGAACAAAAGGAGGGAGTCTATCAAGGTTAAAAGTAATTTAAAGGAAAAAATGTTAATTCAGGATAGTCAGTCCAACAAAGCTCTAGCAGGATGCAGAGAGAGAGAGAGAGAGAGAGAGAGAGAGAGAGAGAGAGAGAGAGAGAGAGAGAGAGAGAGAGAGAGAGAGAGAGAGAGAGAGAGAGAGAGAGAGAGGTTTTAAGGAGGAAAAACCAAAAACCATGCTATTACACTAAATTGATTTTAGAAGTCTTTACATAGATATAAGCTAAAGTGACTACTAAAGTTTGCGTGCTAAAAAGAGTGGTGTGCATCTGTCTACCACAAGAGTAGTTTCCATAGGTAGACCCAATAATAGGGTCTTGAAAACCAAAAATCCCACCATCAAGTCCAAACCATTGATAGAGGGCTTGTAGAAAACATATGGAAGAGTCTAACAAACCACTTGAAACATGAGTAGAAGCCCCCCCCCCCCCCCCCCCCCCCCCCCCCCCCCCCCCCCCCCCCCCCCCCCCCCCCCCCCCCCCCCCCAGGGATAATAACATCAGGATGTGTGTACGTCTCTTGAAAAATAATCAAAGTAGTGGGACAACAAAACTCAACCAAACCAAAAAATATTAGAGGTCTCACCACTTATTTGTGTGGTATTGTCTATAACCTGTACAAGCTTTATTGACTATGACAACATAAAGAAATTAGAAGACTAAGTAGTGGGACAATAAAACTCAACCAAACTGACAAATATGAGAGGTCTCACCACTTATTTGTGTGGTAGTATCTATAACCCGTACAAGATTTATTGACTATGACAACAAAACTAAACCAAACCGACAAATATGAGAGGTCTCATGACTTATTTGTGTGGTAGTGTCTATAACCCATACACGATTTATTGACTATGACAACATAAAAAAACTAGAAGACCAAAGGACATTACGTTCAATTAGAACCATTTGTGCTTTAGCATCAATATTGAAAAGATTTATATGACTTCACTCTTAGCAAAACACTTGTTGGAAGGATGGTATGTCTTATCACAATGAACACAAGGAGCATAGAACTCTGGACAATAGGGGGACAATGCAGCTCAACACTCTTGTCTATCTCCACTACGTGGGACTTCAAAATCTTGTTGATAAATTTTTTCATGAGCTTCTACTACATCATGGTACTGTCTCTGCAGCACCATTTTAAAACCCTATGTGCATGCTAGCATATTGCGCCCTAGGAGATGACGGATGACAACATTTTAGAATGTAGTGTGCAAAAATCCTTTCCGGACACCAACTCAAGTCGTGTGCAAAGCTCCTATAGTAGCATTTTAAAATGCCTACCCTAGCCAACTTGGCTTTGATACCATTTTTAGGATCGGAGACGGATATGGCAAGTGTGCGCTCCTTGCCGCACTGTCGAAGCAAGGGACTTGCCGTTACTCCGTGTGCGAGCCATAGACGGCTCCAAGCACACAACTAGCTTAATTAGTAAGCTCAAAAGAGGGCAATGGTGTGTCACTCACCGCTTTATGCTCCTGCCGTGGAGGATTCCTCGCCGCGAAGAAGAAGGAGACACCGCTATGTCGCGCTCAACCGCTTCACCGCCGTCGTGCCGCCGCAATGCTCTCTCTCTCTCTCTCTCTCTCTCTCTCTCTCTCTCTCTCTCTCTCTCTCTCTCTCTCTCTCTCTCTCTCTCTCTCTCTCACACACACACACACACACACACACACAAGGAGGTGAAGAACAAGAAGATGGAGATGGAGTTGGAGATGGCGCAAGAGCACTCTTCTATTGCACAAATGAGAGAATAAGTGAATTTTAGGTTTAGTTGGCTTTTATATGAGCTACCCCATTCACACTTGGACGCCCATGCTTAGCCAACTAATCCCCTGAATGTCCCAGTTAGAGTGCGCCTCTCATCGGCGATCACTCTTACCCTTTTCCTATTGGTCCGACAAGCCCGGTACCTGACTCTACCAAATACATAATACACGTCCGTCGTAGGTGATGGGGTGTCCGTGAGCCGTGAGGGTTAACATGCCCCCCTTCTTGATGTAGATTCTGTCCTCGGAAGCTATTGAGTTGAAGCTCGTTCGTTGAGGTGGAAGAGCATTTGAGATGAATGTCCTTAGCCTTCTTCAGTCGCTACAAAATCAAACAACATTGGCACAGTACTTGCATTCTCATAAGTGATTAAAAAGCATATGCAGTTTTAGGTAGACAAGTTGATTGGTAAAAGAATTTCAAACAATTTATCAGCAATGAACATTAAATTGCAATGTAATCAAATGCATAAACAGATGTAAAGGTAAAAAATTAAACAAGTCTGGGGTCGCTAATTTGACGGTCGAAAAGAACTAGAGATCGAATATTAATACCATGGGTAAGCTTCCTAATTTTCTGAGTCAATTAAGTTGTTTAATCGCGAGAGCCAAGTATTCATGTTCGAGGGCTGACTAGAGGCTATATCTAGAAGACCTTGTAGTTAAGCTACCATAAAAGGAATTTCTCATGAAATCATCACCTGACTGATTACTTTTTCTTTGACCCCCCAAAGTCTTTTCACAGTGATTCAATTTTGATGTGTGTGCTTATTTTGTATGCCTTGGGTTTTTTGCTTTTCAAGGAAAAGCGCCCATACTGGGAACCTCTAGGGCTCTAGTACCATAGGCAATACATGTGAGTGAAGTACCAAACCAAGCTGAGATTTCTCTTCCAGCTTAAGATTTTACAGTGTGGCACTTTGATTTTCTTTTTGTTCATTTTCAGCATTTTAATTTTGTAACTTTGGGGGGTCATATAACACTGATACACCTCCCCAGGCTCATCACACTAGTAAACTCCCTTTATAATACTTAAGCTAAAGGTCAATAGGGTCAAGCCCACTAGAAAGCCCTAGTACATTTCACACAATGCTGCCTAAATCGGATTAAGAACCTAAGTAACCATTAATTATTAGGAAGGCATTCCCCATGGTATTAAGAGAAGATTTCTAACACCTAACTTGGTCAAACTAGTTTGTCGGACTGCTTGATTTTTAAACCTAGACAAGTGATTATGACAAAAAATTACATTGAATTAAATGTTTGATACTAAGAAAATGCGGTGAATATTAGGCTACCAATCACAATTAAAGCTGACAATCATAGATGCAAAAAAGATAAGGGGCAATGCTAATGGACAAGAAACACCTGTTTGTGTCGATGGTCACGCTTGATTTGAAGAGTGAGTTGAGATAAAGATTCCCTGAAGGTCCAAATCCTACCAATAGCAACACGCTCCTGTACACACTAGGAAACAAAAGGAATACCTCCAGGAGCCACATTAGTGGAAAAAGGTACCAACACTTATTGAACACAACAAAAAACATAAGGAACCCTAACCTAATTATTTGCACTCCCCCTAGAAAGTCAAGGGAATAGGATATTGTAGAGGTTGGGGGGAAACCCTAAGGCTAAACCCCTATCCTCGTCGTCGAGATAAACAGAGTCATCATCCATGAGACCATATGTGCCATCCGTGTAGTCGTGTAAATTTTCTTCTTCATCATAGGTGCCCATGTTTACTAAGAAGGTCACTAGACGCCTATAGTCATCTTGGTCAAAAGGGTAGGCTTGTGCAATGGGAGAAACGCTCTCTGCTAAGTATGGATCAGACGTGGTCAAGAGACGTATCAGCCATTCTAACTCCTCAAAATTCCTCTCACATGCTAGCGTACCTATCAAATCCCATTCACATTCAAGCACTGGAAAGACCATGTGAAATATTTGTGAAAAGTAACGAGGGTACCTCTCACCCAAGGCAGGAGTGGATGACTCTAGTGTACTAGCCATATCTGTACACGCAAATAGATGATGGTTAGAGTGCAAATATTACAAGTGTCGTGTTCTTGTGCATAATTTGTTTTTATGATTTGTGTTATGGCTCTTGCTCTTTTACTTTTTTATCTTGTTTTTGTGAGTATAAGGCTTTATATATACATTCCCTAAGATCAGAGATTAAGAGGTCAGGGAGAAAGGTTGAGAGGGAAGCAAGTGAATGATGGATGTCCACAAACACTCCCCTCTTCCTTGGGTAGATCATACCGTTTGAAATGATGTCGTCACCCTTTGAAACCAATTGTTCCAGTTGGTAATAGGTGAGGATTTTTGCCAGTAGTTTTCTATTACCCTAGGTGCCTTGTCAAGTTGCAAGGGTGGTAAGGTACTCTCCCAGGATCGAAGTTGAAGTGGTTCATCAGGTGATTCTTGAACACTGGGAGGTGTGGATTCTTTTGTAGGTTCATGGAGGTCCATTACTATAGATGGAGACTGTGTAGAAGCTTTTACCTCTATGGATGTATTACATGAGGAGCTAGAAGCTTCATGGAACTCCCCCCTTCCTGAGCTAGGTGGAATAAATTGGTTTTGCCTTGGAGCCCAAACTAGCTCTGGACTAGGTGTGTAGCATTCTGTGATCTTTCCCTTCCCACGGTCTGCCATTGGCTTTAGCATTACACTGTTTGACTCATATGGGTTTGTTGTCGATAGGGAAGGACACATTTTACGTTTAGGTACCCAAATTTGCTCATTTCCATCATAGTAGCCTTGGGCTTCTAATAGTTGTTTTGGAATCCATCGTCATTTGGTCTTTACTCTCCTAGGGCACGCTCTTGGTTTTCCCGGGAAATTTTTTCTTGGAATGGATGGGAGGGTTGAGGTAGTTGGATGTAAGGCCTTGGGGACCCATTGATATGTACTCTTATGTCGTGCAGGTTGAGTACTTGCAATATTACTGATTGCTGCAACTACAAGTGTTGAAGTGCTAGATTCATGGGTAGCCGGCAAAGACCAGTTAACCACCTTGGCTTGTGAATGTTGGCTATCCTTCAACTTTGCTAGAGTTTGCAACGTAGGTGACTTTGCTTGAATGATAAGGGTAAGAGTCGGTGGTCGCGTCGTGACACTAACAGTATCCCAATCAATAGTGCATTTGGTTGCCAACATCCACGTGCGTCCCAGGTTTACATTGCCTTCCATAGCTCCCGCGGGCATGACTAGAAACCTCTGCACTATGCTTCCATTGTCATAGACAACAGGGGTCTGAAGGACTCCAAGAATAACAGTTTTCTTTTTATTAATGCCCTTGACTTGCATCGTACTCGGGGATAGGGTTGGTTTCCCTAATTGACACCAAACTCCATAGGATAACAAATTGTGTGTAGCTCCCGTATCTAATAAGGCATTGTATAGTACTTTCCCATAGGGGCTATTTAGCTCAATTGGGTATCGTAGGGGTGGCTCAGATTCTAATGAGTCCTCATTTGTGTCCTCGAAAAATGCTTGCGTGATTCCCAGATTAGCCTCTCGTTGGCGTCTAAGACGTTGTTGTCGTTCTCGAGCCTCAACTCTTGCTTGGATTTTTTTAAGCTCTGCTTGTTCCTTGACAGCCTTCTTTTGATGGATGGCTTGCAACTCTTCCTGGCTTAGAGGATCATAATATCTTTTGAATTTACTCCCATTAAGGAATCCAATGGTTTCAACTCCATCTAGAGTCTCCACACGAATGGTACCTTGCGGGGTAATTTCACACACTCGATATGGCCCCTTACCAGCGTATTTCAATTTCTTCTTTTCATTACGTATTCTGTACATAAGAACTTTATCACCAACCTTGATGTCTTTATCCTTTAAATGGCTATCAAACCACTTCTTTCTCCTATTCTTCTCCACTAGAGCATTTCGCACAGCTAATTGCCTTTCTTCATCTAGCCTTTCCAAGATATATAATCGCTCCACTAAGGGGTTACCATCCCAACCTTCTTGAGAAGCTACTCGAAGACTAGGAATGACAAACTCCCATGGCATAACTGCTTCGTGGCCATACACCATCTTAAACGGTGTGCAATTAATAGCAACTTTATACACAGTACGATAAGCCCATAAAGCTGATGTAAGCTTTAGGTCCCAATCAGTGCGATGAGCCTCGACTGTCTTTGTCAAAATGGAGATGAGAGTTTTGTTGGTACTCTCAGCTTGGCCATTTGCTTGGGGATAATAGGGTGTAGACTTGTGGTGAGATATCATGAAGTTTGATGTGAGTTCTTTTATTACTTCATTTTAAAATGAGTTCCATTGTCACTCACAAGTTCAAAGGGGGATCCAAAACGTGTGATAATGTTCTCAAAGAGGAACTTAGCTGTTGTTTTTGTATACGCCTTTCGTGTTGCTTTTGCTTCAGCCCATTTGGTTACATAGTCGGTAGCGACAATGATATATCGTGATTGCGTGTTACGTGCAGCCGGACTAATCGGTCCTACAAAGTCTAAGCCCCACTTTTCAAATGGTTGGGCTACCTTGATGGGATGTAGAGGCATCCTATCCCTTCTTTGTGGCTTGTTGAAGCGTTGGCATTCATCACATCCCTTTGCAAAAAGTGATGCATCCTTAAACAGAGTGGGCCACCAATAGCCTGACTGTAAGATCTTTCGGGCAGTCAACTTTCCTGAAAAGTGACCACCAGCTACGCCCATGTGTGCCTCTTGTAGAATATATAAATACTCATCCTCGTGGGCACAGCATCTAAGAACATCATCTTTTCCTCTCTTATAGAGAGTTCCAGCCAGTAAGCAATAGGGTTCGCATTCCTTGATTAATTTTCGAGCTATATCTTTTCGCAGTTCTTTGGGTGGAAAACCATTAACTAAGAAGTTAACAATCTTTTCACTCCATTCAGGCATTGTCTCAACAATGAACAAAGGAGTATCAGGCAATTCATCATCAACCCCGTAGGAGCTTCGCCATTAGGGATACGAGATAAATGATCCGCCATGACATGTTTCCTCCCAGGCCTCACAACAACGGTGAAGTCAAACTCAAGAAGAATTAACAACCATCGTGTAATTCGACCTGTGGAACACGGCTTGTTTACCAAATATAGCAATGCTTGATGATCAACATAAAACACAAACTTGGTAGCAAGAAGGTAATAGCGAAATTTCTTTACTGCGTAAATCATAGCTAGACCTTTGCGCTCTGTAGTAGTGTAGTTCATCTCGGCATCATTTAATTGGCGACTTGCAAAGCTAATAGGGTAGTCCAATTTATGTTCTCCTGGTTGAGTTAGAACACACCCAATAGCAAAATTTGATGCATCAATATGCACATGAAAAGGTACATTCCAATCAGGTGTTCGCAGGATTGGAGCACTTGTTAGGGCCTTCTTTAATAACTCATAAGATTGATGACATTCTTCCGTCGAGTGAAACTCGATAAGAAGCTTGTACAATGGACGCGCTATCTCGGCAAAGTTTAAAATAAATCTTCGATAATAACCAACATGGCCCATAAATCTTTGAACTCCTTTATAGTTCGTAGGTGGTGGCAAATCGGCAATGGCTTTAATCTTACTCTCATCTGTGGATATCCCGTTCTTGGACACTATATGCCCTAGAATGACTCCATGCTTAACCCAAAATTGACATTTGAAAGGGTTCAATGAGATGCGATAAAATCTGCACCTTTCAAATATTTTTTGTAGATATAACAAATGCTTCTCCCAAGAAGAATAAACATAAAGGTCGTCTAGGAAAGCTTCACAAAACTCCCTTAGAAATTCTTTAAAAGCAGTGTTTATTAATCGTTGGAATGTAGCAGGGGCATTCGTTAAGCCAAAAGCCATAACACGAAATGCAAACACTCCAAACTCTGTGATAAAAGCAGTTTTAGCTTGGTCCTCCAATGAAATTGTGATTTGATTGTAACCAGAGTACCCATCTAAAAAGCTATAAGCTTCCTTGCCTGCAACTCTTTCAAGCACATGTTCTGAATATGGCAAGGGATAATGATCTCTCCTAGTGGCTGCATTAACTTTCTTGAGGTCCACGCACACTCTTAGTTTCCCATTCTTTTTTGGCACAATGACTATTGGGGAAACCCATTCTGAGTGCTCAATAGGGTATATGAATCCACATTGGATAAGTTTTTCAATCTCCTCTTGTACAATTTTGGCGTACTTAGGATTCATTGGATAGGGTCGTTGCTGGACGGGTTTAGCAGTGTTGTGGTAAAGGGGACCTTTACCATAATTAATATGCAGTCAAGGAACTGTCAGGATGACTTCAGATTCCAATTAGGAAGTCATCAGGTCAGAGTCAACTCAGGAGATAATCAGAAACCTATTAGGAAGTAAGTAGGAAAAGACATTATGTGAAAGGATGTAACTTTTCGTAGGGGCTTTTGTATCTTTTGTGATCTTCGATGATGTAAGGAAGTAAGGGGATGACGCTGATGTGTGTGATGATGATGGGAAATGGAAGGCGGCAGTTATATCTATCTGTCTATTGTCTGTTCTGATTCTGATCTATGTCTGATGAATAACTGATGAAATCCTGAGTATAAATATGAGATATATGTATTCCCTTTGATCTTGTCGATGAAGTATCTGAAGGTTTGAAGTGCATACATACTGTGTAGTCCTGTATTGGTGGTTGGTTAAGTGTTAGGCAATTATCAGAGAATATGCAGAATCTGTCTAAGCCTTTCCTGATCAACCCCATTACATGTTGATCATGGGAATTGTATGTTGCACCACAGAAGGTGGAACGCCCTTCATGTCATGATATGTCCAAGCAAAGATATCCTTGTATTCCTTGAGGAGCTCCTTAAGTACAGCCTCTTCAGTTTCGGTAAGGTCTTGAGCAAAAAAGACTGGTTTAGACTCCTCACCTGGTTCTACTAATTCTATCTCTTTAACTACCGTTGGACCATCATAGACTCCGCTGCTTCCATTGGTAGGTATTCGTTGGGCTTTGGCATACACAACCTTTCGCTCCCCCGTGGTATAAGATTTAAAATGTTCAAGAGCCGTATGTAAGTCAGCAGGCTCTTGCCCTGACGGAGACCTTTCTTTTAGTTCTGCCTCCTTTTGTTGTTGTGCTAACTCTCGGTTTTGACGTCTTCTTATAGTTCAACTCAATTTCGACTCTGTAACCTCCAATTGAGCGAGGTCAATGGGTCGCGGGCTGCACCACGTGACACTCTGGAGATGTTCACCCCAATTGTCTACTAGCTTTCGATGAGCATCACATGCCCCTAGATAGCTAAGCCATTCTACAGTAGATCTTTCCTTGTTTATCCTAGCTCTCACATTTGCTCGATATCGTCGTCTCTTATATCACCTTTGTTTCTTGTTAAGGTTTTGATTTTGGTAAATGTTTGAACTCGACTCGCTTGATAGGTCTTCGCTTGTATCTTCTTCACTCTCATATAAATTACCATAGATGGTCGTACTAGACCTTGAGTGTTCAGTTTCTATACTTGGCTCACTCGATGTTTCCTCAAGTTCTGAATCCATTTCTCCCTGAGATTCCGTTTCTGATGTGTATTGGCCTGAAGCCTTTGAGGAATCATCGGTTTCACTCTCAGGTAGGTGTGCCTCTTTCTTATCATCGGATGTTACATGCGCTACACCTAACATATTTACTGGTGCAATGTGTGGTATCTCTTCCCCATCTGGTGTTACCCAGGTTATTCCTCTAGCTCCCCATGTATCTATAGTTGCCGCTAGGTGTACCCAATCGACATTGTCTGACTCAGCCATTCCGGGTAGGATATCCATATAAGGAGAGTTCTCCCCAATATCCGTGTCTTCGTTACCCGTGTAACAATACTGTAATGGAGCTGAGTGTTGTGTCTGATCGATTATAAATGATGAATTTATTTCCTAGAGGATGCGTTCGACCACTTAAAAGATCAACTCGAATGACAGAGTCTTGGAACTGTAAGTAGACGTGGTTTTTGGACCAGTCATGCACCATTTTTGCTTCCCTCATGAATGGACGCCCTAAGATCATCTCAAATGACATAGGATGCTTGGAAAAATCCATAACAATGAAAGTCTGCCTTACCTTGTGTCCCAAGACCTTGATTCTGAGATCCTTTAGCATTCCAATAGGCGTAACAATAGATCCATTAGCCATTTTTACCACTACGCTTGTGGCTTCAAGGTGAGGTCGCCCCATAGACTCCCAACAACTCTTTGTCACCATGCTAACTCCCGCACCACCGTCAAGGACTCCCTTTGTAGTTAATCCTTTAGTAGTGATTGGCAGAGTAGCATTAGATTCATCACCTTCAAAGTATTGCCCCAACTTGTTAACGGGTACTTCAATTACAGATTCATGTCCCGCTAGGTCAAATGGTGGTGCTAAATATTCCTCATCATTCATTACCGAGTAAGGTTTGTTCATATGTGCAAACTGTGGTAATCCGGCGTGTAATTCTCCATTGAGGAAGGCTCGAAGAGCTGAGACTAGCTCGGGGTCTTTATATAGTTTGGACATGATGGTGGTTCTAACTTCTGAAGACATGAAATCCATCAATTTGGCAACATTTAATGGCATCTTGTGGGACGTAGGACCCTGACAAGAGAATGGTGAAGATGGAATCTCCACTTCCTCAAGGGGGTCGGGTATTCCCTCACCAAACATTCTCTCTAGTAGGAAAGGTGTGTGTCCACTTTCAGATGTCCTACCTTCACTCTCTTCCCGAATGATACTGGGTATAGCTAACGGCCTGTAGTTCTTGTGAGGTTGAACTTGTGTGGAGAACACTGTGTCCGACATCTGGATATGTTTGGGTTCAGGTTCTAATGTTCGTTGAGTTTCTTCCACCAAACCCCTCAGTTGTTGGACTCGTTTAATTTCCACTGTTGGGTTTGGATAGGTTCCAATCTTTCTCTTGCAATCCTCATTTTTAGTCTCTCGTGGCTTATCTTGGGGGTTCGCAACTGGGTAGTTTAACTTTGAATACTCTTTTGGTGTTCATCGTAATTCCCTCTCGTGATCCTCCTCACTGGCTTTTTCCTTTGTAGTAATAGTTTTGGTCTCCGTGGTCTGTATCGAATCTGAGTCATCCTCAGGGTCATTCATATACACGGGATCCTCTCCTGTCCCTATGTTAGTCTTTGAACTAGGTTTTGAGCTAGAAGCATTAAGGGATTTCTTTCTTCGTGTTTTCTTCTTTCTCGCTCGGCCAATGGATGCAGCATCTCTCTCTTCGAGGATGTAATTTTGCTTTTGGAGCATCGACCGTGTGAGTGCATTCACTGGTGCTATGTTTATAGTTGGTGGTGCCCATCAACAATCTCTATTATGTTCAATGGTGTGATTTTCGGTGCGTTTGGATTGTTAGGACATTGTGCAATCAAATGATCTATGCCACAACGATTACAAGTGAGTATTGGCATTGCCAATGCACTCCCTTGACTTGTTTGCATTAGTGCAGCATTCTTTTGCATTCTAATGGGGCACTCAGCTACTCGATGTGGTCCACCACATTCGTAGCACTGAAGAGGTGGTGTCCTGGCAAAACTATTAATGTTTTGGCCTCTTGCTGCTAGCGCAGTAGCTTGATATACCGTTTTGATTTTTCCCCAATGATCTTCCATATATTACATTTGACACTCCTCAAGCATGTCGACTCCATAGGTGATACTAGAGTCTATGTCTTCTTCGCAATCTACATAAGTAGTAGATGACTCACAACCTATTTGGTTCATAGGTGTAACTCTTGGATGAGGGGGTTGCGGTCCTAGCACTGGAGGTGGCAACGGTGTGGTTTGGACCACATTTTGGGTTCTAGGGACCATGTGCTATAATGGCAACTGTTGCTCCATGGGTGGGGTAGGCATCAATGCAGGAACTCGAGGTGAGTCTGCCCAAGCTATAGGCGGTCTATTTTCCATGATGCGTTTAAGCATTAGGCAATCCTTCGCTTGATGGCCATACCTACCACACGTGTTACAAGTCCCGTTAAACTTTACTCTGAAAGTAGGGCATTCACTCGTAGTATGTGGGCCCAAGCAAATTGAGCACCATTGTTGCTCCCTTCTTGGATACATATGAGTGTTTTGTGGAGCACGATTACCCCTAAGGCTTTCTTGGATGGCCTTTGTGAGATCTGCCAAAGTCATCTCAGATATCGTTTGCTCTTTCACGATTGGCTTTATCTTCATTGGCTCATGCCGTGATGCTTGCGAGCTACTAGACTTCGGCTCGGCAGACACTCTTTCTCCTGCAATCATTAAATTATCCTCCAATTGGATTGCATTCATGGTGACTGCTTCCCAAGTAGTGATACCTCTAATGACTAGGCCATTATAAATACTTTCATGTCGTAGTCCCCTAATGAATCTATCGAGCAATTGGTTGTTGTTGAATCGCTCATTTGGATTGCATCGAGAATTCAAATTCTTTAGGCGACTAATGAAGTCTCTCACGGATTCACCTTCTTCTCGTTGGGCTTTCTGGAGCTGAGAGGCTACACCCCAAAGTACTCCCTCTCGTATGTATTCTTTTAAGAACAGTCTCCTAAGAGTAGAGTAGATCGTTTTCTCTTCTACTCTTAAGGTTCTATACCAATCTCCAGCCTTTCCGCTTAGGGTCATTACACTTATGTAGCTCATTGTGCTCTTCCAAGGAATCGCACACATGTTCAAAGACTTCCATATGCTTTCTAGCATCTCAGTCTCCATTTAATTTCTGTGTGAGCTTAGCTACTTGAACTGCCTTGCTCCTAGGCTCTCTATCAGGTGCACTACGCATGTTTTCCGCAATAGAGCGACCGATAGTTTGAGAAAATGCTGCCAAATCTCCTATTTGAGCAGGTATAATGGGTGTATGTGCTCCTGGAACCACATGTGAGATGGGAGTTGGCCTTGGCCTTGGCATATGCGCGGCTCTTGGGTCCCAAATTTCGTATGGTGGTGTACCAGACGGTGGTCCAAAGTTTACAGGCGTGGCCCTAGGCATAGGGGGTGCTTGATATGGAATGTTATTATTAAATGGCATGGCTCCACTTGTATAAGAGCTTGGATAATTCCATTGTGGATTGTAAGCTCTTGGAATAATCGGAGGTGTAGGAGCTACATGAGGCTGAGGTACGACAGGTGCACATGATTGATAGATACATGTAGGTATAGTTGGGGGCACTGTGCTACTAGGCATCTGCGCAGTCTTAACAAATGAACTCCATGGTGTACTTCTTGTCATGCTCACCACTGGGATATGCATGGTAGCCGTAGTGTCATTAAGAGAAAGATGAGCTAGATCTGGGAAGGTAAAGCTGCCACTTGTGGGCTCAGATTGTACTGAGGCTCCTGGCGAAACAACATATGGAGGATCAATGGGGCTCACTGAGGGAGTCTCCATTCGTGACAGGGTTGGTTGGTTGGCCTTTCCCGTATCCAAGAATCTCATTAGGCCTGTTGAAGGCATGTTGATCCCTGTGTTCTGTCTTTCTAACTCGTCAATCCTATGGAGGACATCACAGACTTTCTGTTGTTGCTCATCTATGCTAGTAGCACCCGATGTGGATTGTAGAACATCTAACCAACCCACATGATAGGTGTGTCCTGTGTACCGATCAGTTAAAGCTTCTGCTTATAGGTCATACTCCCAATTTTCGTTTAGGAATATCCCATCTAGGCCTAGCGTGCTGGAGGTTTCCCTTGAAGTGGAAGCATTATTGCTCCCCATAGCTTGCCCCTCCGTGACTGCTACCTTGGGAGCACTCGGTTGCTCGGCTGGCATGATTGTTGTCATAGGAGCCTTTGCTTTTAGGGCTCGACTTTGTTCTAGCCTTCGTAGGTTCTCAATTTCCCTCTCCCTTGTTGCTTGCATATAGCGTTCGATCTCTTGTACTTCGGCAAGACTCCTACCATCGGGTAGTAAAACCTCAGAGGGAGATAGTCCTAAAGGATCAGGAGGTGCAGGGGATGGAACATTCACATGCACACTCTCAAGAAGCATAGGGTCCATTTTAGGCATGAATGACGAATTTACTTCCCCACTCCCTTCATTTATTTCATTAACCGCATGTTCAGAGCGAGTAGCTCTACTAAGGGTCTCTTTTAAGCGGCTAAACACACTGGACCCGGGCCGTGGGCCCATGGCATGCATGTCTTGACTTGAACTATCAGGGTTTGGTGTAGGATACCCCTCCATGACTTTGTAGTCAGAGGAAGAATCACTAGATGCGATATGAGGATCTTGGGTCGCGCTACCTTGAGTCCCGGCCGAAGGTCCAGAACCTAGGGTGGAGGAATAATGGGTGCCCGCGTAAATGGAGGCACTACCAATATGCTCATGCTCTAACACTCGTCCAGAGCATAGGTTCATATGAATTGGATCCCCTAGAAGTGTCAGTGAGGGCCCGTGAAGGCTCCTCACCTAGTAATTTTGGGTGTTTTGCAACCCAAGTCTTTTCTTATTTTTTGATTTTTTGGTCCTTTTTTTCTGACCCAGCTATAGAATAGAACGTATGATAGCTCAAAATGAGCGTTTCGGTCAGAGGGACGTGCCGTGCTTTACAGCCCTCCGTTTGGTCACTTTATGCCCTCGGAATCCCTAAAACCATCAATTTCTAGTAGGGAACTAGGCCCGAATTAGAAAGTCTAAGGGTGCAAGTGGGAAGAGAAGGGAGGAGAGTGGAGGACTTGCCCCACATGCTCTCATTCCCTCTTGAGGGGGTAGGGTATATATATAAGAGTGAGTCTAGTATATATCATAAGATTGAGGAGTGAGGCCTGAGCCTGGGCTTGGGCTTTGGGAAACAATCGCGATCAAAATTTTAGTGTAGCCCCCCAATCACTCACGCTTAAATATTTTCGGGTTTTTTTTTTTTTTTTTGGGGGGGCGACGACCGCGCGCGGATTTGGTGACCCTTTCTTGGCCACACACACTCTCACCTACCTAACTTCCCAATCAACAGCTCACAGACAGCTCACTACCTTATCTACTTAGTAACAGTGCTGCTAACCACTAAGTAATCTACTAACTAATCTGTTAACTGCTTGCTGACAGTGACCTAACTGTCCACCTACTTCCTCTCTCACTACCTGCTGTGCAAACACTGTGTGCAACCAAACCTTGACAGAAAACTGTGTACAGAACTGTGTGCAAACAGAAATTGCTAACTGCCTTCCTACTTATTTATTCACTGCAACCAACCTAACGACTACTAATTGTGCAAAGACTGTGTGCAAACAGAAAACACAACATTATGCAGAAATCACAGAACTTGCAGACAACACAGAAATTAACAACATACAGAAAAACAACTCATTCCTCTTCCTCTTCCTCTTCCTCTTCCTTCCTACTACAAACAACTCATAGGAGAAGCACAAAGTGCCTCTTGGGCTTAGTGCAGGGCGATTCCCCGACAGCGGCGCCAAAAATGTGCGCTCCTTGCCGCACTATCAAAGCAAGGGACTTGCCGTTACACCGTGTGCGAGCCATAGACGGCTCCAAGCACACAACTAGCTTAACTAGTAAGCTCAAAAGAGGGCAATGGTGTGTCACTCACCGTTTTATGCTCCTGCCGTGGAGGATTCCTTGCCGCGAAGAAGAAGGAGACGCCGCTACGTCGTGCTCAACCGCTTCACCGCCGTCGTGCCGCCGCAATGCTCGATCGCACTCACTCTCTCTCTCTCTCACACACACACACACATACACACACACAAGGAGGTGAAGAAGAAGAAGATGGAGATGGAGATGGAGCAAGAGCACTCTTCTATTGCACAAATGAGAGAATAAGTGAATTTTAGGTTTAGTTGGCTTTTATATGAGCTCACCCCATTCACACTTGGGCGCCCATGCTTAGCCAACTAGTCCCTTGAATGTCCCAGTTAGAGTGCGCCTCTCATCGGCGATCACTCTTACCCTTTTCCTATTGGTCCGACAAGCCCGGTACCTGACTCTACCAAATACATAATACACGTCCGTCGTAGGTGATGGGGTTTCCGTGAGCCGTGAGGGTTAACAGCAAGTGCAAGTAGATGCAATCCATGAGAGGGAGAGCACGGAGAGAGAGAGAGAGAGAGAGAGAGAGAGAGAGAGAGAGAGAGAGAGAGATGAGTGTCCACAAAAGAATTTTTTTAATGTTGGGTAGTTCATGCATATTACGGTTGATTAAGAGGCAACCTATTGTGATCCCTTCTGAGACTAAGTATAGGGCATTCTTCATAGCTACAATTGAGTGTGTATGGATCAGATGCATTATGGCTGATTTGAGTGTTGGATAGGACACTGCCAACATTGATAGCTAGAGCGCATTGAGAGTTGTGCTCGCACAAAGCATGTTGAGGTGCATTATCACTATGTCAAGGAGAGACTCTTAGCATGAGAAATTATCTTGTCTTATCAACACAGGACAACCTTGCAGATCTTCCACAGAGGCATTTCCTCGTAGAAGTTTGAATCTTTTCACAAAGCTTTGGGTGGATCTTCTTCTCTTTGTGGATTGATCATGTACTTAGGGCATTGTTCTTCATGTACACTATGTGCCAGCTCTTGTTCATCGCATCACTCTCAGGGAGGATTTGTTACCATGTATGTGGTAGTGATGCGTGTGAACACACTTACACAAGTTTTCCCTCACTAGGAGGTTTTTTCCTCCATGCATTGTATATGTGCCCATCGCCTTAGGACTATCTTATCTTTCTATTTGTGCACTAAGCAATACACTTCCTATTCTGTGCCTTGAGCTTCTTCATCTTCTCGAAGCTGTGTGTGCATCCCTGCAACCCTAAGTCCAAGAGTGGATGATTTAAGATGCTTTTCTTGGGCATATTTTCTCAAGCACAAGGAAAAGGCCTTTGATATTTTCAATAGTTGGTGTATACTTGTGGCAAACTAATCATGCAAGCAGTTCAAGATTATTCATGCATAGTAGTGGTGAGTTCAAATCCAATGGACAAGCTCCATTTCCTCTCTTGCAACCAAAGCAAGGTTACATAGAGACATTGCTATGTAAGTTTGGACTTGAGTATTGCAAACCTATTGCCACTCCCATGGAAACAGGTTTGAAGTTGAGTCTACATGATGCTGGCGATCCTACTGATGTCACTCTTTACCAAACTGCTGTTGGCTGCCTCATTTATGTATGCAACACGAGGCCAGATATTTAGTTTGCAGTCTCACAGGTCAGCAGATTTATGCATAGCCCAGGGTCTAAGCATTCGCAGGCTGTCAAGAGTATTTTCCGCTACCTTAGTGGCACTTTACATCTTGGCTTGTTTTATCCCAAGGGGGGATCATTGCCGCCAGACTTACATGCTTTTTCGGACCCAGATTGGGCTGGATGTTTTGACACGCGAGTGTCCACAAGTGGTTTTTGTTTCATGCTTGGCAGTTCATGTATATCATGGTTGAGCAAGAAGCGACCTACTGTGGCCACTTCGAGTTGTGAGGCTGAGTACAGGGAAGCCTTCACAGCTACGGTTGAGTGTGTATGGCTCACATGCCTTATGGCTGATTTGGGTGTTGGACAGGACATTGCCAACATTATCTACACTAATAGTTAGAGCGCATTGGCAGTTGCGAGGAACCCAATTTTTCATGCTCGCACAAAGCACATTGAGGTGAATTACCACTATGTCAAGGAGAGGCTCTCAGCAGGAGAGATCAGCTTGGCTTATGTGGCAACACGGGACAACCTTGAAGATCTTTTCACAAAGGCATTGTCTCGTGAGAAGCTTGAAGCTTTCCGCAAAGCTTTGGGTTTACTCCCCTTTGTGGACTGATCCTGTCCTCAAGGCATGACACTTCCCTTTACTCATGTGCCAGCTCTCATTCACCGCATCACTCCAGGGGGGATTTGTTACCATATACATGTGGTAGTGATGTGTGTGAACACACTAGGACCGCCGGGGCATTTTTTCCCTCTTTAGGAGGTTTTTTCCCCCGTGCATTGTATATACGCCCATCACTCTAGGGCTATTGATCTTTCCATTGCACACTAAGTAATACTCTCTATTGTGTGCCTTGAGCTTCCTTCGTCTTCCCCAAGCTGTGTGTGTTTCTCTGCGACCCTAATTCCAACATCTTGATGTATTTACGGTCAGGTAAATTTTATCAAAGTAGAAACCCTAGTATTAGAGACCAATCAAGTCATATTTCAATCGAGGGTAGTGTCAATCAAGGAACCATACCCACCTTAGAGCCAATCTTGGAGGAAAGTCTTTCTGATACTTCTTTGGAGAGATCATACACCTATATGGATAAGGAATCCAAAAGTGTGAATTTCAAATAAGAAACCAAAATGGAAGCAAGACTATCACAACATGCACCAAACCTGAAACTATGGGCTTAAGCTTGTAGTGCCCGTAGATTACAGTGGCGAATCATATTTTGACAAAGAGGGAAACATGTGTATAGTTGAGCTTAATCCTTTTATTGTAGACAAGTGGAGATTAATAGGCATGAAAGAAAAGGTTGACGTAGAGCCTGAGGAGAAGCCACCGAAGCTGGACATTCCAAATTCCAAGCTTAGACGAGTAAATGTAGCTACACATATCAACACCAAAAACACGCATGTGGAATTATATAAGTATGATAACGGAGAGTAAATGCTCTACTATAGATGTGAGGAGCCCAAAGTGAGGGAGTTAATGGAGCAAAAATGCTTGTACGTATTTACATTTGAGGTTGAGAGAGATATGCAAATAATCATGTTAGACAAGTATGGACCATGGTTGAAAGTATTCAACAGTGAGCCATAATGAGCTCGAGGGATATACGTACTTGTTGCGGGAGTGACTCACACACCCATGAAGTGCATGTAAACACTACCTAGATTGACATTATGTCAATCGAGGACACAGATGACACGATAGGCACACGGAGGAAATCTCTTTAGCTTGTCAGGCTAAGACCATCCTACACATACAACACTCTGGAAGGCCAACTAAACCACAATCAAGAACCTCATTGCTCTCAACTACACCACCTAGCCACATACACACATACGGAAGGTAACTCACCTAATCATGCCAGATTCGTACGAAACTTAAGGAACACCATCCCCTCACTGGGATACACCTGTCCCTAAGCTTCTACACTCAAAACCCTCACTCTAAACCCATCTGCGAAAAACGCGTAGGATGACAGAGCAAAATTTTGAAAGTGCCCAAAACTGAAATTTATGAGTACCTATGCGTAGCTTATGTCGCCACGATTCTATAGACTACTAGCACGCAGAAAACAGACATCGTTTGATACACTTACGACCACAAATAGCTCGTAGATGCGTCGACGTGTGCGCTTCGTCTCGCATGGAATGCTTGGCGTTGTCGCGTAGCTCTCCTCGAGCCTACAGCAATGGTGCAGTCGGATCTCCAATGTGTTGAGCGAGCTGGGCGTAGCAAGAGGATAAAGCTCACGCTCACTCTCTTTCTCTCTCACACACAGTAGACGGCAGCGCTAAAGTTTTGATTATGATTAAAGTCTCTCTTTACAAAATGACCTAGGTACCTTATATACTAAGGCTACCTTAGGTTTAACCAAAAATGGGGTTGAAAGGGTCAAACGGCTTTGTATTTACAATCTCGAAGTGCCATTGCACCCCGGCTTCTGAAACTAGAATAACTACTCATTACAAATGACGTTTATAGCCATAATCTGCAGCATTTCATAACTCGCAAAAGATAAGAATTTGGTACGAAACTTGAGTTATGTTGTGTTGTTGACCCAGCGGTCAACACTCCCCCCTTCCGCGTTTATGTTGTCCCCGACATGACCTGATTGTCGATGGCGATGTGGTCTTTGCTGTCGTTTTGGATTCATCTGTTGCACCGCTTGTAACTTTGTCGAGCCACAACAAGAACTATGATCCATTAGAGAGGACATCTATCATCATAACCATTCATCTTTTGAGATCCTCTGATTACTTTTATGTCTGCTCTTCTTCATTGGGGACTTCTTTGTTCCTGTGCAATCATGTTGTTAGTGTTGTCTGCAGCTTTGTCATTGTAGGCTATTCTTCGACTCGCCATTGAGGAGAAGTATGCTATGATCTTAAATTGGTGCTTGAATTCATTTGTCAATTGATTTGAGTAGCATTTTCTTATTGTTGATGTAGAAGGAATATGTACAAGAGGATGGTGATAGGTGTCTTTAGATTAGGGTCTAAAACCTGGATGACCAAAGGGCAAAAACCCGGTGGGAAAAAAAATGCCTTTGGTATACGCTCTTATTGGATTTGAGCAGTTGAACGTGAAGTAGATGTTCATGAAAGGTGAGTGCTTGGGTGAAACACGGAAAGAGTGCCTGATGCAAGTGCCAATTATGGGACACTCTATATGCATATGAGAAATTTGTCACCAAAAGCATGCAATGTGAAAGAAGGAGATGATGGGTGTTTCGAGGAATAAATGTAGCACATGTGACATCAAAAGATGTCTCAATAGCTTCCACCTTTATAAGAAGGGTTGTCAATGTAGAAGTTTCTCCACTCATATCTCACTGTGCTCAGTACGTGAGTGTCTTTTGGACCTTCTCCTTCACTTCACCAGACTTAAGTACTTAGACTTCAACTCTTTTGCTCACCTATACCAGCATGAGCGACACAACGTAAATATGCTCAACTCTTCCAGCTTGAGCAGTACCTAGAATAGCTAAGATGCTTAGACCACAGAGAATATTACTTGAAGCTTTGGGACTAACACCTCACTCATTTTGTGGCTTAGCTACTCGACTCTGACTTTTATGACTTGTCGGTTGCCTGTTGACACTGCTTTGTGACAAGTTCTTCGGCTATTGTAGTGGCTGCTAAGACATACTTCGTGAAGTTTCATCGTTTCCCTGTACCTTCTTCTCTTTGTAGTGCTCAGGCCTCTCATCAGTCTTTTCTTCATGTGGATTATGGATTTTTTATTTTTTCTTAATAATAAACAAAGAAAATCTAAAAAAAAACTTAACAAAAGAAAAATCATTCAAATAGAAATCTAAATGCTATGTACACTATACACATGTCCCTAGGGGCTCATATATGGATTTTGTCCCCATACTCCTCTGTAACACTACTATGAGGGCATATACTCTAAATTTCATCAAAAAATTATCACAATAAAACGCAAAAATTCAATGCATCTCACAAAACATTGCCCTCTAATAGTCATAATGTTAGGTCCACATTCAGAATGCCTCCCCCCTTCCTATTTGGAGTCATCCTTTACAAGACAGGGTACGCAAAGGGTATGTGTTTTGCTTGGGCAATTAAAAGTTGTGCCTATGCAGGCCTTGTAATGTAGCCCTATTATGCATACACAGTCAATGCATGGAAAAGATTTATGTTGTGCAAGATGTGGGTATAAGCAATTTGCTTATTGGCATTTGTTGGCGAGGCTTCCTATTCTAAGCAATGTAATGGTCTTTGATGTAATGGTCTTTGAAGCTCCTGTATCGTTGCTTGATTGAAGCGACTTGCTCTCTTCTAACTGTACTGTAATCGTAGGAAGAATTGTAAGAATTCAAGCGGCGATGCACTGACAACAGTTTTGTTGTTCTTCTTTGGGACCCATTTCTTTGCGATTATTGGTTGTTTTGTTGCTGACGCTCGTTTGGGAACCCATACTTGCTCGTGCTTCGTTTGTGTTTGAAGAGACTTCTTTGGGATCCACCTTTTTGTTGTGTGAGTCGACAGTGGTCTTTGCTTCAGCCCTTGTACGCTTGGTTGGGGACGGGATTTAGGCTTTGAAAGTTGATACTGTGGTTGTTTTGGAATCCAAATGAATTCCTGACTTTTTTGTGCTTGAATCAACTTCGTTGGAGTTGTGAAAGCTTGCAATTTTGTGATATTCTTACCCGTTCATGCACGCTTTCCTTGTTTTTGTTTTGGTGTTGGATCTTGTGATTTGTCATTAGAGATCTTTGTCTTCTTGATCCATATCTGTTTTTGGCCAATCTGGCTCTTTGGTATCCAGATTTGTCGAGCTTTTTGGCTTTGACTTGTTGTCCTATTCTTTTGACCTGTCATGGTTGTTGCTGAAGGGGTTGGTGATAGTGATGGCCTGAGTTGATGATAGGGGATGTCGTAAGATTCATCACTATCGCTACTATCCTCAGCAAGGTTGACTTCTTGTACTTTCCCTTGATTTTTTGGCTAGTAGTGGAAAGTTACTATCTGTTTGCTCGTGGGTGGTAGTTTCTTGGAGGACTTTTCTAGCCCATTGGTTAGAGCATTGTTAGCTCGTTGCTCTGGTCGTATTCCTCCTAGCTGATTCTTTGCATCCTTATTAGGAGCCCTGTATGAGGATGCTTGTGGTGGCTGTCTCTTCACCGAGGACTTTGGAATCCACTTTTGATGCACTTTATTCGTGTAGCGATGACATTGATTCCCGGGTCGTTGATCTTCTGGAAGCTCGAAGTGTTCTACAGAGTCATAGAACTCGTCGTCTTCTTCATCTTTTGATTCTCCACATTTCTTTGTTTGCTCCTTATTTCGAGAGCTTGTTGATGTCTGGATCTCTTCGTTTTCCTGGATTACACTCACTGCAAAATAAGGAACGACATCATAGCCATTTTCATCACAAAAGTTTATTGTGGGAGCATCCTCCACGACACACACGTCCAGAGTAGCCAAGATGTGTTCCCATCCAAAAGGCTCTAACTCTTCTTCAGGAAATGGTTCTGGGATATAGTCCATATCCTCTATAACCAGCTCTAGGATACATTCATCAAGTTTCAAGCTACCACATTGTGAAACTCCACACATCCACAGTTCTTTAGGCTTACCTAACCAAGCTGGAAGTTCTGATCCTGCTACTGTGGCGGAATCAAACTCCTCAACCGGTGTTCTCGTCACATCCCTATAGCTATGGTCCCTCAAGTTTATCTTTGTTATGGTTTCCATATGTCTCAGGTATATATGGTCATAACCCCAATCTTGGACCATTTTCAATTGTCGCATGAATGGTCTTCCCAGAATGATGTCATAGTTGTTCTTCTTGCCAAAGTCAACAATAGCAAAAGTGTGTTCATATTCAATTCCACAAGAAGTAACAAGTACTTTTTCTAGCAGTCCTAGGGGCTTTTCCTTGTGTCCGTCTACAAGCTGCAGGGTCATTCGTGTGGATATCAAGGCAGGTTTTCCCCATTTTTTCCAAACCTCTTTGGTTGCAATGGCCACACCAGCTCCACTGTCAAGGATTGCCATGGTTTTTACACCATTGAATTCCACAGGAAGGGTGGTGATTCCATCTTCTCCCTCGTAATACTCGCCTACCTTGTTTAATGGCACTGGCCTAGTATTTAGTTGAGGCATTTCAAGCTTTTTTGATGCCTTCCTCGATTTGAGTCATTGGGGTTTTTACACCAAATTTCTCTAGACATTTACCCACATTAGCCCACATGTTTGGTCGTATTCTGAGCAACTCGGCTAACATTATTGTACAGGTGACTGGGGTAGATAGAATATCTACTAGCCCCTTTGAATTGATGGCCTTGTTGGGAGACAGTCTTTGTGATGGGACTGCAACCACATCTGACTTGGTCTCGTACTCTCCCATGTAGGACGGTAGTGTTCTTAGCGAATGGGGTTGACTATCCATAGATTGTACAGATCCTTTGTCACCCCAATACGATCGCACGTCTAGATTCATTTGAGATCCAGTCTCAAATTCCTCTCTTGGTGGTAGAAACACTCCTCGTTCATCACCAGTCTTGTCTACTCGTCTTCTTAGGTCATCGGCTTCATTGGCTTCTATGACTTGTTTCCACAATTCATCAAGACCATCTATCTCTTTACAATCCTCAGGTATGGCTTGGTGAAATCCCTCGGAAGAGTCATGCGTGGTATTCAGTTCTATCCTTGGTTCTAATGCTGGGTCTTTGAGGTTTGGTCTGTTCTCATGACTAGAATCTGGCTCTTTTAGTTCCTGGTTTGGTGGGATTACTTATGTAGGCATGACACTGATCACATCCTCAGGTTTTGCAACTGGTGGTTCTAGTAAAGCTTGGGCTGTTCGAATCATTTTCTGGCACATTTCAAACCTTTGCTTTTCTAGTTCCACATAGGGATATGTCATCCACCTGTGTTCTTGGGTTTGGTTGTTTTTTAGCCTCACATCATAGGCTTTCAAGAGGGCATCTAATGTCTCATTAACCTTCTCTTCCAACACAGATCCTCCTGAACTAGCACTTCTCAGTTTCTCATCCGTGGATGGTTCTTCTAGAGGTTTAACCATCTGTGTAAGAGAAGGTGCCTCCTTTTCCTCATGTTGTTTTATCTTCTCCTCAGCTTCGGTAACCTTCTCAGCTAGGGATTTTTTCTCTCGTTCCCTGCGTGCTTTCATCCCAGTCTTTCTAGCTTTCCAACTATTTCGTTTGCTCTTGATTTTCTGACTAGGTGCGTCTGTCTCTGGTCCATCATCTGTCTTTGGACTCGTGTCACTTTCCGTGTTCTTTGTCTCTGGATTCTCATCAGCTTTCTTTTAAGCTTGTGCTCTCGTAACCACTTGAACTGGTACGACATTTTCATTTTCTGAGCTATTAGGTAGCTGAACAATCCCTAATACATTTGTCGTGATTTTCCTGATTTGGTTTGGTTTTTTCGGGCAATCGGGGATCAAGTGAGTGATGCCACACTCAAGACGATAGGCATTTACTTCAGTGATCTCCGTATGAGGACATTGTTTGACCAAGTGGTTGTCACGACTTTTGTGACAATCTGTCTCTGGTTGAGGAGATTCTTTTAGCATTTCCTCTTGGCTATAAGCAAGCTTTGACCTAGATAAACCGCTATTTGCAATGAATCGCAATGTCATTTCGTCCATTTCATACCTTCTTTCTTTCGAGTGAAACCCAGGAGGTGGAGGTTGTACCGGCATCACCACTCCATGTGTTTCTCTCACATTTTGTTGCTCTGAAGGGTAGCACTCACTTTGGTTGCTATACCACATTGTAGCTGGTACTGGCGTTGGTTTATTTGATGCTTCCATCATTGGCATGTATCTCATGTCTACCGGCATTCTAACACCTAGTAGTGGAGGTTGTTGTCCTAAGACAAGCTGTGGCCTTAAAACTCCTACTGGTTGTACATACCTCTCCCTAGAATTTTCCATGCTATAATAGCACTCTTCCTCCGTATGGTTCATCCATTTTCTCTCAATTTCACACCACTTTGGCTCTCCCGAATCAGACCTTACAAGAGGAATCAACCTCTTGACCAAGTCGTCGATAAGCTTTTCTTGATCAATAGGTGCCGTTGGCTTGGCAATGGACTCACTTATCTATGAAACACTATGCTGAGAGGATGTGTCATCTCCTTGACTCTTTAAGTCAGGTCATCTCGGCCACCGTTCGGCTTCGACAAAGGTCTGTGCAGGTCATTTTCGACTACGTGGTCTCGACGGGTGCAGATCCGACTCTGCAAATTTGGGGTTTTCGGCCTACGACTACAGGTGCTGAGGATATCCACACTCCCAGAGTGTTGATTTGTGGTTGTCTACACATCGAAGGACGGCTCACAGTTCTTGGAGGCGTGTCACATACGACACGGGCGCATCTACACACAGACTGTAGGCGACATCCACTAGTTCATTAGGTAGCTTGTGTTTGCTGCTTGATATTCCAGATTTCATCCTGACATTGCAGGTACTTCCACATGGGATGTATTGTCAGAGATGATGTATGTCTGTTGAGGGTTTGCTGGCTGTGAGTCACGTAGCAAACAACCGCCGCAGCGGTTACAGCATACAGTGGGAAATTTGTGGGAAGTCTATGTACTGTCAGATTTACTGCAACCTTTGTTGAGGGTCGAGTGAGGTTTTATTGAGCTAGGGGATTCTCGAATGTTGAGATCCTTTCGGTGATACAGGTCTTGGAGCGATCCCTCGAGCACCCTTAGATAGGCAGCTAGGATGTATTGACTATGAGTTAGACAGTTGGGATTGCATCTTTGCTTTACTGCCGTTGAGGCATTGTCGCAGTCTATGCTTATAAGACAGTGACAGGACAGTGAGAGACAGTACAGGTGCAGGATAGGTTTACCCGCAACTTACAGTGTCAGAGAGACAATGTGTTTTTTTGAGCTGTTTTTGGTCTGTTTTTGAGTACACCAGAGCCATTTTACAAAGGAGACTCTGCCGAAATTTATGCAGAATCTGAAGCTTTCTTGGTTCATTTGACAGGTTGATATTGGTTCAGAGGTCAGTTTACAGGGGAAACTCTGCCGAATTTTTCCCAGGAAAGTAAACTACTGTGAAGCATAGCTATGGCTGGATCACAGGACACTGCTCTTTACAATATCAAGAAGCTGGATGGAACCAATTTCCCATTGTGGAAGAATCAGATTTGGCACGTGTTGGTACAAAAGAAGCAGATAAAACCTATAAAGCTCAAGGGGATAAAACCAGAAGATATGGACGAAGATGAATGGAGCGAAATGGATGAATTGGCACTTTCTACCATTATGCTGACTTTGGCAGAAAGCGTTTACTTCAATGTAGCAGACGAGATGTCGGCTTATCAAGCATGGTTAAAGCTGAGTGATCTTTATGAGAAGCAGAGTGCAGCTTCACAGGTATACTGGCTTAAGAAGCTTGTTGACTTGAAGATGAAAGAAGGGACACCTATGTCCAATCATCTGAATGAATTCAACACAGTCTATAGTCAGTTGTCAGCTCAAGGTGTCAAGTATGATGAACCTGTTAGAGCTATGTTCCTGTTGATCACATTGCCGGAAAGTTGGGACACTTTTCGCACAGCTTTGAGTAATTCTGCACCTCCAGATGGTTTGAACATAGCAGGTGTAGAAGGAAGTCTGCTTACTGAAGAAACCAATAGAAAGACAATGGACAAAGGCAAAGGAACAGCCTTAGTTGTCAGGGGAAGGACCAAAGAAAAGTACAAAGGTGGAAAGAGGAATCAGTCTCGTAGCAAGTCACGCAGTGCTAAAGGCAAGAGTGACATAGAATGCTACCATTGTGGCAAGAAGGGTCACATGAAAAGAGACTGCAGAGAATGGAAAGCAGAAAAAGGCAAAGAGAAAGCTGAAGACCATGGTGAGAAGAACAAGTCCTCAGTGAAGATTCAAGAAATAAATGTGACAAACACTGTTGCAGAGGATGACAGTCTAGTGTCAGGAGACATCTACTTCTTGAAGAATACAATGGACTCAGCTCTTCTTACAGCATCTGATGGAAATGCACTGAGTGACTGGATTATAGACTCAGGGGCATCACTTCATGTGTCGTCAAACAAGGAGTGGTTTACTTCTTATGTGACCACTAAAGATCATGTTCGGCTAGGCAATGGGCATACATGTGAGATCTTAGGTGTTGGAGATGTTCAATTGAAGTTTCATAATGGCTCTTCTTTCACGCTGAAGAATGTGAGACATGTTCCCGCAATTACAAAGAGCTTGATCAGCACAGGTTTACTTGATGATGCTGGCTACGTCACCATTTTTGGACAGAACATGTGGAAGATATCCAAGGGTTCTATGACAGTAGCACATGGAGTAAAGTCTGGAGGACTTTACATGATTTATGTATCAAATGTCTCTAAAAATGTAATCAATGTAACCGAGCAGCCGAACGTTTCTTTGTGGCATAGCCGGTTAGGACATATGTCCAAGAAGGGAATGGAAATCTTGTCTCGTTCTGGTATTTTGCCTGGCTTTTCATTTAATGATTTTGAATTCTGTGAACATTGTCTGTATGGTAAGCAAACACAGCAGCCACATAAGCATAGAAGCAGTAGAAGAGATACACAGTTGGCACTTGTTTATAGTGATTTGTGTGGACCTATGCCTAACCTATCTCTAGGGGGAGCTTCTTACTTTATGACATTTATAGATGATTACTTGAGGAAAGTATGGGTTTACTTTCTCAAGCACAAGGATGAAGCGTTTAGTGTTTTCAAAACGTTTGTGACACTTGTGGAGAATCAGAGTGGCAAGAAGCTTAAATGCTTATGCACTGACAATGGTGGAGAGTATGTTTCAAAGGCCTTTCAGGACTTTTGTGAGTCAAAAGGTATAAAACGTGAACTTACTGCTCCTTACAATCCTCCTCAAAATGGTGTTGCTGAGAGGATGAATAGGACCATACAAGAGAAGGTCAGAAGTATGTTGTCTAATGCACAGCTGCCAAATGGGTTTTGGGCTGAAGTTGTATCAACAACTGTTCATCTTGTAAATAGATCTCCTAGCAAGGTTTTGCAGAAGGATTCAGTGCCAGAGATGGTATGGTCAGGCAAAATGCCCTCATACAAGCATCTCAGAGTCTTTGGCTGTGAGGCATATACTCACATTCCAAAGGAATTTAGGAATAAACTTGAGCCAAAGAGTAGAAAGTGCACCTTTCTAGGCTATGGTAACTCTGGTGAGATGGGGTACAGACTTTGGGATCCCGAATCCAGAAAGGTTGTCCGCAGCAATGATGTTCACTTTAATGAATCCAAATATCATTCTAAACCAGAGAGGGTTGAGGAGATTAGAAGAGTTGTCTTCCAAGAAGATGGACCTGCACGTGCAAGACAAAATTTCAGGGCTCAAGAGGATCAAGGACAGGATAGAGTGGAACCACAGGTTGTGGCTGAGCCTGAGCCACCTATTGTGCGTAGATCTGGACGTGTCATGCGACCTCCTGATAGGTTTGTTCCATCTATGAACTATGTCATGTTGACTGATTGCAATGAGCCTTCATGTTACAAGGAAGCAGTGCAAATGAAGGACTCCGGGAATTGGCAATTGGCCATACAATCAGAGATGACAGCTTTGCATAAAAACAAGACATGGAAGCTAGTTAAATTACCATAGGGCAAAAAGGCTCTACCTTGTAAATGGGTTTACAGGTATAAGATCACCGCTCATGATAGTCAGCCAAAGTACAAAGCAAGGCTTGTTGCCGAGGGCTTTAAGCAAGAACAAGGCATTGACTTTGATGAAGTCTTCTCTTCGGTGGTCAAAATGACTACATTGAGATGCTTTCTTGCAGTGGTTGCCATATTAGATTTGGTGTTGCACCAAATGGATGTCAAGACAGCGTTCTTGCATGGTGATTTAGATGTGGAAATTTACATGCAGCAGCCAGAAGGGTTTGTTGAGAAAGGTAAGGAAGATTGGGTATGCCAGTTGTTAAAGAGTCTTTATGGCTTAAAACAATCACCGAGGGCATGGTACCATAAATTCCACAAATTTATGCTTTCTCAAGGCTACAAACGTAGTGAGTTCGATCACTATTTATATACAAAGAAGGCTAAGGATGGTAGTTGGCTGATCCTTATTTTGTATGTGGATGACATGTTGATTGCTGGCAAGCACTTGGAAGAAATTTCATCTTTGAAGTCAAAGATGGCAAAATCGTTTGACGTGAAAGACATGGGTGAGGCAAGTCATATACTTGGTATGCGCATTGAGAGAGACAGATCAAAGAAGTTGATTTGGTTATCTCAAACAGAGTATATTGACAAGGTTTTGCAACGTTTCAATATGGAGAAGGGAAAGGCACTGAGTGTTCCATTAAAGGCACTGAGTGTTCCATTGCCACCATATGTGAAACTTACCAAACAAGATTGTCCTGTGTATGAGGAAGAACAGGCTGAAATGGATAAGATTCCATATGCGTCTGCAGTGGGTAGTTTGATGTATGCAATGATTGCTACTCGCCCAGACATTGCATTTGCAGTGGGAGTAGTAAGTCGATACATGTCAAACCCAGGCAAGAAACATTGGGAGGCAGTGAAAGGAATATTGAGATACCTGAAAGCTATAAAGAGTATGCGTATATGCTATGGGAGTCAGGAGCTAAGTGTAAAGGGTTTTACAGACTCAGATTATGCAGGTGACTTAGACAACCGAAGGTCTACGTCAGGGTATGTCTTTACATTGGCTGGTGGAGCAGTATCATGGCGTTCTAGATTACAAGATTGTGTTACTCAGTCTACTACAGAGGCTGAATATGTTGCAGCATCAGAGGCATGCAAAGAATCAATTTGGCTTAATCGACTAGTAACAGATTTGGGAATCAAAGAAGAGATGCATGTGTTATATTGTGATAGTCAAAGTGCTATACAATTGGCTCGCAATCCAGTTTATCACTCAAAGAAAAAGCATGTGGATGTGAAGTATCATTTCATTAGGGAAATGCTCGAGGATAAGCAACTTCAGCTTGTCAAAGTTCACACCACAGAAAATCCTGCTGATCTACTTACAAAAGGACTTCCCTCAGAGAGCTTTGCGCATTTTTGCAAGCAGTTAGGTGTAGGGTAGTACATCACTTCTCTACATCTCTTGTATATTAGCTTGTATAGTAGCTTCTCTCACACTTAAAGTACCACATTGGACTTTAAGTTGGAGGTTGTTGGGGTATAAAGCCCAATGTGGTCGCCCAGGTAAGTGGGCGGGCCGCTAGGTATGTACACATATTCTTTTGTAAAAACCTAATAAGAACTCACTATGCTCTACACATTACAGTAGAGCGAGTTCACCATATCGTCGTGCTCTTCTTCTCGCACTCTCTCTCGTGTCGCACTTCCGCTCGTACTCCTTCAGCCTCACAGTTATCCACTAGATAAAGAGCTTCTTTGATCAACTCGTTTAGCGTCTTCCTCCTTATCATATGCAGATCCTTCTGAAGGCCCGCATGTCTCATTCCCTAGATAAAGATCAGTATCAATGGTGCTTGCGTAGGTAATTCCGCTCTCGGACAGAGCTTAACATATCTCTTGAGCCGTAATAATGCTTTGCGTACTGATTCATTCTCTTTCTATTTGAATCTATGGATTTGCGAGACCGTGTTGTGAGCAATGCCTTTTGGCGAGAATTCTTCAATAAACTCCTCAAACAGCTCATCTAGGGTCTCAAAATCCCATTTTTCCACCGAGTCGAACCATGTAGCTTCATCATCTTCTAGAGTCAATCCAAATCCCGCAAACTGTCGCAAAATCTGAAACTTCCTCTGCTCTAATCACTCTTCTAAAAGTCGTTACGTGATCTCTCAGAACTTTATATCCGGAGTATTTTCTGTTTACCCATTTCTGGACTTGGGATGGTCTAACTGGTCGATTGTCTACAAGTCTAACCAGAGACTCTCCCAATCCTTCTCTCGTTATCTCTCGTGAAGGGAATCCTGGTGGCTCTCTTCTTGGAATTCCTATAGGAATTCTCGTGTTTGGTGGAGGCA
This sequence comes from Adiantum capillus-veneris, assembly GCF_014529385.1. Lineage (NCBI taxonomy): Eukaryota > Viridiplantae > Streptophyta > Polypodiopsida > Polypodiales > Pteridaceae > Adiantum > Adiantum capillus-veneris. The sequence continues at coordinate 150,163,062 of NC_140944.1, forward strand.
TTTGTGGTCCTTCATTGACCAAATATCCACCTCTTTCTAGTACAGTCTATGGATTTGTGCTTTCTACAACTCTGTATTCTCGTCCATATTTGTCGACAACTATAGATCTCCATTGATAGTCGACTCCGTATGTATAGACATATAAGAGCTTGCAATCCGTTATCTCTTCTAGGTATGGATCTGAGCACCTATAAAGATTGACCTCATTGTCGTCAATGTATCTATATAGTCCTTCACTCTCATGACCAATCATCCAAACTCTCTCAACAAGATGGATCTTTATCAATTGCAAGTTTGGAAGATCCATTGTGGGAGGATATTCCTCTATCGTCGGGATCTCCAAGCTTGTGTAAGCTGCGTTTGAATCTAGGGTAGACATGATTTCTGGGCTTAAGAGATTTTGCTTGGTTCAAGTAGACTTAGTCCACTGTGTTCAAGTGCTTTGGTTAGGGAAAAGTCGAAACTATGTCCAAAACCGCAACTGTTTCGTCACAATTCTCGCAAATTGTCGCTTTTAGACACCCCTAACTTGCGGATGTATTTTGAGGCCTCAAACGACGTTTTTTTCAAAGTTGACCTAAAAGCTTGCCATAGGCATCATTTAGTTCAAGTTTTTCTCCAAGATCTGTAGAGCCGCTCTCAGGCTACGTTTTGATATAAAAACTTTTTTGATCCGATACCGTTTGTGAAAGTTATGTCCAAAACAGTGAAATGCAGTTTAGACTGGTCAAAATGAGTCCAAATTCAATTTTAAAAGAAGATTTGGGATCTCTGTGACACCGTGAACACTTCTGTATGGTCAAAAGTACAGTTGGACCCTAAAACTGGCCTAGAGACATCCTACGCGTAGGATGTCTATATGCTCAGAATTTAACAAAATTTGGTCCAGAGACTCCCCGTAAGTCCAGCAACACAATGGTATGCTCAGAATTTCATTTGGACCTAAAAATGGCCTTGAGAGATCCTACGAGCAGGATGTCTTTTTGCTCAGTATGACTTGAAATTTTCACCCCAGCTTCTCCTTGATGTGTTGATCACAGTGGTGTACTCATAGGTTGGTTTGGAGTCCTAAATCAAGCTGGAGACATCCTACGCGTAAGATGTCTAATTGCTCAGATTTTGTCCAAACTTGATCCCAAGATTCTCCTAGTGCTCAACAACCCAATGGTATGCTCAAAATTGAATTTGGATGCCAATAGGTCAAGATTTAGGCTGCATAAGCTTCTAGTGCACTCCAAGAGTAGGATGTCTGACAATTCTTGTCTTTGCTTGGTAAATAGGCCAAACAAGGTCCAAATTCACTTTTGAAAAAAGTTCTAGAATCCTTGAGACACTTAGAACCTCCCTATATGGCCAAAGTAGAATTTTGACCACTTTATGACCCTGGAGACATCCTACGCGTAGGATGTCTTTTTGCTCTGTTTCAGCTCAAACTTGCATTGTAGCTTCCCCTTGATGTGCTAAAATCACAGCTATTTTTACTTTTTGATTTTGACACCTATAGGTTGGTCAAATGATCAAGAATCTATTCCAAAAGCCTGAGGTCTGTTCTGATGAATTCCTAAGTCAAATCAACTCCAAATTGGACCAAAATTGACTAGGAGGCTTGCCTAAGGCTATAAAACACCCTCCTATGTCCACAGTTTGAATTTGGCCTCTAAATCATGCCTTAGACATCCTACGCGTAGGATGTCTAACTGCTCAGAATTGCCCCAAATTTGAACCACAGACTCTCCTTAAGGTGTTGATCTCACTGTGGTATGCTCAGAGGTTGATTTGGAGTGCTAAATCATGGTGAAGACATCCTACGCGTAGGATGTCTAAGTGCTTAGAATTGCCCCAAATTTGAGCCACAGCTTCCCCTTGATGTCAGCAACCCAATGCTATGCTTAGATTTTAATTTGGATGTCAAAAGACCCCAAAACTAGCTGTTCTAGCCTTTTTTTTTCTCAAAAAAAACGCTAAAGTCTGCTTAAAACCCAATTTTCTCACCCAAATGAGCTAAAAACTCTCACATGCACTCAAAACATCATGTATAACATGCACATGAAGTCACCTTATGGTTTGGTCTCAAAAATTATACCTTGGGCACAATTTGGGTAGGATGTCTGGCAATTTTCGTCTTTTGGTCTTATCCTGTCAAGATATGGTTCCCCTTTCTAGGTGAAAATAGGGTAAAACCTACCTTCTAAACACACTAGTCAACTCAGAATTTCAAAATTTCCATCAGATCACCCTGTAGACATCCTACGCGTAGGATGTCTTTTTTTCTCAGAATGGACTTCTGTTTCTACCCAAGGTGCTTCTTGATGCATATAACAAGAATATGTGATCACAACAAATTTTGGATGTCAAAATTGCTCAGAATCACCACTTTTGGGAAAATATTTCTCTGAAAGAGTAACATCCCCTTAACTCTCAGTTTATATGTCCAAATGACATGAGCTTTGGTGTGTGTGTCCAACATAACATGCAGAATATGGGTATGATGTCAAAACTTGATTTTTGCTTCCAGAATCACTCTCTAGACATCTTATGCGTAGGATGTCTACTGATGAAATTTTTGGCAGAATTCATCCACAGGCATCCCCAAGTCTTGAGCACTACTTTTCAAGCATTCCTACCACTTTTTATGCAAAATTGTGCTCATAATCTTAAGTTTCTTGTTTTTGCATTTTTGACACTCCGTCTTTGGTCTTTTGGGTGTCAAGAGTTGGTCAAAACTCTAGTTTCAATGTATACTTGGGGTAAACCCCCCCTTCTGAACACACTGGTGCAGTCAGAATTTTCAAATTTGGTCTCCAGAACCCCCTTGAGACATCCTACGCGTAGGATGTCTATGTTTACAGAATTGCAAGTTTTCTTCACAGAACCCTTCCAAATGCTCTTTTATATGCACGGCATCAGTCAATCATACAAAAATATCCACAAAAGCTTGTTTAATGCATTTTTATCCTCAAAAGCACACTTTTCCATGATTTCAAATGCAATCAAGCACTTTAGCAAATAATTCAGTGCTGAATAGCTCTAGATCAGAATCGGATCACTTACCTAAAGCTACTCCTACAAATCATATGGGGTTTTGCATCTATGAGTAGAAAAACGCTTCACTGCCACACACGGACTAGTAAACGCTTTTATCACCTCACAAATCACTCAACCACCAACAACTACTCTAATCCACAGATCCTAACTAAACCTATCTAGTCGCAGACCCTCGGCAAGACACACGCTTCCTGGCTATCCACTTGATCGCGGAATATCCTCTTCCGGATCCACTTAAGACAAACCCTTTCTTTAGCCGAAACTAAATCAAGCAACCATCACACGAGTGTTAGTAGGAAACCTACTTAGGTCCTTGTTTCCCCGGCAACGGCGCCAATGTTGCGGGAGCGACTCACACACCCATGAAGTGCATGTAAACACTACCTAGATCAACATAATGTCAATCGAGGACACAGATGACACGATAGGCACACGGAGGAAATCTCTTTAGCTTGTCAGGCTGAGACCATCCTACACATACAACACTCTGGAAGGCCAACTAAACCACAATCAAGAACCTCACTACTCTCAACTACACCACCTAGCCACATACACACATACGGAAGGTAACTCACCTAATCATGCCAGATTCGTACGAAACTTAAGGAACACCATCCCCTCACTAGGATACACCTGTCCCTAAGCTTCTACACTCAAAACCCTCACTCTAAACCCATCTGCGAAAAACGCGTAGGATGACAGAGCAGAATTTTGAAAGTGCCCGAAACTGAAATTTATGAGTACATATGCATAGCTTATGTCGCCATGATTCTATAGACTACTAGCACGCAGAAAACAGACATCGTTTGATACACTTACGACCACAAATAGCTCGTAGATGCGTCGACGTGTGCGCTTCGTCTCGCATGGAATGCTTGGCGTTGTCGCGTAGCTCTCCTCGAGCCTACAGCAATGGTGCAGTCGGATCTCCAATGTGTTGAGCGAGTCGGGCGTAGCAAGAGGATAAAGCTCACGCTCACTCTCTTTCTCTCTCACACACAGTAGACGACAACGCTAAAGTTTTGATTATGATTAAAGTCTCTCTTTACAAAATGACCTAGGTACCTTATATACTAAGGCTACCTTAGGTTTAACCAAAAATGAGGTTGAAAGGGTCAAATGGCTTTGTATTTACAATCTAGAAGTGCCATTGCACCCCGGCTTCTGAAACTAGAATAACTACTCATTACAAATGACGTTTATAGCCATAATCCGTAGCATTTCATAACTCGCAAAAGATAAGACTTTGGTACGAAACTTGAGTTATGTTGTGTTGTTGACCTAGCGGTCAACAGTACTTTGGGGGCCCACTCCATCAGTACTATGTCAGCCCTAGCATGCACAGACCTACAATCTCAGAAATGACAAGACTAGAAACTACGTGAGTGAGTTTTCTGAAATCTCATGTGGGAGATTTATTTAGTCGATCGCATCTTTGTGAGCCGAGAGCAATGGGATCCCGAGACACACGGGTTCCTATGTCTACACATCGAGGTAGTGATATCCAGACACAATTTTTAGCATGAGGGTGTCGGATATCAGAATCGAGAGTCAGGAGCGACTGACCAAAGCCCTTCCATAACAATTGTCAGTGGATACGAAACGAGGGATATAATGGTAGGAGAATCAAGAATGATGAGGATGGTAGTAGAAACTCAAAGAATGCAACCTTCTCAAGTGGCTAAGTGCGTTCCAAAGAAGTACAATGGATCAAGAGATCCATATGCATATTTCAGCAAGTCTCAAGAGTGGAACAAGTAGCAAACTTTTACGCACAATATGAGGGATTTGGTTTAAAATTGTAGGGAACGGGGTTGCCAACCACTAAATTTTAGGGATTTCTTGAACATTGATCAACTCTTGCGAGAGTTTGCTGAGGAATTCTCTAAGAGGGGAATCAAGCACAACACGGTTTCTCACATCGATGCTTTCAGACAAAAAGAAAATGAAAAGGTGAAGGAAGCTTCACTTTGTTTCAAACAATACATTGAAAGATGTCCAATGAGAGGGTTACTATAGGAAGATCGCTTGTTGGTTCTTTATCGAGGGCTTTAGGAAACAAAACTCTCAAAAAGGACTTACTCTTAAAAGCATCCACAACATTCAAACAAGTCACTAGGGAAGCATTATACCTGGTTGACAATTACAGATCATATGGGGAGGTAACTAAAGATGTAGAGACGAACATCAACATTGCTTCTTCTACCACCAATGAGTCAACTACAAAACATAGTACTCCTACTTCAATCACACAAAATGTGGACTAGTTAGTCAAAGAAGTGGTCCGCAGAATGAACCAGACCTACATGCAAAACCCTTATTTGAGGCTTTAGCAACCATAAGCAGTCAATGCTCCAAGAGTGTTGAAGTGGTGTACCATAGAGCCAAAATACATGAACCATGACACTAGTGAGTGATTTTTTAACCGAAACTACATGAGGGAAAGTCATTATGGACCACCGGTAGTACAAGAATTGCCACCACCTCCAAGGTACCAGATTGGACCTAACAACACAATATAGGGAGGGGATAAACCGCAACCAGTATTGGGACAATAGCCGCCTTTACCTCATGATAATAAGGCTATTGCACATTATGCACAGCCAGCAGAACCTCTCATAACTCAACCAATGATTCCACCAATTGGTTATTATGAGGAACCAGTCAAAAGCCATGTGAGAGAGCCAAAGGGTGTAGCTTATTTCCCTGAAGAGATTCCATTTTAGGTTAGTGCTGATGAGACTATTGAAATTTTATATGTGGTTCAAACATCTAGAAATCAATTCTGATTGATGAAAATACACACATGCTCATAGCAAACCAAAACTACAAGCCCAGCCCCGTGTTATGAATGTGGAGGTGACAATTGGACAAGAGAGTTTCTCCATAAAGGTCAGTGAACAAAGATTTTTGGATTTTGTGACGGGTGTGGAAGAGATCACTTGATTCAAAATTGCACAAAGAACCCTAATAATCTGGGGAAGGCAACTCTTAGTGTGAATGGAATTTTACCATGCACAAGCGGATTGAAGTTTGAGCCAACAATTCTAGTCAAAGTGGTGACTAAAGCTCAAGCTAAGGAAGCGGAAAAAGAAAGCCTATAGTGGACGATTTGAAACTTCCTGAACAAACCAAATTTGAATACGGATCAATCAAAACTCAAAGAAAATCATGGAAAGCCAAACGGGAGAAAATGAAGCAAAGAGACTGAAGGGAAAAACAGCTTTGGAAATGGAATGGAACAAACAAACAAAGGAACTTCCTAGACTCTCTCTCTCTCTCTCTCTCTCTCTCTCTCTCTCTCTCTCTCTCTCTCTCTCTCTCTCTCTCTCTCTCTCTTTTCTTGCTCTCTCTCAATCTTTACGCATGTTGTTTTGAAAGTCTGCTCTATGTTTTTCCCTGTTGAGGGTGTATACCCTCAACACTTTGGCGATCATGGTGTTTTAGTGATGAAGACTCACCATTTCCTGTACTACTGAGATGTGGTTCAATGGTGCGCGCATACACACACACACACAAACAAAAATATTTGGTGGGATCTTGATGAATCAATTGCACCTGCATCATTTGATTCTTCCTACGCATGTTCTTTGCATCACTCATCTCCACTATTTGCAAGCAAAGTTTCCTTCATTCTCTCTTGTAGATTCCCAATTTTTCATTTATGATTCCGACTTTTGATTTCTGATTTCTAATTTTTTATTTCAATTTTTGTTCTCTAATTTCCCTTTCTGTAGTGCTATCTTTGATCTCATTCTCCATAGTTTTCTTTGCATCACTTAGCATAATCTGAAGAGCAAGCTTTCGGCCAAGAAGCCCAACTTTGTCCTGCAGATTTTCATGAAGGAAAAGAATTTGGAAGGCATGGTGCAAGCGAACAACATCAATCTTGTTGCAGTCTCTGATCTCATTTGCTGGGAAAGCTGAAATCTGAATTGGTATTTCAAGCACAGTAGAGTTGACATTAAGAAGAAAAATTACATCAACATGCACACAAAAAGCATGGACATTAGAAGGTGTATTTCTGAAGCGGTTTTGAGATGATGACTCTTGGCAAGGACAAAGTGATCCAAAGGGGGCATACCGGCAAAGCAAAGATTGGATGTACTACCTAGAGACACGGAGCCTGCAAGAAGCACAAACTTGGACAAGCTAATGAATACTCTTTTGGTGAACCAATACTCTCAAATTTGTAATCCTATGACATGTGATAAGGCATTTGAATCTGATCAAGGGATATGTGGATCCGAGTCGGATTTCTACAAAATCCACCATTGAGACGTGCCATGTGTTGACTAGAGATACTGCTGAGTCAGATATGTGTTAACCCTATAGTCAGAATTATGCTTAGTCAAATAGCTGTACTAATCAGATTTGTGCTCAGTCAGATGTTGCTCAGTCAAAATTATGTTGAGCCGGATATTACTGAATCGGATTTTTTATGAGTCGGATTTTTGTTGAGTCGGATGTTGCTGAGTCAGTTGGTTAGCCAGATGTTGGTCAATTAGATCTTGCTTAGTCAGATTCTATTAGGCTATAGGTTGAAGATAAAAATTATAATGTTGTTGAGAAGTTTTATGAACGACTCTATACACAAATCAGTTTTACAAGTTCTCTCTCTCTCTCTCTCTCTCTCTCTCTCTCTCTCTCTCTCTCTCTCTCTCTCTCTCTCTCTCTCTCTCTCTCTCTCTCTCTTCTTGCTCTCTCTCAATCTTTACGTATGCTGTTTGAAAGTCTAATCTGTGTTTTTCCCTCTTGAGGGTGTATGCCCTCAACAAGCCGTAATACATTGGTGTTGTAGAAAAGCTTCATTCACTTGGGAGTCTATTGAGGCATCATGTAGCAAGTGTAATGTATCCCATCTCCCAAACCAATTCTTATGTCTTACATCCATTCCATGCTCAAGATCTTGCTTTTATGCATCTTTTGAACTTTTTTGCTTGCTTCCCATGCAATTGTAGGAAGTCAATGTGAGGGTTTTGACACATCTTTATCATGTACTCCACAACCCTTTCCATGCCCATAACCTCAATTGGATGAGATCCCAACTCAAGAAGTAGGAGCATATATGGTGTTTGTTTCTTAACATGGAGAAAGTTTGTAAGAAAATTCTTTTGGACATTCTCAAACTCTTTTCAAGTAGACTTTGAGATTCTCCCGCCCCACACCTAGAATCCATAAAGAAGAACCAGTGTCAAAAATGTACTTCTTGAAAATCCAACACTTGATGTTCCCAATATTACACATGTTCTCAAATGCATAGTACACTCTCTTTCCAGCTTCCAAATGATTCATAGAAAATTCATGCCACTTGTGATTGTCCAGAACCTCAAGGCCAAGGTACTGAATGCTCTCAACAACTACAAGTGTATCGTTGTTGTACACAATGCATGGCTTCTCCTTATGGTTGGTTTTCACAAGCATAATCTTTGTTTTGGATTCATTCACAATCAGCCCACTATGCAAGCAAAACTTCTCAAGGATAACCATAAGCTTTTGTGCGTCCTCTAAAGTGTGTGCTAGAAGCACGACATCATCCACATGCAACAAAACCATGATTACCACATTGCAAATAGTGACCTCTTCAATGCCTTCTTCTTGCATAAAGTCGAGTACCATTTGTTCCAATTGATCGATGCATAGACCAAAGAGAGTGGGTGACAACGGAGTTTAACCCCAATAGTGCTTGCAATTTTTTTTAAAATTTCTCTTCTCATGCACAATTGACACATCAACTTCTCATAGATTCAAGAAACCGCAAGCAAAAACTCACTTGGCACTTGGAGTTCTTTCATCCTTCTCCTCAAATTGTTACGTGGAATCATATCAAAGGATTTCTTAAATTCCACAAAGCAACAATACAATCGCTTACCTTTCAATCAACTTTCCTCCATGAAGAGTGACAAGATGATCAATGGTGCTATGGTGTGGATGAAAACCCGCTTGTCCTTTTGCATGCTTGCCATTCTCTTTAGTCCAATCACTCAATTTTATATCCATTATGCACCCAAACAACTTTTCCATAAGAGACCCAATCATTATAGTCCGGTAGTTATTTACATTCTTTACATCCCCTCCTTTATGGAAAGGCGTGACCCAAATTAGTGCTTCAATCACAACGCATACCATATTGAAGTGCAAGATTGACCATATCACACATCCACTCATGTGTAAAATCTCCCATTCATTTAATAATTTTTGTCTTCATCCCTTGAAGATCTCTCGCTTTGCGAAGGGCCAAAATTTTGAGCCCGTCGCACACATCTTCAATAGTAAAAAAAGAGGGCATACATTGGAGTGAACCATTAAATGCCATCTTTTCAAAATTTGGTTGCTCATATAGTTGCCTACAATGTATATACATATCCACAAGAATCAAGTTACCAAAACTCTCAACCCGATTGCCCCTCAAATTTCTCCAAAATCTTCCACATGCGTCTGCCTTTTCTTGGACTTGAAAAAATTGATGCTTGACTTTCCACCTTCTTCTCTTCTTTTGAATCAATGCCTTGTATGTATGCAAACGACTCTGATAATTGTCTTTGTCCATAGTTGCATCAAGCTTTGTCAAGGACTTTCAAGAATATTGACATTATTTATCAAATCACTTTTTGCATGATCTATCTTTGTTGATATCGTGGACATGCTTTATGGCAAAGAATTCTTCAGTAAAAGAACAAAGAACTTTTTTGAAAGCGTCCCATTTACTTTCCAATGGTGCATTGTATTGAAGCTTTTTTATCCATAACTTTTGTTCAACCATTTCAATATACATTGGTACCCGTTTGAAATCCATATAAAGTGATAACTTCTCTCCCCTTTGAAATTGATTAACATGCTTAGTTGTTTCTCCACATGCAAGGTCAACACATAAGGTCCAATGGTCTGATGCCAGGGTCCATTGGACAAGCATGAAACTCTTCATGCAATCTATGATGGCTTCAAAGAGTAGCATATAATCAATCACACTATCCCCATTGTGTCTTCAACATGTAAATACATTGGTTCCACTCCACAAAGATACACCATTGACAATGATCATACCCATGCTATTGCACATGTAAAAAAGCAACTTTCCATAGTAATCCGTGTCTTTCTCGTCCATTGAAGTACAATCATACAAGTGAACTTTCTCCAAATCCCTTGAAATGTATGGCATATCAAATTGTTAAGTATCATGTTGCAATGTTTTTGTGAGAGCATTCATATCCCCAACAAAAATAATATAGCCTTTGCCTTTAAAATAATCAATGTCCTTCTCTAAATGAAAAAAGGTCTAATCTCTATCCATGCAAGCATAAAACGGGGAATCATGATGAGGAATGCGACAACTAGCTACAAAAATGGGTGCTCTTTCAGGTGTCATATAATTTTCAACCATACATAACCTTTGTGCTTGTCATCTTTTGTAATTGATACAAAATCTTCTAATCTTTTCTTAACCATACATGACCTTTGTGCTTCTCACCTTTCACAATTGATACAAAATCTTCCAATCTTTTCTTAACCATACATGCTATCCCTCCTTGCCCTCTTTGTAGCTTGTGATTCTTTGACCACATCAATGAATGAACATTGTAATCCTCGAGCCCATTAATCCTTTGTGTATCATGCTCCCATGTTTCAACAAGAATATACAACATCGACTTTACTTGGTAGTTCATCTATGCCAACCGCTTCATTCCATGGGTATCCATTTCAATTCCAAAAGCATACTTTCTATTGTAACTCGGCCTCATAGGTTGCGCAATCCTATTTGTTCAAGACACTTGCCTCCTCCTTGGGCACAATTTCTGAGATCTCCTTGTTTTTCTTATTCATCTCCTGATATACCTTGCAACACATATTTTGTTGCTTAATAGTGTAATCTTCACATACAAACATTTTGTATCCCTCAAATAAATGTAACTATTATCAAGAATGAACAACAACTACTGTACCAACACAATTCGGACCAGTTGTTGTGGCGTTTGCCAATTCTATAGAGGACATGATGAAGCGCATAAACGATATGATGATCAACATGCAAAGGATGTCATTGAGGGGCCCAATGCAGGGACCAAATCAAGGACAATCACAAAGGCAATTAAAATGGTTCTCCATTGAAGGGAAATGGACAAATCACAAGACAAATGACTGCTACTACAATCCCAAATACGATGAGAATGTTTAGTATGTGCCAATGAGGCCACAAGGACAAGACATGTATCGCTACCCACCAAATATGGCACGCATGCAGAGATTGCCAATGAATATAGAGAGACCATAGCCAGTATTAGGCCAATATCCACCACTCCCTGGAAATAATGTTGTACCTGTCAAGTATATGCTACCCGAGGGACAGATGGATGAGCAAGCTCTAGTACAATGGGAATAGAAGAAGAGTGGTATAACCAACCTGCTCCAGTCCCTATAGAGCCGATGTTTCAAGCACCTACTGAAACAACACCTGCTAACTTTATTGCAAATCAGGGGGCGAGATCACCAATGGTCAAGCCAATGCCCAAACCAAAAACTAGAAATTGTCATGATTGTAGAGCGGATGATCATTGGAAGAATGACCGTCCCGAACTAGATAAGAATGCGCAACCTATAGAGGTTTATGGTGGGGCATGTGGACAAAAGGGAGGACAATTTTTGGAAAATTATCCTAGGAATCCAACCAACAAAGAAAGAGCTGCTATAAACATAATTCAAATCATGCCAAGTAGTTTATCAAAAGGGCCAACGATTCTATTCAAGTGATGAGTAGAGCCCAAGACAAGAAGAACAAGCAGAAAAATGCAAGTGGATTTGACAAATCTAGTGAATCCTCTAAAAATTCTAGGAAAGAAAGACGGAAGAGGTACAAACTTAAGAGATAAAAACAACAAAAAGCATCTGAAGAAAAGATACGAAAGGAAAGAGAAGAAAAAATTCAAACTCCTTCAACAGATTTCAAGGAACCAAAATCAAAAAATTGACTAGATCAGTACCGGTTGACCAAATCTAAGAACCAAACAATGTAGCTCTAGAGGCTTTCCAAGCTGGGTTGAAAGTGGGTCAAACCCTGGAAAATCAATGGAAAATTTTATCTAGCACCAGTTATGGAAGCAGCTAGACTAGAAGCTTATAGTAACCTTGTGCAAATCACACAAACCATGATGGAAAAACAGAATCCACAATAGGAAATTGCAGAAAAACTCGTTGAAAATGAGACTGAAACCATGAAGAAAAGAGCTCAAGAAAAGTACGAGTTGGGAAACATGGCAAATGATAAAGCACCATCACCTAAATTGGAAATTCTTGATAATGAGGAAGGATGGGATGAGGTGCCGATAGTTAAGGAGAATGGCCGAACAACCTACGTGAAACAGTTAAAGAAGCGAAAGATGGGAGTATAACCTTGAAATCAGCTCCAATTGAGGAAGTTCAGTTTGATAAATTCCCCATGGAACTGGATAAGCACTCATTATATGGAGATTGGGGATCCGAGCAGTTAGGATTTTTGAAAGCTGAAACTTTGCACATGCTACCATCCTACTTAGGGGAGCCTATGAAGAGAAATCAGTGGTCCGCAAAACAACCAAACTAGAAAAGCCAAGAAAAACCTTGGATGTGGCTAATCTACAATCCATTATGGCTACACTAGTTCAATGCACAATCACTTTGGGAGAACTACTGAGATTAAAACCACAATTGTGGGAAGATATACAAGCAAACATGGAGAAGATGGGGCTAAAAGAAGCATTTCAAATGAACTTGGAAAGATTGCAAAACAAAGACATACAGACTAAAATTTTCAGGCCATTACGTATAAACAAAGTAGGGGACTACTGCGAAGGGAATGACGGAAACACTACCCTTCCAGTACAATACAATGATATAACTACCATGGAAATTTTAGACAGTGGCGTAGGCATTGCTATAGCAACCAAAGCTATCTGGGAAGCTTGGGGAAAATTGGAAATCAGGCAAACAAGAATAAAGCTACAATTGGTTGTGGACACATATAGAAATCCATGGGCTTACTTGAGAATGTGGTAGTCACTTCCTGCAGCAGCAGAATTGACTACCATCACACTTTTTCCATTCTAGATTTTGGAAATAAATTCAGCTATGAAATCATCTTGGGAAGACCATTTATGAGACAAATACAACTAGTTTGATTGGGGAAACAATTATCTCTACCTAAAACAAGTACGAGCAATCACCCAAGTAACCTTGAAAGATCATTCCTACAGGGATGTCTAATGGACACCAATACAAGAATTAGACTTTGAAACTTTGCGGAGACTAAACTACCTTCAGGGATACATAAAGACACCCCAATTTGGATGTGTGGGGCTTCTCACTCAGGGAGTTTGAAAAGGGAAGACTAAAATCTAGACAAAGAGGTGAATAACATGGAATATATACCAAAACCATTCCCTGATGAATGGACTCAGATCTTGCCACAATGGATGTATGTGTTAATGAATTAACACCTACATAATTCTGTGATGCAGAAGGCTGTGACATAGTCCCTATCCAAATGGTATGCATCAAGATGATTGAGGAGAAACAAGTCTTTTTGGATCACTACTATGATGCCACGGATGAGTTGAAAGAAGAAACAATTACAGCTGAAGAATCGGACTCCAAAAATAGCATGTAAGGGCCAAACTTCTACTCCAAGGAGGGGAAGAAATATTTTTTGAGTTTCCAAACCAACATTGGAGACGTCAACAGAGATACCGCAGAAAGCAAGAAAAAAACTTGAGGAAGAAAGTCACAAAACAGCCATTGGATGCCAAAACTCAATTCTTAATGAAAGTAAAATCTGTTGATTGCATAAAAGACAAAGTAACTGGATGGTATCCCAAATCGGCACTTAAAGAACGACCAACCCAAAAGAATAAAAATTTACAAGCCTAAAACAACCAAGGGAAAAGAGCCTCCAATGACAAAAACAGAGCATAAGGCTAAATAGAAAGAGTTGAAAAGGACCTTGAAAGAGATCTGGACAATGGAAATGAAATCAGATAGTGATAAACATGGAGTATTCAATGTTCCATCTCACTATAAAAAATACACAATACAAGATCGCAAGATTGTTGTTGAGAAATCGTTACGATAATCAATAGAATTGGGGAAATCCTATGAAGGTCCGAAAAATGTGAAGAGAATCGACCTAGCAGAGCCTGGAGAAGGGCCAAAACCTGCATACATAGCTATGGATCTACCGCAAGAAGAAGAAGAGATTCTCATAAGGACGTTGAAGGAATATAGAGATGTTTTTGCATGGTCATATAGGGATCTGAAAGAAGTGGATCCTACAATATTCCAGCATACCATCCCTATGAGAGATGATGCCAAGCCAAGTCAGCAAAGACCATATACGTATAATGAAACCTTTCCCAAAAAAATCAAAGAAGAGATAGAAAAACTCAAGGAAGAAAAGTTTATCTATGAGATAGAACACACAGATTGCGTATCACCAATTGTTGTGGTGCCTTTAAAAAATGGCAAACTCAGAGTGTGTGTAAATCTCAAAAAAGTGAACTCTGCCACTATACAAGATAGCTATCCTCTTCCCATCATTTATCACGTGTTAGAACGAGTAGTGGGTAAGGAAGCTTATATCTTTTTAAACGGCTTCTTTAGGTACAACCAACTAACAATAGATCCCAAGGACCAACATAAAAACATCCTTTGCTATAGAATGGGGAATTTTTGCCTATAGAGTCATGCCCTTCGGCTTGGCCAATGCACTGACAAAATTTCACAGGCTGATGAGCCATGCCTTCAAGGAATATCTGTGAAATTTCTTAGAAGTATACATGGATGACCTCTGTGTGGACTCCACCCAATGAGAAAGTCATTTTGAGCATTTACAATGTGTTTATGAGAAATCTCTCTTATATAGGATTTGCATAAACCCTCAAAAAATGCATTTTTATGGTTAGACAAGGCAAAATTCTAGGACATATTGTGTCTAAAAATGGCATAGCTACAGACATGAAAAAAGTAGTAGTTATTGCTGAGATGGCTAGACTAACAACAGCTTGAATGGACCAACAAATGTGAAGAGTCACTTCGAAAGCTTAAGCAAGCTTTGACCTCAGCACCGATACTAAAAGCTTCCGATTGGGACAAGGTATTTCATGTACATGTTGATGCTTCAAGTTTTGTTATAGGTTGTATCTTAGATCAGCCACAGGAGTGGTAACCATGGATTTTCCTATCTCCTATGCTAGCTAACAATTAAACGTGGCAGAAAATAATTTTACAACCACGGAAAGAGAAGGCCTTGGCATGGTGTATTCGGTCAAGAAATTTTGACACTACTTTTTAGCCAACAAGTTTGTCTTTTTTGTAGACCATCAAGCTTTACTCTATTTGGTAAACAAACCCTGCAATAATGGAAGGATAATAAGATGGTTCATCATCCTACTTGAATTTGACTTCACATGGTGGTTAAAAAAGGCACCACGCACCAAAGATCAAATCATCTGTCGAGACTCACAACAGGGGAAGCACCTCTAAGGGGGTAGATGATGATTTTCTAGATGCATATCAGTTCTTTGTGGATATGATTCCCAGATAGTCTCAAGACATTGTGACCCTAATGACCATCTTGCAAGTAGATTCTCAAATATCGATTCCCATTACACCATGACTGATTGAGCAATCCGCCTTGTATCAGTTGTTGGCTGGATGTTTGTATCAAAAAAAACAAAGATGGAATCCTTCTCTTGTGCATCAATCATGCGGAACAAGAAGCCTACTTGAGTCAAGCACATACCACAATAGTAGGACTACACTTTGCAGAAGACCAAACCTTACAAAACAATTAACTTGGTTGGGGGTTTATTGGCCCACTATGAAGAAGGACATTCATCAATATGTAAATGAGTGCTCTCAGTGTAAAGTAAAATCCTCCATACCCCATGCCATGTTATTCCACATTGCAGCCACACCACAGTGGAGTGGTTACCTGATAGAATATCTAACCAATAGAATCTTTCCAAAAAACATGAGCAAAAGACGAAGGAGGGCTATAGAAACGGAAGCCGTCAAAAACTATATCTTGATTGGAAACCAGCTTTATTGAGGGAAAGACCAACATCTTAGACTGTGTGCAAATGAGGAGGAATATCCTCCTATTCTAGAACAAGCACATGCAAAGTCTAGCAGGAGGTCACTCCTCTCATGAAACCACGACCAAAGCTTTATTGATGGTAGGCATCTGGTGGCCAACTTTATTTACTGAAGCAAAAGATTTTGTTCAACGATGTGATGCATGCCAAGAGAAAAAATGCCCACAAGGGTTGATAATATGCCTTTGCGACCTATGATGGGAGCACGAGTCTTTGCTAAGTGGGGTATAGACTTTGTGGCAGGAAGGTCAATGCTAGAATCACTATTGCATTCTTGTATGAATGTGTATTCACTAGGTATGGACTTCCTATTGAGCTTGTGAGTGATCACGGATCGCATTTCCTTAATGAGGTAGAATATTTGTTAGATGAATTTATGGTAGTCCATTAAAAATTTCTCCCTATCATCCTCAATTGAATGGTCAAGCAGAACATACAAACAAAATTCAGAGCTCTATACTAACTAAAATTGTTAGTTCAGGCATAATAGACTGGGAAATGCATCTTCATTCTACCTTATGGGCTTACCGAGTTTCCTTCAAAATAGCTTTGAACACGACTCCTTTTAATTCGGTCTATGGCTTGGATGCAATCTTGCCAATGGAATTCTTATTACCCACCCTTAGAGTTGCTACTGAGTTAGAATGGACGGGACAATAATTGTTTGAACGGCTTGAAGATTTGAAATGATTGGATGAGCAACAATCAACAGCCATTGCTCACATCTACGCACAAAAACAAAAATACAAACAATTCTTTGACTCACAAATGTTGACCAAAGTTTTCAAACCAGGGATTTTCAATAATAAAATGGGTTTGATTACAATGATTAGGCTTGAAAAAATGTGTGGAGTCCTGCTTGATGCTCTTCTTTTTCTCTTCTTAGCTGAGCACCTAACATTTTCCCGCGACACAACTACTTAGGGTGCTAAGTAGTGGTCACAGGCTTTTGCATCACTGAACTCTCTTTGCTTGATGCTCAAGACCTTGTTGGTATTTGATACACATCTCTTTGTCTTCAGTAGACATGAATTGCATGTTGGTGGCATTCTTCAGCTACATTGCTAACAAACCAAGTCCGCATGTTTGTGATGACAAGGTCAAAGATCTTTGGTCTATAAGTGAAAAAGCCTATATAGAATGCTTCTTCAAATGTCTGCATATGATATGATGGGAGAAACATGGCCCTTGCATAGAATCCATGACGGACTTCTTCAGATGGTTGTCCAGAGAGTTCGTAGCATAGAACTTGTGTACCTTCGAGGAAGGAAATCCATGCGGCATCTGTTTGTTTTGCCCTATGAAAGGTTTGCAAACAAGCATCTTTGCTATTTTTACTAGCATAATACATGCCAAATCTGGAATATCCCAAAATAGTTGTATGTTTGAAGATAATGTCTCCACCATGTATGACTCTGTCGATTGGTTGTTTGAAGGTGGTGGAAACCAGGGGTAGTTGTTGGGGTATAGGCGCCTATGCTTTGCTCCGCCGCCCAGAGTCTGGGTGCCCACTGACTTGTATACCTTATACATTGGCATAAGTGTATAGGGGGTTGCTCACTGATTGAGTCTCCCCACCCATATCTGTGTGTCGTGTGCTCTTCTCCTTCCTCTTCTCTCCTACACAGTTCCTTCAATTGGTATCAGAGCCAAGTTCAGTGCGTTTTTGCGTAATCGCCTGCGCGCACGTTTTAGGCAGATTCTGGATCCGGAGCTTGGAGATTCACACTCGACGTTCCTGGAGGATTTCCATCAGGCGACCTAGGGTTTTACCCCCCTTTCGAAGTTGTTTATGCCCTCAGAATTTTGTTCTGAGCACTACATCAGAAGATAGGTTTCAGCCCGCAAAGAAACTCGTTTGTGTAGATTGGCAAGCAGGAGGTGGATTGGTTTGATTTGCTCGATTCAGAGCATTTGTAGGTGTTACAAGATCGGGTTTGACTCCTAGGTACAGGTTGAGTCTAGTACTCCCACAGGTATTGCCAGTTGCAGTTGAGTGGTTCTTCTGCAGCGTTGTGGCTTGAATACATGGTCTTTGAGTGGGTAATGCTCTATGTATGCTTATGTGGTGAGCAGTAGATCTTGTGAGCAAGTGCAGAGGTTGGTTGTGGATGATATGTATGGTCACCTGTGGTACTCTTTGTGAGCATTTGTTGGACACAGGTTTGCAAAGCTTATGCATGTATGTTGAGTGTAGTTTGATGCGCATTGATTGCTCATTGTATTGAGCTTGCAGGACAATGGTTATTTTGTGTTGATAGCCATTGTGCGTCAAAACTCTGGCAAAATTTTTCCAGGAGTTTTATGCGCATAAGTTGATGCGATCCAGGTTGTGATTGCGATTGCACTCAGTGATTACGTGCGGTGTTCTGTGCAGGTGGGAGCTTAGTGCATGTATGCATCGATACCACACAGTGTGGGCTTGGTGATTAGGTCACGGTTTGACGGGCGTACAGTTATCTTGGCACACTTACAGGAGTGAGTATTGTGATGTATGCTTGTGTTGCTACGAGCTAGGTAGCCGGATTCGAGCACTAACGCCTTGAGGTTTTTCAGCAGGTTTCAACTACAGGTTTACAAGTTTACAGGAAGGTTTGAGGGCTTATTTGGGCACTGAATTTTCATCCATTGTTTCCTCTTTGCAGGTGTCCATGTATGGCTCAGTTGTAGGTTGATCTGGGACACGTTTGTGACTTGTTTATGCAGCTGTTAAGAGCTGAATTTTGGGGCTGTTTTGCAGCCATACAAGAGCTTGGTTTACTCTACAGGAGCCTCGTACACTTGGCATTTAGGATTTTCATCATTGCCATTTGTGGAGCACAGTGTGGTTACACTACTACGAGAGATTTTATGCGTGGATTCGCATGAGCATTGTAGGTGCTGGTGAGCTCTTTTTTTGAGAGCATTTTCTCATTGCAGGTTGCTTCTTTTAGATTAGTTGAGTGCATTTCATTGCTACCGTATCTAGAGTAGAGTTACAGCTCTTGGTTATTTTTTACATTCCCTTATAGTAGTCAATATGTGTGAGACTTTCGAGTCTAGGACAATGACTCATGAGAGACGGCGTTCTCGTTCGTGTCAACACTTGAGATGTTGGCATTGTGGTCACACAGGCCACATTAGACGGTGATGCTTTCGTCGTATGAGACAGCACAGGAGAGACGCTAGTCTCAAGGATGCAGTAGATGCTATAGGCTTCGTCGACTTGACAGTTGTAGGATCAGATACAGTGTCTGAGTACCCTAGTGACAGTGAGGTCACATTTGCTTCCTGTATTACTCCTGATTTTTTGACGTCTGAGGATAGTGCACTTCTTTTGCAGTGGGTTCTAGATAGGGATGCTACTTTTCATGTCACTCCGTATCGTGACTGGTTCAATAGCTATTCTAGCAGAGTGCATGGTAGTGTGCGATTGGCAGATGGGTCACTGCATGAGATTGTTGGTTCAGGAGATGTGAGACTGCGGTGCATCGTACGTGCTCAGAGATGTGCGTCATGTGCCATATTTGACGATGAGTTTGATCTCCGTTGGTCAGCTCAGGGATAGTGGATGTCCGGTATTGCTGCTTGAGCAATCTTTTGCGTTGCATTTGGGTTCGCTAGTGATTGCGAGAGGTGCTAGAGTTGGCACATGGTACCCATTGCATGTAGTACTGGTGCGAGATGGTCGAATCTCAATCTTGTTATAGCCATGCAGAGAGCGAGAGACCCGGACAGTCTCTTTTGCTCATGGGTTGTAGGGTGCTTTGCATAGAGTGCAAAGTAGTGAGCTCGTTGCACACACAGTTGGGGCACAACTTGAGCAGTCACACAGAGAGGTGACAGAGTCAGACATGCATGCTTTGCTAGTGACTGAGCAAAGTAGAGAGTCAGTTGTGCGAGATACTTCTATGCAGGATAGACAGGTAGAGCGGTCTTGCTCTAGTGAGTCACGACAGGAGGAAGTTGTGCAAGAGTCTATGCATAAGGAGTTAGAGCATGAGAGCTCTAGTGAGTCACAGCAGATTGAGTGGTCATGTTTGCAGTAGATGATTGCAGAGGAGGCTGAGACGTCAGCGATTATGCAATCATTCCTTTGTATGCTCGACAGTGAGCATGGGGATATAGTTGTGCAGGATATGTCTTCCAGCAGACACCTAGAGCAGCTGGTTTGCTCTGAGGTTGCACGACAGGTTGATGCGTCTTTTGCGGATAGTCAGGAGATGAATGTGGCTGACACGCCTTGTCAGTCAGAGACACCTATTGCCAGGGATATATATGTTGATGCATGCTCCGTAGAGCTAGCAGGGTCCGCTAGCATTGCATCGACATTCGATGGTCTCATGTATGAGATGCTAATCTTGAGACCGGATATCGCAGCTACAGTGGGAGCATTTGCAGTTGGGGTTGTCAATCGTTTGTTGACTGATGATGGCATAGTGCACGAGGGAGATATGCAGGTATTGCGTACATACTTGCAGTACGTGTGCGGTACGTCTGGTGGTGTATGGACTTACACGGGAGCAGGACAGTCGGATGCACACGATCACAGCCAACCAGTGGGCATCGGTTGAGAGCTATTTTCTCTCGCCTTTTGTAGTCTTTAGACTAGGTTCCCTTTCTTAAAGGCACAGTCGCCTTTAAGTGGGAGGTTGTTGGGGTATAGGTGCCTGTGCCTTGCCCGGCCGCACAGAGTCTCGGTGCCCACTGACTTGTATACCTTATACATAGCATAAGTGTACAGGGGGCTGCTCACTGATTGAGTCTTCCCACCCATATCTATGTGTCATGTGCTCTTCTCCTTCCTCTTCTCTCGTGCACAGTTCCTTCAGTAGTAGTTAAGCTAGGTTGGTCTTTTCTGTTGGAGGAGAAGGTGTTGTTGCCAATTTCTGACTCTCAGTATTGGGCACTACATAGGATCTTATTTGATTTAGTAATGGTGCATTTGTGAACAAAAGTAGATAATTGGGATGCCAAATAAGCTAGATCTCATGCCATTTGGGGTGTTGTAGTACAGGATTGGCTTGGAGATCCTTGAGCAATCTTTCTTTGATTTGGAGGACTTCAAATTTAATAAGAGGATAAGGGAGATCTTGTTGATGCCACGTTTCATTGATTGTGGAGGGTGCCAGTAGATTGACATTGATTGAGTGTATAATCATTTCTTCCCATTGCATTGCCTCCTTCCAAATGGCCTCTATTTCCTCTTCTATTTTCTTTTTCAAAATAGCTTCCTCCTCAACAGTCAGGCTTTTTGGAGTAGTGGAAGGTTCCTATTCTGCTTGAGAAATTTCAATTTCGGGAAGACTGGCCTCTTCTCTGGTTGGAACTTCCAATTCCATGAACTGAAGGGTATCCTTATCTTACATTGCGGCAATGACTTGCTCATCTCCCAACGTGGTTGCATGTGCCATGACAGCTTCTTTAATCTTGCTTAACTCCTTGTTAAGCTCAACAATCTGCTTTGGTAGTTGTCTTCTCACTGCATGAAGTTGATTGACAATTCTCTTCTTTGCATCTGCTCTAGATTTAGCTCCATCTCTAAGTCCTTAACCTTCTGCCCCATAGCTTGATAGACAGCATATGTGCCCTGTAGTGTGGCTACTACTGGGTTATCCTTTAGCTGATTCAGAAGTGCATTATGTTCTTAGTATTATGCTTTTTTCTGGGCTAACTGTGTCTTTGCAATGTTGAGATGAATCTATAGGGATTGTACTGTAGACTCTAATTCTTGTAGAGATAGAGTGGCCTTTGTGACTTGTTGCTCGTGTTGCTTATTTGTTGTCTGGAGAGTTTCCAGATTCATTGTTGTCTTTGTAGTTAGTTCAGCCAATTCTTGTTCTTTGAAGTCCTTGGCTTCTTTGAATGACTCGACACATATATTGACCAAGTCTAGCCTTTCCTCATTGAGCCGCAGGCGCCTGTATACACTATGTAGATTTTGGTGGAGAGCGTAGATTTCTTCCTTCATTTTGTCTATCACATCATGTGCATACTGTGTATATTCATCTATGACTTCCACATTCTCCATTGTTCTTGTGTTTCTTGATTTCGGTTGATCCATTTGTGTGTCCTAAGTCTTAGTCATTAGCTCATCTGGTTGGTTGGCTTGAGTAGTTGGTGTTGCTGTGGGACTAGTTGGTTCAACCTCTTGTTCCTTGATAGTTTCTTTGAGTGGTTTGGAATTGGGTTCCAGATTGGTAGCAATGGGAGTGGCCTCCTCTGTTGTAGTCTCTTGCTCTAGTGGTGTATTTGTGGGAAAGAAGTGTGGAACTTCTGTAGTAGGGTTTTCTGGTTCTTTGGGTGAACCCTCCTGAGTATGTGTATTGTCTTCTTCTTGTGCATGGGCATGTTCTTATTGTGGTTCCTCTTTATGATAGAGATGCTCTAGGCCAGCCCGAGGGTCATCCTTTTTGTCGAACATTGGGTGTTTAGCTTGAATTTTGACTCTTCTTGGAGATGGTTTCCATTTTTTCTCAAAATATCCTTTGACCCCTCTTTCTAGCTCAAAAGTTGCCTTCTCTCTTTCGAGTATTGCTGCCCTTTGTGCTGGTTCTTCAATAACTACTGTCGGCCTATGTTTCCTGGTCTGATTTACTTCATCCACTTTAGCTTTCCCTTCCTCTTTCCTTTTTCTTTCAACATGAGTGTCCTCCTCTTCCTGCACTTCATCTTCTATGTTACCATCTTCTTTTGATGCTATGAATGTGGGTGCTTGAGCTGATACATCAACTAATCGAGTTCGTAGTCTTGTTGCCACTGTGGTGCACTTCTGGATCCTCATCTGTCTTGTTCAGCAACCATAATTTTTTCTCTGGGCCAGGTAGTAAATTCTCTATTTGGCCTATAGCGTGATAGGAAATTCTGGTGAGCACTTCTGGAGATCCTAAAAATGTGATGTTCTCTAGCTTCTTCACATGAGTGAGGGTTGTGTAGATGTATTGTGTGTGGTTCACGTCTGTCATCCCCTCTTTCTTTGATGCTTGAGTGAAGGTGGAAGCCACGGCATGATTGGGAACTATATACCTTGGTAGTCTCTTGGCAGTGAAGTGAAAATGTTGATGATAGAGCCGTAGCACCCGCTCTATTTCCCTTTGCTTCAAATCCAAAAAGGAGGATGATCCGCTGTCAAAAATACCATTGGTTGGTAACTGTCTATCCCTCATAGATTTTCCTCCTTTTTGAAGCTTTAGTGCTTCTGCCACTTGGTCCTCTGTTATGTGAACTTCAATAGGAGAGACATTGAGATCATATATGGTTGCTCGTCCTTCCTTTGTGATACTGTGCAAGATCCCATAAGCTCTTTTGTAATCGACACCACAAGGATCTATCTCTATGTAGTCTTTAAGGCCAATCTTTTTCCAAAGTGGTCAGGGGCTGCGTGTTCTTTGATGAGGTCCTGAGCTTCCCTTGGTAGCATCTGTACTTCAACTTTGGTTCCATGAGAACTCTTGAATGATCCGTGGTAGACAGTGACATGTTGGCTATCCAATTGGTCTCTTGCCAACTAGGTGACATTTGCCTCTCTCAACAAGTCTTCCTCTAGTTGATATAGTGGGAGTTCAGCAAAATTTTGCTTCATGATCTTTTTCTTCGGAGCTCCCAAGGTAGATGAGAAAGAACTTGACAGTGTATGAGCACATCCAAAGATTAGACAATCCTGGCAAGTTACAACTAAGTAGCATAACTAAATAAGAAAAAAAGAGCCCTAAAAAAATTACAATTTTGGCAAAGTCTATCTTGGGCGCGCCTAAAATGCAAATGGGTGTAGGTGCATGCAAAACTGGTGTCAGAAGAGCTATATGGAAAATATAAGTGTTGGTGGTGATCTGAAAGAATCTTGAGAGCTTTTGGACTTTTATGATGGGAGCTGTGAACAGTTATTTGTCCGCTTGACCGTAATCTGTACTTTTGGTAATTGACCAAGTGAGGATTTGTCAAACTCGATGAAACTTGTGGAAGTGTTTAATGTGACCATTGTGAATATATATGTGTATCACATATGCAAGTTAGGCTCTTCCATTACCATTTCTATCTTAGGTGCACCTAAGATAAAAAGAGGGGGATTTAAGGCCATTTCTTATTTTTGGTGCTCTGATGGTCTTAGAGAAAATATTATTGATGATGGGTGAAGTTGGGTTGATTTGGCAAGCTAAAAGTGAGAATTGGGCACAAACGGCTATTGGATGTGGCATAGTGTGTTTTATGAGTATTTTGCATGAAAAAATGTGATAGGGAGGGAAAACATGCTAGTGTAGAAGTGGGTGCCAAAAAATGGTGCCATGCTAGTGATTCATCTTCAGCACGCCGAAGATAGAAGTCACCCTTTGTTGCATTTTTGGCCTTGCTTTTGCCCTACTAGGTCTTTGATGGTTGTTGGAACCCTTGGTCTTTTTTTTGGTAGCTGACGTAGTTCTCGATGAGGTTGACCGTCTTTTGTAGAGCAAGGTTTGACTTGGAGTCACTAATCACTATACTGGAGATTGGTGCAGGTCCAATATGGTGTAGAGAGTGTCCCCCTTGATTTTGAGGTGAGTTGGGTCAAGATTTTTCATTGCGGTGGGTGCAAAATGTTCTTTGCGGTGTGAATATGGTCTTTTTGTCTTATACTATTGACTGAGCCTCAGTTGCACCCCTAAATCTCCACAGTCCCTTAACTTGATGGCCTCAAAACATTTTTAAATTTTAGTCACCATGTGACTCCTTTACCTTCAGCGCGCCGAAGATGCTAGGTCAGATTTTCTGAAGCTTTTTTCACTTTGGAGCTTATCAATGTGTTGTCCCCCTAGTAACGAGCCTCTGGTTTAGTTTTGGTGAAATTTGGGTGTTAGGTGTAGCCGGTGTTAGCATTTTCGTTCCTAATCGTTCCCAGATTTCCATATGTTTTCGTGCCCCTTGTAGCTCCCATTGTTGACAATGTGGTAATCAAAACACTTCTAGATGTAGTTCAGAACTTATCCCTCATAGCTGGTGTGAGTAAGAGTCAGCGGGCAATGCGTATGGGAGCGTAGAAGGTCGCCGAAATCAACTACTCAGAGCTCCTTCTCTAAGGTCTAGAATTCAAATGAGAGAAATATGGGTCTACGTGGCTATACATACCTGGAATTTCCCGACGCCTCTTTTTAATTACCTACCTAATGAGCTCATCAGGTCTAACTTCATACTCTTGGATTGAAAATTTCTGAAAACTGACATCCCTCGATCATTCCCAGATGACTAGTTGGTGAAAGGCCACTGAACTTTTTGATCCGATTTGCTTCAATTTTTTTCTGACTCGTCCCTTGAACTTTGAGATTTAGCATTTGAAGTCGGAATCCAATTTTGACCTTCCTTCTTACTTATTCTATTTATTTTGGATTTTATTATCTTTTATTAGAAAAAAATAAAGAAAAATAGCTAAATCACTTAAAATTTTCTATTCGATACTTTAAAAAATGTAAAACACTTCCACTCTTACTATTCAGCCATATTTTTGTGGATTGCTCCTATTTTTCATGATTTTGGCCGTATTATATGCTAACAATTGAAATTGTACTATATTATAATTATTGAAAGATATGTACAATATATATACGTACACCTAGGGGTTATCAAATGAAAATCCCCATTCATCCCATTATTAGGGAAATCACTTAATTGGCTCAAAAAAAACCAGACATCAACACATAATTATGTCAAATCATTGCCCTTTTTACTTTCCAGATTCATATGCTTATGTTCTTCTCAGATTGTCTCGTTGTCTCCTCTCCTCCTGGCTTCAATTCATCCTGGGTTGTGCAGTGTAGAGGGTAGAAAGTTATGTCTATGCATGGCCCTCATTGGCCCTATTATGCTATGGAGGTCAATGCAAATAAACACATTATGATGTGCAAGAAATGGGTCTTGAGTATGGCACTCAAGGGTTTTCGATGTTGAGGTATCCAATTGCATGAATCTTTTGAAGAGAAAATTTTGCTGCAATTGAGCTTGTTCTTTGATAGTGCAATATGCATTGTCCGTTGTGTGTTGCTTGGATACAATGGTCTCTATAACTATGAGTGCCTTGACTTTTAGGTACCCACTTATACCTGAGTGTAGTCGGCTTGACTTGTTGTGGGGTCTTCGACACCCATTGTTGAACTTGTTTATCGTGGATGTTTGGTTTTATTGTGGCTTTACTTTGCTTCTTCGGTTGCCATATCCATGTCCTCCTGAGTAGCAATGACTTCTGTTGAGCAGGTGGATGTAATTTTTTTTCTATTAAGTTGTCGGCATTGTGTAGCAGCCTTTTTGGCACCCATACTTATTGAGGCTGGCTCTTGAGTATCCAAATTTTCTCTCCTTTCATAGGCTAGTTAGAAGCAGTCTTTAATGGAGTAGTGGGCATATTTCTAACTGATGACTTCTGATTCCTAAATGGGAAATTACCGAGAGATACCTTCCATTCTTCCTTACTATATGCAAATGGTATTCTTAGTTGTCCGCCTTTAAGTATGAGTTCCAGCATTCGGGCATCCCAATCTTGTACTGCTTTGTAGGTTCGCATCCATGGAATCCCTAGTATTAGGTCTTCATTCATGTGTTCATCCGCAATACATATGAATGTATGTAGGCAGGAAAATCCATGAACCATAATATTCAAGTTAATTTTTCCTAGTGTTGGCGTGATTTGTTTGTTATAGCCTTTGACAGTGGCTTGACAGTACTCAAGTGGTTAAGTTGTTGCCTTGAGATAATTTGAGTAACTCACATCATTTGCTATAGATCCTATATCCACTAAAGCTTTCACTTTGTATCCCTCTTTCAGAAATTAGGAAGAAAATGGGGTCTAGGAGGGCCTCTTTATTTCGTAGTTTAAGGAAGTCAAACCTTTAGTATTAAGAAAGTAATCAAAGGACAGCTTTTGAATTCAAACAGTCAAAACGGCTGGTTTATTTGAATTCAAAGTTTCCCCCCACAATGGAATTTAAAATCTAGCAGGTAAAACCATATCATGTAGCATATGTACAAAAAGCGCTCGATGCATAGATTGCAGATGTATGATCTCCGCTTAAATCGGCAATCATATGTGGGACTTATGGGAGGCCAAAAATCATAAAATTGTCCACCTCCTTTTTGGGGGCAAAAGTGCATCCTTTGACCACTCTTATGTATCTCTTACACACCCACCATTCTTGCACACATGGCATACTCCTGTTCGTTTGTAAGGATTCCACTTTCTGAAACCTTAGAAATTGTACAAAGCCTAATTAAATTAACTTGGTTGTTAAGAAAACACTGTAGAATGATCCAACTATGGTAAATATTGGTATTTTTGGAACTGTAACCAGAGCTTTACTAGGGTTAGAATTTGTTAGAACTGAATTCCAATAAAATCTGGAAAAGTTACGGGCTCTGAAAGGTTACACTATGAATTTAATAAGTTAAGTAAAATTGAATGGTTTCAGTAATTATTACTGCAGATAGTTCCAAAATTAATCATTAAAAGTCAACAAACTAGCAAAAAATCGATTTTGTGTATTTGGTGGGCTGTGTGGGATAATGATAACTTTCTCAGACTAGATTTAGTAGCAAGGGGTGTTTCTGGAGGTGTAGGGCTACTTGGGATGCAAGTTATTGCCATTTTCTAGCTTGTGAGTGCCCAGAAACCTTTAAATATGACCCTTGCTTCACAATTTCAGACAGATTCGGAGCCTTGGTACATTCTCTCTCATCTAGAGAGACCTCTACGCAGAAATCACTAGAGAGCAAAGCTCTAGTTGGTTAATCAACGGTAATTAGCACCAATCTTTTTTAATTAGTAAAATTAGGTTAACCTATTTATAAAATTTTTAATTAATTAAAGATTAAACCTATGTATACTCTAAAATTCTCTCCTAATTCAAAACTCTCTGTTGATTATTGTGATTAAGCTTAGGGATACTAAGCTAATTAATTATTATATCGTATTAGGGCTGAAATTTACTCCTTTTAGCCATAAATTAATGATAATTATACTAATTAAGTTTAGATTAAGATAAAATAATTATCAGAGCTATGTTAAACTATCATTATGCTAGAGAAAATATCTTGTAATGTTTTGAGTAATTTTCATAATTAATTAAGCAGAATTACACTCTTTTTAAGAGAAAAGTAAAGGGAAAAATAATCAAACTGATCCAAAAATCTTTGAGATAATTATGAGAGGTAAATCACATCTTAGAGAACCTATGATAATTATCTTAACCTCAGATAATTAGTTTACCTAATTATCTCATCAGAATTATACTATTTTTAGGAGAATATAAAAGGAGGAAAATAGTAAACTAATCCAAAATGCTTTGAGATAATTATCAAAGGTAAATTATATCTTATGAAACCTGTGATAATTATCTTAACTTCAGATAATTAGTCTAACTTATTATCTCAATAGAATTACACTGTTTTTAGGAGAAATTACAAGGGGAAAAATAGCAAATTGATCCAAAATGCTTCGAGCTAATTATCAAAAGTAAATCACATCTTATGAAATCCATGATAATTATTTTAATCTCAGATAATTAGTTTAACTAATTCTCTTAGCATAATTATACTATTTTTAGGAGAAATTAAAAGGGGAAAATAGCAAATTGATTCAACATTCTTTGAGATAATTATCAGAGGTAAATCACATCTTATGAAACCCGTGATAATTATCTTAACCTCAAATAATTATTTTAAAAAAATTATCTCAAAAAAATTACACTGTTTTTAGGGGAAAATAAATAGGGAAAAATAGCAAAATGATCCAAAATGCTTTGAGAAAATTATCAGAGGAAAAAAACATCTTAGGAAACCCTTGATAATTATCTTAATCTTAGATAATTAGTGTAACTAGTTATATCAATAGGAAAACATTGTTTTTAAGGAAAAAGTAATGGGGGAAATAGTAAATTAAACTAAAAACTTTTGAGATAATTATCAGAGGTGAATCACATCTTAACAAACGCATGATAATTATCTTAACCACATATATCTAGTTTAGCTAATTATCTTAGTAGAAAAACAATATTTTTGAGAGTAAAGTAAAGGGAGAGATTAGTGAATCATGTGATATGATTACATACTATTTATCAAAGTTAAACTACATGATAAAAAGGTCGTGATAATTATGTCAAAGTTATAAAATTAGTATAGATATTTACTAAGTCAAATTATACTAATTCTAGCTGAAAACTAAAGAGGAAAATTAGTAAATCATGGTATATGAGTACATGCTATTTATCACTACTAGATTACATGATGAAAAGGCCACGGTAATTATATCAAGGGTAGAAACTTAGTATAGATATTTAGTCTAGTCAAATTATACTAATTCTAGCTAGAAACTAAAGGGGGAAATTAGTAAATCATGTTATATGATTACATCCTATTTATGAGAGTTAGATTACATAATAAAGAGGCCGTGATAATTATGTCAAGGTTGAAAAATTAGTATAGATATTTATCTAAGTCAAATTATACTAATTTTAGCTGAAAATTAAATATGGAAATTAGATAATTGAGTTGGAAAATTAAAAGATAATTACCAGAGATCACCAACGTCCTTACCTCCTCATGATAGTTATACCATAGTTAATTAGTGAGTTTAGAAAATTATAATTGACCATAAGTCCTATGTTTAGCAAAAGATTAATTACAATAAATAGACTTTGCAGTCACAAGTTTTTAGGAAAATTATAGTAAGTGTAAACCTATGATATAAAGTGGAGGAAATGAAATCTTTGAGAGAAAATGAATAGAATAAATATTAAGCTCAAAATAAACAGATTCCAAGCTTAAAATTCGAAGGAAAATTTAGGAAAAAGATATACAAAATTATAAGAAAATTAGGATAGCTTAGAAAATCCTTAGGAAAGTTGTGGAAAAAGTTATCATGCCTATTTAGGCAAATAAGAAATTACTAGGTCATGAATTTACCAATTAAGACTACAAATTTAACATTGGACGGGTTAAGTCTAGATTTCAAATAATTTACCTAATGATTAGACATCCTTGACGTAGCTCCAAAACGAACTAGAGCATCACACGACGATGAAGTCGGGCCTAGTAGTAGGCCTACAGAGGAGAGTCTTCAAGCGCCAGCACAACAGAAGATGGCCGATCAATCCCAGGTGGGTTTCCCATTATGCAATTAAGTCTTTAAATAGTTTAAGTTCTTTTATAAGTTAGCATTGCATACGTAAGGAGTGAGTAAGAATCAGAAAAGGAATAATTGACCAAAAACGGAAGGTAACTTTCAATGTGCATTTATTTATAAAGTAGGAAAGAGTTGTTTGGGTTAAAACTGGTTGAATTAGGAAAGATATGATTGATCATCCTTAAGACAGCTTGTCTCAAGACACCTTCGACTCCTTGGTATATTTTGATGATAATGATGGCTTTCCAGCCACAGATAAGTCGGTTACCCCCATGAACGATGAGTTTCTACTCTGTGTCATGTCTTGATGTTTCTACATAAGTTAGGATACCGTTTTTTATCCTAGGGGAGCCGCCCAGTTGTATGGGCAACTGGTTTGGTGTATGGGCACCCGGAACCTTGGGTGGGGGTTTATCCACTCCGGATTTGAATAAGGAATGGGTGCCATTTTTTCACCCTTAGCTGGTCTTGAGACAAGAAGAGTACTGGTCATGGTTATTATTGGACAATGTTTTGATTGACAGTACCCTGTCTTAAGTTTAAAGATGCCTGTTTGCTAAAAGAATGTTTCAGTACTGTTTTCAAGGGCTGTTTTAATGGAATTCAGTTATGAAAGTTAAAAGAAATCATTATTTTAATTGTGACAAGAATGTGGTAGTAATTAAATAACAAAGCAATATGTGTGAGTGCGGGGTGGTAAGTGGGAATTGACTAAGGTTGTCAATCATGGACTGGTGGACCTGATTAGTGAGGTAACTATCCTTCCCTGCGCACTAAAACGTTTAGAAAACTTCACTTGAAAGAGGAATCTACCAGCGGCTATGCCCTCACATATGTTAGGGGGGAAAAAGCGTTGGTTGAGGATACCTTAGCCAAATTTGTGGAAGTTATAGAGTCAAAATAGTTTTTTGGACTTTTAATACGTTGTCCCGTTTCCGCTGCGAGACAGGACTAGGTCTTCTTCTAAGGCTATAGACCCAAGCCATCGTCAATGGTAAAGGTCTATACCTTGGATTTTTCTTGTTTAGAGACTCTGATTTTTATCAGACCTAGAGACCTGTCAAGGATCCCATCGCGATCTTGGTATTGACGGGTTTGGGATCTCACATCGTTAAAATCTTAATCACCTCCATAAGCTAATGGAAAA
The DNA here is from genome assembly GCF_014529385.1 of Adiantum capillus-veneris. Classification (NCBI taxonomy): domain Eukaryota; kingdom Viridiplantae; phylum Streptophyta; class Polypodiopsida; order Polypodiales; family Pteridaceae; genus Adiantum; species Adiantum capillus-veneris. The sequence continues at coordinate 150,194,491 of NC_140944.1, forward strand.
TAAAGAGGCCCTCCTACACCCCATTCTCTTCCTAATGATCACGTTGATCCACATATCAAGACCATCCATCCACTCATCATCAGTCTCGACCTCATCCTTAGTGATGGGCTAAACTTGGAGAGTATTGAGTGGTACCGCTAGTTGCCTTGCAGCTTTCCATTTTAGAATCCAAATGTAAGCCTCCTTTTGAGCCTCGTCTATCACCTATTGTCGTTTAAGCTTTCTTCCCTTGGCTGCATGCATTCTCTGCAAAAGCTCATTAGAGTCTAATAGGACATTTAGCTACACGATGTGGATCCCCACACTCATAACATTGAAGAGGTGGTCTCTTAGCAATGAGATTGATATTTTGGCCTCTTTCTGCAAGAGCAACTACTTGATAAATAGGTTTGACTTGTTCCCATGAGTCCTCCACAAAGTATTGTGGACACTTTTCAAATGCATCCATCCCATAGACAATAGTAGGGTCTATATCTTCCTCACAGCCTTCCAAACAAGCACTAGATGGCTCGCAACCCATATGATTCACAGGGGTGACTCTTGGATGTGGGGGTTGTGGTCCTAGCACTGGAGGTGGTAGTTGTGTAGCTTGAGCAACATTTTGGGCTATAGGAACCATGTTTCGATAGTTGTTCAACAGGTGAGACAGGCATCAATGCAAGAACTCAAGGTGAATTTGTCCAGGATAAGGGTGGTTTATTTGCCTTGCCATCACACGTTTGAACATTATACAATCCTTAGCTTGGTGATTGTACCTACCATATGCATTGCAATTCTCATTGAATTTTACTCTAAATGTAGGGCATTCACTAGTGCTATGTGGACCAAAGCAAAATGAGCACCATTGTTGTTCCCTTCTTGGATACATAAGATTGTTTTGTGAAGCACGATTATCTCTAAGACTTTCTTGAATGGACTTGGTGAGATCTGCTAAAGTCATCTCAGATATCTTTGGCTCTTTATTAACAATAGGCTTTGTGGTCATTGGCTCATGCATCAATGCTTGCGAGCTAGTAGATTTATGCTTGAATCATTAAATTGTCCTCCAATTGGATTGTAGTGGTGGTGACTGCTTCCCGAGTGGTGATACCTCTAATGACTAGGCCATTGTAGATATCCTTATGCCATAGTCCCCTAAAGAATCTATCAAGCAATTGGTTATTATTGAAGCGCTCATTTGGATTACAACAAGAATTCAAATGCTTCAAGAGATTAATAAAGTCTCTCACTGACTCCCCTTCCTCTTGTTGGGCTTTCTAGAGCTAAGATGCTACACCCTAAAGCACTCTTTCTCGTATATACTCCGTTAGGAACAATATTCGAGAGTAGAGTAAATCATTTTCTCTTCCATCCTTAAGGTCCTATACCAATCCCCAACCTTCCCACTCAAAGTCAGGCTTAAAGCATTCCTCTTATGTAGTTTGTTATGTTCTCCTAGGGAATCACATATTTGTTCAAATACTTCGATATGCTTTCTAGCATCCCCGTCCCCACTGTATTTTTGTGTGAGCTTGGAAACTTGTACTGCCTTACTTCTAGGTTCTCTATCAGGCGTGTTACACATATTTTCAACAATAGATCAATTGATAGATTGAGCAAATGTTGCCAAGTCACCCAAGTGAGCAGGTATAGTGGGGACAGGTGCTCTAGGGACTGCAAGTGGAATGAAAGTTTGCATCGTGTTAGGCATACGAATGATCCTTGAGTCCCAAGCTGGGTACTATGTTGTGCCATGTGGTGGCCCAAAGTTCATATGTGTGGCCCTAGGCATAGTGGATATAGGATATGACATGTTAATACTAGCTGGTATGGCCCCACTAATGAGTAATCGGATAGGGTGGTTGTGGAGTGTAGGTTGTTACACAATCGGGGGTGTGGGAGTTGCATGGGTATGAGGGCCCATAGGTACATATGATCAATGTACACTAATTGTAGGTATTGTTGTGGGGATTGTGCTACTATGTCGCGGAGCTTTACTCATGAATAAGGTCCAAGGTGTACTTTTTGGTGGGACTGAATAAGTAGCCATAAATTCTTCAAGGGAAAGATGAGCTAAGTTTGGGAATGTGAAACTATTGTTTGTGGGTTTAGAGTGTATCGAGAGTCCAGGCAAAACAACATATGGGATCAATGGGACTCACTAAGGGAGTTTCCAATTGTGATAGGATTGGTCATTTCGTATCCAAGAATCTCATAGGAGCCGTTGAAGGAATGTTAATTCCATGGTCTTGCCTCCCTAACTAGACATCATAGATCGTCCATTGCTGCTCCTCTAAACTTGTGGCCTCAAACGTGGATTGTACCACCTCTAACCACCCCACAAGGTATGTGCAGCCTGTGTACAGGTCGGTCAACATCTCAGCTTGTGGGTCATACTCCCAATTTTTTGTAAGAAATATCCCCTCTAAGCTTGGTGTGTTGGGGAGGTTTCCCTTGAAGTGGAAGCATTATGGCTCCTCATCGCCTAACTCTCCATGACTGCTATCTTGGGAGCCCTCAGTTGCTTGACTAGTATGGTTGTTTTCATAGGGGTCTTTGCTTTCATGGCTCACCTTTGTTCTAGCATTTGTAGGTTCTCAATTTCCCTCTCCCTCGTTGCTTGCATATATCGTTCAATCTCTTGCACTTTGGCAAGACTCCTACCATCGGATAGTAGAACCTCAAGGGGTGATGGCTCGGTAGGGTCTTTAATGAGCGGAGTAGGTAGGATTTCAACATGGGAATCCTTGGGGAGTACAGGGTCTACATGAGAGTGAAAGGCAAATCTACCTCCCCATTTGCTTCATTCACTTCACTAGTTGTGGGCTCCGAATGGGTGGCTCGACTAAAGGTTTCTTTTAAGCGGCTAAACATGCTAGATCCGTGCCATGGGGCAAAGACATGCATGTCTTGACTTGAAATTTCAGTTTTTTTTGTAGGATATCCCTCCATCATGTTGCAGTCAGAGAAAGAGTCACTAGCTGCTAGGTGGGGGTCTTGAGTAGTACTGCCTTGGGTTCCCGCTGAGGGCTTAGAGCTTAATGTGAAGGAATAATGGGTGCCCGTGTAAGCAGAGGAACTCTCTATATTCTCATGCTCTAGCACATTACCAGAGTGTAGGTGCATGTGGGTGAGTGCCCGTGAAGGCCACTCACCTGTTTTTTTGGGTTTTTTGGCAACCCTATTTTACTCTCAAATTTTTGATTTTTTTGGTCTTTTTTTTTACCAAGCTATGGAATATAGCGTGTGATAGCTCAAAATGAGTGTCTTGGTCAAAGGGATGTGGTGTGCTTTACAACCCTAGATTTGGTTACTTTACGCCCTCTAAATCCTTGAAATAGTCTTTCCAAGTGTGAAGGGGAGGGAGGAGGACTTATCCCACATGCCCTCATTCCTCTTGGGGGATTAGACTATATATATAGTCTTGAGTCTACACTATATCGTAAGACTGAGGATTGAGGCATGGGCTTGGCCTTGAGGAATGATCCCGATCATTCTTTTAATGCGCGGTTTTTTTGCATTTATTTTTGAAATGCCGTATTGCTTGTGAGTCACTAAGGCTGCAAATATGCAACTCCTGTGTGGGAAAGCTCGGGAATGCAACGGTGTGTCACTCACCTCTGTCTTTTTGTCATTGTTGCAGGAATTTGGTGCCACCGTGAAGAGGGAGCCCACCGACGGCACTGCTCAACCGCCGATGCCGCTGCAATGCTCAATCGCTCTCTCTCTCTCTCTCTCTCTCTCTCTCTCTCTCTCTCTCTCTCTCTCTCTCTCTCTCTCTCTCTCTCTCTCTCTCTCTCTCTCTCTCTCTCTCTCTCTCGTGAGCACACAATGGAGAAGGAGATGGAGATAAGGAAAGAGCACTCTCTTTAGCATGCACCTCTCAAAATGAAGGATTAGGTCACAATGACCTTTTTACATGGGTTTGGCCCATTCACACATAGGCATCCATACTGGCCAATCAAAGTAAAAATTACTATCAATTGAGATATGTGGTGCACCTCTCATTGATGATCACCCAATCACCTATAGGACCAACAAGCCTGATCCCTGACTTTAAACAATGTGATATCTGTGGATGTTTACTGGGCCGACGTCTAGCCTCATATTCGCTCGGTGTGTTGAATCCACTGCATGACCCGTAAAAACATCATCACACGGGTCTTCGTCATCGGTTAACAGGCACATTGCATTCCAATTCTCTTGCACTTCATTTGAAATGAATTCAAAAATTGTACCGACTCACACTTATGGTTGACCTACGTGTCATTAAGGCATTCCCAAAAGAGACAATGTGAATCCATATCCTCTTCCTTCATTTTGCATGTGTCCATAGTGAGCCGGTCCTGCTTGCCATCCCACCCAAGAATAAAAATCGACTTTCTGCAAAACAATGGTCTCTGTAACACATAGTATGCTAGAAAAACATACCTTGGACCATATACATGAGACACCATAGTTACCCACCAATCCATGATCCATTTGGTGTGATCAAATTGAACCCAAGCATAGCGTGGATCTCTTGTCCCAATTTGCCTCATAAAGTTCATAGGTTGATGCATGATGATGTACCCACTATGAAAAGAAAGCTCTTTTTGTTACCATATGCATGTGGTAGTGATGTGTGTGAACACACTTAAGACCATTGGGGCATTTTTTCGCTCACTAGGAGCTTTTTTTCCTAGTGAATTTTATATACGCCCATCCCTCTAGGGCTATCTTATCTTTCCATTGCACACTAAGTAATACATTATTTGTTATGTGCCTTGAGCTTCCTTTGTCTTCTACAAGCTGTGTGTGTTTCCTTGCAACCCTAATTCCAACAATTAGTATCAGAGCAGGTTTCCTTGCAACCCTAATTCCAACAATTAGTATCAGAGCAGGTTGCGTCCTCTCGAGCTTAGTCGCTGGCAGCTCTAGCACACACTTGCTCACTTTCTCCAAATTTTGTGAGTTTTTATGAGTGTTAGCACGTCGACAAATACTTCAAGAGAGGTCATAGAGCTAAGACTGCTCAATTTTTCATTCGGACTCATTTCGATCTCCGTTTCCATTACGGGCAGCACTACACAGGCAATTTCATCATTTTGTACAAAAATTTTATCAATGCTATTTTTTCATAACATGTCTCTTACAGTCTTCTATCGGTTGTGCTTTGTAGCATGTGTTGGTCGCGCTTCATATCTCCTCTTTTTAGGAAGTTTTCACATCAAGTGCAGAAATTCGCCATGGCTGACAACAATACATATGTATTCAAGATGTTTGATGTTGAGGATATATTGGAGGATAGATTAGATGGGGAAAATTACCCTATGTGGACTTACATGATGAAACATGTACTTGTGTCAAAGGGCGTTTGGAATATTGTGTAGGGCATTCATGTACATCTTGATTCTGAGGATGTTGCAGGTTTTGTTGAAAGGGTTGCTGCCATAGTTGTTTTGCCTATGCTTGAATAAGCTCTTTGGGATGTAAGAGATGCACATGCTCATGCATTGATTGCATTGTCTGTGAAGTGCACTATTACTCCTCATATGCATTTAGCAAAATCTGCAAAACAGGCTTGGGATATTCTGGCTGGTCTCTTTATGCAAGTCACAATGAGGCTAAAATTTTATTGTTGCATAAAGAGCTGGAGTCAAAGATTATGCATGAGGAAGATGAGATGGATAATTTCCTTGCTAGTGTCAAGGATATTAATGAGCAACTTATTTCTGTAGGCAAATTCATTTATGACAGTTCCCTTGTGCAGACCGTTCTTGATGGTTTGTCAGATTCTTACTAGACTCTTGCTAGTACTTGGAGACGTATGACCCAAGGAAATCCAAAAGTTGTCAATTTTGATGCATTATACACATTGCTATTTCAAGAGTCACTTTTTGAAAAAAACAAGGCTAAATAGTGTGTAGTTGAACATGTTTTTTGGTACTCAAAGAAAAGGTGGTAACAACAATGTAGTCACTTTTGATGGTTCTTTAATGAGTGGAAAATAACTTGTTTCCAATGGTTCTACTAGCAACACTTTGTCTGGGAATTCTGGTGAAAAGGGAAAAAAGAAGATGCATTGCCATTATTATAAAGCTAATGATCACTTGATCAAATAGTGTCCAAAATTGAAGGCAAAAGAGGCTAAGAAGAAAGAGATTGGTTCCACTACAAGTGCAGCTATTGTTGAGTCTTTTGTGTGCTTTGAGAGAATTTCTATCTAATTGTGTTCAAACATAGTGATGTTGCTTTGTGAATCAAAAGTTCCTTGTAAGAGACAACTATTTCGTATGAACAATCACATCTATTCCCCTCTGTGAATCAAGAGAAAACTCTTCAAATCTTACACACCCTTATTTTAAAAAAATTTAATTAATCAAGGCACAGAGCAAGGTCATAACATTTCCCATCTTGAAGCTAACAAAATCCTTCCAAGCCTTTTGTATGCTCAATAGTGGTAAGGCCAAAGGTAACCCTTGTAAGGGTCCACTCTTAATATGACAGTTCCCAAGCCCGTTAGGTTGCACAATACATGGGTTAATAAATCCCAATACTCCCTTGCAACAATTAAGATTCAATCCTTCATGCTCAATATTAAAACCGCCCTTCCTTTAAAAAAAAGAGATAACCTAGACACGCTCTGATACCAATGTCAGAGAATTGGACTTAAAGTGCAACAAGAATTACATATTAACTAGAATAATCAATAAATTTGAGCATACTCAAGCATGGAAATTGCAAAGCAAGCATTAACTTAGACTCAACCACACATCATGTACATGTACTAAATCTGAGAGAGAGAGAGAGAGAGAGAGAGAGAGAGAGAGAGAGAGAGAGAGAGCTAGTTTAACACCACTTGAGGGCCATACTTTTTTGGATTTGACTCCCTCCCAAAAGGACTGTATTAATATAATTCTTTTTCTTAAAAAGAGTTTTGACCAATACAATTGTCTAATTGCACTTTTAACTACACAAATTCAAGAAATGAAAGCTCTAGAATTTGGCAGAGATTGCAATTAGGCTTTTCACTTAAAACACCTCTTTGAACTCAATCCCAAGGTCCTAAACACCTTGTGGGTGATCGGATCTATGGGAATAAAGCAAGAATCCGGTTGGAAAGAAGATATGTAAGCTTGAATAAGTAGTAACCTATTTAGTTAATTATGCATTGTCATAAAATCTAATATCTAGCCAACCCAAATGATTTTATCATATTAAACTGATAATTTAATGTGGAAGAATAAATGAGAACAAGGGTTAGAATAGAGACATGTGCTTTTAGATCTATCTCACCATGGGGCCAATGGTAAAGGGGTCCAAATGAGAGATGGTCTGTCAAAGAGCAAAGTTATCCAATGGAGCTTAAGAGACCTTAGGGTTAGCTTCATTGAAGACCTCCAAAGGTTAGTGTTAAAAAGTCCTTTGACCTTAGGTAAGATAGGGCTAAGCTTGAGGTGGGAACTCAGCCCAAGCTTGAGGTGCTTGTCGTGGTTGATAACTAAGATGCTTGAGGTGCTTGTCGTGCTTGATCATTAAGGTGCTTGTCGTGCTTGCTTGCTAAGATGCTTGAGGTGCTTGTCGTGCTTACCGACTAAGGAGCTTGAGATACTTGTGGGAACATTACCCAATATTGAGGTGCTTTGTCATGCTTGCTGACTAAGGTACTTGAGGGTAAGGTGTTCCCCAAAGTCAACATCTATCCCTACAAGGAGGGGGCAAGCACTACAAGAGGGGGCTAGAGAGAGAACACACACACCCTCACACAACAAGCTCGGTACAAAGAAATCATATAGGACACTTGGTCAAGTTCCTCCTCATGTTTCCCTCATGGTGTGCCTAAAGCCTATTGGTTAACCTCCCAAGGGGTCCAATGATAATTTAGTAGTTGTAAGTAATTGTTTTTGCATTTATCAAGTCCTCTCTCTCAAAGGGGAAAGGGGGACACTTGTCCCAAGCCTACCCTTGTTGCTTGATATGCTTCTTGTAGGTGATTGGCTAGGCATGGGAAGGTCCAACGAGCTTCAAGCTTGTGCTAGAAGAGGGGGTCGTCGACCAAAGCAAGTAGGGGGCATGCTTGAGGAGTATAGTCTCCCATACACACTCACACACACTCTTATTGTGCAAAGTGCAAAGTGCAAGAGCTCCATCTTCTTCTCCAAGCTAGTAGAGAAGTTGAGAGCCTACACCAACACTCTTGGCTATGGAATGTGAATCCAACCAAGAGCCATGCTTCAATGCTTAAGCTTGCCATCTTCTTCATCTTCATTACTATGCTTTTATGTATGCTAGCAAGAAGAGCGATGATAAGTGAGGAACTAATTCTTTCTCCTATGAAATGTTTCTTCTTCCTCTTCCCTACCCTCAATCCCCGCTAGCTCTCTCCACCTTCAAAGGTGTTTGAGGCCTTGGGACTAAGGCTTGGGATAGCTAATGCTTTCTACAAAGTTTATGTTATGCTCATGATGCATGAAGCTTTCCATCTTCATTGCATCACCTAGGTCACAAGCAGCACAAAGATTGTATTGTACCAAGTCTCTCTTAATGGGAGAACCTATAATACATATGCCTATTGGAGCGGGGACTGGCTCCACATAAATCCGGTCCTCAATTGTGGTCATGTTCTCTAAACGCTCTCTCTTGCAAGAGTATTGTTCATGCCAAGTTAACTAAGTACCATGTTTACGGTGCTACCATCAATTAAGTTCACCATCTATGCTCACAAAGTAATCTCACAAAAGTGCTTTATCTAATTTCCTAATTCGGCTACTCTCAAAGTTCATAAGCATTTCCATTACATGCATAAGCTTGAGCAGCCATAGCTATGAAGACTTGTGTGTGTGTGTGTGTGTGTGTGTGTGTGTGTGTGTGTGTGTGTGTGTGTGTGTGTGTGTGTGTGTGTGTGTGTGTGTGTGTGTGTGTGTGTGTGTGTGTGTGTGTAGCTGTTTAAATCTTAACTAATAAGACATAATTAAATTTTTACATTCAAAAGACATCTGGCCAAGGAATAATGAACTGATTTATACAAAAATAACTCAGTATCAAAATTATTTAGGTACAATGATTGTAGGAAAGAGATCCTCTTTCAGTAGGATTAGTAAAAGAACTTCCCCATTCCTCAGTGAGTATTTCGTTACAGTAAGGTTGCTTGCCAAAGAAAAGAAAACCCTCCAAGATAAGATAGAATCCTTACCTGCATCCATCCAAACAAGACAACAATTCAGTTAGCCTTGGATGTGTATTACAGGTATCAATGGACCATAGTTGTTATCCATGTCCATCTTATAGGTTTTAGTTACTTTAGACAAGCTAGGTTATTCATTAGAACTAGTATTTTTAGCAATCTTTTCTTATTACTTCACAAATGAGTGTTATAGTCTACTTTCTTACATGGTGAAGTCCATTAAGAGTCAAACTATTTCGAGAGCCATAGCTCAGTAACCATATACTTACCTTCAGAATTAGTAAACCCATGGAATCAAAGGTACCCCTTTAGCTACGGGGATGTGAAATCCGACTTACTTTTTGTCAACGGAAGGTATCAAATGAGGGTGATAACTACCTCGCTTTTTTTTAATAACCAATAAGATACTAGTATAAACGGTTAGTAGAGTAGCAAGACTGCTAGGTACACTCCTTTTGGAGCTACTGTTGAAGCCAAAAACTACCATATACTTACCTTCTCAAACAATTTGAGGAGAGGACCATTTCATAAACCATAAGCAAACCCAAAACATTGGGTTATAACCACCTTTATTTTCAAATATAGATGATGATCCTTTCTTCAGAATGTGAGCACGCACAATGATATAGAGTACCTAGTGCCTCAGTTGCTACACAGGCTAAGGGTACTCCCATTTTTTGAAAAGACGAGTTACGCCGAGACTAGGAAACGTGAGAATCGTACAATAATGCAAAATTAAAACAGCGCCTCAGTTATTATACAGATCAAGAATAACCCCAATTTTTTTGAAAAAGACCAGTTATGCCGAGATTAGGTAAAGCATGCAGACGGTAATTCCCTGCGGCAGCGGTTTTAAAAGAAACCCATTTACAAGATCATATCACTGTATATTGCACACAGTTCCTTTCCAAAAAACATCAGAAAAACCCTATCTACCAATGTATGCCGAATCATTCCAGCCATTCATTATCTTTTACTGGCCTAAGAGGTGCCAACCACACACAGTATGAAGAGCTGACAGACCCTGACAAATTACCAAAGACGCGGCAAAACCAGTCCAAGGTCAAGAGCACCTCCCATTTGCATTACCATAATGTTATATCATACCATGTTAGCCCATAGCAGATGGGGGTGTAACATGCCCTAGTTATCATACTAAGAAAACACCATTACCTCATGTGTTCATCTCCATTGGTAGAGTCATAAGAAAGGCCAAAAAAACAGTTGTTTTTTATGCATAAGCAGTCCCAAGGCCCACAATAATGTCCCATTCTATGCATATGGAGTCTTAAGGCAATGCTAAAACATGCCTCGGCCGAGTAGTTTCATTGAGAAAAACCAGTTAATCAATGTTTCTATCAACATGCTCCCAATTGAAGCCAACCATGCCATAATCCATAACCAGGTACCTTACCACAAAATCCATAACCAAAAACTCATGCCCAAGTACCTTTCCACAAAAAACCTAGGTAAGGTCCTAAAGCGGCAGAAAAAAACCCAATATGTCCATTAGTACAGTTAACATCACTCCCTTAGGTGTTTATCCCCATAGTAAAATGCCTTGCTTCAATATCTAAGAGCCACAGCGAATGTTTGTCGAAAAAAACCAGTCAAGCAGAGTTCTGCCGAAAAGACCAGTCAAGTAGAACCTTTATGCACAATCAGTCCCAAGGCCAACAATAAAGCCCATGTTATGATTATGCAGCGGTTTTTCTCAGAACTGACACTTAAATTACATGCAAGTGCTTCAAAAAGCTTCCTTATTTTGCTCAAATGCTAGGCAAAAGAGTTTGTCTCTCCAAGTCTAGGACATATACACAGTGCAGATGACATCTTTCTTACCATGCAAGGTACTGCAACAACATTAAAACAAACACTGAAGCTTTGTAGTAAGGTACCTGAGTCTCTTGAGTTGCAAGCTCCATTTTATCAAGATCAGACAGCAGCGGAAAAATGAGCAGAAAAAAACCTACTCCAGGGCTAAGTGAGGGCTAGAGGATGCCCTCACCTTTGTTTATAAAGGATGTCATGCACGTTCCCAGAGCCCTCAGTTTTGAATGCAATCGGCCGCCCTCAATCTGCGCGAGCCTGTAGGCGCCATAGCCTAGGAAAGGTGATCGAGAGTGGACAGGGACCGCCTACCCTTTGTAATGATAATACTTCACGCTCCGGTTTAAGCGGGGACCAAGTCCCAGTATGTCTTTATTATGCAACCATGGGGGGGGGGGAAGTTTTTCTTTGAAAAACACTTATGACTAGTATACTAGGGTGTGTGTGTGTGTGTGTGTGTACCCGCCCTAACCCAAGCACCACACACAATGGGTCAGTAGTAGGCCCATTGTGTATGGGCCTACTACCTTATGAGAGAGATGAGACTCTCTTTCTGAAACAATAGTCCAAGCCAGTTATGCCGACTGAGAGCTTGTATTATGGTGTTTTGGATCTGATTATGGTTAAATCCGTTCTAGCAGTATTTTTTTAACTAATACAGATATCTCTTCCCAGGCAAAAGAGGGGGTAGATGAAGAGTAGCAAATTAAGTAGAGAAGGCCAATACTATGGCCTATTGCTATTTCTTTTAATGAATTCTATGTGAGGAATCTTAAGAAGATCCTTTCTCCAGATAAATCTAAGGTCATATCCACCTGTAGATGGGGAGTGAAGAGATATTGAAAGGTTCAGAAATTGGGTTGATTTGCAAAAGTCCCCAAGAACAGTCGAATTACCTGGGAGGGAAGTAGGCTCAATTTTTAGGCAGTGGGGGTAGATTAGATCAATCTCTCTGGAGAACATTCTGTTGTCAATGCTAACAGGTCATCCATATATCTAAAAGTATGATTGAATGATGGAAGTATTTTATGGTTAGCTTTTATGTTCTTAAGGCACCATTTGTATTCGAAAAAAGCAGGTAAATATTACACATAAGTGGTGAGCATGAGAAGCCCATAGGGATGCCAAGGCATTGGTTAAAGCAGCAGCCACCTGCAATAATAGTGCAGTTATTCAGCAGCCAGAAAATATAGGAGCAGAGTTTTGTTTCATTGAAGTGTAGAGGGTGTATGGAGTGAGATGCTTGAATCCATCTGGGTTTCTTGGATAGGGAGATAAGACGATACTTTCTTTTTTTAGCATTGGTAAAGGCTAAATTAATAACCTTAGCTAAAACAGTCTTAAGGCCGAGATCTCCACTAAGTGGAATGTTTTCGTAGCATTGTGTAATATTAGCTGTAAAGATGTGGAAGATATGTTGAGGAAGGTTAAGTGTAACTTCTGTTGCGTTGTTTGTTAACCAGAAGGGATTATATTGGATATTTAGGAAATCCTTGCAGATTCTCTACTTCTCCGCACAAATGAGCTCAAATTCTGTGGGAATAATATCAAGGCAAAGAGTAATATCTTTGGTGATATCTGTGAAGATACAGTTAGAGGCATCAGATATCCATCTGAATTTATGTTTGTGGAATTTATATGGAGGAACTAGTACTGGTAACCTGGTGTTACTAATAGAGTAACCAAACTGTCTTAAATGTTTAGAGATCTTGTCAGAGATATCTTGCGGCGTTTTGTTAGTATGACAGAATTCTTTCCCGGATACTCGATCCCGAGATGCTTTCCAAGCAAGGTATTTGCACATAATAGTAGGATAGTTGGAGCTTTTGTCAAGCCCGACCACAAGCCATTTATCTGAAATTAGTTGAAAATCAAAAGCTAGTTGAGGTGTAAGCCAAGAATTATCAGAAGAAAGCCACTTCCTAGGAAGTAGAGAAATTTTATGACGGAAGCATTCCTTCACTAATTCCTTTAAGTCCGGTAGAACTGTCATCTCCAGTCGGAGAGCACTGACAAGGTCGGTGAGGCAGCTAAGTAAATCTGATAGGGCAAGGTACGGGTTTTTTGGATAGTTAGGTATGTGATTGAGCCCTTTGGCTAGTAACTTACGTATTGTGACATTATCGATAATGCTGAGGTCCTGAGTACAAACATGGTTACCAAATCTTCAAAATCCCTGCAGAATGAGGCAAATTGAATGCATGTAAAACTAATCCTTTAATAGGATGATGGTATTTCCATCCTATGAGAATATTGTCAAGCAGTTTATGATTCCCAAAAAATAAGTCAAAGCACTCACAAAAAAGACTTTTTGGTAAGATCCAATCGAGAAGTATATTGTGAAACAGACAGTGTATGTAGATAGCACCACAATTCGAATCTTCTTTGCTGATAACTTTTCTTCCACACGGGTTTGTAGAGACCTGCAATATATTCATGGGTTAGATTTCAGGGAAGTTTCTGATTGCAGGGAACCTACCTCTCCCTCTTGTAAAGCTACGAGTTTTTCCTCGATTAGACGAGGAGCTAGGTGTAAAAAACGAGGTGAAAGAGTTGGGAGTAGCCAAAGAGTTAACTCTTTTCAGAGCAGGAGAATCATCATCTTCAATACAAGGTTTAAGCAGATTAGTGATAAACTTGACTCCTTTAAAGCTAGCATATGTGGTGAGGTATAGACCGGGCTCATCATCTTTAAGCTCTTTCAAAATATCATGCATAAGACCACGGAAGATATTAAAGGCAATTTGTGCAATCACGATCTACTTAGCCTATCCACCTAGCCATGAGCAGATGAGAGATAGGTGAAAATCGACTGGTTTCTCTGGGAATAACAGATCCAAATGGTTGAGGATATACCATATTGAATGATCAAACCACATGATACTTGATTCACAGGTAGCTTTGGGGTCAAGGAATCTGTAGGCACATTTTACATAGGGACGGAAGATATTCCAGATGAACTCTGTGTAGAAATCTGGGTTACTTTTCGCAAATTCCATGCTACCTTTAGTACGTATGTACAATCTAGCATTTGAGGGGCATTTGGAGTGGTTGATGATATGAAGGTTAAAGGGGGTTTTAATCAGTTCTCCCTTGTCCAAGAACTACCCACCTTTAAGAATCTTGAGTTTACAGTCTTCCATGTTAAGTATGGAGCCTGATTTACCCTTGTAATTTTCTGTGGTAAAAGCGCACATTTGTAAGGCCCCCATTATGAGGAGAAGCCATCATGCGTAAAGGAAAATCACTCGTCGGATACCAAAATTTTCACGGCCAAAAATCAGGGGCAACTTTAGGGGCCTCGGGGGCGGAAGCCCCCAAGACTTTTTTTTCCCTCGCCGGAATATTATGGCCGGACGGCGGCCGGAAAGTGGTCGAAAAAAAACCGTCGATTGGCCGGTGGCCGGTGGTCGGAAGTCAATGGCCGGTGGCCGGTAGTCAATGGCCGGTGGCCAGTGGTCGGAAGTCAATGGCCAGTGGCCGAATTCAAAAGCGGATTTGTCTACACAAGGGCGGCCACACATGGACTTATTCACACAAGGGCGGCTACACATGGCTGCCTCTCATAAGAGAGGGCATCCCTTTTGGCCTATAAAAGGAGGCCATTTCTACACACATTTCATAGTGTGAAGTTGATGCAACAAGGTGAGTGTGAGGTGGTGAGAGTGAAGCAAGGCAGGAGCTCTATTAAGGGTTTAATCCCTTTGTAAACTACTTCTTCTTTTGAAGTGCTAAAGCCATTGAGTGGCTGCTTTCCCGTGGATGTAGCCCACATTGGATGAACCACGTATATCGTGTGTACTCTCTCTCTCTCTCTACTCTATAATCTCTTGTGTGTGAAATCTATCTCTCTCCATCAAGTAATCTACTCAAATATCTATTTAGCTACGTCTTATTTCCTAACATTCCACTGTTGAGGCGGGAAGGTTGGCCAAGTACACCCAGGTTTCACTAAGAATAGGAGCCAGGAAGGCTTTGTTTGGTAGAACCCACAGTTGATGGTCAACTCCGAGAGATTCAATTTCTATTTGTCTTATTGGTAAGACAGGGAAAAGTTTAGATATTTTTGGTACCATCTCAAGGAGGTTAACATCATTGAGTGAGCAAAGATTATTTTGAAATTCTTTCACTACTTCTAGTGTTGCACTATCTCGACAGAAAATGCCACCAGTTGGAGGGATGGAGGGGGTATTTGGGGTGCAGACAAACGAGGGGTTAAGCCCATAGAGTTTTCTAAGGAAGTTTGACAGCTCGGCTCCAAATGAGGAGAACAGGGCAAGCTCTTGCTGGTATTGTGAAGCAAGGACAGGAAGTTGGGCAATATATTGGGAAAGCAAATTAACACCTTCTAGGGGGTCTTTGTCCAATGTAGCCATAATTTTTACCCAGTCATTAAATGACAACATATGCAAGACATATAGTTTTTTATCCAAGACAAGAGCTGAATCATAAATAAGTTGTGAAGCATCCAGACTGCTAATACATCTGAGGACAAGAGAGGAGGCCACAGAGAGGGGCTCCGAGGTAAGTTACAATCCTTGAAATAAAGCAAGAGTCTGCAAAAACAGTGAGGTCAGGTTTACTTTTTCTTGCCATAGTATGTAATACATAATTTGGCTTTCCTAGCAAGGAAAGGTCTAGTTCTAGTAGCCAAGGCATTCTTTGGTGTATGGTCTTTAAGGTAAAGCTTAATCTGATCAAGAATCTTTGCATGATTCTCAGGGTTGTGATTAGTACTCATGCGAGCTGTCATTCTATAACGTGAGCAGTCCTAAAACAGAGGTGACATAAAAACTAGCAGATTGTCTATATTGTAAAGTATACTTGGTCCTGCAAACCTTCAACCGGCAAAGTCAGAGACTATGGTAGCTGTGAGCAGGGAACCAGAAAAAGAGTCTAAAAGGGGCCACCTAACATCAGTCTACCAATGAAGGATTTACAGACTGTGGGTCCAATTTAGAGCTCCATTCCTAAAATAATTTCCTAGGCCAGCATCCCGGTTTCCCCCAAAAAGAAGAAACCTTATGTATAGGATGTGTGTGTAGCTGTTTAAATCTTAACTAATAAGACATAATTGAATTTTTACATTCAAAAGATAGCTGGCCAAAGAATAATGAACTGATTTGTACAAAAATAACTCAGTATCAAAATTATTTAGGTACAACGATTGTAGGAAAGAGATCCTCTTTCAGTAGGATTAGTAAAAGAACTGCCCCATTCCTCAGTGAGTATTTCATTACAGTAAGGTTGCTTGCCAAAGAAAAGAAAACCCTCCAAGATAAGATAGAGTCCTTACCTGCATCCATCCAAACAAGACAACAATTCAGTTAGCCTTGGATGTGTATTACAGATATCAATGGACCATATCAGTTGTTATCCATGTCCATCTTATAGGTTTTAGTTACTTTAGACAAGCTAGGTTATTCATTAGAACTGGTATTTTTAGCAATCTTTTCTTATTACTTCACAAATGAGTGTTATAATCTACTTTCTTACATGGTGAAGTCCATTAAGAGTCAAACTATTTCGAGAGCCATAGCTCAGTAACCATATACTTACCTTCAGAATTAGTAAACCCATGGTATCAAATGTACCCCTTTAGCTAAGGGGATGTGAAATCTGACTTACGTTTTGTCAACGGAAGGTATCAAATGAGGGTGATAACTACCTCGCTTTTTTTTAATAACCAATAAGATACTAGTATAAACGGTTAGTAGAGTAGCAAGACTGCTAGGTACACTCCTTTTGGAGCTACTGTTGAAGCCAAAAACTACCATATACTTACCTTCTCAAACAATTTGAGCAGAGGACCATTTCATAAACCATAAGCAAACCCAAAACATTGGGTTATAACCAACTTTATTTTCAAATATAGATGATGATCCTTTCTTCAGAATGTGAGCACGCACAGTGATATAGAGTACCCAGTGCCTGAGTTGCTACACAGGCTAAGGGTAACCCCATTTTTTGAAAAGAACCAGCTATGCCGAGACTAGGAAATGTGAGAATCGTACAGTAATGCAAAATTAAAACAGCGCCTCAGTTATTATACAGGTCAAGAATAACCCCAATTTTTTTGCAAAAGACCAGTTATGCCAAGATTAGGTAAAGCATGCAGACGGTAATTCCCTGCAGCGGTTTTAAAAGAAACCCATTTACAAGATCATATCACAGCATATTGCACACAATTCCTTTCCAAAAAAAATCAGAAAAACCCTATCTACCAATGTATGCCGAATCATTCAAGCCAATCATTATCTTTTACTGGCCTAAGAGGTTCCAACCACACACAGTATGAAGAGCTGACAGACCCTGACAAATTACCAAAGACGCGGCAAAACCAGTCCAAGGTCAAGAGCACCTCCCATTTGCATTACCATAATGTTATATCATACCATGTTAGCCCATAGCAGATGGGGGTGTAACATGCCCTAGTTATCATACTAAGAAAACACCATTACCTCATGTGTTCATCTCCATTGGTACAGTCATAAGAAAGGCCAAAAAACAATTGTTTTTTATGCACAAGCAGTCCCAAGGCCCACAATAATGTCCCATTCTATGCATATGGAGTCTTAAGGCAATGCTAAAACATGCCTCGGCCGAGTAGTTTCATTCAGAAAAACCAGTTAATCAATGTTTATATTAACAGGCTCCCAATTGAAGCCAACCATGCCATAATCCATAACCAGGTACCTTACCACAAAATCCATAACCAAAAACTCATGCCCAAGTACCTTTCCACAAAAAACCTAGGTAAGGTCCTAAAGCGGGAGAAAAAAACCCAATATGTCCATTAGTACAGTTAACATCACTCCCTTAGGTGTTTATCCCCATAGTAAAATGCCTTGCTCCAATATCTATGAGCCACAAAAAATGTCTGTCAAAAAAAACCAGTCAAGCAGAGTTCTGCCGAAAAGACCAGCCAAGTAGAACCTTTATGCACAATCAGTCCCAAGGCCAACAATAACGCCCATGTTATGATTATGCAGCGGTTTTTCTCAGAACCGACACTTAAATTACAT
Organism: Adiantum capillus-veneris; assembly: GCF_014529385.1. NCBI lineage: Eukaryota > Viridiplantae > Streptophyta > Polypodiopsida > Polypodiales > Pteridaceae > Adiantum > Adiantum capillus-veneris. Next base: position 150,212,491 of record NC_140944.1, read on the forward strand.
GAAAGTGCTTCAAAAAGCTTCCTTATTTTGCTCAAATGCTAGGCAAAAGAGTTTGTCTCTCCAAGTCTAGGACATATACACAGTGCAGATGACATCTTTCTTACCATGCAAGGTACTGCAACAACATTAAAACAAACACTGAAGCTTTGTAGTAAGGTACCTGAGTCTCTTGAGTTGCAAGCTCCATTTTATCAAGATCAGACAGCAGTGAAAAAATGAGCAGAAAAAAACCTACTCCAGGGCTAAGTGAGGGCCAAAGTATGCCCTCACCTTTGTTTATAAAGGATGGAGCCTCAGTTTTGAATGCAATCGGCCGCCCTCAATCTGCGCGAGCCTGTAGGCGCCGTAGACTAGGGAAGGTGATCGAGAGTGGATAGGGGCCGCCTACCCTTTGTAATGATAATACTTCACGTTGTGGTTTAAGCGGGGACCAAGTCCCAGTATGTCTTTATTATGCAAACATGGGGGGGGGGGGGGGGGGGGGGGGGGGGGGGGGGGGGGGATTTTTCTTTAAAAAACACTTATGACTAGTGTACTAGTGTGTGTGTGTGTGTGTGTGTGTGTGTGTGTGTGTGTGTGTGTGTGTGTGTGTGTGTGTGTGTGTGTGTGTGTGTGTGTGTGTGTGTGTGTGTGTGTGTGTGTGTGTGTGTGTATAATGGTATATGTTGTCCAGGAAACCAAAAAAAAATTTAAAACGACTAAGATGGTACATACAAGCGATTGTAAACGAATAGTGGACGAAGTTTCTAAACGGGACCTTTCACACGGTGATGAGGATTAATACCATGCTTCGAGGAGTGATGAAGTAGGGAATGATGCAAAAGATGAACTATCAAGTGGTTCCAAAAATGAAAATTTAAAAAAAAAAAGATGAGCCAATTTTTTATGACCAAAACACAATATCTCATGCTCGTAGGAACAGATGATTGTGTTCGAAACAAAATCACCCAAAAAACCCTAGAAGCTGACAAGTTTTTGAGCAAATTAAACTCAAAGAAACAAAGCAAAGAAGAACTTAAAGTAAAGACTGAAAAACCACCAACAATGTCAAAAATTGAACGTAAAAGTGAATAGGAAAAGTTAAAACGTTGCGTTGAAGGAGGTTTGCACTATAGAAATGGAAAGTGAGGGAGACTCTAACTCACGAAAATTTGATGCACCTTCTCATTATAAAAAATACACAATTCAAGACCGATGTATTATGGTGGAGCAACCGATGCAAGAACCTAAAGAACCAAGAACATCATATGATGGTCCTGGGAACACAAAAAGGATTGATCTGGCGGAACAGGGGAAGAATCGAGACCAACCTACATAGCCACAAATCTTACCAAGGAAGAGGAACAATTGTTGATAGCTACCCTCAAATAATATAAAGATGTGTTTGCATGGTCTTTCAAAGATATGAAAAGAATAAATCCTAGTATTTATCAACACACGATACTCCTCTAGAGCGACGTTGAACCGTGCCAACAACGTCCTTACACTTATAATGAAACATTTGCAAAGAAAATCAAAGTGAAAATAGACAAACTGAAAGAGGCAGTGTTCATCTATGAGATAGAACACACGGAGTGGGTGTCACCAATTGTAGTGGTGTCTATAAAAAATGATAAATTATGAGTGTGCATAAATCTCAAATAGGGGAACATTGCTACAATCAGAGACAACTATCCATTACACATCACGGATCATGTGATTAAAGAGTTGCTGGAAAGGAAGCCTATATCTTTCTCAATGGCTTTTCAGGGTATAAACAACTCACAATCAAGTTAGAGGATCAACACAAAACGGGCTTTGCTATAGAATAGGGTATATGTGCATATTGGGTAATGCCATTTGCTCTACCAATGCACCGGCCACATTCCAAAGGCTGATGAGTCATGCATTCAAGGAATATCCAACACAATTTTTAGAGATTTATATGGATGGCATGTGCGTGCATTCTCTCCACTGAAATGAATATGTTAAGCATTTAAAGGTCTTTGAAAAATGCAGAACGTATCATATTTACCTTAACCCTAAAAATTGTGTTTTCATGGTAAGACAGGGAAAGATTCTAAGACATATTGTGTCCAAAAATGGCATTTCTATTGACCTTGCAAAGATACAAGTGATTGTTGCTCTTCCAGGACCAACAAAATTTAGAGAGATAAATGAACATGTCAAGCATTTAAAGGTATTTGAGACATACAGAACGTATCGTATTTACTTTAACCCTAAAAAGTGTGTTTTCATGTCAAGATAGGGCAAGATTCTGGAACATATTGTGTCCAAAATTGGCATTTCTATTGACCTTGAAAAGATATAAGTGATTGTTGATCTTCCAAGACCAACAAAAGTTAGAGAGGTATAAGCCTTTATGGGTCATTGTGGATGTTATCGTAGATTCATTTAGATGTACGTGATCATTGCAAAACCTCTCTACGCACTCATCATTCATGAAGTTTGAATGGAATGAGAAATGTGAGAAAGTATTTCAACAATTGAAGCAGAGACTTATTTCTGCTCCAATTTTGAAAGCTCCTGACTGAAACAATATTTTCCGCGTCCATGTAGATGCATCGGCTTATGCTATTGGATGTATCTTGGCTCAACCTAGAGAAAAAAAAATCGATTTATAATATGTTACTCTAGTAGACAACTCAATAACAGGGAACGGAATTATACGACCACAAAAAGAGAGGGCTTGGGAATTATCTATTCTGTAAAAAGTTTAGACATTATTTTCTCGCAACGAACAAGTTCTTATTCTTTGTGGATCATCACGCGTTATTGTATTTAGTGAAAAACCATGCAATATAGGTCACATTGTTCGATGTTTCCTAATATTGCTGGAATTTGATTTCACTATGGTGGTAAAAACGGGACTACACACCAGAGAGCGGACCATTTATCACGAATGCTACATGGAGAATCTTCTTTAGGGATTGAATATGATTTGTCTCACTCGTATCTCTTCAAAATCCATATGGTACCAAGGTGGAGCAAACAGGTTATATCATTTCTCACCGTTGGTTCGCTTCAAATTGAAAGACAACCATCAGTTATCAAGCAATCTCGCAACTTAGTATTGATCACATGAAGGTTATATAAGCAAGGACAGGACAGGATACTCAAGTTGTGCATCGAGCCATTCAAAAAAGAGATATATCTATAACAAGCTCATGTACAAACTACAAGCATTCATAATGCTAAAACGCAAACATATCAAAGAATGTTGCTACTTGGAGTGTGTTGGCCTCACATGCAGAAAAGCGTCCGACAACTTTGTTAGCTCATGTGATGTTTGGACAATCAACAAGTCAATCGAGCATGCTACACTGTCCAGGATATCAATAGCACCCAAGTGAGCAAAGTACATTGTGGAGTACTTAGAGCAAGATGTTTTACCAGAGAACTTGAGCAAAGCCAGATTATGTTCGATTCAACAAGAAGCCATAAATTATATTATTATTGAAAACCACCTTTATCAAAAAGAACAACTTAAGAATTTGTGCTACAAAACATGAGTACCTGCCCATTCTTGAGCAAGCACACGCCGATCCAGTTGGAGCATACTTTTCAACAAACAAAATTGTAAAAGTGATACTCCTAACAGGAATCCAGTAGCCTACTCTATTGATGGATGTTGAATATTATGTGAGACGATGTGATGCTTGCCAATGTACTAAAGTACCAACGTGACATGATGACATGCCACTGCGACCAATAATGGAAGCATGCACTTTTGCCAATGGGGAATAGATTTTATAGGGCCTATCTCGCCACCGGCATATAGAACACATGCTCAATACATTATAGTGGCAATGGATTATTTGACCAAATGGGTCGAGGCTAAGGCAACACAACAAAATGATGCCAGAACCACAACACAATTCTTGTACGAGAACATTTTCACGCAGTATGGCCTTCCAATTGAAATCGTGAGTGATCGGGACACTCATTTCCTCAATGACATGATTGACTATCTGTTGCATGAATTTATGGTGCTTCATTCTAAATCAACTCCATACCACCCTTAAGCCAAAGGACAAGCCAAGAGCACCAACTGCGAAGACGAAAACAATTGAAAGCAGTGTGAGGACGAGCAACAGGGCGGTAGACTTGCCTGCGTTCGGCATTGATAGAAACATTGGCACGCAGCTAGAAGCAGGTTGTGGGATTTTTTTTTTTTAAAGTATAGAAGTAATCTACAAACAAATAAACAAGCATGATGAGTTGGTTAGCTTGACATCCCTTATGCATGTGGCGTTCGAGTTCGAATCTCAAAGGGCTTCTTTAAATGTGCACTATCCTCAGAGGAGGGGATGAACGAATATGGGAAGATTCTGTGCAATAAATATGAAGCCTACCAGTATGTAAGTATGTAGGGGGTACTAGTTGGAGTAAATTCAAAAAAGAAGCCGAATCAAATTTTAATACCCCTGATCTGAAAAGCCAGAAAGTAGGAACATGGCGAAAGTGTGTGAGGTGGTCAGGATATTACGTGGGCAAAGGTAGCTGGAAGGAGCTCGCACATAGGTCACAGATGTTGCAAGAGCGCTGTGGTGGGAGGTTCAGCGGTAGGTATTTTTTAATGTTTGAAACTACGGACTGCACATCGAGCGTTCTTGTCGTCATGGTGTAGACTGGTGCCATTGGGAGTCGTCATCTCCATTGGCTAAGTTCGAATCTACCTAACCTGCTGTATTGCGAAGCCTTCAGTAGAAAGCTTTGGACAGTAGAAATCCTCAGGGAGGGAAATGGAATCTACGAGAATCTGAGAATGAAACGAATATAATAATGGAGTTCCCAGTATTAGCCCTGCGGTTCTTACCTTTTGCCCAGCAGTCACACACCCTCGCCTTCAGACTTTCGCCCTTTGCCCTTCTTCTCCTAGCCCTCGTCTATTGCTTGGCCATTCTCCTTTTGCCCAAATCGTTATTCGCCATTTTCCATGATTTAACGTGCCTTAGTTTAAGAAATTATCAAACGTGGCAATTGTTAAAACAAAATTAAACAAAATAAATAAAACGATGTGTCTTTAGGCTTCTTTCCAATTTGCAGTTCATTCATAACCAGTTGTCAGTGAAAACTTCCCTTGGCTGTTGCACAAACTACAAAGATCCCCAATTTGGCCCATCACCCATCCTCAACCGCCCTCTCTCCTTGTGGTTAGTGGCAGTGAATACACATGCCTAGGCAGAGATACAAATGTATTCCTTGTGAGGGTAATATTAGGATTCTTTGAATGTATCTAGGTGTGGAAATTACTGACCTATAGAATGTATGCTTTTGTGGGAAATCTACTCCTCTCAGGGACAGCTTGCAATCTCTGTGACTTAGTCATTCACTAAAAATTGTGATCACCAAACAATATTGTTCTTACTCGAAATAAGGAGAAAAACCTCCTATCTGAGCAGGAATCCTCAGATTCTTCCTTTGGGGGTAGCAGTGAGAACAAGCCCAACTACAAGCCTAGTTTAGAGCAATTGTCTGATGCAAAAACTCGGATGAGGATTTGCCCCAATCTTCAACGGTTGCACCCGAAAAGGTGACAACTCTACATGTGCCTTAACCCATTTGATGCCCTCTCCACCATGCCACTGCTTATGGTATATCACCTACAAGTACCGAACCCATTACTAAAGGATATTTTCTCCCAGTAGCAATTGATACACCTTGGTCTCCACAATCTAGCACAGGTTGTTCTAACTAGCAATATTTCAAATGCTAAACTGTGTGCTTTGCTGATCGATTTTCCAAATGACTCTTAAGGTGGAGGATGTCGGACGCGCTATGGGGATAATGAATGTGTCTGTATCTTTGTCTACCACAAAAACATTCTCCAATCTCTCCCCTAAGGACACTAGTGCTCGCTAGGAGTTGTTGGCACACTCACATGCACAATATGTCAGAAACCAGCAACTCTACTCCATCTTACAGGATTACTTCTTACTGCATGCACCTGACAAGGTAGTCGTTTCATCATCTGTGATGCATTTTTTTGTCTTTGCCACTGCATGCCCTACCCCTTTCACCACCCACTAATTAAGGTGCTGCAAGACATGGCCAAACGATTTCGGACACGAAGAAAAGGGAAGGTAGAGAAGTTCAATTGCTATGCCACCCCCATTATGTATTGGATGGTTGAAAATATGCAAAAGACAACACATGCTACCACTTGTATTTAGAGAGATGATGACAATCCGAAGCCAAGTCCATCAAAGAAGCCAAAAGGGAAGGCAATCCACACAAAAGGACAAAAGTATTTAAAGATTTAATAAAGAATTGTCGACCTTACCTTTCTTGGAATCTTGGGTTAAATCTTATGAGGTCCACGTTGCCTCTACCACTCCAAAAACTATTACATTGTCCACTTGCTTTGCCACCTCTACATTTACTCCACCCATTGTCAGTGTTACGGACACACACCCCATTTACCCCAATAGTACCACCTACTACTAGCTTGCCTCCTACAACTTCAGAGGCACCTAACTCAAGGCAAGGTGACCCATATGTCAACGTTTGGGCACATGTTGACAGACTTTTGGATGTAGATAGAAAATCACTTTAGAGTATTGTACATATAGCGCTCACTTTGCAGGGTACCCATGATTTGCATCATACAATGTATGAAAATATGCAAAAGGAAGTTCACATCTAGAAATCAATGGACAAGGATGTGCACAGACCCAAGATTGCATAAGAATTCTCAATGGTCAGAACTTTACATATGCAACTAAAAGAGGCAAATGATATGGCAACTATCAAGAGCTTCTCTACATAGTCGTTCAAGTGTGTCCTTCCTACACCCATGCACATTCCATAGCAATTTTGAAGTCACTTCCATCCCCGATTGTTGTCCCTTCAAGTAGTATTAGTGTTGCTGCAGTGACAATCCAAGAGCATGCATCAATAAATAATTGAGTGGGTTCACAAGGCACAGAGAAGCCTGCAATTATAGAGTCTTTGCATCCAATGTCGACTTCATCTCAATTTCGAGGACCATCGGTAGCCTCACTCTCCCAACCACCCTCATCACATTATGCTTCACTTTATAGTGGCTTTGTCGGCTATCTGCCATCCGCTGCTCCATCATTTCACACTACTCTACCTGCTGCTCATGGGGCCAGGGTCGGTGTGCCATACCCGATGTACCCTCCTCTAGGATATGGCCACTATCCTCCACCATACGCTTGGTCTCCATTTCCATACCCCCCCATCTATCTATCCCTACCTCTATTGTCAGAGCACCAGTAGACAGCTGCCTATGGGTGTCTTCACCCCTCGAGGGAGGATCACTATGTATAAATTGTGTGTATCACGTGCATTCAACGACTATTTATAAAACTCCTTATCAGTAAAGTTTTGACAAACAAAATACACCCTTTTTCTATTCAGGGTTGTGTAATTTTTTTTCCGATTCCATTTTAGGGTTCCATTTTTAATGTGAAAATGTTAGAAAAAATGAAATTTAATAGCCCCTTCTGCTACACTCACATGATAGTCACATGATTATTAAGTGATCCCCCCCCCCCCCCCCCCCCCCCCCAAGCTTCACTCCATCCAGTGTACATACCCACAATAGTGCTCTTTCATATTTACAATACCACCACTCTCTAAAACGGTGAGTGGTCTTATGCCGGGAAACCTGTAGGTGGGCTTGCATGGAAAAGACAATTATGTTTGTCGTGGACTCACACTGGGTAGACTTTTGCCTAGATAGTGACATGTGGCAAGAGTGGTGCTCTACATGACACCATGGCCAATTATTCGCCGCCATAGTTCGGAGATGGGTGCATTTGGACTGTCAAGGATCTTTGAGTTATCCGCTGGCTACCCTTTTTATATATATTCTCATATTTGTTTAGTTCAGGTATCTATTCTAGATGGTTTATGAATCTTGAGTCCAGCTTCTTGTGTTCAGTCTATTACCACAGATCTGCACTCTCCCTGCACATTGGAGCTTTGACACCCCCATTGTACCTGTGAGTCTCGGACTTGCTTAGTGTGTTGTCAACCAGAGTCTGTACTGGTTTATATGAGTTAGTCGAGTCCCATGTTGTTCAGAGTCTACTATTGAGTCATTTGAGTTTGCTTTGTTGTTCCATTGTTTACCATGTTTCCATTCTGTTGGAGTGAGGTTTCATGCACATGCACGGAGAAGCACCCATTGTAGAGAGCACGACACACTATTCCTGCTACATTTGCGCATGTAAATGGTCAAGAATGACTTCACAAAAAAGAATTACTCATTGATATCTTTGATCTCAGAAAAAAAAAAGTCCAAGCCACTAGCTAGGATGCCCCAAGCTTATTTTTCTGTTTTGACTGCACCAATGTGAGGATGAATGGTGCACTTGACAAACAATGCAATCAATGCATACACCTACGTATCTCTACTATTCAACAACCCTATTCAGCCATGGGTAAAACATCAGTAGCAGTAGGAGTAGAAGTGCTAGAACATGCAACATCCTCAGAACATGTATCCATAGAAGCTGGGCATACATCATAACCTTTAACATTGGTGCATAAACCCTTGGAAATGAGTACATGTTGTATCATGTAAGCCCACAATGGATAATTGTCTCCATCCAGTTTGTCATCATCAAACAACATCTTGAAAACATCATTGCTCTCAGCCATAGTGAAAGACTGAACTTGATATAAAAAATGCACAAACTGAGTAGAAATGGAAAGAAAATTATACGTGCTATATAGCACAACCATAGTAGACTATCAAAGACCTATTATACAAATATTTTTGGTGGAATAAATTATGTGAAAAGGGACAAAATTGCCTGTGTAGTACTTGTAGTGGAAATGGAGGCCAAAACGAACCTAAATCAAAATTATAAGCGCATCGAGATCCATGAGTCTTTCCAAATTATAAGTCGACTAGATGACACTCTACAAAGCTCACCAAAATTGGAGAAAGTGAGCATTAGGGTGCTAGCGACGTTGGCGACTCTGCTTAGGAGGACACAACCTCCTTTGATACCAATTGTTGGAGTTAGGGTTGTAGGAATGCACACACAACTTGTAGATGGAGAAGAAGCTCAATGCACACAACAAAATAAATACTACTAAGTGTGCGAATACAAAATAAGATAGCCTACGAGTAATAGGCATATATCTAAAACACGGGTAGAAAAAACCTCTTAGTGAGAAAAAAATTCTCGGATGGTCCTAAGTGTGTTCACACATATCACTACCATATACATGGTAACAAATATAGCTTTGACATGTTTTTGCATATAGCAACAAGAAAAACTTCATGAGTACAAGTAGTAATTATTGTCAATTTACATCATTTTAGCCAAGAAAACTTTGTGTCTCCCTATATACAACAACATAAAACACAACAACACAAGCAAAGTCTATTGGTGCTCTAGACTTTTGATTGCTCTTGGCCCATTGACATGACTTCTAAAGTCTACAAATGAGTTGAGATTTACCTTCTACTAGTGTGGCCGCCTTCAGTGGTCTCTCTCTCTCTCTCTCTCTCTCTCTCTCTCTCTCTCTCTCTCTCTCTCTCTCTCTCTCTCTCTCTCTCTCTCTCTGTGTATCCACCTGTGTTTTCGGGTTGCCAAGGCACACCGGTCAAACTCAACCGCTTGCGACATGTGTCGGGGGGGCAAGATAGAGAAATCCCTCTCTTAAAGAATCTATTTTTAAATATAGACACAACGAACTCACCGTAGTGAGTACTCATACACAACACTTATGCAGGCACGCACACCTTGAATGAAGCTATTTGTAATGTTTTCTTCCCACCTACACACATATATTAACACTTAAATCTGAGCACACATACATAGAAACAAAGCACAAAGGATTACAAAGAAAATGGATGCATTACATACAACTTGAACTAGTGCATATATAAACATCTACAAAAAAATTTAAAGACAATTGCCTTTAAAAACATCAAGCGCACTTTCAGCTCATGGGAGAACAAATTTCACGCTTTTATGTGTGTGCGTGCGTGCGTGTGTGTGTGTGGGGGGGGGGGGGGGGGTGTTGTTAGAATTAGGGTTGCAAGAAAACACACATCTTGGAGAAGACAAACGAAGCTCAAGGCACACAACAAAAAGTATATTATTTAGTGTACAATGGAAAGATGAGATAGCCATGGGCGTATCTACAATGCATGGGGGGGGGGAAACTCCTAGTGAGGGAAAAAATTCTCCGGCGGTCCTAAGTGTGTTCACACACATCACTACCACATGTATGCGGTGAACGAGAGATGGCACATAGAGTATAGGAAAGCATGCCCTGTGAGGACATGATCATTCCACAAAGGGGAGTAAGCCCAAAGCTTTGCAGAAAGCTGCAAACTTCTCACGAGACAATGCCTTTGTGAAAATATCTGCAAGGTTTTCCTGTGTTAGCACATAAGCCAAGCTAATCTCTCCTGCTGAGAGCCCCTCCCTGACATAGTGTGTAATGCACCTCAATGTGCATTGTGCGAGCATGAAAAATTGGGTTCCTCACAACTGCCAATGCGCTCTGACTATCATTGTAGATAGTGTTGGTAGTGTCATGTCCAACACCCAAATCAGCCATAAGGCGTCTAAGCCATACACACTCAACCGTAGCTATAAAGATTGCCATGTACTCAACCTCACAACTAGAAGTGGCCACATTAGGTTGCTTCTTGCTCAACCATGATATGCATGAACTCTCAAGCATAAAACACAAACTACTTGTGGACTGTCAAAACAACCAACCCAATCTGAGTTTGAAAAAGCATGTAAATCTGGCGGCAATGATCTCCCCTTGGGATAAAACAAGCCAAGATAAAAAGTGCCACTCAAGTAGCAAAAAATCCTCTTGACAGCCTACCAATGCTTAGACCTTGGGCTATGCATGAATCTGCTGACGTGTGAGACTACAAACTGAATATTTGGCCTCGTGTTGCATACATAAATAAGGCATCCAATAGTAGTTTGGTAAAGAGTGACATCGGTAGGATCATAAGCATCATGAAGACTCAATTTTAAACTTGTTTCCATGGGAGTGGCAATAGGTTTGCAATCCTCAAGTCCAAACTTACATAGCAATGTCTCTATGTAACATAAGGCAATAGCACCATCACACCGCTTAAACTGTATACCCAAGTAATGATGCAGCAGCCCCAAATCTTTCATCTTGAAGGTAGCATTCAAATCAGCCTTAAATTCAGCAATATGTATCTCATTTGGTCTAGTGATCAGCAAATCATCCACAAAGAGAACGACAATGAGAAGTACATCACCCTCATGCTTTACATCAATGTGCTTTCTGTTGGACTATTACAAAAGCCTCGTTTGATCAAATGAGTGTCAGCCTTCTCATATCAGTCACAAGGAGATTGCTTCAACCCATACAAATCTTTCTTATATTTGCACACGTTCATACAGCCAAAGTGTGTCGACCATAAAAGATGGCATGGACAAATATGTGCAGGCTAGTAGAAACATGGCAAAAGGCTGGAGCAGCTAAGAAGATCATGGGCTAACTAGCAGCAGTGGAAATGTATACCTAATGCAGTTTATAGGCCAAGGAAGGCTCCATGAGGAGCTAATCGGGGGAGCAGATGAAGGAGGTGCAAAGTGCAATTTTTGGGTCCAGGAAGGAAGAGCTTGAAGTGTTGAAGGAGCAGGTCCAAGCGGCTCATCAAACCGAGCTATGGAGCCCAAGATATTGAAAGTTGAAGGTTCAGTGTGTTGCAGATTCTTGCCGGACAGGGCAGCTGGAGATAGATGGTCCAAGTGGATGTCGGGGTATAGGTGTGTAGTGCTCAAATTATAGAGCTGACTAGTCTTTTCAGGTTACAGATCAGAGCCACGGTTTGCATTTTATGGCCAGTTGAAGTTTTGCCGGGGGCTAGGCTGGTGCCCATCTGACTACATGGGGAATCATGCCATCTGGTGTCTTTTGAGCCCCTCAACGAGGTTCTACAGCAGGATATGCATCATACGGCGCTAGCAGAAAGTGACTGCATGTCAAACGGAGCCGGGAGCAGAAAGATATGGAAGCTGGAAGATGGGGTGTCTTTGCCCTAAGTTGATTGCAGATGATTTGATCGGTTTTTGGCGGCCTCGTTTCGGGGGCTTGGGGAATTGCGAAGTGCGGGAAGGTGAGGTGAATCCGAAGTCAGTCAAGTAAGTTTGCGATCGGTTTTTTCGGCTTGGCAATCCAACTCCGCGCTAGTGGCGGCCGGCCAGCAGGCGATTGTTGTGCGATGAAGTGGCGCGCCCTTAGGGGTTTAGTCCCGCGCTCAAGGGGGGGACCCATTTTGAGGAGATGAGTCACACCCCCCCCCCCCCCCCCCCCCCCAATAGCGAGGTCGCTATTGCCTGTACATGGGAGGGGTCCCGCAGTGAAGGCAGTGGGAGAGGAAATTCCACGGGGAGGGATCCCGTGGATAGTGAGCCAGAGCAAGAGGAGTTCAAAGGCCCAAGGCCAGTCAAAGATGAACCAAAGAGGCCTATCCCGCCCACAGGAAATAGGAAGGAGTTCAAACGCCTAAAAGGGTAAGTGGAAGGAGTAAGGAGGCAACTGCCAAGTCAGGTGGCAAGATGGAGCAAACAAAGAGCAAGAATGTGTATGCCATGCAGATACCAAACACCAAAAAAGTGCCAAGTGGTGGCCATGCAAGGAAATTTCTAAAAGAAGCTCCCTTAATTGTATGAGCTAGATAGCTCCTTGTTTTTTTCATTTTTAGCCTTAGCCAAGCCTTATAAAAGGGGATAGAAGTACTTGACTGTACTATCTCCCTATGCAATAATACCAAATTTGCCCCTACTTCTTGTGTCGCTTCTCCCCATCCCCCTCCTTTTCTCTTTCCAAGCCTTATTGCCGCAGAGGGTTTTCCTGCAGCTTGAAGGGCGTCACCAAGAGGGCAGAATTGGGGTGTCTTGTGAGCCAAGAAGGGTGAGTCGAGCAGTGTGGGTGCGTTTGTGATGTAAGGTGTTTTTGTGCAAGGTGGGAGTCGGTTGTTCTGTATGCTAAAGTGGAATTGTTAGTGCAAAATAGCCAATTTGAAGGTGTTATTAGAGAGGTTAGGGGTGTTGTGGAATCCCTGGGCTATAGAGAGGCAAACATTTTGTGTGTTGGGTGTGTTCCCTATTCCCCCTCTCCATCTTCTGGTGCCCCCACTGAGGAGCAGTTGATTGCTCGGTGGTGTTGATCAAGACGGTTATTTCCATCAAGGAGAGATGGCAGCGCATAGTTATGGACCAGTTTTCACCGGAGAAGAAGATCGGAAGAGTGGATGGCAGATTTCGAGTTGTATATGCTATCATTGCAAATGCCAAATGAAGATAGCAAAATGCAAACGATTCCACTGTTGATTCGGGGAAGAGCAACGACATGGTTCTATGCTTTGGAAGGAGAGCCAAGACTTATGTGGCCGGCCTTGCGGGCCCATTTTGTACATGATTTTCGAAAAGAGGTATCTCCTGTCGATTTGGATGGAAGGTTTGTCGATTTGGATGGAAGGTTGAAAAACTTGAAGCAGGACGTGAACGAGGAATTTGGTGTCTTCCTCGCCCGCTTCGAAGAGTGCTGGAGGGACTTTGTAGTGGCCATGCAGTTGGTCAATGGTGGTGAGTACTTTAAATTGGAAAAGTTTATGGCTTGTTTGCATCCCAAAGTTTGTGAAAAGGTGGATTTCGAGGGCCCGGAGAATTACAACGGGGTTGTTGCTATTGCACGGTCTAAGAGCCGGAAAATTAAAAAGAAGATTGAGCAAGGTGCGTTGGGGTACGAAGCGATGGCTCCCAATCTGACCTCAAATCCGAGAGAAGAAGGTTGCATTTAAGTGTTATGGACAGAGGTCAAGCAAGGGCAGGAAGAGGTAGGGCTATGCAATTGCCTTAAGGGTGGGGAGTACGACCGATGTGCTTCCAGTGGTGGACATTTTGCTTGAAAAGAAGAAGCATGTTCAAGCCTACATTGATGGTGGTGCCCAAGTCTGTGTGATCACCGAACTACTATGAGGGATATTGGTATTAAAGCTGGTGTCAGATTTAATGTGTGAATGAGGATGGCCAACCATGCCAAAGCTCGGTGTTTAGGAGTGGCACAAGATGTGAAGGTAAAGGTTATGGGAGTTGAATGCTTAGTCGATTTTTTTGTTATGAAAGCACGAGAAAATGATTATCCAATTATATTGGGGAGGCCATGGTTGTTGGCAATTGGGGCCAAGCAAGATTGGGAGACAAGGGTGTTTACTTTGCCGGATCGAGAAAATGGAGGACAGATTGTGTTGGATATAAAGACCAAGGAGAGCCGTATTCATCCATCAGCCAAGGGAGATGATCGAGACTTCAGCACCAGTTACGAGTATGAAACTGAGTCTACTTATGATGAAGGATTAACCAATGTCGAAGAGGAGGAGAGTGACGAAGATTTATTGAAGCTGGATACACATTTTTTCGGAGTCACCATAGACTCTATCATTGCAAGGAAAGGTATGTAAATCCCTGTTTGTAGTCTGAAGGCTGAAGAGGTGGAAGATTTGCTAGGTACAGACTTAACCAAGCAGGAGAAGGAAGGCTATATGGACCTATGTGCATCCTATCCCGACCTCTTTGCGACAGAGTATAAAGATCTGAGAGGAGCTAAAGGAGTGGAGCATCAGATCCTACTTAAAGAAGGATACAGGCCGAAAGCACAGAAGCTAAGGAGGTTGGGAGATATTCATAAGGAGGCTCTATGGCAAGAGGTCAACAAGTTGCTCGAGGCAGGTATTATATGTCCAGTGAAAGAGTCTGAGTGGGTTTCTCCTGTTGTCATTACCCCAAAGAAAAATGGAAAATGGCGAGTATGTGTAGACTATAAGCCTTTGAATGCTGCGACCAAGCGGAATCATTACCCTCTGCCATTTCAGGATGAGATTTTAAACCAGGTTTCCGGACACGAACGCTATTCTATTATGGATGGTTTTTCATGATATTTTCAGATTGGTATTGCTCTCGAGGACCAGCTAAAGACTACCTTCATTTTTCCATGGGGGTGCTTTGCCTATCCTTTTGGACTGGTGAATGCGTATGCTACATTTCAAGATTGGATGAACAAGGTGTTTGGGCCATACTTTGGTAAGTTCATCATAGTTTTTATGGATGATATTGGTTGTTATAGTTCCAGGGCAGAACATTTGTCCAAGTTAAGGCTGTGTTTTCAAAGGTTAGATGAAGAAGGAGGTCAATTGAATCCAAAGAAGTGCAAGATGGCACAACCAAGGGCTCAGCTGTTGGGTCATGTGGTATCACATAATGGAATGGAATAGAAGCGAATCCAGAGAAGGTGAAGTCATTGGTTCTTATGGAGCCTCCTACCAGTGCGATGTGGTTGGCATCGTTCGTGCATAAGTTAAAGTACTTATCCCGCTTCTTTTGGATGTTGTCTCAATATGTTTACCCTCTTCAGAAAAGGGATCAACAGGTGCATGGATTTCAATGGGATGAGGAAGCTCAAGAGGCATTTGAAAAAGTGAAAGGTATTCTATGTCAGCTACCTACAGTGCCCTCCTAACCAGGAGGACGATTTCTATATTGCTATGACGGTGGGTACAGTGGCTATTGGAGCAGTATTGCTAAAAAAGGTGGGGAGGAGTTATAAACCCATTTACTTCGAAAGCAGGGTCATTAGTCCAGGGGAAACGATTTATACGGAGGCGGAACAGTGGGTTATGGCTTTAGTCTTTGCCTGCAGAAAGTTCAAAGTATATATGATTGTTCGAAAATTTTATGTGTTGACTACTAACAATCTTTTACCTGAAGTGGTGCTACACTTGAAGCTGGGGAAGCGAATCATGAAGTGGGTGATAGAGCTTCAAGAGTTTGAGTTTGAGTTCAAAGTGGATCACACGAGTCAGTCTCATTTGGCGGATATCCTAGTCAACAAGAAGGTCGAATTACCAATTTATCCAAGAGTAGTGCGAGAGGAGGATAAGGAGGAACCTGACTTGGAAGGGGCCTTCACTATGTGGTTTGATGGCGCTTACAGAAGGGTAACACAAAAAGCAGGTGGAGGTGTGGTCATTCAAGATCCGCACAGCACAATCATTTTTTCCAAAGCTTACGACTTGGAAGAGGTGCATACCAACAATGAGGTGGAGTATCTTACTCTACATCTAGGACTAAAGCAGTGTATTGAGTTTGGCATATCAAGGTTAGTAGTAAAAGGTGATGCTTTACTGGTTATCAAACAACTCTTGGGCCAATGGTGGCAGGTAAAGAGGCATTCTCTCAAGAATTGGTTTTTCTCTATAAAGACGCTGTTGAAGTTTTTTTGCAGCGGTGCAGTTCAAACATGTAAGAAGGGAACCGAACCAGGAAGCAGATCGGTTGGCTAGCAGTCATGTTCAGACTCATGTATCGAGTTTGTATGTGGCACCGGCTACTTATGCATGTAGACGGACTTTGAAAGATATTGATGATTTCCTAAGTACAGGTCAATGTTCTGAAGGGCTTTCCAAGCTACAAAAGAGGAGAGTTGTTCAAAGAGCTCGAAAGTTCACTCTGATAGGAGAGGATCTTATGATGCACGGTAGAGATGGGGTGCTACGTCGAGTCCTTTACAAGGAGGAGATCGGTATGGTATTGGAGCAGTGCCACGAAGAAAGCGGTCATCAGGGTAAGGATCAAGTCTTGTTTCGTATCTTAAGAAGTGGGTTTTGGTGGTCTTCTGTTGTGCGAGATGTGCATTATTGGTGCAAGACGTGTCATCAGTGCCAAGTGATGGGTGAAAGATGACTGGTAGCCGAGAAGTAGGGGGTTATCATAGCACATCATGCTTTTGAAAAGTGGGGTTTGGATGCAATTGGTCCATTGCCCAAGTCAGCAAGCGGTATGAAGTATGTTGTGGTGGCCATAGACTACCTTACCAGGTGGGTCGAGGCTAAAGTAGTCAACGAGGTAAATGCACATATTGTTGCTCAGTTTGTTTTTGATTGCATATGCTGTCATTTTGGATTACCTTGGGTACTTATATCGGATCGAGGACAAGGGTTCAAAAGTAAGTTGGTGCATGCCCTAGTGGAAAAGTTGGGGATTCAACACCGATTTTCATCTCCATACCATCCACAGTGCAATGGTTTGGTGGAAAGTGCCAATGGACAGATAGTCAAGATGCTTACTAAGTACATCTACCAGCAGGTGGAAGGGTGGGTATCTAACCTTGACAAATGTTTGTGGGCTTACAGGACTTCATATAAGGTGGCTACCAACTTTACTCCTTATAAGTTGGTATATGGCAAGGAAGTGGTATTACCTATACATGTGCAGTTAGGGGCTCTCAAAGGTTTGTGGCGAATTGATAAGACTCATCAAGATGTTTTGCAAGATAGGATTACAAGTCTTGAAAATTTGAAGATGGATCATGAGGCAATGATAGATTTTTATGTCAAGCAGCGAGAGAAAAGAGTAGCAAAGTTCAACCAACATTTACCAGAAAAGCTGATTGAGAAGGGCGATCTAGTGATGAAGTACGAGAGTTATATTGACTTCACCTTTCAGAAGAAGTTCAAAAAGTAGTGGACAGGACCTTACAAGGTCCATCAAGCTTTTCCCAATGGTACTTATGCATTAATGAGGATGGATGGCCGTTTTCTCAAGAACAGGGTTAATGGTTTGTGTCTCAAGCTCTATTTTGAAAGAGAGTTGGTGCTAGCAATGCATCAGGTTCTAATGGAGGGGGTTGGGCAACCAACCTAAGCAGTGTTCTCATATGCCAGGAATAAAACTATGTACATACAATCGATTTTTTTGGGTTTTCTCATAGTGTGCTCAGTGTTTGCAGTTTGTAGGGTCTTAAAGCTCTTATGTGGTTGAGCATAAATGCGCAACTAGGGGTGGGCAATGATGGTATAGCCAAAGTGTGTCGACCATAAAAGATGGCATGGACAGATATGTGCAGGCTAGTAGAAACATGGCAAAAGGCTGGAGCAGCTAGGAAGATCATGGGCTGACTAGCAACAACGGAAATGTATGCTTGATGTGGTTTATAGGCCAAGGAAGGCTCCATGAGGAGCTTATTGGGGGAGCAGATGAAGAAGGTGCAAAGTGCAGTTTTTGGATTCAAGAAGGAAGAGCTTGAAGTGTTGAAGGAGCAGTTCCAAGCGGCTCATCAAATCGAGCTATGGAGCCCAAGGTATTGAAGGTTGAAGGTTCAGTGTGTTGCAGATTCTTGCCGGACAGGGCAGACGGTTTGCGTTTTATGGCCAGTTGAAGTTTTGCCGGGGGCTAGGTTGGTGCCCACATGACTACATGGGGAATCGTGCCATCTAGCGTCTTTTGAGCCCCAACGAGGTTCTACAATAGGATATGCATCATACGGTGCTAGCAGAAAGTGATTGCATGTCAAACAGAGCCCGGAGCAGAAAGATATGGAAGCTAGAAGCTGGGGTGCCTTTGTCCTAAGTTGATTGCAGATGATTTGATCGGTTTTTGGCGGCCTTGTTTTGGCTTGGCAGTCAAGTAAGTTTGTGACTAGTTTTTTGGGCTTGGCAATCCAACACTGGAAGGGGACATAGGAGCCTGGTGAAGGAAGGCCAAGGAAAAAAAGCTAGGCTTGAAGGGTTTTTGGAAAAAGGTTTGCAGTGCCTAAGAGGCCGTGGAGTATGGGCCTGCCACGTGGCAGCGGAAAAGCCCACATGCGCAGGGGGAAAGGGGGGAGGCCGGTGTATAAAGGCCACGAAGTGGCGCCCTATTGGGATGAAGGTGGAGTGAGCTTGTGAGCTCCCCAGCGATGGCGGCTCAGCACGGGCTCTGCACTGGTGGTGCTCCGGGCGGCCTGGGCAATGATTTTGGCCGAGCTGGCGAGTGCGCGCTAGCGGCTGCCGGCTAACAGGTGATTGTTGTGCGATGAAGTGGTGCGCCCTTAGGGGTTCAGTCTCGTGCTCAAGGGGGGCCCCATTTTGAGGAGATGAGTCCCCCCCCCCCCCAATAGCGAGGTCACTATTGCCTGCACAGGGGAGGGGTCCCACAGTGAGGGCAATGGGAGAGAGGAAATTCCACAGGGGAGGGATCCCGTGGATAGTGAGCCAGAGCAAGAGGAGTTCAAAGGCCCAAGGCCGGTCAAAGATGAACCAAAGGGGCCTATCCCACCCACGGGAAATAGGACGGAGTTCAAACGCCTAAAAGGGTAAGTGGAAGGAGTAAGGAGGCAACTGCCAAGTCGGGTGGCAAGATGGAGCAAACAAAGAGCAAGAATGTGTGTACCATGCAGATACCAAACACCAAGAAAGTGCCAAGTGGTGGCCATGCAAGGAAATTTCTAAAGGAAGCTCCAGTTAATTGTACGAGCTAGATAGCTCCTTGTTTTTTTCATTTTTAGCCTTAGCCAAGCCTTATAAAAGGGGATAGAAGAACTTGACTGTACTATCTCCCTATGCAATAATACCAAATTTGCCCCTACTTCTTGTGTCGCTTCTCACATCCCCCTCCTTTTCTCTTGCTCTTTGTGTACTTGTCGGTGTTTGCAGAGGGTTTGCCTGCAACTTGAAGGGCGTCACCAAGAGGGCAGAATTGGGGTGTCTTGTGAGCCGGGAAGGGTAAGTCGAGCAGTGTGGGTGTGTTTGTGCTGTAAGGTGTTTTTGTGCAAGGTGGGAGTCGGTTGTTCTGTATGCTAAAGTGGAATTGTTAGTGCAAAATAGCCAATTTGAAGGTGTTATTAGAGAGGTTAGGGGTGTTGTGGAATCCCTGGGCTATAGAGAGGCAAACATTTTGTGTGTTGGGTGTGTTCCCTATTCCTCCCCTCCAACGTTATCTTCATGCCCTTTAATGACAAAACCGCGAGGCTGTGTTACATAAACTTCCTCAAATATGTCACCATTCAAGAAAGCAGTAACAATGTTAGACTGATGTACATCCCAACCAAAATGAGTTGCCAATGCACATAGAAAACGCACAGTAGTCACACAACAAGTGTGAGCAAAAGTCTCTTCATAATCTATGCCTTTTTGTTGTGCATAACCCTTTGCAACAAGTTGAGCCTTATAGTGATCAATCTCACCATCCGGCTTGCATTTTAACTTGTAAACACACTTTGTACCAATGGACTTTTGCCGAGGGGCAAATCACATACCGTTCATGTGTCCTTTTCTATAAGTGTGTCATATTCAGATGGCATGGCAGCCATTCAATTTTTGAAATTTTGTGCTTCATCAAAAGATAGAGGTTCCTCAACATCACATAAGCTAGACATAGCCAAAGCATGGCGAGAACCTGAACGTGTACAACTAGACAAAGGTGCATCCAATTTACTATCACGCAAAGTATGCACCAACCATTTTGGCATACCTCTAGCTTGCTCATTCTTAGCCCTTTCCTCATCAAGTACATCATGTACATCTACATCATTCAGAAACCCCCATAGGTTGTACAGTTGCCTCATTGGAATTTACATTCGAATTCCACTATTGAAAAGAGGCAACAAAGTGTCATTAATGTCCTGTGACCTTACATTATTGTCTCTAGTACATGATAGCAAGGGCTGAACAAAATCTTCCACAAACACAACATCCCATGAAACCAAGATATGCTTTTTTTGTGGATGATACAACCTATAACCTTTGCTTTCAACACTATAACCAACAAAAATACATTTGACAGCTTTATCATCCAATTTTTTGCGCTGCGTTTGTGGCACCAAAGCATATGCCAAACAACCAAAAACACACATGTTCTCAATAGAAGGCTTTCTATCATGCCATTCTTCATATGGAGTCATAGACTGCAAATATTTTGTAGGACACATGTTAAGTACATAAGTGGCACACATGATGCCAAAACAAATGCGGCAAAGCTTGACTTTTGACCATACATCGTGCCATTTCTATAAGTGACCCATTTTTCCTCTCAGCCACACCATTTTGTTGAGGTGTATACGGCACTGTACATTGGTGTTTTATCCCACGACTAGCAAGAAATGCATTAAATTCATGAGACACATACTCCCCCCCTCGATCGGAACGGAGGGTGCCCATAGTACATTTCGAGACATTTTTAGCCATAGAGAGAAATTGCATGAAGCACATAAACACTTCGGACTTAGGTTTAAGCAGATATACCCATGCATGCGTGGAATAATCATCAATGAAAGTCATGAAGTACAGGTAATTGCCCTGGAAGAACGGAGTTTGCATGGGCTCACAAAACATCACAATGCACAAGCTGTAACATGCATGTGGCCCTAACTGAACCATCCTTTGGAAAGTTCGAACACTACATCTTACCCAAAATACAGCCTTCACAAACATGTTTGACAGGTGCTTCAAGAGGCGGCAAAGAAGCAATCTTATCAGATTTCTGCAAATGCAGCAAACTGGCAAAATTCAGATGTCCAAAACGTGCATGCCAAAGTTTTGCATCTGAAATAGCCTTAGAATCCACAACTGCATTTTGCAAAATCCTACCCACGCTTGTCATACAAAGTGAGGTTAGATAACCCACGACATAAAATGCCAGATGCAACAATTTCATCACCGAAACTGAGATCATGTAATGTACATCTATCATCCATAAATTTTACTACAAGTCCAAGTCTAGCAAGTGCAGATACAGACAAAAGATTTTTCTTGATCTCAGGTACATACAATGCATCAATAAGTGTGAAAGAACTACCATTTGTAGTTGTAAGCACAATCTTTCCAACTCCCTTGATCAGATAAGAGGCATTGTTGGCACGTGTCTGAATTCCCATGAGGGATATCCTCAAGAGAGGTAAACAAGTCATGATGAGAGGTAACGTGCTTTGTAGCACCACTGTCAAAGTATTACACATGAGCATCTGCAACAACTAACATACATGCATCATGGGCAAAAGGATCATAAGTGTACTTTGCACTAAAAGCCCATTCTGCATCAACATCAACGTTACAATCTCCTTTCACAAAAGACAATAATAGCTGCATTTGTAGTGGAACCCACCTCTTTCTTCTTAGCCTCTTTTGCCTTCAACTTAGGACATTGCTTGACCAGACGAATTGATGCCAGCAGAAGCATTAGGAATAGGTGATTTACCGCTTGCTAAATAACCATGAGAAGTGGCTACATTTTTGTTACCTCCTTTTCTTTGAGCAACAATAAAGGTCTGTTCAACTGCATGGTGTTTTGCCTTGTTTTTTTTGGAAAGTGACTCTTGCAACAGAAATGTGCATAATGCATCAAACTTAACAACTTTTGGATTTCCTTGGGTCATAAGTCTTCAAGTACTAACAAAAGTCTGGTAAGAATCTAGCAAAGCATCAATAACATTTTGCACAAGGGAACTGTCAGAAATGACTTCGCCTGTAGAAATGAGTTTCTCATTGATATCCTTGACACCAACAAGGAAAGCGTCCATCTCATCTTCCTCATGCATAATCTTCGACTCCAGCTCTTTACGCAGCAAAGCAATTTTAGCCTCATTGCGGCTTGCATAAAGACCTGCTAGAATATCCCAAGCCTGTTTTGCAGATTTTGCTGAACGGATGTGAGGAACAATGGTGCACTTCACAGACAACACAATCAGTGCATGAGCCTGCGCATCCTTAACATCCCAACGAGCTTGTTCTGCCATAGGCAAAGCAACTCTAACGAGCTTGTTCTGCCATAGGCAAAGCAATGGAATTTTAGCCTCATTGCGACTTTCATAAAGATCAGCTAGAATATCCCAATCCTATTTTGCAGATTTTTCTCAACGAATATGAGAAGTAATAGTGCGCTTCACAGACAACGTAATTAAAGCATGAGCCTACGCATCTTCTACATCCTAACGAGCTTGCTCAGCCGTAGGCAAAACAACTCGATAACAACAATCCTGCCACCAAAACGTGCAACATCCTCGACAATACCTACACCCTCAGAACCACGTACATCAATGCCGTGCACAATATTCCAAACGCCCTTTGGCACAAGAGCATGTTGCATCATATAAGTGCACATAAAATAATCATCCCCATCCAATCTATCCTCAACAGGCAAACATCCTGAACACATCTGTGTTGTTGTCAGCCATGGCAAATGATGCAACTGATGTGAAAACTGCCCGAAAAGAGGAGAAACTGCCATCACACACACACACACACGCATGTGAATGTGTGTGTGTGTGTGTAAGAGAGAGAGAGAGAGAGAGAGAGAGAGAGAGAGAGAGAGAGAGAGAGAGAGAGAGAGAGAGAGAGAGAGAGAGAGAGAGAGAGAGATGGAGATGGACTCAAGCTCATTATAATCTCAACCTGAAAGATTACAGATCTCTCTCTCTCTCTCTCTCTCACACACACACACACACACACAGAGAAATTTAGTGACTCTCTCTCTCTCTTTGCTGAGAGAGAGAGAGAGAGAGAGAGAGAGAGAGAGAGAGAGAGAGAGAGAGAGAGAGAGAGAGAGAGAGAGAGAGAGAGCACCCGCATCTTGAGAGAGAAAAGAGGTACTGCTTCGCAAGGCAAATTGCTGGGAGGAGTCGAAGGACGTTCGCCTAGCTGGCAGGCTTGTGGGGCGGCTTGTGGCAGGTCTGGCAGCTCAGACGTGGCATGGCAGGGAAAGACATGGAAGGTGAAAGGAAGGCCTTAGATCTCGCCACGTGGATCAAAGGCCTAAGATATAGATGCTTAGCATTGAATAGATGTTCTTCGATTGAGCTATGTGTGAAAAACCTTCATGAAAATGTAGAAATACATATTAAATAAGAGCATACAACTATAGTAGGCAACTTGCTAATCAATAGCATGTTAATCAATTTTACACTCATCAACCCTCATAATGGATTTAACGTTGTGAGTTTGCGACCAATCTGCTAGAGATGAGGATCTAGCATGGTACGGTGTAATTGTGGACTATTGCTTCTTAGGCCCGGTTAAGACTGGAAGGGTGGAAGAAAAGGAGCATCTCATTGCTTCCAGGCGGAATAGAGCATAGCGTAGTGCTTCCACCGCCCTGCTATTCACACAAGGCGGTAGCTTCTTGGCGTGCTTTGCTTGCATGGCGATTCCCCATAGGTTGCAGGAGACCCTTGTCAAGGTGGAAGTGCTCACGGGCGGGGGTGGGGGGGGGGGGTAGGAAGAGAAATAGGGTAGGGTGGAAGAGAAAAATCATTTCTCTTCCTTGACGTGACTGCCCCGTCAGCGACTTCCACTGCCCTATGTGAACAGGGCATCAAAAAGGGCGCTTGTTGATTGGCTAGCAGGTAAATGCTAGGACTTTTCCGCCGCCCACGGTGAACCCGGCCTTGGGGTGAAAGAGCATCTACTTTCAAACTGGCCTTTTCCTTCACGCTCTACGCTCTTGATGCCATTAGGAATTTAGGACACTACAATACACACTCACTCAGTCAGCAAGAGGTCTAGACTCTAGATCCAATTAATGAATGGATAAAACACCGGTTGGCAACATACAAAATCATTTTGCTAGAAAGCAGTTGGCTTCCGTGGAGCAAGCGTCTACACTCAAAATATGATCGTGTGGGCGATGGAAGTGGGCTGCGCGAGGCAGCCCCGAAGAGCCCTGCCTCCCTCCCTAGAGGCATTGCCTCTACAGGGCCCCCGTGGCGTCCCCTGGAGCCTGAAACCTATGCTGCAATCTGAACTCAAACGTGTGTGTATTTGGGCGTGCTTGAGAAGGCCCAGCCCTCCTGAAATCTTCAGCACATTCGGTGATAGTAGCAGCAAGAGCTCAGCTTTTCACAAGAGGTTCCCTTCTGTACCTGCTCCTCCTCCACAAGGCTTCAAACAAGAATTGCACAAACTACTGGCACTTCTTCCTCCTCATATCAAGAAAAGACTTGAAGAGCTCCCTGACTTGCCTCAGCTTGTTGAGATTGTTCTGGACTTGGGTCGTCGCCCAGTGGCAAGGTTTCCGTCAGGTGACTTCCCCTTAGCTGAGGATGTTCTTACAATTGCAGACCTGGAGCAAGCAATTTCTCTGGTACAGCTATTTCGTACTTCCATTTTATTCATAGCAGTGTTGCTTCACTTTATTCCTACTATATCACACCTATGTGATCTTCTTGTGTCGTGGTATGATGATCTGGTTGGAAGAATCTTCTCAAGTACTACACATGTTTGCAAGTTGGCCTCACAGCAGCAGATAGGAGAGTCTCTTTTGCCAGAGTCTAGACATGGGAATGCTCGTTCAGGCGACCCCTATATATATATACCTACAGCATTTGTGCCTTCTTGACCCCCTCGCGTCAGAGCTTCAGGATGTGAAGCCCCATTGAGCTTTGGGAGAGGAAGTCTTTCCTTTGGCAAGAGGAGCCTTTCAAGATGGTGCTATGGAGCCCGATTGTGAAAAAGAAGTCGGGATGAACAGGACTCCAAAGCTCAGCATCTATGGTGTAGCCTGTGTCATCTCAAGGCCAACCTCCCAAAACTATGCACAATGAGCCTACAGCCAGTTCTGCAGAAAGGGCGGCCATGAAGAGTGACGTGAAGAGGTTTTAGGAAGATCTCAGCCTGGAAACCTTCTACCCGTTTCCTCTGCCATCCATCTGGTTGCCTCCAATGTCCACCTAGTGGACCACCACTAGGCAGATGCCTCTTTGTTGAAGGTTCTCCTCTATGCCATCATTGCGCTGATTCTGAGGAACATCGTACTAGAGACTGTTCCATGGGATGCTCTTCCACCTCTCCCCAATCATCCATGGAGACTGCACTTTCCTTATTAACATGATTTCAGTCAGTGGACCATCTTCCTTTGCCTCCATCCATGTCCTACCACTGAAGAGCTTAGTGGATTGCGTAGCCGTGCACACAATGGGCTGCTCATGACCTTTTTTTTGGGAGTCTTTTAAATCTCATCCTCTATCCCCTCCACCGTCCTGTCACACTGCGCCCTCCATCCTGCCTAGGTGTTAGATGATGCTTCCATGGATGTTGTTTACGACCTTCGTTAATAGGATTCTAGGCTAGTGTTTCCACCGGGGAGTTCTCGTCCTCAACCTGGTTTCTCAAAGTGGCAGGCACCTTCCCTTCTTGGCTGATAGAGCCAAACTCCTCTTGCATGGTAGCTCATCCCTCTGCACCACTCACTGAGTACAAGAGTCAACACTAGAGGGTTTCTAGTCTTGGCAAGAGGTTTACAGGTGCTCAGGAATCAATCTGATACCAGAGTTCTCCATGGTTGCCCTTGGCCTGCAACCCACTTTTCCTTCTCTTTTCCTAGTGACTGGTCGACCGACCAAATTATCTTTCCTATAGGCATTGGTGAGACTGTTTTCTTTACGATCAATATCCTGCTTTCTATTTGAATTTTGCTTTGGTTCACCTTCCTCAGGTGCTAGGAGGATTTCTCTGTTGATTGTTTGGCCATGTCTATGGTACACCAGGCGGAGTTTTAAGGGAGAAGGTGAGGCCTTTATGCAAAGCACAGTGGGGCTGTCTCTGATCGATGGGAGCTGTGGGGAGGAGAAAGAGAAGGGTTGCTCTTGGGGTTTTGTGAGAGTTGGTTTTTCTTGGCTGAGAAAATGGTGTATTTTGGTTGGCGTTGTTTGCGTGATTCCTAGCTTATGGATATACAATTCGTCTCGCAGGGTGTTTTGATTTGCCGTATGCTTGTACTTTTTTGGATGCGAGGCTTAATTTGAGGCCGAGGATTTGTGCGTAAGAAGTGGGCTTTTCAAACGGCAAGGAAGCCTAACTATAGAGGTGCTCCACTTTTAACTTTCCTCGTCAACGTGAGGAAATCCATCTTCCAAAAGAGATTTCATGATCTATTTGATGGTGTGAGGACAAGGGTTCTGAGCAAACAGCCCTAATGGCATATGAGTCTCCACCCAGCCAATTCCTTTATAACCCTTGCTAGAAAGGCCCTTGCCTATCTGCCAGTGGGCTCTTTGCCCAGGACCCTGCCATATTGGCAAGGGGCCTTTTTAGCAAGGGCTATAAAGGGATTGGAGGGGTGGAGACTGAAGACTCATATGGGCTCTTTGCCCAGGACTCTTGTCCTCACAAATGACTTCTAAGCTGAGTTCTTGGCATGTGTGCCACCTATCCTAGCTTGTCAGATAGCCCACATTTTGGTTAAGCTTCAATCAACTACTGGAAAGTAACATTTTTCCACAACGCTTCTAAAGGATTGGAAACTTGTGTGTCAATGTTTTGCTGTTCATGCTTAAAGCGAGTTGAGGCAGAAGATTTCATGAAATAACTGGCACTAAATAGGGACATTGTAATTTTTTTGCTGCTAAGCCCCTTCTACCATGTAGATTGCTTTTGCTATTGTGTTTAAGATAGCCACAGAGTTATTTGTATGTATCACCCTCCTGTCATTTATGTTATGCAAGCTTAAGCCTCTTTATTTTTATCACGTAGATGGACCTCATCAGGTCTTGTTACCATTCCCCATCTTCTGGAGTATTTAGGTAGCAAGTTACTCTCCACCAGCAAGCCTTTTTGAACAGCTGGTTTGAACTTGCATAATCTTTTATGTTTGAATAAACAATAGCTAATTTGTAGGCTTCCTTGGTTCCAGGTTGGTGAATTTGCCGATGACAATCGTGCAGGAATTGATCGAACCCTGCATCGAATCAGCGCAATCCGCAATCGGGCAGGGCGAATAGTTGGTCTTACTTGCAGGGTTGGTAGATCCATTTCTGGAAGTGCAGAGATGGCCAGGGATTTGGTAGAAAGGGGCGGTTCTCTCTTGCTCATGGGGCCCCCTGGTGTTGGCAAAACTACAGCAATCAGGTCTGCTTCCCCATGACAAGGTTAGGTGGTTGTTTTTAGTCTGTCTGACCTTTGGAGGTTTCATTTTGTATTTACCCTCTTTTCTGGCTATTTAAGTGTATTTTGCACGCGCTCAAGTTATCAGAGACAAATGGAAAACTGTTATTTTTTAGTGCTCACTAACTGCATCATGTTTCATGAGGAACCTTGATGTTATAGGATAATCATGTAGAACAGATTTCCCATAATCTGGTTTGTATTGATTCTAAGCAATATGATAGATTAGATGATTGCAAGTGATTCAGGCTATCTTCAATAACCTACTACTCTCTTCTTTGCATTCTCTTTGGCGAGCTGTGTCTCAATTGGGCCACCTACAATAGTATGGAGTTGGTGGATAGTCCCTCTGAAACTCCACTCTGGTTCTCTCTTTCGTTATGTGGAGAAGTAAGAAAGTTCCTTAGAAATGTGGAAAAATTCCCTTGAGCTCAAATTACATACTGAACCTCATTTTTTCACTTAGCATGACCTCTGATCACATCATTGATGCCTATGCACCATAGCTGCTAATTTTGGACGTTGTTCATCCGCATCGAACTCTATCAACGAAATGAGGGTGCCACCATGATGCCCTTGACAGATGTACATTTCTGAACCAAAGTAACCTGGTTTTTTGTGATAATACACACAACAGGGCAACGTTCAAGGCCTCGCCTCCCTAGCAAGGTACGTATACGAATGCAATTGTAATGGGAGGGCGTCACGGGTCATTGAAAAAGAATAGACGGAACAAACTTTAAGCACTTCAAAACAAATGAACGGAAAGAGATATACAACACATGAGACACAAAGTGGTAGAGTTACAGCCCAAGAGAGCACCGGCCCCAAACAGTGGCGCCCCTTTCTGTATTTCTTTATATTGCTTCAACACAGTACAATATGGGTGGCTGTGCTCTGTATTTGCTCTTGCAAGAATGCCAGAGAGAGAGCCCACCCTTCATATTTAAGGGCCCATTGCCATTCCAAAAGCAGTACATGAAAAGCATCAAACTTAAAAGCATCTGGTCTAAAAGCATAGTGTCCGTAGGGGCCGTCCGTAAAACTGCCACGTAACCAATTGTTAGCGCGGTTTGTGGAAGCGTGCCACGTCAGCAACGTCAGTACGAAATTCGAAGGGTCCGTACAATCCTACCACGTAATCAACAACTATGCAAATAGTCTTCTGTCTGTGTGTGGGTCCTGCTTTATTTTTAGGTCCCATCGGATGGGGTTTTATAAGTTGGTAATACTTTTATAACTGGGCCACTGGATGAGGAATTGTAAGTTGGTGAGAACTTCTTCTTCTGCTACCTCAAGGGTTTAGGCCCCTCGGTTGGGATCTGCAGGTTGGCTAGGGTTAGGCTCTGGGAGCGCTTTAACCCTGTCAGTCTTCAATGGCTTGACATGTTAGCTGTTTTTGACACCCTCCCTTCTTGGAAGAAGAGTAATCGTCTGTACTACAATATAACTGCAAAACAACTCAAGTTAGCTTCAAAATATTCGAGAGTCATTCTGAGGCTCATTCACTTTTCTCATTCCATATCGGAGCTCTTGATATTCTGACGTAGCAAAATTAGCCATCACACCCAGACCGCGTTGATCTGTAACAGGTGTCTCGATGCACTAAAATTACATACCTAGGCAATCTCACCCAATTAGGAATATTTAGTGGTTAACACATCACAATGCAGCACAAATACTCACATATGCATGTTACAAGACACAACAAACAGTGCGGCTGAGCACGCCTCCCAGAGAGATGGTCTTAGGCGTGAAGCTACTCAACAACTACCTCCTTACTCCCCCGTGAATAACGTGAGCTTAGAGGACCGATACAACCAAACGTTCCCCAGATTGCAGCCTGTGTCGCTTGGAGGTTTCAAGCATTCAACTAAACGCTCCTGAGACACACGGTCTGCGTCGTTCAGAGGTTTTTCAATGTACAACAAAACGCTCCCAAGACACCTGATCTGCGTTGTTCCGAGGTTTCAGACATTATCAAACAACAACTCTTCTCTTCAATACTCTTTTGGGAGTAAATCACAAATCATTGAAACCAGTATTAAAACCAGAGTCAAGAATTTCTCAAACCGGCAAAAGACATGTATAAAATAGATACAATCCATTTCAAACAAATTTCAAACAGTACTTTGTCAAACAAAACTCAAAAGCTATCTAAATACAAAGCAGTTAGAAAATTCATACAAGGTTTTGTTCGGAGAGTCGAACTTTGAGGACAATTGGCTTGTCCTTCTGTATCAAGGTGATCTTGTGTTTCCGGATCTGGAGTGTCGCGTCATTCTTGTCGTGCAAGGCATGTGTCGCAATTGCCCAACTTCATGATGTGGAAATGGGCTTTTCCTTGGTATCCCTAGATGGTCACGTAAGGGCACCAATTAGCGGTACCACCTTGTGAGTTTTCCCTGTGGCTAGCTTGGCCTCAAGTTCTACACCCTGTGAGTCATAGTCAAAATCTGTTTGCTTGAGAAAGTCAGGATGGATGAAATCCTCGGTAGCTTCTGGGTCAGAGAATATTAGGGCTTTCAAGCCGTTGATTTTTCCATATGCTTTGCACAATTCATTTGGACTTTCAAGATTAATGCCATAAATATCCGACACAAGTCCAGTTGCAAGTCGAGCTCTTTTAGCCGAAGGTGGTGTTGCGGGTCTGGTCTATCTGCTCTCGGAGTTGGAGGTTGCTCTGAGGATGTCTCAGCTCGTTGAGGAGAAGAATTGTAGGTATGCCCTGTCTGAAAACATTTAAAGCATCGGCCTTCTTATAACAGGGTTTCTCGTCGACGCTGTGCCAAACAAGGCCTTTGAGGTTGACTTTCACGAGATGTTTGGGGATTTGTTCATTGTTGTCAAGAGTTCTAATTGTTTTCCATATTTTCTTCTATATTAAACTCTAGCTTCCCTTTCATAAGCGTGCAGCCTACCACATCATGGCCCATAAGCTCTTGCATTGTTGATCCTTGTTTAGAGAGATAGTATTTCTCTAAAGGTGATGATAGTTTAATGGTATATCGCTCGCATTGGTCCTCCAAGGGAATCACTTGAAGAAAGATATAGAAAGGTATCTTCCATGATCTCCGTAGGAATCATTTTCAAGTTGCCCCATTCTAACAAAATTTGGACTTCAAACGGGGAGATCATATAACTTCGTGCAAAGATAGTCTTGAAAGTTTGCCAAGTCCTTGGAGCATGTAGTTGGGTCGTGATCGAACTCCACCAATGCATAGCATTATTCTTGAGAAATCTCGCAGCTCGAGAAATTTTAATTCTTTTGTATATTTCCCCAAAGCATAGATATTGTCGAATTCTTGGAGGGATTGCAATGCTTTCTTCTGATCTTTCACTCTAGAAAAGGTGAAAACTTTGATTGTCGTGCCGCCATCCTTGAAATTCTTTCGTTGGCTAGGCGCAAACTTTGGATGGGGATAGTAGAGATACCCATACGGGCTCCAACCATTGTAATCGTGTGTGGTGGTGGCGATGGGGGAGGTGGTGGCAACGGTGGTGGCAGAGGCAGTTGTAATGGATTAGGGTCAAACGGT
This sequence comes from Adiantum capillus-veneris, assembly GCF_014529385.1. Taxonomy (NCBI): domain Eukaryota; kingdom Viridiplantae; phylum Streptophyta; class Polypodiopsida; order Polypodiales; family Pteridaceae; genus Adiantum; species Adiantum capillus-veneris. Next base: position 150,243,712 of record NC_140944.1, read on the forward strand.
TGCACCATGTTCCTGAAAACTCCCCCAAATGGAACAAACGGCTGAGAAGGTTGCCGGTTAGAGGCTCTTGCACTTTCTAGTGTTGGAGGAGGGGGTGCCAGTGGGGGCAGTAGAGGAGGCAACATGTAGTTCAGGAACTGTTGAAAACTTTGCAAGATTGAGAGATTCTGATGCGGATATCGTGAAAGCATGTCGCGAAGCTCGTTGAGAAGAAACTACAGGTACTTTGTAGAATCTAAAAACCCCATGATGCTCTATCTGTCCTTGGTAGCACCGGTATGCTTTGAAAAAAGCACACAACTGGAGCTCTAATACCACTGTAACGGGAGGGCACCATGTGCCAACGAAAAAGAACAGACATAACAAACTTTAAGCACTTTAAAACAATTGAACGGAAAGAGATGCACGACACATGAGACACGGAGTGATGGAGTTCCACCCCAAGAGAGCACTGGGCCCAAACAATGGTGCCCCTTTCGGTATTTCTTTATAGTGCTTCAACACAGTTTAGTATCAGTGGCTCTGCTCTGCATGTGCTCCCACAAGAATGCAACAAGAGAGAGAGGCCACCCTTCATACTTAAAGGCCCATGGCCATTGCAAAAGCAGTATGTGAAAAGCATCAAACTTAAAAGAATCTGGTCTAAAAGCATAGCGCCCTTAGGGCCTGTCTGTACATCTGCCACACCACCAACTGCCATGTTATTTGCGGAAGCCTGCCATGTTAGCAACGTCCGTACAGTTTTCGACATCATTAGCCAGGCGAAAACCAGAGGTTCCTCGTCATGACCAACTACGCAAATAGTCTTCTGTGTGTGGGTCTTGCTTCATTATTAGGCCCCATGGACGAGGTACCATACGTTGGTAACACTTATATAATTAGGCCACTCGGCGAGAAACTGTAAGTTGGTGAGAACTTCTGCTGCTGTTTTTAGGGTTTAAGCCCCTCGGTCGGGATCTACAGGTTGGTTAGGCTGGGGGAGCCCTAACCCAATCAATCTTCAATGGCTTGACACGTCAGTAGTTTGTGACAGCAACCATGGCAACCATTTTCACACATAGGACATCATGTACATTGTAGCATTTGGTCCCACATATCACAAGGCATGCAAAGTGAGGTGAACATTTTAATTTCACATCGTAAACGAGCTACGGTATGGCAACGTGGCATTAATGTGTCACCCTAGCACATTTATGCCGTGTTGTGTTATAGACCGAGTCACTTTATTTGAGAGGGCATCCCCACATTAGGTCATGGGCTGCTTTTTAGAGTCCGGGCATTGAGGGTGAGTCCCTATAGAGGGACCCCTTGCCCCCCTTCTTTCTACAAAGTTGATCAAGCAGCATTTTGGGATTGCAATCTCTCTCTCTTTATCTCAGTGTTTTCTCTATCGTCTCTAGCGTTTTTAGATGGCACCTCTCTTTGGTGTGTTCCAGTCATAGGTGGCAGCAAGAACTGGCTCGTGATCCAGTGGGTACCTCGACTTCGATCTAGAACACCTGCAATGCCAAACACATGAACAAGGCACACCTATGGAGAAGAGAGATCACTGAGGTAGAGAGACGGGACATGCAATGCCAAACACATGAACAAGGCACACCTGTGGAGAAGAGAGATCACTGAGGTAGAGAGAGACGGGACGTGCAATGCCAAACACATGAACAAGGCACACCTGTGGAGAAGAGAGATCACTGAGGTAGAGAGAGACGGGACATTTGAGAATGAGAGAGAGAGAGAGAGAGAGAGAGAGAGAGAGAGAGAGAGAGAGAGAGAGAGAGAGAGAGAGAGAGAGAGAGAGAGAGAGAGAGATTCGGGAAAGGCTCTCCATGCTGATAACAATCTGCTTATACAAGCAACCAAGGGTAGTCCGGCATAGATCTGACATGCCAATGGATAGACCGGAGGACACACACAACTACGACTGCGACTGACACTGCCAACTGCTCCTGCAGTCCAGACCACTGCCATGGTCTCATCATGGGCTGCCCTAGCCTTTTGTGGAACTGAGGCTCTGGCGGGATCTTCCCCTAGCAAGAAAACCGCTCTAGAGAGTCGTGTAGAGAGCATAGAACCTTGTCACATGTGCATGCACCTCTGCTGTGGTGCTGTCACGTGCACAACTAACCCTATGTGCCTGTGGACAAGCTATCTCAGGTCTAGGGTTCAGGTCAGCTTAGGAAGTGTTCTGGCACCTTTGTGAGCCTATGAGCAGGCCGTGCATGTCGAGGCACTTATAGTAGTTGCATATCCTCTCATTGCACACCCAGTACCACCCAACATATGCATTGTTCAAGCAGAAGGTCCATTTTCCCGGCCAATTTTGGGACAGTACAGTTTACAGGCATTTTAATTTAATTACCAATTTTCATGAGGTCGTGGGCTGTAGGAGACTGCTCGACCCAGTTTTCCTTAGCTATATTGGCAGACATGGGCCGCCCAGTTTTAGCGGAAGAAGCAGAAGAAGTTCAAGTAACTTGTAGTGCACCTTCTCAGCAAGACCGACAGAGAGCCTAGCATTTTCAGCCAACAAGATCCATCTGGCGTTTTCTGAAGCAGATCATTTCCAGCGTTTTTGTCACAAACGGGAGCTCATAACAATATAAAATACATTCGGATAAATAGGATTTATCACTTATTACTGAAGCCAGAGGATATAGAGAGAAATAGAGAGAGAAATAGATAGAAAGAGAGATAGAGAGTAAGAAGATCGACACAGTACTGAGGACCAAAAGATGGGCTGGTCCCCCCCGTAATAGTATCTTTATTACTGAGGAGAAGTCTATACAAGCACTTGAACCGAACGTATTACCACGTTCGTTCTAGAGTAAGACTTGATGGTTCCTGGAAGCCTTAGCTTCCGATTCCTAGGGCAAAACCCTATTCCAAGGAACTTCCGTTCCTTATTCCAAATCCTTGAGAACCAAGGTCTCGCCTCTGGATCTCACCTTCCAGACTCAGGGCATGACATCCCTGCAACTCTCTTTTCCAACTCTGTTTCCAGAGTCCTCTTCCCGCAGAACAACTCTGCTTTCCCGGACACGAAGTCCTTACTTGGGAATCCCAACTTCCGGATCACAACTCGAGAGAGTATCACTCTCGGATCTGTGGATCTACTTCCCAAACTCGGGTACAAAACCCTTGGGCTGATCTGGCTCTAGTTCCTCAGAGCGCTTTCTCGTGCAGAGGCTCATGCCTTCCTCTGCTCCTACTCCCTCACTAAGAGGAAGTACACCTGCAAACAAATACTTAGAGATCATAACATGAAAATGGCTACCTTCAAAGTCTCGACGCTCGAAACGCAACTCGGTTCTCGAAAAGCAATTCCCCGGAAGAGATCTCTACATAGAAAATCCTCTCTTCCAATCTTACACACAGAAGAGGTGTGTTCTTGGGTTCCTTCTCGTAAATCAGCCTTGTCTACGACGTTTATGGGTGAAAACAGAGAAAAACAGCAACTTGTCGCGATGGAAACACGCTCCGTAGGCACTTCTTCGCGAGGGAACTCGCGCATTGGGTCTTGGCGACATCGGGTACACTCTGGACAATCATGGGCATCATCGGCAAATGTCTTCTTTGCGGGTGAACTCTGTAGTAGCATCTCCTTCTTGCAAAAAACTGATCCTCCCCTCTGAGTGAGGGCATGTGATGCTTTTATAGCTCTTGGCCACGGGCGCGAATAGCTGCTCGCATAGAGATCGCGGCCGTGTTTTTTTTTTTTTTTTTGTTGCGCTGTTCTGCCAAAAAATGAGAGAGAAAACGTTGGCTGATCTGTTGCCTTATTTATCAGATGGCTGCCCACTTATTAAGTGGGTGGCCGGCGTATTTTAAAATAGTCAGAATCTGCCCAAAAACTCAATAAAACCTTATAATTTAAAAAAATGCTTTCACAGCACTTCCCAGACGTCCCTGGATGCAATCACGTACACAGTTGCAATGCAAACATAGACTTCCTCGCGGGAAAGCATTTGCTTTCCTGAAAAGCAATCCCGCTTTCTCAGAAAGCATCTGTTTTTCCTCAAAGTTTGCTATGAACCCATCTTCATTCAAGTGCTTGCTTTTCCTTGTGCACAATTCTAACATAGTTCGGAATTACCTCCTGACTATGGATATTCCCTTTCCGATGCACCTGCCACCCACCTTGTGACGCATCAAGAATACTTATCACCTAGTCCTTTCCTACCGAACTTACGGTATAATCTCCTTCGTGATGCTCTATGTCACCCATCCTATGACGCATCAGAGATGTTCGTTCCCGGATGGTCGGATACTTCTTTCCGATGCTCTCTGTCACCCATCCGATGTGACGCATCAGAAGTACCCGTTCCTGGTGGCCTTACAGACATTCCCGTTCTTAGTGCTCCCGTCATTACTTTGAATGACGCACTAGGGATACCTTGTACTTGGATGTCTCCAGTGAGAAAAACCCTCTCACTTAAAATTCCAATAATTCATTTAGAATTATTTTTCCTTGGTGTTCCAAGCGAGAAAACCCTCACTTATAAATCCAATAATTCATTTTGAATTATTTTTCTGTAAGATAAAGGCAATTTAGCAACAGTTTTTTGGTATTTTTCCTGTAGCAGATCAAGCCTAGTGTTTGCAGTTCCACAACGCCAGATCAGCCAAGCACATTAGCGTTTTCAGTATGTAGCATTTAGCCAACAGATTCGGCCCTTAGCCTCGCAGATCCCACCTACCCGTAGCAGATCCTCGCCGTACCTTCGAGTCAGCCAGTGTTTAGGGTTTCAGCCCGTTGTTTTCAGTTTTCAACATCTGCGTTTTCAGAGCATCGTCGTCGAGTCATCGTTATCGCCATCCTCGCCGACACAGTGTCAGAGATCAGCAAAAAGTAAGCGTTTTGCAGATTTCAGCAGTTCAGCCCTAGCCTCCGTCACATTGTTCATCTACATTGCATGCATAGTCTTTTAGGAAGACTAGTATTTTTCTAGTCACTCTACATGGAATGGGTATGTTCATGTTTTGTGTAGGAAGTGGTTTCAGGAATTTTCCTCCTTGGAGATTCTTGATGAAGGTGGACTGACGTCCATGAACGCAGTTGGACCATTGAAGTAGTCACAGATCACTTTGTGTCGCTTTCGGTGCGGCCCAAAGAAGCAAGCATTGCAAACCTGAAGTTCAAGTATCGCACGACCCACGCATGAGAGTGGGTCGGCGAAGAGTCCTTCCCAGGATTCCAGACGCTGTTGGCGATCTCCCTCGACGCCATACAGTTCGGTACCAATACCTCACTTTAAAAGTGAGCAAATGCTCTTGGCGGCCGAGCAAGTGCGAAGCTCTACGCATCACAGCCGAAGAAAAGCGAGCGGTAATTAGAACGTGAGGTGTAGAGAGATCAACGCATGTAAGAGTTGGTCCTACTGGTACTCACCTTGAGATCCGAGCCACTGAAGGACGTGGGCGATTCATTAGGTAGCACAAGTTTAGAGGCGGATTGCAACAACCCCGTCACTGAGAAGTTTACGTTCAGTAAGTATGACGATAAGATGGATACTAATGTTATTCATTCTTGGTTGCATCAATTTAATGCTTACTTTGCGACACTAAGAAAACAGAAAATAGCAAAGTTTTGACGGCAGCCATGTATCTTGCCGGTGATGCCATTTATTGGTATCAAGCGTGGCAAGAGGCACAGTTGGCCGCGCACCTAGAGGAAGCCAAGGAAGGCGTGCCCCTTTCTTTCAATTGGGCCGACTTCCAAGATAAGCTCAAGGCGCGGTTCATGCCACCTTAGTACCTAGCATGGTTATAGGAAGATTGGCGCAATCTCAAGCAAAATGGTACCTCAGTCATGTCCTTTTCTAACCGTGTTTTGAAGCTTGGCACCCGACTACGCAAATCGGATATGAAGCACAAAGAGGTTTTTATTTTCGGATAGGACGAGTATATCAGGTTCGATGTCGAAGTCCTCGATCCCGTAGATCTCAACAAGGCGGTAGCGATTGCTCTCGCACAGGAGGTGAAGCACAACAAAGGAAAGCCTAAGGAGAACAAGTCTTCTCACAGTATCTCTTGGACTCCTCAGAACCCATAGAACGGTAAGAATGGTAACTCTTCTAGCCAATCTTCCTCTAATCCTTCGGATAAAATTCTCAAAATGAATTTAAGGGTAAAGCTAAAACACCTGCTAAACCTAAGCGAACCCCGGATGAAAAGGCTGCACAAGGAATATACATAACGCCAGAAGAACAAGTCATTTATGCTAAGCAAGGTCGATGTTATTAATGTCACGTCAAGGGTCACATTAAGAAGGCTTGTCCTAAGACATCACCACCTAAAGAACCCAAAGCACCGACAACAACCACAAGCACTTTAGTGAACCAATCCGAGTCTCAACATGTTTTTGACACACACATTGATGAGTCTCTCTCTAAATGTTATGGTCATGTGAAGGGTCAGCGTTTTGTCATAATGTGATTGATGTTTCTCTTGTAGAGAGAGTCCGCCGCCTAGAGGTTAGCCAGACAACTCCTCCCGGCATGGACTCTCTCATCACGCAAGAGTGCCTTGATGTGTTATTCACTGTTCAACAAGCTTCCTTTCGCATAAAATTTCTTATGTCTCCTCTCTCAGGATGTGATATGATTATGGGCATTAGATAGTTTCGTGAGTATAACCCTCTCATTGATTGGGCGGACAATACTCTCTAAATGCCAAAAGTAACTCTCGCATGATCATTCGTGGTGAGAGGGTCTACATTCTTTACCCCTCATTTCTCATGTGCAGGCGAAGCATGAATTATGAAGAGGAGCACAAGAGGCATTCATCTATGCCTCTCCAGTTACCCAGAACATTAAGGCTCCAGATAGCTAATCAGCATTGTTTACCAAGTTTAAGCACCTCCTTTTGCAGGATGATCTTGCACCCCCTCTCTCTCCCAAGTGGCCGGAGGACCATCGCATCGAACTCATGGAGGGGGCACAACTAGTCAGTAAGGCTCCCTACCGTTCGAACAAGACTCAGAAAGAAGAGTTAGTGCGGCAACTCACGGAGTTGGTGGCAAGAGGATTCATACGTTCTAGTGTAAGTCTTTTGTTGCTCCTATTTTATTTGTCCGCAAGAAGGATGGTTCGTCTCGTTTATGTGTTGATTACAGGGCATTGAATAAGATGACAGTCAAGAACAAGTTTCCGATGCCTCGCATTGAGTATATCCTCGATAGGCTCAATGCGGACAAAGGTTTTCAGTAAAGTTGATCTCAAAAGTGGATACGATGAGGTAAGGGTATTCAAAGGCGACATCTACAAGACCGCTTTTCGCACAGAGTGAGGGCAATGGGAGTATGTGGTTATGCCTTTTGGATTGACAGGCGCCGTGGGTACATTTAACCGTCTCATGGTAGGCCGTTTTGGCGATATGGTTGTGTGTGTGTTCATCTTTCTCGATGATATTCTCATTTTTTCTACATCGTGAGAACAACATGAAAAGTATGTAGAAAGGGTTTTAACCCGTTTGGATGAGTGTTAGCTGTACATTGCAGCTAAGAAATCATAGTTTTTCTCACTGAAGTTCCTTATCTGGGTTATATCATTTCTGCAGAAGGCGTCAAGGTAGATCCCGCAACGGTAGAACAGGTTCGTAATTGGGATTTGCCCAAAACTACATATGATGTGCGTTCTTTTCTTGGTTTATGTCAAGCATATAGTGCGTACATTGAGAATTTTGTACGCATTGCCGCACCCATGGCAGATGTTTTGAAAGGGGTAAAGACTCTCCTACAGCGCGTGGATTTGCCCGAAGGAGCCATTGAGGCTTTCGCATCTCAAGGTTTCGGTGATAGAAGCGCCGTTTCTCATCCTTGCCTCTTGGGATGACTCCTTTCAGGTTTGGACGGATGCGAGCAATATCGCCATAGGAGTTGTGCTTCAGGAGCATGGCCGTCCAATTGCATTCCTTAGTCGGAAGTTGAATAGTGCAGAAATGAACTATTCAGTTTATGACAAAGAACTTCTGTCTGACATTCACTCTCTCAAGCATTGGAAACGTTTTTTGTATGGTAGAGAGTTCACAATTCACACAGATCACCAAGCCCTCAAGTGGCTCGAGTGTATGCCTAGTGCATATTGGAGTGATCGCCAAGCACGGTGGTCACAATTTTTTGAGCATTTTGAAGGTTTGATTGAGTATGTGCCTGGTAAAGCTAACCCTGTTGCAGATGCGTTAAGTCGCAAAGGACACATCCTGGCTCTTGAGTCAAGATCCACAGTTTGTCTTCAGGGTGTCTTTCGACAGCATGAAGAACCAGTATGCAGACTCCGAGTTTGGTAAGCAATGGTTGCAGGCTCTTGCTTCCCAAGGGCCTAGCAACTATCTCATTCGGGAAGGTTTGTTATATTTTCGTCACTGTCTATGTGTGTTGCCCTCTCTCAAGACAACCATATTGCACGATACTCATGACTCTCTCACCGGTGGGCACTGGGGAATGAATACCATCTTGGAAAAAATAGAAAGATTCTTTTATTGGCCTAAAATGCCAAAGGCTGTGTTTTCTTATGCCACGCAGTGCACCATTTGTCAAAAGGTTAAATTCCTCGGGGTAAGTAGCAAGGCCTCTTGCTTCCGTTGCCTATTCCCGATGGACTTTTTTAGGATATTTCTATGGATTTTGTGACTAACCTTCCACCTAGTTTGCATTCAAGAAACACTCAACGTTTGACAATTGTCGACAGTTTCAACAAATTTTGCATGTTGATTCCTTGTAAGGCCAAAGTCACCGCACAAGATGTAGCACGGTCGTTCATAAATCATTGGTACTCCCTCTCTGGTTTAGAGGCGGAGCATGTGGTGCCACACCCTTAGCCAACAATGACAATAGCTCGAGGAGGTTTTGTTGGAGAGTGGACCCTTCCTTTCTCCATGTTGGCTAAGGGTGTGGCACCACATGCTCTACCTCTAAACTAGAGAGGGGGTACCAATGCTTTATGAACAACCGTGCTACATCTTGTATGGTGACTGTGGCCTTACAAGGAATCAACATGCAAAATTTGCTGAAACCGTCGACAATTGTCAAATTTTGAGTGTTTCTTGAATGCAAACTAGGTGGAAGGTTAGTCATAAAATCCATAGAAATATCCTGAAAAGGTCCATCGGGAATAGGCAGCGGAAGCAAGAGGCCTTGCTGCTTACCCCGAGGAATTTAACCTTTTGACAAATGGTGCACTGCGTGGCATAAGAAAACACAGCCTTTGGCATTTTAGGCCAATAAAAGAATCTTTCTATTTTTTCCAAGATGGTGTTCATTCCCAGTGCCCACCGGTGAGAGAGTCATGAGTATCGTGCAATATGGTTGTCGTGAGAGAGGGCAACACACATAGACAGTGACGAAAATATAACAAACCTTCACAAATGAGATAGTTGCTAGGCCCTTGGGAAGCAAGAGCCTGCAACCATTGCTTACCAAACTCGGAGTCTGTATACTGGTTCTTCATGCTGTCGAAAGATACACCTTGAAGACAAACTGTGGATCTTGACTCAAGAGCCAGGATGTGTCCTTTGCGACTTAACGCATCTGCAACAGGGTTAGCTTTACCAGACACATACTCAATCAAACCTTCAAAATGCTCAAAAAATTGTGACCACCGTCCTTGGCGATCACTCCAATATGCACTAGGCATACACTGGAGCCACTTGAGGGCTTGGTGATCTGTGTGAACTGTGAACTCTCTACCATACAGAAAATGCTTCCAATGCTTGAAAGAGTGAATAACAGACAGAAGTTCTTTGTCATAAATTGAATAGTTCTTTTCTGCACTATTCAACTTCCGAATAAGGAATGCAATTGCATGGCCATGCTGCTGAAGCACAGCTCCTGTGGCGACTTTGCTAGCATCCATCCATACCTGAAAGGGGTCATCCCAATAGGCAAGGATGAGACACGACGCTTTCGTCACCGCACCTTGAGAGTTCTAAAGCTTCAATGGCTGCTTCTTTACCCCTTTCAAAACATCTGTCACGGGTACGACAATGCGTACAAAATTCTCAATGTACGAACTATATGCTTGACATAAACCAAGAAAAGAACGCACGTCATATGCAGTTTTGGGCAAATCCCAATTACGATCCTCTTCTATCTTCATGGGATCTAGCTTGGCGCCTTCTGTAGAAATGATATAACCCAGATAAGTAACTTAAGTGAGAAAAAACTCTGATTTTTTAGCTGCAATGTATGGTTGACACGCATTCAAATGGGTTAAAACTCTTTCTACATTCTTTTCATGTTGTTCCCACGTTGTAGAAAACATGAGAATATCATCGAGAAAGATGAACACACATACCAACCATATCGCCAAAACAGTCTACCATGAGACGGTTAAATGTACCCACGGCACCTGTCAATCCAAAAGGCATAACCACATACTCCCATTGCCCTCGCTCTGTGCAAAAAGCGGTTTTGTAGATGTCGTCTTTGAATACCCTTACCTGATGGTATCCACTTTTGAGATCGACCTTACTGAAAACCTTTGCCCCATTGAGCCTATCGAGGTATACTCAATGCGAGGCATCGGAAACTTGTTCTTGACGGTCATCTTATTCAACGCCCTGTAATCAACACACAAACGAGACGAACCATCCTTCTTGCGGACAAATAAAGTAGGAGCAATAAAAGGACTTACACTAGGACGTATGAATCCTCTTGCCACCAACTTCGTGAGTTGCCGCACTAACTCTTCTTCCCGAGTCTTGTTCGAACGGTAGGGAGCCTTACTAACTGGCTGTGCCCTCTCCATGAGTTCGATGCGATGGTCCTTCGGCCTCTTGGGAGGGAGACAAGGTGCAAGATCATCCTGCAAAAGGAGGTGCTTCAACTTGGTAAACAAAGCTGATTACCTGTCTGAGCCTTAATGCTCTGGGTAACTGGAGCGGCATAGATGAATGCCTCTTGTGCTCCTCTTCGTAATTCACGCTTCACGTGCACATGAGAAGTGAGAGGTAAAGAATGCAGACTCTCCCCACCACAAATGATCGTGGGAGAGTTACTTTTGGCATTTAGAGTGAGAGTACTGTCCGCCCAATCAATGAGAGGGTTATGCTCACGAAACCATCTAATGCCCATAATCATATCACATCCTGAGAGAGGAGACACAAGAAATTTTCTGCGGAAGGAAGCTTGTTGAACAATGAATAACATATCATAGCACTCTTGCATGATGAGAGAGTCCATAGCGGGAGGAGTTGTCTGGCTAACCTCTAAGCGGGCTCTCTCTACAAGAGAGGCACCAATCACATCATGCATACTGCCTGAATCAAACAATACGACAAAACGCTGACCCTTGACATGACCATAACATTTAAAGAGAGACTCATCAATGTGTGTGTCAAAAACATCTGGAGACTCAGATTGGTTCACTAAAGGCTTGTGGTTGTTGTCGGTGCTTTGGGTTCTTTAGGTGGTGTTGTCTTAGGACAAGATTTCTTAATGTGACCCTTGACGTGACACTGATAACATCGACCTTCCTTAGCATAAATGACTTGTTCTTCTAGCGTTTTGTATATTCCTTGTGCGGCCTTTTCATCAAGGGTTAGCTTAGGTTTAGCAGGTGTCTTAGCTTTACCCTTAGATTCATTTCGAGAGTTCTTACCCGAAGGATTAGAGGAAGATTGGTTAGAAGAGTTAATGTTCTTACCGTTCTATGGGTTCTGAGGAGTCTGAGAGGTACTGTGAGAAGACTTGTTCTCCTTAGGCTTTTCTTTGTTGTGCTTCATCTCCTATGCGGAAGCAATTGCTACCGCCTTGTTGAGATCTACGGGGTCGAGGACTTCAACATCGAACCTGATATACTCGTCCAACCCGAAAATAAAAGCCTCTTTGCGCTTCGCATCCGATTTGCGTAATTGGGTACCAAGCTACAAAACACGGTTAGAAAAGGACATGACTGGGGTACCATTTTGCTTGAGATTGCGCCAATCTTCCTTTAACCGTGCTAGGTAGTGAGGTGGCATGAACCGTGCCTTGAGCTTGCCTTGGAAGTCGGCCCAATTGAAAGAAAGGGGCACGCCTTCCTCGGCTTCCTCTAGGTGCGCGGCCAACTGTGCCTCTTGCCATGCTTGATATCAATTAATGGCATCACCGGCAGATACATAGCTGTCGTCAAAACTCTGCTATTTCCTATTTCTTAGCATTAAATTAATGCAACCAAGAATGAATAACATTAGCATTTCTTGAGTGTCAGGTGTAGCGGAATTGAATATGGTGAAGATCTAGTTTTACACTTCCACAAATTCCTTTCCTTCTTTCCTTGCATTAGTGAATGCTTTGTGCTTGAATGATTGTTCTTTTTACTTTCCCGTGAAGAGAGGGGCTGAGAGAATGCAATAGAGATGTGTAGAGGGAGAGAGAAAGAGAGAGAAGAGAAGAGCGACACCCGATGGGGTCCCAATTTACCCTCTCAAGGGCCCCCCCACACCGTTACCGATGTGGTGTTTGCTTTAGATTGGGTAATTGGAATGTATACACAATGCAATACCTCAATGCAGACTCTACTGACTTGACGACGACAAATCACCGCGGTAATTCCTCAAGAAGAGGCACCTCCGGGGCTGATGTGATTGGATCCTTCTCGATGTGGGAATTGCGGATGACCACCACGGGCTGATTTGCACTCCCGATGTGAGAAGTATGATGGGCTGAAAACACAGATCTCGACGAGGTCGATGATGGACAGCGATGGAGCATTCAATTTCGGCGAGGGAATTGCCGAGGGGAGGGCTCAATTTGTTGCCGAAGTACCGGACCGCATCCGTCAATGGGAACCGCTACGGATCTCTTGCACACCTGGCGAGGGATGGACTGAAAACTGAAAAACGCAGGGCTGATCTGCTGCTATTGGAGCGTTTGGGCTGGAAACCAAAACGCTAGCTGGTATGGCTGAGAATTGCCGGCGATAGGGCTGAAAACAAAAAACGCTGGCTGGGCTGAATTCTGGAAACGCTGGCTGATGGGGGCTTCCTCCTTCTTCTTGCTCCAAGTGATGGAAGATGGTTTTCTTTATAGGTGGGGAATGGACCTTAAGTAATTATTAAGGCCTAGGTAGGGCAACTACCCACCGAGATTTCCAACAAATAAATAATAAAAATGAACTATTAGAAATATGTCCAGTGGGGTCCAAATTGGGTGCAACTGTTGCACATCCGTCCACCCGGGAATCCGATCGACATGGGGAATGGCTCGTTGGATTCCTCTAACCTAGAACTACATGGTTGTCATGCCAGATGCCCATCGTAGTGTAACAATATATGTCAAAACGCGTATAAAAACCATTAATGCAAGAGGGTTCGAAACTGGAAAAACCTAATCTAATGGACTTGTCTGGATATGCAGGTCTTGCGAATAAGCTCACAAAATTGCCGGTACTAATCCTCCTAGGATTCTAGACATCCCTATCTAGGAAGAAGGGGAAAACTAGCTCTGGAAGTCGATGAAGTATGTCCTCGTGGCACACAGAGCCATTTGCACGTGACATCCCCTCCTGCTTAAGGTGAGGTACAGGTACCAATTTGCTTGGCCTCCTTGTATGAGGCTAGCAAATCCGAGTAATCGGTGAAGAATTCCTCGTCCACCCACGCCACTTTATGTGTCCCTCGATCATTGAATGAGGAAATGTTGCTTTGCTTCTGTCTTATTGCCAAACTGAAATGGAAGTATACGAAAACACTTCGACTTGGGGACTTTGATTGGAACAATTATCTCCGGTGGTTCTTCTTTTGGATTGCTCCTTGAAGTCCACCCTTGTGGCGGTAACTCGACGGGTCCAATTTGGAAACGCGCTATGCTTCCTGTGGAAGCTCCAAAGGAGTGGCCATGCGAGATCTCGGCTTCCGGAATCTGACCATCCTTGACTTGAGTACCCTGAAATCCACACAAAACTGAAATGAGTTTGATTTCTTACGAACAAAGTGAATTGGTAAACCAAAAGACCGTACCTTAAGAGGGCGAAGCCTCCTAAATGAGAAATCACTTGGTTTTGGCTTCACTTTATCCGAAGGAGAAATTTTTTTATCTACATGTTCCTCGTCATGCAATTGGTCGGAGACAATGTCCATAGGTCGATGGGGAGGGTGTGTAGGGGAATGATGATCTTGGGAATACACCGAATTGACCTTAACAAAACCGTGACTATACTTGTCAGGAATACCCAAGTTCCTTGATGTGGGGTTGACATAGATGACCGCTGCTTGGGCTCCCTCGACGTAGCTCTCTGTTTGCGTGGACATGAGAGATAAGAGGGAGAGAGGGAATACCTCTTTCGCCTTGAATGAGGACGGATGAGAAACGTGAGCTTCTCCCAATCGATAATTGGTTTGAGCATGCGAAACCACTTAATGCCCAAAATGATATCACATCCTGCAAGTTTAGAGACTACAAAATGACGAGTAAAGTGGGTTTGTTGAATGATCAACTTGACATCATCACATTCTTGAAAAATCGAAGCGTCCATGCCTCCAGAGAACCCCTGCACCGGGAGGGTGGGGATGGGAGAAGTTTGAAGACGTGCACGTTTCATGAGAGATTCACTTATGACATCTTGAGAACTTCCAGAATCAAACAACACAATGACCCTTTGACCATTAACATGTCCATAACATTTTATGAGTTCATCATCTTCAAACATCCCATCCTGCTTAGCTTCTTGCTTTATTACACTCATAGCATTCACTCGAGAGGTAGCATCAAGTTGACGCAGTAGAGGTTTCCTTGTTAGATTCTTTCTTAGGACATTCCCTCTTCATGTGACCTACTACGTGACAATGAAAACACCTATGTTCCTTTGCATACCATGCTTGTTCTTCCTCACTTAAATTGACCACCTAAAACTCCTTGAGCAATCTTTTCATCAGGTGTGAGTTGAGGCTTATCAGATTTTCCTTTACCCTTATCCTTAGATTTATCGCCCTTAGATTGAGATTGAGATGGAGAATTAGAGTGAGAAGAAGAACTGAGAGAGTTCTTTTTTATGGTTACCACTCCCATTAGAATCCTTGTCTTTAGACGAGCTATGAGAGGAAGAGTTACCATTACCTGAGGCCGTCTTAAGCTTACCCTTGTTGTGCTTCATCTCTTGGAGTTGAGCCAAGCGTATCGCTTCTTGCAATGTCTTTGGATCACCGGCCTCCACATCCAATTCAAAGAGAAAAGCCTCTAACCTCTCATCATCCGATTTCCGCAATTGTCCACCTAGCTGTGACGCATGGTTAGCATACGACATCACCGGTTTACCTTGTTGAGACAAAGCCCGAAAATCCTTCTTCAATCGCTTCAAGTACCGTGGAGAGAGGAAGCGAGTCTTGAGATCCTCCGCGAACTCCTCCCAACTAAGCTCGAGATTGGGAACAAGGTAGGACTCGGCGTGGGCAGCCGTATGGGCCGCCTCTTACTTTTCCATCCATTCATTGTAACAAACTGCTAACATGTCAAAGCCCTGAAGAATGGAGCCAACTTGCAGATGTCGGCCGAGGGGCCCAAACCCTAAGAAGAACAAGTAACAGAAGAAGAAGTCCTACCAACTTATGGGCACCCCGTCCGATGGGGCCCCAAGTGACATAAAGGAAGTAAAATAAAGTAGGACCCACACACACACACTTGCGGAAACTGATGACATGGCAGATTTTCAAAAATTACGCTGATATTGCTGACATGGCAAGCTGTACGGATTTCCGCGTTTTGCGCTAATTGATGACGTGGCAGTTGTACGGATTTTCGTGAATTACGCTGGCAGCTTTTTGGCATTGCTTTTGGACCAGAAGCTTTTCAGATTTGAAGGCTTTTCATGTAAACTGTTTTTGGGGCCTAGGGCCTTAAAATATGAGGCCATGGGCTCATTCTTTGGCATGCTTCGTGGAGAAGGTGCAGAGTGGAGTGCCGGCTTGTACAATGTTGATGCAATATAAAGAAATACCGAAAGGGGCGCCAAGGTTTGGGGCCAATACTCTCTAGGGTGGAATTCCGCCACTCCGTGTCACGTGTCGCCTCTCTCTCTCAATTCAGTTTTTATTGAAGTGCTAAAAGTCTGTTCAGTCTGTTCTTTTCTATTGGCACGTGGTGCCCGTCTTGTGACATTCATTCTTCCAAGTGATGGCATCACCCGTGAGATGCATGGAAGCCAAGAGAACCTTGTTATTATCAGACTTTTTAACAACCGCAAAATAGGATGTAAATTGATGCAACCACGAGTAAATGACAATAGCATCCACCTTACTGTCATACTTACTGAACGTGATCTTCTCGGGAATTGGATTATTGGTCGTCCGTGTAGCAATGGTTGCCTCCGCGATGGTCTTGGCAAGCTTGTGCGCCTCACGTTCTAATTCCATAGCCACTCGCTTTTCTTCGGGTGCCATGCGTAGAACTTTGCGTGCTTGCTCGGCCGCCAAGCGCGCTTGCTCACGCTCACGCTCCAAGGCTGCTAGTCTTTCTTCGATTGCCAAGCGTGCTTGCTCACGCTCACGCTCCAAGGCTGCCTTTCTTTCTTCGCGGTCGCGATCCAAGGTGGCGTGTTGCGCCTCTTGTTGTAGCATCATGTCCATCATCGACTTGACCAAAGTCTCCATAGGATTTGGTACAACCCGTGGCGTAGATGGGGAAGGGGGAGGGTTGGAAAAAAATCCTCTTGGTGGGGAAGTCTTCATCACCACCTCCATGCTCATCACCTTCACGCAAAGTATCCATTCCGCTTTGGGTGATGACTATACATTGAGATCTTGGGTACTTAAGTTCGCGAAGAACTTGGGTTCTTGAGGTTCTTTAGCTTGCAATCGGTGTTTAAGAAGTCTTTTCTCTTACCTGAGCTTGACTCGTCCCTGCGGGCGCACCTCTTGGCGGCCTTGCGCTCACACCAAAGTTGCTTTTTCCCACCTCACATCCATTGGCGGGCCGCTAAGTGCATGGTCCGCTCTCAATGAGTGAAAAGAGGAACAAGGGGAGGTTGGACAAGCCCTTCTTTCTGGGGTTACCTGTCACTCTTCAAAAACACGATTAGGAATCGACACGCTCAAGTGGACTTGGGTTACGTGCAACCGCAACAAGCAAAATTTTTTCTGTGGTTCTTTCCTTGAGTGATATAGAACACGGTCAAAGCTCTGATACCAATGTAAGGTGCAGCGGAAGTGAATGTTGATATTGCTCAAGATGAGTGCTCCGAACTGTGCTCAAGGGTTCCTTTGACTTTCGGAAGGGAAAGCCTTCCGTCCTTTAGAGAGAGAATCCAACGATCACAAACAAAGTGAATGCTACTGTGAATGAAGGTGCTGAGAGAGAGAGAGAGAGAGAGAGAGAGAGAGAGAGAGAGAGAGAGAGAGAGAGAGAGAGAGAGAGAAGAATACGACACCAAAAGATTCTCAAACCCTCCTCCAAGGGCCCCCCTGGCGAGAGAGGTCTATGCTATAGATTGCACAAATCTGGTACAATGGTCTAGATGCAATGGATTTACGGATGATGTCGACGACAATGATGAAAACGACGAGGACGGGCTGAAATCTGAAAACGCTAGGGCTGAACTGTTGAAATCTGTAAAACGCTGACTTTCTGTTGATCTCTGACAGTGTGCCGGCGAGGATTGCGATGACGACGACTCGACAACGATGCGCTGAAAACGCAGATCTGAAGATTGAAAACAGTGGCCTGAAACTGTAAACACTGGCTGACTCGACGGTACGGCGAGGATCTGCTACGGGTAGGTGAGGTCTGCGAGGCTAAGCACTGAATCTGCTGTGGCTAAATGTTGTAAACTGAAAACACTGATGTGCTTGGCTGATCTGGCGTTGTGGAACTGCAAACGCTAGGCTTGATTTGCTACAGGAAAAACACATGGCTGGATGTGTTGTTGATGAAAACGCTAGGCTGAATCTGGTATTGAAAATGCCAAGGGAGGGAAACCCAAAAATGCTATCTGCTTTTGTTGGCTGAAAACGCTAGAGCCTCTTGCCGGTCTTGTTGAAAAGGTGCACTGCAAGTTGCTAGAACTTCTTTTGCCTCTTTTGCCCAAAAGTGCTAGCGCTAGGTTTCTTTTATAGTGCCTTAGCCAATTTGCCCTACTCACTTTTCCAACAAAAGTCACTTATTAATAAATAAGTGAAAAATGTGTATTTTGGGAAAATGGGTTCTATGCACTGTAAAATGCTCATGATGGGTACTGCATGTCATACTGATGATCAAACTGTGTGCAACCAAAGATGATTGCAACATTAGATAGTGGGGCAAGAATTGCCATTGCAACCAAGGGGATGTGGGAAAAATGGGGAAAGCTTGTTCTCAGAAAAACTCAAAATGAAACTGCAATTAGCGGACGGATACATGGAGAGATCGATAGGAATGTTAGAACAAATCATTGTATCCTCATGTGGCATTGAGTATGAGCACACCTTTGCCATAATGAATTTTGACAAGAGCAGCAACTTTGATATCATATTGACCAGACCATTCATCTGTCAGCTCAAAATGGTACAAGACTGGGGTTATTACTATATCTACTTGAGACACAAAGATGTCAGTACAAAAATAAGTGTCAAAGATCATAATTATAGAGATGACAAAGGTGCCAGAATACTTCCTAAGCTGATCTGAACCCTAAACCTGAGATAGCTTGTCCACATGCACATAGGGGTAGATGTGCACGTGACAACCTTCTCCTCCTAAACCTCAATCTACTGACACTGATGCTGATCATCAACCATGAGTTATCATCCCTTTATTTGATCAAAGTGTTAGCACTCATGATGCTGATGATCTTGACAACCAGTCTGCTAGTTATTACCTGGTTGGCTGTATTCTACTGTTTCCTCTTCAGGATTGTGAGAATTATCTGAACCGATTTCCCATGGATGCCTTGACTCTTTATTCTTTTCTGGTGTCTCTCCTTTCTTTAGATGTATCTTTCTTGTCTATCAAGGAGATATGATAACATTGTCTCCCATATCTCTGTGGTAGAATGTCTACAAACTCTTTCTTGACTGTGCCAGTATGTTTGAGGGGTAACATGTTCCTTTTGTAAATGCTGAGAAGAGTTATTCTTTTCTCGTAAGAATTTAGGTGTATTATGATGTATTATACTTGAGAGGAGGAAGTTATTGATAACTTGTTATGTGCAGAGAGATTGCCCGCTTATTAGCGGACGAATACAACAAACGAGTGGTGATTGTGGACACGTCTAATGAGATTGCTGGTGATGGTGACATCCCTCATGCAGGGATTGGTCGTGCGCGCAGAATGCAAGTGCCGAATGTGGACATGCAACACAGAGTAAGATAACTTAAGTCATGAACGTTGCTAATGTGATTCTTTTGGCCACGCGCTAAGACGAAAGTGGTAGGGAGTCTTCAAATATGCAATGGATTCTCACTCCTACTTAGAACACATACAGTCCAGTCGTTGACACAGTCACTGCTGTAAAAGTTTTCTTTGTTATAAAAGGAGCAGACTTTTGGGTTTTTTTGTTAAAAAATGAATCAACTTTTGAGCTTGTGTCCTGAAAAAGAGACTTTTGAGCTTTTCAAGTTTTCTGTCTTCAAACCGTTTGTTATGTTTGTTTGTTATTGGTAATGAGCATAAACCTCTCATAATTTCTTTTGTTTGGGAATGTTCATACGAAGTAACCTCTTGAGCTCATGTGTTTCCAGAATTGTGCTTAATTTGCTTATGTCTTGCTTCTCCTAGGTTAGTGCATTTAAGATACCTTGTGAAACCACTGTGAAAGATTGGAGAGAGAGCAAAACCTCAAAGCTTATCCCTTGAGCTTTATGCATGCCAAATTGAAAAGACTAGGGTGAGTCCCCATCCATGCACCCTATATCAAATGTAAGACCTATACATAGGCCCTTTACCATACCCTAGCCTTCCTTAGGACCTTTGTCCCGACTACTCAACAGTGTGATGAAAGAAACAGGCATCAAAGTAGCGTTTGACATCATGGTGGCTTCATTCTAGAAATGCCTCCATTAAGTATAGCAACAAGTTTGCAACCATCAAGCACAAATCTGCACAGCAACACCTCAACATCTATAGTCACACATAGCAATAACTTATCACATTGCTTATAGTGAATACTCAAATAAATTAATAATAAGGCAAATCTCAAAGGCTGACATTTCAATAGCTGAATCTAACTCAGCCTTAATACAAGCAATATGAGTCAAATGAGGACCATGTCATCTGTATCTGACACAATTATAAGACACATGTTACATGCTTGCTTGACATACAAGGAGCTCTCAGTAGCAGTGCTTTGAAAACCACGTGTTATCAGATATCTATGTACCTTCTCATACCAAGCATGGGGGCGCATACATTGTACAACGCTTTTTTTCAGCCTACAAGCTCCATTTTCTTGCCCACTGGTTTTCTGAAAATCATTGGCCTTCTGTGAATTTCACTCTTTACAAGCGTCAACTTAATCATTCATATGTGCTGACATAGAACTTCGCTCTATGCAGGTAATGATTGAAGCTGTTGAAAATCACATGCCTGAGACAATTGTAATAGATGAGATTGGCACAGAGTTGGAAGCTCACGCTGCTGGCACAATTGCCCAGCGTGGTGTGCAGCTTGTTGCAACTGCTCATGGTATTTCAGTGGAGAATCTGATCAAGAATCCTTCTTTACAGATTCTTGGAGGTGGCATTCAGGTGAGGGCAATAAATTAATTAGCCTGATTTTACTTTTCTGTGGTATTTGTTTTTAGTGGCAAGCTGCTGCAGGCAGAAACTTTCATTATTCCATTAACCCATGGCAAGAAAGCATGCTACTAGGAGTGAAACTCAGGTCCTCACTCTTACACATTGCACACTTTCAACTGCTGAAATACACTCTGATTGGTGGGGCTGATTTTATGGGCATGGAGTGGCTTGAAGGGTGCTAAAGGTTTATGGCCCCTACCCCCCCCACCTCACACTCAAGGAGACCAAATGAATGAATGTCAATCAATGTCCTATATCAAGACTGGCTGTTCATGAACAAAGTCCCCTGCCTCCACCACTGCTTTTTCAATAGCATTCCCGGCACTGGTTCCATTATGTATATAGGCCTGGTAGCTTGCTGCGTAGGATCTGTCAACCACTCGTTAGACCTTACTGTGTCCACTTGTGCTTATATTCTGTCTCATGAAGTACTCTTGACAACTGTTACTCCAAAATCCCAAGAAAAGCAGAAGGCCACTGGTAGTATCAGCAAGAAAGGAACCTGCTGCTTATGGTAGCTGCTCAATATCGGGCAGAAGCCCCACAACTAGTACCATCTGCAACCATGGAGCTGAGGAAGAACAGAAGAAAGGTAACAGTTGATGACGAAGATGATAGAAAAGAATCACCAAGGAAGCTGCTTAGGGAGATCCAAAGGAAGAACCATCAGGGACATTGAATGAGAGTTGCCAGGCCTCATGGCAATGTTGAAGACAGACCACTTGCCGAAGGTGGCTCCTACAATCCAAAGCTACTGAGGCTAACACCAAGAAGATAGTACATGTATGTTCAGGGACAACCAAAAGTTGCCCATTAACAGAAGACCTAGTAGGGAGAGTAGAGCTTCAACCCCAGCACACCTCGCCCAAAAAGAACAAAAGAAAAAAAGAAAACAAAAAATCAGAACAAAAACCCACAGAAAAGAGAAGTGGAAAATAGAAAACAAAAGAAATAAAGAAGAAAAACAAACCATGCATCCAAACAAAGCTTCACTGACTCATCCACACACCC
Organism: Adiantum capillus-veneris; assembly: GCF_014529385.1. NCBI lineage: Eukaryota > Viridiplantae > Streptophyta > Polypodiopsida > Polypodiales > Pteridaceae > Adiantum > Adiantum capillus-veneris. The sequence continues at coordinate 150,265,405 of NC_140944.1, forward strand.
ACCCCCGCACACACCCACAACACACACCATGCTTGCTGACTTGGAGTCTTGGAAGACAAAAATGGAGAAGTGTATGTCAGACAATAATGTTGTGATTAGAGAGCTTCAAGTAGAATTGGCTACATGTAAAACGCTTGACACGAATGGCATAGCCCAAAACTTTACAGTGAATCCTCAATTGGAGGAAGAAATGAAAGAACGGAAGTCCCATGTTGAGAAAGAAATCAAATCTTTTACTGATGTACCTAGAAAGAATATCTCCAATGTAGAACATGTAGTAAAGGAAAATGTCAAGTGGGTAGAGGTTATGAAGAAGCACAAAGAGATGCCAACCAGTAGATTTAAAATTATGAATGCTACCCTGAGGAAAAGGCAAAGAGCAAAACATGTGCATTGTGAGTACCGATGGTGGGTGGGAGGAAAAGGCACCCCACATTAGAATGGAAAGTCTTTGAGTAGTAAAATGGAGGCAAATGATGTACCCATTATGGATGCATGGTGTGCTTGGTGGCAATGGTAGCACACATGATAGCCTCAAGTCAAAACGAATGTGGCTCGACTCTTGACCATACATCGTGCCATCTCTGCAAGTGACCTGTTTTTTTTTTCCAGCAACACCATTTTGCTGAGGTATATACGGCACTATACATTGGTGTTTTTTCCCTCGATTAGCCAGAAATGCATTAAATGCATGAGGCATATACTCCCCCCCTCGATCTGAAGGGAGGGTGTCCATAGTACATTTTAGCGACATTTTCAGCCATAGCCAGAAATTGCTTGAAGCACATGAGCACTTCGGACTTAGCCTTAAGCGGATACATCCATGTATGCCTAGAGTAATCATCAATGAAAGTCATGAAGCATAGGTAATTGCCTAAGGATAGACGTAATTGGCCCACAAACATCACTATGCACAAGTTGCAACCTGCATGTAGCCCTTATGGAACCAATCCTTTAGGAACTTCGTACGCTGCATCTTATCCAAAATACAGCCTTCACAAACATGCTTAGAAGGTGCTTTAAGAGGCAGCAAACAAGGTTGCGTACGTACATACATACGGAACCTTTCCGTACGGTACGGTTCCATACGTACCGTATGATTCAGTACGGCCAGCTTGGTTCGATTTGGGCGAATTTGCAGCGTGTAGGGGCGGAATGTGAACGCGAGCTGTTTTGGGCTTTTGGGTGGTCTAGAAGGTTAATAGCCAAGGGTTGCATGCTTAATATGTATTGCAGGTAACGATTTTCCAGATTTCCAGAGAGAAGGAGACTGCAAAGACTTCACAGACAGTAGTACAGAGACTTGCACCTGAGCCTTTCGCGCGTAGAAAGGTAAGTTCCGCTCTCTTTCTTGCTCCTTCCACTCTTTCTTCCTACCCTCCCTCTATTCCTCATGTGTTTGCACTCTTCGCAGAAATTCATCATGCCGTGCAAGACCAACCCAAACTGCAGCTCCACACTAATGTGTTGAGCGTAATCACAACCACTTCCCAGCAAGGTTTTGACACGCACTTATGGCAATGCAAGTATTGCGGGGTCCAACACACTAGTACCATAATGCGAGTCAAGAGGCACTTGACCGGCATTGGGTGCACTTATCAGATTGGTGCATGTGAAAAAATACCAAAGTCTTTGAGGGAGCAACTCATTGAGGAGTTTTTTCTGGGTGGTGCACCTACAGTGCAAGGTACTCTCAACATGCAGGATGCTTTACACGATGCTTTTGTTGGACTTGGAGAGTTTGGGTACGCAGACACAGGTCGGAGAAGGTTCGACTTCCACACAACCCCCTGCTGGCAGGAAGAGGGCACGTGTTGGTGACAATGATGATGACCTCTTGCCACGTGATACGGGTACATCTGACAAACCAAAGAAGACCACTTTGCCTAGTCATCTCTTCGTAGGCTTGGACTAAAGAGCGTCAGAGGGTGGCTGAGAGATACGTCACACTCTTATTGAGTGCAACATATCTTTCAATGTTTTGCGCACAGATCAATGGAAAAGAATGGTAAAAGCAATTGCACAGGTTGGGCCTACTGACACATGGACCGGTCTTGATTACACCAAGATGCGGACCATCATGTTAGATGAGCAAAAGGCCTTAATTGAAAGGCACTTACTCCAGTGAAAGCAAGATGGAAGGAGTTTGGATGCACCCTTATCTCAGATGGGTGGGCCGACATTCGTAGACGCCACATAATAAATATTCTTGTGTCCTCTTGTTTTTGCACCTACTTTTTGCGTGCTGTGGATGTAGGAAAAGCAAGGGAGAAGATCACAGCTGAGTTTATATATGGTCACATCAAAGCAGCGATAGAGGAGGTTGGTAAGGAGAATGTTGTGCATGTGGTGACAGATAATGTGGCTAATTGCAAGGCAATGGGAATGATGGTCGAGGAAGAGTTTCCCGGCATAGTGTGGATTCCATGTGCTGCACATTGTTTAGATTTTCTTATGGAGGATTTTCGTCCGAGTTACGACCAGTTGATATTGTGCTAATTTTTTCTATCTTTTGTGGTGCGTATGCCCTATCAACTACCTCATTTTTGTGCTAATTTTTTCGATTTATCGCTTCTTTTAGTGCTAGGCTTCATTATGGCTGAGTCTGCCCTTGATCTCCGGAGTCATGACAGAAACTCAGTACGCTGAACTTTGTGTTGATGTATGCTCATGTGTGTGTGCGTGTGGTGTGTGTTGTGTTTGGGAGCATATGTTAGTACCTAGTTCTACACCCACTATTGGGCACTGACGACGTTAGTGGGGATGTCGTGGTATTTAGTCAATACTATGCATGATGGAGCTGATGGTTATATTGTCTTGTGGGTGACTACCATGAGTCTATACCTTGCACTTTCCTTTAAGGGTGAATCTGGGCTTATCCTGGATTCATCTAGGTATATTTTTTAGTTGTATAGCGGACATGCAGACTTCACATTGCGAAGTTTTCGTCCGAGTTATGACCAGTTGATATTGTGCTAATTTTTTCTATCTTTTGTGGTGCGTATGCCCTATCAACTACCTCATTTTTGTGCTAATTTTTTCGATTTATCGCTTCTTTTAGTGCTAGGCTTCATTATGGCTGAGTCTGCCCTTGATCTCCGGAGTCATGATCGAAACTCAGTACGCTGAACTTTGTGTTGATGTATGCTCATGTGTGTGTGCGTGTGGTGTGTGTTGTGTTTGGGAGCATATGTTAGTACCTAGTTCTACACCCACTATTGGGCACTGACGACGTTAGTGGGGATGTCGTGGTATTTAGTCAATACTATGCATGATGGAGCTGATGGTTATATTGTCTTGTGGGTGACTACCATGAGTCTATACCTTGCACTTTCCTTTAAGGGTGAATCTGGGCTTATCCTGGATTCATCTAGGTATATTTTTTAGTTGTATAGCGGACATGCAGACTTCACATTGTGAAGTTTTCGTCCGAGTTACGACCAGTTGATATTGTGCTAATTTTTTCTTTCTTTTGTGGTGCGTATGCCCTATCAACTACCTCATTTTTGTGCTAATTTTTTCGATTTATCTCTTCTTTAAGTGCTAGGCTTCATTATGGCTGAGTCTGCCCTTGATCTCCGGAGTCATGACAGAAACTCAGTACGCTGAACTTTGTGTTGATGTATGCTCATGTGTGTGTGCGTGTGGTGTGTGTTGTGTTTGGGAGCATATGTTAGTACCTAGTTCTACACCCACTATTGGGCACTGACGACGTTAGTGGGGATGTCGTGGTATTTAGTCAATACTATGCATGATGGAGCTGATGGTTATATTGTCTTGTGGGTGACTACCATGAGTCTATACCTTGCACTTTCCTTTAAGGGTGAATCTGGGCTTATCCTGGATTCATCTAGGTATATTTTTTAGTCGTATAGCGGACATGCAAACTTCACATTGTGAAGTTTTCGTCCGAGTTACGACCAGTTGATATTGTGCTAATTTTTTCTATCTTTTGTGGTGCGTATGCCCTATCAACTACCTCATTTTTGTGCTAATTTTTTCGATTTATCGCTTCTTTTAGTGCTAGGCTTCATTATGGCTGAGTCTGCCCTTGATCTCCGGAATCATGACAGAAACTCAGTACGCTGAACTTTGTGTTGATGTATGCTCATGTGTGTGTGTGCGTGTGGTGTGTGTTGTGTTTGGGAGCATATGTTAGTACCTAGTTCTACACCCACTATTGGGCACTGACAACGTTAGTGGGGATGTTGTGGTATTTAGTCAATACTATGCATGATGGAGCTGATGGTTATATTGTCTTGTGGGTGACTACCATGAGTCTATACCTTGCACTTTCCTTTAAGGGTGAATCTGGGCTTATCCTGGATTCATCTAGGTATATATATTGGGAAACATTCATGGGTGCAACCCATAGTTACAAATGCTACAAAGGTCACCACGTTCTTCTGCAGTCAGTATGCTTGTAGTTGAACTTGGTTTTTATCAATATGTTCATTTTAAGCATTGTAATTTGTAATGTACATTTTTTAATGAGTCTGTGGGTTTTTCACTAAACATGGGTTTTCTGCAAATGGTACGTACCTATTATGTACCTGAAAGGTGGTTTAATACGGTAGTACGTTTCGTATGTATTTAAAACATGCCGTACACTACGTACCTTTCCACCTTGGCAGCAAAGAAGCGACCATATCAGATTTCTGCAAAGGCAGCAAATTGCAAAATTCACATACCCAAAACGTGCATTCCAAAGTTTTGCATCTGAAACAGCCTTCGAATCCCAACTGCATTTGCACAATTCTGCCTACACTTGTCATACAAAGTGAGCTTATATAGCCCATGGCACAAAATGCTAGATGCAACTATTTCATCACCAAAATTGAGATCATGAGCCGTACATCTATCATCCACAAATTTGACAACAAGACCAAGTCTTGCAAGTGCAGATACGATGAAAGCTTCTTTTTGGTCCCTGGTACATAAAGTGCATCAACAAGTATGAAAGAACTGCCATTTGTAGCCTTTTCAACTCCCTTGACTGGATAAGAGGCATTGTTGGTATAAGTGATTGTATTCCCATGAGGGACAGACTCGAGAGACGTAAGCAAGTTACGACGTGAAGTAATATGATTTGTAGCACGACTAGCAAAGTACCACACAAATGAATTTGCAGTAACTGACATACATGCATCATGGGCAGAAGGATCACAAGTACACTCTGCACTAAATGCCCACTCTGCATCTACATCAACATTAAAATCTCCTTTCCCAAAAGATTCTACAATGGTTGCACTGGTAGTGGATCCGGCCTCTTTCTTCTTGGCCTCTTTTGCCTTCTTAGGACATTGCTTTATCAAGTGATCATTAGCCTTGCAATAATGGCAATACATCTTCTTCTTGCCCTTTTCCCCAAAATTTCTAGACGAGGTGCTGCAAGCAAAAGCATTAGGAACAAGTGATTTTCCACTCACTGAAGAACCATGAGAAGTGGCTACATTGCTATTACCACCTCTTCTTTGAGCAACAACAAAAGCCTATTCAACTGCACGCTGTTTAGCCCTGTTCTTTCTTGAAAGTGTCTCGTGCAACAGCAATGTGCATAATGCATTAAACTTGACAATTTAAGGGGTTCCTTGGGTCACAAGTCTCCCAAGTACTAGCAACAGTCTGATAAGAATCTAGTAAGACATCAAGAATAGTCTGCACAAGTGAACTGTCAAATGATTTCGCCTGCAAAAATGAGTTGGTCATTAATATCCTTGATACCAACAAGAAAAGTGTCCATTTCATCTTCCTCTTGCATAAGCTTGGACTCCAGCTCTTTGGGCAATAATGCAATTTTAGCCTCATTGCGACTTCCATAAAGATCAGCCAGAGTATACCAAGCCTGTTTTGCTGACTTTATTGAGCGTGCTATAGGCTTGGACACTCCAAGCGAGAAATCAATAGCAACACACGAACAGAAAGTGCAAAATCATTGAACTTTGAGAGAGAGAGAGAGAGAGAGAGAGAGAGAGAGAGAGAGAGAGAGAGAGAGAGAGAGAGAGAGAGAGAGAGAGAGAGAGAGAGAGAGAGATGGCACGCGGAACTTGAGAGAGTCGACATGGCACGACGGAGTTCCGCGCCCAGATGCATTGGCCCCAAAGACTGGCACCCTTTTCGGTATTTCTTTATTATTGCTCACAACAAAGTACAACTCCCGAGGGTCCTCTGCTCTTAGACTGTGCGTCCAGATGCTTTGCAGAGCGAGGCCCCAGGGGCTCTTATAAAGAGTGCAAGGGTTGCCCAAAAGTAGAGCCCCAAAAGCAATCAGTCCAAAAGCACTAAACCCCAAAAGCATCCGCTCTCAAAAGCTAGCGCTGAAATTAGCTAGCGTAGCTTGCGGAAATGTGTACAGCGGTGGCCACTACCCTGGTCACATCACGGCGCAAAAAATCTTACAGACAGGCTTATGGTGGCTCTATATATTTAGAGATGCCATTGCTCATGTCAAGATTTGTGATGTCTGCCAGCGATGTGCGCCCAAGCCTAGCAAGCAATCAAATCGCCCTCTGCAGGTATCTATGGCGTGGTTGCCCTTTGAGTGATGGGGCTTGGACTTTGTTGGTCCAGTTACTCCATCTGCTCAACCCGGCAATCGTAAGTATCTCTTGGTTGCAACGGATTATGCAACAAAGTGGGCCGAAGTGGTGGCTACCATCGACTGTACAGCCTCTATTGTCACAAAATTTTTGTATGAAAATATTTTTTGCAGGTTTGGGTGCCCTCTGGAAGTCACCAGTGATCGAGGTAGTCATTTTGTCAACGACCTAATCTCCACACTCCTCACGAATTACAAGATTTTTCATCGCAAGTCTTGCTCTTACTATCCTAGAGCAAATGGGCAGGCTGAGAGCACTAACAAAGTGCTAATCGCGTTTCTCAAGAAAGCTTGTCACCTGCATCCAACATCTTGGGCTCAGGCTATCCTCGGTACAGTTTGGGCTTATCGCACCTCCTTCAAGGCAACCACTAACTATACCCCATTCCAGCTAGCTTTCGGTCTAGAAGCAATTGCACCATATGAGTTCAACTCAGGTTCAGCAAGAGTGGGAAGTGTTCGTGTCACAGCGGGGATTGCTTCAACAAACCTCTCTCATCTAGAAGAAAGCAGGATATTAGCTTCACATGCTCTCCAAGCCGAGCAACTGCGTCGCAAAGCGTGGCATGCTCGCCATCTCCGAAAGCCGAAAATAACACAGGGTTCCCTGGTGCTACTCTATTAAGCGAAGTATCTGAGAAAGGCTAAGAAGCTGGTCCCAGCCTAGTAAGGGCCAGTCATGGTACAAGAGATTTTGCCACAGGGGGCTGTCCAATTAGTCACTCTGGCAGGCGTTCCCTTGCCATTGGTAAATGGATCAAGAATTAAGTGCTATCACTCACTTGCCCTGACTCTTTAGAATTTGATTATGTTATAACTCCCACCTACAACCTTATGACTGTCCCATCCTTAGTTCTCGGCTCTCTCTTGCTTTCCATTTTCCCTCTTCTCAGATTTACCTTATGTCAAGTTCTCATCTCAGTTGTAATCCATGTTATCTTTAAAATTCTCCTTGTTTTACTGCATGCATTAAATTCCTTCTCATCTCATTTCATCTCATTGATATAATTCGGGTTGGATTCTAGCTACGATCCAGCTTTTTTCTTTTTAATTATTTGAATTCACTCATAGATTGGATAATCATCTTCCTCCTGTTTTTGTTTCCGTGTCTATCTGTATCCCTGGGTATCTCTATCTCTAGTCCCTATAGCTTACAGCTCTCTCTCTACTGCCTCTCTCTCTGTCCTAGTGGATTTCTTCAAAATGTCCGAGGTACAACTCTGATCGGATAGAATATGGATTTTCCTTGGTATTGTTCCTAGCACTACTTTGTTGCATCTCTCTCTCTCTGTCACACACGCTCACACACACTAATGTCGCTTCTCACGCAACCACAGTTCCAAAACAAAGCTCATGCTCCGTAACAGCCTTCCTCTATGTTTCCACTCCCTCTCTGTACACTATGTCTCTATCAAGTGTGGAAGTCTCGATCGGCCATTTATTCTTCAGCATCTACTCTCTCTCTCTCTCTCTCTCTCTCTCTCTCTCTCTCTCTCTCTCTCTCTCTCTCTCTCTCTCTCTCTCTCTACCTTCGACTCCGAATTGATGGTACTGCCGTTGTACCACAAGGAATCTCTGGAGAATTGAACCTGAAGCTTTTGCTGCAACTGATAGTGAAACCGGCCCGTAGGGCGGTGGACGTTGGCTTTCACCCAAAATTCTTTACTTTAGACACACACACAGAGCACTTTGCAGAGGTAACCTGTAACGAGGATTAACAGCTAAGTACACACACGGCTCGGAAGCTAGAATGCTCCGAGCAGACACCGACAACTTGTAGGCCCCAAAATTGGCGCCCCTTTCGGTATTTCTTTATTCTTTAGGAGGGTAAAGTACAAAGAAGAGTCCTCGGAATCCTTTGACTGTATCCCACTAGATACCGCCTGTTTTGGCCAAATTTCGGTAGCATAACAGCCCCTAAATTTGCGTGAAACCAATTCCCCTGCTGGAACTCGCTTCTACTGGCGTATACCCTCTGATTCCTGCCCAAAAACAGTAAATTCAGCACGCTGTATTTACTGGTTTTTGCCCTGTTTTTAGCCCCAAACAGTCCCCTAACTGTCCTCTGCTAGTGGGGCACGATTCCCAAAGGTTTTGGCGTCCGTATGGCTGAAAAACAGTAAAATTACAGCGCATACACAGCGCTGATTTTGCACCTGTATGGTGAGGTTATGACCCTCACGAGTGCCTGCTTTGGAGTAGCAGCTAGCTACCCCTGTTCCTGCTCAAGGAGGCTCTTACCTCAGTACAAAAGCATGAACCCACACAGCTGTACATCAGTCAAATGAGGAGCCCTCTTGTGGGGCATCACATAATTGCACGTAGGGGAGAGAGAGACCAGTGTGTAGTGTGCAGGGCATCACTCCTAGCACCACGCTGTACATGAGAGGGAAAGGAAGCACTCCATAGCTCTTAACCTGTGACAAAATGCATAATGGAGCTCCTCCCAGCTTAAATTTCAGCGCCCATTTTTCTGGAAGAGGCAAGTGCATGAGAATTTGCCACTTGGCGCATTTACAAGCATTTTCCCGTTTCAGGTTCGCCGCTTAAAAATATCTTGACCAGTTCCCCAGTTGACTTCGCGGCAGAGTTGTAAAATGTTCCCCTAGTCATACCGGAGGTAATGACGCGAACACATTTCACGGCCCAAAATAGCAGTTCCCTAAATTTTAGGAGATGCTTCGGTTGGGCTCCCATTGGTCTTCTGACCATCTATCCTCATTGGGACCGCATCCAAAAGTGCAATGTGGCCCAACTGTCGGATACTTTTTGTTGGTAGTCCCACCTTGACTTTACGCCTTAATTAAGTTCACTTCCTAGTATCCACCAACTTGCTAAGTGCGACGGGGGGACCTATATGATCTTGCTCTGAGCCTAGACATCCTCTTACCATACGAATTCCAATGCCGACCACTACCCATCTGCGGGTGAAACTACCGTTCACATTGGCCATGCAATGTCCGACTGTTCGCTACTTCAAAAAGAGGGTCTCAGACGAAATAGAACAAAACCCATTGGAAAGAAACCAACAACTAAAGTTAGCAGTTGCCACGTCCTCGTGACATAGTTAACAGTTGCCACGTCCCCATGACAGATAGCCTAAATATTCCACCACGCCAGTGCTTGCTGCCTACCTAATCACAATTTCAATAATTTCTGCTTGCATAGAACGCTTCTTTTTGTTGTTGCCGCTTTCTGCTTTCTTATATTGTTGTTTGCTTTTTGCTTACTAAGTGGAGCGGGAGCTCAGTATGATATTCCAAATGCTTTTTGCTGATGGGCCTAAGCATTAGATTACTGCAGAACTGCTTTCTACTGGCTTAGCCAACAAAGATTATGGCCCACGGTGCAGTGCTGTTGCGTGATGTTGCAAATAGTAAAAGATCAATGAGTTTAGCAAGCAGACTCAAATAATGTTCCTCAAAAGAGAATGCATGGCAACCCTAAGTGGACGCCCCCCTATCTACCCTTGCCCCCTCACTAGCTAACCACCTAAGCACCCCTCGCCCCCTATAATTCCCCCTCGTCCCTACCCCCTAAAATAACCCCCCTCCCCCTCGCCCTCACCCTAAACCCCCTCACCCCTACCCTCTAAATTATCCCCTCGCCCTAACCAACCCCTCCCTTGCCCTCGCCCCTACACACTTTCCCTCGCTCCTACGCACTTCCCCCTCGCCCCTACCCACCCTCTCACAGACTCTCGCCCCTACCCACCCCCTCTCTTCCCCTCGCCCCTACCCCTACTCCCCCTCGCCCCTACCCACCCCTCTCTTGCCCTCGCCCGCTGCCCTACCCCTACTCGCCCCTACCCACCCCCAACATTACCCCCTCGTCCTAACCACCTCTCCCTCGCCCCTCAACACCCACCCTCGCCCTACCGAATTATTCCCCCTCGCCCCTCACCAACCACCCTCGCCTCTACCCAACTACCCAACCTTTTCCCCTCGCCCCTACTCAACTATTTCTCCCTAACCCTTCCCAAATTTTCCCTCTCGGCCCCTCTCTAATAACCCTCGCCCTTATCCTAAGCCCATCGCTCCTTCCCTGATCCCTCTCTGCTATCGCCCCTACCCTAACCAAACCCCCTTCGCCCCTCCCTCAGTTTATTGCCTCTATTCAACTACAGGTCGCCCCTCCCTCAGTCTATCGAGCCTCTCTTCAACTACAGGTGATTCTATTCAACCTTTGGAGATAGACGTGTTTAAGCTTTTCATCTCAATCTTTTCGGGCAGATTTTCATCTCACGCTCTTTAGTCAGTCAGACTTAATTCAACACAAAAAGAAAAGCAAAGAAAACAGAATTCAAGATGGCTGGTACAAGCAAGAGGGCTCGGAAGAAAGCTTTGTCTCGACAGAAACCTACTGAGACACCTCGAAGTTCTACAGAAGAAGAAGATATAGAAACTTCCAACCATGGCCTCACTGATCTATCTTCTACTGACCACAGTGATGAGAATTACAGAGCTACTGACTCCGGCTCTACCTCTGGCACTACCTCTGACTTGAACTCAGAGTCTTCTAGCCAACAGGAAGATGATGAACAGGAAGATGATGGGAAAAAGAAAAAGAAGGCAATCACGCAGGTGCTGAGCCATCAAATTCCTCGGCCTCCTTCTTCCAAAACTCAAATCAAATTCACTTTGAATTCCATCTGCAACAGCCACATCCTTCTCTTCGAGAAGTTTTATCAAAAGAGCAGCTACATACGCTAGGTCTGTCAGCATTAGCAGAGGCCGATTTGCCTTTTGATATTCCCATAGATATGGTGCATGAGGTTCTCAAGTTTTTTCCCAAAGTAAGAGGGCACCCATTGACTGCTACACGCATTGGTCACGCTTTGGGGATGACAACCTTTCCTGCAGTAAAACCGGCTACGAGAACCTTTTCACAACTTTCAAAAGATGTGACCATCGAGGCATGCAAAGAGCTAAGTACTAGTCATGCTGACTATGCAAGAAATAAAAAGGTCTGGGCCATTTTCAAGTACTACTTTTTGGTCAGAGCTGCTAAAGTAAGCAAGGGCAGATGTGACGTGCCTACTATATTCTCGCAGTGCGAAGGCCTATACTGCCTCATCCACACCATCCCGTGTGGCTTTCATCAAATTCTATTTACCTCTTTACAGTCGCGGGCAAAAGGATTCAGAGCTTAGGTGCAATCTGTGCAATCTAGCTTTCAATGCTTTGCAACTCCCATGTTGGCCTCGGTTATTAACATACCTGTTAGTCCTATGGATGTGGATGCGGATATGCGGCGTAAAAGCTCTAAGGCAAAAGGAAAAGATATTGAACAGACAATGAATCTACCTGGGAAGCCTAAGAAAAAGAGGGCGAAGGTAGTGAAGGACGTAGGTGAATCTTTAATATCACTGCCAGTTTCAGAAAGCCAGAATCTTCGAGTGAAGCAACCTGTTCGACGTTCCTTGCATACTTCCGCTATTGGTTCATGGTAAGTTCAGGCGTTGCAGATCACACTATGCATGTCACAGCTATGGCTTCTACAATGTGTGTTCCTCTCTCTATTGCTGCTATTTTTACTCCTACCACATTGACTAGCTCCCAAGCCCGAGTGGGAGTTGCTTCTTCTCCTATGCCTAATCCTGTTGCAACCACTCCCACCGTCTCTACTCCGACAGAAAGGCATGCTCCTAGTCCACCACCACGAGCAATGTCACTTGCCACCCCAGTGCCACTAGGTGTACCACTTGCCAGCTCTCTTCACCCTGACACTGTTACAAGACCCTCCACAATGTCGGACTCTACATCACTTTTTCAGCTATCTGAGGATATACTGCAGGAGTCCAAGCAAGCCAATGCCACCATTGAGCTTGGAGCAGAGCGGTTAGCAGCTACACACCAGCGTCACGCAGCTATGGAGGGATCTCTGCGAGTTGCTGAGAGCGCCATCGCCAATCGGGATGCTACTATTTTCGCACTCCAACAGACCTTGAAGTTAAAGTCTCAAATGATTAGTGACCTTCGAAATCAGGTACAAGGATTTAGAGAACTGCTCTTACATGAAAATAGGGCAACCCAGCCTACGATGATGGGTATGGGGTATGGGTGGACTGGAGCAGGTACACCAGTGCAGAATGCAACAACGGGTCCTTCTCAGCAATTTATGGGACTTTACCCACAAACTCCAGTTCAGTACTACAATCAACAACAGTATCCTCAGGGGTTTCGGTCGTCACCATTGCCTCATATGCAAAATGTTACTTGCTGCGACGGAATTGCTAGAGCACACCGCCATGGGTGTGTTACTCGACGTCCTCAGTACTGTCACAAGGCGGGTACCACGTGGCAATAGAAAACAATAGACTGAACAGACTTTTAGCACTTCAATAACAACTGTTCAACAACAACTGAACTGAGAGAGAGAGAGAGAGAGAGAGAGAGAGAGAGAGAGAGAGAGAGAGAGAGAGAGAGAGAGAGAGAGAGAGAGAGAGAGAGAGAGAGAGAGAGAGAGAGAGACGACACACGACACGGAGGGGCGGAATTCCACTCCAGAGAGTATTGGCCCCAAACCTTGGCGCCTCTTTCGGTATTTCTTTATATTACTACTGATTTGCAAAGTACAACAGCCGGGTAGCACCTCCTGTGCAATCTGCGCGCTGAAGAGTGCCAGAGAGGCCCCCAAAGCTCATATTTAAAGGTCCAAAGCCTAAAAGCATCAAATATGAAAAGATCACTTTTCTAAAATTTCGGGATTTTCCTAAAAATCCACCGCGAATTCCGGAACGTCCGTACAAGTGCCACATCATCATATTTTGATGTGCAAAGTCTTTTGAGTGTGTTCTGCTTTATTTTTAATGCCTTTATGTCACTTGGGGCCCCATCGGACGGGGTCCCCATAAGTTGGTAGGACTTCTTCTTCTGTTACTTGTTCTTCTTAGGGTTTGCAAGCTTTAGGGTTAGGGTTTCCAAAATTAGGATTTGCAGGTTTTAGGGTTAGGATTTTCAAAATTAGGGTTTCAGCAGTTAGGGTTTCTGGCAGAAATTAGGGTTAGGGTTTTTGCTCTCGGGCAGCCACGTCATCTGCAAGTTGGCTCCATTCTTTAGGCTTTGACACGTCAGCAATTTGTTACATCTCCCCTTCTTGAAAGAGAGTAATCGTCCGCGATTACAGCATATTTGCAAAACAACTCAAGTTAGCTAAAAAATTTTCGAGGGACATTCCGAGGGACAATCAGTTTGCTCTTTTTATTAAGGAGTTAGCTTCTCCTTTCTGCTCTTTTGATCAAGGAGTTAGCTTCTCCTTTCTGCTCTTTTGATCAAGGAGTTAGCTTTTCATTTCAGCTGTTTTGATCAAGGAGTTAGCTTCTCCTTTTGGCTGTTTTGATCAAGGAGTTAGCTTCTCCTTTCGTCCAGATCGGAACTCTTGATATTCCGCCGTAGTAAAATTAGCCATCACACCCAGACCGTACTGATCTTCCACGGGTGTCTTGATGCACTAAAATTACATACCCAAGCAATCTCATCCAATTAGGAATATTCAGTAATTGACACATCACAATGCAACACAAATGCTCACATATGTAGACACAACAAACAGTGCCGCTGAGCACTCGTCCGAGACAAACGATTTGCGGTATGAAGCTACTGAACGACTACCTCGCAAATAACCTAAAAAGGTCCGGGCCATGAGCTCAGAGGACTGTACAACCAAACGCTCCCCAAACCGCAGTCTGCGTTGTTCGGAGGTTTAAGCATACAACCAAACGCTCCCCAGGCATCGGTCTGCGTCGTTCGGACGTGTTCTAGCATACAACGAAACGCTCCCCAGGCATCGGCTTGCGTCGTTCCGAGGTTTTTAAACATACAACGTAACGCTCCCCAGGCATCGGCCTGCGTCGTTCCGAGGTTCAAACAATACCAAAACAGTATTTCTCACTTCTCCACCCGGGAGTAAAATCACCAATCATTGAAACGAGTATCAAACCAAAGTCAAACATTTCAAATCGGCACCAAAACAGGTTCAAAACAGATACCATCCATTTCAAACAAATTCCAAACAAGATCACCAAACAAGATCAAACAGAACTCAAACTTAAAAAAGCAATCTCGACATCAGTCGAGCTTGAAAAGTTGACGGGCTTTCCATCCTGGAACCTGCACCAAAAATTAGGGTTAGGTTCATTCTATAAGGCCGTAGCCGAGCACATCATGGTCCATCAGCTCTTGGACAGACAGTGTTTCTTTGGCGGCGATGGTAGTCCCAAGATAGCAATCGTACCGAATCTCCAAGGTCATCTGCTTCTGAAGAGACATCTAGTGAGAGATGTCGAGAAATTTCAAGTTATGATCTGCTAGGGTTCCATGGCAAGCATTTCAAGATACCCCACTCTGCCAGAAGTTGCACTCCGAGGGAAGATGTCAGAAACCATATAACGAACAAAATTTTTCTTGAAAGCTTGCCAAGTACTTGGAGTATGCTGCTTGGTAGCTATCAACATCTGCATGGCCCTGCCTCTAAGAAAAACAGTGACTTGAAACAAATCTTCGATCCTTCTTTTGCAAGTGATCTTTATGGCTTATGCCCTATAAGACACGAGCAGTTTGCTTTGTCTGCTCTTTCCTAGGATCGGTATGCTTTCAGAAAAGCACACGCCTGATGCTCTGATACCACTGTCACAAGGCGAGTACCACGTGCCAATAGAAAACAATAGACTGAACAGACTTTTAGCACTTCAATAACAACTGAACTGAACTGAGAGAGAGAGAGAGAGAGAGAGAGAGAGTCACAAGACGGGCACCACTTGCCAATAGAAAAGAACAGACTGAATAGACTTTTAGCACTTCAATAACAACTGTTTAATAACAACTGAACTGAGAGAGAGAGAGAGAGAGACGACACGCTACACGGAGTGGTGGAATTCCACCCGAGAGAGTATTGGCCCCAAACCTTGGCGCCCCTTTCGGTATTTCTTTATATTACTGCTGATTTGCAAAGTACAACAGTCCGGGAGCACCTCCTTTGCAACGCCGGCACCAACGGTCGACAGAACCCCAACGCCACCTCCTGCTAAGAGAGCTAGACCCGGTATTGGACTAGTTCCTGATATTTATGGCATACGCCTTGAGAGTACAAATGAATTGTGTCGAGCATATTGCAAAGTCAATGGTTTCAAAGCCCTTATTTTCTTAGCTCTCTCTCTCTCTCTCTCTCTCTCTCTCTCTCTCTCTCTCTCTCTCTCTAACTCTAACAGAATGCAAATGAGGTCTATCTTGCCCAATTCTACCTATATGTGCCTGACCTACCCGGAGTGTTGAGTGTATACTTACTTTGTTTGATCACATTTTCCATGGCATACCACTTGTGGCTTAGATGGCTCATTATTTGGATGCCCAGTTTTTAATTGCCCTATGTTATTCCAATTTTTGGCACGTCATAGGTTTGGCCCAATTTTGACTTGTGCCAAATCCTTCCAAACTTGACATGCTCAAAGCTCTTGCTTTGTAGATTCAATGTTTGCTTTTAGAACTTGATTTCAACTTTTCTAGCTCTATTTATTAAATTTTTATCCTTATTAGATTAAAAAAGGGAAGAAAAATTACAAAAAATTGTTATTATTTGGCCAAAATTTTAGCCAAAATTATTCCATACTCTCGTATACATACTCTCACCCTAGGTATCATGTCTGTCGAGATTTGTTGTTATGGCTAATTACTATGTCTGAGATAAGGGTTAAATCCTCTTAAAAAGCAAACATTTAAGCGGCAAAACATAGCTTGTACACTAAATACATGATTTCTCAGCACATTGTGGCTTTAGATCTTGCAATAAGTTGTTCAAGCGACTCTTACACCCCTATTGGTTTCATAGTGACTTGGTTTGTGGTCTGGACCAAGAATTCCATGGACAATTCCAAACACCAAATTGAAAGGTGTTGTCCTTAGTTTTTTTTTTTCTATTGAATATGCCCAAAGAGATGAATGTAACTTCTGATCTCAACCTGCTCTCAACTCGTCTACAATTTTGGTGAGCATTGTGCATAAAATTTTGTTTGTTCTCTCCGCTTGTCCATTCGCTTGAGGGTGATAGGGTGTTGATTTCAAATGAAGCACCATGAATTCTCTCAATAGGAATGCAATCACTTTGTTTATGAAGTGAGCCCCTCGATCACTCACTATCTCAATTGGTAGCTCGTACCTGGTAAATATGTTTTCATATAAGAATTGCACGGTTGTTCGTACATCATTTTGTTGCATTGCTTTGGCTTCTACCCACTTCATGAGATAATATGTAGCCACCATGATATATTGGGCATGCATCCTATAGACATGTGGTAAGATAGGTCAAACAAATTCTATCCCCCACTTGGCAAAAGCCCTTGCTCCCATGATAGGTCATAATGGCATTTCATCTCATTTCATAAGTGCTTTGGTGCACTAACAATCATCACATTTGTTCACATATTGTTTTGCATCCATGAACAAGGTATGCCACCATATTCTTGTAAGAAGTATTGCTTTCATAGTTTTGTATGCAGAAAAATGACCGCCCACCTAGCCGGCATGTGGTTGCTCAAGAATTGATAAATACTCACTTTTCATGGCACAAATTTTCAAATTGTTATCATGTCCTCTCATGTAGAGGTGGTCTTAAATTATGACAGTTTTCCGCTTTCGTCTAGATCAATTTTTGTATGGATGTGCTCATGTTTTTTGACAAGACTCCCTTTTCTAGGTAGTCCACAATGTAGTTATTTGACTTGGGTGCAACTGCTATTATGAATAGTGTGGCATAGTCGTTATAGGTGCCTGGATTACACAAGTGTCACATGAACTAGCATAATCATGAACACTCCACTACATTTCAGGCTAGTACACTCCAAGTCTCATCAATCATTTGAATTGTTTGTATTTTTTCATTATGTATCCCCATCATTTGTACACGAGCTTATCTCAAGTACACAATTTTCTCCATTCGCTCTATACATAGCCTAAGTATTCCATCATTTCCATGCTTATATACATGCTATTAGCACAAGTGAGTGTGTGTACTGATGACTATCTTTCAATCTACAAAGAACCAATGGTGAGCAATGGTATCATGTGTTCGCTCCAACTCGGCATTATTTCAATATTGAATAGGTATGAATCAGGAAAATCATCATCAACTCCTTGAGGTGTTTTTCCATGAGTTAATCAACACAAATGGTCCATTCTCTGATCCGTGGTTTCCTTTTTGACTACTACGGTGAATCAAACTCAAGCAATATGATAAACCATCAAACAATTTGTCATGTATTGCATAGTTTGTTCACCGAGTATAATAGTGCTGATGGTCCACAAAAAATATAAGCTTGTTAGCAAGAAGCTAGTATCTAAATTTTTTGAATGGTTAGACTATTCCCAATCCTTCTCTTTTTGTGGTTGTGTAATTTCTTTTTGCACTATTAAGTTGTCTGTTAGAGTAACAAATAGGAAAATCCATATTGTTCTCTCTAGGCAAAGCTAGGATGCATCCGATTGTGTACATCGAACAAGCATCAATGTGGACATGAAAGATATGATTCCAGTCGCGATCTTTCAGAATTGGAGCATAAATTAATCTCTACTTTGACTCTTGGAAAGATTTCTCACACTCTTCAATCCACTCAAACTTTGTGATGAGAGCATAGAGAGATTTTGCAATGACTACATAAATATAGATCAACCTTTGGTAGTAACCACAATGACCCATAAAGGCTTGTACCTCTCTAAGTTGTGTGGGTCCTGGAAGAGAAACAATGACTTGGATCTTTTCAAGATCCATGAAAATGCCTTTTTTGGACACAATGTGCCTTAAAATCTTCCCTTGTCTTACCATGAAGACACATTTCTCTGGATTCAAGCAAATATGACAAGTCCTATACTTTTCAAAGATCTTTTTTAGATGCTCAACATGTTTGTTTCTCAAGGGAGAACGCACACATAAGTCATCCATGTAAATTTTTAAGAATTTCCATAGATATTCTTAAAATGCATGACTCATCAACCTTTGGAATGTGGTAGACACATTGCTCAAGGCAAATGGCATCACTCTATAAGTAAATATGTCTCATTTTGTTGTAAAATCCATCTTGTGTTGATCCTCTGGATTTATTGTAAGTTGATTGTAGCTCAAAAAGCCATCAAGAAAGTTATAAGCTTCCTTTCCCGCCACTCTCTCAATCACATGATCGGTGATTGATAAGGGATATTTATCTCTTACGGTGGTAGCGTTTACCTGTTTGAGATTAACACAAACTTTTAGTTTGCCGTTATTTTTGGGTACCACCACAATTGACGACATCCAATCTATGTGTTTGATCTCGTAGATAAACTCCGCCTCTTTAAGTTTATCTATCTCCTCTTTGAGTTTCTTCACGAATGTTTCATTGTATGTATAGGGACATTGTCTATGGGATTTGGCATCAATCTTAAGGGTATCAGATCAACTCCCTTAAGGTCCTTATATGACCATGAAAAAACATAACTAGACAGCTTGAGAGTAGCTATTAGAAGTTGCTCTTCCTCTTGAGTGAGGTCTATGGCTATATAAACCTATTTCAATTCTTCCCATGGTTCAGCTAGGTCAATCCTTTTAGCATTTTTAGGTCCATCATAAGAGGTACCCGGTTCCTTGATTCTCTCGTTGGCTGTTGAACCACAATTTGTTTGTCTTGAATGGTGTATTTCTTATAGTAAGAGGATGCATCAAATCTCTCTATGTTAGATCCCTCTTCACTTTCCATCTCAATTGTCCAAACTTCTTTCAGGTTTTTTTATAGCTTTTGACACTCACATTTGTGCTCAATTTTGGATATGTTTGATGCCAAATTTCAAGTGTGTCCTTTCGTTTTCTTTTTCTTTGCTTCTTTGGATTTTTGTTTACAGAAGCTGGTTTCATTGGTTTGCATGTGATCCTATCCTTGATACAATCGTCTGCTCATACGAGCATAAGATATTGCATTTTACTCAATAAACAAGATATTGGTTTCCCTTGTTTGTTTCATTGTCTTTTCATTCATTTTTTTTATATCATTGTTGTCTAGCTCGTCATGTTGTTTTGGTTTGTCTTTCCTTTTTGAGCTACTTGATAGCTCATCCTACCCCGGAGCTACAAAGAACTTCATCCATCCAGAATTCTTAAGGCAGATGTACTTTGATTATGATACAGAGGGTGGAGAAATTGAAGGTGAGCTAGCCAGAGGGCAAACTCAGAAAGTAGTACCGCTCATTGGTGCTCTTCCAGTGACTATTCAAGATTATCATGGAAAAGCTGATTTCCATATCATGAAGTTAGGTAATTGTGACGTTCTATTAGGCATGCCTTGGCATGACAAGAATGATGCAACTCTCCAAGTACGGAACCGAACCATCACCGTGATGCAGAAGGGCAAGCCAGTCGTCTTCAAAGTTCGGTTGTCCGAACAAAATCCTGAATGAACTCTCTAGTTGTTTTATAGTTAGATACTTTTGAACTTTTTAAGAAAGTATTGTTTGAAACTTTGTTTGAAATGGATGGTATCTATTTTGAAACTGTTTTGGTGCCGGTTTGAATTGTTTGACTCTTGGTTTGATATTGGTTTCAATGATTGGTGATTTTACTCCCGGGTGGAGAAGTGAGAAATACTGTTTTTGTTTGAACCTCGGAACGACGCAGGCCGATGCTTGGGGAGCGTTTCGTTGTATGTTTGAAAACCTCGGAACGACACTGGCCGATGCCTGGGGAGCGTTCCGTTGTATGCTAGAAAACCTCCGAACAACGCATGCCGATGCCTGGGGAGCGTTTGGTTGTATGCTTGAACCTCCAAGCGACGCAGACTGCGGTCTGGGAAGCGTTTGGTTGTACAATCCTCTGAGCTCATGGCCCGGACCTTTCTAGGTTATTTGCAGAGGTGGAGTGGTGAGGTAGTCGTTGAGTAGCTTCATACCGCAGACCGTTTGTCTCGGGGGAGTGCTCAGCCGCGTTGTTTGTTGTGTCTTGTAACATGCATATGTAAGCATTTGTGTTGCATTGTGATGTGCCAATTACTGAATATTCCTAATTGGATGAGATTGCCTGGGTATGTAATTTTAGTGCATCAAGACACCCGTGGAAGATCAGTATGGTCTGGGTGTGATGGCTAATTTTACTACACCAGAATATCAAGAGTTTCGATCTAGATGAAAGGAGAAGCTAACTCCTTGATCAAAAGAGCAGAAAGGAGAAGCTAACTCCTTGATCAAAACAGTTGAAAGGAGAAGCTAACTCCTTGATCAAAAGAGCAAAAAGGAGAAGCTAACTCCTTGATCAAAACAATCGAAAGGAGAAGCTTACTCCTTCTTCAAAAGAGCAGAAAGGAGAAGCCAACTCCTTAATAAAAAGAGCAAACTGATTGTCCCTTGGAATGTCCCTCAGAATGACCCTCGGAAATTTTTGAGCTAACTTGAGTTGTTTTGCAGATATGCTGTAATCGCGGACGATTACTCTCTTTCAAGAAGGGGAGATGTAACAAACCGCTGACGTGTCGACCTACTGAAGAACGGAGCTACCGGCCGAGGGGCCTAAACCCTAAGAAGAACAACTAATAGAAGAAGTGTCACAGAGTGATGACGTGGTTGCCCGAGAGCAGAAACCCTAACCCTAAATTCTGCCTAAAACCCTAATTTTGTTGAAACCATAACCCTAAAATCAGCAATCCCAATTCCGTCCGAAACCCTAATTCTACTGAAACCCTAACCCTAAAATCAAAAACCCTAATTTTGCTCAAAACCCTAACCCTAAAATAAGAAACCCTACGAAGAAGCAACAAAAGAAGAAGAAGAAGTTTTACAGACTTGACGAGTGGCCTATTTTTAAAGAAGAGTTTCCACCAACTTATGGGACCCTGTCCGATGGGGCCCAAGTGACATAAAAGCATTAAAAATAAAGCAGAACACACTCAAAAGACTTTGCACATCAAAATATGATGATGTGGCACTTGTACGGACATTTCGGAATTCGCGGCGGATTTTTAGGGAAATCCCGAAATTTTAGGAAAGTGATTTTTTGGGGTCAACTTTTCATATTTGATGCTTTTAGGCTTTGGGCCTTGAAATATGAGCCTTGGGGACCCTCTCTGGCACTCTTCAGCGCGAGATTGCAGAGGAGGTGATCCCGGACTGTTGTACTTTGCGAATCAGCAGTAATATAAAGAAATACCGAAAGGGGCGCCAAGGTTTGGGGCCAATACTCTCTGGGGTGGAATTCCGCCACTCCGTGTCGCGTGTCGTCTCTCTCTCTCTCAATTCAGTTATTATTAACCAGTTGTTATTGAAGTGCTAAAAGTCTGTTCAGTCTGTTCTTTTCTTTTGGCACGTGGTGCCACGTCATCTGTAAGTTGGCTCCATTCTTTAGGCTTTGACACGTCAGCAATTTGTTACAAGTACACTACAGGACAGGTGCTACAATCTCCCCAGCAAGCAGGTGGTTGGTCCCTTCCCAGGGGCCTTAGTTACGGACAAGAGAGCTCACATGTAGCATGGCCCCACCATTGATTTGATGGCTCCACCTTCAGAGACTGATGCTTCGGGTGGTGTGGCGACTAATCTTTCTCTTGGGTGACTGGGCAGTTTTTTATAATGACAATGATGTGTAGTAGTGGTTTCTTTGCGATCGAATAGCAGTTTCATTTGTTTTTCTTAGTTTCAGTTGTTTTCTCACTGAGACGATGAGCGGTCTTGTGGCGGGCAACCTGTAGGCTACAGTGTCACTTTCACAAAACACGCAGTTAGTATAGTTGGTCTAGGCTGGTTCACACTAGACGGACTCTCCTGGCTGGGCAGTGACGTGGCAGCAGGGATACGGATGGTGGTCTAGTGCACATCGTGGCCAGGTCACCACCACTCAGTTTGGGGATAGATTTAGATGGCTGACATTTATGAGCTGTTGGTGGCTCTTTGTGGTTGTACATATGAGTAGCAGCTGTTGGGTCATCGGATCATCTTCTAGATATATGGTCCAGCATCGTCGTCTAGAGAGTGAGTCTATACACACAGCACGTCTTCACCATCCCTGCACATTTTGAGCCTCGACACTCCATTGTACCTGTGAGTCCTGGGCTGGAGCTGAGTATGCTGCCACGCCAGAGTCTGCATCAGTTCTTGAGATAGTCGACTCATATGTTGTGGTCTGCTGTTGTTCTTGAGATAGTCGAGTCATATGTTGTGGTCTGCTGTTGTGTCTCTGTGAGCTCAGTTGTTGTCTATTTGTTCCTTTGTTTTCAGTCTATTTGAGTGAGATTGTCATGCACATTGCACTGAGGAGCACCCACTGTAGAGAGCACGACACACTATCCGCGCTACAGCGCACAATATGAACATCTCTACGACCAGTCACGTCAGTATGTCAACGCGATTTACGAACATCTCTTGTAGAGTCCAAGCTTCTATCTCTTAGGGTTTTGGGCCCCATGGTAGTGCTCGTAAGTTCTTCAAGTGTGTCGGTTCAATTTCTCTTGTCCACTTGGCCTTTCTCTTCCAGTTGGCCATGACACATCATCAATTTGTGATAGAGTGAATGCGAGGACTAATAGTGTGCTTCACAGAATGCAATCAATGCATGAGCTTGCGCATCTCTAACATCTCAACGAGACTGCTCTACCGTAGGCAAAACAACTGTAGCAGCAACTAACCTGCAAGAACTTGCAACATCCTCAACAGAATGTGTATCCACGGAAGGCGGACGTATATTAATGCCCTGCACAACATTCCAAACGCCCTTTGACACAAGAACATGTGCCATCATGTAAGCCCACTTTGGGTGGTTATCCCCATTCAGTTTATCCTCAACAACAAAATCTTGAAAACAACTGTGTTGTTGTCAGCCATGGCGAGTGACTGCACGTTATGTAAGCCCACTTTGGGTAGTTATCCCCATCCAGTTTATCCTCAGTAACAAAATTCTTGAAAACAACTGTGTTGTTGTCAGCCATGGCGAGTGACTGCACGTTATGTAAAGATTGTCCTAAAAGAGGAAAGTGAAGCAGGACTAATACGTGCTAAAGATGAGTGTAAGGGACCTATTCTGTAAAAAATTGCACTGACAGAAATTTTGCAAAAAAGGATGAAATTACCTGCGCACACTGCTTGTAGTGGAAATAGAGGCCGAAATGAGCCCAAATCAAAATTCCAAGCAAACCAAGCTCTTTGAGCCTTCCCCAAGTATTAGTCGACGTGGTGACGCTCATCAAAGCTCACCCAAATCGGAGAAAGTGAGCAGGTAGGTGTTGGCGAGGCGCCAGGCAACTATGCCTGAGAGGACGTAATTTGCCCTGGTACTGATTGCTGAAATTAGGGTTGCAGGGATGTGCACACAGCTTGGAGAAGATGAAGAAGCTCAAGGCACACAACAGAGTGTATTGCTTAGTGCACAACAGAAAGACAAGTTAGCCTTGGAATATGGGCCGGGGAAGAAATCTCCTAGTGAGGGAAAAAATGCACTGGCGGTTCTAAGCGTGTTCACATACATCACTACCATATAAATGATAACAATGTTGAATCATCATCTATTACTTGCCATGTACAAATGTTTATTTGGAAATGTTTGTTTTCCTTGTCACTAGTCTGCGTCAGATATCTTTTTTGGACTGTGTAGTTCAAGTTGTGGTTAAGTAGTTAGTTCTAGTGCGCATGCACACAAAACCACACACTTTTACTTCGTGGAAATGTCTCATGTTGAAACTGTTTCCTTTAGAAATTCAAACATGCAGGTTGAGAACAAGGGGGAAAAGGAAAGAATCCGGTCAAACCTTCATAAAGATAATGTAAAATGGAGATTGATGTCTGTTATTTGCTAGGATTCAATCGTCTATTTCTCAAATTTGTAAAATTAAATAATTTCTCTGATGCAAGCATGCTCAAAATCTTGTCAATGGTGAATAATGTCATAAACTGGAAATCTGACAGCCTTTCTCTGCTTTTTTACCCTCTCCTTCAAGAGTGTCACGCTTGGGGATGATGAGGCAAGGAGACGAGGGGTTCAGAAAAGTGTGCTGGAAAGGAAAGGGCCACCAACCTTCACATCTGCTGCAGAGATGATCTCACGAACCGAGTGGAGAATTCACCACAGTCTTGCAGCCACAATAGATGCCCTTTTAGCAGGTTTGTAAGCTTCGTGACAGAAAAGGGTTATTGTCTCTCCTCTGTGAAACATCGAGTAACAAAAATGCTTACTATAGTTTGTTAACTGTTTCCCTAGATAGGTCGAACTCCGTTGTTTGAGGAGCGCAACATGAATGAGAGTGGTGGATTTGACTGCAATGTGCCTCTTTCTGAGTTTAGTGAATTCAAGTATCGTCCATTCGATATTAAACATGGACAGGGACTGGTAAGTGGAGCTGACTCAAGCACAGATGATGATGAGGATGGGAATGACTCCGAGGATGACATGTTTGGAAGCAGTGGCAAGACCGATCAATTATGGCGACCAGGCGATGCTCCTCTTTTATTGTACCCATTTCAGGTAATATATGTTAGGAATTCAGGGCAATGCAATGTCTACTCTTACTTGCTTCTGGTCATAGGTATCATTTACCGTGGCTTTTCATATGGTTTTCTTTTATATATATCAGCAGTATATTGGTCTAGCTATAAGTATTACTGTGCAGATGAACAATATGAGGGGCTATTCATTGAAAGTAATTAATTAAAACGAAGCTGTTGATCTGGTGTGGCAGCTGGCCATAATCCTCGAATCTCTAGTGAAGAGTTTTGTGATCAAATGTAAGGTTTATGTAAATGGGCTAAATGAAGAACATTAACGGAGAAAGGAATTAATTAAAATGAAGCTGTTGATTTGGTGTGGCCATAATCCTAGAATCCCGAGTGATGAGTTTTGTGATCAAATGTATTTAAAATGCAGAGTGAATGTAGTGTTTCTACATTTTTGTAAATGGGACAATGAAGAACATTAGCGGAGAAATTGATGCAGAATAAAATTGATGAATGCTGGACTCTAAAGAAAAATTTAAATAGCATTTTTCAATGGTCTCTTTTGATTGGACACACAGATTTCAGATTCAACCCTAGAGCATGTTGTAGAGGTGATGTGTTTGGAGGATGCAGTCCAGTTAACTGATGACCTTGGAGCTGCTGATGCGGTCCTTGCTCTACGCTCTAAGCTTAATCAAAGCTCATGGGTGAGAGGGATTGCTAAGTACAGACAACTTCCAATCTTTGCCATAAAGGTAGTGCAGTGCTCCTTCAATACGTGTTGTTGCAGTAGTCTCAGAGATGTTGCTGCATACATGTTTGGAGTCACCAATGAAATGGCGTCTCATGTTGATCATTGTTCCCTTGCAGGCAAATACAATGCCACAAATGGTAAGAGCTCTTCGCACCATTCTTGGAATGGAAAGTCTTGCGAGTGGCAACAGCTTGCCATCAGGTAGGTTGAAAGATGATGCAAAAGCAAGATCAGAAGGGAGTGGTAAGGGGTTGAACAGCAGTAGGAAGGTTACAGTAGAAGATGAGGTCGATGCACTTGAGGTATGGTTGCTCTATAACATGAATAGTCACCGGTATTTACTGCAAAGATTGTGGCTCACTTTTTGTCTTGAATTACAGGAGGCAAGGCTAGCAATTGAACAGATAGTGATCCCAAAGAGCCAGCCTGTGGAATTGCTGCCAAGGTCTGTTGGGATCATTGCAAGTCAAATAAAGTTGATAGAGAGCTACCAGCTAGGAACTGAAACAGCAGGTTCTGAAAGCAGCTTGAGGATTAGAATTTTGCCCTATCATTTAAAAGTAAGCACTGGGATATCTAGTATAGAATCAATATCTAAATCAGGGGATGGTGTGTCGGAAGCCCTTGGATTGAGTGGCACAAGCGTCAGCCGATTGCCTATCCTTCCTGAATAGCACAAATGCAGGAAAGAATGCTTATGGGCATATGTATATCCTTGCAGCATCGATTGATTTGCTCTAGTTTGCAGGTCACAAGATCAACCATATAAGTGGATGTGTCAGACTTGGCCCTTTCAGTAATGAGCCATAAGCTGATTGTTTCAATTGCCTCAACACAGTGGACCTATCAAGTTGCCACAACCCCAGAATGAAGTAATATCAGCAATTGGCCTCCCTTCCATGAAGTATTTCAGTCCAGCAAAGCCTTGGTTGTAGGGCTGCAAGATATGTTATCTTCCCTTCCATGATGAACCTTCGTCAACCCCTGTTGTAGAGTGCTCAGAGGTGTTTCTTCGATCAATGCTCCAAGAAAAAATGTACTAACAAATTGGACAGTTCTTCTCCACCATGTCATGGAGTCTGTCCTGTTTTGGACAAGCTCATCAGAAGCACCCTTATGGGCTTGTTCTTATGAAGCAGCTGAGTGGCAATCCTTTGTCAATATCATGTAGTAGCAGAGTGGGCATTCTTTGCCAAACTCCTATTCAGGAATCACCTGCCTATTCTTGTGCTATACTTACCAGAAGTGCTGGCGTGGCTAATCCTTGGTGCTGTCAGGTGACCTGAAGCTTTTGAACATAGCCCGTGTCAGAAGAGTGTGTTGCCATCATCATGTGAAGTCAACCTGAATGGCAGACCCCTGAAGCTTTGTGAAGATTTATAAAGACCATCCTCCCTATAATTCAATGTGTACTCAATATGGTCATTTTTCATCTTGCCCAGTTTTTTTTTTTCTAGATTGTGATTTATTAGAGGCTAGCTGTACAAGTCTCACCATTTCAACAAGATCAGGCCCTAGGGCCTTTTTGACATTGAGCAATGTATTTCTTCTTGTATTGCTTGACATCATTTTGGTTTGCGTAATCATTACCGCTCTTTTTTGGCATCATATGGGTTTTGTTTCCGCCGACGACTCAATGCCCAAGAACAACTTGGTGATGCTTCCTTTGCTTGGATTTCAGCTCAGTGTATATATAAGATATATGCTTAGTTACTATCATGTCCTTGGGTAATTGGTGGCATGCAATTATTTTTGGCATATGTAACAAAATGATTTTTGATGGCAAAAATGTCATACACGTATGTGGAAAAGCATCTTCCTCTCAAGGAACATTTATGTCTAGGGTGATACCTTGTTGGAGTGCTTCAAAATGGCATTCTGCTTGCCAAACAAAAAATATTTGGATGCACGACGTCCATGTTGTCGGCATGGCTTCTCAGACATTGCTTTCTGCATTTCCAGTTGCCTTCATGTCAAATTCCCTTCTCTCCACTTTTGGAATTGGTGTTTTGTGAGTTGTCTTATCCTTTTATGGATGTTACCTTGTTCTTCACTTGGGTTCATTACTTGCTATAATGTTTTGGTAATGATCTTTTCGTCCTTCAATATCCAAGACATCCTTTTCACTTCCTCCATATGTCCTTAGATAGTCATTACACTTCTCAAGAGTTCTTTTTGGATTGACAATGGAAGGGGCATAGCTCTTGATGAAATCAGTTATGTTTAAAGTGCTCCATGTATGTAGGTCACTACAAGCACCAGGAACAAGGAATAAATGTACTCTGATAACAAGAGCAAAAACTATGCAATGTAGCAAGAAAAAGAGCAGTAGTCTTTGGTGGCCCCAATTTTGTCTTAAGAGTGCAATTATTGTAGGGTATGGAGCAAAGAAATTCTCTTTTCTTTTGCTTCGTGGGCGATGAAAGCATCCAAGCATAGGGTATATGTATGCATGATTATTAGTATGACATAGTTGGGACAAAACGTTGTTTTTGCTCAATCTTCCGGTGCTATCCTCAATTGATTATACCCACTGTGCCCATCCAATAGGTTGTACGTCTCATGTCCAAATATCTCGTCCAACATTATGTCTTCAAAAGGGTAAGTGGAAATGGGTCTTTAATTTTTTGAGCATTCAATTTCTTGTAATCAACACAAACCTTGATTTTGAGTGGCGAATTGTAAAAATTATATAAGGTATTCTTTAAAATAAAAGTCCATAAATATCCAAGCGTAGGATATATTAATGCATGATCATTAGTATGTCATAGTTGGGACAAATCGTTGTTTTTGCTTATTCTTCCAGTGCTATTCTCAACTGATTATACCCATTGTGCCGATCCAATAGGTTGTACGTCTCGTGTCTAGATATCTCAAGGGTTAGTGGAAATGGGACTTTAATATTTTGAGCATTCATTTTCTTGGAATCAAACCCTGATTTTGAGTGGCAAATTTTAAAAATTATCTAAGGTATTCTTTAAAAAACACAAGTTCAAAAATAAACTAAATTTTGTATTATCAAGAGGAAACTCCTCATTGTGTGCTCAACACCACTTTTGAGTATACTGATTCATAAGTAGATCCAATTGCAATTATCATGTCCTAGTGGAGTATTGGAGTTGCTCTTGTTGATTTTAAGTTTTTCTTTGAGAGCCAATCTCACTTCACATTAGTAGCATTTGTGGATTAAAGAAAAATCCTTAAAATGTAGTCACATTATTTGTTAATTCATTTAGTGGTATTTTTGCTTTACTTTAGAGTGGGACTACACATTAAGTTTTCACTCTTCAAAATACCACTAATATTTTAAGTACATAGGTGGACTCGGCTCTAATGTCTATCGCCCGAATTAGTTCATGACCAACTTATCAACATTGAATGCAAAGAATTAGATCCTCTTTAGAAGATTGCATATCTTGGGCCCCAAAAAAAGCTATTATAGTTGAAATGAACTCTTTTGTGTATACACAAAGAAAACCTCCCATTAGCCTTGTGACAAAGAAATAACACACACTCTAACTAAACAAAGTGGTTGCAAAAACGTGTCTGCCAAGCCAGTGAAACAAATTTGGGCTCTGAGAAGATTATTACAAGCTTTAAAAATTACAAGTATCATTTTCTACCTTCCAAGTACATTTTTTCAATGGTTTTTTTTAAAATTCAATTCTTATAAGATTCCCCTTACCCCACCATACCTATTTCTCTCCCCCTACCCTGCACCAACGCTCACCTGCGTGCCCTCTGTACTAAACTTCTCCGCCTATTCTCCACCTTGCACGCCTTCTCCATCTCCTCGTACATGTCCTCACTATGGCAATGGAGTAGTTCGGGGGGGGGGGGGGGGGGGGGGGGGGGGAGAGAGAGAGAGAGAGAGAGAGAGAGAGAGAGAGAGAGAGAGAGAGAGAGAGAGAGAGAGAGAGATGACCTTGTCCGCTCAGCACCTCACCAACTTCCCCTCACCTGTGCATCGCACTCTCTCTCACCCCCTCTTGCAGCACTTGTGCCTCCCCCTTTGCGATAACGTGTCTATCATCTCTCTCTCTCTCTCTCTCTCTCTCTCTCTCTCTCTCTCTCTCTCACACACACACACACACACACACACACACACACACACACACACACACACACACACACACACCTATGAGACCTTGCATGCTTTGCCCACCATCACTCCTGCACGCCAATGTTAGGAAATAGGACGTAGCTAAGTAGATATTAGAGTAGTTTACTTAATGGATTTTCACACATGAGAGATTATATATATATATATATATATATATATATATATA
Source organism: Adiantum capillus-veneris (assembly GCF_014529385.1). Classification (NCBI taxonomy): domain Eukaryota; kingdom Viridiplantae; phylum Streptophyta; class Polypodiopsida; order Polypodiales; family Pteridaceae; genus Adiantum; species Adiantum capillus-veneris. Next base: position 150,295,468 of record NC_140944.1, read on the forward strand.
TATATATATATATATATATATATACATACATACATATATATACACACACACACACACACACACACATATATATATATATATACACATATATACATATATACACATACATACATACATATATATATATATATATATATACATACATATATAGATATATACATAGATATACATATATACATACATACATAGATATATATATACATATATATATGTGTGTGTGTGTGTGTGTATATATATATATATATATATATATATATATATATATATATATATATATATATATATATATATATATATATATATATATATATATATATAAAGAGAGAGAGAGAGAGAGAGAGAGAGAGAGAGCACAAACAATGTACGTGGTTCACCTAATGTGGGTTACATCCACGGGAAAGTAATAGCTTTAGTACTTTAAACTAAAAGTAGGTTACAAAGGGATTATACCCTTAATGGAGCTCTTGCCTTGCTTCACTCTCACCACCTCACATACACCTTGTTTCATCAACTTCACAATGCGTTTTGTGTGTAGAAGAGGCCTCCTTTTATAGGCCAAAAGGGTTGCCCTCTGTCATGAGAGGTAGCTCTATGTAGCCACCCTTGTGTAGACAAGTCCAAGTTGGACTCTCCTACGTACCCATGTGTGGCCGCCCTTGAGAAGACAAGTCCACCTAAAATTTGGCAACTTGCCATTGGTCATTGACCACCGCCCACCGGCCATTGACTATTGGCCAATTGACCAACTTTCGACCGCCGTCCGACCATAATATTCCGACGGAAAGAAATATTTCGACAAGTGAATTTTTTGTTTTCCAGCGTTTGATTTTTCTTACGCACATGGCTTCTCCTCATAATGGGAGCTTTACAAATGTGTGTTTTTTAGATTAAAAGTTACAAGGGGTAAATCAGGCTCCATAATTAACAGCCAACACTTGCACACTGTTATGCCAATACTTGCACACTGTGAGGACTTGTGTTTTGCTATTGTTGGCATGCTCGCCCTCTAATTTATACGACGGGCTTACAACATTTGTCATAAGTGTATTGTCGTAAGTCCTAAATTCAACTCGCGCTTGCCTTTGAGATATGAATGCGCAGCAAGTTGCTGCCACTATAACATGCGTGACAGTCTCTGCTTACACTGGACTTTTTGTGCGAGTGCACACCTTGTGAACATGTAGGCTATTGTTGGCATGAGAGACTCTCACCGTTGTGTGCAAAGACCATTGTGTGCTTTGCAAGTCTAGCAGGTAACGAACTCAGTCGCCCAGATGGCTTGCGGGGGCTGTTATGATGGAGGTCATGAGCGCTTCACCAGTTTGCAAGTCCCATATGAAGGCAGCCTTCATGTTTATAAACAAGCGGATAACACAAGTGGAAAGGGAGTGAAGGAATGGAAAGGGAGATGGAAGGATGGTGAAAGGAGAAGGCCAACCTTCTTCAAATGTTCCTCAACGAAGGCATGCAAGGGAAGAAAGGAGAAAGAGGACTTACATGCAGAGATACAAGCACTTAGGGGGGATTCACAAGCACTCAAAGAGAGGTCTCAACCCTCAAGCGAGAGCTTGCTGATGGAGCAAGCAGTGGACTAGAGGAAGGTGAATTTTAGCCTCTGGTGATAGAGGAATCAAGGTCATCAAGGAACATGTACGGTCCACGGATGATCAAAGAGGAAGAGAGACAAAATGTGGCAAAGAAGTCTTCGTAGGGAAGAAGACACAAGGAAATGGGGAGACTTCAAAGGAGAGATCTCTAATCGTGCGTTTCCCATCCATGGAGGCAAAGAAGGACTTCTTGAAGAGGCATCCTACACTAAAAAAATTGAGCATATTCCTTGGAGATGACCTCACACTCTCACAAATTTCTCATATGAAAGAAGTTATGCCCGAGATAATCCAGAAAAGGGAAAGTGGCCTTCTACAGGGATGGACGAGTGGTTATTCTAGAGAGGCGCCCCACATGATGACCCAAGACCTGTGGGACCACACTCAAAGTGGCTACATGAAATTGTACCAGATCTTTGCACCTTGATGTAGGGGCCTTTGAGGATAGTTTCACACGGAGGGACGTCATTTTCTCCTCTGAGACACATCAAGGCCCGGGGCAGTCCATGCCACATGTGAGCGGATATATATGGGAGATAGTTTGGAGACCGGAGACTCCATCAAAGCACAGAGGACGAGGTTCAAGAGGAGTGGCAGTCTTATTCAATGAGGATCTACAGTCTCTGATACATATAGCTTAGAGGGATGAGCATGCTAGGTACATGTGGGTGAGACTAAAGGCAAAGACCTCTACATCGCTATTTGCTATTTCCCTCCTAGTACGTCAGTTTATGCATCACCTAGAGGATAGTCCCCCTTCTCTATTTTGGATGATGATATATGGGAGTTTTCAAGGATGGTGACATTATTATCTTGGGGGATTTCAATACTAGGACTTCACATCATTAGACAATATTCTATGATACCTCAGAGGAGTTGATGCGGGAGCTTGATATTACAGAAATGGGTCTCTCTAGATTATCCCATGATACTTGATTGAAATGGGGACTGCACATGGATTGGCCATTTTGAATGGCCTATAGAGATTCCATGAAGTAGCAGGTGATTTTACATGATTTACACATCGGCATGGTGCTAGTACAATGGATCATGTTATGGCTTTGCCAGGACTCATTCCTTCCTTTCAAGATTTCATGGTGGGAACTAGGCCGGTTGAGGTAGTAGTCGATCATGCTATCTTGTCTTTCACTCTATCGTTCTAGTTCAGCACCACTCCATTGGGAGAGGTCTCCACACATACTCGGTATACCTTCACGAGGGAGACGGATCCCGTGTACACTGATGAGATATACAGGCACCTATGCACTTAAGAGCCAGGACGGCCACTAGATGAGCTCACCCAAATTCTGATAGAGACGCTTCATGATGCATCATCAAAGGCATATCTCCACATCCAGCCTACACGTAGACGATCTGGGAGCATGCCTTAGAACAGTTGATATGATGAGGAGTGTAGAGAGACGAGGATCAGATTACAGAGAGAGATGCTCATGGGTATAATAGATCCCTTTATGAAGGTTTTCCTGAGACTTGGAGTATGTTGGGAGATCCTATGCTTTCTCAGAATTACCGCACCATCATGGTTGGTCACACTCTGGCTAGGCTATATGCATCAATTCTTGAGCATGAGTTGAGTAGATGGGCAGAGAGAGGATGCGTTGCGTGTACTTGCACATGATAGTGGATTGTCTGTGAACCTTGATAAGACCAAGGTCATGGTGTGTAACACTATGGCGGAGTGTGTAAGCAGGTCCACCCCCACGTTTAGATATGGTCAAGAGACTCTAGAGTATGCAAATGCATATACTTATCTTGGGGTGGTTTTCAGTGGTCCAGTATTTTCCCTAAGGTGTGCAACAGATACACGATTGACCAGAGCCTATGCAACATTGGGGAGACTTGAGAGGATATGTTTGCAGGTTCGGTTCCAGGAACCTCGGACAAAGCTTTGGCTCTTTGACACTTTGGTCACTTTGGCTATGCTATAGGGAGTGGAGACATGGGACCCTTCAGTTGATCATCATAGCAGAGCTGGAAGTACTGAATGGAGATGTATAATGAGGCTCTTGGTGTCTATGATTTCTTGAATGAATAGGGCCAAGGCCTCAATACCACATGACATTGTTAGGGTAGAGATCGTTGCTCCTCCATTGATAGTGGAGGCACTCACTTGATCAGTTTCATTTATGCATAGCACTTGGGCTCTCCCCAGAGACATATATGTTCGATTAGCACTAGAGTCTTAGTGATAGCTGGCAATGCAGGGAGATGAAGGGGATCGGGGAGCACGAGAGACGGAGAGTGAGAGAGAGAAGGAGACACACGACACAGATATAGGTGGGGAGACTCAAAGTGGCAGCTCCCCCTATACAGTATACTCACTATAAGTATAGGGTAACAGTGGGCGGGCGCCCATGACCTGGGCGACCGGTCAAGGCACATAGGCCTTAACCCCAACAACCTCCCACTTAAAGGCCAATGTGCCTTTAAGCAAGATCTACTAGTGTACAACTAATAGAAGGTGAGATTGGAGCACCACAGACGGAGAGTGAGAGAGAGAGAAGGAGACACACATACGATGTGGGTGGGGAGACTCAATGAGTGAGCAGCCCCCTATACACTTATGCTATGTATAAGGTATACAAGTCAGTGGGCGCCCAGACTCTGGGCGGCCGGGCAAGGCATAGACGCCTATACCCCAACAACCTCCCACTTAAAGGCGACTGTGCCTTTAAGCAAGAGAACCTAGTCTAAAGACTACAAAAGGCGAGAGAAAGCCGCTCTCAACCGATGCCCACTGGCTGGCTGTGATCGTGTGCATCCGGCTGTCCTGCTCCCGTGTAAGTCCATACACCACCAGACGTACCGCACACGTACTGCAAGTATGTGCGCAATACCTGCATATCTCCCTCGTGCACTATGCCATCATCAGTCAACAGACGACTGACAACCCCAACTGCAAATGCTCCCACTGCAGCTGCGATATCTGGTCTCAAGATCAGCATCTCATACATGAGACCACCGAATGCCGATGCAATGCTAGCGGGCCCTGCTAGCTCTACGGAGCATGCATCAACATATATATCCCTGGAAATAGGCATCTCTGACTGACAAGGCGTGTCAGCCACATGCATCTCCTGATTGTCCGCAAAAGACGCATCACCCTGTCGTGCAACCTCAGAGCAAACCAGCTGCTCTAGGTGTCTACTGGAAGACATATCCTGCACAACTATATCCCCATGCTCACTGTCGAGCATAGAAAGGAATGACTGCATAATCGCTGACATCTCAGCCTCCTCTGCAATCATCCACTGTAAACATGACCACTCAATCTGCTGTGACTCACTAGAGCTCTCATGCTCTAACTCCGTATGCATAGACTCTTGCACAACGTCCTCCTGTCGTGACTCACTAGAGCAAGACCGCTCTACTTGTCTATCCTGCATAGAAGTATCTCACACAACTGACTCTCTGCTTTGCTCAGTCACTAGCAAAGCATGCATGTCTGATGCTGTCACCTCTCTGTGTGACTGCTCAAGTCGTGCCCCAACTGTGTGCACAACGATCTCACTACTCTGCACTCCATGCAAATCATCCTGCAACCCACAAGAAAAAGAGACTCGCCTGCTCTCTCGCTCTCTACCTGGCTGCGTGATCACAAAGACAACACCGTCTCTCCCGTGATCCACATGCAATGGGTAACCTGTACCACTCCTGGCACCTCTCGCAATCACTAGCGAACCCAAATGCATCACAAAATCTCGCTCTCGTAGTGAAATCTGACATCCACTATCCCGTAACTGTCTGACTGAGATCAAATCTCGTCTCAGATCTGGCACATAACGCACATGACGCAGGGTAAATCTCATACCACTGGGCAAGGACAAACATACGTCTCCTGTACCCTCAATGTCATACACAACACCATCAGCCATGTGCACACAACCAAGTCTCCCACTAGAAAACGTGCTAAACCACTCACAATGCGACGTGACATGGAAAGTAGCATCTGCATCTAGCAACCACTGCGAAGGGAGTGCACTATCCACATGTATAGCATCTCGTGCATAGCTCGAGGTAAAAGTGACATCCCCGTCACTAGTATACTCCGACACTACATCTGCCTCAACTGTCAAAGCAACTGAGTCCATGGCATCACTACATACATCTCTGAGACTGCCATGTCTCCTACGATGTCGCATACAACGAAAACAACGCCGTCTAACGTATCCAGAATGACCACAATACCAACCATGGTCACCTGTCGGTGTGCTCATGAATGTACATGTCTCACACGAGTCCGTGATGAATCAGATCTATCATACATATCATGTAATCTGCACCAAAGTGCTCTCGAAGTAGTCTCATACATAACAAGAGCATATACAGATTCCGCAAGGTGCAAAGAGAGCGTAGATAGTGCCATCTCCTCTAGCTCCTGCCACTGATCGTCAGACATGTTTGAAGGTCTACCTACATCACCACTCAATGGTCGATGCAACCCTTGCTGTGTCAATGCATCAAGCATACACTCTCTCCATGCTGCAAAGTCTGAACCATCAAACATGCACATTTCAGAGAGATCATAATCTGAGCGATCACCTGTCTCTGCCATGAGCACAATGTAGCAAACTAAAAAGCAAAACCACCTCACCAACAACACCTGGAAACTGTCTACAAATATGGCTAGAAACACAATGTAAAACCTGTGAGACACACTCCAAAATAGAGCTCCCGCAATGTCAATACAAGCCTCGCCTGCTCTAGTATCACACTGCAATCAAACGCACTACTTACAAGACGCATTCATGACGACCATAACCTTGTGCATAATCTTCACCGAATCAGCCCTGAAATTCAGTCCAAAATTACAAAATTCTCAGCCCTCTTGCATGGCCAAAAACAGTCCGTAATTCAGTCCCACACTACCAACCGTAGCGCATAAAGAATTAGCCCAAAACTTCTCCAAGAAGTTATGACTTGTTCAGTCTGAAGATCACCTGCACACACGCCGTCATAGAGCATACATCTGTGAGCTAATCACCAAGCCCACACTGTGCGGTATTGATGCATACACACGCACAAATCTCCCACCTGCAGAGAACACCGCACGCAAATGTTGAGTGCAACCCGCAATCTCTACCTAGATCGCATAAATAATGCGCATAAAACTCCTGGGAAAATTTCGCCAGAGTTTCGTTAGTAAAACAGCCACAAAATCAGTAACCAAACTGACTGCACGCTCAAAACCATGAGCAACCAAAGCACATCAAACCGCACTCCAAATGCATGCACCAATCTCCACACTTTGCATACATCATTGCAAACACCTGCAAATCTAGTACACAAATATCTGCTCTACCTGTGACTGCCAAAAAACATGCTCGAGACATACATTGCCGAGCTCAAAATGCAATCACATTAGTCTCCCTGAGCATCAAACCACATAAGGCATACATCGTATCCTCCCACCTGTGAGGAAACTTGCAGCAAATATCACTCTCACATTTGAGAGCAAACCATGTGTGGAATCTTCGACACACAATAAACAACTGCTGCTGCAAAAAAATTCAGCGTTCAGAATTTTAAAATTCTGATATGACGAGCACGTCCGGAGCGTGCCAAAACCCCAAGGTAGACTCCTGGATCACATGTATCCGAGTCCGGGTGTGAAAGCTATGCCAAAAACCTCCGTTTCGACCCAAAAACGCAGCATAAACTGCCAAAAGAGGGCTGAAAAATGCAGCTCCTCAACCGTAGCTCAAATGAGGTTTCTGATGGCTCGAATGGCTTCGAAAGGGGAGTAAAACGTCAGGACACCTGATGGAAACACTCTCGGAAAGCTGAATTTTCCGATGCCGAAGTCGAAACCCTGTTTGCACTCTTGAAAGTGCGCGCGCGGACACGATATCGGGAATGAAACTGGCTCTCCGCTGTCGTCGTGACTGTGCACACACGCGCTCCCTCCGCACCTACGCTCTGATACCAATTGAAGGGGATCGGGGAGCACGACAGACGGAGAGTGAGAGAGAGAAGGAGACACACGACACAGATATGGGTGGGGAGACTCAAAGTGGCAGCTCCCCCTATACAGTATACTCACTATAAGTATAGGGTAACAGTGGGCGGGCGCCCATGACCTGGGCGACCGGTCAAGGCACATAGGCCTTAATCCCAACAGGAGATAGATCATGTTGGTATGCAGAGATGGCATATTGTTTTCAATTACACGGCTTTAGTATGGATCGGCTACCCCCATTTCAGTAAGCTCTGGATGCACTCTAAGATTACCAGGCTCGTCAGACAGGACTTGATTTAGTTAGATACGAAGGAGCACATGGATACTCAACTATGCCACGGGATATGATGTGCTATTGGTCAGATACTCACATCCTCACATTAGCTAGAGATCGAGACAGGAAAATTTAGAGGAGTACTTGCTGAGTCCATGATTTTACAAGTTTTCTAGATAAAGCCCGAGACATAGCTACATTACATATGTCACTACCCAGTATACTATGGGATACGAGGCCACTTTCACTGTCTATTCAGAGAGGGTTTTGTGACCACTTTCTAGAGTCATGAGAGACCAGGATCAGAGATGCCTTGGATTATACTTACTAGAGATTTGCAGACACAAACAGGACCTCTTGAAGAGGGGCACAATGAGAGAGATCCAACGACAATGGCAGATTATAGATTTCTTTCACTCATAGACAGAGGAGTTCAAGCAGTCCCCACAACATAGCAGCACCAGAGGAATATTGCTTGATCGTGCGATAGAGTTGGGGACGTCTCGCCGTCCCCACAGATGAGGGGGCCCTCTCAACATTGATACAGATTGCGATAGAGGATCCATACCTTACTGGCGCAACATAGGAGCCATCCCGACATAGCTTACCTTGGAGGACATTGAACCTCTACAGCCTTTTGGATACTGATGTATATGTATATGATGCCTCTACTATCAGAGAGCTCCATCGTATCAACTCACCCTGTGTATCTCCTTTGTATCATCTTTCACCCCAGCCCTACCCACTATATTCTTTTCAGTTCTTTATACTCCCAAACCTGGTATTAGATTCACCACATGTAAGCTTTTGGTTTCATAGGCCATTTTGGCCTTTTGAAGATGTTAATACTACATTTCATTTCTCTCTTCGCTTCCTGGCCATGCGCGTGTTGCCTCCTTTGGTTGCAGGTACCCTTCTCCGGATTGGAATGTTGAGGGCTCTTGAAAGTGTTCAAAACCCTCCTTAACACACACACACACACACACACACACAGAGTTACACAAAGGCAGCAAAGAGGGAGATGGTGTAGACATGCTACCAGCTACGCGAGAGAGAGAGAGAGAGAGAGAGAGAGAGAGAGAGAGAGAGAGAGAGAGAGAGAGAGAGAGAGAGAGAGAGAGAATCTGGCAAAATAAGTATACGTGATTGCATTTGGTTCGGGCGATCTGTGGACACAAAACCACCATTCATGCATGCAAACTGAATCTTGATGTCAGATTGAATGAGAGAAAATAAGAATCTTAAAAGATGCTCACTAAATAGTGATCTTACTTGCTACTAGCACATGGCTTTAATGCATGTGCAACCTTATTTTCATGACTTAAGCCATTTGTATGAATGGAAACTTTTAATGAATGATGGGCATTTAACAGCTCATTATAGAGCAAGGGCTGCAAAAAAGTAAATGTAAAATGCTTTGTTGATTGATTTTCATCAAAAGTTATGTCCCATCAAATTGTACTCATTGAGTTTAAACTGTCAGTTGTGATATAAAATTTGATAATTATCTTACATTAACACAACACGGATACCATGTCACCCTGTGAGCATATATTTGAGAGTTCCAAAGGCATTCTATTGTTGTTAAGCTTCATTACAGGATGTGGTACACGTTTTGTGGGTCATATATGCAAGAGTTTAAGTCATTTTTTCATAATAGTTACAAAATCCAAGAAAAGAAAAAGTTTTCATTGTTAGATTAAGGGTCTATGCCATTCAGAAATAGAAATTTTCTCTAGTCCACAAAAATGCCCTTACCAAAACAATTTGACCTAAATAATTATCTTACTTTTGAAAAATGAACTCATTTCACAATTTAAATGAAGTGTATTTTTTTACAACAACCAAAAAAATAAATCTATATGTATTACCATATATGTGGCACTCATGTCTGTGAACACACTCAGGACCAACGGGGCACTTTTTCCCTCCTTAGGAAGTTTCTCCCCCCATGCATTTTATATATGTCCATCACTCTAGAGCTAACTTATTTTTCTATTTGCGTACTAAGAAATACACTCTCTATTGTGTGCCTTGAGATTCTTCATCTTCTCCAAGTTATGTGCACGCCCATACAACCCTAATTCCAACAATTGGTATTAGAGTAGGTCACGTCCTCCTAGGACTTTCACCAACACCCCTTCGCTTAAGTTCTCAAATTTCTATAAGCTTTGTCAAGTGCCATCAGGTCAACGAATTCTTTAGGTAAATTTGTAGAGCTTGGTGAACTCAAAGTTATCATTCGGACTCATTTTTGCATGTGTATCGACCTATAGGAAGTACTATGCAAGCAATTCCTTTTGTGCAAAACTTTTGTAAGTACATTTTTTTTGTATAATAGGTCCCTTCCAATCCTCTTCAAGTTGTGCTTTATAGCACGTGTTAGGCCTACTTTGTTTTTCTTCTCTCTGGAAAATTTTCACATCTCGTGTAGTCACTTGCCATGCTTGACAACACTATAAATATTTTCAAGATGTTTGCTGTTAGAATATATTGTATGGGGATAACTACACAATGTGGGCCTACATGATGATGCATATTCTTTTGTCAAAGAATATCTGGAATGTTGTGCAAGGCATTGATGTATATTTGCGTTCTATGGAAATGAGCTCTATTGAGGATGTTGCAGGTTCTAGCAGATCTGTTGCTACTAGAGTTGTTTTGCCTACTATTGATCAATCTCATTAGGATGTAAGAGATGCACATTCTCATGCATTGATTGCATTATCGGTGAAGTGCATTATTACTCCCCACATTCACTCAGCAAAATCAACAAAATAGGCTTGGGATACTTTGACTGGTCTTTTATGGAAGTTGTAATGAGACAAAAATTTCCTTGTTGCGCAAAGAGCTAGAGCCAAATATTATGCAAGAGGAAGATGACATGAATATTTTTCTTGTTGGTAGCAAGGATATCAATGAGAAAATCATTTCTACAAGTGAAGTTATTTTTGACAATTCACTTGTACAGACTGTTCTTGGTGCGTTCTTAGACTCTTACCAGGTTTTTGCTTGTACTTCAAGACTTATGACCCAAGAAAAACCTCAAGCTATCAAGTTGGATGCATCATGCACATTTTTGAGATTCACTTTCAAGAAAGAATAGGGATAAATAGCGTGGAATTGAATAGGCTTTTATTGCTGTTCAAAGAGGAAGTGGTAACAGTAATGCATCCACTTCTTGAGGTTCTTCTATCATTTGAAAGTCACGTGTGTCTAGTGCTTTTGTTGGCTACAACTCATCTAGTAATTTTGGTGAAAAAGGCAAAAGGAAGATGTGTTGCCATTATTGCAAGTCTAATGGTCACTTAACCAAGCAATATCCTAAGTTGAAGACCAAAGAAGCCAAGAATCTTCTACTAGTGGAGCTATTGTCAAATCTTTTGTAAATGGAAATGGTGATGTTGATGTAGATGCACAATGGGAATTTAGTGCAGATTGTACTTATAATCCTTCTATCCATGATGCATGTATGTCACTTGCTGCATAATCACATGTTTGGTACTTCGATAGTGCTACAAAGCACATTACTTTGCATCGTGAGTTGTTTACCTCTCTTGAGGTTGTCCCTCATGGGAATGCTATGTCTTGTGCACACAATACCAATTATCCAATCAAGGGAGTTTGAAAGATTGTGTTAATTGATGCAAATGGCAGCTCTTTCACACTTGATGTACTTTGTGTACTAGAGATAAAAAAGAACCTTTTGTCTGTATCTGCAGTTGCAAGACTTGGTATTATTTTCATGACATATGTACAACTCATGATCTTAGTTATGGTGATGAAATTGTTGCATCTGAAATTTTGTGTCGTGGGCTATGTAAGCTCATTTCAAATAATAAGTGTGGCCAAAATTTTGTGGACTTAAAGGTTTTTTCATAAGCAAAACTTTAGCGTGCACATTGTGGGCATTTGAATTTTGCTAGTTTGCTACATTTGTAGAATCATATGGTTGCTTCTTTGCCACCTCTTGAAGCACCTTTTAAGCATATCTATGAAGGATGTATTTTAGGTAGCCTACATAGTTCAAAGTTTCAAAAGGTAGGTTCAATAAGGGCTACATAGAGTTTACAACTTGTGCATAGTGATGTTTGTGGGCCTATGCAAACTCCATCCTTGAGTAATTACATATACTTTTGTGCCTTTAATTGATGATTGCTCCACATGTATCCGCTTAAAGGTGAGTCTGAAGTGTTTATGGGCTTCAAGCAATTTCTAGTTATGACTGAAAATGTCTCAAAAAGCACTATGGGCACCCTCCGTTCAAATCAAGGAGGGGAGAATATGTCTCATGAGTAATAACAATTTTTGTGGATAAAACACCATTGTATAGGACCATATAAATCTCAAAAAAATGGTGCTTTTGAGAGGAAAAATAGGTCACTTATTGAGATGGGACGATACATGGTCAAGGGTCAATCTTTCCCACATTTGTTTTGGCTTGAGTAGTTTGTCATGTACGCTATCCATGTACTTAACAAGTGTCCTATTAAAGCATTGCAATCTAAGACTCCTTATGAAGCATGCCATGATAAGAAGCCATATATTAATCACATGCACGTTTTTGGTTATTTAGATGATGTTTTGTGTACCGGAATTAGGCTAGTAACATTGATTATAGCAGAATTAAAATGATAGTAGTGAGCATTTCATTGAGAGAATTCCTAATGAAGATAGAGAGGAAGTGCTTGATTGAAGATAGCAATATAAACTTTACACCTAGTTAGCTTGGCATGAACAATACTTGTAAAAGAGAGAGAATTAGAGAAATTGACAACAATTGAGGACCGGCTTTACTTGGAGCTGGTTCCCCCTCCAAAAGGCTTTTGTATTATATGTTCTCTCATAAACAGAGACTTGGTACAATACATTCTTTGTGCTCCTTGAGACCTTGTTGATGTCGTGAAGATGGAAAGCTTATCTCTCCTCTTGGTCCCTTGCTAAGAATGGGTCTAACAGCACATATCCATATCCTAACTCTTGTTTCCATTTATCTTCCCATATTAAATGATCATTTCAATATGAGAAAATCATTTTAGATAGGTAGATATTAGATTTTATGACATTACCTCTCTCTTGAAATCATAGTCGTCCTCGACAATGAGGTAGAGGAGGTAAAGCCTAGCCACTAGTCCATGGTTTCCTAGTGGGTAAAGGATTCCTTTATACCCTAAGACATCATTCCAAAATGGATGACTAATCCATTTGGTGCTTGAGAGATTCATCTATCACAAGCATGTCTGCTCTTTAGTCCATATCATACTTCCAAAGTAGAGTGACAAATTCTACTTGGTGTTTGGGAGACATTGTCACCACAAACATTATTCTAAGTATGCATACTTCTTAAATTTGTACACAATAAAAGAAAAAGAGAGAGTATTATAAGGTAAAAATATTTTTCATTTTAAATACAGTTACATTACTCTACTGTAGCATTGTAAGAATTGACAAGGTTCATATTATCCTTAAGTTGTATTCCTTGCATCCAATAAGATACCATCGGATAATCTTACCATGTCTTAGCACCTTGTCTTCATGTTGAAGGATGGATTCGGGTTGAAGCACCTCTTCTTGATCCTCGATCTTTGGAGAGTCTTCAATTATTGCTTCTGTTGGTGGCTCTCCTTTGTAATGATTGAGTAGGCTCACTTGAAAAGCATTGTGTATGAGACAATGATTGGGCAACTTTAATTGATAAGCCATCTTGTTGATTGGCTTAATAATTTGAAAAGGACCATAGTATCCTTCTACTGGGCCGTAGGATTCTTGCTCGTAGTTTGCCTTAAACAAGCCTTGAGGAACTTTAGCAAGACCCAATCATTTTCCTTAAAAGCTAAGGCTCTTCTGTGCTTGTTAGCAGCATCTTCTTGCCTTTGTTGTGAGATGGATATAGCCTCTTTAATCTTTTGAAAGATTCTTGTAGATCTCGGCTATACTCATCAGTAGGAGCGAAGATCTTCCCATGTACCTTAAGTAGCAAGGGACTTCTAGATCTTCCCTCTATGACCTCGAAAGGTGCCTTTCTTGTAGAAGTATGTACGGTGTTATTGTACGCATACTCTACAAGGGGTAAGTACTTCTCCCATTGTGAGCATTGATCTACTTCCATGAAATAGTTTTTTAGTAGATCTAGAATTGTAAGGTTAGCTATCTTGCTTTGGCCATCCGTTTTTGTGGGTGATAGGCCGAAGAGAAATTTAACCTTGTACCTAGGTTCTCAAAAACACCCACCCTTACAAAAATTATTGGTCATTCTAAGATCTCTATCCGACACTATGGATGTTGGAAAGCCATGGTATATGAGATATGGGATAGTCTTTTTACGAGGTATAAAGTGTGGTTGTTTGCTAAACCTTGTCAACTATTGTCTATATTCATGTATTTCCATGGATAGACTTGGGCAATCCAAAGAAAAAATCCATGGATATGCTCTCCCATGGTGAATTAGGAATTGGCAATGGCTGGACCAATCCAGGTTTCTTTCCCCTATCATACTTTGTCTTTTGGCATACCACACATTTTGAAACATACTCTTGTATGTCTACTTTCATGGTAGGCCAATAGAAGTAGGTCTCTACTCCTCAAAGAGTAGGTTGAATCCCTCTATTCCCTGCATACGGAGGTGCGTGGTTTCATACATTACTTTCTCATGAAGTGAGTTAGTAACACATAGCCAATTTCCATAGAGAAGATAACCATCCTACAAGGTGAATGGTTCCTCTTTTTTCCCTAGTCCAAGGGCTGAAATCACATCCTTGAATCGGGGGTCATCGCATACTCATCTCATAAAAGATAGACCATTGTGAGTTGCTATAGATACCACATTTTTTCTTGGATGTCATGATAGTGCATCGACTACTTGATTGTGCTTTCCAGCAATGTGAGCAATATGAAAATTAAATTGCAAAAGAAAATTTTCCCACCTCATTTGTTTGTTGGAGAGCTTGGTTTTCATCGTGAAGTACTTGAGGCTTTGGTGATCCATGTGTAGAATGAATGGATTCCCCTAAAGATAGTGGTTCTTGAGTCTCGTGCATGTAGAACAGCTAGTAGTTCCTTTTCATGTATTCCCAATACTCGCTCATCGGAGTTAAGTCTTCAACTCTCGTATGCTATGGCATGCCCTTCTTGAAGCAATACTACTCCAAGGCTATCACCACAAGCATCACTTGGACCCCAAATGGCTTTGAGAGATCTGGTAGTGTAAGCACATGTTGGGAGATAAGCTTCTCTTTGAGCTTGTCGAAAGCACCTTTCTCTTTTGCAGTCCATGTATACCTAATGTTCTTTTTTAGTCACGTAATGGTCATGCTATTAGGGAGAAATTTTTTATGAAGCGTCTATAGTATGCACAAATACCAATAAAGCTTCATAGCTCAAGTAGATCCCTTGGATTAGGCCACCCTTTCATTACCCTAGTTTTGTTGGATCCATTTGGATGCCATCTTGAGAGATAATGTGACCTAAGTATTGAATCTCTTGTAGGAAAAATTCACTCTTTTTTTAATTAATGTGAAAAGTTTATTCTCTCTCAGAACTTGAAAGATTACCTAGAGATGTTTCTTATGCTCCTCAAGAGAATTGGAGTAAATATCATCAATAAATAACACTACATTAAACTTGCGGTGGGGCCTAAAATTTTTCTCCAATAAGCGATTGAATGTGGCCAAAGCATTTGTCAAGCCAAAAGGTATGACAAGATATTCATTAAGACCAAATATCATGCAAAAAACGATCTTTACAATATCTTCATTGACTACCCTTATCTAATGATAGCCACTTTTAAGGTCAATCCTACTAAAGTAGGTAGAGCCTGGTAATTTATCAAATAGATCTTCTACTCGTGGCACGAGAAATCTATTTTTGATAGTGATCCTAGTTAGTGCTCTATAGTCACCACACATATGATATGTGCCATCTTTCTTTTGTACCAAAAGGATTGGTGAACAAAGTGGTGAAGAGCTAGGCCTCACAATTCCTTTTTCTACCAGTTCATGGACTTGCCTCATGATATCCTCTTGTTGAGCTTGTGAAACTCAATAAGGAGGCTTATTAGGCGGTTAGCTTCCGGGTAGAATCTCTATTGCATGATCATCATCCCCTCATTTTGGAGGTAATTCTCTAGGAATATCATCAATAACAACATCTTGGAATTTACTTAGGAAATTAGGCATCTCTAATTTCTCTTGATTCCCACAATTTTTATTTAGTAAAACGTTAGGATCCTTTATAGATTCCTTAACAAAACTCATGTGCATGGAAATTGAGCTTTTCATTGACTTATAAAAAATGGGCGTATTTACAAGGGGTATGGTGTTACCCGACTCATTGAAATATAGTCTCCTTTCAGGGAACTTTATATTGGCAGCCATGCGATCGACGAACCATGGTGCCCCTAAGATACCATCCTCGTGCTGGAGAGGGGAGATGAAAAAGTCCTCTTTGTCGACGTAGCTTTGGACATGAAGCCTCAATTTCCCAATCAAGGGAGTAACGGAGGCGTTTTGCCCCTTGAAAGCCCCATTGGCCGTCATAGTGTCTCCTATCTCATAAGCTTGTATGCCTAATTTGGTAGCCAACTCCATTGATATAAAGTTTTGAGTTGAGCCAGGGTCAAAATGGATAAAGGTCAATTCCTTTCTTCCTTCTTGGGATTACGAGGAGAAAGACTATGCGACGATCTTTTCCTCTTAGAAGGAGTTGGAGATCTTCATGATCGCCATCTTCGTGGAGCCACATCTTCCAAAGGATTTGTAGACTTGCTTCTTTCTCTTTTGTATGGTTCCTTCTCTTCTCTCACCGGAGAGAGTCTTCTTTTGGAAGTCTCACCGAGAGGCTTCCGAAGTACTCTCTCTTCTTGGGGAGTTTGAAAATCCCATGGGTGCGAAGTTGTTGGACAACTTTACCTTGCAGAGCAAGGTTGCCCATGGCTTGTTGTAGCCTAGTGACAAGATAATTCACAAGCATAGGGGCATCATTAGTAGCACCTTCATGTGAAAAATCAAAGTCATCAATATTCATTCTACTCTCTTTATTATTTTCAACCATTCTAACAAAATTTAGGAGTATGCTAACTTATTCTTTGGTAACTCAAAAACCTCTTGTAAAAAGCTTAAAGACCTCTCCTCTTAAGCAAGAAAAGAGAAACCAATAGCTATGATACCAATGTAATAGAATTAGGCTAGTAACATTGATTGTAGTGGAATTAAAATGATAGTAGTAGTGAGCATTTCATTAAGAGAATGTCTGATGAAGATAGAGAGGGAATTCTTGTTTCAAGATAAAAATATAAACATTACATCTAGTTAGCTTGGCATAAAAAATACTTGTAAAAGAGAGAGAATTAGAGAATTGACAATAGTTGAGGACCAAATTTACTTGGAGCCGGTCCCCCCTCCAAAAGGCTTTTGTATTATATGTTCTCCCATAAAGAGAGACTTAGCACAATACATTCTTTGTGTTCCTTGAGACCTTGTTGATTCCATGAATATGGAAAGCTTCATGCACCAATATTATGCCCAAAGCAACAATTAAACTTACTTGCAATAGACATGATCTTGTCCCCGGCCTCAATCCTAGGACCTCAAACACCTTCAAAGTTGAAGAGAGCTGGCAAGGAGTGAGGAAAGTGAAGAGGAAGAAGATGTAGCATATGAGAAATAAATATTCTCCTTACGTATCATCACTCTTAGAGCATAGCTTAGCATAGTAATGAATATTGGGAAGATGATGAGCATGCTTTGAAGCTTGACTCTTGCTTGGATTTGCATTCCATAGCCAAGAGATGTGAGTGTAGGCTCTCTACTTTCTCAAGCTTTGAGAAGGAGATAATTTTTTTCTTAACACACAATGAGTGTGTGTGTGTGAGGGCTCGTGGGCTACGAGAGAGAGAGAGAGAGAGAGAGAGAGAGAGAGAGAGAGAGAGAGAGAGAGAGAGAGAGAGAGAGAGAGAGAGAGAGAGAGAGAGAGAGAGAGAGAATTGACCTTTTTTCTTTACTCTAGCTCAAAGTCCATTGGCCCAAGCTTGGGGCTAACCAATGAAAGGCCTAGGTCAAATCAAGCAAGGGGTGTATCATTTAGACAAGTGTCCTTCTTTCCCCCTTTGAGAGAGAGCTTGATTTATTGAAACTAAATTCTTATTGTCTCTCTAGATCAATTGGCCAAATGGAATTAAGCTTGCACATGGTTTGCTCAATTGTCATTGGACCCCTTGATAGACTGTCCAGTAGGAATAAAGGGACTTGTAATCTTATTGGTCCTTTAATGGGATTTTCCATAGAGTTTAAGCCCAATTTAATTAAGCTTAATTATCATTGGTCCTTTCCATAGGCCATCCAATAGCATTCAAGATTAGGCACAGAGTCGTACCTGATGAGTTGAAGTAGAATCCATATGTGTGTGCAATACCGTATGCAACAGAATGCAGTAGATATTCCATCACAGATACATCAGAAGATTTGACTCTCCTTGCCCATATTTACTGTATGAACTGAGGATAAGATGAAGATGTAAACAACTATGTGTGTTGGTGTATGTGTGTTGGTGTGTGTGTGTGTGTGTGTGTGTGTGTGATGGAGATGTAAACAACTATGTGTGCTGGTGTATGTGTGTTGGTGTGTGTGTGTGTGTGTGTGTGTGTGTGTGTGTGTGTGTGTGTGTGTGTGTGTGTGTGTGTGTGTGTGTGACTCGTTGCCACAACGCTACAACATACGAGTAAAATCGAACCCTTGACAAAGGCAAGTGTATGAGTTTGCGCACATCCACGGGTAACTATGTGTGCAGAACCACGTTTATGCAGGCCTTTATATACAAAAACATCATCAAGAGCGTCCAAAAATGCCATGAATACCACACAAATGGGTAATTGCTAAGTAAAACAAAGTTTAGCTCTATTAAGTTGAAGACCCACTACATATAGTAAGCCCACCAACTTAGCACAAAACACCACCGCCCTATTACAAGCTAAGTAGGGAGCAACCAAAAAAGGTTTGCATTTTTCTTTTAATTATATTATTGGACTGCAGACGTCAATCCCAAAAAAGAAAAATGGGGTAAGTTTAAGTTTGCAAAATCAACACCATTGATTACTGCATTAATCAAGCCGAGATAACTTCCCAATCACACACTATCCAAGGGATTGTTGGTGGACATAGTACTTCCTGAAGCCATTTTCCTCTGCATAAAAAGACATATGTAAATAATTAATCATGTTTTTAGAACAAGACTCCTCTTCCAATCAATGTTAGCTTGAGTAGTCCACCATAATGTATCAGATGTTTATTCAACATATATAATTTCAGTGTCACTCATATGTTTGGGTATATATGGTGAGTCCATAATTGGGTGCTATTCCTACAAGCAATCATAATCAACCAATGATATGAGTGTGTGTGTGTGTGTGTGTTGTGGTTGTATTAAACTTAATACATATACACAAAAGAACATTACATTCAAAAGACAATTGGCTTTAGATAACCGAACAATGATTTGTACAAAAATGACTCAGTTGTAGATTCCATTTGCGTACAACATAATAAGAACGAGGCATCATTCCAATGATCTTATAAAAAAGTATAGAGCTGTCAAAGTCATCCAGGTTTAATCAACAAGGATCTTTAGAGTCGGACTACATCATGTTAAACCTTTTTAAGCCAAGATAGAATTCTCACTTGCATCCATTTAGACAAGCCAATAGACCTATTAGACTTGGATACATATAACAGATGTCAAAGAACCTATCAATTGTTATCCATATCAAACTTAAAAATTATTAGACTAGCTACAATCCTATATGTGTAGAAAACTGATCCAATTCTTTAAGCTTATATAAACCCTTCCTTTAATTACTTCAAAGGTCTGACACAATTTTTAGTAAAATATTTTGAAGTCCCAAGCTATACTCACGGAGTAAAGTCCATTTGATAATCTCTATACTTTACTGATTCATGCAAATTACTTTAAGATTATCATTTTTGAAAATTAATGCATAGTCTACAACTTAAGTTCTCCATGAGTTAAAGCCAAGCAATTAGTAATGAGTTAAAGCCAATGAAGAGACTAAGCTCATAGTCAAAAACTCAGGAGAGCCAAAGCATTCATAAAGCCAACATACTGTAAACCATTTAGAATGAGAACTACCTACCTCATCCAAGATAGCCCAAATGAGCAACACCTTCAGCAGACCATGTTAGATCAAGTAGTCAAGCACTGGTATAATATAGAAGTCTATGCTAAAAATTTATAAGCCATCATAATAATTTAAAAGGCATCAGTTCTATAAAAAGGTCATTATCCCAGCTAGTGACAACCATCATAAAGCAACCCTACTTCATTAAGAGCTATAGTCAAAAAGATCAAATAGATTTATATCCAATTACTACATAGAAGCTAATGAATCTAGGGATGTAAGCCACTCAATCCAATCTGTGGATTAATCTTTCCATGTTAAGTTGCACATCAGATTGCTGCCAGCCACCACGCCATTTTTAAAAAAAGCATTTAAAGCACTAAATTTAATAGTGCCAGCATCTAAGGTTTAGTGTCAGCAAAAGAGCACAATAGTACCAAATCATTCATTATTTGTATGATTCACTAGTAATTCATTCATTATTTGTAATCACTCATTAGTAAATCAGTAAAACTAGTAACCCAAACCAAGAACAAGCATCCTCCCTTTCAGATTTTTAACAAGCCATAGCCTGACGAATGTAGCCTACCAGCATGAGTAATACCATAAGATAAGGACAAAGCAACCCTAGATAATTGTACAAAGCCCAAAGTTAGAATTCATGGGATTACCAAATCAAAATATTGAGAGGATTAGAATAGTAAGCCTAAACTTAGCATCGGATCATAACTATAGGTGAGACTTGAGTTTGTAATATGAGCAATACTTGATGAGAGCATAAGCCCTGGTCCTGATGAGGAATAACCATCAATGAGAGAATGTAAATCAAGCTAAAACCTAAGAGCACAAAACCTTCAAGAACCTCACAGCTTCTCCAAAAGTAATAAATTAAAACTCTACTACAAAACAGTCTAGGTCCTTGTCTTTAAGGTACAGATTATTTATACTAACTATTATCCTATCAAAGCAAGTTGCAGTATGATGTTACCCTAAAAAAAACACTTACATGTATAGCCAATCAACTTTAAAAGTGTAATCCCAAAACCATTTTTAGTGCCAATGAGAAGTGGAACCAGCTCCTAGCTTAATATACTAACACAAAGCCCCAAGTTATGAGAAAAGCGTTTCTACTACTAATGGTTGAATAACAAAGACCAGCCAAAATTATTCCAAAAAAACCAAACAACTTGGTATTTTGAGGATCCAAAATGAGAACCAATTAGGTAAGTGGCGTTAGCAATGTTTAGTGAAAGCCATGATCTAGTGCAACCAAACCTAGATTTTTTAATAAAATGTATCATGTTGAAGAATTCCTAATTTTTACAGAAAGCCAACTTAATTGTTCTTTGTCACATATAACAACCAACATGCCAGTCAAACAACATAAGGGCCAAAAAATTAAACCCTTCTTTAACCATAAGGCACCTCAATAATAGTTGAAACCCATAACCTTCTTATAGTAACATGTCAAGGTAGCTTTACGGTGTATAAAAAAAATAGTGTAAGTGTGAGATCCCCAACCCGCCAATACCAAGATCGGGATGGGATCCTTGATAGGTATCTAGGTTTGATAAAAATCAGAGTCTCTATCCAAGAAAAATCCAAGGAATAGACCTTTACCATTGACAATGGCTTGGGTCTATAGCCTTAGAAGAAGACCTAGTCCTGTCTCGCAGCGGAAACGGACAACGTATTAAAAGTCAAAAGAAACTATTTCGGCCCTATAACTTCCACAAATTTGGCTAAGGTATCCTCAACGAACGCTTTTTCCCCCTAACATATGTGAAGGCACAACCGCTGGTGGACTCCTCTTCCAAGTGAAGATGTTTTCCAAACCTTTTTAGTGCGTGGGGATGGATAGTTAGTCTTATAAGACAAAAACTTTGTTCATTTTAAACATCTATACAATTGCTTACTCTAGGGAAGCATTGTAAGCATTGACAAGGTTTAGGTTATCCTTTAATTGTATGCCTTGCATCCATATAGCATCTTCAACAGGATAATTTCTAAACTTAATAAGATAGTGCCGGATAGTCTTACCACCTCTTAATACCTTGTCTTCATGTTGGAGAATGGACTCGGGCTGCAACACCTATTCTTGGTCCTCGATCTCCGGTGGGTCTTCAATAGTTGGTTCTTGACGTGGCTCTCCTTTGTAAGGCTTTAGTAGGCTCACATGAAAAGCATTGTGTATGAGCCAATGGTTGGGCAACTTGAGTTGATAGGTCATCTCATTGATTGGTCTAAGAATCTAGAAGGGACCGTAGTACCTTTTTGCTAACTTAGCATAGACTTTTGGTGTCCCGTGGCATTCTTGCCCGTGGTGTGCCTTAATCGAGCAGTGGGAAATTTAAGCAAGACCCAATCATGTTCTTTAAAGGCTTGGGGCCTTCTGTGCTTATCAGCAACAACCTTTTGCCTTTGTTGTGAGATAGAGATAGCATCCTTAATCTTTTGGAAAGATTCTTGTAGGGCTCGGCTATAGTCATCTGCAGCGAAGGTCTTCCCGTGTACTTTAAGTAGCAGGGGACTTTTGGATCTTCCCTCAATTATCTCAAAAGGTGCTTTTCTCGGGGAAGTATGTACAATGTTATTGTAGGCATACTCCACTAAGGGTAAGTACTTCTCCCATTGGGATCTTTGATCTCCTTCCGTTACATAGGCTTTTAGTAGATCAAGAATTGTTAGGTGAGCTATTTCACTTTGGCCA
The DNA here is from genome assembly GCF_014529385.1 of Adiantum capillus-veneris. NCBI lineage: Eukaryota > Viridiplantae > Streptophyta > Polypodiopsida > Polypodiales > Pteridaceae > Adiantum > Adiantum capillus-veneris. The sequence continues at coordinate 150,318,166 of NC_140944.1, forward strand.
TCCGTTTGCAGGTGATAGCCCGAAGAGAAATTTAGCCTTGTCCCTACATTCTCAAAGAGACCCTTCCAAAAATTACTGGTCATCCTAGGATCTCTATCCGACACTATGGACATTGGCAAGCCATGGCACTTGAAGATTTGTGACATGAAGAGGGTTGCCATTTGATGGGCTTTGATAGTCTTTTTGATAGGTATAAAATGAGCTTGTTTACTAAACCTGTCTACTATTGTCCATATTCCCGTATTCCCATGCATAGACTTAGGCAATCCAAAGATAAAATCCATGGATATGCTCTCCCATGGTGAATTAGGGATTGGCAAAGGTTGAAGCAATCTAGGTTGCTTCCCTCTATCAAACTTCGCCTTTTGGCATACCACACATTTAGAAACATACTCTTGTATGTTTGCTTTCATGGTAGGCCAATAGAAATATGTTTCAATCCCTTTTAGGGTAGACTGAATCCCTCTATGCCCGCATAAGGAGGAGCAGGCGATTCATACATTACTTTCTCATGTAGTGAGTTAGTAACGCATAGTCTATTGCCATAGAGAAGATAACCATCTTGTAAAGTTAAATAGTTCCTCTTTCTTCCCTAATGCAAGGGCTAAAATCACATCTCTAAAATCGGGATCAATAGCATACTCATAGAAGATAGATCATTGTGAGTTGCTATAGAAACCGCATTCTCTCTCGGCCGTCTTGAGAGTGCATCTGCTACTTGATTATGCTTGCCAGCAATGTGAGCAGTATGAAAATGAAATTGCCAAAGGGAATTTTCCCACCTCATTTGTTTGTCGGAGAGCTTGGTCTGCGTCATGAAGTAGTTAAGGCTTTGGTGATCCGTCCACAAAATGACATGAGTCCCGAGTAAATAGTGCTTCCATGAGTCTAAGGCATGTAGAATTGCAAGGATTTCCTTTTCATATATGCCTAAGCTTGCTCAACAGGGTTGAGCCTTCAACTTTCATAGGCTATGGCGTGCCCTTCTTGGAGCAAAACAGCTCCAAGGCAATCACCACAAGCATCACATTGGACCTCAAAAGGCTTTGAGAGATCCGACAGTGTAAGCACATGTTGAGAGATAAGCTTTTCTTTAAGCTTTTCAAAAGCATTGTTCTTCTTGGCAGACGATGTATACCTAACATTTTTATTTGTTAGGTCATGTAATGGTCCCGCGATTTTTGAGAACTTTTCTATGAAGCGTCTATAGTATGCACACATACCTATAAAGCTTCTTAGTTCAAGAAGATTCCTTGGTTTAGGCCATCCTTTTATTACCTCTAGCTTTGATGGATCCATTTGGATGCCATCTTGAGAGATAATGTGACCTAAATACTGAATCTCTTGTAAGAAAAACTCACTTTTCTTTCGATTAACATAAACTTTTAATCTCTCTTAAGACTTGAAATATTACCTGGAGGTGTAGCTTGTGTTCGTCTGATGAATTAGAGTAGATGATAATATCATCAAAGAACACTCCAATAAAGGTTCGGTGAGGCCTAAATAGCTTCTCCATCAAGCGGTTGAATGTGGCTAGTGCATTGGTCAAGCCAAAAGGCATGACTATATATTCATAAAGACCAAACGTAGTGCGAAATGCAATCTTTAAAATGTCTTGATCAAATATCATTATTTGATGGTAGCCACTTTCTAGGTCAATTCTACTAAAGTAGGTCGACCCTTGTAGCTTATTAAATAGGTCTTCTACCCGTGGAATGGAAAACCTATTTTTGATAGTGATCCTATTTAGTGCTCTATAGTCGACACACATATGATGTGTGCCGTCTTTCTTTTGCACTAATAACATAGGTGAGCAAAATGGAGATGAGCTAGGCCTAACCATGCCCTTTTCAACTAACTCATGCACTTGCCGCATAATCTCCTCTTGTTGAGCTTGAGAAACTCTATAAGGAGGTTTATTAAGCGGTGAACTTCCTAGAAGAAGTTCAATTGCATGGTCATCATTGCCTCGTTTAGGAGGTAGTTCACAAGGATGTCGTCAATAAAAACATCTTGAAACCCCTTGAGAAAATTGGATAACTCTATTAGGCTTTTGATTGTTTATATTTTCTTTTGCTAAAGCATTAGGTTCATTTTGAGAATCTTTAACAAAAATCATGTACACGGAAATAGAGTTCTTTATTGACTTATTGAAAGCTTGCGTATGTACAATGGGTATGGTGTTACCCATTTCCTTAGCATCTATGTACATATCTTTTTCCCTGAACCTAAAGTAGATTCTCCTTTCAGGGAATTTAACATTGGCAGCCATGCGATCAAACCATGGTGCCCCTAGGATTACATTCTCGTGCTTGAGAGAAGAGATAAAGAAGTCTTCTTTGTCCACATAGCTTTCGACATGGAGCCTCAATTTTCCGATTAAGGGAGTGACTGAAGCTTCTTGCAACTTGAAAGCACCATCTGTGGGTAGGACATCTCCCATCTCATAGGCTTGGATGCCTAGCTTGGTGGCCAACTCTGTGGATATGAAATTGTGAGTAGAACCAGGGTCAAAGATAATAAAAGCATCATGTTCTCTTACCTTTCCCCAAGCATGGCATAATGGAGATCCTTTGTGGTGAGCTTCCTCTTCTTGGATTTCGACCAAGGTAGCTCTAAGAGGCTCATGGCATGTGTTCTTTTGGGGACAAGCGCGGTACACATGCCCTTGCTCGCCGCACTTGAAACAACAGTTATCCTTGTGATAATGCTCAAGCTCTTCAGGAGAGAGTTGATTTTTGCCTTTGTAAACTCCCTTCTCCTTAGCTTTGTTGTTATTGGAATTGCCTCAGGAGACTTTTGGACATTGTCCTTCCCCTTAGGCTCATTAGAACCCTTGTTTTCCATGGGCTTAGGATTTCTCTAGCCCCTGTTTAGAAATTGATTTGTGAAGCCACCATAGTATGGTGTATGACCGCAGATATGGTGCGTGGCCTTTGGGAGCTAACATATTTCCCCATTTCTTCAGGTAAGCCCGCACAAAATTGTTGTTTTTGCTCTCCAAAATCTATCTTTTTGAAGACAGTGGCTTTGAGATGTAAGTCCCAAAACTTGTCTACATATTTGTGATTGGATTTGTAGGTAGAGAGCTTCAAGCTTCGGCATTCAGTGAGTACTTTGTCTTTGGCATCGGTAGCCAAAAACTACTTCATAATGGAAGCTCTTAAAGCTTTCCATGTTCGTGGAGCTTTACCGTTTGCCCGTAGGCTAGACCACCATTGCCTGGCAGACTTTTGAACATGCATAGCTACATGGCGTAGCTTAGAGGACTCCGTGAAGCCCTCATCTCCAAACACCGCATCGAATTGTTGTATAAAGGCCAAGACTTTGTCCATAGCACCAAAGGTGCCATCGTACGTAAGGAAAGATATGCTCTTTCCTCCCTCTTTGAGCTGCTTGACTTGGACGATCTGATCCACGCGGCATAGGATTTCCTCTGGCCTCTTCTTTTTGATGGTTCAAAAGTTGCATCATCGCTTTCTTCAAAACATGAAGAATTTGAGGAAGAGGGTGACCTCTTTCTCACCTTTTTCTTGCCTTGTTCCTCCTTGTCTGCACCATCACTTTCTTCATAATAAGAGGAAGAGGATGAAGAAGATTAAGAGGAAGAGGATGAAGAAGATGGAGAAGAGGGTGACCTCTTTCTTGACCTTTTCTTCTCTTGTTTTCTATAATCCCTCTTTGAATTATGGTGTGGAGAAGTGTGCGATGGTCTTCTCCGTTTAGGAGTTGATGGAGAGTGTTTTGCCCGCCGTCTTCGTGGAGCCACCTCCGTCGAAGTGGCAGGAGACTCACTTCTTTCTCATTCCTTGTGTGGGGGCTCTTGAGTTCTCCTTTGGGAAGGAGATGCGTCATCAAGAAGCAAATTTTTGAGCCCTTCATATGGATCCTCTTCTTCTTCCTGAATCGAAGAGAGGCCTCTTTTGGGAGTTTCGCAAGGAGGCTTTCTAGGTACTCTCTCGTCATGGTGGGGAGTTTTGAGAATCCCATGAGCACGAAGCTGCCATTGCACTTCACTTTGGAGGGATGAATTGCCCATGACTTGTTGAAGCCTAGAAACAAGGTACTTAACAAGCATAGGGGCATAATTAGTAGCCTGCTCATTAGCAAAATCAAAGCTATCAACATTAATTTCACTCTCTTTACTATTGTGAGCCATTGTAACAACTTTTAGGTGTAAAATTTTTTAGGTGTACTTTGGCACTTCAAGCCCTATTTGCTACTCCTCTTTACCCCTTTAGCTCAAATACCATTAATTGCAAGGAATAGAAGAGAGGGTATTTCAACACCAAAATAGCACCGGCTCATGTCAAGCTTCTAATAGCTCAATAGTGGTTAAGCCATAGGCAAGACCCGTAGGACTCCACTATCAAGACCATAGCTCTCGATGATGATGCCCCGTTATCTGCACAAAGGCAGGCGTACTGCAAGGCTGAAAAATCCCTATTCTACTTACTCAATTGCAATTAATAATATCAACCATTTATAGCTGGCCTAATGACCTCCCTTCTTGAGCAAGAAAAGAGAAACTTTGTGCTCTGATACCAATGTAACATTTAATGGCCTAGTAACTTGTGTGTAGTGGAAAATAACATGAACATAGTGAGCATTTCATTAGAATAGATTCCTAATGAGCATAACAAGAGTGCTTGGGCCGGAGAGAGCAACAAAAACCATAACACCTTGTTAGATAGGCATGAGCAATACTTCCAAAAGAAAGAGAAATTAAGCTATTGATAATAGTTGAGGACCGGATTTATATGGAGCCGGTCCCCCCTCCAAAAGGCTTTGTATTATAGGTTTCTCCCATCAAGGGAGACATTTTACAATACAATTCTTTGTGTTCCTTCAGTAACTAGCTAGTGCAATGAAGATGGAAGCTTCAAGCACTAGCAAACACTTTAAAACACAACATTGATTCCCTCACGGTTTCAGACCCAAGACCTCACACACCTTCAAAGATGGTGAGAGCTAGCGGGGTATGAGAGTAGATTGAGAGGAAGAAGGAGTAATCTTACGGGAAAGATGTACATCTCCTCACATAATCACTCATATTAGCATATCATAGCGTAGTAATTAGCATGGTAGAGGAGATGGGCATGCATTGAAGCTTGGATCTTGGTTGGATTTGCATCACAAAGCCAAGAGTTGTTGGTGTAGGCCTCTCTTCTCACAAGCTTGGAGTAGGTGATAAGCTTTCCATTAAAGCTTGAGAAGGAGAGATAGAGCCTTCTTGCTTCACACATGAGCTAGTGTGAGTGTGTGTGGAATAATGCCTTTGGAAAATCAGCCCCCCCTCTCTCTTGGTCGACCCCCCTTGCTAAATCCTCTTGTTGGCACCTCATTGGACCTCTCCAGGCTTAGCCAATAGGATTTAAGTAGCATAAGTGATAGACTTCTAACATGTGTCCCCCTTTCCCCTTTTGTGAGAGCTTTAGGTAATTAATTAATGTAACTAAACTCTCATTGGACCCCTTTGTCTCTTGGCCAATAGGAATCAGGCAAGCCATTGGGCTGCTGAATGCTCATTGGACCCCTTGGGAGACTGTCCAATAGTCTTCTAAAGAGCTTAATTCTTAGTGGTTCTTCTATTAAGTGTTTTTAAATGAATTAAATTAGATTTACTATAGCCTAATTCTCATTGGTCCACCTGCATGGCCATCCAATAGGATTTAAGTGCACCTTGTGGGCATCTGGGCTAGGGAGCTGACATGTGTCCCTCATTCCCTTTGTGTAAAGGAAGCTTGTGAGTGTGTGTGTGTGTGTGTGTTTATCTCTCATCCCCTACTTACAAGGCTTGCTCCCTCCTATGTAGGAATCATAAAGACTTTTTTGGCAGACACATCCACACTCCCGGCACCGCGAGAAACACAAAAGTAGCAAAAAGAAAAGGGGGGCAAGGGAGAATTGACACCAACATGGGGTGAGTGGACTCTATTCCATCAGAAAAGGGCCTTTACATGGGCAGGAGCCCCAGGATATGGCCGGCTCGGCGAACAACATACCATTCAAAATTTTGCTTCACCAAAAAAAACGAAAGGGACGAACCCTCGTTGGCTCCTCGCTACACCATAGGCTTCCTCACGCTTACGACCTTGCGCGCACACCCATCTCCCGAAAAACCTTCTTCCCAAAGAAAAAAACCTCTCTTTTGATCTCTCCAAAACAAAGCCCACGCAGGTTGGCCAAATGAGAGAGCTTCTCCTTAAAAAAAAGTAAAAAATGCTTTTTTTTTATAAACCCTCCACCTTTTTCAAACTTTCCTTTTTTTTTTCAACTTTTTAAATATAACCAAGCACAAGCGACATCAACATCATCACTTGTGCTTCTGATGTCGCTTGTGCTTCTTTGAGCTTTCATTAACCTTTTTGGCGTTCATAGGCCATAGGAGAGTGGGTGGAGAATTGGTGCACTTTTTGGACCGTTGATTAAGAATGACGGATTGGCGACACATGTCAGGTGAGCTTGTTTTATAATGTATATGGGTTTTTCCATCATTTCAACTTGGCCCCTTCTTTTAATGCTCAATTAACTTCCTTGTTTTATAAAGGTTATATTTTCTTTTCATAATGTAAATGTGTTTTTCCATCATTGTAATTTGGTCCCTTTATTTAATGTTCACTTGACTTTTGTCTTTTTTAAGTCTTTGTTTAGTCTATAAGTTTTATAAAGGTTATATTTTTCTTTTATAATATGAGTGTTTCTTTTCATCATTGTAATTTGGTCCCTTTATTTAATGTTCATTTGACTTTAAAAAAATTCTTTGTTTAGTTTATAAATGGGTCTCTTTATTTAAAGATATAATGACTTTCTTGTCAATTTTTTGATTTAAAACATACTTTTATCCTTGTAATTTTTTTTTCATTTACAGACAATTTCGAACTAAAAAAGGTATAACTTGTCCTTAAATGAACGAATTTTTTCATCGCTAAGATTTTTTTTTTCAACTTTTGGTTTTGATATGCAAATGCCACCTTATTACTTTAGTGCATGTATTATTATTAGGGATTACCTTTAGAATTTTTTCACAAAAACTAAGATTTTTTTTCTCAACTTTTTGTTTTGATATGTAAATGTCACCTTGTTACTTTAGGGATTAGGTTTAGACATTTTCAATATTCATTTCTTCTTAAAGATGTTATAGATTTCTTTCATTTAATAGCATGCATCATTTTATTGTATAATTTGTTTTATTGATATATTTATACAAGAATTAGATCAATTCCTAAACTCTCACAATATTTTATATGCTTTATGTTTTCATGAGATCAAGTAATGTAATACTCAAACATAAGGGCATAACGAAAAGCGAATTTTTTGGGTGCAATTCCTTACCATTGAATTGAATTGTTGGATGTTCTCCATGTGGCATTTGAACGTTTTTGGATTTTAATGTGTGTATATGAGAGTGCCTCCCCACTCTCTCACTTCATCGGAGTCGAGGTATCTCTCTCTCTCTCTCTCTCTCTCTCTCTCTCTCTCTCTCTCTTCTGTAGGCCACCGTAAATCTTTACCTTCTTGTTTCTTTTCCTTTCCCTTTAGCTTTGAAGTTCATCCCTCTTTTTCCCCAAGTTCAATCAACCTTTCTTTTTCCTTTACAACTAATAACCAAGGGGTTTTTAAACCCTCGTTCCCTATGTTGCCGGTGCTATGTGCACTAATCCTCGAGCTACAAAAAGCTACCGAAGGTTGCCAACCCGAAGTTTGAACTTGCCAACACACACCACACTTGAACTTTGTCGAGGCCACAAACCGAGGCCACAAAAATTAAGAAAATCATTTGGTGCTGCCCTGCCGACAACTGTCGTCAAACTCCCACCTAGCACAATTCGATCATTACAACTCCGATTGTCGAGCCGTTAATTCTTATCAACTTCACATAACATGGGCCATCCTCTAGAACTTGGTCAAAGCTCAAAAACCATTAGATGGAATGTCTTTTGATGCTGTCAAGTAGGCACACACTCGACCCTCGAAAAATCTTCCACAAAGACATACCTGAACCATCACTCGCGTCAAACACACCATGCATACTTACCCTCCAATCATGTAAAGCAAGATCCTCCTCAAGCAAATCTTGCACCTGCTCAACAACCAACTACACAGCTGCTTTTATCAACATATCCTTCAACCACCATCCACAAATCCCTTTAGAAGCTTGGACACCGCCTCGGAATCCGCATCACTTGTCATAGAGTGCACTTGCCATGCTAGGATCTCCTCCATCTTTGGCTCTGTGCTTGCCTTCTCACCTACAAATCCCTCAATTTTAGCATCATCAAGCCCCTCGTCTTCAATTGGCCCTTCAAGGTCAACAAGCACCACCTATTTATCAGCTGCAATCACCTGCTCTTTTCCACCACCACTTTCATCAATAGGGCCATTAACATGGCATCACACATCATCTTTACTTGCATGGCTTCACCTGTAGGCTCGGGTTCCTTCACTTGGTCTCCACCGAACATAACGGTTTGCATTTCTCCTTGCTCTTCACACATACTCACTGCATCTCTACTCACATGCAAGAGATCAAACTCATCATTCCTCGATTGAGACGACTCAATCTCCCAACTTGTGTCAGCGTCCAAGGAGATGCTATCACTTGGCTAAATCTCTTCCTACATCTCTTGCTCAAGAACCTCCTCTAGCTTCACTGCTTTGACCTCGTCTACAAACCATACTCTTTGGGCTTCACCACACTTAGATGGAGCTTCAACAGCCACCCCTTGACTTGACAGCAAATCCTTTGCCTGATCTGGAACCATTTATACATCCTCCACACTTGGAGCCATTCTAGTCGGCATCCTTGGCATAAGAACCACCTTGTCTCTATGCAACCATAGAACCCTAGGTTCTTCTTGTATAGGCACATCCCTTAGCACTAGCTTCGTGCTTCTTCAGAATCTTTTTGGTTCGCCCTTTTGCTAGAGCTACTGTCTCTTCATACGACATCAGGCCATCTATTTCAACCTTGTCACACACTTCTACATGCAGGCAATCCATGAATTTGATCAACTTTAAAAAATTGTCATTTTTTGTAGCAGTTACCTTGATTAGCTTTCCTCAAACGGTTTCGAACTCCCACAGGAACGTTTAAAAATCCACTTCCAAGCTCTGCTTCAATTTGTCTAGATTTCTCTTCACCTCACTCAGTTGCACATCTGCCACAAATCTGCTCCGAAAAGCCTCCTCTAGGGCTTCAAACTTTGCCTTTTCTTCATCACGCAGGCCATCAAACCATAGCCTTGCTTTACAGCAAACTCGGAGTGGGAACGCCTGTACCGCACCTTCTTCTCTTAACAAACCGCTTTCCTGTTGGAATTAGGGTTGCAGAGAAACACACAGAGCTTGCGTTTCAATCTCACCATCCGGCTTGCGTTTCAACTTGTAAACCCACTTCGTACCAACGGCCTTTTTGCCAGGAGGCAAATCACATAAAGTCCATGTGTCATTTTCTATAAGTGCATGATATTCTGATTGCATGGCAGCCATCCAATTTTCTAAATTTTGTGCTTCATCAAAAGTCAGAGGCTCCTCAACATCATGTAAGCTAGACACAGCCAAAGCATAACAATTTGATGCATAACATGCATGGCGAGAGCCTGAACGAGTACGACTAGACAAAGGTGCATCCAATTTACTGTCACGCAAAGTGTGCACCAGCCATTTTGGCATACCTCTAGCCTGCTCATTTTCAGCCCTTTCCTCATCAAGTACATCATGTACATCTGCATCAGTAATAGGCTGATCTAGAATATTTTCAGAAACCCCCATAGGCTGTACATTTGCCTCATTGGAACTTACATTCGTATTTCCACCACTAAAAAGAGGCAACAAAGTGTCATAAATGTCCTGTGAGCTTACATTACTGTCTCTAGTACATGACAGCAAGGGCTGAACAGAATCTTCCACAAACACTACATCCCGTGAAACCAGAATACGTTTTGTTTGCGGATGATACAACCTGTAACCTTTGCTTTCAGCACTATAACCAACAAAAATACATTTGACAGCCTTATCATCCAATTTTCTGCGCTGCACTTGTGGCACCAAAGCATATGCCAAACAGCCAAAAATTGTTTGAAGCACATAAAATTTTTGGACTTCGCTTTAAGTGAAAATACCCATGCATGCCTGGAGTAATCATCAATGAAAGTCACGAAGTACAAGTAATTGCCCAAGGATGGAGTTTGCATGGGCCCACAAACATCACTATGCACAAGCTGCAACCTGCATGTGGCCCGAACTGAACCATCCTTTGGAAACTTAGAACGCTGTATCTTACCCAAAATACAGCCTTCACAAACATGTTTGACAGGTGCTTCAAGAGGTGGCAAAGAAGCAACCATATCAGATTTTTGCAAACGCAACAAACTGGCAAAATTCAGATGACCAAAACGTGCATGCCAAAGTTTTGCATTTGAAATAGCCCTTGAATCTGCAACAGCATTTGCAAAATTTTGTCCACACTTGTCATACAAAGTGAGCTTATACAACCCACGGCACAAAAGCCCATATGCAACAATTTCATCACCAAAACTGAGATCATGAACTGTACATCTGTCATCCACAAATTTGACTACAAGTCCAAGTCTAGCAAGTGTGGATATAGACAAGAGATTCTTCTTGATCCCAGGTACATAAAGTGCATCAACAAGTGTGAAGGAACTGCCATTAGCAGCAGTGAGCACAATCTTTCCAACTCCCTGAACTGGATAAGAGGTGTTGTTGGCACAAGTGACTGAATTCCCATGAGGGACAGACTCAAGAGAGGTAAACAATTCACGATGTGAGGTAATGTGCTTTGTAGCACCATTGTCGAAATACCACACATGTGAATCTGCAGCAATAACTGACAAGCATGCATCATGGATAGCAGGATTGTAAGTGCACTCTGCGCTAAAACCCCATTCTACATCAACATCAGCAACACAGTCTCCTTTCACAGAAGACTCAACAATGGCTGCATTTGTAGTGGAACCACCCTCTTTCTTCTTACCTCTTTGGCCTTCAACTTAGGACACGACTTGATGAAGTGATCATTGGCTTTACAATAATGGCAGCGCATCTTCTTTTTGCCCTTATCACCAGAATTGCAAGACGAAGTACTGCCAGCAGAAGCATTAGGAACAGAATTTTTGCCACTCGCAGCACAACCATAAGAAGTGGTTGCATTACTGTTACCACCTTTTCTTTGAGAAGCAATAAAAGCCTGTTCAACTGCACGCTGCCTAGTCCTATTTTTTCTCGAAAGTGACTCTTGCAACAGCAATGTGCATAATGCATCAAACTTGACAACTTCAGGATTTCCTTGGGTCATCAGTCTCCAAGTACTAGCAAAAGTCTGGTAGGAATCTGGTAAGGCATCAAGAACAGTCTGCACAAGGGAACTGTCTGAAATGACTTCACCTGCAGAAATAAGCTGCTCATTGATATCCTTGACACTAGCAAGGAAAGTTTCCATATCATCTTCCTCATGCATAATCTTCGACTCCAGCTCTTTACGCAGCAAAGCAATTTTAGCCTCATTGCGGCTTGCATAAAGACCTGCTAAAATATCCCAACACTACAACACTAAATGAAGATATCGACGCGTATATATCGACGGCCATGCTTTTCCACGCGTATATCGACGACATTAGCGGGCGTCGCTATACGTGTCGCAGTGTGCGTCGATATACGCGTGGAAAGGCTTTTAGTTGCCACGTGTATAGCGACGCGTATATCGATGCGTATAGCGACGCAAAACAATTTGGGGGAAAAAAGCGAAACCCGCGTGCAGGGGCCATTTTCGCCTGCTCGCGTCTTGGCCGAAACTTGCTGCGCAGGTATTATGTCCATCTCACCCTCCCCAACCCCTCTCTCTCTCTCTCTCTCTCTCTCTCTCTCTGTCTCTCTCTACCTCAACATCGTGTGTGTGTGTGTGTGTAGGGGAGAGAGAGAGAGAGAGAGAGAGAGAGAGAGAGAGAGAGAGAGAGAGAGAGAGAGAGAGAGAGAGAGAGATAGATAGATAGATAGATAGATAGTTCTATTATCGTCCTGGGAGGTCAAATATGACCTATGGGACCAAATGAACATGTCACGTGGTGTGAGTGGAGTTCATAAGTGACTCTCGATGCTCAAAAATGGCTGAAATGAGCGTCGCAATAGAGAGTCCACATCGTGGTTGGGAGAGGAAGGTATGTAGGGAGAGATCATGGCTGAATATATGGGGAAAAGAGGACCTAATGTGGTCAAAAGCTGAGCACTCAAGTAGTGTGTGGTACTCACTCTCTCGCACTTGACGAGGACATAAGGTGCAAAGTCGATGACACTCCTCGCCAGTGCCCCAACGTCCTGTCTCGCAGCGTAGAGAATGGGAGCTAAGACGAATGGAGGCAATGGTCCGGATCGCACTCAACGGGATGGGCTCAAGGATGTAGGAATGGGTTCGGTTACCTCGTTCCGAGAAGAAGAGAGATTGTAGTTTGGGGCAATGTGTGTGGTGTAATGGCTGAAGCGAGAACCTCTGGATTTCTCCCAAGCCGTGATACATTGGCGTTGTAAGAAGGCCTCATTAACTTGGGAGTCGATCGACGCATCCTTGACCAAGTGACATGCATCCCATCTTTCAAACCATTTCTTGATATCAAGCATCCACCCCGAACTTAGTATTTTGCTCTTGCATGTCTTTTGAACCATTTGACTTGCTTCATATGCGATTCTAGGAAGTCGATGCAAAGGGCTACGTTGTGTCTTACGCATGTACTCCACAACCCTTTGCATGCCCAAGACCTCAATGGGAAGCAATCTGGACTCAAGAAGTAAGAGCATGTAGGGTGTTTGTGTCTTGAATTGGAGAAAGTTGGTGAGAAAACGCTTTCGGACATTCTCAAACTCTTTCCAAGTAGACTTCCCGATGCTTCCACCCCACACCTCCACTCCATAAAGAAGCACCGGTGTCGCCAATGTGTCAAAGAGGTACTTTTTGAGAGCCCAACACTTGATCTCTCCTGCATTGCACATGTTCTCAAATGCATAATAGGCCCTCTTTCCGGCTTCCAAGCGACGCATTGCACAATCCTTCCATTTATGATTGGATGGAACCTCAAGGCCAAGGTACTTGAAGTGATCTACCACTTCAAGTTTCTCATTGCTATATACAATGCATGGATTTTCATCATTGAGGGTCTTTACAAGCATAACCTTGGTTTTGGATCCATTCACGATCAGCCCGCTATGTAGGCAAAAGCGTTCCAAGACACTCATAAGCTTTTGTGCATCTTCTAAGGTATGTGCCAAGAGCACTACATCATCGGCATAAAGCAAAAGCATGATCACCGCATTTCCAATCTTAACCTCTTCTATGCCTTCTTGCTGCATAAAGTCAAGAACCATGCATTCCAATTCATCAATGAGTAGCCCAAAGAGGTTTGGGGAAAGTGGGCATCCTTGTTTGACACCAATAGTGCTTGCAAAAAATTCTGAAATTCCATCTTCCATACGTAATCGACATATCACTTTTTGGTAGATGCGAAAGACTGCATGCATAAATTCTCTCGGCACTTGAAGGCTTTGCATACGTCTCCAAAGATTTCCTCGCGGTACCATGTCAAAAGCTTTCTTGAAATCCACAAAGCAACAATACAACTTTTTTCCTTTCAATCGAGACGCTTCCATAAGAACTCGGAGAGTGACAAGGTGATCAATAGTGCTATGATGCTTTCGAAAACCTGCTTGGCCAAGTGCACGTTTGCCATTCTTTTCAGCCCATTCACTTATCTTCATCTCCATGATACATCCAAATAACTTTGCCATTAAAGAACCAACCATTATAGTGCAATAGTTGTTCACATTGTTTACATCTCCTCCTTTGTGCAAAGGTTTGATCCAATTTGCACTCCAATCATGAGGCATGCCATACTGAAGTGCAAGGTTAAACATATCGCATATCCAATATCGTGTTTTCTTGCTTGTCCATTTAATCATTTCAGCCTTGACACCTTGAAGGTCACCTGCCTTGCGAGTAGCAAGTTTCTCAAGCGCGCGGCATACATCTTCAATGGTAAAGAAGGGAGACATAAACGGAAGGGAGCTACAACACTCCATCTTATCAACATTGGGTTGCTCATAGAGATTCTTACAATGCATATACATATCCTCAAGAGTCAAGTCACCAAAGCTCTCAACGCGCTTGTCTTTTAGATTTTGCCAAAACTTGCCACATGCATGTGCTTTCTCTTGTGCTAAAAGAAGTTGTTTTTCGACTTCCCACCTTCTCCTCTTCTTTTGAACAAGTGCTTTGTATGTGTGTGAACATTCCAAGTAAACTTGCTTGTCTTTGATTGCATCCAATCTTAGCAAGTGTTTTCGGGCTTGACTACATTCCATGTCAAACCATTTCTTCTTGGTGCTACCCTTCTTAGACCTTTTGCAAGACATGTGTTTCACCGAAAAGCATTCCTTCGCACAAGAGAAAATTACTTCTTTGAAAACTTTCCACTTGCATTCTAATGTTGGGCTCTCTTGATGCTCTATCATGCTTAACATTTGGTCCACCATATCAGCATATATAAGTGCTCGTTTGAAGTCTAGACGTAGGTACAAATGATTCACATCATGATTGAAGGCTACATGCTCGGGCCGTTTACCACACTTGAGGTCAATACATAACATCCTATGATCCGATTCCGGATTCCATTCACCAAGTGTAAAGCTTTGTATGCATTCTAGAGTGGCTTCCGAGAACAACATATAGTCAATCACGCTAGCACCGTTGTGCTTTCTACATGTAAAGTCATTGGTGCCTTGCCATAGAGATACACCATTTGCAATGAGCATTCCGGTACTATTGCACATATGTAGAAGTGACTTTCCATAGTGATCCACTTCTTTTGCATCATTAGAACTTCGATTATACATGTATGAGTCATCCATTCTTCTTGAGACATGCGGCATGTCTACTTGTTGTGTGTCGTGTTGTAACATATTTGTGCGAGCATTCATGTCTCCAAAAACAATGACTTCACCTTGATCCTTGTAATGAGAAATGTCTTCCTCTAGTTCAACAAAGGGCTGATCTCTATCTATATTCAAGCAAGCATAAAAGTTGGAGTCATAGTGAGGAATGTAGCAACCGGCCACAAACATGACTTGACCATTTGGTGGGATGATTTTCAGCCATAAGTAGCGTTTATACTTATCTTCTTTGACAATGGAAACGTCTTTCAAACCCTTTTTGGTCATACATGCTACGCCTCCTTGGCCTCTTCGTTGCTTTGCATTTTTGGCCCACATCAAAGAATGCACATCGTATTTGTCAAATCCAAGAATTCGTTGCGCATCATGCTCCCATGTTTCGACAAGAAGTATCACATCGGAGTCATTGGTAAGCTCATCAATGCCAATTCCCGCATTCCATGGATACCCGTTACAATTCCAAAAGCTTATTCGCAAGCGTGAGTTGGTCTCATAGATCATGTGTCCCTATTTGTTGGGTGGACTTGCATCCTCCTTAAGTGGCTTTTCTTCTTGAGGTGATACCTTAACCTTCTTGCTTCTTTCCTCATATGCTTTGCGACGTACATTTTGTTGCATAATAGTGCGATCCTCATATACATTACAACCTGTTCCTTTGAGGTAGATCCAACCATTGTCAAGGATGATCTTTCTCTTTATCTCATCAGCCATGGTACATACAATAGGTCTTTCTCCCGAGCGAGGGACTCCTTGTTTTCCAACTCGATGTGCACCATAAGCCATGATTCTTGACATGCCAAAGTGTGTAGCAAAAAACTCTTCAATAGCAACTGCAAGAGATTGGGGTGTTTCCATGCTTTCCTCCTTGATTCCACGAATGACGATGTTCTTTGAGCGTTTTTGTCGTTCGTGCAATTCTTGAGTGTCCACATTCTCTACATTCTTTGCTTGGACAACGGCTTGCATGATAGGAGATGTAGAAACCACATTATCCTTACATATATCAGCCCATGATTTGGATGCATTTCTCATCTCACATACATCATGTCGTACTGTATCTATTGTTTCCTCTTTCAATACATGATCACTCTCAACTTTGCTCAAGCGCTCTTTCAATACATTCATGTCAACAAGAGAGCGTTTACATTCTTGAACTTCATTCTCAAGATGCATCAAGCGTGTTGTTTGCATTTCAAGAACCTTCTTGAGGTGCTCATTCTCCACAACGAGAACTCTTAAAGTACCATTCTCCATTGCAAGTGCGCGCAACTCTTCACCTTGTTTGTTGACGGTTTCTTGTAACGAGATCAAGTAAGCCATGATCATTGCTTCCGTTGTTGTAGATGATGTGGTTGGATTAACATCCAAATTCCTTGGAGATTTTGCATCATTCTCCATGGCGAGTGTGGCTTTTCCACCCTTGCGAGTTTTGTCTGACATTGCCTTCAAGTCGGCAACAAAAACGCAAAGTTTTGACAGTTTTTTTAGTTCTGAGATGATGTTACAGAAAAGCCTTCCATTACACAGAAAAATTCTGTCTTTACATCAATGCGTAGAGGGCTTCGTGCTCTTCGATTGAGGCTATAGATCACCTAAATCGGAGTTCGGATGAGCAAGTTATGGTCAAAAGAGTGAACTGCTGTCTACTAGGTCAAAAAACGGCTGAGAGAGAGAGAGAGAGAGAGAGAGAGAGAGAGAGAGAGAGAGAGAGAGAGAACGGTGTGTGTGTGTGTGTAGGAAAGAGAGAGAGAGAGAGAGAGAGAGAGAGAGAGAGAGAGAGAGAGTGGTGCGTGTGTGTGTGTGCGTGTGTGTGTGTAGAGCAAAGAGAGAGAGAGAGGTGTGTGTATGTGTGTGTGTGTAGGAAAGAGAGAGAGAGAGAGAAATGTGTGTGTGTGTGTGTATGAAAGAGAGAGAGAGAGAGAGAGAGAGAGAGAATTAATGTATGCTTAGGAAATTAAAATTAAAGAGAGAAATGAAATGAAATGTTATATTAATGTCTTCGAAAGGCCGAAGTGACCTATGAGACATGAGATAAGAAAGTTACAATGTGATGGATCTGATACAAAGTTAGAGTAAGAAGATGACAAAATAAAATATTATGGAATCCTAAACTCCTGGGTGTGGACTAAACGGCTAAACGAGCTAGTTGGGATAGGTAGATCTCCTCCATGGTCAGTACTCTGACCAGGCATTGTGCATGTCGAGCCAAAGTGACCTAGCTAGATCCTCTGATGCAGCCTCTGTCGATGTTGTGTAGTCCTCCGCAGTCGTGGGCGTCTAGATCTCCCTAGATCAGTCGCTCGTTCGATCATTAGAGAGATAGGGAAGTAGAGAGAGAGAGAGAGAGAGAGAGAGAGAGAGAGAGAGAGAGAGAGATAGAGAAAGAGAGTTTTATATATATATATATATATATATATATATATATATATATATATATATATATATATATATATATATATATATATATATATATATATATAGAGAGAGAGAGAGAGAGAGAGAGAGAGAGAGAGAGAGAGAGATACGGAAGTGGAGCTCCAGGAGTTATGGCAGAGAAATAAGAAAATAGAGAAATAGAGAGAGATAGGAAAATAGAGAAATAGAGAGAGAAAGAGAGATAGCGAGAGCGAGGTCGAGAGAGAGAGAGAGAAAGAGAGATAGCGAGAGCGAGATCGAGAGAGAAAGAACGAGAGATAGGGTACGTAGACAGAGAAGAAACTATGGAACCAAAAGAGGCAAAGGGGTTTTGCCTGCTACATGCATTGCCATGTACACCTGGGAGTGCACGTATGTGTCTACCCATATAAGATTTGACCAATAAAGACGAGATTTTGACCCGGTGGTCCTGATCTCCGTACACCTCTGGACCGAGGTGTACGAAGATTGGGCAAGACTAGAGAATGCGAGGTAGTTTACATTGTGAGGAGTATATATATATATATATATATATATTAAAACAACATTCATAATCATTGTAGATGGCAACGTCATCAACTAACATGGAGGAAAAGATTGCATGCTCGTGCACGCTCTGCAAGTATCAAATTCTGCGCAAGCGTAGGATATGTAATGAGCATGTGCACAAGTACGGAGAGTTTGCTAGAAAAACCGTACAAAATCTGCGATACGACTCCTATGGAACGGGCATTGATTTCCGCGACATAGCACCTACATCTGAGAGAGAGAGAAAAAAGATTATGCGTGAAGGTCCGACCAATATAGAGCCACGGATGGAAGTAGAAAAGGGCTTACAGACAGAAGACGACGGCATGGAGGAGATGCTGGATGCCTTCTTCCAGACAAGCGAGGAGAACGCGAACGAAGCAGCACCAAAATCCGTGCGCCTATCTCCTGAAGACATGTTGAGGAAGTTGGCACGTCAACCAATCTATGAAGGTGCCAAAATATCTGTGCTTCGTACTTGTCTGGCGTTTTTCAATCTTCAGTCAGTGTACGGGTGGTCAGATGCAAGCGTCACTGCTTTGTTTAGGTACGTAATTTACAAAAGAGATTTTCCGATTGCAACTGTGATGTGCTCGGAGAGCTTTTTAATTTAATGTGGCTTAAACAGGTTATTGTGGGAGCAACTTGTCCCGGCTGGCAATGAAATGCCCCCCTCCAGGCCAAACGCAAAGCAACTTTTGACCTCAGTTGGCTTGGACTACAACAAGATTCATGCATGTCCAAATGATTGCATTCTTTTTCGCAATGAATTCGCAGATTGTTTGTCGTGTCCTAAGTGCGGAGCAATGCGCTACAAACAAGATGCAGTTGGCGAGACAGTGCCAGCTAAAGTGTTGCGGCATTTCCCTATTACTCCTCTACCTGAATTCCCTACAATGGCATGGTTGGACAAGACAGTGAGAGCAGCTCGACAGATCGGAGAACCCATATCTCTAGAAGAGGAAGAGCTGGCTATTGGATGTGACTGGAAGTATCATACATACATGGCACTGTGGTCGCATGGAAAGCATTTCAGAACACAACAAATTGACAGTAGAAGAAGCACGTTTGACAGTGGGGTAATGGTTAGTTTCATGCAAAAGAGCAGGGCCAGTGCTAGAGACACGAATGAGAGCACTAGCAACCTGGATTACTGTGGTCTGGTGTCAGATATCCTGAAAGTAAGCTTCAGGCGGTTTGAGATGTTTTTGTTGGATGTGAAGTGGTTCAAGGTGATTACTTTTGGTCGCAATGCAACGGTACGCAGAGATGGAAACAAACTTGTGCAAATAGATTCTACAAAGATTTGGACAAATGCGAGCGACACATTTGCTCTCCCCGAACATTGCGAGCAAGTGGTCTTTGTACCGGACCCTCGAGAGCGACAATGGTGGTTTGTGGTTCAGGTTGCTCCAAGAAATAAACAAGTATTTGAAGGGCAAGATCTCCTGGAGGAAAGTCAGACAGACGACGTCCATACTACTGTGACATTAGATGAGATGGGCGAAGGTATGGCAAAGGAAGCTGACAGATATACAAGGGATGACGCAAACGAGCCAGAATTGACACTTGTAGATGAAGATGCAATGGATGAAGACAATCTGCGAGAAGAGTTGGGACAGAGTTATGTTTGCAATTAGAGATAGACGATGATACGGTGCAAGATCTTATCGATGATGCCTCACTCGTCGAGGCCTAGGCCTGTAAGTGTTTGTGTGAAGACTTTGATTTAAAATTAAGCTTAAAGTTAATTTAAACAACTGTGTTCTGACGCTTTATTTTACTTTCTTTGTGCAGGACTTTAGTATGGCAGACGAGATTCCAGATCCCGCTTCCATGAGTGCAGATGCATTCATGGGCTTCATTACACGGATGATGCCTACTTAGATGGTAGAGGCTTCTCAGTACTGGGTAGCCAGAGGCACGGGTACTACGCCTCCGGGCTTCACACCCGAGGGTCCAACGCCTAGGAGGGGGACGCCTACGGGGTTGAGGATGCCTATGGGTACGATGCCTTCTTCTCCCATCACGGCCGCTTCGACACCTAGGGGTGGGGCAGAGGCGGGTATGTCCTCATCTCCGCAGCACAGGCGCACTCGCCGATCTCGGCGATCGTCAGGTGGAGGTGGTGGTTGCTCTGGAGGAGGGTCCACAGATGCTTCGACCCCTCCTCACTCACGACCCCCGTCCTACCCAGACACACCTCTCGACACACCTCTTGGCACACCTCGGACACCTTGGGGGGCACACGATCCTAGTGCCTCCAAGCTCTATACTGTACGGGGAGATGGTTCTGTTGACATGGATAGAGTCGGGACTGAGATGCGACAGCGGATTCGCCAGCTTGTGGAGCTGCAGTTTTCGACCAGCAGTTTGACGTCTTGGGATCAGCAAGAAAAGAAAAAAGTCTCTTACATAGTGGAGACCATCCTGAGAGAGTACCAGCCTGCTCCGGGTTCTTCCATTGTTCCGGTGCGATGGATCAAGGGTGTTGCACGGGACACCTTGAAACATCGACGAGATGCAGCTCGGAAGGCTTTTAGGACCGGCTCGCCGAAGCCTTCGGGCATCCCACACGAGACGTGGCTGCAGATCAGGGAGGATGAGTGGACAGCAGCCACGCGGTTCAGACAGTAGCGTGAGGCCGCGCAGGTACGACAGATGACGAGGGGGACATCTCATCTTGGCAGTGGAGGCTTCGACACCTTTCGCTATGAGTTTGTGAGTTTCTAATCCAATCTTAACTATGGCGTTTTTTAAAACGCGATGAATCATGTATTCTTATTACTTTGATTTTTGTATAAACGCAGAATCTTGCGATGCATCGAGCTCCGACACGCGAGGAGGAGTCAGATGGATATCGCAGAGGTATCTATGAAGTACTGAATGATCTTGAAGCTTCAGGAGAGCCTGTAGACTGGGAGGCCTTACAGTCTCGCTGATCGCTTGAGGTGAGACGTTAATATGTGTAAGTTGATTTAATTAAGTCAGTATATGTGAAGTAATATCAATACTAATTTTGTGAGTTGTCCTATGTGCAGGTTGCGACGCCTAGTCATTAGTGGACCAGATTTCATATATATGCTTTGTGAGACACAGACACGCTTCTGTGTCTCTTTTTTGTACAAACAGTTAGTGTTCAGACAGTTATTGTTTCCCTTATGGTTATGATTATTGTCATTGTCATTGTATAGACAGTTATTGTTTCTCTTTCTGGTTATGCTTATGGTTATTGCTAATTTTGTTTATGGTTATGGTTATCTGCATTATGATTTTGATCAAAGTGGTTATAGCCGGTTATGGTTTTAAGTTATGGTTATGCTTTTAAGTTATGGTTATGGTTTGTTATGGTTATGATTTTAAGTTATGGTTATGGTTCGTTATCGTTATGCTTTTCAGTTGGTACGGTTGTCTTTCATTGGCCTTAAATCTCATGTGAGATCTTACATGGATAGCATGTAGGAGGCGTATACATGATATGGTTTTTTTTGAAAAGTTTATGTAAAAACAAAGGGAACTCTGCCGAAATTTTTGCGCAGGAGCATGGTTGATATTTTGGTGCTGCTCGCTTTCTTGGGCAGAGGGCAGGAAGTCTAGCTGTGGCTGTGTCCATCTTTTAAATGGGCACAGGCCAGGCTACCTGCCCTCTGCCCAAGATTTTTTTTTCTGTTATGGTTGTCGCTATGTGCATGGCAATCTACGTCGCTATATGCGTGGCAATCTGTGTCTCTATACACGTCTATACCTGCGTCCCAAATAGCGACTGGTTTCACAGCGACGCGTATAGCGACGTGCCGCGTCGATCTCTGCGTCGATGACACCTTATTTTGTTGTAGTGCAAGCCTGTTTTGCAGATTTTGCTGAACAGATGTGAGTAACAATGGTGCGCTTCACAGACAACGCAATCAATGCATGAGCCTGTGCATCCTTAACATCCCAACGAGCTTGTTCTGCCGTAGGCAAAACAACTCTAACAGCTGCAATCCTTGCAGCAAGACCTGCAACATCCTCAACATCGCCTACATCATCAGAACCAGGACGTACATCAATGCCCTGCACAATGTTCCAGACACCCTTTGACACAAGAACATGTTGCATCATATAAACCCACATAGGGTAGTTGTCCCCATCCAACCTGTCCTCAACAACAAACATCTTGAACACATCTGTGTTGTTGTTGTCAGCCATGGTAAATGCTGCACCTGATGTGAAAACTGCCCGAAAATAGGAGAAATGGAGCGGGAACAACCTGTGCTATATAGCACAAACCGTAGAAGACTATAAGGCACATGTAATGCAGGAAACAACACTGACAGAAATTCTGCACAAAATGACGAAATAGCTTGTGCAGTACTGCCTATAGTGGAAACGGACGCCGAAATGAGCCCAAATCAAAATTCTGAGCAGACCGAGCTCTTCGAGTGTTCCCAAAATTTTTGTCGACCTGCGATCGCTCGCCAAAGCTCACTGAAATCGGAGAAAGTGAGCAGGCGTGTGCTGGAGCAGCTGGCGACTAAGCCCAAGAGGACGTGACCTGCTCTGATACCAATTGTTGAAATTAGGGTTGCAGAGAAACACACACAGCTTGGAGAAGACGAAGGAATCTCAAGACACACAATGGAGAGTGTGTTACTTAGTGTGCAATGGAAAGATAGATAGCCCTAGAGTGATGGGCGTATATACAATGCACGGGGGAAAAAACCTCCTGAAGAGGGAAGAAATGCCCCGGCGGTCCTAGTGTGTTCACACACATCACTACCACATGTATATGGTAACATTTCCAGCCAGAACAATCCATAGTCTTGGGGCCAAATTTCCACATCTTCGACCCCAGTGAAAATGGAAAACCGGACCACGCCATCTCTAGCAACACCCGCTCTTGAAAGCTGGCACCTTTGGCATCACCAAAATCACCGCTTTGACATCAACTAGGAGCATCATACCGCTCTTCAATGTGGGCACCAGAAGATGGAGCCTGGGGAATGGTAGAACACACCTGGCACAACAACAAAGGCCTCTCTATAGATCAGGGTATCCACAACACCCCTATCCTCTCAAAAAACACCTTCAAAAACACACTTCACGCCAACAGACCACCGCTTGCTCATTTCCCAATGCTTACACACTCCACAAGTCCACCACACAACGCACACCTACTACCACGGTCTGTCTCTACCCTTGCGTGCACACACACACACACACACACACACACACACACACACACACACACAGAGTCACTCAATCTCACTCTCTCACACAAAACACCGCTGGTCAGGTGGGCACACACATCCACACTGCCGGCATCGTGAGGAAACACAAGAGCATCAAAAAGAGAAGGGGGTCAGAGAGAATTGACACCAACACGGGGTAAGTGGAATCTAGTCCATCAAAAAAAGCCTTTACATGGGCACGAGCGCTAGGATATGCCGGCTCGGTGAACAAGAGACCATTCAAAACTTTGCTTCACCAAAATAACTAAAGGGACGAACCCTCGTTGGCTCCCCGCTACACCATAGGCTTCCTCACACTTCCGACCGTGTGGGCACACCCATCTCTTGAAAAACCTTCTCTCCAAAGAAAAAAACTCTCTTTTGATCTCTCCAAAAAAAAGCCCACACAGGTCGGCCGAATGAGAGAGCTTCTTCTTTAAAAAAAAAGCAAAAAATGCTTTTTTTTAATAAGCCCTCCACCTTTTTCAAACTTTTCCCTTTTTTTTTTCAACTTTCTAAATATAACCAAGCACAAGCGCCATCTCGCTTGTGCTTGTCGCTTGTGCTTCCTTCCCCTTTAGCTTTGAAGTTCAACCCTCTTTTTCCCCAAGTCTAGCCAACCTTTCTTTTGCTTTTACAACTAATAACCAAGGGGTTTTTAAACCCTCCTTCCCCATGTTGCTGGTGATATGCGCACTAATTCCCGAGCTGCAAAAAGCTACGGAAGGTTGCCAACCCGGAGTCTGAACTTGCCAACCCACGCCACATTTGAACTTTGTCGAGGCTGCAAAAACCAAGAAAATCACCTGGTGCTGCCCTGTCGACAATTGTCGTCAAACTCCCACCTAGCACAATTTGATCACCTCAACTTTGATTGTTGAGCCGTTAATTCTTGTCAACTTCACGTAACATGGGCCACCCTCTAGAACCTGGTCGAAGCTCAAAAACCATCAGATAGCACGTCTTTTGATACTGTCAAGTGGGCACACACTCTCCAATTGAATATATGAAAAGACCGCACGCCCCATAAGTTGAGCTCTTTGATCCTATTTACACGCACTAGATTTGAACACTTGGTTCTACTTGCCCTGCTTGTCGGGGATCTACAAAACCCTCCATCTTTAGACCACTATATCTTTCACATCAGGGCTCCGTTTGACGAGCCGTTTGCATGAGCTTCTAGAGCATCTCGAGCACTACATTCTCGAGCATTATTACTGCACTTAACACACTTTGACTCGCCATCTCGATTGGCACTCTCTAGGGCCTTCTTGGCTTAAAAAAATGCATCATGCATACATCTCCGCTGCCACTTGCTTGCCCATGGCCTTTATACTTGCTTTAGCACCTTGTCTTGCACCCGTCCTGCACCCTTAACCTGGCATTGCTCCCATCCCAGTATGGACCAACTTTCACTGCACCATTCTCCAGCTGAAATTTGGAGATTTTTGGTTTGATGAATGATTGATGGTTCTCTTTCTACCTGTAATGATCCTATGGTGAGTAGAGATGACCTCTTCACTCCACCTTTGAACCATTTCAATGTTAAACAGATAAGAATATGGAAGGTCATCATCAATACCTTCAAGTGCTTGTCCATGGAACAATCTCAAAACATGATTGGCTCTCTTGTGTGTCATTTCTTTTTTTACGACTATTGTGAAATCAAACTCAAGCAATATTATAAACCAACGAATAATCCTTCCAGTGTTGCAAGGTTTGTTTACCAGATACAATAGTGCTTTATGATCTATGAAGAAAACAAACTTGTTCATGAGAAGGTAGTGTCTACATTTTTTGACAACATATATCATTCCTAGGCCCTCTCTCTCCATAGTGGTATAATTTTTCTCTACGTTGTTTAGCTGCCTACTAGGGTAACAAATGGGAAAATCCATTTTTTCTCTTCAGGTTGAGCTAATATGAACCCTATGGCATAGGTTGATGCATCTACATGGACATGGAAGATCTTGTTCCAATCAGGGGCTTGCAAAATTGGAGCAAAAATTAATCCCTGCTTCAATTTGTGAAAAACCTTCTTGCATTCCTCTATCCACTCAAATTTGGCAATGAGAGCATACAGAGGCTTAGCTATTACAACATACATGTATATGAAGTTCCTATAATACCCACAATGATCTATAAATGCCTGTACTTCCTTTATCTTGGTTGGTTTTAGAAGTGTAGCGATCTTGATCAGTGGAAATCCCATTTTGGACACGACGTGTCCCAATATTTTACCTCGTCTTACTGTGAAGACACATTTTTTAGGATTTAAGAAAATATGATAAGATCTGCACTTTTCAAAGACTTTTTCCAAGTGTGTTATGTGCTCACTCCTCAATTGAGAATGCACACATAGTTCATCCATGTATATCTCCAAAAATTGCTTGAGATACTCCTTGAATGCATGACTCATTAGTCTCTGAAAAGTGGCAGGGACTGTTAACCCTCACGGACACCCTATCACCTTTGACGGATGCATATTATTTATTTGATTGAGTCATGGACCGGGCTTGTCGGTCCAATAGGTGTGTAGGTGATCTATCCATGAAATTTTTCCTTCAAAATCATAGGCACTACTGTCTAAATCTCTTTCATAAGAGCTATCTGAATCTTCTCTGTATGAATCTCTACCTGTATATCATACTTTGATCCACAGGTGCCTCTATGGATAGTGAAATTCTCACCATGACTCTGTTTTCTAGGGTAAAGGAGGGTGATGTCCCAACATATGTTGAGGTTTTTCTTGCCCTTGGACTGTGTTATTTTGTCCTACTTGGTCTTGGAGGTGGTGGCAACTGTTGCCCCCTAGGTGGTCCATATGGTCTTTCCCTAACATAGTTTCTATTGTAGAAACATTCGTGGGCCTCATGGTTTGTCCATTTTTTTCCGATAGCACACCACTTCAATACACACTATACATTTTCTCCTTGCCTCGGCTGCATGTTGCACCATTGAGTTGGATGGTCTCCTTCACAAGTGTCACATTTTTGTGTGGGTTGTTGTCATGTCTTTGTTTCGTTGGTTCATCCTTTTGAGATCACTTCCTCAATCACTTGATCAACATCCGGCACAATTGGGTTTTACCCACCCACTAGAGGTTGAAGAGGTGCTACTCGTCCCTTGACCTGTGTCCTCAATCATCTCTCCATATGCTTTACAATTGTCTACCAAATACCGCACCTCTTTCATGACTTTCTTGAATGTAACACATGCCTTCAAGTGCAGATCTTTTTTAAGAGTATCATTTTGCAATCCTTCTATGAAAAGGATCGATAGCCTCTCATCCTGACGTAGCTCTCTAGCAGGACATCTTTTTATGTACTGCTTAATTTGAAGCGAGGCTTCCTTCACCTTTTCTTTATCCTTTTGTCTAAATGCATAGATTTGGGAGACCACATTATGATTAATCCCTCTCTTTGAGAATTACTCTGTAAATTCTCATAGAAGTTGTTCTATGTTGGGGAATTCCCGCCTATTTAATGGTTGGAACTAGGTCAAGGTTGTTCCTTCTAGGGTCAATCCAAATCCTTCATATTGAGTATGGAAATGTGTTACCTGTTCAGCCCTCAACACTTGTTTAAAGATTGAAACATGAGCATATGGATCCCTCAATCCACTATACTTTTTGAGTACACACTTGGCTACTTGAGATGGTCGCATGCATCTAGTCTCTACAACCATCCTAACCATCCGCGGTCCTCTTGATATGTTCTCTCTAGTTTCTTATTCTTCCCTTGGCACTACAATCGGTGTCCTCTCTGCCATTCTTTCATCCAATCGTTCTGCTCGATCTTTTGTAATAGTCGGAGGGGTTCTAGTTGCATAAGTCAAATCAGGTGCTTCACTGCCCCTGTGTGTGTTCAAAGAAACCCTAGACCCCATTGATCCCATGGGTCTTGCATTTAAGAATTGTTGGTGCCCATACGAATCTTTGACTCTCGTTCTTACTGGACACATGTATCCAATTTCTGGTCTTGTTTGAGTCGTCGTGGGTTTAACTTGCTTGGGGTTTACATAATATTGGTGGAGTGGTCCAGCAAAGTATGTAAACTACTGTAGCTCCTTACACTGTATAAGAGAGTATTTATGGCCATGCTTATCCATTATGACCACTTGGATACTTCTCCCCTCTCTGTATGTAAAAACATAGTCTCTTGTGGTCGGAGCTCCTCGATGCAGGCTGTGCACTTTGCTGCACGTGTTAAAGGCTGGGAACTTGCCCAAACACCGTGTGCAAGCCACGAAGCACACAACTGGACAATCCTAACAAGCTCAAAGGGACAATGGTGTGTCACTCAGCACTCAATGCTTTCATTGTGAAGGATCCTGTGCTACAAAGAAGAAGGATCCGTCGTTGCCACCGCACTCAACCGCCTCGCTATTGCAATGCTCGATCTCACACACACACACACACACACACTCTCTGTCTCTCTCTCTCTCTCTCTCTCTCTCTCTCTCTCTCTCTCTCTCTCTCTCTCTCTCTCTCTCTCTCTCAAGCATACACAAAACACACACATACACATACACACATGAGCACATGAAGGAGGAGAAGAAAGAAGTAGAGCAAGAGAACTTCTTAGCTTGAACCTCCAAGAATGAGTATTTTAGGTCAAAATAGACCTTTATAAGAGTTTGAACCATTCACACATGGGCGCCCACAATGGTCGGTTGTTGCAAAATTACTATAAATATAAGATAAGTGGTGCGCCTCTCATCGGCGATCAACTACACACCTTTGGACCGACAAGCCTGGTCCATGACTCAATCAAATAAGTCCGTGCAAGGTGATAGGGTGTCCGTGAGGGTTAACATGCCCCCCTTCCTGATGTAGATTCCGTCCTTGGAAGCTATTGAGATGAAGCCCGTTCATCGAGGTGGAAGAGCATCTAAAATTGAATGTCCTTAGCCTAGAAGCTATTGAGATGAAGCCCGTTCATCGAGGTGGAAGAGCATCTAAAATTGAATGTCCTTAGCCTTCTTCAACCACTACAAAATCAACCAAAATTGGCACAATAATTGCATTCTCATATACAATTAAAAATCATATGCAGTGAGTAAGCACACAAATTAATTTGTCAGTAGTAAACATTAAACTGTAATATAATCAAACGCATAAGCAGTTGTAAAGGTTTAAAAATAAACAAATCTGGGGTCGCTAATTTAACAGTCGAGAGGCACTAGAGGTCAACTATCAATACCATGGGCAAGCTTCTCAATTCTCTCTGGTCAATTAAGCTGTTTAATTGATAATCCAAAGTATTTCATATTTGAGGGCTGACTAGAGGCTATACCTAAAAGACTATTTAGTTAAGCTATGATAAAAGGAATTGCTTATGAAATTATTGCCTGAAATATTCCCTTTGTTTGACTCCCCAAAGTTTTTTCACATTGATTTGATTTTCATGTGTGTGCTTATTTTGTATGCCTCGGGCTTTTTGCTTTTCAAGGAAAAGCGCCCACACTCGGAACCTTTAGGGTTCTAGTACCATAGGCAATACATATGAGTGAAGTATCAAATTATGATTTTACATTTGTTTTTTGTTTTATTGCCTCTCAATTTTGTAACTTTGGGGGGTCATATTGACACTGTTACCCTCCCCAGGCTCATCACAATAGTAAACTCCCTTTATAATAGTTAAACTAAAGGTCAAGAGGGGTTAAGCTCACTAGAAATCACTAGTACATTGCACACAATGCTGCCTAAATTGGATTAAGAACCTAACGTAACCAATGATTATTAGGAAGGCATTCTCCATGGTATTAAGAGAAGATCTCTAACGCTTAACTTGGTCAAACTAGCTTAGTCAGACTGCTTGATTCTTAAACCTAGACAAGGGATTATAACAAAAAATTATATTGAATCTAATGTTTTAATACTAAATAAATGTACTAAATATTGTGCTACTAATCACAGTTAAAGCAGGCAAACATGGATGCTAAAAAAGACAAAAGGTAATGCAAATGGACAAGAAACACCTATTTGTGTTGATGATCACGCTTGATTCGAAGAGTGAAAGAGAGAAAGATTCCATGAAGTTCAAAATCCTAACAACAGCAACGCGTTTATGTACACACTAGAAAACACAAGGAATGCCTCTAGGAGGCACATCAGTGGGAAGAGGCACCAACCTTTATTGAATACAATCAAACAACATAAGGAAACCTAACTATTTGCACCCCCCTAGAGAGTCAAGGGAACATGATATTGAATAGATGGATGGATAGCCCTAGGTCTAAACCCCTATCCTTGTCATCGTCGAGAAAAACAAGTCATCATGCGTGAGACCATACGTGCCATCCGTGTAATCATGTAACTCTTCCTCATCATGAGAGGCACAAATGTTCATTAAGAAGGTC